>NC_071501.1:79140948-80390948 GCF_028408465.1 Anastrepha ludens | reverse complement strand
ACTTGTTGTCCCACAATTCCTTCCTTTTAAGACGAATGTTCTCGCGCAAACGCTTTAAAACGTCTAAGTAATATTCAGCGTTAACCGATCGGCCTTGCGGAAGGAACTCCGAGTGCACCACACCTTCGTTATCGAAAAAAAAGTCAGCATAACCTTAATTTTTGAGCGACTTTGGCGTGGTTTTTTGGGTTGATGTACGGCCCTCTTTGAACGATTTTTACCACTGGAAAACACGTGCACGCGATAGAGCAGAGTCCCCATAGGTTGTCTGCAACATTTTTAAGGCGTCTGAAATTCTTTGTTCAACTTGAATTTCCATCGTTAAATTCGAAGAACACACTCGAGCTTGACCTGTTTCCAGTAGCACAGAAAACAAACTATGTGACATATCACGCTGAAATTTGCCATGTAAGCTTATAACAGTCCTACCAAAAAATAAAAAATTTATTTTTGCCATATGTCATCCGCGGACCGTTTTATTGATACCGTCTCGTTCATATTTGAGTAGAAGGTACATGTCGTGATTTAGAAGTGAGTAAAAGAGAATAAAAACAGTATAGAGGAAGGCAAATTAATGTAAGCTGATGATAGCTTTGCTTATTTCGAACTTCAGAGGCCCGTATCTCGATTTCGGAGACTAACTTCGAAAATCGCAGAACTAAATTTTTTACGTATGACTCAATTGGTTTGGTGCAATACCCAGGCGAGTGCTGTTAAGCTTAAAAGCTAAGCATTTTCGGTGATTTTCGACAATGAAGAAATAAATACAAATATTACAAATGTATTAGGTATGTATTTTAAAAAATGAAAATTAAATTAAATTAAATTATTCTTTCGTTTTTGGAAATTTATATTTGAGTAGTTGAAATATATGTAATAATTTCCTCTCAAAAAATGGATATAATTTGAATTTTGTTAATCTAACCATCGAGTGTTCTTGGACATTTGTGAATATTCAATATAGAATAAGTGATTCCGCTATGTGATTATATTTAATTATTTTTGGCTCAATACTAAAATTTTTCGTTTTTAATATTTTTCAAACTTTTGGTTTAACTGTGGCAAAAATAAATTCGATTAACTATTTTTCCGTCCCCCGACATTCGATTCTAACTACGTTACTGGAACTACCCGGATATATATCCGGCAACGAACAAAATTTATGAATAACGTTTTTTCTGTTACAAAAACAACAATATCACACTTTTCATGTGCCGTCGCAAAGAAGTTCCATTCTATTATGATAATAGCCTGCCATTAAAATTTTCGTTATTTATTTAAAAAAAAATGTATTTTTTAATAACTTAACCAATTTTTTAATATCAGCAGATAATATAAATGGTCCTATGGATTTTAAATATCTTTATTATTATTTTCACTACTTTGATTTTTATACGAACAGATTACTTTTTGCCTTGCGGATGTCTGCGGCAACGAAAAAAAGAAATGTAAAAATTTGCTGTTTCAAAAAATTAGCGGAGAGTAAACAAAGCATAAAAACTAGTAATGGAAAAAAATGAAAGCATATATAAAAATTCTTTCTTCAGAAGAAGTAGAAATAAGTATCGGGTGTTTTTAAGAGCTTGAGAACTTAAAATTATGGATAGTATTTTTTTGTACAATATTATAATCTGGTAGGTAATTTCCTGGTATTATTTTTTTGAATATGAATACGAGTATATTACTAAAACCATATACATATCTTCGAGAGGAGTGTACCAACATAAAAACAAAAATAATAATCGAATGTACGTAGCCCGCGAAATTTGAAAATTCGCCTTATTTTTTGAACACACCTCGTATGTCGGACGCGGCTGCAAGTTATATGGTCCATTCGATTAGTCCAGTTTTTGATTACTTTTCATTTCATTTTAAAGAAGTACTGCAGGTCAGTAGAACAAGGCCGCATGTGCCTATAAAATATATATAGACAATCTGCGTCATAGCTGGAAAAATGCCTATAAACATCCAGGCAAATGAACAGAAGAGGTTGTACTGCTCGCAAGGTCCCAAGCCGATAGAGGAATTCAAACAAGCAGAGCGTTCTACCTCGACACAGCTTTTAAGCGGACAAGGATGCTCCCAAAAATGTCTGGATCGCCTAGACTTTGCTGGTAGTCCTAATTGTCCAGAATGTTTGGACGAAGAGGAGAGGGCCGAACATATGGCCTTTTATTGCAGCAGGTTCGCTAAAGAACGCGACGACCTAGCAAACAAAACTGGTATGTTTCTAACGCCCACAAATCTTGTCACACAAATGCTTGAGACGGATGAAAAGTGGATGGCGATGCAAAATTTTGCAACACGAGTTATCGTGGAGCTTCGGTACATTGATTGGAAGCGAATAAATGATACAGCATAAACAACAAACATTAATAAAATGCAGCAACCCAAACATCAGGCAAATGTAACTGACGATTAAGCGACTCCAAACGGCAGGTTGTTTTTATGAATAGCTTTTTATGACAGAGTTTCTCTCGGAGGATCGCCCTTGCCTGCCGAGTGTATCATATGATGTTTCATGACCGGAGTTTCGAGCCGGAGCACTTCCGAATAGTAGTCATGCACCCAACCTTTGGCTATGGCGGCTGCCGAACTAACTACCAAAACTCTTTTTAATTTTGTTCCGTTGATAAAAATTAAAAAAAAAAGTGCGACAAAAAGTGGACAAAATTTACAAAAAACGGAGAAGGGTCGACCGGTGTAGGTAAACACCGGACACAAACCGGGGCAACAACGCACACTACTCCGAGCGTTTATCACCCGCACAAACGCAGCGATTCCAGAACCGCAGCAACGGCACAAATTACCTCAAGGCAATACCAATAAATCCGACGCCGGAATGGATAGCAATTTATAGATCGCACAAGCACTAACTAGGAAACAGAAATAAGTCCCAACAAGTAGGCACCAAAACAAAAACGGCAAAAAAATTGGGACCAAAAAACGCCACAAGCAGTGGGCAGAAAATATAACGCCACCTCCCTTAACTTTAACCTCACCCAAAAAAACAAATTAGTATATTAGTATGTATGTATAGTATATAGATACTTAAGTTTATATTATCATAAGCCGAAGGCCCTGGCAGCCAGCGCTTACTACTTACGTGTGACAGTTATTTATAATTGTAACTCTTGTAAATAAATAAAAAATAAATAAATAACGCCAAAAAGTAGACACCAAAAATATATTTCCTACAAGTTTGCACCAACAAACAAGCGCCATAAAGTAGGCAGTATTATTTCTCACTAGAAATTAGCAACCACTAGGAAAAACTCAGGAAAAATAGCCTAAAGTGTATCTAAGATATATATAAGGTATAGCTCTCTCTCTCCTTTTCCTCTACGTTATATCTTTTTTCTCTCTCGTGGAACGAAAATGCTCAAAACGTTGCATGGCCTTGAAATTTTACTCTCCATTCTCGCTCGTCCATCGACGCCTAAGAAGTTTCACTTCAAAATGTATGCAGATCTTTAATATCATCTGCTGTTGTTTCTTGGGAAAAAAATATTTTTAAAAACTTAGTTTATTTATAAAAAAACTGAATTTTTGGCGCGAAGTATTTTCAAATCGTTCAGGTCACGTAAATCTTAATATTTTTTCTAAATATTTTGGCGACCACTTAGTTTGGAGTAAAAAAATCCACTATTTTTGCGTAAATGGTTTAAAACCATTTTTTGTGGTCAATATTTAGCTCCTGGACGATGCTACGACTACTAACAGCCGGCCAACTTTCATTATTTCTGTGATTTTGTCGACATTTTCGACATTATTCAAATTTTTCTGTAACATCCAAAATGCCTGAACGGTATCGACGAAACCAAAATTGCATGTAATTAGCTGTTACAGTATCGGCTCCATAAAGTCACAATTTCAATGGCCTGGCCTGTATTTTTGCCTTTATCAAAGAAAAACTCTGAAATGTACCGAATCTTTTCTTTATTGATTTCCATTGTTAACACCCTGTAACTCACAAGTGAATGGGGCAAACAAAAAACCACAAACGGATTTTTTTAGTGTGAAATGCCACCTTTAAATTGTTTGACCGATACCTTATAAGATATCGGTCACTACGGTCATCTATTCTAAAAATATTAAGAATTATGTAAGCTGAAGCGATTTGATAGTACCATCGAAAATTTGTTTAATTTGATTCGGTTGATACAATTTTTAAGTATTTTTATGCAGACCTTTCAATATTAAACTCTTTTGTCATCTGAAGGGATTCTGTGGATTTTTTGTTTTAAATAGTTTATTTATAAAAAAAACTTTATTTTCGGAGGTAGTTTCAAATCGGTCCAGCTCACCTAAATCTTAATAGTTTTCCGAAATATTTATGAGGAAGTCTTAAAATATAAGTTTTATAATTTTTGGTGAGTCACCCTAATGTACATATGCACGCTTTATTTGGAAGTTCTATGTGATATCTAAGTTGCCGCTACTTAGTTGTGACGAATAATGTTTTACTCTTGATTGGATTATATCCTCTTAGAATCTATTGAGGTGTGTATCCAAAATTTATTTAAAACTTTTTATTTTTTTAATCGGTCTTTTGCGAAATTTTTTGTGGCAAATTTAAACTTCTGTTTATACAAAGTTGTTAATAAAAATTTTTGGTTAAACAAAATTTTGTTTAACTAACCATAATGCATTATTTCTCGAAACCATCAAAAAAGAATAAAAAACTATCATAGTAAAGACCGAACCATCTGTTTTTCTCTAAAAATACTCCCACTTTTTTGAATCTGCAATAATTTTAATTATCGCATTCAACTTTATCTTTGCTTTGACTATATTATATATATATATATATATATATATATATATGTATATATATATGTGTTTTTGTGATTAAATTCATTAATGCCTACAAACACACAGCCACTTGTGTGTATATTTAATGTAGCCATACATATGTTTGTCTGCATGTTGTTTAAGCCAAGCGTTTCCGGTATCGCATATATAGCATATCTAAAGTTTTTTATACGAACTCGCAGCCGGAAACGTAATATCTGAATTTGATATGCAATGGAACCGCAGCAAAGTTGATAAAGAAGTGAATAAAATAAGTTGCTCTCATAAAAACTTGAACGAGTACTCGAATATAGTGGAGCTGCAGAGAAGTGGCCTACTTTTCTCGAAATTGTGAAATACACAGTTACAACTACAATGCAAAAACAAAAAAAAAACTATTTTTTCCAAAAAATACAATATATAATATATACAGTGTATACCTAATTTGTGCCAAATTTTTTTTTATTTATCAATATATTCTCCTTCTGGCTCGATACACATTTCTATACGCTTTTCTAAGTTATTAAACGAACTAGCTATGCATGACCCCTTCAAAAATTCTGAATTTAAATTTTTGTGGTCAGAGCGATTTGAATGGCTTCAATCGATTCATGATGCCTTCGTTTCATCGCCAAATGCATATATTTAGGCATATATATCAGCTGGGGAAAAATAAATCCATTATTGTCTCGGTAGATGGTTATAGTGATGGATACCTCGTAACGTATCGATCAACCAATTTAAAGTTTATGCTCGTTGTCAAGTGAAATTTTACACTAAAAAAATTATTTTGCTGTTTTTTATTTGTTCCATTTAGTTTAAACGGCATCTTATCTTAGTGGTCGTAACATCGCTCAGGAGCTAAACATCGACCATAAAACAATTTTAAAATATTTGTGCAAAAATTGTACGCAAACATAATGAATTTCTTTTTCCTATCGCTCCCAACTTTCCTCCTCCTTTCCTTGATTCCTCACAACTTCTAACCACATTGAACAGTAGTGACGCGATGCAGATTTCCCGATAATTAGACTGAATACGAAGAAAGTTTGCTACTAACTTTATTTCACAATGTGGTTATATTTTGATTAGTTCACAATTAGGGCGGTTTACCATTAAGAGCGGATCGAAATGGAGTAAAACAGGCCGTGTGTAAGGTATTCACGAAACACTATTTTCTATTTGGAAAGCCCAGGCCATTATAGCAAAAGAATTATTGAAATATCCACAATTCCTTCACACTGTGGCACGGATCCACGAGATCATAGTTTTAATGACTCTGCTGTATTTATAAATGTAAGCAATGCCCTGGATTATTTTGACCTTGAAGCCATCAATGGAATGCGACTTATTGGTGTAGAAAGGCGATTTAAAAAAATAAAATTACCGCGGTCACATCGTACTATCTTCGTACACTCAAATCGCTCATAATGCTCTCTGTTGCATAATTATAAAATAACCACATATTGACAAGTTTTGACTATTTATTTATTTATTTTTGACTATTTTACAATAGAATAATTCGAGGACTGTGGTTTCATAGCCCATTAAATATCAGTATAGCAAAGTTCAAGTTTCAAGTGGCTGAAGACTCCTGTTGATTTTTGGCAATTTTTCGCTGCGGCGTTGCGCATTTTCTTCATATAATGCGTGACTTTTTAACACACTTTTATTAGGTCGGGTTGTATGTATGTATGTATGTATGTATGTATGTAACGGAATCTTTGAGCTTAATTTTCACTGGGTTCTAAAAATCTGATCGACTTAGAACTTTGCACACCTATCAAGTACCCATGACAATGCAATAATTTGATAAAAGTTTTCCATTATCCTTATTAGGATTGCCAGGATTAATATTTTCTTTTTTTACCTGTGGGCAGAAAGTAAGGTGAATTTGGTTGTAAAATGAAAAATCTTTATTTATTCTTGTAAATCAATTTCATCCCCTTCAAAACAATCCCCTCTCGATGAAATACACTTATGCCAACGATTTTTCCAATCCCCGAAACATGCCAAATAGTCCATTTCCGGTATAGCCATCAGCACCTTCTTCGATTCAGCTTTTATCTCCTCAATCGACTCGAAACCGGTTCCCCGGAGTGGTCTCTTGAGTTTTGGGAATAGCCAGAAGTCACACGGAGCCAAATCAGGCGAATACGGTGGTTGCGGAACGATATGCGTGGAATTTTTGGTGAAATGGTCACGAAGAACGAGTGCAGTGTGAGACGGTGCATTATCGTGATGCAAAAACCAAGAGTTGTTGGCCCATAATTCTGGTCTTTTTAGATGAATTGCTTCACGTAAACCACGCATAATGCTCAAATAATATTCCTTATTAACAGTAACCACGAAAATCGAAAAAAACTGGCCAATGGAGTGGGGTAGGCGTTTCTCAGGCTCCCTCCACGAAATAAGTTCTTCATCCCGATTACTTCTTTATCACGACCGATAACTGCATAGCTTTAGACTCACAGTCGATAAGAAAGGAATTAAATATAACACCAATATATCGAATCATTAAATCACTGACTGCAATGATAACAATAATTTTCATTCATAATAAAAAATATAAATATAATAATCGAACTAAAAGGTAGAAAATAAAAAATAGTTTAAAAAAACTAAAAAACACGCTTTTATAACTAATCGAACTAAAAAGTAGAGAATAAATTTTAATGACAAAGAGACCTATAATGAAGTAATAGCAAATCGAACGATCAGTCATAGTCAACTACCTCACAACAGAATTATAACAAAAATTAAAATACAAATAGAATAATTCAAATTAAAGTTAAAAGCATTTTGCTTCACTTTCATAACCTTCCGTACATAGGTAGTTGCCAATAGAATGATTCTAATATTTACTATATCAAGCATCCCACGCTTTTAACTCTAATTTGAATTACTCTATTTGTATCTTAATTCTGTTCTGAGGTAGTTAACTATGACTATAATTATTACTTCATTATAGGTCCCTTTGTCATTAAAATTTATTTTCTACTTTTTAGTTCGATTAGTTATAAAAGCGTGTTTTTTAGTTTTTTTAAACTATTTTTTATTTTATACTTCAAACCTCCGTCACTTTATCAACAAAGATGAAGTTTTCTTATGAGAAAAAGTACTCGTCTGAATGAAGGCTCTTAGTGCGATTGCCATTAAAGTTACTGAACTATTCAATGGGTATGTCAAATTTGATATATGTATTCACACTGTTGTTGGCGTATCTCAAAGATGTAGTAGCTACCTACATATAGCATTTAATTTTTATTTCTTTTTCTTAGTTTTAATTCCCTATGCAAAGTGATTTACAGCACATTTTTTGAGTTCCTGGTTTACACCTTTTCCAATAGTATTGCAGAAAGCTCTAAATGTGCTTACAGAAGCAAAAAATATACTAAAAAAATAGGCAGTTATATTTAAAAAAGCGTCAAATTTAAAAAAAAAAACATTATTTAAAATCTTCTGAAGTACATCTTATGCTATACTCGTATATAGTACATTTGACACTTGATTGGCTCCATGACAAGTTATTGAAGTGTTTTGGACATAGACTTAAATTTCTCTGAAAATTCGCTTATTTGTAGGCTTCAACGCAGGAAAATTTTTGTATGAATTTTTTAAAGTCAAATATTTTCGGAATTTTTTTTTTTTTTAATTTTTAAACATTTTGCTTATTTTAGGCTAAAATGTACCTTTTTACAAACGAATTCATTGGAAAATTTTTTTTTTTAATATACTTTTTTGAGAAGTTTTTTTTTGTCGTCTATGAAAAAATCGCCGTTTGTTAGACCCACAGTTCCGATATATGGATGTTGTCGAGCTCTGGCTGCGGAAATTCCGTTAACATCGCTCGGTACGGCGTATCGTCGATGGTAAAGATTTAATCTTTCTCGTTTCAAAAGAAATAAGAGCGGCAAGTTTGCTTATCGACAAAGCGGCTGAGCTAGATATGGGCGTATTTCGGATTTACGTACGTATATACAACTGAGTCGTAATTCGATTTTTTTTTTTGAAATTTCCACATGCTCAGCCATGCATGAAAAAATGGAACAGCTTATTTATTTTACAAGTTGTCTGCTATTAGTAACTTTGACAGTTGCGGAAGCCTAACAATTGGAAAAAGTATTATTGCTGTCTGGTCACACTTTATGATGTATTCATCTTCTATTACTCTCGTATTTTAAAGATGCTCAAAAAATCTTTTCAATACTAGCCATCTTCGATTCTCCACTTCTCTGCTCGCTATATTTGTGCTCTGCTCGTTTGACGAAAAATTTGTATGTGAAAGCAGGAAACAGCGAGCTAGATTCGCCACTAACGAGTATGGTTATATGTCATAAAACTGATATAATATATTGAACGCTGCTAAATCGCAATTCTGATATTAGGCAAGTTGCATAAGTCCGCATTCAAACAGAGCAAATTTTGTTGTTTTAACTTTGCGAATTCTTTTTTGGTTTAGTTTGTAGTACAACAACATTGAGAAGAACTAGAACACAAATGGTGTTGACAGAGCACGAGCATCGCAAGTAAGGAGTTGAAGTAAGAAAAGTTGCCCTGTATGTATGGAGTCTTACTAATATATAAGCACATTAAGTACTTCCAAACAAATGAAATGAAATTTTTGGCAGCTTTATTCCAGTGCTGCCAACGTAGGTTAGTTTATTCCAGTTGCTTCATCTATTCGCTACTCCTTAACGGAAGGAGAATCGAAGAGGTTTGCTGTTGAACATTTTTTTTAAGAATCTGTAAAATATGAGGGCAATATAGGCAGGTCACTTTGCCTATAATAAACATTTTAACACAATAGGGTTATCTACATCATGCAGGTTCTGCTGTGATGAAGAGGAGCCTATGGAACACTTAATCACCAACTGTGAGGCATTAAGCCACAGGAGACACAGAATCCTGGGCTCGTACCTACTAAAGGAGGATGATCTACAATTGCTCCTTCCTAAGGAGCTGGTTCGATTCCTCGGTATACTAAATAATTATTTATAATTAAGTAATTAGGTGCGCGCAATAGATCTAACCCGTGCAACCATTACCATTACCATTACCATTAGCATTACCAAAGTAGGCTTAGAGGATAACTGTAATAATGATAATTTGTAACTGATAAATGAGGAGAGATTTAGACTTTCTATCTAAGCCATATCGTATTTAAAGTGTGTACTGCACTTACATTAGGACTTACAATGGATTTTTTTGATAGCCAAATATCATGAGTTGAACTTGCAAGGCGGCGCAAAATTAATCATCCAACTTTGTTTTTGAATAATTTTTTTACTAAATAAAAGCAAAATTATGTTGAGTGGTGGAAATTTTTATTTTGACCTTTACGCCATCCATTACTTGTTTATTCGTGTACTGCAGCCCCATAGTTCACAAGTATCAAATATGATCGACGGACGACGCTATTTGCAAAAATTATAATTCTCACGATAGAGTGATTAATTTTGCGCCACCTTGTAATTGCGAGCTTAATAAAAATAAAAAAACTGTAAAAAATTCCACTTTTTTTAACTCAACCTCGCGCCTAAATGTTATACGTATTTATGCAAATGTATGTGTATCAGTGTGTAAAATGTGATATGCAATTGTAATAGGCCGTAAGCAAAACATTTCCGCACTTCAATAATAAGCAAGAATTTTTCATTGATTGTGCACAGCTTAAGAATGCGTACCCAGATAAAGTAACAAAAATATATACAAAAGCTGAAAAGCTCAAAGAAAAAAAATACTTTTTTCTCTTTTGTTTCGTGCATTTTTTGTGGCTTGAAAACAATAATATAGAGCAGACGCTGGTATGTTTATCTACGTTGAGATATGCAAAAGTAAAATACGACTTGGTTTAGAAATATGTAATTACATTGTGCGACCCGTATATCCACATTCTATGGAATACCTGCAGCTTTCATGCAGAGGTGCGAAGTTGAGTGGTCGTGAAGTAGTTAATTGAAATAGATTGCAAGTGTTCGATAATGTTAAAGGTGCCATAAGTTGTGGCATTTAAATAAAGCCATATTGGCAGTAAAGCTCTATACATACACACACATAAATGCATACATCCATGCATACATACATATACCTATGTTTACGGTGTGCGAAGCACGCAGCTGAGTGTGTGAGTGTTTGTGTGGGCCTGTGTGTGAATTGCCAACGATACATCAATTTAAGTGGCAACAGCGAAATGTAATTAACTAATGAGGTGTGACCAAGCATAACAAAAATAACAAATAAAAATATATATAGCCAAGTAAAAAAAATAAATAAAAATAAATGACAAAGAAAAATAATAATTAAAACATACACAAAAAAAAAGAAATGAAAAATGTTAAATCTTAATAAATAGAAAAACTTGATTTGAAAATTAGCCAAACGGGTCTCTTGATTTTTGATTTAAAATACATAGCTATAAAAATTGATTTCATAATAAAAATATACACTCGCAACATTAGTCACTCGGCTGGAAGATTTATAATTTTTGCAAATGGCGTGATGTGTCAATCATATTTGACACTTGTAAGCTAAACAGCCTTTTATATGTTGCACTTTTGCAACACTAAAGACGAAATTAACTCGTGAAAATTTTCATAATTACTTACCACAATTTTCGACGTGCACTATAGAGACAAGAGTGCATTGACCAACTTACTTCGACTTTTGGTGTTGAGCATCACACTTAGCCACTGTGAAACCCTGGCACAACGAGTTGCAACTTTTCGTCGATCCTTGCAGGATGAATATAGTGAAGGTCAAGAAACAATGGATGCTGTGCGTCAGTTGATAGCGCATGATCGTCATGTGGCATAACGCCAGATTGAGGGTATAAGCAGGCCAGTCTACATTCAATAGCGCATCAATATTTCATCGTTAAGAAGATTAGTTTTCGTTGGATGCGTATAATTTGACTATTTCCCAAGAACGAGAGTCAAAAGTGCTTGGAAAATCGTTCCAAGAGAATGCAACCAATGACTTTCAAGAAGAATATTCTGCAAAAACAAAAATCCATTTTTATTAATATTATTTTACTGTTTTCATTATCGAGCGCAAAATATAAAAATCAACACTCGTATTCATGCTTCTCCCCATGCTACACCTATGCTATGAGACACTGTTTTGAAATTTTTCTTTCACGCTTACTTGCAAACAAAAAATTTTAAGTTGTATGCCTTTTGATAAATTCGAATCATGTAGGCATCACAATGTTCTAAATATAGATATATTAGTAAAGAGAAATCCGAATCGAATTAATATTTAGACAACTTGGTATTATATAAAGAAAAAATGATAGCTATTATATTTTCAACACCCGATCGGTCAATCATCAGTGCTTCTTTCGACGGTCTTTTTTAAAATTACATTTAATGCGAATTTGTGAAGGAAAATCGGTTAAATATAGGTAGGTAGTTGGAATTGTTTGAGTAGTGGTTCGGCACTCCCCAAGTAGCATTAAAGCGGCGTTTTGATACCGTTATGATTCCTACAACGGGCAAATACAGGGTGGCTGATGAAAGCCGCTACCAAAAAAAAAATTGAATAACTTTTTTTCTTTTTAAGTTATCTGTTCCATTTTTGTTTTAATTTGCAGATTGATCTTTAAAATTTATTAAAATGAATAACTGGGACACGCAAACAAGAATTTGGATAGTCCGCCGCTATCACGCACTGGAGTCCGTAGTTTTGGTACAGAGAGAGCACAGGCGGATGTTTGGCGGCGATCCCCCGAGCAGATGGACCATAATGAGACTGGTGAATAATTTTGCTGAGCAAGGAACAGTCGCAAGAAGGCCTTATCATCGAAACCCACCAGTTCGGACGGAGGAAACGATCGCTGCTGTAGCTGCAGCTATACAAAGCAATCCAAGGGTTTCAACAAGAAGCTTATCTGCTCAACTTGTTGTCAGCCGACAGTCTTTGCAAACAATAATGCACAAAGATTTAGACTTATTTCCCTACAAAATTCAAATGGTTAACAAACTGAATGCAGCAGACTTGCCGATTCGCTTGGAATTTTGCCAGAAGATCCTGCAAATGGTGAAAGAAGACCAAAACATGTTAAACTGCCTTTTCATGTCTGATGAGGCCCATTTCGATTTAAACGGCAATGTGAACAAACAAAATTGTCGAACCCACAGATACTCCACGAGACGGAATTGCATCCTCTTCGCGTGACAGTGTGGTGTGCGGTTTCTTCACGCTGTATTGTCGGGCCTTATTTTTTTGAAGAAAATGGTCACACCGTTACGGTTACTGGAGACCGTTATTTGAAAATGCTGAAAGAATTTTTCTATCCAGAACTACGCCGAAAGAGCCGAAAGAGAATTCCTTTCAACTCTGTGTGGTTTCAACAAGATGGGGCAACGTCTCACATAGCCCAGACTGTTATGACAGAGTTGCGACGAAAATTTCCCAATAAACTGATTTCAAGAAACTCCGAATTTCGTTGGCCCCCCAGGTCGCCTGACCTTACTGCACCTGACTTTTTCTTGTGGGGTTTATGTAAACAAGAAGTTTATAAAACAAAGCCAATAAATTTGGATGAACTAAAACAATCCATTCGGGCAACAATTGCGGCTATTCCTGTCGCAACTCTCAAAGCAGCAATGAACAACTTTTTACTAAGATGCCGCACTTGTGTCAACGAGCATGGGGGCCATTTAAATTCAATTATTTTTAAAACTAGTTAAGCTACATTTAATAAAATTTAATGACCTTCAACTTGAAAAAAAAAAAAAATTAATTCCATACACTAAAAAAAGTTATTTGAGTTTCTTAATGTAGCAAAATTCATCAGCCACCCTGTATTTACGGTCAACCGTTTGTGTAACGGAGACGGTTGTTGATTTTGGTCAAGCGTAGTAGGAGAGTTAGCTTAGAAACTTCAAAATTTGTTTTAAGAAACGTACTAAAGGGAGGTTAAGTTTCAAGGGCCGGTGTTGATTTTGAATAAAATACAATTTTTTTAGGAAATTATTGTCCTTTCTTTTTATTATGATAGTATTGGTATGGCTCAATTAAGTCTGAAACAAAATATCGGCCAAATGGCTGCCACAGCCTCGGCGGCACACCTCCATCCGATGGTCCAAATTTTCGATGACGCTGAGGCATGTGCCGAATTATCTCAACCTTTAGCTCTTGAATTGTTGCTGTCTTATCGATGTACACCTTTTCTTTCAGATATCCTCAAAAAAAGAAGTCCAACGGTGTCAAATCACAAGATCTTGGCGGCCAATTGACATCGCCGCGACGTGGGATTATTCGGCCATTAAATTTTTCGCGCAAAAGAGCCATTGTTTCGTTAGCTATGTGACAAGTGGCACCGTCCTTTTGAAACCACATATCGTCCACATCCATATCTTCCAATTCGGGTCATAAAAAGTTCGTTATCATCTCACGATAGCGAACACTATTCACAGTTACTGCCTGACCGGCCTCATTTTGGAAAAAATACGGCCCTTTGATGCCGCCGGCCCATAAGCCGCACCAAACAGTCACTCTTTGTGGGTGCATTGGTTTTTCGACAATCACTCTTGGATTATCATTCGCCCAAATGCGACAATTCTGCTTATTGACGAATCCATTGAGGTGAAAATGTGCCTCATCATTGAAGAAGATTTTCTTCGAAAATTGGTCATTCACTGTTGCCATTTCCTGCCACCATTCTGACCATTGACGACGCTTGCAATGGGCAAGAGGCTTTAGTTTGTTCAAATTGAGTTAATCTGAAATTGAAAAATGTTAAATAAAATGCAGAAAAAACTTGACGTTTAGGTGTGGTTCACACTCAATATCGGCCCTTGAAATTTAACCACCGTTTACTTTCTCACGTCTCATTATCAATCGTACCAAATTTGCGCAACTTTTCCCTATTGGCTGCCTAGGTAAGCATCGCATTGTTTCCGCCTTTGAAAAACAACTTAGACCAAGGCTAACAAATGGGAAAGATTATTTCAACATTTTTGAAAATTATCCAAATTTGTGCATGAAATATAATAATAGTTAGGATGGCACATACGTTTTTGGCAATTATTTAGATCAAAATGTTTCTGTACACGAAGCTTTCAGAAGCTTTTTAACGTGAAGTTTAATCAAGCCGCAGACTTTTGGTCTTATAGAATTTGGATCCAATATATTGATTTGTGAGATCTCGGTTTTAATGTGTTTGAGATTGAAGAATTCATTTTCGCAAGTCTTCGTAAGTTCTCGCCCAGTGGTAAATTTTATTTTTATTTTAAAGAGCAGATCATGGTACCACACTCGGTCGAATAGTTGTGCTATGTGCTGGAAAGCTGTTGAACAAATTTTGTTTTGGTCGCGCGCTGTTAAAAGAGTAATTATCACTACATTTATATGAACAAAGGATGAAATAGGTTCATTTATATTTTTGTATTACTAAGTCATACAAGTACATTCACACATACATCCGCATATTAAGCGCTTACTGATTTTAACATTTGGATTAATCATTACTCATTCCTGATATTCTGCTGTGAGTCACTTTTCCTAAGTTTTGATAAACAGAAGCTTCATGTAAGCAAAAATCACAAACCTAACCGCAACTGATTAACGCCACAGTTTGTGCGAAGAAACCCAAAGTATCATACTAAGGGACTATATGTGAGTACGACTTTGCAATAATTTTATCACCAAATTCACATGCATCAGCTTTTATTAATTTTATTATTGAAAAAAACCAAACACAAATAAAATAAGAGCAATTATCTCGAATAAGAGTGCGATTTTTCATTATTTTATTTTCTTTTATTTCGATATTATGTAAACTACTATTTTTATGGCATGAAATTTACGCGGAAGAATATTGTAATTATGCTTTTATGCATAGGCATGTGATTAGTGACTCACCGGGAAATACGTGCATACGAGGTGTGTTTTTTTTTTAAATTATTCATTTATTCATTAATATCTATTTTGTCCCCTTGAAAGTAATCCCCATGAGATATTATACACTTGTGCCAACGTTTTTTCCAATCTTCGAAGCACTTCAAAAAACCATTTTTTCTTATTCCCCTCGACGGCATTGAAGTCTTTATCTCGTCAATCGTAGCGTAACGTCGTTCTTTCATGGGCCTCTTCAGGTTCGGGAACAAGAAAAAGTCACAGGGGGCCAGATCTGGGGAATACGGTGGCTGTGGCATCATTAGCGTGTTGTGATGCAAGAGCCAATTTTTGTTCTTTGTTCTGGCGGATTGCTTGGCGCAAATTGCGCATAACTTGCAATATTCCTTATTGACCGTTTTACCCTGTGACAAGAAGTCATGATGCACAACGCCCCTGCAATCGAAGAAAACGGTAAGGAGAACTTTTACATTCGACCGAACTTGGCGCGCTTTTTTCGGTCTTGGTTCGTGCGGCAGCTTCCATTGAGATGATTGAGCTTTGGTCTCCACGTCAGAACCATAATCTCACGATTCGCCACTAGTTATGATCCTCTGGAGCAAATTTGGGTCGTCGCGGATAGAGTTCAACATCTCATTAGCAATGCTCATGCGATCCTGTTTTTGGTCGAAATTGAACAGTTTTGGTACGAATTTTGCGGCGACCCGTCTCATGCCCAAATTATTGAAAAAAAAATGGCACGAGCCAATCGATATCTCTAGGTCCTCAGCCACTTCTCTATCCGACGATTGGCCAATGCCATTTTCTTCACTTCGTCAATTTTTTCGTCTGTTGTTGAAGTGCCCGGACGTCCGGCTCGCTTTTCGTGGTTCACACTTCTCGGCCTTCTGAGAACATTTTGTACCAGCGATAAACGTTGCTTTGGTCCAAAGTAGCTTCTCCGCATGACACAGTCAACATTCGGCATGCATTCGCACACTTAATTTCGTTTTTCACACAAAATTTTATTCAGGTTCTTTGATCCATCTTTTTGAATTGGTAAAAATCGAAGACGAGCCGAAACACGTGCAAGCAAAGTAGCTGCTAACAATTAACTGAACATTCAAAATGGCCGAACTCGTCGGCCTGACTGAGAGACATGAGTACCAACATATCGCCACAAAAAAATCGAAATTCGAATATATGTTACCTGCGAAAATTCAAAATTCGCGATACTTTTTGAACACACCTCGTATATATGTACTTTATGTTCTGTAAATAAAGTACTGGGAATTGATCATTTAAAGGCAGTGTAAAAATTACAAAAAAAGTCAGATCGCAAATGAAGAATATTATCAGGACTTTAGATGGCCTGTGAGAGAACAAGTTTGTCAAAAAAGACCAGATTTGTGAGAAGGAAACTCTTTGCTTGTGATAATTTCTCCAAAAACTCGACTTATATAGCAAAAACAAAAACCGCCGAATTCATCTTATTTGGTCACGCCTGAATTTTTACCAAAGTTCAAACTATGATTTCGAGGCACCTCCATTGCTATAAAAATTATCGACTCAATTAAATGTATTAGCTATATGTGTGGTATTAATGGGAAGGTCCTGAGATAAACTATCTGTTACACTAGTAAAATATGAGCCTATCCTGGGATTGGACCTATATTTTGATATAACTTTCTTCCATTTTATTCATAAATCTAAACTTAAATTTCATATGTAGCTCACAATTTAGGAAAATCTTGTTGAGTGAGAAGAAGCAAAAAATTCACATAAAAAAGCGTTAAAGAATAAAAATGCATTTTCGACTTTTGACGCGTTGATGAGTATGATAACCGATGAGATGTAACCGTAAAATGTACCAACGAATAGTGAATAAATCGCGTATTAGATTGATTCAAATAGAATTGCTTAAAATACCAAATCTCATTCTTTTTGAAATCGAAAATAGATTGGAAACAAATTTTTTAATTTCGCAATTTCTTCCAATTTAACTGCAGATAACATAGAACCCCCTAGTTTCAGCCGATATTTTTTACACTGCAAAACTTCAATATGTGGACATGATTGAAAAAGTTTATCCAGGTTAAATCGGGGCCGCAGAGCACGTATCAGTTCCTACTTCTTTCCGTTTAAGTACCAAAAACAAAAAAAAAAACTGTAACAAATCCAGACAAATCGTTAAGGAAACATGTTATACTAAAAGTTGTGCTGAAAAATGAATAGAAATAGAAAAAAAATTATCTAATATCAAAATTTCATTCATATTGAAAAACAATTAAAAATATTAAATTGTTTTTTTCTTTAATTAAATTTTTATAAAAACTTATATTTTCAAATGTTATGTACTAAACAAATTCAATTGATGTTAAAACCGAATTAAAAAGAATTTAAGCATATTTTTTTGTAAATAAATTTTTACAAAAAATTATATTTTTTAACATTTGATTTTAACAAAAATTTTGTAATTTTTTGCGTACAAAACTTTAAGCAAAAATGTTATGCCTAATTTTTTACTACAGAAATTTAGTTTATATTGAAAAAAACTTTATTCAATTTTTATAAAAATTTTTATATTAAAAAAATGTGAATAAAAAATTGTGTACTAAAAATTTTATTGTAAAAGTGAACGGAAATTGAAAAAAACTGAATGGAATAAATTAAAAGAAATTTAATTTTTTCAAACTAAAGGATAAGCGGCCTCCATATTTTGAAAAAATTCGATTTTACCACTCTTTTGGCACCACTTTTTTGTAATTTTATTGCGCACAATATTTTAAGAATAAAATTTGTCTTAAAATGTATACTAAGAAAAACATTTGATTCAAATGGAACAAATGCCTGAGTACATTTTTTTATTACTTTTTTGTTTCCTAAATTTAACTTTCAAAACAAAGTTTTTTATATGAAATTCCATTTTACCACTCATATGGATGCTAACATCTTCGTGAGTTTTTACATTTTAGCTAACACAAATTTCAATACACATAAAAGAATTTAGAAATATATTTATATTTTTTTTTAGCTTTTTCGAGTGAAAACGTTTTTGGTAAAAAATTATATAAATAAAAAAAATCGATTTTACCACGTGTTTGGTAATTTTTTTGGAGACAAAATTTTAAGCAAAAATGTTGTGCTTAATTTTATACTAAAGAAAGTTGAGACATGTTGAAAAATAATAAAGGATTTTCAAATTTCTTATTTAATTTTTATAAACATTTTTATTTGTTAAAAAACAATACCTGAATACTGTTTTTTTTTTAATTTTGTTTTTGGTGGGTTTTAAATTCAACTTTCCAAAAACATAATTTTTTCATAAAATTCAACTTTACCATTCGTTTAGTAACCATTTTCGCCAGTTTTTACATTTAAGAGAAAAGAATTTAACTTTCAAAAATTCAAAAATATACTTCTACCTTTTTCGTTGAATGAATTTTTTTGGTACGTTAAAAAAAATTATACAAACAATTTTTTTGGTGCGTTAAAAAAATTATATAAATAAAATTTTATAAAATTCATTTTTAATTAAAAAAAACTTCTTTGTAAAAACAAATTCATTAAAATTTTATATATAAAAAAATTTATTTACATAACTATATTTTTCCATATTTTTCATTTATATATTTTTCGTCGCCAGTCACCACCCGATGCAAAAAACCCTTCCGATTTTGTCGCTCGATCAGCAATTCGCACGTAAAAAATCGCCGTTCGACGTCGCGCAGCTTCAACTCGTACGGGACCCAATGTCCTTGCTTTTGGATCATTCCCATCGCTTTTAGACGCTTGCAAACGGTTGATTTATCAACGCCCAATGATTCAGCAAGCTCTTCTTGGGTTTGGCACGAGTCCTCGTTTACCAATTCCCCCAATTCCGCGTCCTCGAACTTTTTGGGCTGGCCAAGACGCTCCTTGTCTTCGGTGTGAAAATCACCACTTTTGAATCGTCGAACCCAGTACTCACATGTTGAAATCGACGGAGTATGGTCTGGGTAGGCCTCCTGCAGCAATTCACGGGCTTGGGCTGTATTTTTTTTTCAAATTGAAGCAGAAAAGCAAAGCTTCCCGCAAATTGCGTTTCGACGGCACGAAAGTTGACATACTCGGAGCACGAAAACACTGCGTTGCTTATACTTCAGCGAAATGACAGATACTGATAAACAAAGCCTAGGGATGAGGCTTTGTCATGAATATATATTCAGTATTGCCAACGCGATAAAGTGATAAATAGCGCCATCTGTGTGTCACCTTTAAAACTAATTCAACCTCCCAATAATTATATATTTTATAAAATTAGTTTTTAATTAAAAAATAGTTATTTGTAAAAAAAAATTTAATAATTTTTTATATAAAATTTTAATAATTTTTGTGTTTCACAAATAACTTTTTTTAAATTAAAAATTAATTTTGAAAAATTTATACTTATAAAAAAATTCAATATTACTACTTATAAACGGCATTTTTCTACAGTTTTTGGATTTTAGCCAAAGCACCAGTAGAGCGAAATCAACAACAGCAATTTATTTTTATTTTTTTTTCAGAATAACTTAACAAATCAAACAAAATTTAAATTGTCAAATGCTATAAAATAAATGAAAAAAACGAAATAAATAATAGTATAAAATTTAAACCCTACTGCTGCTACCTGTTTAATGTTCCCATATTTCGCTAAAAAATTCAATATAAAAAACAGAAAAAATTCAAAATCTATGTCTATGCTTTTCGTTGAATATGTTTGGTTGGGGAATAAGTTTGTAGCTTTTTTATATATTTTTTATTTTACAACGATTTGTTTGCTGTTTGGCAAAAAGTAAGTATTCATTCGATGGAACTCTTTCTGCTCTACAAAACTATTTTAATTGTATTTTTAAGTTATTTCATTTCTTATTAGTTTTGAGGCTTAGAAATGGAACACCTGCTCTTCTTTTCTTTCCATCGAGGTCAAACAGCTGCTGAAGCAGCCCGGGACATTTGCGACGTGTATGGAAAAGGTGTCATAGGCGAGTCTACAGGTACAGCACGGAAATGGTTTGCAAATTTCAAAAATGACGACTTTGACGTCGATGGCACGTTTCGCAGCGGAAGGGCGTCTAAATTCAGATTCTTCACCCAAAAAAGATCACGGTATATGCTTGGTGGGCCTGATCGACATGGTCAAACCATACTCCTTCACTACAATACTAGGCCCCATGTTGCACAAGTCGTCAAAGCCGCACTCCAAGAGTTCGACTGGGAGGTCCTTCCTACGGCATCCGCCGCATTCTCCTAACCTTGCACCGACCGATTACCATCTTTTCCACTTCCTGTCGAACCATATGAAAATGTAGTTGATGATTCGTTAGCCTATCAAATATCAGCCAGGTAGGTTGTTAGCCTGCCTGGTCTGGCTGTTTGAAGTTTGAACTTTTTTAAATAGTAATGAATGCCAAACACTTGAGGGAAGTTAGAAAACCGACGCGAAATGTTTTATTCATACGGAGCGTCGAAAAACTGCAACCACTGCAACAAAGCGAATTGACCATTTATAGCTTATTTTATTCCATAAATAACTTCTAATTTTACACTTTTTCTTGCAATAAAAATGGCAGACTTTTTTCAAATCAACCTGAACTTTTATTCAAACTTCAAAATAAGCGATGGCAATAGAACACCCATTACAATGCATAAATTACGCTTTTTTAATTTAAAACATAATTAAATTTAAATGCGATAAGAATGGATACCGAATGCTTACCTCTTATTTACTGTTCGACAAACAACAACACCACACTTGGCGCTTATTTGGGAGCACGGCGACTAAAGCGATAGACTGCGGTGCAAAACTCACGTGCAAATGCTCCTACAAACACATATACATACATACACGCATTCATATACATACACATATTAAGTGTCATTTGTGTGAGTGTGTGTATGTGTGTGCGTTTATGTAAATCCATACAAACTCAATTGTATTTTAAGTACCATTTGCTGACTATGATGGCCTGCTGCTGGTACAAGTGATGATGATGGTGGCAATGGCAGTGGCGGTGACGGTAGCTGGCGCCCGTTTGGACACTCGTATCGGTATTGCAGTGGGTAACAAATGAAACCAACAACCCAAGCAGCCAACCGATATATGAATGGATAAGCAGCTAACAGACGTGTTAATGGCGCAGGTGGAAAAAACTTAATACTTTCATTCACACACACATATGTATGTATATCTATACACATACACACAGAGTTTCTTCTTTTATTTTCTGTTCTCAGTTTATTGTTTTTTGTTCTCTGTTTATAGTTTCATTTTTAGTTCATTTGCGATAGCGCACAATGAAAAATATGCAGCGATAAGAAATTTTACAGTTATAAAGTCGAAGCTGTGAATTTGTACCGAGTAGGAACTGTGTGGAGTGTTCATACATGTAAATTTGGTTTCAACTCGATAATAGGAGCAAAAGTATTATTTGTTCCCTTGTCGGTTTTACATTACCGGAGCGAAGCGGAGGAAATTATTATCATTTCTCTTTATTATGATAATATTGGTATGGATCAATTATATATGGAACACCTCCATCCGATGGTCCAAATTTTCGATGACGCTGAGGCTTAATTGAGGTTCTATGCCGTTAATGTGCCGAATTATCTCATCCTTTAGCTCTTGAATTGTTACTGGCTTATCGACATATACCTTTTCTTTCAAATAACATCAAAGAAAAAAGTCCAACGGTGTCAAATCACATGATCTTGGCGGCCAAGTGGCACCGTCCTGTTGAAACTACATATCGTCCACATCCATATCTTCCAATTCGGCTCATAAAAAGTTCGTTACCATCTCACGATAGCGAACACTATCCACAGTAACTGGCTGACCGGCTTCATTTTGGAAAAAATACGGCCCAATGATGCCGCCGGCCCATAAACCGCATCAAACAGTAACTCTTTGTGGGTGTATTGGTTGTTCGGCAACCGTTTTCATAACAAGCCTGAATAATTTTAACGCGTTGCTCGATTGTGTATCTTTCCATGGTTCAAATTCAGTTAGTCTGAAATTGAAAAACGTAAAATGAAATGTAGAAAAACTTGACTTTTAGGTGTGGTTCACATTCAACATCGTCCCTTGAAATTTAACCACCCTTTACATAGAGGATTAATGCAATTAGAACCCGATGATCAATCTAATCGTTTGCGCAATCAAATTACCTAATTTTTGGAGCCGATTATCGAGACTCTACTTTAGTTGATAAAATCATAAATGGATTTCCTTGACACCAAGGGCATATCCTTTCTTTCGTTCACCGAACACTAAACACCCTTTCATTAGGTCAAAAGACCTTTAGCTTGGATTAGTTCTTTAGTTCATTTTGTAAGGAATTTTTCCAGCTTCCCTTCTCTGTATCAATTAATATTCTGTCTTCTTCTATAACTTGCTTAGAATTTTTAAGAAAAAAAATATATTTTTATTAGATATTATAAGCGGTCCTCAGATCTTGATCATTGCACCTCGGTAAAAACCTCCTTCTTGCTTCGAGAGCTAACAAAAAATATGTATTTTAATACTTTATAGTAGTCTTCAATACCCTGAGAGCAAGAAACACTATTTTTTTGAGCTAAGTACCAGGACATGAAGAATAAAAAGAGTTAAACTGCCTAGAGAAAGTAGGCGCTACCTTAAAATGTCATGACCAGAACCTGCTGCCTAGTATTGTGATATAGTACACTGACTGCTGTCGTTTTTTGCAACCAGTCCCAGGTGACTCCAACACACCTTCTTCTTGAAGCTATATACGCTCAGTCCAACCCAGCTCTATCCTAAGCTTATTAAGGGAACTGCGCTTGGTTGAGATATTCTAATAAGAGGAGGGCACAAAAGAACACGAGCTCGAAGTACAAACCTCAATTTCATTCATTTATTCATTATAGCACCTAATAGCCTGCTAAACCGAGAGAGAAGTGATCTAAAAACTTTCACTGGTAATTGGAGTTAGAACATTACAGTCTTCGTTATCATTTAAAAAAAACTAGAATGAGTAGAAAAAAACAACTGCTATTTTTGCAAACTGAATGATGAAACTCTAAGAGTACATTCTCTGCGAATATACAGCTCTCGCAAGACAAAGACTCGTACTTTTAGGTGGTGCGTCTCTAGATCCATGTGGAGATGTGGAATAAAAGCTTGAATATGCACTCAAATTCGCCAGAAGCCTCCAATTCTAGGCTTGCGGTCTAGTACAATAGTTGGCATCAGAGATCGCAGTACCCTATTATAATAATAGTATCTACTATCAACCCATTGACTGGCTGCTCCTAGGGTGAGATCAAGGTTACGCCAACGTAAAATCATTTGGGTGTAAGCAACGTTGTCTAATGTTCATCAATCTCATCCAAAGCTTCAATACACCAATCCTCCTACGGTTCCAAAACCCTCAAAAGCTTGTTTAAGTAGAGAGCCGCTTTTTTTTAAGCAAATACTATTCACTAGGTCAAACTCTATGAGATCTGAGGATCATTATGCCGAACTCGAACAAGAGCTCGACTTTCACTCGCTTAATTCAATGCAGTAACAGAAGGTACAGAAGGCAGAACATTTTGAAGGTACAAGCCACGCAAGAGCTCAGTCCCTAGTATCAAGCCTGCGTTTCTTTTCATTTAGGGAAGTTAATTTCGTATTAAAGTGAACAATTCTTAAGTGACATTTTCCCATTCTTAGTAGAGACTCGTTTCAACTTGAGGGGGTCTAAATAAAAAATTTAATCTGCCCGTCATTCCTCGAGAACATCCTAATAATCTTAATGTGCGTGTTTTAAGAGGTGGCTAATATTTGCCTTGTACAAAACTGAACTGTGTGCCAAAGTCAAGTGAAATTTCCCAAATTAAAAAAATTTCAAGAAAAAAAATTATCAAAAATCAACGCTAATTTTTAACCTTCTTAAGCTGGCAGAATATTCTATTGGAATGGAATGAGCTACTAAACTGCATACGCAGATTTTTTCTAAAAATGACCAAAGGTTTGAAATTTTGATAAAATTTTAAAACAGTTTTTTTTTACTTTTGAAACTTTGAGTTATATTGGTCCTGTTTTAGTATGAACTTTAATAAAAAAAAATGATAATAGTACCAAAAATTAAATTAAAAAAAAAAAAACAAAAAATATGTAGTCAAAACTTTCTAATATGTCGCGCTGCATTATTGTGACCATAGGTGTATATGCACATTGTGAGGTATGACAAAAGTCCTTTAGATTAATACTTAATTATTTTAACTTATTCATTATTTCTCAAATATGCTATTTGAGATAAAAAATGAAGTTAATATTTGATTTAATTTTTTTATCCATTCAATTGAAGTTCAAACTTTTAGAGATAATTTCGCCGTTTCTTGGCCTTATACTCACCATTTTTAGTTAATATTAGATATACAATTTTACATACTTTCAAATATCTCTCATCCTTGTAATGCCGTAATGCCATTTTAATTATTATAAGTGCGACTTAGAATTGATTATATTTCTTTGGAGGGCCTGAAAATAAATTTTTAATTTTTTTTTTATTTGAAATGTCTCTTTAAGAAAAGTTAAGGTGTTTTTCTTTAAATAAAGCGCAGAATATTATTTGCTGGACATTTGTGAAGGGAAATAAAAGGAGGAACTTTAATAATATCCATCTATAAATATTTGATAGTTACTAGATTTGCAGAGAAGTGCATTTTTCCCCAAGGAAATTCAATGATAAACTTCAAAGCGGTAGCGGCACAGGTAGGTATATACTAAAAAAAACAAAAAAATGAAAAATAGATTTCTCATGTTTTTGACCATAGAAAAAAATTTAGGGGGTTGCATTAAGAAAGACATTTTTTTTTATTCCATTCCATTAGTGCAAACATCTTGGAATTATTCTTCCCGTGAAATTCGTTCGCAATAATATGATTGCCTTGCCATGGCTTGTTTAAACCTGATCTCATCAATGTCCACTACCATCCTACAATGCTCGGTGTATGCAAATAAAGCTGAAGTCCCTTGCCAATAGACGTACCCTTCAGACCTTGATATTTGTTTTTGATGTTATTTGTGGTTCTGTTGATTGTCCTAAAACTCTGGAATTGATTGACTTTAAAGTTCTTAGGTTTTATTGTACTATCCTCATAAAACTTTACGGTTTTACTATCCATTAAACGTAAAAAAGTCAAATCCAACTACTATAACTTCGTCTCCATTACGAGGGCTCCTACTGAGTTAAATACTATCTACAGACTGCTTTACCTAGATTTCGCTATGCCAAGACTCTTTTACATTCGAAAATTGCCTCCCACTATTCATAACACAGTCCTGCGAGGTACAGTTTCTAAAACGGCTATGGGTGTTTCCTGAAGGTTTTTTTATGCTGAAAACGAATATGACCTTGAAAATGCTCCAGGACGTCAGGATTTTTGGCAATTTGAGGTTAAATAGTCAAAAAAGGTTTGGCCATTTCTAAATTTTTCTTTTGAGCAAGGTACATTTTTGTTTTAATTTTCCACAACGGCTTCGCAAAGTACTACTCTTTAGCTTTAAGGTCCTTTTTTAAAAATATTTTTACGATTAATAGAAATAATAGGTCCTTTGTTCGAGCATGTAAGAATTAATTTTCAGTCTGTAAGGCTCTTGTAATAATAGACCTAAATAAAAAATGAAATGAAATATTTATGTTATCAACAATAGCGCATTTCCAGCTGCATTTTCGAAGAGAAAAATTATCCAATGTTACCATAAGATCACATTGCGCACCCAATAGTAGCACGAGAGGAATGCTGAGAACTCTCAACAAAATGCTATGGATTAGTGATGTCAGTGGCAAAAATACATCGATGTATTTTATTGCTTCGATGCACACGTCGATACATGGATTTGCATGGGATTTTGCAGATACTATTTCAAACCGTATTTTGTTAGTAAAATTGCATAAAATTTCATATTAATTACTATAACTTTACTTATTTTTGCGAAAATTGTAAGAGCAGGGAGTGCAAACGATCTTGTATTGATCAATTTAGAGATATCGGGGTTTAAATTGAAATAAAACAACGAATATTCAAAGTGATTGGGCAGTCTTTATTATTTTTCTGTAAAACCATTCATGGCATTTATTTTTTAAAGATAATCCCTTTAAGATATCTGCCGCAACTGCGCCGTAGTTCGGCCATTCAGACAAACCAATTTTGAATGACTCGCTCGAGGATTTCGGTCGGTGTCTCGTGAATAACCTTAGTAATATTGCTTTCAATACCTCAGCCGAAGCCTTGTTTATCCACAAAGCATTTAGATTTTATAAAACTCCAATAAATAAAAGTCCAAATGTGTGATATTACACGATCTTGGTGGGCAATTCACTACTCCGAGGCGAGAGATAAGTTGCTCACCGAAACGACGACGCAATACATGCATTGTTTCACGGACTATATGACAAGAAGCGCCGTCTTGTTGGAACCAAATGTTAAGGAGATCACAGGTTTCAATTTTCGACATCAAAAAGTCGTTTATCATGGCGTTATAACGTTCGCCATTCAAGAAATACCTTTATAGGTAGATTATTCCTCCAGAACATAAGCCGCTCCAAATGGTTGTTTTCAATGGATTTAATTGATGTTCTTGAGCTGTTCTTGAATGGCTTCCGGTTGCTCTTCAGCCCAAATACGGTAATTGTGCTTATTGACGTAGCTATAAAGCCAGAAATGGGCCTTATCGCTGAACAGTATAAGTTGACCTGAGCACGCAATGAACACTTTTTACAGAGCGTCAATTTTCGTAAAACAATCGTACGATTTGGAAGCCTTGTTGAGGCGTAAGTCTTTCTATGATGAAATCTGAATGAATACTGAAAAAAGTTATGTACCTAGTTGGCAGTAGTCATGCGTCATTTTTAATAGAAAACCCTATTGGAAAAAACTACCTCGTACGATATCTGATTACCCTTTACTAATGATAGTTTCGCCTGGCGATATGATTTGTTTGGTAAATTAAAGACTCCCTCCCTGAAACGTGCCACCATCAAATTGGAATATTTGCCAAAAAAAAGAAGAAAAAAGCTAATAAGAAATTCCACCAAATTGAGTTCGTAATTTGAGTTTTTTACTCCCATATATAAGTATATAAATATTTACTAAAGATTTCCCATACAAATAAACTTATTTACATATATAACAGGAAAAAAATCCCGAGCGTCATATATGAAAACGAATCTTTTGAACAGCAGTAGCTTACAACAATTATGCAATTATTGGTTAAAATTTTCACCTTTTCATTCAAAATTGGCATGCATTTATAAGCTTCTCTCTGCTTGAGTGCAGTCAAACAATTTAGTGAAAGGCCTCAAAATATTTTCTAGCAAAGGAAATGTTAAAACAGGTAGCTAAATAAAAACTACTTCCCTAGTCAGCCACCCGTAGCGTTCTCGCTTTTTGCCTCTTCTTCTGCTTCTTTGCCTTATTCATGTTTGTTAGAACTAAATAAGTGATAAAATTTTATCTGTTCTGAAATACAATAAAAAATACGAAATGGTTTGCAACTCCTCAGCTCGCCCATGCTTGCGATACATAGCCGTTGCTCGCGTTCTTACCGATAAAATGCAAAACAATTTTTTTATACAGACATACATATATATGTACATAGTTATTCTATGTGCAATATGTATGAGAATGAACTGCATAGATAATGCGCTAATTTATCTGGTATCGCCTTTGTGTGCTCGTAATCTTTTCTCGAATTCTTTTACCTACTCCATAACTGTGGGTCGGCGAAAATGCATAGTGACGGACTGCCACTCTATTTATTTATATACGAGTATGCACTTGTAAATATGTATGTATGTATGTATGACTGACGATTTGCGTTGGAATTGTATTGTATTGTATTTCGTTTGATATGATTGAAGCCTGAGTTTTGTGTTTCGGTATCACCACTAAAAATTCAAACGTGCCTGAACGTAAAGAAAAAATTAACTGCACAGATAAGCAACAGAAAATATATACATATGTACATACGTACTCGTATATACGGTCCCAGTGGGTGACCAAACGCAACGCTAAGTCAAAGTTAGTCATCGTGCAAGATAGTTATGTACGTCTACTCGTATTGCGTGATAGATCAGCTCAGACCAGTTGGTGGTTGCCAACCAACACGAAATTTTGCATTAAGTGGCACCTGCGGTTTTTGCCAATTCAGTCGATCTAGCTTTGGTACCTCATGGCTCAAACTATCCAATCCAGCGTCACTCTCCCATTTAGCGCCGTTCTTATATGGCGGGGTGGGATTTTAGTCAGAGTGAATGCTAACTCTACGATTGGAATAAGCTGTCGCTGACACTGAAACAACATTTGGAAATTTTTTAATATTCAGAATTTTTTTATATTTATTTTTATTTTTTTTTGTTTGACTTTCTTCAATGACGAAAACAATTGTTAACCCTGAAAGGCCAATCTACGTCGTTTGCATACACATTTCGAAAGAAACCCGCTGTCTCTTTCGCATGCACGATCGATTCGCAGCTACCTCCCGAACCAGCTCCCGACGAGCTGTATTTAATAGGGATGTAAACCAAGATCCTAGCGTAAAATTGTCCACGTAGTCGAAAGACAAAGGCCAAAAAATTGAGAACGTCCACGAATCGACATTTCGGCGTCTTTGTTCTATGAACTTGGCAAACAGATATTTATATTTTTCCAGGTTACCGTACACTTTTCCCAATCCATTTTTCCCAAAAGTAATTTTTCCCAAAACTTTTGTTCCCAATAAAATAACTCCCAAACCAATTTTCCCAAAAACAATTTTCCCAATTCAATTAAAATCCTATTTTTCCCAAACTTGTTTTTTTTTTGCGTAGAACTCCTTTTCGCGTGGGCGGCCTTCGGCCGCGCTTCAAAAAAATAACCCACATCAGTCCAGCTCCGGCTACGCAATCCACCGTATTTTTGCGTAGAACTCCTTTTCCCGTGGGCGGCCTTCGGCCGCGCTTCAAAAAAATAACCCTCATCAGTCCAACTCCGGCTACGCAATCCACCGTATTTTTGCGTAGAACTCCTTTTCCCGTGGGCGGCCTTCGGCCGCGCTTCAAAAAAATAACCCTCATCAGTCCAACTCCGGCTACGCAATCCACCGTATTTTTGCGTAGAACTCCTTTTCGCGTGGGCGGCCTTCGACCGCGCTTCAAAAAAATAACCCTCATCAGTCCAGCTCCGGCTACGCAATCCACCGTATTTTTGCGTAGAACAAAAGTTTTGGGAAAAATGACTTTTGGGAAAAAAGTCTTGGGAAAAACAGTTTGGATGAAAAAATTTGGGAACATTTGCCTTTGGGAAAAGTAAGCATTGGGAAAAAAGTTTTGGGAAGAATGGATTGGGAAAACTGGTCGGCAACGATTTTTCCATATCCTACAATTTGGAAGCTTTGCTCTGGCGTTAAACGATTCATGACGACTTGCCAAATTTTACTGAACAGAAATGTCAATACCGTTTGTCATTCTCAAATGCCAAAGCATAGTTATTGATATCGATATCGATGTACATATGTAGCTAAAAAAGCGCCCGATATTAATGAGAAATAAAATATTGAAACATAGGCGTTTTATTTTACACGTCAGTTCTACGTAACCGGGCCTTATGGTCACAAAAATGTGATTGGGCTTCTAGAGTCAAATTCCCCGCTCTATCTTATTTCGATTAATTATTGCATTTGCCACCGTTTGTTTATTTTCTTGATTGCGTTTCTTTGGCGTTGTACTTTTTCATTATCAACGCTCACCATCATTTATGCCGGCCGATCGTCATATTGATAGGGAATTTGTGAAAATTACCCATATTTCATTGGTGACGCACTCAATGCTTCTGCTTGGTTGCTTTTGTATCCGCCGTTTGCTTCATACGAGGGCAGTTCAAAAAAGAGAGGAAGTGGTATGAAATTAAAACAAAAAAAAAAATATACACATATATATGTATATATATGTATATTTATATGTAATTGGCGTTTACACTCCAATTTGTGGTGTGCGTGTTACTGTTGGAGGAACCTATAGTTTTTACGTCGACTCCGATTGGCGGATGGTTTTTCTTACGCCTTTTCTTGGCAGAAATGCACTCGGCGGCTTGTCATTGCCTGGTGTGGGACGACCGCTATTATAAAAAACTTTTTCTATCATTTGGTGTTTCATGCACGGAGATTCCAACCTGTGCACTTCCGAATGATAGTCACGCCCTAACCCACTCGGCTACGGCGTCCTTTTGTTTTTTAAGTATGTACCTAAAAATTATTATAGCGATTTTCCCACTCTCCGATCTTATCGAGCGAAGAAGGCGAATTGCACTTTAATTGCGAAATTAAATTCTGTTGCAAAAACGTTCATAATGTGCAAAGGGCCAATGGTGGCCAAGATTTGTTAAGAAATATGTTTCCAAATGGTGCAAAAAAGAGGAATGTAGAGAAAGTTTGAGGCGTATTGCGCAGAAGCTTGGACGATGACAACATCCGATGAGGTGCCCTTGGGAGTGTTTGAGAGAAAGATTCTGCGCAAGGCGATTAAATAACAAAATGTATGAGCTTTAGGACTTAGCTTCATTTAGTGTGTCCAATTGGCGCCGGTTAGCACGAGAAAGAAACGACTGGCGTGCTTTGTTAAACTCGGCCAAAATCGCATAAGCGGTTATGTTACCCATCAAGAAGAGAAAGTTTGAAAAAATATGTTTTGAAAAAGGTTTGAAAAAAAAAAACCTATTGGATAGGTAAAAAGTATCAACTGACACGTTAAAAAAAATCTATTCTTTGGTGCGCAAAAATCCTCGACGAGAAATTAGAGATCCATGGTTGTTGTTATTTGGGTGTCATTTACATGAAGATACATGCCTCATCTGTGGTGAGACAACGCTTGTTTCTTGAATCACAATAAAGCGACATTTCACTGCATTAACTATGCGTTGCCATTTGGCCAAAACTCGGTCATTCTTCCACAACAAAAGTATTTAAATGTTTTAATTCGAAGTGACTTTTAGGTACTGAATAATTTAAAAAGGCTACTTCGATGTGAGTCGCTGCCGCTTCCCAAATCGAATTTCCACCGTCGACAATAAATGTTACCTTAAGTTATGATTCAGTAATAAAAGGTTGTGTACAGTTGGATAACTGATTTCGGATGCCACTTAATGCATTGATTATATTTGAAAGTAAGGGAAAAAGGGCCATACTTTTATTCTCTTTCTGAAAAGGTAGTAAAAAATTGAAAAAGGGTCGATGTAAGCCACAGAATAATTTTATGTTATTTTATGAATCAAAAACAAATCAGATTTCACAACACACAACGTTTACTTCAAGAAAGACTTTACGGTACGTTTTCCACCAAGAGCCGAATAGAGGAAAGGGAAGGTGATTCGTAGATTCAAAATTGAAATCTACGCTGACGGTTCTAAAATGAACTGTGGTGTGGGAGCTGGTCTCTATTCAGAGCAGCTCGAATTATTCAAATACATTCGTCTTCCTGACTATGCCCGCGTGTTCCAGACAGAACTATTGCAATCGGAGAAGCATGCAAATCACTAAAACACAACAAAGAAGTTGATGCAAGAGTAGTTATCTTTTCAGACAGTCAAGCAGCTCTCAAGGTCTTGGTCTCCAATTCCATTTCATCCAAACTAGTTTTTCAGTGTACAGAGGAAAAATAATTGCTTGGTAATCGGCTTCAAATTACTCTGACATGGGTTCCCGGTCATAGGAATAGAGAGAGTAATGATATAGCAGATGAGCTGGCAAGAAAAAGTTCGGCACTATACATAGCAGAGACGGTGACAGTTGCTCCCCGATTCAACACAATAAAAACATCTATTGCTTCACACTACTACGCTTTAGCCGAAAGAAGATGAACTACAACAAAAAAAGCATAGTCGTCGTCCAACATCCAGAGGACGAATTACTAGTTAGGATACTCTCGCCCAAATATCTATCTTAACCTTTATCTTAAAAACTATAAGTTTTCCCTAAAAAATATATTCTTCCCATTCTCAGAAGACTATGTTAATCTATGTACGAATTTTGGATGAAGTCTATAGGTACGAATTTTTTTGTTTGGGTCTCCCAACTTTTTAAATCTGCTCTTTCGAAGGTATGCATTTGACTGTCATGGGATTTGAATTTGTCGAGATTTACAAGTCGTCCCTTAAGATGGGCTAGTTCTTTTTCCCGCTGAAACATACGATGATCAGTATATGATCTAAATTAAAATTCTTTTAAATAAAACTACACTTTGGAAATACAAAATTATTTACTCTGTTTGCGTAGAAGCGTCAACCAAAGGATGGGCCGTCTCGGGCTTATTCCAGCAAAGCAAAATATCGATAGGCATCGAAAAAGTATCGCTAAAGAACTTCGCCCTCTACCGATCTGGCTCGATTTCGAAATCCGTTGCCGAAAAGTGATACACGCAAACTTTTTCGACTAATTTTAATGAAGTGCCGCACGAGTTTACCCAATCTTTTCTATTCATTTTGTCTTTTCAAACATGAAACAACTTAACGCCGTCGTTTGCTCCGAAAAAACAGTATTGTCTGCTAATTTTTTTCGCAAAAGTTTTCATTGCTATGCTTCTGAGTACTTTTACTTTAGAATTTGCTCTGAAATAAAAGTAGCTTTTCCTAGCGGATAACACGGATATCTAATATTAGACAGCTCAAGATGGATATAAATTAGACATCTTACATAACTTTTAACTATGCTTCATGGGCATAAGAGTATTTTTTCGAAAAATTTTACAATACTTTGAAGAGGACAAAAATGCAGTACAATAAATAGAGATTTTGAAAGAGAAAATACATTTTTGACTGAAATCTTTTATTAGTTTTATTCCCGCACTTCAGCTGCAAGGTGGATCTGTTTGGAATGTGCATGAGTAACACTTGCATATCTTAAATATTGATCTCGAATTATGCTAGCATTCAAAGTAAAAAATCGTTGAATCGGAGTCACTGGCTGATTGAGAGGTTTTCTTTGAAAGTAGTTTAAGTCCATTTTCACAAAAAATTAGTTAATGATCAAAATGAACACAATTTACTGTGAATGTTTTATTAATACACTTTTTTCCAAAAAATCTGCTAAAATTTTTATTGTTTTTATCATTAAAAATGTTCGTAGTTAATGAAGTTACAAATAAAAGGCAAATATCCTAACACCCTCATAGACATTCTGCGCTCTAACATGGCCACGCTTAGGAGCTGAGCTGAGATTTCAAGACTCGCTATAAACCCCACAAAAACTGAAGTAATTCTCTTTACTTTCCTATGTTCCTTGGCTTTCTATAATCTCCCCGCTGGGAGAGAGTGTGTGGGTGTGGAGATTCCTTTGAGAGAGGAAGGAATTAGGACAGGAACTATCCGTTCGACTACCAGACTACTGCAGCGTCTATCACGTATCTAAGTATCACCATATACGTATTTAAACCCGCATGCCGTAACAAAAACTACAATAAATATATTTTCGAATAGCCAGACGGCAATTAAATCAATGAATGCAGCTATATAGTAAGATCAATGGTTGTACAGGAATGCTGGGCAGCCCTAAATGATATTAGCGTCGTATTCAAGGTCAGCCTTATTTGGGTTCCGGGGCACAGGGATATTGTGGGAAACTATAAAGCCGATGAGCTGGCTTAGAAAGGTACTGCTCTGCAACTTCTCGGTGACAGAAGTATCATTGGGATACCTATGGCCACAAGTAAATTAATAATGAAAAAGAAAATTATCCAAGAGGCCAATAGGTCATGGAAAGATGAAGATACATCCGTAACAGCTAGGCTACTATGGACGCAAATAAACAAGAAAAGAACAAAGGAGTTGCTTAGCCTCTCAAGAGATGATATCTCGAAGGTTGTGGCTTGTATCACTGGTCATTGGCTGTTTTCCAGGCATTCCTTGCGACTATGAGTATTCTCCCATGAATATTGTAGAAGTTGTAGAGATGAGTAAGGGGAAGAAACAGTTAAGCATTTCGTTTGCAATTAAAATCAGAACGGGTTGTCTAGGTAAATACTTTTTCGATTCTCTTACAGAACTGTCTAGCGTAGGCATTGGAGCAATCCTGCGCTTCACAAGAGCCTTAAAATGGTTTCATGAACATACATAAATAAGGTTCCCGTGTCGCACAGTGGTATCACAGCTGACCTGTAAGGTCTAAGTGAGTTGGTCATACGGACCGACTACTACCATAACCTAACCTAACCTAAGTTACAAATATGATTACTTTGAAAACGGCGTAAGACCACACAGTTAAAAATTGTACTACCTAATTTCTTGAGTGCATTTTTATATGATATAAACATTTTTATAGTTTCCCGGAATCTCGGGTTTTCCCCGTTTATTCCAGGATATAAAATCATCCAGGGGTGCCCAAGAAATTGCCTTTTGTTGCTTAAAACATTTAGAAAATGGAACAACGCAACAACATGCAATAGCCTACAGCGACATGTGCACTGGACAAAATGGAAATTTGAAATTGTCTTTAATATGGCTTAAGGTTGCTCAATGCCCCAAGAACGACATATAAATTGTCGACCATAAATTTTTGTATTCTGGGCACTCTTATCTACCAAATGATGTCGATTTTAGAAGTATCGAGAGTACTATATGAAAAAAGATTGACTGATTGTATGTCCCTAAACACTATTATACGCTCATAAAATAATGCCGAAAATATAAAAATTTATTTTGCATGACATGAAACAGGCTGAGTTTGTTTCTATAAAAGCCTTAGAAGACCTCATTCCAAGAAGGCGAGAAATGTTAATGGTGAAGAAGTAAATTTGTTAAAAATATGTTGGATAAGGGTTTTAAGAGGCGAACCATATACAATGTTCTATAAAACATCATTTGGTGCGAATGATTTTATAACAGCGTACAACTGTTGGCTTATGCCGATGATATCGACATCATCGGCCTTAACAACGGCGCTGTTAGTTCTGCCTTCTCCAAACTGGATAAAGAGGCAAAGCGAATGGGTCTGGTGGTGAACGAGGACAAAACGATGTACCTCCTGTCTTCAAACAAACAGTCGGCGCACTCGCGTATCGGCACCCACGTCACTGTAGACAGTTATAATTTCGAGGTTGTAAAGGACTTCGTTTATTTAGGAACCACCATTAACACCTATAACAATGTCAGCCTTGAAATCCAACGTAGAATCTCTCTTGCCAACAAGTGCTACTTTGGACTAAGTAGGCAAATGAGTAGTAAAGTCCTCTCTCGACGAACCAAACTAACACTCTTCAAGGCTCTCATCATGCCCGTCCTAACGTATGGCGCAGAAGCTTGGACGATGACAACATCCGATGAAGCGACGCTTGGAGTGTTTGAGAGAAAGATTCTGCGTAAGATTTTCGGACCTTTGCACGTTAGCAACGGCGAATATCGCAGGCGCTGGAACGATGAGCTGTATGAGCTTTACGACGACATAGACATAGCACAGCGAATAAAGATCCAGCGGCTACGTTGGCTGGATCATGTTGTCCGAATGGATACAAACGCGCCGACTTTGAAAGTATTCGATGCGGTACCAGTTGATGGTAGCAGAGGAAGAGGAAGGCCTCCTCTGCGTTGGAAAGATCAAGTGGAGAAGGGCTTGGCCAATTGGCGGCGGTTAGCACGAGAAAGAAACGACTGGCGCGCATTGTTATTATCGCGCCAATTAAGAAGAAGAAGTGAGAAAAAGGATTTTAAATCATTAAATTAATTGCTCTCGCAGGGAGGCCACAGAACTTTGGAAATACAGTACTAAATATGGTACATAGTAATTAAATCATCATTTCAGACGCATCACATTCGAAAAGTTTGCAGATATGATTGGTTTATTACCATATATCCCTCTAATAGATCACGGCAATTTTTGAAAACTTGATCATAATGAAAAAAGGTAAAATATAAGAGTATAAATAATTTTGGTTGAATAGTAAAAATAAAGCCTTTTTATTTTGTTTTTTGAAGTATTTTTGAAGCATTCCACAAAATCATAAAAGAAGTTGGTTTGTTTCATTTGAGATCCGGCAGCTACAATAATATTTTGTAAAAGTATAATTTTTACTTTTTGCTGACGTTGAAGGTGGTGTATGTCCTTTTGAAGTCATTAAAAGTATAAATGTTTGCTAACCACATCAAAAAAGTGATTACATTATAAATTTAAATCAATTTTATGTTGAAAGAAAACAAAACCAATGCAATAACAAATATCCATATTTTTCAAATTATTCAAATGCAAAACCTTAAATATCTTTGTATAAAATAAAATACACTTACACCACTTGCAAAGAAAGCGGCTCAAATGATTGATGTTAGGCTTTTTTTAAAAACCCATATACGTTTCCTCTATTTGATCGCGTATGGAGTCATAAATCGATAACAATTAGTGCAGAGTTAAATTCTACGCAGCGAAATTTAAAAATTAAATACTAAATACATTTTCTTTTTCTATCAAATTTGTGTGCTTTGAATACTTTGTAGTTCTCTTTTTGTTGTTGTTTTGCAAGCGAACAGTGCAGCAAATCAAAGCAAAAAATCTGAGTTGCCATCGGCCGTCACTTAATCGGCGAACGAGATCGCTAAGTTAAATGCTTAGCGATAAGCTTTAATCAATAATGACGGCAGCGAGGAGGCACAAGTGTACCTTCATACACTTCCTGGCTTACTGACTTGTGACTGATTGTAACGGGAAGGAGCAGTGCGAAGTGGGTGAGCAAATGTGCTAGCCATGATTTTATTTACTTTGTTTTACTAATTTGTTGGGTTTTGCTATTTGCACCGAACTTCCATGCATTTACAATATATGAATCGAATTAAATAATAAAAGTAGAAAATATTTGCGCTTATTAATATTATTAATAAATTGCACGCGTTATCATTAAAATTTGATTTCAATTTATATTAACAACTATCAGCTAAAATTAATTGGATTGCACTTTGCAAGCAACTTTGTTTAAATTTGCTACGAAATTACGAAACAGCGATTACACTCAGGGGGATTGTAAGTAGTCGCGTTGCACTAGGTCAATAGTTAAATGTAGCGGCCCTTCAAGTGGCGTAAATATTGGAAATAAAAACACACATATATGCATACAAGGTGGCGCAAAATTAATCATCGATTCTGTTTTTGAGTTACTTTTTTACTAAATTAAAAAAAAAAAAAATATTTTGAGTCTTGGAAATCTTCAGTTTTTACCTCCATGCACTACATTGCTGGTCTGTTTGTTTACTGCAACTGTCTATCCAAATATTATATGATTGCAAAATTATAAATCTTCCCATGAGGTGATTAATTTTGCACCACCTTATATACACATACTTCTGTACAAACCTTTCAAATATGTATATAATTAAAAAGAAAGTTGTGTCATCTTTCAAAATAAGTTGTGTGTAGAAATTTTAAACATCGATGATTAACCATAAATTTGATAACAAAGTCTGCTAGATCATGATCATGCCGCACGATCGTGAAAGGCGATATGAATTGAAAATCAACAATGTACTACTATATAGTCAACAAAGTACGGCCATCACTATCGCCGATCAAAGGTATGTATGTAAGTACGTTTGCTTGGTAGCTGTCACAGCTTTTTCATGCCGCTGCGAAGTCATTCCATGAATCTGTTCATCACTAAACTTGTCAAGATCGTTGGGTACAACACATATAATCATGGCTTGCTCATCTGCCAGCCTAAATCACCAATTGACTAAGTAGCCTGCCTTTCAGACGCTCCTCTACGTCAGCCAGTCCATTGTCCATTCGATCAACTTTGTATTGTACTCTTCTTCACGCCATGACTGCTGCCCTCTCATTTCATTTGTTTGGCTTGTGCGTTTGACCAATTAAACTGTACTGATCGCTGGCCAGCGATAGGAGGACCTCGTGAACTTTCTTGACGATAAGCCTACAAAAGACTGATAAATATTCAAGATTCTAAATAAAAATAAAATTCTTTCTTTTGATTGTGTTTTAGGTTGTTCTTGTAAACTGTTTATTATTTTTATATAAATATGTGTTTATATGTATTTTTGTCTGCATATAATATTTATTTATGATACTTATGTACGTCGCGTAGCCTCTCAGTTGCTAAGTTATTTGCTTAAGCAATTAAGGGTGTGTGAAATGAGCAAAAAAAAAAATTATGTTGGAAATTAGTGTGATAATAAAGTAGTGGACGTGCGATTTGCAGAATAGTTGTACGCTGAAATAGGTCTACGCGTAGACTGATACAAATAATTATCAGAACATGGTGCATCAGTCTACGCTGCGTATACTCAATTTATGGTAAATCCAATCTCTTCTCTAAATCTTGTAAAATATAACCCCAAAAACCCCATATAATCGCAAACAGCTCTGAAAAATGCTTCAATTCACGAGTGGAGCGCCACAAGTACAGCCGAATGTGCAAAGCTTGTACGCAGCATGCCCCAAAGGATTGTTGCTGTTATCAAAGTAAAGGGTAAACCTACTAAATATTAATGTTTTTATCACTAAATCCTTCTATTTGTGCTGATTTATTAATAAAAAATTATTACTTCACTTTTTAGAAGAAAAAATTCAGTTATTAATGGGGTGCCTAATCCTTTTGGTCAAGGCTGTATGTAAGTATGCTAATAACTATACCAAGAATTCTTCGATTTGCACAGAGTTTTTTGTACTTCGAAGTTTATCTCTTTCGGAAAGTTTTCTTTTGACATAAATTGCATAAATTTATAAAAGAGGCGTGTCTATAAGCCAAAATGGGTTAAAAAATCATAAAATTTATTTTCAAACTGCAACAGTTTAAAAATGGCTAAACCTATTGGAGCACTTTTGCCTTGCTATACAACTTTAAAATATCTACTATCAAACTGCATTAATCAAATTTGACCTTTATTTCCTATTACTATTAAAATTTTGAAGACAAAGGGACATTTTTTCAAAAACTTGCATACTCGCTGTGTTCCACAACCCCACTAAGCGGCATAAGCGGAAATAAGCAAGCAAAGCAAAAAAAGCAAAAATGGGGGCCTTCCTTACTAATGCGCATGACATGACCTAACCATTGTAGTCGTCGCAATTTGACAAACATCTTTCCCTTTGCAAATTCGTAACAGCTCCTCATTGTATCTGATTCTATAACAACCGTCCTCAACCCGTATTGGATCATACACTACGTAAGACTCTTCTTTCGAAAGGGCGCAGATTTTACTCATCCTTGATTGACATTACCCTTGACTCACAGCCATCCGTCAAAACTGGTCTCATTGTTGTTTTGTAAGTATTATAGTGTCGTTTTGTTTGATGCCACTTTCGATGGTAATGCGTTCCGAGGTTGACTATTGCTTAAGGACTTTTCCTTTGGTGTGGCCATAGTTAAGAGTAATAATTTTTTGTTTATGGCGAGCTCAGTGAATTGTATTAATTATAATAGGTCTATTTATAAGTTCGTGCGGTTTTACAACAGATGGCGTAACTTGATTATTATTCCATCGATCCACATTTCCAAACATTCATTGGAGAGCTACTGTCGTAAGGCACAAACGTCAGTATAAGTTTTTTATTTGAAGCGTAAACAACAATATTTTTACCACTCTTGAAAATGTCGAATTTCGTGCCAAATAATGTGTTTTTGCGGGGAATTCTTCTTCATTATTTTAATATGAAGAAAAAATCAGCCGAAAGTCATCGTATCTTGGTGGAAGTTTATGGTGAGCATGCTCTATCTGAGCGAACGTGCCAGAAGTGGTTTGCACGCTTTAAAAGTGGTGATTTTGGCTTGGAAGACGAAGAACGCGAGGGCGCGCCGCCAAAGTTCATGGATACCGAATTGGAGGAATTGCTCGATCAAGATCCGGCTCAAACGCAAGAAGAGGTTGCAAAAACTTTGGGAGTTGATCAATCAACCATTTCCAAACGTTTAAAAGCCATGGGAATGATCCGAAAGGTAGGCCATTGGGTGCCGTATGAATTGAAGCCAAGAGACGTTGAACGCCGTTTTATGGCATGCGAACAACTGCTTCAACGGCACAAAAGAAAGGGTTTTTTGCATCGAATTGTGACTGGCGATGAAAAGTGGGTCCATTACGACAATCCAAAACGTCGGGCAACGTATGGATACCCTGGCCATGCTTCAACATCGACGTCGGCGCAGAATATTCATGGCCTGAAGGTTATGCTGTGTATCTGGTGGGACCAGCTGGGTGTTGTGTATTATGAGCTACTGAAACCGAATGAAACGATTACGGGGGATGTCTACCGACGACAATTGATGCGTTTGAGCCGAGCACTGCGAGAAAAACGGCCGCAATACGCCGATAGACACGACAAAGTTATTTTGCAACATGACAATGCTCGGCCACATGTTGCACAAGTGGTCAAAACATACTTAGAAACGCTCAAATGGGATGCCCTACCCCACCCGCCGTATAGTCCAGACCTTGCGCCATCCGATTACTATCTCTTCCGATCGATGCAACATGGCCTGGCTGACCAGCACTTCCGTAATTACGATGAAGTCAAAAAATGGATCGATTCGTGGATTGCGGCAAAACCGACCGAATTTTTCACAAAGGGAATCCGTGAATTGCCAGAAAGATGGGAAAAAGTAGTAGTAAGCGATGGACAATATTTTGAATATTAAATTTGTAACCATTTTACGTCAATAAAGTTTCAAATTTCGAAAAAAAACCGCACGAACTTATTCATTCATATAATACATTAATCAAATATTAAAAAAATGTACTCCCAAAATAACTATTAAATTGTGGGTGGATGTTACTTAAAAAAAATTGTTTTGGGAATAATGTATTCAACGAACCAGTGAAAAATGCGAAGCTTATCGCAAAGGACGCAATATAATAGCTCGCTCGTTTACTGTACGTATTTTCATATAACTCGAAAAGTTATGGGGACCCCACTATGAAACTTTCAATGATTAGAAAAAATTTGAGCAAAAATATTTAAAATAAACTATAAAAATATGAAAAATAATCGAAGATATTTCATTTTAAATATTTCTATATCCAATGTTGAAGTTGAATAAATCTCAAAATTATTAAACTTCTTCAATTTTTGTTTAGATTACTTGGTATTATACTCAAGCCTACAAATAAATTTAAGACAATGACCAAAATACTTGGATCATTTAACACGGAATCGCTTCACGGAAAAGCAACAAAAAAAAAAACTGTGTGCCATATAAACTGAAGCCTCACTTAAGCCGAAAAGTGAATTTGTATTCCAGATATGCTTTCTGTATGCCTCAAGAATAAGCCTTTTCTGCAATGTGGGATAATGAAAAATTTATCAATTACGCAACCTTAAACGTAGGAAATCATTACGCCAATTGAACCCGGTGCGTAGGTGATGTTGTGCTGTAAGTGAGACTAGAAGATAATGATTTCCTCGGAGCTTTTACAACCTGGCTAATTCATCATGGAGTATTTGCACGGCCGCCGTAGCCGAATGGGTTGGTGCGTGATTACCATTCGGAATTCACCGAGAGGTCGTTAGTTCGAATCTCGGTGAAGGCAAAATTAATAAAAACATTTTTCTAATAGCGGTCGCCCCTCGGCAGGCAATGGCAAACCTCCGAGTGTATTTCTGCCATGAAAAAGCTCCTCATAAAAATATCTGCCGTTCGGAGTCGGCTTGAAACTGTAGGTCCCTCCATTTGTGGAACAACATCAAGACGCACACCACAAATAGGAGGAGGAGCTCGGCCAAACACCTAACAGAAGTGTACGCGCCAATTATTTATTTATTTATTTTTATTTGCACGCAGAACAATTTATTCGTTAAAAGAGAGAATTGACAGAAAAGTCGTCAGCATACACGGCTGGGCGCACGTGGGGAAATTTCCATCATAACATTGAGCGGCCACATGTTGAAAGACCTGTTAAAATCTCTATACAAAACTATGAAAGCGAAATCTTATCGCAACCGCCGTATTTAATGATTTTCACTTGTTTCGGCCAGTACAGAATGCTGTCTGTCTGGATCACTTGTCACGTCAATTGTAGGCATTAAAAACTTGTTCGATTTTCTTCCGCTTCTTCTCTCTCAAATCCGCTTTTCCTTTATCAGAGATATGGGAACTATATAATATATAAGTAAATGTATGTTATTGATGTCTAATTGAAAAAAAAGAAAAAACAATATTAAAAAAACGAGTTCCGCCTTTAACATATATTGTCATATATCATACGATTATATATTTTTTCCAATAGATATTTCTCGATTAAGCATGGGAAGTCCCTCAAATAGATATGAACATATCAAATTATCGACACAAGCATTAACTTGTCATAGTAAATTCAATTTTATCGAAACTAAAAAGTAAGAGTGTAGTAGTTACCCAATTACAGGGTGTTTCAAGTTGGATTTTAATTTTGAAATGTTCTGTTTTGACACACACGGTTTTTGCAGTCCTCCAAGAGACCAAGAAATAAAAAAATTAATTGATATTCAATAAAAAAAAAAACACACACACATACAAAAACATTCAGTACACGTTCGTCTGGGACCTTCAATTTAAAATTGAAGATGGAAAGCAATGACTCAGATCAAAACTTTTAATTGAGCTAGTCGAGATATCTTAAAGCTTTGGCGAAAATTTGGAAAAATCAGTTACCTATACTAATACGAGGGTTGCCATTTAACTTTTGTGCCCAATAATGAAAACACTGTAAAATAAAAATGAATATAGTGAAAAAATTGTTTATCCAAATATTCTCCTTAGAAGTCAATACATTTATGCATTTGCTTGAATAAATTTTCAAAGCACTTTTGCCACTCAGCCACTCAGTGGATACCTTCAAAACGAGGCTTCAACAGCTCCTTCAAACACTGAAAAACGTAGTTCTCGCTTCTTATTTTTGATGATCGGGAACAAAACGAAATCATTAGATGCCAAAACAGAGTTGTAAGGTGGATGAAGCAATAATTCCATCTTATGAGCGCTCAAAAACTCTTTTGTGTGAACCTATATGCGAGAGCTTGCATTGTTTTGGTGAAGGGTGATTCATCTGCGGCGGTTGGTTTTCCTTAACTCTTCAAAAACTTCTGTTAAACAAATGGTTGTGTACCACTCCGATTGGACTGTTTTAAGTTTCTTTGGTTGTACAGTTGCTTAATTACTAGATTGAGGTGCTTCTACCGCGAACAACTTCTGTTGGAACACCCATACTGTCGATTGAACTACCGCACCTGAGTTTGCTCAAATTTTCTTTACACCAATCGATCCGAGTTTTTGTGTTTTTTTGTGAAATTGTCAAATTATGCGGTATACAACTACGACTAAATCTTCATGCAATATTGAATGTATGGTGGTTTCACAATAGATCAGCTCTGGTCGCAGTGCATAATGGCCTTTTAATCATAATAATGTATGCTGGACCCATCAATGCTCAAGGGTGCCTCTATCTCGCGATATGTCATAAGACGATCTTGCGTCATCAGTTGACGCACGGCATCGATTGTTTTGTTTTGAACAACAACCTCTTTTGGACGGTCGCCACTAAATTCATCCGGCATGCATCGATGGCCACGTGGAAACTCATTGTACTCGTACCTGCATTTCACATTAGCTAAATGGCTCTTCAAAAAATAAAAAAAAAATTCTATAAGAATATCGAATTACAACGCGTAGTGTTAAAAGTCATTTGTTTTCTGCTCACAATACTCGCGAACGGCTATACCCATTTTTTTTGATATTACGTACGCGCTGTTTGTCAATAGATGCCGTCAGCAGTGTATGGTAGTCGATTCTAACATAACCTAAGCGTCATAAACCAAGCTTAGACATATGGTAAGCAAACTGCTTCGACACATTAGTGATTTTGTTTTGGTATCGTATACTTTCGGTTTTGTGAAAATGTCTGATTTTGTGCCGAATAATCATCATTTGCGGGAAGTGTTGATTTTTCTCTTTCATTCGAAAAAAAACGGCAGCTGTAACGCATCGAGAGCTACAAAAAGTTTATGGAGTGAAACAACGTGCCGAGATTGGTTCCGTCGCTTCAAAGACGGTGATCTTAATGTTGACGACTATTCGCGTGAAGGAAGGCCAAAAACCTTCGAAGACGCTGAATTGGAGGCATTGCTCAATGAGGATCCGTGTCAAATGCAAGAAGAGCTTGCTTCAGTATTAGGAGTTACACGCCAATCCATTTCCAAGCGATTGTATGCGTTGGGAATGATTCAGAAACAGCGGACTTGGGTTCCTTATGAGTTAAAAGGGATGTTGAACGTCGTTTTTTCGTCTATGAACAACTACTACTAAAATATATTCATTACAGCAATCCAAAGAACCAAAGAAAAGAAAGCCATGGGGACTGCCCGGTCATGCTTCTACGTTGTCACCTTGGCCGAATATTCACGCTGCGAAGGTTATGTTATGTACCTATTTCGTGGGACCAAGTTGGTGTTATTTATTATGAACTGTTGAAACCAAGCGAAACCATCACTGGCGATCGGTATCGACTTCAATTGATGCGATTGAGCCGAGCACTGCGCGAGAAGCGGCCGCAATACGCGGAGAGGTATGAAAAAGTGATTCTACAGCATGACAACGCTCAGCCTCACGTTGCCAAACCCGTTAAAACCTACCTGGGAAATGGGCCGTCCGATTATCACCTGTTCCGATCGATGGCACATGGTCTAGCTGACCAGCAGTTCCATTCATATAAAGAAATCAAAAAATGGCTGGATCCGTGGATAGCCTCAAAAGATGGACAGTTTTACCAAGACGGTATACGAGATCTACCAGAAAGATGGGAAAAAGTAATAGCCAGCGATGTGCAATACTTTCAATGATTCACTTGTAACCATTTTTTCAGAATAAAGTTGTATTTTCATCAAAAAAACAGCGAGAACTTAGTTGCGCACCTAATATTTTGGTAATGGGCTCTTCATAGACTCCTCATTGTCTTATGGCGTTTTCGTTTCTGCCAACAAAATTAGGCTTTTTATTGATTTCTACTTTTGTTTATTCATTTCTAAAATAAGTGTAGTCCAGCGAGAAAATTCTAAGATCGATGCTACAAATTCCACACCCACCGAAGGCAAAGAAAGAATATTTTCTCCTTTGAGAAGTTTTGCGAAGGGTGTTGGTTTGCTTGAAAATAGGCTCACTACTTAAAATGTTAAAATAAAAAAAATAAATAACTGGCGCGTACACTTCTGTTAGGTGTTTGACCGAGCTCCTCCTCCTATTTGTGGTGTGCGTCTTGATGTTGTTCCACAAATGGAGGGACCTTCAGTTTCAAGCCGACTCCGAGCGGCAGATATTTTTTTGAGGAGCTTTTTCATGGCAGAAATACACTCGGAGGTTTGCCATTGCCTGCCGAGGGGCGACCGCTACTACAAAAATGTTTTTATTAAATTTGCTTTCACCAAGATTCGACCCAACGACCTCTCTGTAAATTCCGAATGGTAATCACGCACCAACCCATTCGGCTACGGCGGCCGCCTTAAAATGTTGTTACGTGTGACCCCCTGAACAGAATTGCAGTGGACAGCGAGTAATGGGTTGACGGGTACTCGCTGTCAAAATTAGAACACATTTAATAGCATTATATTGCATAGAATTCCGGCGGGGACGGATTTCTTGCCGTCGGTCATTTATACGATAATTAGATTTAAATTAAAACGTGTACGTCTATAAGTCAGCAACAATTCAAGAGCTAAAGGATGAGATAATTCGGCACATTAACGGCATAGAACCTCAATTATGCCTCAGCGTCATCGAAAATTTGGACCATCGGATGGAGGTGTGCAGCCGAGGCGGCCATTTGGCCGATATTTTGTTCTTAGCGTAATTGAGCCATACCAATATTATCATATTAAAAAGAAATGATAATAATTTCCTAAAAAAGTTGTATTTTATTCAAAATCAACACCGGCCCTTGGAACTTAACCACCCTTTATAATCATTCAAGATATGCGTTTAATGTTCACTTCGAAAAGAAACTAGCACTTGAAAGACCTTGTATGTTGTGTCATATGAAACTTCAATATTAATACTTTTGCGCAACTGAAATGAAAAAATCAAAAGTAAATTAGCCGCTTAAGTATATTATTTATGTACCAATTCTCATGCAGAGGTACAAGCGTTTTTTTTCACTGCCGATGTCAAATGATATAAATTATCCACATACGAGTATACCACAAAAATTATATTTAAGTAAACAAAAAAAAAAAAAAACAAATCATCTTAAATGAAGGAATGTGCAAGAAATTTGAACATGAATGATTTGTTTTAATCTCTGCTTTCAACTTGTCTGTTCTATACATACAATATAATGTTGCTTTTGTTCTCGACAGACACATACGTATGTATGCAGGTATGTATAGCATATGCACATGGAAATACACTATCTTAGGATTTTTGATTTTTGACTATTGTTGTTAGCTTTTTGACTATTGTTGTTGGCTTTTTGATTACAGTGCCTATATTTCAATTAGGCGAAGCTTTCTGCCATTAAATCGAAATGTTTTGAGGTTCACATACTCGTACATCGAATTGAAATTCTATTGTGGTTTCACCGGCAGATAAGACCAGACTGCATAGCACCTTTGGACGCCCTTAGGAGGTGCTTTGTGAGCGCACTGATTCAGCGTGATTTCAAGAAGCGTTCGGATGAATCAAATGCACACAAATGCTGTGCTGTGATTATAAAAAAACAGTACTCGTGGGTGATAAGTATATACAGATGTGTGCATGTGTAAGTATGTATGTGCCTACATTGGCAGCGTAGTGCTATAGTTGCAAGAATAGCTAATTGCTTGATGTTTCGTATTGCTCAACTAGGAATCTTTATCTTCCCCCTGCTATCTGCTTACATTTCCTTTATCTAACCAAACAATATTTTTCAGCGGTTTAATTAGTTTGTAGTTTATGTATGTATGTCAAAAAGTACTTTAGTAAATAAAATTTATCAATGAGTTTAATGGATTTTTAATCGATTCATGTGCATGAATTTGTATTTGGGCCAATCAAGTTATGCCTATATTTCTCTAAAATATGGCCTCTATTCGTCTATTGCCTGCATGTGAAAGATTCTGAAAAAATAGTGCATTTTGAGCTACACCCTTAACAAATCTAACTAACACAAGAGCTGGATCTATTAGACCATCGATTAGGATATAAATTCGGTGAATGCTTTGAAAATAAATTGGAAGTTGAAAAGGATTTTACGCTGAAATAATCTTTTGCGATGCGAAATATATCCTTGCCAGGCACTCAAAATCTTGCTGAACCCCGAAAAAGTCTCTGTGTAAAAGTTTTCGAACTGACCATGGAGCCACCATTAGCGTCTATAGTGAGCGCTGCAAGCGCAAGATTCGTGATTATTTCACAATTCATACCATTATTGACCGCCTGAGTGTTAAGCGGCATTAGCAAGAAGAGAATTATTTTATTGGGAGGAATATTGGGTGAAGAAATCATCTCTAAAAATGGATCTATCAATATCCCGCCCATGCTGGAAATAGTGGTGGAAAAAGTGGTCATAAAAAGTAGACGTGATAGCTATGTATGTATTCGAAATGACAGTGGATTCGCGATAACTCGTAATCCGAAAGACCACGAAAATATTACAAGTTTTCCCAATTTTCGATTTCGGAATTGCAATGCGCATGCAGGACGCTATCAACTGGGATTACGAGAGTTATAAAGAACTTTTGCAAAAGTAACACTAAAATCCCTCCACCGGCTGGTACGAATTTGGCCAAAATCGCTTAGAAGTTTATTGTGTCAACAAAGGCAAAGAAGATGAAGATAAGGAAGGATGAAGAAGAGGATGGAAATGAGATTAGGCAAAGGTAGAGGAGAATGGAGAGGGAGAGAAATTGAAATTTAAAATGTAAAAAAGGAGTACAGAAAGAGGAAGAAGAATCAGGAGATGAAGAAAAAAAGAGTGAAGGTCAGGAAGCGAAATAGGAGAAGGATGGGAAAGATAAAAAGAAAGAGGAGATATAAGAGATAAGAGAATGCAAATGAGGAATAGAAAGCAAAAGAGGAATAGGGAGAGCTAGAAAAAGAAGAAAAGGAAGAAGAGGAGAAAGAATAAACGAAAAAAAGAGAGAAAGAACGAAAAGAAGACGAAGAAGGAAAGGTATAAGAAAAAGAAGAAAAGAAAGAAGAGAAAAAGATGAAGACGAAAATAAGAACGAGAAAGGGAAAGAAAAACGAAGGAGATAGAGAAAAACAAATAGAAAGAGAAAGATAAACTGCAAAATAAAGAGAAATATATATTACATATGAGGAGAATGCGGAAGAAAGAGAAGAAAAGGAAGAGGAATAAGAAGAAAAAGATATAGAAGCGAAAAAAAAAGGAATAGAAATATAAAGAGGAAGAGCAAGAGAAAAAAAGAGGTTGTCTGTAAAGTCGGTTTACTGACGATAGTTTAACGTGACAACGTCGTAAGAAAATATTGATGGAATGGTTGCAATTTTCAAAACAAAATTTTAATTTTATTTGTTTGATAGATATTTTGTATGGATATAGAGGAGGAGGTAAATGGAATTGCAATGGAATAGGTCAAGTTACATTTACACAAACGTGAAAAATGACGAAACATTTATCAAATTCATGAAAGATATCTTCAATTTCGATTGTGAATCAGACGTTAATAAGTCAACAACACTAAGAGGCACCATCATCGATTTGCCTTCTTCAAGACACTTTACACTCGAAACACTCCCTTTCATTTCCTACTTTTTCTATCATCGTCCTATTCTCAACAGAGAAATGGTTCATTACCATGCACACAGGATGAAGGCATATGCAAATACAAGTATGTGAATTTATATACAAATGCGCATATACATACATATACATACATATATATGCTCACTCAAGTAGGACAGAGCCAGATGTCGAATGTTGCCGAATGCGGGGGCCGATTGTGCTCTTTGTCGGTCGTTCCGCGCTCTCGCTTGCAGTTCAAGCACATTAGCTTACATTTGCTTGCGTACGGAATAGATTCGTATATTTGATATGGCCATATGACTTGTATGCATCTTTACATATAGATTTGTTCTTTTTGAAAATTGCGCGAAATTGTATATGTATATGCATGTTTATATACATATATTAGTATACAACATATCTTATAAGGTATATGGTAAATATTACCATACATTTTTTCCTTCATATATAATAAAAAAATTAATAATAATAACATTAAAACAACAGGTATTATTAACAAACTTGGTTTTATTTCAAACTCTTCAAGTAAATCAAATTAATAATAATCAATAAGAATACAAATACAAATACGTGAATTTATGTATGTACATATGCGCATATACATACATATATACGCTCACTTAAGTAGGAGAGAGCAAGATGTCGTACGTTGCCGTTCGTTTGCTTTGTTTGTTCCGCGCTTTCGCTTGCAGTTCATTCAAGGTAACGGCAATGAGCAAGGTAACGACAAATGAGCAAGGTAACGACAAATGAGCAAGGTAACGACAAATAAGCAAGGTAACACTAATGATCAAGGTAACGACACATTTTTTCGTGAGTGCAGCCGGCTAAATCGAATTATAAGACGTTATCACGTCAAAAAGAAGAGAAATTAAAAAAGAAACAGAAAGAGAAAAAAAGAGAAAGACAAAAGGAAATAGAAGAGAAAGACATAAAACAAGAAAAGTTAAAGAAAAAGAAGCAAAGGTATAAGAAGATGAATAAATAGAAGAGGATAAAGACAACGCAGGGAAATATAAATAGGAGTAGAAGTAGAAAGAGAAAGTAAAAGCGAAGATTAGAAGAGAAGATTAACTAGAAAATAAATAAATAATTGGCGCTTACACTTCTGTAAGGTGCTTGGCCAAGCTCTACATATTTGTGGCGTGCGTCTTGATGTTGTTCCACAAATGAAAGGACCTACAGTTTTAAGCCGACTCCGAACGGCAGATATTTTTATGAGGCGCTTTTTAATGGCAGAAATACACTCGGAGGTTTGCCATTGCCTGCCGAGGGCGACCACTATTAGAAAAAACTTTGCCTTTTTGATGTTCCATGCACAGAGATTAGAACTTACACCCTCCTGAAAGGTAGTGACGCACCAACCCATTCGGCTACTGCGGTCGCCCATTAAGAATAATAAGTAAAACATTTGTGTTGAACAGTTCGCAGTTTGGACTCGAGTAATGCACAAATTAAGATTGATTTAGCTACGAGTGTACCCGAAGTGACAATTTTAAGTTTATAACTACAACCATCACTTATTCGATACAATTTGAGTAAAAAATTACTCAGAAAAAAAGCTAAATATTTGAGATATCGAGTTCTGTCTCACTGAAGTACCAGCTTTATTAAATAATTATTACATTTTCGAATCATAAGCACGCTTAGTTATTTTACCCTAAGGCAAAAGCTCATGCATCCTTACATACAAAAAATAGTTTATTAATTTGGATTTACATGAGCAAAAATGCGAGGTGAAAATTTACCACACCAATAATGGTAACTCCCTCGAGTCTATTTATGTATGCATGTATATGTAGTTGCTTTTTATCATTAATGACAAATGTTCAAAGAAAAAAAACAAAACAACGTTCGACATACAAATGTAATAAACCAAATGATATCAGAATTGATAACAAAGAATCAGTAGCTAATTTTTAATTGCACTTGCGGTAGCTGGTGTGTTATGCATGTTGTTGTTATGCCATGTGGCTGCTGATTGCTGATTATGGCTGATAGAAGTTTGTTGGCTTTCCCGCTATGCTATTATAAGCCACTAACTAATCGAACCACTTATATTAAAAATTTCAATTATTGAGAATCTAGTCACGTACTAGTTTTTAAGGGGACATATACCTGTAAACAGCCATATTTTCCCTGATTTTTATTAAAACTATTTAAAATGATGAAGTCAATGTATTTTTTTTTAAATTAGCATACAGTTTATTTATACATTAAAATAAATTTTTTTTTTTTTTTTTTTTATATTTTAATCATTTAAAATGGCAGATGTTCTTCCAGGAAGGTCGCAGCGGGGCTTCTCAATCGGCGGGCATTGCATCATCGGCGTCAGTGACCTGAATACAAAAAACCAAAAATTGTGTTGTTTATTAATATCATAATTGCTATATGAATTAACAATAAACGGGGAAAAAAGTTCGCGGAATAAAATGCTTAAAAAAAAAATAATGAATTTTGGGGCGAATTTTCCTAATAGTTTTGCTTCGAAAAATTTTCAAAAAATTGCAAATTCACATAGAAAGTAATACCATAAAAAAAATGTGTACAAAATTTCAGGGAGATCGGTCAATAGCTTTTCGAGTTATCGTGTACGCCAATTCCAAAAATATAGTTTTGAGAAAAAGTCGGTAGACGTAGTAGTAGGAAACGATTTCACTCCTTTAAAGCATCGCGGTTGCATTGCTTTCTCTATTACTAAGAGCTTTAGTTTTTCCGAGCCATTCATATTTGTTGCAAGTAGAACTGTCAACCTCTCTTTACTAAACTTCCCCCATGACACTTTACATCTTTAAAAGTAAGCGTCTTGTCCGGTAAGCATTTGAAAAGTAGGACAGTTTCGTCAGTATTGGAAATATCTCGGGCATCATAGTTTTCAATCAGTGTCTTCAATTTACTATGCCCATCTGACCAAACATCATCATCGTTCCAGTTTCACTTGCCGCAAAGTTTTGTATGTTTAGAGTAGACGCGAACTCTTTTGCTTTTTCCTTTAACAAAGTTCCGCTAATAGATACATTTTGTCCTCTGTACTGTCTAAGTTAAATGACCAGGCTTTCTTCCAGACAAGGAAATTCACCTTTAGTTGTTCTTCTCCGTGCTCCAGTAGTTTGAGCAGCAGTAACTTTCTCCTTGTTCTTTATTATGGTTTAGAGAGTAGTGAGAGGAATCTTAAATTCTTTTGCAACATCGCTTTTCTTCTCACCTCCATCTACTTTTTTAATTAATTTCTTATTTTCAGCAATCGTCAAACATTTATACTTTTTAGAACTCATATTTAATACAAATTTTTAATCTGTATACCAACGAAGCGATTCGTGCGGAAGCGTGCGTCAAAATGTGCCTTTATTTTATGTGTAACACGCAATCACGCCCAGTAAGGGTATTTTCAGGGGAGTCCCAAAATCCAAAGATCTTACTAACACTCCAAGAGACTTTGCAAATTTGAATTGTCGGGTGTTTGACTATATGAGTTCGAATGACCGAGTGCATAAAAATGTATGGACATAATTCGAAATATAAAGAGATTTTGCAGGGGAATCGTGATAACTTTGAATTAATGAGAAGCTCGAAATATTGCAGGTTTGAATTAACGAAAGTCGACTGTACATGCATACAGTAAAGTTCCTCATTACGGACAGTCATTATAACCTTCCAGCTTCAATGATCACGCAATTGTCGAGCACACAGAGTTTTCATAAATTTTTCCTTACAAAGCACACCTTTTCCTTTCAGCCCACTAATACTCTAATAACTGGGCGAGGGTACTATGTTTGATACAATTTTGATAAAAAAAAAATGTCTCGTATTAAATACAATCTCTTTTAAACGGGCGAAATTAAAAAATCATCCTAAATAAGCAAGAAAAATAAAAGCTCAGAAACGAAAATTCTCTTATTGCTTTATAACGCTCAAATGTCCAAGGGAATTAAACTAAACTAACATTCACTTTTTTTTTCCTTGCATAATTTATTGTTCCCAACATGAGCGGATACGTTCCTTAGCCGGATAAAAACACTGCGTTAGCGAGTATCGCGTTAAGAGGATTTCACTGTACTCACGAAACAAGGGACCAAATTCAATGAAACGGCGTTTTTAGTTTTTCTCTCTAACATCCGGACTACTGCATTTGACCCCTGGTTTCAAAAGCATCTTGATTTACTCACATGTGAAATAAGTATTTTATAGAGAGAAGTATAATAATCTTTTTACTCTAATATTCGGAATTCGTGAATGCGAGAGTCTACATATTATGCCTTAACATATATTTTTTTTAAATAACTATTGGATATTTTCATGGATTTTGAAGGATAATGTTTTAAATGAATATTTTAAATATCTATTGGTCTTTGTCTACAAAAGTTTAATTTTTCTCAATTCTAGAGAGTTTGCTCTTTAATTTGGGAATCATATTACTATTCTACATTTCACTGAATTTTTAAATTTAAATTTTTAAATTTAGATTTAAATTATTTTTTAATTAATTTTTTAACAATTGTTTCTTCTATATTCGAAGTCTTACGGTTAAAGTAAGTGGTAAGCTCAAACAATATAGAACCGAAATGTTTGGCAAAGTGAAGTTAAATGCAAGAACTGGTAAAAATTCCATGAGACTGATTTGCTAGTGTACAAAACTGACGCTTTCCATCGTCGTCTGGCTACTGCGAGTGGAAGTGTGCAATCAATCTACGAATATATAGACTCACGTTTAATTTTGTAAATCAAAATCTCTCGGAACTGAACCAACATCCATCGATATCGGTTTCCATCGACCGTTTCCTTTTCTCGGTAAAAATATGGCCCAATGATGGTTTTGGCCCAAATGCCGGCCAAACAGTTACTTTCCGGTCATGCAATGGCGTTTCATGGATCTCGTGTGGATTCTGAGTTCACCAAATGCGGCAATTTTGTTTATTCACGCTGCCAGAGAGGTTAAAATGTGCCTCGTCAGTCATTAAAATTTGCTTCCAAAAATTGGGTTCAGTGTCAAGCATTCGAGCGACTGTTTGGCCGTATTCCAAGCGACGTGAATGGTCTGTCGGCAATATTCTTTGTGCCAATTGCACTTTATACGGAAACAAATTTAAATCATCGTTTAAAATGCGCCGCATTGTGGTTTCACTGGCGTCAAAATGCTGAGCGCGACGACGATACGACACGGTGGGCTCCTGGGCATCGCTCTCCATCACTGCTTCGACAAGTTCATTGGAACCTCTTGGTCGTTGATGAACGGCATGTTGACGATCTCTTACTGTCCCGGGCTCAAAAATATTCGACCCCAAACGACGAATGGTATTGTCAGACGGTGCCTGTTTGCCGCGATACTTTTTGCGATATGCGCTTTGAGTTAGAACAATAGAACGACTGTTTTCGATGTACCTATACCGTCACTATTTCAGCGCGTTGTTTCGGTGTAAAACGATCCATGGTTGAAATTATACTGAATTGACGTATCGAAAACATGAATGTTGAGGTCGATCGGTTGGTAAATGACAAAGTATGGCGCACCCTGTAGATGGTTCGTTATTCCAGACAGTCCATCGATCTTGTGTCCACTAAGTTAGATGGTCGTTATTTTCGAATGAAGTCTGTGCCGTCGAACCGGGTGGATGGGATGCAAAAACTTGCCCGCGTAGACTAAATACCGCCACATCCCGTTCGCTAGACTTGGAAACAGAGAAATTGCCTCTATCGAAAATGTTTAATTTCTGATAGCGCGAAGCATAAAAATAAGGTAAAAAATATCCGTGCATTTGAGCAAGACAAGTCTGCGCCGCCCGTAATAAACACTTCTTAAAAAACTGTGATGAAAAGAAAACTAATTTGGCTTACTCGCTAACTACTGTGATAGTCTAGCTGTCATAAAATCTCTGCAATGTTGTAATACTTCATCCTCCTACTATAGCTATTGAACACAGATCTATTCTCAATGAGCTGGCTAAGCGGTGCACCACAAATGCTATCTGGATTACTGGAGACAAAGACATTACTAGAAATTATATCGCGGAAGAGCTGGCTAAATGATCTTACAACATTCAACTCTGTAGCGCATGTGGACATCCCGTTATCCTTCAGCAAACTTCGGGTCTGGTCGATCTACATCGCGCAGTCCAACAACAGATGGAGCGCGAAATCCACTTGCAAAGGAGCTATAAAGTTTGACCAAGAATGGATGGACCGACAGAGAAGTAGTTCGTTTCAATAGCGGGTACTGCTTAATAAAAATGATGCCCTCTAATGATTGCCGTCACATCTACAGAAACGAGGAAGAAGTGGAGGGTGTTGAATACTTTCTCTAGCACTGAATAATTTCTTTGCTCTTACCGACATCGCTGACTAAACTTTTACTTCTTTGGATACCTAGCAGACTTGAAATCTACACCATCCATAATATTTCATCGCTTATTAAAGACACGAAGTGGTCTACATCGGGAATCGGACAAGATGACTTAAGCCTAAACAAGTGGTATCACAATGGGCTTCCAGGCATAAGTGAGCCCCTCTGTTTAGTTATGAAGGCTAGAAAAAAAAACACCGTAACCTAGTCCAACTTATCCTTCCCTTGCGCAAAAAAAAAATTATTCCCTTACTGCAAGTTTTAATGAAATGGAAGCCGCTCTGGTAGGCCAACTATGGAAAATATTAATCTTCTTCTTGGTCGACGTATCCATGCTGGATGTTTGCGATCATATACAGACGTTATTTCGGGTCTTAGCCATACGGTTGTCAGCTCGTATTCTTATAGATGTCATTAAATTATTAAAAATACCAATAAAATCATGAAAAGCGATGAGTCTCCTCAGAAGAGAAAAAGGAATTTTTTAGTGGCCACATCACTCAGAGCAGTACACGATGGTCGCCGTAAGTGCGAAAGCTTTTTGAACCCTACCTCACCCACCAAAAAAAAAAGTTAAGTGGAACAAATATGTAAGCAAATGTCCTATTGTGCGGAAACTGAACTTATTTAATTAAACAACCTCAACTATGTTCATTTCAACGTCGAAATAAGGCGAAAACGCTCAGAAATGTATACTTCTCTCAATTTATTAATCAAAATTTTAAATTGGTTATAATTCTTAACTCTAATGAATTTACCAAGTCTATAGCTTTAATATCGCAAATTGAGTTTTTTTTTTTTCACACATATGTATATACATACATACTCCTAGAGTTCCCAATTTAACATTTTTTCCTCATATTAAAATCTTACAAATACATCTTAACTTACACACAAACAGAATTTCAGCTTTAACTGCAGTTTTTAATCCGTTAAGAAAACTCATACATGCATAGTTGACGCTTAACGTAATTTGCTTAAGCTTAACTGCTCTGTAAGTTCATGCGTTACAAGTATTCGTGCATCACCACATCGGGCATGAGTATGATCGCCTCTGTTAGTCGATGAAACGCATTGCATCGAATGGCTTTTTGCTAATCCACATTCAATATGCGGCAATGAAAAATACCAGCGATGGCTTTTTAAAAAATTACACTCTTATCTAAATGCCAGCCTCACAGTCTCGTTTTCCATTATGATACAAAGATACGCCAAAGAAATCTCAAAGTAATCGAATGTCGCCAATGCATTCGCCATCACCTCCTCTGCCAACCGACCCCTTGGATGCACGGTTGTGTAGTTGTGCAGTACTCTGTCTTATCAGTTCACTCTACTCCATTCTGATCCACATTGGCATCCCCCTTCCATGAACTACCATACGCTTGCCTGGCAGGCACTTCAAACCGAAGTGAACAGCGACTACGCAACAACGGCGGCAGCAGGTCGGAAAGAAATCAACGATATCAGTTAAACTTAAAAAAAAAAAGTCAAAAGTGCACAAGGCAGACGCTGAAGCTGCAGCTGAGACTGTATTAGCGGAATGCGACTGGTGGTCGCACTTTGTGGCGGTTGTGCGTAGCGCCTTCTCAAATGGCAGCAACATCAAAATCGGTGGCGCAACTTACATGGCTTCAAGCGCCAGCTGCTTGTACTTTTGCAGCACAGTATCGTAAAAATAAGAATATTCTCGCATGCGAGAAAATTAGTCTTAGTGTTTTGTTTAAATTGTTCATAAGCTGACAGGTGCAAAAAGATCTGAACCTTCAAGTTGCCGTCTACACCCTAATATAATTCAAGAAATGGAGCAACTGAACCACTCCCAGAAGCGCACGTCAAGGTAAAGTACCTGAATGAGCGCCTCAACACTTGGAGCAAGAAAATCTAAATAAAATGCTATGCATGTCCAACAGTTGTCATAGCCGAGTGAACTAGTGCGTGCCTACTATTTGATTGGCCTAGGAAATGATGACCTGCTCACATGAGGCTGCGAAAAGCTTCTAATAGCGATCGTGCTTCAGCAGGCAATGACAAAGCTTGGAGTATATTTTTGCTATGAAAAAGCTTCTCATAAAACCCTTTGACACACTGAGTTGGCATGAAATTGTAGACAGTTCCATTTATAGGATAATATCAAATTTTCGACCACCACCTGTGACCGATGTGCTTTTCGGAGGTAGCATATGATATTAGTCCCTCTATTTCAAAAAGAAGAAAGCAAAAGTACCAAAAGTTTCCTCTTATGACTGCCTATTTGAACCCATCAGCATAGAATAGCACCATATTTTTCCGATTTATAGCGTTGTTGGGTTTCATTCGTTTCTTGTACTATAATTCGCTTTTTTATTGGTTGACACTGTAACCGATTCATCATCATCACGTACTGATCACAGCTCAAGATGAGCTTCAGCTTCGTCCACAATCCTCCTCCAATCTGCATGGTTCAAGGTAATAGACTTCCAGCTCCTAAATCGTAGCTTGTGACCGATTGCTTTGACTAAAGTTAGATTTTAAACTAATCGATTTTTATTTATACATCAACACTATGAACCGGCTAATGAATTGCTGAATTGCGGTTCTGTAGAGCTTCCAATTATAGGTACACATATAGCGGCAAAGTCGAGTACATCCGGGCTTTTATTAAAAAAGCTCATGAGAAGTGTTGGTGCAGTACTGATATCTACAAAACAATCAAGTGTTTTCTGAAAAGGACTGACAGGGTGGTAGCAAAATTCTTTCCCAGACAGAGAGGGTGTTAGCTATCAGCTCTAGTAGGAGTAATTACGAACCACAATTCATGGGACCGACATTTGGTTACCATATGCATCATCTGCAATCCACTGCGTACATCTTGTTTGATGGATTAGAATAGACAGAGTATCTCATTTACCGTATTCTGACTTTCGTCAGACCTAGAGGGTACATCTTTTGGTTGGATTCACTAAGAATGAATGAGTTATATTTTTTTCTCTCGGCAACGATTCCCTGCAAAGACTTGGTAAGTTTACATATGAGTAATTAACGCCCACCCCTTCAGTAAATTCTTTTTAATTGGCACGATAACTGCCTACCTGATTTTAGCCGAGTTTAATAAAGCGCGCTAGTCGTTTTTTTCTCGTGCTAACCGGCGCCAGTTGGACACACCAAGTGAAGTCAACTCCTTCTCCACCTGATCTTTCCAACACAGAGGAGACCTTCCTCTTCCTCTACTACCACCAGTTAGTACCGCATCTAACACTTTAGAGCCGGAGTGTTTGTATCCATTTGGACGATATAACGATGCCCACGAAGCCTCTGGATCTTCATTCACTGTGCTATGTCTATGTCGCCGTAAAGCTCATAGAGCTCATTGTTCCATTACCTACGATACTCGCCGTCGTTAACGTGCAAAGGCCTAAAAATCATCCGCAGAATCTTTCTCTCAATTGCTCCAACAGACACCTCATCGGATCTTGTGATCGTCCAACCTTCTGGTCCATACGTTAGGACGGGCTTGATGAGAGCTATATAAAGTTTTAGTTTTTTTCGTCGAGAGGGGCCTTTACTACTCAATTGCCTACTTAGTCCAAGGTAGTACTTGCTAGCAAGAGAGATTCTACGTTGGATTTCCAGTCTGACATTATCGGTTTTAATCATCTATTGCTATCCTCTTTGCCTTTACCGAAATGGATAATATTACTTGAGTGCTTCAGAAATTTCCGGTCATTCACAATTCCTGTCCCTGTATCACTCCACGTGTTTACCTGACCTGGTAAACGTAAACTCTAGCCGCTTAGAAGAAATTAATTTACCTTTGAAAGGAAAAGTTTTTTTTGTACGTGAAAGGGTTACTAAAGGCATCTCAAGACGTCGTGCAGAATATTTCAACCCAACTAGAATGCTCATTGTATTCAGATGGAGTAGAAAATTGTTTGGCTTTTGCTGCTGTTGGATTTATAAAGTTTGGATTGTCTAAATGTTGTGAGCTTTCTCTAAAAGTCCACTTGATGAGCTTCATCTGCTTTCAAGGGTCAAACATTTTTGATGCGAACGTATGAAGAAATGGTTCTTCTCAGATTTTGCGATTAATTCCTCAAATGAGGATTTATTGGAATACCGACAATTATATTTTATAAGCATCTGTTCACGAATAAGAAGAAGAAGAAGACTAGGATTGGATTCTAGTAAAACTTGGGAAGGTCGGACAAAGTTTGCTTTTGACTGCAGATCTGATGTCCCAAAACTATTTCTTTCTAAAAAGTTCATCGCATGCGAACGAGATCCATAACAGGATTACATAGCTGCCGCTCAAACGAAAGTGAGGCACGTCAGAAGAATTGTGGTTAGTCCAACAAATCGAAGACGGAAAACAATACTTTTTTGTTTCAAAAACAAAATTTTTCACTTTTACGCCACTGTGCGCTACCACATTGGTATGAATGTGCGGATGTATGTGTGTATGAACAGTAGGAGTGTAAATATCATGCGTGCGAACCAGTTTTCAACACACCGAGCGCCAGTGCTGTCCATCAAGTTGCAAACACTAAGGGCTGCTGGTGTCTGCCCGACGGCGGCGAAGGCAAAAATGAAATGCGTGCCTTGTTGTTTTAGTGCGGCGCTGTTTGTTCAGTTTAGCATAATTGCTGCCGTCACTGCTGCCACTGCCATTCCCAAGCTAATTCCCTTGGCCATTGCTGTTGCCACCATGGACATGGCCACGCATACACTTACACGCACATAGACGGCTGCTGCTGTTGTTACCACTTGGCATTATGTGGCATGTGCGTTTGTGTGGCTCATTTTTCTTGTTGGCCTGTCGCGTTGCATTGCCGTGTGCGCCGGCGCGGGCGAAAATTAATGTTAACAACGTGTTTTCAATGTTTGCCATGTTCCTGCCTGTGTTCCATTTCACGTCAAGGATCATGCATTAATGCCGCTGACGGGTGTTTGGTTTCATTACCCGAAGGTGCAACTTGCCAACGATGAAGCGACGTGAATGTTGCATGTAGCGCATACGCGTGCAGCCCGTGTTGGTTTGCCTTGTTGCTTTTGCATAGCTGCTGTTGCGATGCTTGTTGCTGCTTTGGTTGGCAAACAAATGGTAGCATTAAAACATTTTAATTATGCCTCGAATGTGTGCAACTGCGTGTAAGAAGGTGTTTTGTGCCGGTTGTGATCGTCTTCTTGCCGCTTACCTTTTTTGTAACACACAACCGCACTGCCTACAGTTTGCTTAAGCAGTTTGCTTTTTAGCGCCTTTGCTGAATGTTTGCCTTTTAGGTTGTTTTGTTTTTTTTTTTTTTTTTTGCCTTTTGGTTGGTCATTCAACTGCTCTGGCATGCAAGCGGAATGATTGAGTTGTGCTAAAAGGATTTCTTGAATGCATCTTCTCCGCCTTTTTGGCCTTCACCGCTGCTTGTATTTTATTGTTATCATTATAATTCTTTATGGTGGTTTAGTAAATTGTCACATCTACACACATTAAGTAATGTAATGCAATTTTGTGTTATAGATTAAATCACTGCGTTGGCCAATGTCTGACCGAGAAAAAATAGAAAGCAGATGAATCGATGCAGATTAAAGGCGAGAGCGACTGTCTGTATGTGCAATAAATGCATAATTAATATACAAATATTACTGAGAAATGCTTTCTGTAGGTGAAGGCATACAATTTCTTTTCAAACAGACCGACACTACATTAAATGCTACTTTGCGCTTGATTATCTCCATGGATGGTAGGGGTCTCACTATGTTTTACAAAAAAAAATTGGCACTCTTTTTCCAACGGAATTCTAAACATTATTATATTGTAAGACTTTCACCAAAATAATTCTGTTTAAAGTTTACGTGAGCTGGCCCGATTTGAAAGTACCTTCGCCAACTCTTACTTGTATGACTATTTGACGCGCTGAACTTAAAAAAAAAGTTAAAAATTGAAGAATAAAAAAAAGTAAAAACATTATCAGAGTCCGACCTAATCTATGCACAAAATCTTTCAGTATAAAATCAGCTGTGCTAAAATATGTTTCACATTCGAATAAGCACAATATTGTCAGAAATTTCGTTAATTAAAAAAAAAACGGCTATTTTGCGAATGGCATTACATATACTACATAGGTTAGGTTAGGTTAGCCTGGCTGGCAACAAGCCGAGCATAGACCTTTTGGTCCCTAGCGATACCAGATGGAGTTTGACCTCTATAAATGCCAAAAGTAGACATCATGTAGGATGTCAGCGCTTTTGGCGAATCTAAGCAAGGCTGGTAGATCCACTTTTGAGACGTGCTCCAGACCCTCAAACAGTGGGGTTCCCAGGCATTTAAAACGCGTTTTTAATAACGCCGGACAAACGCACAGAAGGTGTTCTAAAGTTTCCTCAACATCCTCTCTGCATTTCCTGCATTTGCCCGTGTTAGCAATCCCTATCTTGTACGCATTGCAGCCAATAGATTGTGACCTGTTAGTCTACCTATGATAGTTCTGTAGTCCTTGTGCGAGAGCGTAAGTACGAATTGATTCAGTTTTTTGTCGTTAGTTCTACACATGGCTTTTGCTGTTTTGCATGTGGTTAGATTAGCTTCCACTCGCCTTTTCATGTAGTCGTTCATTTCATTGTATATTGTATTTATCGGTTTTGGTATGTCGTTCTCTTGTTCAAAAGGTAGTCTAACAGCCCTTTTTGCTATCTCATCTACTATTTCGTTCCCCATAATGCCTTTGTGACCAGGTACCCAGTAGATATGCAGCCCACTGTTTGCGGCTAGCCTTTCTATGGCCTCCCTGCTCCGTCGAACATTTTTGGACCTAATACAATATGAGCTTATTGCTTTTATTGCTGCTCGACTGTCTACATATATATTATGTAATTGTTGAGTTCTTTCTTGTTCTAGTGTAGACTAGCTACGCGGCTTTACAGCAAAAACTTCCGCTTGGAAAATACTGCTGTGGTCTGGCAGCTTGATAGGTTGCCTTATCCCTAGTTTTGAGCAGTAAATTCCCACTCCCACTCCATCTAAAGTTTTAGCGCCGTCTGTACAGATGTGAAAAGTTCTATGGCCAGGCTTCATGCCTTTGTGCTATCCCTGCTCTTCAATTGTAGTGCGAAACCTTCTCTTCCAACTAAAGTACGGAGTCGTGTATTCTGTGCAACCTGAGCTCCACTTTCCTATTGAGCTGTGACCGAAGGTTCTGCCCCAAGGAACGCCCAGCATTCTTTTACATGCGTAAAACGCGTTACTGGCCTCATTCACCCTTTCCTCAACATGCGCAGGTAAAAACCGCTAAACAGTCAATTCATGAATGCCTAATTGTTGAGAACGTCGAGATATCAATTTACCAAGATCAATATTTTCAACAGAATTTCCAGTTTTTGGTCTGCCAGTCCTTTTGGTGATATTTTTTCACCAACCTTTTAATGGTTGATCAATTCGAGGACTATTTGCCAAAAAAAAAATCATAATTTCGTGGTTAGTTGTTCTTAAGGATCGGTAATTTTCTACTTAACAGATGTCAAAGAAAAAAATTTCGACTGGGAATTATTCACTAGTGACATCTAGCCATCGCTTTTGAAGGACTCTAAAAAAAAATTATATGAAAACATTTCCTGCCATGATGCTTTTAGTTACTCCGACTTTTTCGGTACATTTGAAAATATTATAGATCGTAAAACATATTTCATACCGCTGGGAAGTTGCCATCATTTGAAGAATTAAATTAAACAGATAGAATTGATCAAATATTGTAATGTGGGTGTCAAATGGAAAGCAGAATAAGGAACAAATTTTTAAATCGATTAGATATTGACAATCTCTTAATTTTAAGCCTCGATTCTAAAAAACAAACAAATCTGTGAAGTTACGGAAAATGTGCCTAAAAGTGCCCATTCTTGTTTGAAAACAGAAAAAATAGTATATATTATACATTTTTGAAAAAGGACATCGAGCTGACCATTTTTGCTGACGAAATTTTGGAGCTATTCTTATTTTAAGAGGGTGCCGTTTTTTTAATTTATTGTTCAAAATAGAATTTTATGGAAGTTTTGTTTTCATTTTTGATAATGAATGCATTTTTCACGAAGGTATCATAAAATTGTTACAAATATTTTGCTTAGTATATTTACGATTTAAAAATAGTTTAATTGTTTAATTTTTTATAAGAAACAAGTTTTCTTCAGACATCAAAAAACAGGTCCTTAAAAATTTTGAATTTATACAAGGTGGCGCAAAATTAATCATGCAATCTTTTTTTTAATTACTTCTTTACTATATAAAATAAAAAAAATTTTTTGAGTGATCTTTACGCGCTGCTTCGTTTGTCTGTTTGTATACTGCAGTGATCAGCACGATGTCCTCTTTCAGAAATATACTACATACTATAAAATCTTTTACACAATCTAACTACTAATTAGTAGCTCTAAGATTCATTCCTTCAGGTAACAAATACATTTCCAAAGAGTGTGCTATGAGACTGCAATGACCTAGATCTTCACACGACAGAAATGGGACCGCATTGGGCGTACACCCTTTATACCATTTCTACCCATATATATGTATGTAACAAACTTAGGCTAAAGACATGCCGAGCCAGTAGTAGTTAACGCCCCCAATTAATAAAAATTTGGAATGTAAATACATACATATATGGTATGTATGTGCTTGTATATACCAACACGTTCATGTAAATGATGGAAGCAGATAAGTCACAAAGTTATCAAAATTCAAGAATGCCTGCTCAAAGCTTATAAATATATGTATATGCGCATACTTATGTAGTTGACATTACCAAACATTGACTATTTACTAAGGGAATACTGCTCTATAGCGCTCTATATACTAGGGATGATAGTCCCGAGCTTTTGGGATTACAGAATTATAGAATCTCTGAATCTGCGTGTTGAGTCTAGGAAATGCTGGAATTACTAAATATGAATGGCGAAATAATTTACTTTTTTTTTCAATATAAGGAAAAATTTGGAATAAAAACATATAAAATAATTGGCAAGTTACGAGCTCTTCCATCTGTGACGAGCAAACATCCAGCAAACTGTTTGAGAATATATGCAGCATATAGAGTTTTTTAAAATCAAATATCTGCATATCTTTTTATCACTTTTATTTTTATTTTTTAGGATAAAATATACTTGATAAATTTTTTTTTAATTTAAATTTGTGGTTTTTTCACAAATAATAAAACTATACTTTTCTTCAAAAATTTTTAACACACAAAAAAATTTTTTTTCAAAATTACAATTTTTTCCCAAAGTTGCAAATGATAAACAACCTTTTTGCCAAAAATTTCGAACAAAAAATTGCAAATTTTTTTCCAAAATTTTTTTTTTAAGTACATTTTGTTCTAAACATTTATAAAATTGATGTTTTTTTTTGAAGATCCATACCAAAATTATAAACATTAAATAAATTTCAAAAATATTAATTTTTTTTCAAACTTTTTCCAGCTTACGAGTACTTCTTATTATGCTCAACCCCGCAAATACATATATATTAGGCTGGAGAATAAGATCATAGCGTTCTTACCGAAGACTTTTATTTAAACAGAAACCAATAATTACACCAATAAGCTAATCAATTATATATTCGCCGTTGCTGTTTACAACCTCTTCCCACCTCTCGACCAATTTATTGATGCCGTTCCGCCAAAAATCGCCTAGCCTGGTGTCAATGAAATTGCTGAGCCACTTTTTAAAGACCTCTTTGTTATCGAAGATAACGTCCTTCATAAGGTTTAACAGGGAGCGTAAACGATGGCAGTCAATCGGGGCAAGGGCAGGAGAATACGGCGGATGCTGAAGGACCTCCCATTCGAGCTCTTGAAGGCTTGCTGCTTCAACGACTTGTGAAACATGGGGCCTGGCGTTATTGGGAAGGACTATGGTTTGACCATGTTGATCAGGTCTTTTCAGTCGAATAGACTCATTCACACGGTGTAGCTGTGCAATGTGAAGCTCCTTGTTGACCGTGGCGTTCTTTTCGAGAATTTCTCAGTGCACCATGCTCTCCCAGTCACACCAAACACATATCATGATGTTCTTTGGCTGAAGATCCGGCTTGAATCTCGACTTTGACGTATCTTCTGGAGCCACCCACTCCTTTTTGTGCTTCATATTGGCACCATTTTTAAATCCCGTGACGATTCGATACAAAAAGCGCTGTTTATGACCGCGTGTTTCTCGATGGCAGGCGAGATGCTGAGAAGCAATTTGAAGGCGTCTTACTTTGTTTTTTTCGTTGAGCTCGTGAAGCACTTAAGCTCCCAACTTTTAGGTAAATCTATTGAATGAAGGTGATTGAGAATCGTTTTATGATCGTAGCTCATTTTTTCCGCCAATTAACGACTGGTTTGGCAACCGTTCTTCTTCTAAAGTGAATTGAGACGTTCATCATCGAATTCAGAAGGCTTGTCATCGGCGTCAAAATTTGCATTTTTGTACTTTGCAAACCATATCCGTGCTGTAGACTCGCCTATGACACCTTCTCCATACGCGCCGCAAATGTTGCGGGCTGTACGAGTATTTTAAGTTACAAACAATCCCAACCTAAAATGAAAAATAAAGTCGGAATTAAACTTCTTTCCAAAAATAAATAAAATATCAAAAAATTCCTTTTTCCAAAAGTTAAAACTAGACATAATAATAAAACTAATACATTAATTAAAAGAAATTACTAAATTTATTAAGAGATTCACTAGAAGAAATTACGAGAGTACAAATTAAAAAGCTTAACAAAATCAATTCATAATAAATAACAGCAAACCTTAAAACAAAATACTAAGTACAATAATTAATTATAAAAAAAATAAAACTTACCAAAAATAATTTTTGTTAATATAATTAATTAATTGTAATTATTATAATAATCAATTTGTGTGATAAAAGCCCTTATTTTGAGTTTTATAGTCCACACAGATGGTGGTGTTAATCGGGAGTAACGACTTAATTCGGAATTATCTCAGAAATTAATTACTAATGGGGATTGATAACTAGATTTAATTCTCATAATTCAAGCGGATTAAGGGAGTTTTCGATGGCAACATTGCCAAAAAATGATAAGTTATATCTACTGTGAATGAAAAATAAGAAAACTTTTAAAGAGAAGTACAGGAAATACTGGATGCAATCCTAGTTTGCCCTAATACTTTCGAATTTATAGTAATTGTTTTTAAAATTTCGGAGCACTTTGAGAAATTGCATTTTAATATTTTTTTAAATAAATAATCATTTTTTAGTACCGGTATTTGTTGCCTCCGATCCATCTTTTACTGACAAAGCTATCCAATAAGCAAATCAGGTGTTCACTAGACCGCGTAACAGCCGTCTGTCACACTACAATTTGAATAAGAATTAATTACGCCGGTAAACTCAAATAACACCGCCGTCTGTCTAGTCATTCGGAAACACCATAAAAAAGGTTTGATCGACACCTGTTCTTCGGTTTGACTTCGCAAGGACAAATTGATAACGCTTTGGGATTCAACAACTCCAAAAAATGTATATACTTTTTTTACGGTGGGTATTCTGTGTTTGACCTTGAGCTGAGCTTCAATTTGATCCCGCAAGGACATAGGATAACGAATTAGGACTCAGCAACCAATAAAACGAATATATATGTATATTTTTTGAAAGTTTTCCGGTTTCTAAGTTTGTGTTTAAAAAAATATATTTTAAGTTTTTAGGTAGTTGGGGGGCTAGAATTTTGAATACTGGCTGGGTTTATTACCATTGATTGAAACTGCTATAAAAAATGCGAAACGGAATTTGAGTAAGTACAATTTTTTATTTTAAAAGTTTTTTCGAATTTTTCGCAAAAATACACCTATTCAGGGGTGTGTTTTGACGTAATAGAAAAATAATGAAATTCATTACCAAATTTATTTACGAACATCTTAAGATAAGAATTATTAAAATCGGTTAATAATAGCTTTCTCTAGGATTTATGAACAACATTTGTCGAAAAATCCCCATTCTGTGCCGTCTGTCTAGGCTATTACGCGCTCCACTGATTGCCCGTTTGTATATTGCAGCGGCTTCGTTCACAAGCGTCAAATATTGATTGGCGTACAGTGCCATTTGTACCATCTGAAATCTTCCGATAGGGTGATTAATTTTGCGCCACCTTGTATAGGTTAAAATTGTTACATTTCCAATAAATTATTCGTTCTGGTGTGCCTTGAAAGTCCCCAATTTTTACACTATTTTTCTAAATGTTTGTTTGTTTTTCTTTTGAATGGTATATTTTGAACTTCTGAAAATAATAAAGCATCCGGAATTTATACTGAAATTAAGGATGTTATATTCAAAGACGAATTCCCGCATCCCGGATAAGATTGAAAATATCCCGAAATCCCCAAATCAGTAATTACTGCCAATATTAGCACCCCTAGTATCTACTTATGTAGTCCTCCAGGGCATCCGGGCACTTGTTTCCTGGGCTATCAGTGGCTATCAGGCCATTTATAACATAAATATAAAATAAGCAATTATACAGCAACCACTTAGCGGCTAAACAGTGAAGTGGACTGTGATGAGAATTACACACACAGATAAGTATTTCTAAGAGAAGAGCGCAGAATTTCAATGTATGAACGAGAGATAGGGGTTCAATGTGCGGTGGTGTTTGCAAACATACACACATACCTACATATTTAGTACTACTGTGGGACTATGCATAGACACAGCCGAAGCACTGTAACTTTGTACGAACAGCACACAAATCGAGCGATAGCAGATAGTCTTTTAGTGATAAGCGCATTTCCCAGATGTAATGCGAACAAAGTAATCGAATGCGACTACTTGTTTCGCTGATATCAGCAAAAGCAATAGTTGTTGAACAACAACAAAAATGACGGGGCGTAATAGTAGCAGCATCATAGGCAGTATCTTTATGATGCCATGGGAATTTGTACTCAGCTCACAGCCATGGCGCAGGATACGTAATTATGTATGTATGTATATGTCTATATATATGTGTATGTATAGAGGTGGTACATACATATATATATTGGCGTAAGTATATTTGGTATTCTTCACGTGAAAGTATTAGTTGATTACTTGATTACTGGCTATACGTACATACATAAATTATTCATTGCTTTTGTTATTGTCTATTCTTCTCTTTGCTTTGCTTAATTTCAAATGACATTTTGCAAGAACGTGAGCTTTGGAAGACCCGTAAATAACTTTTCTTATCAAATGTCTTAATATTCAGCAGACGCTAATGGCGACAATTGCAACAAAAACAAGAACATATAACAACAATAACAATTACATATACACTTTAATACTAGCACTGAAGTCTGCTGATGGTTGATTTGATGCTGGAAATCTTTATACTATACTCGTACTAGGTATAAATTTTTGTTTTTGTACAACTTTTTTACTCAATAAAAAAATTAATTTGAGTGATGGAAATCTCTGTTTTGTCATTTACGCGTTTCACTGCTTGTCTGTTTCTATACTTGAGCTGTCTAGTCCACATGTGTCAAATATGATTGACGGTACGACGCCGTTGGCAAAAATTATAAATCTTAAGGGGGGGCTAACGTTTTTAAATTTTTTTTTTTGCATTTTTTTTTTATTTGATTTTTTAAATGAAGAACCTTTCAAGAATATTCTGTGAAAATTTTAGATGAATCGGAGCAAAACTTACAAAGATACAGCCATGTAAGTGTTGTAAAGTGTTTTGTATTTAAAACTTTAAAGCGTTTTTCCCACAACTTACGTTTTCAAAGTCGGTGCCCCTCATAACTTTGAAACTACTGCACCGATCCTTTTGAAATTTTGAACACTTTTTCTGTAGATGTTTTACAAGGTAACGCCGAAGAGTTTTTTTCGAATTTGTTGATACTTTTGTTTTTACGGTAACTAATTCACCGATTTTTTACGCGAAAATCGTGTTTTTGACTTTAACGTGTTACCAAAAATCGAAAAATTTTTAATTTCAAAAAACCCTCGGCGTTACCCGGCGAAAACGATTATCTAACGAAATAACTTTGGTTTTTTGATTTCAGATGATTTAACACCGAGTTATGAGGGGCACCGCAAAACTACTTTTTTTTGAGATGCGTCCGAATAATTTCTGCCATTGCCGTATTTTTAAATATTTTTGGATGAAAATTTCACAAAATATACTTCAAATGCTATAGTTTTATGTAGTAAAAGATTTGACGAATAAATTTTAACTGTGTCATCAAAAAAAAAATTATAAAAATGTGCCTTTTTTCCATGAATTAACGTTACCCCCCCCTTAATTTTGCGCCACCTTGAATACGCACTGTAGATTTTTGGTCTCAATTTAAGGGGTGAAATAATTATCTCTGATATCTATCCACAAACGTAACTGTAATTTGGTTTTCGACATTCATCAAATATTTAAGTCATAGATTTATTTTGCGTGTATACATCTGTGTTCACAATAATAGCAGCGCGATATATTGCAAAGTTTCGACTACAGTACAATCGTGATAGTCCGACATTTCTTAATCCGACACGTTCGGTAATCCGACAACCTCATAACGTCTATGGATGCAATTGGCATTAATTTATTTTGATCAGCCGTAGCAGAGCAGCAGAGGGGGATTGTGTTTTGTTTCCCGGTCACAACGTATTTGTCATTAAATTTGAACGACGCCTGTTCTATCGCGATTTCTGACGGTGTTGATGTGATTTTTTTCTGTCTTTTCGTGTCGTCATTTTGGTTTGGATTTGGTTTTACTTAGTGATGGCATCGACGTCAAACAAACGTAAACAACACTTATGCTGGATGATAAATGGGCCATAATTCAGCGATACGAGCGTGGTGAAACACCTCTTTACCTAAGTGGGATCTACGGAGTCGGGCGAGCTACTATATATGACATAGTGAAGCGCAAAGATAAAATTGAAAAGATCATAAAATCTGTCGTAAGTCAATCGGGAAATCGAATTAACATTGATTAAATGGAACCTTCGGTAGTCCGGAATATTTGATAATCCGACAATGAGTCGGTCCCGTATGTGTCGGACTATCACGATTGGACTGTATTTTTTTATTTCAATTTTTTTATGTTTTTTAATAAAAGTTTAATTTAATCTCCTAGAAGAACCATGTAATTCAAAGTTTGAAACTTTGCACAAAAGTGTAAAAATTTCAAAAAATTTTATCAAAATTTTGAACTTTATAGTCAGAATTTTTAGAAATACAGTTTTGCAGCCCATTAAACTTTCGTATAAAATTACAATATATCAAAACTAAAAACTAAAAGCTCGCACTGATTTATGATAATTTGTTTGTTGACGCTGTTATACATTATTTTCCTTATAACGAATGCACAAAATTGTTTTTGTATGAATAAAATGCACAAAAAGACCCGCAAAAAAAATAATCAAAAATCAACGCAATTTTTAGGTCGTTCCAAACTTGCATTTTATTATACCGCCATTGGTGTTTGCATTGTCCAATAAGTCGCTTATTCTCCTGGAATATCCGGTCGACCGTTTTCAAATCTGAAGGATTTACATTTTAGACGTACATATCATCATCATCAGTCAGCGCAGCAACCCGGTTTTTGTTTTGCCTTGCTCCACTATTCTCTTCAAGATTTCTTCATCATTTACTAGTGACCGCCAGTTTCTCACTTTAATTGTTTTCAGATCATCTTCGACGCAGTCTACCCATTTTTGGCGCGGTCTTCCCCTTCTTCTCTCCGCTATCGGCTTATAGTCCATAATAGTTTTTTGAGCACGGGTGCTTTCCATTCTTATGACGTGACCAAGCCATCTTATCCTCTGCATGTGTTCGCCTCTCTCATTTCGCTTCGGCCGAAGATTTACAATTTTTTAGTTTCGAATACTCTTAGTAACTCTTTAACTAAATTCGACTATTGTTCTGTACTACTCTTGTCTAGATAAAAGTTTTGATTTAAACAGGTTCATGTGAGCATAGATTTTGCTGCGAGTAGATGCTCTAGAATACATTCCATTGTGCTGTTGTCGCTTGTTGTTGTATGTTGATAAGTTCTGATTATTTACCAAATATAGGTGGGCGTTTTATAGCTGACGTTGAGCAATTCAAATCGCATTTATCATTGACATTATCCAACTATAATTTTTTATTTGATTATAAAGAACTACAACAAAATATTTTATTTTCTGTGAATCCGGGTAAGAATTGCAGACATTTTGTATGGAAATTTCCTTTAATAAATTAGCCAAAGATTATAAATTAAGAGATAAGCTATCGATTGCACCATTTCAAATATGTATACCTACATACATATAGGTGTATGCATGCATATACACATACAAGTATATAAATATATATGTGTGGGTAGAAAAGACATTCGAATCTATTTTTATAGCTTTTTAAAGTGCATTCATAAAAAATGAGTTTATGTGAAGGCTGCGGAGGTTGCTTTAAAACCAATTCAAATTGTATAGTGAAAATATACACAGTTTTGTGAATTTTGTGCAAAGTTTGGAGCATCGATTTATAAGGTTTTTGTTATACAATAGACTACTTTTTTATAACAAATTAATTAATTAACTTAGTTGTTCTTTGCTAAAGACCGATAAGAAAGGTGGCTTTCGACTTGTGATCGATAACAAAGGTGGCTATTTAATATCTTAAAATAGGAAAGTGTGTTTTTTACTTCTCTTTTGTGACTAATTTACATAAATTTCTAAGGTTTCAAGAATTATATTTCATTCGAAAGGTATTTGGATGTTTGAGGCAAGAAAGTTAATCAAATTTCAAATTAGTACATCATAAAATATTTGAGTTTGACATGCAAATCAGTCAAGAGGCGGCAGAATGGCGCTATCCACATGAGCCGAAACCCGAAAAACCACGACAAAGTCGGTCAAAAGTGAAAGTTATGCTACTCGTTTCCTTTGATTATCATGGTGTTGTGCACTGGGAATTCATTCCAAGTAGTTCTCCGGTAAATAAAGAATATTTTTGAAAGTTGTGCGACGTTTCAGAGAGAATGTGCCTAGGAAACGGCGCAATTTGTGGAAAGAAAACTCATGGATCTTGCACCAGGATAACGCACCGTCTCACAAGGCGCATATAGTGAACCCTTTTTTAACCAAAAACTCGACAAATATCATCGAACAACCACCGTATTCACCGGATTTAGCCCCCTGTGGGTTTTTCCTTTTCCCAAAACTTAAATTTCCACTCCGCGGATGCCGCTTTGAGCGGATAAAGGCCATTAAGAAGAATTCGCTGAAGGAGCTGAAGAAAATCTCTTCAAAATACAAAATAATACAAAATTAAGAATCAATTTCCTTTTGCTCGATATGAACACCTTTTGCCTTGACAATGAGACGGTCCAGCAACGAATCGCAAGCTGGCTGAATGTGACTTGCAGGTAATTTGGCCCACTCGCGGACAATAGCTTTTTTCAGCGCCTCGAGACTGGCCCAAAGAAAATAGTCCATCGGACTCGCGCTTGGTGAATTTGAGAGCCATTGTGTGGACGTTATGAAGTTCGGAACATTGTTTTCTAGCCATTCTTGGTTCACTCGAGCTTTGTGAGACCGTGCCGAGTCCTGTGGGCGTGCCTGCCCCCAAAATGTTTGTCTGTGCACGGCTTCAAAGCATCCTCCAGAATACTTACCCGATAATATTTTGCATTTACCTTGACGCCAGGTTCGATGAAAATGATTGGAGAGCGCCCATCTGCGGCTGCAGCGGCCCACACCATTACATGTGGCGGATGCAGTCTCCTGGTGGCCAATCGATGACTCAAATTCTCGTATGAACGGTCGGTCAAATAAACTCTATCGTTTTGGGAATTTACGAATTACTCAATTTAAAGAATTTTCTCGTCAGAAAACACAATGCTCGAAAATTAATCGCTTTCGGCCAAGCGAAGCAATTTCATCGCTCTCTCAAGCCTGACTTGTTACTGCTTCGGTGTGAGATCATGCGCCTTTTGGATCTAGTAAGGCTTGACTTTGAGATCAACAGATATTTTCAGATCTTTCGCCGTTTGATTGGCACCTCGTCGGGGATCTCGCTCAAGTCGCTTCTTCTCTTCTTGAAGCATTTCACGTGACGTTGCAGTCATTTGATGACCACCTCCATAACGTTTCGTGATGCTACCAGAATTATAGTAACGAGTAATGGTGCGATAAACAGAAACTTTATTTACTTTAAGGTGCTCGAGCTCACGAATAATCGCTGGATGTGATTTTGCAGCCAAATATAATACAATCACACTATTACGTTTGAAATCCATTACTGATTTTCTTTTTTCGCGTTTACTCTCGGCTAAATGCTTCCGCGCGCTTGTAAACAATACTGTGGACTGTCATTTAGCCAAATAACAGACACTTCGAGTGCCAGACCCTGTATATAAACACTTTATAAGGAGGTTAATGTGGATAAGGAAAAGGAATAAGGAAAATTATAAAGATAAATAAGGATAAATATAAAAGCAGAGTTTAATATGAGAATTAAGTTAAAGATAAAGATAGTAAGAGGGAAAAAGATAAAGGTAAGGGGGCGAAGATAACGGCAGAAATAAAACTGAAATTAATGAGATTAACCAATTACAATAGGAATAGGACGATAATCATCATTATCATGATTATAGGCTTTACAGTTCGGGGTGGGTCAATGCGTCTCTTACTATTACGCTCCAAACGTCTCGGTTTACTGCATAGCTTTTTCGTGCGCTCATGCTACGCAGGAAATTTTCTATTCTATTTCATATCATCTGCCCACGTTCTTGGTGGTCGTCTGCGCTTTCTGCTGCCCATAATTCGAAAGTTTTTTAACGTCGTTTTTGCAATTCATATATTCGAAGTACGAGTCCTAGCCATCACAGACATTGCGGTTTCACGAAGCGCACTATGCTGTGTCCATTTAAAAGTTTCTCGATCTCATTGTTATGTTTTATTCTATAAGACCCATTAGGCTCTGGTACAGGAGCAAAACTCCTCCCCAAAATTTTACGCTCAAAGCATAAGAGATATTTCATATTCTTAGTAGTCGGAACCCATATTTTACATCCATACGTTGCTATTGGTCTTATAAGGGTCCTATATATCTGTAGCTTACACGTCTATGACGAGGGTTTGTTTTTACGCAGATTGAGGTGCACGTATTAGCTTCTATTTGTAGGCAGTCTGTCGTTTATGCAGGTGCTTGAAGGTTTTGATTTTTTGAAATACGTGGGGCTTGACTTTCAAATTACCCTAACGACCATTGCTTCGCGATCCAACAAAGTATTTGGTATTTTCGATATTGACTTCTAGACGAACTGGCTTTGCTTCGTTAATTTTGTTTAACGCGGTATCGGAATGCACATTTTGTTTTCTTGTGATAATAGCAAGATCGTCAGCGTAACCACAGATCTGAATGATCCTAGAGAAAATAGTCGCACCAGGTTTCTGCCGTTGACATCAAAGTTCAAAACTAAGTTAAATATTAAAAAATGCGGACGATACTAATATTATTAAAATAACTTGTAAAATATGCATTCGGGTACTTAAATAACATTAATTTTAATTTTTATTTTCAGGTTAGTCACATTGGATCGACCTCAATTTTTTGCAGTCTGAAAATTGGATACATAAGTACATGGGTATATCCAGCAAACGTCGAACTTTTTAAATATGATAAAATTGGTACAATTATTACGATTCAGGTTTGATTTATGTGTGAAATGAGAAAGCTCTTATATGAATGAAATAATCTCTAACTTGGATTATATATGCATATAAGTATATATGTATTTATTCGTCGAATCGATGGTTATGAGACAGATAAAACAGCTTGTAAGTATAACTTTAATAGAACAGACGGCTTTGTAGATACAATATTTAAGTATGCCGACCAAATAATCTCGGAAAGTCAGTGTTTTTAAAGTACCGAAAATCCTAGGATTAATTGACATGAATTAGGTTATAATTAATTAATTTTTTTCATGCATACAGAATATGTGGAATAAAATTTATAAATTTAAATTATAATAAAAAGTTATAAATTTAAATTACAAATTTTAACTTTTTGCGGCTTGAAAAGCCATTGTTCGTGAACATGCCTGTAATATATACGAGTAATATTGTCTAGCACAAGTTAACAATAGATAGACCGAGAAGCTCATTTCAGAGTTAACTAAATAGGTTCGACCTAAAATTTATGGAAGCAGAACCTAATCCATCTTGACCGACCATCCATTAATAAAATAGGTCGTATCATCACCTGGTACTACCTAATGGAATAGATTGGAAGCGTATGGGGTTTCTCTTCTTGAGTATTAGTGGAACTAACATACATTCATGGACATTTGGTTGTGAAAAAGATTTGTTCTCGTTGGATACCGCATAATTTGACAATGCCTACAAAAGAACTCATATCGATTGGTGTAAAGACAGGAATTCATCACTTCTATAACACATTTCGTAACAGGTGACATATCTTGGATCTATGCATATTAGTCGGAAGCAAAACAGCAATCGGCTGTATGGGTTTTCCAAGACGAGCTTAATCCAACAAAAGTTGTTCGCGGAAGCAGCACCTCAAGGCAAGTGCTCGCCTTTTTTTGGAAAAACTAATCATTCGTAACTGTGCCACTTTATAAACTTAAAACAGTTCATTCGGAGTGGTGCACAGCCATTTGTTTGGCACAAGATTTCGGAAAATTAAGGAAAATCATTCATCCAAGACGAATCGTCTTTTGCCGAACAATGCGAACTCTTACGTATTTGCTCATACGAGAGAGTTTTCCAATGCCTGAAGGAGTTGTTGAAGCCTTTAACCCATTCCGGTTAAATTTGCCCCGACTAGCTGGTACTCCCATCAAAGAAATTCGCCGATCGTAAAGGGTTAAACAGATCGTTTTGGAGGTATCCACTTCGAAGTGGCAAAAGTGCTTTGAAAATGTATTCAAGGGAATGCAGAAGTGTAGGTTGTGATGGTTACCCAAAGAGTTGGCACACTTGGACGAAGATAAACGGATTCGTCCTTTGTGATACCATTGTGAGAGGAGAAACGAGAGAACGAGGAGTAGTGCTGGTGGGATGGTTAGGAGGATGGGTTTAGAGTGTGTGGATTATGAACGATGACTGTGCTGCGTTTGCGTCAACCGCTTTATGCTGCTAATGAGGTTCATCAGATTTTTACTGTCAACCCCAGCTATATCAGCAGGCGTAGCAAAAAAGTAAAAGCCACTATGCTTAGATCTTATCCCCACCATAGCAGGGCAGCTAAGGAGTAGGTGCAGAGATGATTCCACCTCATCCTCCATACATCCAGCACAAAAAGGACTCGAGGTGATTCCAAGTCTCACAGCATGCATTCCACGCGCATAGTGTCCTGTAAGAAAACCCACGAGGTTCGAGAGCTGAGACTTTGTCAGCCTCAGAAGCTCGCACCCGATCCACACGTGACCAAAGGGAATTCGCGACCTTCGCGGAGAAATCACCCTACATGCCCCTTGTCTGGCCAGCGTATCCGCCTCACAGTTTCCCGCAATGTCGCTGTGACCAGGAACCCATACCAGGCTTATGTTAAAGATTTCGGACGCAGTCGAAAATGAGACCCGTGATTCCGGAATTATATTACATTAATAATTTCGGCAAGTTCTTGAATTTTTAATATTCACATGAAAAACAATAATCTTTAAATTACAAATATAATTCTTACATGACTTTGTCCCATTAATATTTCATAAAAAACATGCGCCTGGTGTAAAAAATGCGTTACCGCCACAACTTCGGGACTCTGCTTAGTTTGTATTTGTTAGATGTTTCATCAATTTGTGTGTTCCATCTAAATTCTATCTTCCTTATAAATATAAAGCATAAATAAATATAAATAAGCAAAAGTGTTATCTGAAAGTCAAGATTATCACACGTGTCCCGAAAAGCGCCGGTGACCGGTTAAACAAAATTTAGGCATTGAGATCTAAGAAAAATTACTGACACACCGCAATAACTTGTCACCCAAGTCTTAAACATAAACAGCAACAAATAAATAAACCGACAAATACAGCAACTTACACGAGGCAAAGTCTTCAAGAGATTCATTACTTTGTTTTTTTTTGTAAGTGCCGACGGAAGTGTGGAGCCACAGCACTTTGCCATACGACGAGATTGGAAGATCTGATAAAAAGCAAAAGCAGATGAAGAGAGAAGAAAAGAGTTAGGCGACGAGCGACAAAGCGGTAATAAAAAAAAAGAAAACACCACACCGACGGCGGTCAATGCGCTGATATGCGGTCCATATAAACTACATACATTCATACATATATAAATATTTATGTACATATATGTATACGCACAAGTGGACTGGCGGACAAACGGCCGATTTCTGGTGGACAGATGGACACTCAGATAGAAGGCGGACAGAAGAGGCATCATTAATTTTTCAGATATGAATGCGAGTTGTAAATGACTCATTTTATGTATGCAACAAAAGCACCAGCAGCAACGACATACTATCATTTATACACTTAGTGCAGCGTGAGCAACCTGCCACATATACATACATATATACATACATACATAGTACTTGTCAGAGTGCAGTGTTGCGAGTTTGAAAAATGTGTGCACAAGATAACAAGTCAATAAGCTCAAAGATTGTCAGTTAATTGCGTAACGTAAAGTGTGTGCAAGTGAGGTGTGGGCACGGGACGGTGCGGAAAAGGGGTTGATGTTTCATGGTGGCGTTTACTTCGATTAACTGTCTAATTATCGTTATTTGAGTAGCAATAAACGTTGAGTGCTTTGTAATTGACCATCTTCAGGTTTCTTTTTTTTTTTTTTTTGTTTTTTTGGTTTTTGGTTTATTAACGCCAAGATGATTAGCTAATTAGACATATGTATGAGTTCGGTGCGCGTCCGCTATATTTCTTAAGAAAATGAAGGGCTCTCTCTTTGACACCGGTTTCGATTCATCCACTATTATAGCGAAAAAAATATATCCATATTACAATTGATATGAAGAAGCAAGGTAGCATTTAATACGATCGCTACTATACAGCAACAATAACAACAACTATCTAAGGCTCAGTGAAGTGGTTTCAATATGTCTGAAGCGATTGAATTTTAGAATGTCCATTCACATCAAATCTTCGCGTAGCGATATGACTCGCTTTACGATGGACTTCAATGCCAAATGTATATTAGCACGTAATATTTTTCATTTCTCATATGAGAATGTTTTGTTAAAAAATAAAAGAGTGCGCGAAATTTTCTAATTACACCGTGCAACACTGAAAATACACCTGATAAATTACACACTGTAGGTTGTTTATATGGTCGAATAATGCATTAAAATATTTTTGTTATATTTTTTGTACCCTCCAATTTTTATTTATTTATAAAAAACCGTTTTTTCAGACTTTGCGCGGTTATCTACGGATATCTCAGTCATTTTTTCACCGATTTTCAATATTTTATATATTATGTTTTGAAAAGGATATTGTCAGACCTTTCAAATGATGTACAACAAGTAATTATTGAAACTAGTTTGTTTTGATTTTTATTTGATTAATTAATTTATTTATTTATTAATTATTTTTAATTTCTCCAAACGCGATTTTTTGGATGTTGGCTCCATTCGGCACTTTGACGCTTAGTTTCAGGTTCATGTTGGAAACCCCACGTTCATAACCAGTTACAATGTTGTAAAGGAAATTCTCGTCTTTGCTTGCCTCTTTAATGAGGTCTTCCCATTGTTGAATTCTGAGCAATTTTTGGTCCTCAGTTAACTTGTCGGAATGAAATGAGCACAGACCTTTCGTAAGCCCAAATGATCAGTTAAAATGCGATAAGTCCATGCTTTGGATATATTCAACTCCGATTCCATGAACTTCAAGGATGATTTCGGTTTATTTTTGATTTAATTGACGAACAATTTCAATGGAGTTTTCGATGATTTGGGGCGGATGTTCGTTATCATTAATGCCCTCACAACTATCTCTGAAACGTGTAAACCACTCATAAACTCTAGCACGAGATAGACAATCATCGCCATACACTTTTCTTATCAATTCAAATGTTCCGGTAAACGTTTTACCGATTTTAAGACAAAATTTGATATTAGCTCTTTGCTCGAAACTCATTTTTGACTTTCATTGGAAGTCAGCTAGGGATGTAACTTCCAACCCACTAACTCATTAGAAAGGTGGCACCATTGAAAACAAATTTATGACGCCAGTCTTGTTTATTTTGGATTTCACCTTGTATATTTGAGGTCTCGATCGCAGTAGTTGATGTCATTTGAAGCGTAAATATCATTTTTTATCTCATTTTTACCTTTTAAAGAAAAGTGCAGCTGAAACGTATCGTTTATTGGTCAATATTTACGGTAATTACGCTCCATCAAATACAAGTTGTAAAGATTGGTTTCGACGCTTCCAAAGTGGCAATTTCGACATGAGAGATAAAGATCGCGAAGGGGGAACGAAAAAAATCGAAGATACTCAACTACAACAATTATTGGATGAAGACGCATGACGAACCATTGATGATATACATATCTATTGAGTAAACGTTTGCACGTGATGGGAGTCCAGGAAACAGGTAACTGGACGCCACATCAATTGAAGGAGAGGAATATCGAGAGAACTTTGGTGACGTGTGAGATGCTTCTTGAACTGCAGAAAAGAAAAGGCTTTCTGCAACGCATCGTCATTAGCGATGAAAAGTGGACTTATTATGATAACCCTAAGCGTCGAAAATGAGGGGAGCCTGTCAGGTGAACCAGGTCCATCGACAGCGAAAAAAAATATTCATGCTTCAAAGGTTATGTTGTGCCGGTTGATCTCGTGGGATCAGAAGAGTGTGATTCATTATGAACTCCTTAAACCATCTGAAACCATCACTGGCGATCGGTACCGACTGCAGCTAATGCGTTTTAATCGAGATCTCAAAGAAAAGCGGCCGGAATGGGACGGAAGGCATGACAAACTGATTTTGCTGCATGACAACGCCAGGCCACACGTTGCTAAATCGGACCAGGAATATTTAGAGAGACTGAATTGCATGAATGAAAACCTGCTGACCACTAGTGAAGATTTTCGTCAAATCCGCTTGGCAGTGAGTGTGTTAAAGAAAGACAGTTGACTAGTTAATAACCATTATCGGATTACTCGTAAGCATAAAGAAAATTATTACATATCTCATAACCACAAGCATTGCGGTTAATGTGTTTTTGTTGTCTACTTGTCTGCTGCGATAATCAAAATTTTGTGGAAAATCTCTATTTCAGTGTTGCTTTTATTGTCACTGTTGCACATTTCCGTTATTGTTATGTTGCAACTTAAGCTATTACACATTAATATATGTACATACCTATACATGCATACTCTATATGCATCAACTGTATACAACAGATTGCCTTGCTTCATCAACGGCTCACAAGATTATTATTGTACTTGTTTTGTTGCATTCATACTCGTAAGCGGTCTTATCTTTATTTACCACAATTTAAATAATATTCGCTTCCATGTTCAAGTTTGTATAAAACATTCACATACAAGTGTATTGCATTTACATGTACGTACACATTTTTAATATGTAAAAAGTTTTGGTATCATCGGCATTTGATCTTCATTTAATGTTGCTAATGGGACAAATAAAAAACTAATATTGAAGTTGTAACCCAAAACAACTTCTGTAAATTCAATAATATTTTTACAGCTAAAACTATCCTATTTTTTAAATAAAACTATGTACACTTAGCCCACAAAGTCTGCGTTCACCTTAGACTTTTTGCGTGTAATGTGAAAATAAAACATAAATCTATAATTCAAATCAAATTATTGCCATAAGTTTATTCCTTATTTTCTTAAGTTTAAATAACAGAAACAATAATTATATTAATCTTCTCGATATTGATATAACGTGACATAAGTGCCATAACAAAAGAAATAAATAACCAAAAAGTCTGCGTTCAGTTTTACATCAAGTATGAAAAATATGAAAAATATTATCTTAAAAAGAAAATTAATATCTAGTTGGGTAGCCCCGTAGTTTTAAAACTTCCGCCAATCGGTTTGGCATCGAATATACCAACTTCTCTGTCTCTTCTGTTGTAATTTTCTCCCATTCTGTCTGCAGAACATTTCGTAAGGACTCTTTACTTGTTATTACATGCTGTCGTATTTTTTTCTCTAGTAAATCCCAAAGGTGCTCTATGGGGTTGAGGTCGGGTGATTGGGGGGGCGTTTTAAGCTGTCTTGGAGCATTATACAATAGCCAAAGTCGTACAACCTCCGCTGTGTGCTTTGGGTCATTGTCTTGTTGAAACCAAAACGTTGATGACAATCCAAGATTTTCTGCACTTTGCTTTAAATTTTGTTTTAAAATATTAAGATACCCCCACCTATCCATTGTGGATTCAATAAAGCTCAGTTTACCCACACCAGCAGCTGCCATACAACCCCACACCATAATGCCACCACCACCATGCTTGACAGTGCCTACAAGGTTTTGTTTTTCCAGCGCTGTTCCTGGTTTCCGCCAAACAATTTGACGTCCTTTAATGCCGAAAATGCAATACTTACTTTCATCTGAAAATATAACTTGTTTCCAGAACTCTGGAGACTTATTTATATAGGCGTTAGCGAACTCAATACGTTTACGCCGATTGACATGTGAAATGTATGGTTTTTTACGGGCTACCCTACCATGATACCCAGCTTTATGTAAAATTTTTCTTGCAGTTTCCGCACAAATTTTTTTATTGAACGTCTGTTGCACGTTTTCAACAATTTTTGTGGACGTAGTTCGCGGATTTGTCTTCGCCATGCATATTATTTTGCGTTCTTCTCGAAAAGATAATTTTTTTGGACGACCATTTCTCGGCTTAGATGTTAAAATCCCAGTTGCTTTAAAATTATTTATAACGCGTTGTACAGAGGAATACGTTCTTCCAACAGTTTGGCCTATTTTTCGAAAGGATTTTCCTTCTTTCCATAATTTGATAATTATTTTTCTTTCTCCAACACTAATTTCTTTTCCTTTTGACTCCATGCTTAACAATTAATCCTTTCCGTAAACAAGATGCAGCATTGGGTGCGTTAAACAACTGACTAATATGCAAATAATAAAAACTGCGCAATAAAAAGCAAGAAGCATTCTTAAAACTAACGGTATCATTTAAACAAATAAACTGAACGCAGACTTTTTGGCGGTTGTATTTAGATGTCGCGACATTCAAATGCCGTTATCTCGCATATGCATGCACGAATCTGAACAATTTTTTCACAGTTTTGCAACTGAATATGTAGAGAATAAATAAACGAAAAGCATTGTTTTGTAAAATACATAAGTGCTGTATATTAATATAACATATAATATTTAGTGAGGTGAACGCAGACTTTGTGGGCTAAGTGTATGTATATTAAGAGTATGTTGGGTAAATCATTATGAAGCGCAGTACTGCTGTAAATTTAAGCATTTGAAGCAAACCGATTGCCTTGGCATCAATTGGATAATCGCTATTTTCGATCAAATCTAAGTTAGGCTGATTAGGCGAAGAAAATCCACAATTTTATGTCTCTTTCTTTTACAGGTAGTCGCAGTCATTAGAGTGAATAGTTAGTTACAAATGCTCCAACCGTGAAAGCAGTCGAGTACGGCAATTTTATATCAAGTGGCCCAAGTATTTTGGATATGGTTTTAAATTTTCCTGAGAATTGTTTTATTTGTAGACTTGAGTATAATAAAGAGTAAACTGAAAAAATTTCGAAAAATATAATTTTAATTAATATTTTTTTTTAATTTAGTAATTTTGAGATTTATTCAATGTTGAAAATTTTTTGTATGGATTTCTTTAAAGTCAAATATCTTCTGTTCTTTGTTATTGACATTTTTACACCTTGACGCTTTTGCTTAGGATAAAATGTACTATAAAAAAATTTTTTTAAAAAAGTTAAAAACGAATTATTTTTCGGTTAAATTGGTAAAAAATACTTTACAAAAAACAAAACGAATTTAGAAATAAGTACATATTTTGTTTAAAATTTTTGAGAAAAAATGGTTTAGAAAAAAAAATGGATTTTTGCTTAAAATTTATGAAATATACTTAACAAAAAAAATTAGTTTGTTAAAATTTTTTAGTAAAAAAAAAAATTAATTTTTTGTTTAAATTAATAAAACATGCTTCATAAAAAAAGTTATAAATAAATACATTTTTTGTTTAAAATTTTTGAGTGAAAAAATTGGTTTTTTGTTTAAAATTAAAGAAATATATAACACTTCACAAAAAACAAAAAAAATTAAAAAAAAATTGTTTTTCTTAAAATTTTTGAATTAATAAAAAAATTGGTTTTGCTTAAATTAATAAAACATATTTAGTTCCATTTTTTGTTTAAATTTTTAGAGAAAGAAATTATTCTTTATCAAAAATTGATAAAATATATATTTATAATTTCAATTTTTTAAAAATGTTTAGAAAAAAATTTATTTTCTGTCTAAAATTGATAAAATATACTTACCAAAGCAAAGAAAAACCATTTTGTTTTGAAATGTTTATTACACTATAAAACAAATTTTTAGAAAAAAATGTTTTTTGTTTAAATTGATAAAAAAAACCAAAAAGCAAAACGAGTTTAGAAATAAGTAAGTTTCTTGTTTAGAATTGACGATATATACAGAGTAGTTAAAAACAAACATTTTTTTTTTAAATTTGTTAAAAACAAACTTTACAAAAAACAAAGCGAATTTAAAAATGAGTAAGTTTTTTGTTTAAAATTGATGAAATATACTCAAAACAAAAAAACAAAATAAGAAAAAAATTTTTGAAAATACTTAACCAAAACAAAAAAAAAAACATTGGAAAAAATCTATGGAATTTTTTGTTAAAATTTTTGAGATATTTTGTTTAAATTAATAAAAAATACTTCACAAAAAAAGCAAACTTAGAAATAAATAGATTTTTTGTTTAAAATTTGTGAGAAAGAAATGTTTAGAAAAAAGTTTATTTTTAGTTTAAAATTGATAAATATGAGAACACATCTTTTTTTTTATATTTTTCAAAACGCCTTTCTCAGATTTGTTTCTTATTTTGTTCATTAATAGCTGACACTATGCTCGGTAGCCCCTGAAAATCTCATAATGGGATGCTCATAATTTTTCGAGTTATATTGAAATACACACAGTGAACCAAAGACAAACCAGAGCAAAGTATTGTTCTAGCAAAGCGCTAGCGTACGCACTCGTTTATGATGTCCGTTTGTTATTAATAAAAGTTACAAAGAGAACATTTTCTCCAAAACTTTAAATAAAAAATAAAATTTAAAAAATAAAAAAAGTTTTTATCCAAAAAATTTAAAAAAATATTATAAAAAACGTTCAAGAAACTAAAATTGCTTTCCCAAAACTTTACATTTTTTTTAATTGCAAAAAATGTTTGCTTCTTCATGATTTTTGTTACTTTTTTATATATCCAAATGAACTTGTATTCGAACCTACCTTTACAATAGAAAAACAAAAAAAGACATAAACGAATGGGATGGAAGTTTTGCATGAGGAAACTGTGTTTTTTGTTATTTTTTCCTTGCCTACATTCAGCAGATGTCCAGTTTATACTTTTTCTAACGAATTTTGTTCCCCAAATTTGACAAATCAATGCAATTCACTAGGGTGTTTCCGTTTGAAAATCTCTGTTGTGGCACTTTTGCAGCTATCGGTGTTTTTTTGTTTTTTTTTTAGAAAAAAATGCGTAAAAACTCTCCTGCAAATGTGTTAAACAAATTAAAGCTCAGTTCACCAAATGTATGGAGCTCAGTTCACCAAATGTATGGACCACTTCCACTTTTCCAAATACGCAAGAATAAGTATAAGAAGTAGTATAAAAGTATTGAAAAGAACCGAAGGTGTTGGACTTGAAAAAACTCCATACCAAAATTTTGAAAAGATCTAAAAACTGTTAATTTTTTTCAACATTTTTCAATCTTACTTCTTATTACACTCAAGCTTATACACAAATAAACTAATTTTCCGAAAGATTGCAGATAATGCGCAAAACATTAGGTATAATTGACCAAATATGGTTTTGCGGCGCTTCATCGTTAGTAACAGCTCTCTATCCTCTCGAAGCTTGTTTTTGAAGCTTGTCTGTCTATGAGAGAGAACGTTTATATAATTAAAAATGCTTCCCTCACTGTTTCGATTCTACAGAGAAATTCTTTACCATTTATCCAAGTATCGCTAGGTCAACATTTTAGGTACTTAAAACGCGAATCTCTTTAGATTGGATCACCAACGTGATTAAAGTTTGTGCTGGTGATTTGCTGAGTGTTTTTTGAAACAACCTCGTATTTAGTTTTATGGGTGTTAATACAAATGTAAGTCGTATGAGAGACTTTTTACTGTCTTCTTATATGGGATGTTAAGTTAGGTTAAGTACTGCTGGCTGATCTGTAGAAAGGTAGGTGTTCAAAGTACCTTTAGCATTCGCTTCGTTGCCTGTGTTACACGCAGCGCTCTGGACTTATGTCAATTTGGCTGCGTGACGTGCGGTGAGATAGTCTACCGTCAGTACTCCAACGAGTATTTTGCAGACTTTTCTAGAGAATAATAAATTAAAATTTGTAGTTTTAATATTCCAAGTTTTTGTACGAGGTTGAGTGTTCCCATATCGAGTGCATTTCCAGAGTTAGTTCCTCATTCAGAGAGTGATGGGTATATTTTTGACGTGCTCAATTTAGGTAAGGGAATATCTGCCTTAGCGAGCTCATCATTTGCTTCTATTCCTTTGTGTCGTGGTATCCAATAAATAGTGGCCTGCCCATTTCCGCAGAGTTCATCCGATTTCGATCTGCATTGTTGAACACATTTCGAGTTAGTTCAAGAAGCCATAATTGCTTTAATAGCCGCTTGGCCATCAATACAAATGTTTGTCCGAGTATTAAGTGGGGTTAATTCCAGAGCCAATTCCGCTGCTTTTGTTGCGGCATAGATTCCAGCTTGAAATATCAAATTGCAGACAAAAGACAGCCGTTCCTACTCCTTCCGCCATGTTGGACCCATTGTATGAATGATATTGAGGTTCTAGACCTTTCTGCCATCCATTTTGCTCCATAATTACGCTAGGCCCTTTCCCAAATTTAACTTGTGGGCTTACGTAGTCTGACCTTCTATTTGAATCCAAAATGTTGCTGCGACCACAATGCTTCTGTGAGAATTATCCTGACATCTTCAGTTTTATAGCAGATCTTTTGGCTAAGTTCCTCACTGCTAGTTGGATTGAATATCAGTTGAGAATACTTTATATTCTTCTATTCACTGTTGGAGTTGTGCTTTTAGCGCCGGTTACACACGTTCCTGCAATCCTTTTCATGCTTGCCAATCTTTTGACGTAAGTCACTTTATCGCACGCCGTCCACCATACTAGTGAACCATTATTAGTAGACCGCCATGCATACCCAAAGTGTGAGTCGAGGGCATAAGTCCCAGGGGCAGTGAAACTTGCTAAAAAGAAATACAATATTAAACTTGAAACACCCTGTACTGGTGCGGTATTTGTTGGTATGAAACCATTTTTTTATTTTTATTTATGCACCATTTATTTACCTTTTGGTCAAATAAATTACCTTAACTCGAAAAAATCATTTAATTTTCTCACTTTACATATTAATAATGAAAATGTCATAAGTCACACTTCAGGCAACAAACTCACGAATGGAAGCGAAAAAAGAATAAAATTAAATTAAAGCAGGCATCAAAGCACGGCGAAAGGTTTATGGGAGTGGAGAAGTAAAAGGATAATAAGTTGACGCAAAGCTAGTAAATTAAAAATCAAATCAAATTCGCCTGCAGCTGGAAGCTGGCGAAGCAAAATTCAAACTAAACCGAATGAACCACGAGGCTAATTCAACTCCCGCTTAAATCGCTTAGTATCACAGGTAAGCTGTAAATTAAAGCCAATACAAGTAGTTCCAACAAAGAAATCGCAAACAGAGCCAGCATATCAAAACAATTGAGTTTACAGCAATTCGTGCATGTGAGTATTTGAATTCGAACAAATTACTCAGCTGGCTCACAAGCCATTCAAAGACGTGCAACTGGATGCAGCATGCAAAGACAAGCCAGGCAGGAATAGATTAGGCAAGTTAGCAAGCGCAACAGCGAGAGGATCCAACAACTAAAACAAACTAACCAGCCAACCAGCCAGTCAGCCTAACTAACAATTCGCAAATTGGCCACAAGTCGTCTGGGAAGTCAACCAGCCGATATCCAGCTGTCTGCACCTCACTCATTCGCTCTTTCACTCACCTCCTTAGCTGGGCATGCTTGGCCACGTTGTTAAGACTGCCTGTCGTGAATGTTGACCTTTGTGAACCGACACGCTCGGGCTTGTGGTAATAACGTAGCGAAATATTTAAGTCAAGAAAATTAACACCTTTGCTGAAGATTTTGCATTTGTGATTTCCGTCCGCAGCACCCAAAAGACACGATATCGCACCCAGCGACAAGCACACATACACAAGCAAACTTACCTATACAATGAGTAGTTAAGCAAACGAGTAGAAGTCGCGTAGACGGTCGCACATACATACAGACAGACAGATAGACAGCCAGATGGACGATCAGAAGACATACAAAATAAATCCAAATTTGCTTTTCTCCCAACCATCAACTTACATTCTTATTGCTAGTTGTGGGAGGAGCATGTATTGCATTCTGTAAAGGTGTTATATCTTAGCCAATCTGAGTATGTGTGAGTGTGTGTGCATTTGTGTAGTAGGCTCGTTTTTCTGGCCGGTAATTTGGCTGCTTTACATGCTCATTTACAAGATCTCACACCAACCGAACTAATGTCAACATTCTCACTCTTGGCGATCTGAAAATCATTTGCGAACAGAAACCCTACAGTCCAACTGTTCAGGTGGGTAGAATAACTAATAGAAAAGGCAGTACAATTTTTACCAATTGGCATCATCCCCCAAAGTCACACCATGACTTGCGGGATTAGAGTACAGTGGGTTGAAATATTGAATTCATGCGGTATGAAAAATATTTTAAAATGCAACTAACATAAAATGCAATGAACTAATGTAGGATAGAATCAAATCATTATGATACCATCCCATAGGGGAAAATACCATAGAAAGGAAAAACATAGAGAAAAGAACCAAACAGGAGGAAAGAAGGAGAAGAGGGCTTTGGATTAGAGGATGACGACCAACTGTGTCTAATTACGTTTGTATTAACCGCTTCAAGCTTGACGAAAGCGGAGCAGTTGAGAGGATTCCACCTCATCCTCCAACCAGCTTCTGCCGAAACGATTTGAAGAAATCCCAAGTCTTACTACATGAACACCTAACGGACAATATGTGGTAAGGATACCTGCAGGTGGCCCCTGAGCTACCCGTGGCCAGAAGGATCTCGTGATGGAACTAAGAAACTTATTTAGTGAATTTAGTGCACGAGAAGATTTTTGCAGATAGAAGATGTAGGCAGTCTTATAAGAGCTTTAGCCTATTGCCCTATAGTTGTACCTATCCTTGAATGACATGCGTTCAAAGCGGTTACAGAGATGTACCCCAGAAGTAGCATCTGACTACGGTATCCGATGCTAAAATTATTGGTTTAAGATGGCCCTAAGAGATTTAAATTTCAAGTAGAAACGCTGCTTGAAGTTTTGATGCCGTGGCTATTTTAAAACCAACCAGCGCAGTTCATTACTGGAAATAAGTAGAATTGAAAATATTGCAGAGGCTTTGGTTGAGCAAATTCTACACAAAATTGCACTCAAATGCTCCTAGAAGGATCCTCCATTTCCTCAATAAAGCTGCACGCCTGCATAAAAGCACGGCAATAACCTTCTATTCATTTCCATTCCTACAGCTTCTGCCGTAATCATTATAGGTTATACGCAGGCTTCTGGTATTTTTACAAATAGGTTAATGCCCAAGACGAATTGCGTAATTCTCTTATCGTGGCCGGGGTACAATGGCTGCGAATCTTAATCAAACCTGACGAAATATGGAGATTGACTGCGGTACTAAAATGACAAGAAATGCCAGCATAAAATCATTTTAGCAATTTGTCATGGCTTCAAATACCTATACAAACAAACTCTTCTAAGATCACTTTCTACCCTTAAACAAGGTCAAAGCAGTTTCAAATTAAGAATTTTATCTCGTGGCTTCAAATCGAAATGTCTGGAGTAGAAAAGCACTCTTTGTCATAGGTTGGGTTAAATGGTTGGTGTATCCTTCACTTTGACGAAGAAATTAAATTCATTCTCTGTGATGCCATTGCGGAGGAACTAAGGAGAGAGAAGAATTTGGGCAGAAGGAATAGGATAGAAAGAATAGGACAAATTGTATATGACAGATGGTGTAGGACCAAAGGAAAGGGAGAGGGGTTGTGGATGACAACCGAACGATGACTGAGTTACAGTGGTGTTAACCATTTCACGCTGCTAATGAAGTTCACCAGGTGGCTAATATCCAAGTAGCTGGCTTAGCAAAGAAATGAGAGCAAAGATGCCTGAGTCTTAGCCCCATTTTTATCATAAGAAATGCCAATGAGAATCGGGCATTAAGTCCAAGTGGCAGTTCATCTATCTGAAATATGACGATGTGCTTACCTTGAAGGTGTAAGACCATTTCGACACTGAGTAACCCAAAACAAGCTACTGAATATTTAAATACTCGTAACTATTGCACATCTCAGGTGGCAAAAGTAAAAATCTGAAATTTCGTAAGACAGTTTTTCTGGAATGTGCAGCGAGATTTATAGGCAGACAGTAATGGGTTGATTTTTTTACTATTGTATTTTTTCTATTTTGAATACGATTGAAATCATTCCAATATCACAAGTCCGTTTCGGGTTGAATGGAATTCAACATTTTTGTAGGCATTTGTTGAACAGTAAAAAGCTTTTCCATGTTATGTTATAGGCATATTGAGGGAGGTAGCTTTTTTCAGTGCAAGATGTAATTGACGCCCTACATCGATATGTGAGAATTTAGTGTAAATAATTTATATATACCATGAGGGTTGTTTGGATGTGTATGGCCCCTTCGGATCATTGCTGAACAAATTGTCGAAAAGCAGGAAACACTCTACTTTGTCTTTGTCATAGTATATGGGGCGCGCTCCGTCATAAAGGAGTTCCAGATAAATTGGTAAACCTAATACAGTCTTAATATACTGGTTTCCAATGTAGAGTCCTGCATGATGGTGCATTATCCGACCCAATTGAGCGAGTTGCCGGAGTGAGGCAAGGCCTTGCATGCTGTCGCCACTCTTGCTTCTCATCGTAATCGATGATGTGCTAGGCAATGCTCTTGACGTAGTCTGATGACATTGCTTTACTGTGACAACAACGAGGACACATGCAACGTAAACTAAATGATTTGGCTACCTCTGCAGATCGCGTTAGGTTACATATCAACATTGTAAAAACGAAGTCTATGGCCATTAATGGCACTCGATCTATTTCATTAACAGTATACAGGCAATCTATCGAAAGTGTAGACAAATATGTCTACTTAGGTATCCAAATCATACCAGACGGCGCCGCTAATACTGACATTGAGTACGGAATAACAAAAGCCAGATCGAAGCAGCTAACCACCAGAACAAAGTTAAGAATTTTTAACTCAAATGTGAAGTCTGCACTGCTGTATGACTGCGAAACGTTGTACGTAGCGGCTTCAACAACAACAAATTTTCAAACTTTTAAAAGTCGCTGTTTAAGAGCTATACTTCGTACATGATGGCCAGGTAACTGGATATCTCAAGAGGAGCTCCTTGCTCGAAGCAAACAAAGTCCAGTTGAGATTGAAATACGCAAACGAAAATGGAAATGGATAAGCCATACAGTCAGTAAACCTGCGACTGACATTGGCAGAATGACGTTAGACTGGAATCCGCAAAGTTCTCGCCGAAAAGGACGGCCGAAAGGAACATCGAGATGAAGCCTGTATGACGAATTTACGACTTCTGACGACTCACTAACTTGGCCGCAGATAAAGTCGAAAGCTGCAAATCGACCCCAATAGAATTTATTTGTATCGGCACTTTACGCCCACAGCCGGCGCTATAACAAATAATAATAATAATAATCATGAGAGTTCTTTGAACTGAATTCCATGCAAGAACAACGAGTTTAGCGTTTCAGCATACACGCGTTGGTTTCATCGGGTAAATTCGATGGAAAAGGAATGTTTTGGGAATTTTTTTGTGCCATGCAGATGGTGTTAGTTTGTCCATTTTCAATAATCAAATATATATTAGCATCATCAATCAAATATAGGATTGCAATATTTGTACAATATTTGCTTGAATTTCGTTGCAAAATATGGAAAATTGTACGAGGGACAGTTAGTCTCCGGAGACGCCTTGAAGAAAATTTGTTTTGTGGTGCACATACAATTTATAACACTTGTATATATGAAGGACCACTCTTTCCCTCACTTTTGTTTTTGATTTGATATGTGGAGCGATTGCCTCCCCATCGCTACTCGAGAAAATTAATTTATTTCAATATTCCTCAGCGAAGCTTTGCTAATCATGATATGTTTTCTGGTTAGGGATGGTTGAAACTAATTAAGCTTCCAATGCTTCGATTTCTAGAACTTTGGGCGAATTTAATACGCTTTCAATTCACATTGGTTTACATTTTTTTTTCACAAATTACTCCGTCAAATGGTTTCTAAATAAATTCTTTAACTAGATTCTAAGTAGTCTCTAATATTATTTCTCTGCAAATTATAAAAAATGCTAAAGTTTCTTCATTAAAAGGAAGTAAGTAAGTTATTTAATCATTTCATTTTTGTTTAAATTATTTAGCATTAACCTGTTTTTCATATTCTGTAAGAAATACTGCATTTTTAGATTATTAAATTAATAAATATAATAAATAAAAAATAAAGTAGGTAGATGTTTCCAAGGTATCCCTGGGAGAATTATAATTTTTTCGGTTTTTCAATTTTTTATGTTTTCGTAGAAAAAAACTGGAAGCCCAAAAAAATGTTTGCTAAAATAGTACTTGTGAGATTAATAATTTAAAAAAAAGTTTGCAGTTACTTTTTTTTTTATTTTTATTTTTTTTAATTTTATTTTTTAAATTTTATTTTATTTTTATTTTACAATATTTTATTTTATTTTATTTTATTTTTTTTATTTTATTTTATTTTATTTTATTTTATTTTATTTTATTTTATTTTATTTTATTTTATTTTATTTTATTTTATTTTATTTTATTTTATTTTATTTTATTTTATTTTATTTTATTTTATTTTGTTTTATTTTATTTTATTTTATTTTATTTTATTTTATTTTATTTTATTTTATTTTATTTTATTTTATTTTATTTTATTTTATTTTATTTTATTTTATTTTATTTTATTTTATTTTATTTTATTTTATTTTATTTTATTTTATTTTATTTTATTTTATTTTATTTTATTTTATTTTATTTTATTTTATTTTATTTTATTTTATTTTATTTTATTTTATTTTATTTTATTTTATTTTATTTTATTGGGAGGTTGAATTAGTTTTAAAGGTGACACACAGATGGCGCTATTTATCACTTTATCGCGTTGGCAATACTGAATATATATTCATGACAAAGCCTCATCCCTAGGCTTTGTTTATCAGTATCTGTCATTTCACTGAAGTATAAACAACGCAGTGTTTTCGTGCTCCGAGTATGTCAACTTTCGTGCCGTCGAAACGCAATTTGCGGGAAGCTTTGCTTTTCTGCTTCAATTTGAAAAAAAATACAGCCCAAGCCCGTGAATTGCTGCAGGAGGCCTACCCAGACCATACTCCGTCGATTTCAACATGTGAGTACTGGTTTCGACGATTCAAAAGTGGTGATTTTCACACCGAAGACAAGGAGCGTCTTGGCCAGCCCAAAAAGTTCGAGGACGCGGAATTGGGGGAATTGGTAAACAAGGACTCGTGCCAAACCCAAGAAGAGCTTGCTGAATCATTGGGCGTTGATAAATCAACCGTTTGCAAGCGTCTAAAAGCGATGGGAATGATCCAAAAGCAAGGACATTGGGTCCCGTACGAGTTGAAGCTGCGCGACGTCGAACGGCGATTTTTTACGTGCGAATTGCTGATCGAGCGACAAAATCGGAAGGGTTTTTTGCATCGGGTGGTGACTGGCGACGAAAAATGGATCCACTACGATAACCCAAAACGCAAAAAATCATGGGGTTTGCCCGGCCACGCATCAACGTCGACGGCCAAGCAGAATATTCACGGCAAGAAAATCATGCTCTGCATTTGGTGGGATCAGGTCGGCATCGTATATTTTGAGCTGCTCCAACCGGGCGAAACAATCACGGGGGATCGTTATCGACTGCAATTGATGCGTTTAAGCCGGGCATTGAAAGAAAAACGGCCGGAAACGGTAAAAAGGCACGACAAGGTTATTTTGCAACATGACAACGCTCGGCCGCATGTTGCTCAACCTGTCAAAAAATACCATGGAACGCTTGGCTGGGAAGTGTTACCCCACCCGCCGTATAGTCCAGACATAGCTCCCTCCGATTATCATTTGTTCCGGCATATGAGTCTCGATTTGGCGGACCAGCGGTTCTCCTCGTACGAGGCTACCAAAATATGGGTTGAGTCATGGATAGCCAAGCAGCGGCCAGAATTTTGGTGAAACGGCATCCGGAAATTGCCCGAAAGATGGGCGAAAATTGTAGCTAGCGATGGCCAATACTTCAAGTAAAATATTTTGTACCGTTTTTTCACAATAAAGCCCCAAATCTTCGAAAAAAACCTTTAAAACTAATTCAACCTCCCAATATTTTATTTTATTTTATTTTATTTTATACGTTAATTTGCTCAGATTGACTTGAAATTAGTCCGGTAGGTATAAAAACTCGGCCCAGTATAGAAACCCGGCCTGAAGCGACGGATGCTCAAATATCATACTAATAACTTCACCAATTTTGCTCCGATCGACTTCAAATTTTGGCACAATATTCTTGAGATTAAAAACGAGAAAATTAGAATATAATTTAATAATAAAAGAATAATCGCAAAATGTATACTTAAAAAACAAAAAAACACATGTCAATGCCCTGCTCCGTGTTTAAAGAAGAACAACAATATATACTCAATGCTGTAGAACTCTGCAGGCATATATTTACAACTGTTTATAAATGTTTCTTTATACATGAACGCTTTTTGACCGAACATTTTCATATTTAAAACACCGTACCACTATAAGCGCATTAGCAATTTTATTTTCCCAGCTGTCGCTGCTGTTGCCACTACCACTGCCGCTGTGCCGCTTAAGACTTTGCCGATGACGATCTCTCTGGGCGTTTACATTTCATGATACCCGTGCACTCTTATTAGCTTTAAATGCATTTGCGAGCACCAAAAAACGACAACTACAACAGCAGGAACAACAAATGTGGCAGCAACAACATCACTTCACAGCCGTACACATGGAAAAAATGGAGAGTGAGAAAAACTGCCGCTTATCACACTTAGCGATATTCTTCACGAAACAATTGCTTACTTTGCCTTTTTGTTTAACAAGATCTGAATGCGATTACACACCAACGGCAAAGACCAAATCCTCCACCACCGTCGCCTCCACCTCCGCCTCCACTGCCACAGCAACCATTTCGCGGCTGCGCGCGCCTAACTAGTAAAACGCTCTGCGAGATTCTGCGTTAGCATTGCAATCACTTCAGCCGGAATGGCGGCAGCATAGCAACAGGCAACGTGTATAAAAAAGACAACAATCTTCTAAGAAGTTTACCTCGGGCCCAATGGTGCTGGAACCAGCCTGCACTTGGTTGAAATATATGTGTGAACGCAAATCGTGCCTAGGTGGGGTTAGCTCGTTTACCAAATACTACTTATACATATGAGTGTATGTGTGTATGTGAGTACGTACGCCAAATACGAACGGGTGAGTGCGATTGCTATGCGTTTTCATTGTTGGTGTATGCTGTGTATGCTGGCGAATATAATTCAAAGATTAAGTGCGCATATAAGAGCACCTACACCAAATCCGCATTCATATCGGTGCACCCGCATCTGCATTTGCTTGCACCATTTAAATGGACGATTGTGACGGTGTGAAATAAGAGAATGAATTTTTGTTTTGTTTGAAAAGTGATTTTCAATGCAATACTACCATACACAATTCAATACTTTTTTATGTAGGCATGCTCATGCAACTTCTGTATATATGCAAAGAACGCCTTTGCATAAGAAGTTAAAAAAATAATAATAATAATTCCATGTATTTTGAAATATTTTCTCTAACAACTTTTTGCCAATAGGCCAAAGTAGAATTTCGCTAACTTCTTATTCGTCATTCTCAATTAGTCATACCTATTACTATATTTTGTTGAATTTTTACTTCTTCAGAACCAAGCAATAAGCAAATTTTTAACAAATGATATATTCACCGGAGTCTAGAGAATGCGCAATACCACCGGGAAGACTTTTATCTAACACCCAAAGTTGTAGTTAAATTCCTTATCATTTTATTATTGGCCATGAAACTTATATTCTTAATCTACTAACTTTTATATTAGACATTTAGAGAAAAAATTAAAACGACCAGTTTCAACTCTTTATTTTATTTTTTAGATGGTTTTTCTTTTTCTGCACTTTTTTATTTAATTTTTTATTTGTATATTTTTTGAATGATTTTTCTTTTTTTATTCTTCTTCTTTTTATATTCATTTGTTATTTTATTGTTGTTTTATTTGTTAACTTTTTTTATATTTACTTTTATTTTTGTATTATATATTGTATTTTATTTTTATATTCATTTTTAAATTTTGTCTGTTTTTAACGCTTTTTCCTTTTTTACACTTTTTTATAATATTTTTATATATTACTTTTTTAATTTTTATATTTTTTTTTAAATTCTATTTTTTAGTTTCTTGAATGCTTTTTCTTACACTTTTTTATTAAATTTTTTTATTTTTTTTTAGTTTCGTAATTACTTCAATGCTTTTTTTATACTTTTTTCATAATGTTTTGATATTTGTTTTGTAGTTTTATAATTTTTTTTTATAGTTTTTTTTTTATAGTTTTTTATCATATTTTTGTATTTATTTTTTAGTTTTATTTTGTTTAAATGCCTTTTTTTTATTTTTTTATCATATTTTATAAATACGTTTTTTAGTTTTGTAAGGTTTCGACTAACGTTTTTTTTATAATTTTTCATCTTTTCATATTTTTATATGTTTTTTTTTTTAAGTTTTGTATGGGTTTTTGAATGCTGTTTCTTATACTTTCTTATTATTATTATCTTATTATATTCTTTTCCTTTTACTGTTCTTTTATACTTTTTTATTTCTTTTTATATTTATTTTTGTATTTATTTGAGTGCTCTTTCTTTTTTTATAATTTTTCATCATATTTTTGTATACATTTTTAAGTTTTGTATGGGTTTTTGAATGCTGTTTCGTTTTCTTATACCTTTTTATTATATATATTTTTTACTTTTTAATTTTTGTTTTAATCCTGTTCCTTTTTTATAATTTTTTATCATACCTATATATTTAGTTTTTGGTTTAGTATTTTTTTAAATGCTTCTTCTTTTTCGTATACTTTTAATTACGCTTTTTTATCATATTTTTCTATAATGTTTTTAGTTTTGTATTTTTTTAAACGCTTTTTCTTTTACTGCTTTTTTATACTTTTTTATTTCCTTTTTATATTTATTTTTTATTTTTGTATTTATTTCAATGCTTTTCCTTTTTTTATGGATGATAGCCCTAGCTCAATGTGTTTGTGCGTGACTACCATTCGGTAGTACTCAGGTTCGAATTCCACTGCATTCGCGAAAGACCAAAGTTATAGTGAAGGAAGTTTTATAATTTTTGCAAATGTCGTCGTACGTCATTCATATTTGTCACTTCTGAACCAGACAGCTACAGCTTACAAACTGACTAGCGATGGCGTGCGCAAGGATCAATATAAAGATTTATATCACTTTAAATCAGTTCTTTTTATTTAGTAAAAAAGTTATTCAGAAACAAAATTGGATAATTAATTTTATGCCTCCTTGTATTTAAGCCTTGAAAAAGCTTCTCATAAAAAACTATCTGCCATTCGGAGGCAGCAGAAAGCTGTACGTCCCTTCATTTGCAGAAAAACATCAAGACGCACACCATAAATTGGAGAACGAGCTCGGCGAGACACTCCATAAGGGTGTCTGAAAATCCATATAAATCTAAATTTCAAATTTTATACAAAAATTAGAAAAATACTACCAACTTTTCATCACAATTCTATGCTTTTTAATTAGAATTTCAAAGTAATTCTATTATATAGAGGAAATTGCATAACACCGTCAGCTAAAAACAAAAAATACAAAAAAATGCAGGACATTTTTCAGTAACTTCCAATTGCGCACTTTATTGAAATTATAAAATTATATTACTGTTTATAAATATTATTGCATACGAATAATATTTCTCGAAATTCTTTAAATTGTGATGAAAAATTTTCGGAATAGTTCAGATTTAATAAAAATTTTTTTTTTTGGTTAATCAATGAGTATTACTTAAAAAAAAATTATGAAAATTCAGAAACGAAAGAAAAATTATTAAAACTACTCAAAATATTAAGGTTCTATGTTATAGTAATAAACATTTTCCATACATGCACGGCAAATGCTGCTGGAGTGACACTTCTTGGTCGGCTATAAGCACGGGTCATTCCGTTAACGTAAAACCGACTGTCGTGGTTGTCCTTTTGTCGCGCGCTGTATGTGTACCGATAGCGCTAATCGTATAACAGCACACATGATTCTAGCCGACGTCAAAATGCACGCCCATTGTCTTTTTTTTCCTATCTCCAAGCCAACCTGCACCTGGTGCTTGCAACACAGCAGAGTCCTTCTCTTTTCGGTAATACAACCAACGGGTATTGCAATAAATACTTCTTCGGTCTGTAGGGTATAGATAGCTGAAGCGACCTCCTATTCCCTGCGGGAGGATAAAATCTTCTACGTTACCGGAACGGTTTGAATTTGAATTCGGCCAAGGACTGTCAGTTTCGTAGTATCGTCAAAAACTTTTGGAAAACATTTTATGCTGTTTCAATAACAACAACATAGTCAGCTGTATTCGTCCTCAACTGCTTAGAATGTAATTTTTTTTGCAGTTTCGAAAGGTAAATCACTTTTTTGGAAGTAAATTTTTCAACATTTTCCAAAGCTGTTGAATCATAAATTAACCTCTTTCGAAAATCGCAGATGCTAATCTATGTAAATTTCTTTCTTAATACGAATGTATTTTAGTTCACAGATTAAAGGCAATCAGTAGTTCAAGTTTAATACGTTAGTTGGTCCAGCCTGTATGTGTGTGGTTAGTGTTGGCTTTGGCCTCAAACAATTTCCAAATTCAATAAATTTTCATTAAAATTTCAAACTTTTTCATCAGCATCGAGTAGGCCGCTTTATAGTGCATTCAATTTTAAGCATCCCAAAAATCGCGTTGATGTTTTCTGGCGGTGTCATATATTGGGTTGGGAAACGTTTTTACCGAATACTTTTATTTAAACAAAAACCAATAATTACATCAATAAGTTAATCAATTATATATTCGCCGTTGCTGTTAACAACCTCTTTCCACCTCTCGACCAATTTATTGATGCCATTCCGCCAAAAATCTCCTAGTCTGGTGTCAAAGAATTTGTTGAGCCAGTTTTTCAAGACCTCTTTGTTGTCGAAGATAACGTCCTTCATATGGGTTGACAGGGAGTGGAAAAGATGGTAATCGGCCGGTGCAAGGTCCGGAGAATGCGGCGTATGCTAAAGGACCTCCTATTCGAGCTCTTGGAGTGCGGCTTTGACGACTTGTGCAACACGGGGCCGGGCGTTGACATGAAGGAGTATGGTTTGACCATGACGATCAGTGTACCATGCCCTACAAGTCTCACCAAACTCATATCATGATCTCCTCTGGATGAAGAATTCGAATTCAGAAGGCCTTCCGTTGCGAGACGTGTCATCGACTTCAAGGTCGTCATTTTTCAACTTTGCAAACCACTTCCGTGCTGTAGACTCATCTATGACATCTTCGCCATACACGTGGCAAATTCTCCGAGCTGCTTCGATGAAAAGCAAAGAAGAGCAGGTGTCGAAAATGTTGATTTTTGCCTCCTGGGTATTTCATTTCCAAGTCTCAAAACTAATAAAAAATTAAATAACTCAAAAATACAATTAAGATAGTTTTGTAGAGCAGAAAGTGTTACATCGAATGATTACTTATTCTTTGCCAAACAACAAACAAATCGTTGTAAAATAAAAGAAAATATAAATACGCTACTACTTTATTCCCAACATAATACATTTTCTTCATATAAACAAATTTTCAATATTCATTATGTAGAAGAAAATGCAAGCCACCGTCTGTCTGGCTTCATAATTATTATTTTAAGATTTTCGAAAATTTCAGCAACATTTCAATATCAACCACATCGAGTTTCATTCAAATATCTAAATGTTTGAGCAGACAGAGGCGGACAAATCAATTGCTCTGAAAACTTTTGAGTACATGTCCACTTGTACTCCGATTCCGTTATTCTGAACAAAGTTAAAATATGCACTATAGTGTTTGCGGGTATAAAGTCGTGGTGTATACAAAAACCAAGGCTGAGTCAATGGCATCACCTCATCTCATTAAAGTCTTCGAGATTCCAAACAAATTACATCTACGATTGACTCACTCTACTCACTGCATTCTCTTACTTCTTCGAAGTTTACACAAATACCTCTGCGATGAATCAGTTGGCAAATCCATTTGTGACACAAACCTTGCCGAAACACATGGATACGTTACACACTTACTTGCCCACATATGACTGCAAATTTATTTGCATGCATTCTATACCAATGCCAGAACATTAGAAAGCACACACAAAAGAAAAACCGGAAAAACAAAAAAAAATCAAATAAAAAGTATTTAAGCTACATAAGGTGATCAGCACAGATGGAAAGGAGTATAGTTGCATGCAACGTACAGCAGATACTGAGAGGAGTTAACGAAGGGAGAGCTTTCTTTAATGCCACTTTTGTGTGGCGCTGTGCTGGGTCTTCACTACGTAGTAGACCAACCGACCGGTTGTTAAGTTTGACTGGTGGCACCCTTTTGCTGTCTGTAGTGGCTGTCTGCTCGTAACAATAACGATTGTTGTTGGCACTTCTGCTTTGGCTGCTGTTGGCCATAAACATTGTTATTGCTATTGTTTTTATGATTGCTCTGGGACTGCTGTTGTTGTTGTTGTTGCTGCTGCCTGCCTGCCTGCCGCTTGCCTTTTTCCAGCAGCATAATGTGCATTAGACACGATTCGTGATTTATGAGGTGCGAATTGCACTCAAATAATTTTTTCCTTAGCAATTTTGCTTGCTTTCTTTTCGTTTTTTTTCGTTTTTTTTTTTTGCTCATTTTATACCTTTTCATTCGCTTTATTAAATTGATGTGCAGTGATTTGCTGTTGCACCTTCAATGCAATTTGCACCATCTATTTGTGTATATGCTGTATTGTCTGTGTGTGTGTGTTTTTAGTGTGGCTTACTCAGAGCTTTGCAATGCTGCATGGCAGGGAAAGAATTTGTTGTAAATTCGCTTGCGCTGACTCTGTGCAACATGGCGTGAGGCATGTGGCATGTGGAATGCTTCAGCAGCAGCAGCAGCAGCTTGCCGCTATTGTCGCCGCCGTTGTCGTCGTCATCATCGTCGTTGGTGTCGCCATGAGTTTCTGGGCGCTCTGCCGTCAGCGTTCGATGGTCGATAAACATTCATTTTGTGTTTTCTGCATTATTATTTTTTTTGTGCAATTTGTTGTTATTATTTTGCTTTTCTCCTTTTTACTAACCAGTTAAATACAGTGGTTGACGTGCCACACGGATCGCCAGATTCACCAGCTAGCAACAACAATGAAATATTATATCGCATTGTTGCCACTGTCCATTGTTGTTGCTATTATTCTTGTTATTGCTGCCTGTCGTTGACGTTGTAACGATTTTATTTCGTTTGTAATTTTATTGAAAGAAGTGCAAATTACTGCTGCATTGGCAATGTTATCCTTATGACCTCTGCCTCTCTTTGGCTCGGCTCCTTCCATTCACACTTAGCTATTGTTTATTATTTCTTGTTATTGTTGATTTGTTGTAATTTCCTTTTGGTTATTATGTTGGGGTGTGAGTTGAAAATTTTGCGCGATTAACGGTTTTCCGTTGTTTCGCAGTACTATTGTCATTGTTATTGTTGCTGTTGTGGCCGATATTCGATGTGGTATCGTTCCTGCATTGCATGCTGAAAAATAATTGCGTTGCCAATTAGTTTCGGCATCTTTTGCCATTTGCACTGGCGGTTTCCTCGGAAATTTTCATCGGCTTGCCAAGCCTTTTTCATAATCCTTAGCTATTATTATAACAGAAATGCATTTGTGAAGTGAAGGTAGTCGGTGAATGTTGTCTGATTTTCAGGTTAATTCGCCAATTTGTTGGGCGAAATTGTAAATGAACTGATAATGAGCGCAAAAAATCACCGTCATTTGTGAAAAATACCGGTATATTGCATTTTTTTGCTTGTCTCCAAAATAAATCATCGCTTTAGGATATTGAGAGGCTTAGGTGTAATAAAAAAATCCATTATTTCTCCAATAGGTGGTTTTAGTAATCAGTAAACTTATCTCGAGTTGCATAAGTGCGATTGGGTTACGTGATAAAGTTGAGCTTAAATTAAGTTAAGATAAAATTAAGATTTAGTTAAGTTAAGATTAAGCTATGTTATGATTAAGTTAAGTTAAAATTAAGTAAAGTTAAGTTAAGTTAAGATTAAACAATGTTAAGATGAAATTAGGTTAAGTTAAGATAAAATTAAGTTAAGTTAAGTTAAGTTAAGTTAAGTTAAGTTAAGTTAAGTTAAGATTAAATAAAAGTGAGATTAACTTGAGTTAAATTAAGATTAAGTTAAGTCAAGATTAAGTTAAGTTAAGAGTAATTTAAGTTAAGATTAAGCTAAGTCAAAATTATTCTTAGTTAAGATTAATTTAAGTTAAGATGAAATAAAGTTGAGATTAAGTTAAGTTAAGATTGATTAAAGGTAAGATTCAATTAAGTTAAGTTAAAATTAAGTTAAGTTAAGTTAAGATTAAATAAAGTTAAGATTAAGTTAAGCTAAGATTAAACAATGTTAAGATGAAATTAAGTTAAGTTAAGATTAAATTATGTTAAGATTAAGTTAAGTTAAGATTAAATAAAGGTAAGATTAAGTTGAGTTATGTTAAGATTAAGTTAAGTCAAGATTAAATTAAGTTAAGAGTAATTTTAGTTAAGATTAATTTAAGTTAAGAGTGGCATAAGTTCATATTAAGTTAAGATAAAATTAAATAAAGTTAAGTTAAGTTAAGATTAAGTTATGTTAAGATTAAACAATGTTAAGATGAAATTAAGTTAAGTTAAGATAAAGTTAAGTTAACCTAAGATTAAATCAAGGTAAGATTAAGTTGAGTTAAGTTAAGATTAAGTTAAGTCAAGATGAAATAAAGTTGAGATTAAGTTAAGTTGAAATTAAGTTAAGTTAAAATTAAGTTAAGTTAAGTTAAGATTAAGTTAAGTTAAGTTAAGTTAAGATTAAATAAAATTAAGATTAAGTTAAGTTAAGATGAAATAAAGTTGAGATTAAGTTAAGTTAAGATTAAATAAAGGTAGGATTAAGGTAAGATTCAATTAAGTTAAGATTAAGTTATTTTAAGATTAAGTTAAGTTAAATTAAGTTAAGTCAAGATTAAGTTACGCTCAGATTAAAAAAGGTAGGATTAAGGTAAAATTCAATTAAGATAAGTTAAGATTAAGTTAAGTTCAAATTAAATAAAGTTAAGAATAAATAAAGTTAAGATTAAATTATACTAAAATTAAGTCAAGCCACGGTTAAGTTAAGTTAGGACTTGAAAAACGTGTGAGGCAATTTTGTGATGACTTGCCACAGTATTGTTTGAACGCGTGTCAGATTTGAGCAACAGTGAAAAGAAAATCCCATATCCTCCATAATTCTCCTTTGAGAAAAGCGAAAACATAAGCCGGGCGACTGAAAGTATGAATATCCTGATTGCTAAAATAGCCAATTATATACCAATTGGTTTCATAGGTTTCATTCCGGTAATTTGATGACAAAGTTTACCCTATTCTGGATAGCCAATTACCGAAAATTTCGATCTTATATAGTAATGGTAGTAGCCTCATTTAAGCATTGCCAAGATTAGATTGCCAACAAGTTAAACATTGCTCAAAAAACACGATTTGGAACGATTTGAATAAGTTCGGATACACAAAAAAATAAAAAAAAGAAGCTGCGTGCGTGAGTCCCACAAGAGTTAATGCAACAAACCGCATGCACCGAATTTCGAATTGCATTGCAATCTGCGAATTGCTGCTGAATCGTAACACAATCGACTCATTTCTGAAGCGTGCTTATGTTGACTAAAGATGAAAAATAGCTCACTTATAACCACGTCAAGTGAAAATAGAATTAGTCGAATCGCGGTAAGTCGGCATAAATAATTGCCAAACCAGGGTTGACAGTTATAAAGATTTTACCATCTATTTGGTGGTATTGGCAGGATCATTGTTACTATGAGCTGATTCCAAAACGCTAAGCTCTTAATTCGCACCTGTATTGTAAGCTCGTTTTTTAATCAGTTAGTTGCCCCTTTTTGTTATTAAAAACAGGTAAGTAGTCTTCCTTTTAATTAGCGCGATAACCGCTTAAGCGATTTTGACCAAATTTAACAAAGCGCGCCAGTCGCTTCTTGCTCGCGCTAGCCGGCGTCAGTTGAACACACCAAGCAAAGCCAAGTCCTTCTCCACCTCTTCCTCTGCTACCACCAAAAACTTTCAGAGTCGGAGCGTTTGTATCCATTCGGACGACATGACTGAGCCAGCCGGGCCACTGGATTTTTATTCCATGCACTGTCTGTGTCGCCATAAGGCTTGTTCGATCCGCCCAAAAATATTCCGCAATATCTTTCTCTCAAACCCTCCAAGGAAGATCTCATCAGGTATTGTCGTCGTCCAAGCATCTGCGCCATACAATAGAACGGGCATAACGAGAGACTTCTAAATATAAAAATAAATTTTGTTCAACAAGAGAGGACTTTCGGTCGGTTTCAAAGGAAGCTTTAACTTTTTAAGCCAGTTACTGAGGGAGTGACAGTGACGAAGAACAGCTCTTGTGTAAGTGAGGATATCCCTTTTGAGGTTTTCTGTATAAATTTTGATTAATGATTATTTCGTGATTACCGACTGAATAAGTAAACGAATATGCTTAGGTAAAGTGTTGCCATGCCTATTTCTAAAAGATTCTCAGTTAAAAAAAAAGTTGCGCAAGAAATGTGGTTAACGAAGAGATATTCTCTAGGTCTTTGGTGCCTAAAAATCTGATCTATAGTAAATAAAAATTTTCCCGAACAAACATTTTTAGAGGAGGAGTATTCTACCGGAATCCGGAATAAAACTAATAAACATATTATATTTTGGCCAGCTTTTCGGCATCTGAAGAAAGTTCACCCATGCGCCGTCTGTGCGTCTAAAAAAGCCATCGCGGCTAGCTCTGGTCAATTGTGTTCCATGAGGACATCTTTAGCTTTCAAACAACAACTGAGAAAAAGCTTCGCTAGTTTGGTTGGGAAGTTCTTATGCATCAACCTTATAATCCAGATCTGGCACCATGTAATTGTAATCTATTTCTGTATATCCCGATTGATTTTGCTTCATTTGCAAAGAGATTCACTTGGAGACGTGGATGAGATTCATCAATCTGACAGGTTATGTACTAGACGCTAACTATCAGTAAGAACTCGTCGAAATGGGCTCGAATGGACGCTTGTTTCCAAAGAGTCGACCCTTAACTCTAGGTAACCTCTGTTTCTTAAAACTAATTCCTCACTAAAACAAATTTCATCAGTTTAAAGTTTAAGTTTTGTAAAGAAGTAAACTATGATGACCTTCGCCTAGATGGAGCCTTAGAAAGAAACTGATGTATAGTCTCAGTTTTCTTAATAAGTTGGGAGACGTTCTAGGGAATCAATTTGGCAGCACGCAAGCGAATCAAACAATGCCCAGTAAAAACCGCAGTGACGCGTTCCGTGGACCAATTCTGCTCTGCAATTGCAGACAACTTTTCCATATTTAGCGGTGTACAGATTTCTAAGGGAATACCTGATGTATCTCTTATACCAGTATCAGATAAAATTGTGGCAGGATGAGTTATCTTATCAGCATTGCAGTTACCATCTATATCGTAAGATCCGGTACCCAGACAATTTGCATACGAAATAGCTCAGCTAACTCGTTAATTTTGAGGACAGTGATGCTTTTTTCCAGAAATTTGGTAGTTACCCGGTTGTCAGTGAATAAATTGATTTTGAAAAACTTCTACAATTCTTTGAAAGTTTTTGGAAATGGGCATGGTACCGCCCAATTTAAAATAAAAAGTGGTACTTCGTTTTAAATAATAAATCAATGCTACTTCCTTCCACTTTCGATTCATGCACAGTAGTGTATACAATTTTTTATACGAGTAACGCGAGAGAATCGGAAGCAATTTTTTTTAATATAACTAACGTTAAAGCGTCTTTAAGCATAACTCTCAAATGCATACACAAATCTACATAACAACCTTTGCTAACAGAAAGGAGTTACCCATCAGCATCAAAAATACACCAGCAAACATTGCAATCGCCCTGGACGGTGAAACATTAAACAACACCGGAAAGCAGAACGAAAGCTTATCCAAACACTGCATCGCCAGAGAGGACGAATCAACAAAATATTACGAGTGCTGTATAAGTAGGCGGGGCAAAAAGTGTGTGCTGTTGTACGTGTCGGTCGACCATCGATCGGTCGGTTGGTTGGTTAGTTGCAACCAAGACTGCGTTGCACAAGCACAAAGCGAAGGTGCATTATAACACTTTCACGGTTCGTTGAGCATTGCCGCAAGATCACTACGCAATCGATCGTTCCATGTGATGGCATTTAAGCAGTGGGAGGATTTGAGAATCGATGGCGGCAACAGCAGCTGCTGTTGCACAGTTGATGCACTTGACGAAGAAAATTACGAGCACACCGCTGTTTTGTTGAATGCGTTTTTTACTTTTGTAGTACAACACTCACTCGTGACGGTGGGTGAGAAAGATAATGATTGGTTAGGGAGTAAATCTGGGATACAAAAAAAAAAAAAAACCCTTGCAAAGGCTTTTATGAAAATGTTGGTGTTGTTGTTTCTTGATGGTTGATAAGTTAGTTATGAGAAGAACAAATGAGGAAATATTATATAAAATATGCACACATTAGTTAAATGGTACGTGGTCTTTAATGGTTATTCTTCCAGACCAGTCTATTTCTACATTACAGTCCAGAATATTTTTGGAAGATAAAGATTAAATGATTTGAGTGATTTCTTACCAAGCGCTACTCCCACGGCTCTCTAATAGGCTAATAAACACGTTTGATAAAAATGCAAGATGGCACAAAATTAGTCACCCCATCGGAAGATTTATATTTTTTGTCAAATTGCTTCGTACGTCAATCATATTTGAAACCTGTGAACTACCAGAAAGTTCGGCGGCTTACAGAAGGTTTTAAGACCGGGGCGTTTTCCTGTAAGAACAAAGACGGTGATCTGGTGACTGACGTACAGAGCAATCTTAAATTATGGAGGGAACACTTCTCGAACCTGTTAAACAGTGACAGCTGCGCATGTCATAGAGAAAGTGAAGATCCCGATACCCCAATCGTTGACGACGGAATTATCGTTCCGTTACCCGACCATGACGAGGTGAGAATAGCAATATCACGGCTAAAGAACAACAAAGCCGCGGGCGCCGACGGACTGCCGGCTGAGCTATTCAAACATGGTGGCGAGGAGCTGGTAAGGTGCATGCATCAGCTCCTATGCAAAATATGGTCGGATGAAAGCATGCCTGCCGATTGGAATTTAAGTGTGCTCTGCCCAATCCATAAGAAGGGCGATCTTGCAATTTGTGCCAATTACCGCGGGATTAGTCTTCTAAATATCGCCTATAAGGCCCTAGCGAGCGTATTGTGTGAAAGGCTGAAGCCCACCGTCAACCAACTGATTGGACCTTATCAGTGTGGCTTCAGACCTGGAAAGTCTACCATCGACCAAATATTCACAATACGCCAAATCTTGGAAAAGACCCATGAAAGGAGAATCGACACACACCATCTTTTCGTCGACTTCAAAGCTGCATTCGACAGTACGGAAAGGAGTTACCTGTATGCCGCTATGTCTGAATTTGGTATCCCCGCAAAACTAATACGGCTATGTAAGATGACGTTGCTCAACACCAGCAGCGCCGTCAGAATTGGGAAGGACCTCTCCGAGCCGTTTGATACCAAACGAGGTTTCAGACAGGGTGACTCGCTGTCGTGTGACTTCTTTAACCTGATGTTGGAGAGCATCGTACGAGCCGCAGAACTTAATCGCTCAGGCACAATATTTTATAAGAGCGTACAATTGTTGGCGTATGCCGATGATATTGATATCATCGGCCTTAACACCCGCGCTGTTAGTTCTGCCTTCTCCAAACTGGATAAAGAGGCAAAGCGAATGGGTTTGGTGGTGAACGAGGACAAAACGAAGTACCTCCTGTCTTCAAACAAACAGTCGGCGCACTCGCGTATCGGCACTCACGTCACTGTAGACAGTTATAATTTCGAGGTTGTAAAAGGCTTCGTTTATTTAGGAACCAGCATTAACACCGATAACAATGTCAGCCTTGAAATCCAACGTAGAATCTCTCTTGCCAACAAGTGCTACTTTGGACTAAGTAGGCAACTGAGCAGTAAAGTCCTCTCTCGACGAACAAAACTAACACTCTACAAGACTCTCATCATGCCCGTCCTAACGTATGGCGCAGAAGCTTGGACGATGACAACATCCGATGAAGCGACGCTTGGAGTGTTCGAGAGAAAGATTCTGCGTAAGATTTTTGGACCTTTGCACGTTGGCGACGGCGAATATCGCAGGCGATGGAACGATGAGCTGTATGAGCTTTACGGCGACATAGACATAGCGCAGCGAATAAAGATCCAGCGGCTTCGTTGGCTGGGTCATGTCGTCCGAATGGATACAAACGCTCCGGCTTTGAAAGTATTCGATGCGGTACCAGCTGGTGGTAGCAGAGGAAGAGGAAGGCCTCCTCTGCGTTGGAAAGATCAGGTGGAGAAGGACTTGGCTTCACTTGGTGTGTCCAACTGGCGCCGGTTAGCACGAGAAAGAAACGACTGGCGCGCTTTGTTAAGCTCGGCCAAAATCGCGTAAGCGGTTATCGCGCCAATTAAGAAGAAGAAGTATACAAACAGATAAGCAATGGAGCACATAAAAGTCAAAATAAAGATTTCCATCACTCAAAATCACTTTATTATTTAGTAAAAAGGTTATTCAAAAACAAGATTGGATGATTAATTTTGCGCCACATTGCGCATATCAACTTTTTAACGGCCATCTTTCAGTCTAATATAGTAATTTAGATAAAATTCAATGTAAATGTATGTATGTGCATATGTGTCAAGGTTGCCAGGCGGCCGTAGAAGATGATTTACACCCGGATCGATATTTTATATTAGAAATGAAGGACAAGAACTAAAAAAAAATATTGATAATTTCGTCTACCGCCGGTTGAGTATTCCTGAAGGAGCAACTCAAAGTTATTTTTACTACCTTCACTTTCTTGCTGCACTTGACGAAATAATAAGGAAAAAAAAAACGAGCCGCATTGCGAAAAGACAAGCTCTGAGTTCTCGACCAACATAATGTGATGGCACGTTTCATGTTGTGAGTTAATACTTTTAAAGCCTAGCATATAGAGGTAGATTCCCATTGTCAGACCACGCACTTTATTCGCCAGATCTTGCGTTGAGCTCTTTTTGTATGTTTCCTAGGAAACATGGGTCGAATGGGACTTAAAATAGAAGTCTATGTTTTTATTTTTTACTAATACATTACTAAACCCTACCTTTACCCTCCTTCCATTCCATTAATTTTTGTTTTAGTGCTGGGCCGATCAATTTATTGAGAGAAGATAGCATCGTTTTCTTGAAAGTAAAAAGCAGGACCGATTATTAAACGCCCTGGGATGAGGTTTAAAATTTTGGATCAGGAACGAAATGGTTCTTAAGTTCGTAATTGGTTCTTCGTACTTAGAAAATAATAATCTTAAAGGGCCCTGATACTCGAGTACTCGAGAGGGTATCAGGTAGGTTAACTTCTGTCAGAACAAATGCGTTAGAGCTATTGAAAAGGGTAATAAGTTATTTTTTTATTATTCTACTTTCAAAAGTTATAATAACAATTAAAGTAAATAGAAAACTGCGCATTGTGGCCAAAAGAGATCTCTTGTGCACAGCCTGCTGAGGTATCCTATATTTTAAGGCTTTCAAAAACTTTAGCACGTTTTGAGGTTTATTGTTCCATAAATTTTATGAATGCACGACAATGGTATTTACTATCCAATTACTAAGGATTGGATTACTAAGGATGAATTTTCAGTGTCCATTTCACAGAATCAACATATGATTTTTTTTTTGTTTAAGTGGTATCTCAGGCTATAGTGGCCTGTAAAGTAGCCAGTTAAAAGTCTTAAGTCTACACTGCTGAGCGAAAGTTGCTTGTCAGAAATTCCTGTCCGCCGGAATTGTTTATGAAATGTAAATAAAAATTGTTTCGCTTGTCGCTGACCGATATTATTTTGCCAGTGTTCAACAAATTTCTTCACCTCCCACCTCCAGAGAAGTTCAACAATTTGGTCCTTTATAAGTCCACGGAAAGGCTCCGGATCAGTTATAGGCATGTTTGCACTTTATCTAGCTAGATGATCTGCTATTGCATTTGCCTCATATTGCTCATGCCCAGGAACCCAACCTAATTATACTGTGTTGAAGCTCCCTAACATGTTGAGAAGGTTCAGGCAATCATTTACCATTTTTGAGGTGATTGTATTTGATATGAAGGGCTTTCAAAGCCGGCTGACTATCTGAAGGTATGCAAATGTGTGTTCCTCCGGAGGCCTTTCCTGTAGGAATTTCCTTCTTATCTATAGGAATTTTAAGTAGAAACCCAACGGAATCAACTTTGTTTTAATTTTGGCCTATTGATTCCCGCCCCTGTTCTACCATCTTCTAATTTCGAGCCATCAGTGTAGCAGCGAGATCCAAGTTTGAAGGTGATAGAATTACTTTTGCAGGCCGTACGTTCAGTAATATGAACTTGAAAGTTCCTGGCGAGAATGGGTTTGGTAGATAATGTATCAACCCTGTAAAGAAGAGGAGTATGTCGGAAGTCTTCTAAGATATTTCTTAGACTTTTTAGATGGAGATACCTTTTAATCTTAAAACGCTCTAACCTTTTTCAATTAAAATGGGAAATGGTGGTATGTATAAGAGCATACCTAATTGGCCAGTTGGGCATGTTTTCAATGCGCCTGTTATACCCGACACAGAAGAGGCGGTACAATAAAAATAACATCTTTTTCAGCATTTTTTACTGTATCAAAATGGTGGTGGGTTTCAATTAATGATTATCAATATTTTCAAAATTTTTATATCTGAGTTAAATATATACAATATATATATATATATGTACATATAATTGGCGCGTACCGAGCTCCGCCTCCTATTGTTTCAAGCCTCATTCAAAGTCAACCTCCTCAATAAGCCAGCTTCCACAATAAGATACCACTGGGTTGGACTGAGCGTATGTGCCTTTCTTCCTGCCTTATCCGGTCATGATATTTAGTTGATCGCAGGCACAACAGAATTCAGTGACTCCTAACCCCAGCCTATGTAGATGGCTGCGAAACCTGCAGTAACTTGTGAGAGCGCCAGTGAGCATTCTCAGTTTGTCCTTAGGGAGGGTTATGAGTAACCTGAAATTCTTTTGATTATACCACCCCCTCCAGTAAACCTATCCCCATAATTTGGTTCCCGCTTACGTCTCGTAACCTTAGATCTTCGCTTCTAAGCTCCCCTCTGATGGTGTGTTGTCCCATGGCAAGGAAGAGCATGGGTTCCATTAGTAACGAGGTCGCAGTCTCTCTAGCCAATTCACCCACTACTTCATTCCCTGGGACCTTATTTATGTCCTGGGACCCATATAAGCCGGATTTGTGTATTTCTCGTAAATTCAGCTCGTCCATGCACTCAAGGTTTAATGAAGCCTCAACCTCAAAGGATGGTATTGCCTTGAGAGGCGCTTGACTGTCGCTTAAAATGGCAATTCGCTCATTTCGAAGATTTCTATCGCATAGACATTGATCCATGCAAATAGACATAGACTTTTGTCTGGAATATACTGAGAAAAATACCCTTCTGCACAAACAGATTTAATTAGAGGGCGTATTATCCAGTGCGCCTACGGGTTCATGTGTCGTCGAGCAATCTGTATACCAGTGTAGGGATACGAGTATATCCACTTGTAGTCACAAAATTAATTTACTTCATCATTTTTCAATATTATTTAATTCTTCATGCTAAACTTTTTTTCAATAATATCTTTCAATTTTCAAAAAGTCTTAAAAGGTTCTTTCATATGGAGGCTTTTGGTATCGTATAGAAGAAAATGCTCAACATCTTAAGCAAAAACAAAAAAAAAATTAATGTAACGCTATTTTTAGTGACTTTGAACTTTCACTTCTTATTCGAGCACTGAATGGTTTATAAAACTGCATATCCAGAAGTTTTTCTAGAAAATTCCGATTGAAAATTTTAAAGATTTAAAGGTAATTATTTAAAATTTCTTAAATTTTTCTGAATTTTGTACAAAGTTTGGAGCTTTGATTTATAAGATTTTTGATAAACACTCAACTATATTTTCATAAAAAATTAACGAAAAAAATTTAGCATAAAAACATTGCGTGTAATGTAAAACGATGAAGAGACTTAATTATGTGACCACAAGTGTATATGTATGTGCACCAAGTATATATGTATTTTATTTGATTTCTTTGCATGTTGTATTTCTAATCCAACACAACCACAACGAAAACAACACCAGCTGCGTCTTATCAAATATGAGATATCGCCAACCTAGCTATTGTACACCAATGCCAACGGCGTTTGAGCAACACTCATCAGCAGCCTATTACCCATTTATCCAATAATAAAACGCTCCCGAACACTCCACCCATTACCATTACTTTATCTGCATGCATGCATACATACATACATGCATATGTACGTATATTCAAGTGCCTACTTAAGTCATACAAGAATTTTTAAATGCGAATCATGACATGCAAAGGGGGTATGGACATTAAATGAGGAACCTGTATCCGCTTCTTGGGGGTAATAAAAGTACAAAGAAAGACAGACGCTGATAAAATTCATTGCAAGCAAAATAAGACAACGCTTATCAGAATTCAAAAATTTAATTTGTGGGCGTTGTCATGAAGCAAAAAGGGTGTGGCAGTGCCCTCAACTTTTTATATGCGTGTGACTGCATGTGTGTGTGTGTGAAGTGATAAGAACCCGACGTTGGATATCCATATTGGGCTATATTTTACAGACTTTGATAGCCCTTTTAATCTTTTATAAAATTTTCATCCGTTGCTCAATACTTCAAGTTGGAATGATTCGATGAGATAAAATCCATCTAAGTTTACCATAACTTTGAAATGGGGTAAAATGTGACACGCCACCGGAACTACCTCAACAACGAAGGAAATAAGCGAATGTCATAATTTGACAATGAATGATGGTCTTTGGCGACATCACTTGACACTATGACAAAAAGGCACAGAATAATCCCAAAGATATCAATATCAACCATCAGCAGAAACAAAAAAAAAATATTACCACCTGCTTCAACAGCAGCCAGCGAAGCCAATGTGTTCCCACACTACTATGATTTGGTTATTATTCTCAGAGCACTAACTTCGTGCATATGTATAGGTACATACTTGCATACGCTCTGCAATTGTTGGCAGTTTTTCAGCTGCGTGTCGCGTCGCCGCATTGGGATGCTGCTATCATTAATAATGGCGAAAATGCCATTAAAATTGCCATCATAATGGTACGCCGTTTGGAGAGTGCAATTTGAATCCATCTTTGTTTCAAAATCGTTCATTACTCTCTCATTTTCTTGCTTAATGTTAGAGAATTGATGAATAACTGCTTAGGGCACAGTCAGCGCGGATAAGAATGTAAATCTTAAGTTGAATAATTTCGCATATTAAATAGAGAAATACTGCCGCCAAACGTATTCAGCTGAGATTTTAAAAATCTTACACGAGAAAAGAAAAATAAGGAAAAAGTGGGAAATATTACGGTTTCCCGAATACAAAACTGAGCTCAATTTTCTTACAAAACTTCTTACCAACAAGATAAATAGAGTTCAAGAATACAAAATTAAATGATAAATTTAAAAGATTATCGGCCGACAAAACAACGGATTACTCCTTATGGAAAATGACAGTTCATATGAAACGACCTATCTGACACAATCCACCTTTAAGGTTGTGTAATGGTATTTGGGTAAAAAATGATTTTGAGAAGGCAGAGGCGTTTGCCTTGCACTTAGATAAAAATTGTTCAGCCAATTGAAGGTACTAACACTTTTAATGATCTTTCAACTGTGCAGGATTCAACGTGCATCCAACCGATTACAACCGGAGAATTGCTTAATGAAATAAAAACATTAAAGCTTAAGAAATCGCCTGGCTTTGATCATATCACATCTGAAGTTTTAAAAAACCTCTCACAAGAAGCTTTAAGAAAAATTGCTACGTATAATGAACGCTTGCTTATTAATTAAGTACTTCCCTTCACAATGGAAAGTATCAGAGATAATAATGATTCCTAAGCACGGAAAAGATACTAATGAATTAAGCTCGTACAGACCTATTTCATTGTTACCCATAATGGGAAAGCTTTTTCAAAAATTGTTTTTGACAAGACTAAAACATATTATAGTATTAAAGGAACTTATCCCCTCACATCAGTTTGGTTTTCGTGAAAAGCACTCAACCATAGATCAAGTTCATCGGATTGCATATGTTATAGAAGAAGCGTTAGAGAAGAAAAAAGTCTGCGCAGCCATATTCTTTGATGTCGCACAGGTGTTTGATACAGTTTGGCACGAAGGATTAATTTACAAATTAAAGACCTTGCTGCCATCACAATTTGCCAAGATGATGGAGTCATATATTAATAATCGTTACTACAGAGTTAAAATTGGTCTAGAACAAACTTCAATGGAAAAAATGTGTGCCGGAGTACCCCAAGGGAGTGTACTTGGTCCAACTTTGTACCCGTTGTATACAGCGGATATACCCATACCAGCAAACTGCACACTAGCTACATTTGCTGATGCTACCGCTGATGATACCTGTATTTTAGCAACTGGCGAAGATGAAACAGAATCAACCGCGAAACTGCAATTGTCGGTAAATGCAATTGTTGAGTGGACCAACAAATGGAGAATTAAACTCAATGAAAGCAAATCAACACATATAAATTTTACAAATAAAAACGTTAACTATACACCTCTAGAAATTTCCGCCAAATTAGTACCATATGCAAGCACTGCAAAATATTTGCGAATGACACTTGACACAAAGCTGAAATGGAAATAACACATAAAAATAAAAGCAAAAGAGTTAAATATAAAATACCAACAAATTATATGGCTTATTGGAAAACATTCCAAACTTTCAACACACAACAAACTGCTTATTTATAACCAAATGTTAAAGCCGATTTGGCCATATGGCACCCAACTTTGGGGGTGTGCAATCAAAAAACATATCGATGTAGTTCAACGCTTACAAAATAAAATTTTAAGAAATGTTGTTAATGCACCCTGGTATGTGAGAAATATCGACCTACACAGGGACATTAAAAGATTAACTGTGTCTGACGCAATAACCATCATGGCAGCGAAACATGCAACACGGCTGCTAAATCACCTCAACTCCGAAGCTTCTATTTTAAACGATGAAGAGCTATACACAAGACGTCTAAAAAGGAAAAAACCACAGGATTTAGTGGTTAGCAACATATAGTTTGAATTAAATTTGTCGTTAAAAAATATTACTTGTTAGTTTTTAAGACTAGGTGTAATGATATGAAATGCAAATGAATAATTATTAAATACGTTTCAATAAAAACAAACAAAAAAAAATAGTTCAATGAAGTTGACAGTAATGAAAACATCAAAAGTAATAATTTTTAAGTGAAGGGTCTTTAAAAAAATTAAAAAATTGAAAAAATGTAAAAAAATGAAAATAAAAAAAAATTAAATTTTTTTTTCAATTTTAAAATTTTGACTCTATCAGATTTTACTATCTATTCTTATTTAAAATACGGCTCTTAGCAGTTATGTGTGAAAAATTAAATCCTTTAAATGTCCATCATGAGCAGGATAGTCTACAGGTAAAATACAACAAACAGTCGATTCGCGAAGGCCTAGGTTTTGAGAACATTGGGATAGTCGAGATATTGATGTTGAATATTTTCAGCAACACTTTGCAACTAATGTTATTCATGAGGCAGCGTATTTGTCCAACCCCTTGAGAGAGAAACTCCCTTCTAATGACCATGTACAAGTCCCTCCTGAAATACTACTTCTAATTAATAAAAAAAGAAGATTACGAAAAATCTGGCAGGAAAACAGATACCCCGCTAATAAAAGAGCACTGAATAAAGCTACGAAAGAACTCAAAACAAAACTATCTGATCTCAGAAATCAAACGTTTAATTCTTTCATCAAAACACTTGAACCTACAAAAAACGATGAACACAAAATCTGGAGGGCTACTAAATATATAAAGCGGCCGATCAAGCGTAATCTCAGCATTAGGGATTCTAATGGGGTATGGTGCAGAAGCGATGAAAGTAAAACAGAGGCTTTTGCCAAACACCTCTATCAAATTTTTCAGCCAAATCTTCCAATTGCCGCCAATGACGATGCGGAGTTCACAAATTTTCTTGAATCCCAATGTCAAATGGATTTTCCGATCAGCCGGATATCAAATAGTGAAGTATCTGAAGAAATACTTAGACTAAATAACTGCAAGGCTCCTGGATATGACTGCATTGATAGCAAAGTACAATAGTTAAAGCTCTACCTGAGAAAGCTATTGAATTCCTTACAATAATCTACAATGCCATTCTCAATATAAATCACTACCCAACACAATGGAAATGTGCTGTAGTTGTTATGGTGCCAAAACGAAATAAACCCGAAAACCTTCTTAAGTCTTACCGCCCCATTAGTTTGCTTGTAACGTTCTCGAAAATATTCGAACGAATATTTTTGAAGAGAATGTTACCAGTAGTTGAGGACCACAACATCATTCCCGAACATCAGTTTGGGTTCAGGGCAAGACATGGCACACCAGAACAATGCCTTAGGGTTGTAAATGTAATTAGGGATGCGCTAGAAAGGAAGCAATACTGTTCTGCAGCTTTTTTAGATGTTCAACAGGCGTTCGACAGAGTATGGCATGTGTAACTTCTATACAAAATTAAAAAACTCCTGCCAGCACATTTCTATTTGATCTTTAAATCCTATCTGAGTGAAAGGCACTTTTATGTTAGACGCCGAGATGCGTCTTCAGAAATATACAATATTAGTGCTGGTGTGCCCCAGGGTAGTGTGTTGGGCCCCGTCCTATACACAATATTTACTTCCGACATGCCAATAACAGAAGAAGTGGAAGTGGCTACTTACGCTGACGATACAGCCTTCATAGCTTCTAGCGATTCACCTGCAAGAGCATCCACTTTGCTGCAAAACCAACTAAATATATTAGGAATTTGGCTTGATAAATGGAGGATCAAAGTTAACTCCGACAAGTCTACCCATGTCGCCTTTACGTTAAGAAAAGATAACTGCCCTAGAATATTTTTAAATAATGCTGTAATACCAACGAATACCACAGTGACATATTTAGGAATGCATTAGTTAGATCGACGCCTTACTTGGAAATCCCATATTAAGGCCAAACAAGAGCAGCTTAAAAATAAAACCAAGCGAATGCACTGGCTGCTTGGTCGTTTAGAAAACAAAATAAGACGATATAAAGCTATTTTAAAGCCTGTATGGACCTACGGTATACAGCTCTGGGGAACTGCTAGCAAATCGAATATAGAAATCCTGCAACGCTGCCAATCAAAAATTTTACGTGCTCTTGTTAACGCCCCTTGGTTTATCACAAATGAAGCAATACACAAGGACTTAGATATCCCATTTGTAAAGAGTGAAATTCCAAACTTTTCTAACAGATATCTTGCACGGCTGTCAAACCATGTAAATACGAATGCTATATGCTTATTAGACTCAAGTATTGAAACAATACGACTGAAGCGTAAACATATCTTAGACTTGCCATTTCTCTAATTTTGCTAAATTAAATTATTTATTCAACACTAAATAAAAAAAAAACAAAATACATAAATTCCTATATGAAGATAAGCAACTCATTAGTACAAATGAAATTTAATACATTTAAGATATAAGATTTGAACAAATATCGTAATTTTATATGTAGTTTTGCATTTGTGCAAATACTACCGCTGCTATTAGATTATAAGACCTAATTTGCTGAATATCTTTGTATTAAGATAGATTGCAAATAAAATATTTACACAAAAAAAAAAAACTTTGCAATACATCAGCAGAACGTCCAGTTTTTGGTCTGCCAGTCCCTTTTCTTTCCTCGCTAGTTCCCCTGTTTCTTGAAATGTTTTCACCATCATTTGAATTGTGGTCTCATTTGGACAATTACGTTTTAGTGCTACTTGAGGAGTGCCAGAGTGGTACTTCAACCATTTCACCTACCTATATACTTACTTAAGCTGAGTGTGCCTTACAAGCGGGTTCGTTCAAGGAAAACCTGGATTGCCACCGTTAATAAGGACATCAAGATCTTTGCATTGAAAAACTGAAGGGTGTCTGCTTATCAATAAATACTAACCTTTCACAAGCTGCAAAATACTTTGTCGTAAAGTTGCTCAATTGGGAGTGATCGAAATCAGCACCCTTTATACTTGCATAAATTTCATAATCACATCACTGAAACCCCTTCGGAATTGAGTTGCTTCACGAACCGAATGTCAGTTAGAATGCGAAAAAAGCATTTGCAAACTTCATTTAAAAAACTAATTTTATAAAGCTTATCTCGAAAATTTTCTAGTCGCGAATGCTTTATAACATTGTACTCACACACACATACAATACAAATACAAGTAAGCATTTGCTGCGGGCATCCGCATTAGTTGCTTTCTGTTGTTTGATTTTTCAACAGCGATAATAATTTCTGAGATTGGCTTTGGCGATAAGGTTTCACTTAAAAACTCATTCGAATTTTAGTGTTCCGCCGATAATTTATGGATTTCAGGTGCGCATTAAGCTTTGGACCTCGCAACAGCGGCGGTGGCGGCGCGCGGTTACGGAGCGTAGTTCTGCGCTACTTCTTTTCTGCTATTTTTATTTTTCAAATTTGTTTGGTATTTTTAGTTGCTGTTTTATGTACATACATATGTATATGCCTTGATACACATGTACTTGTATTTGTATGATAATTTTTTATTTTGCCAAATGTATCGTATTTTCTGGTTTAGAGAGCGCGATGTCGGTGCGCCACTGGTGACTTTGATTTATAAAAATTAAAAGTCATGCATTAAGAGTGAACGGACAGTGAGATTTGAGCTCTGCTTAAACTAACAGCATTTATAAATTAATTGTGCCTTTTATTTAAATTTCATTAAGATTTGTTATTCATTTGAATGGCATTATTTTTGTTGTGCATTAGTGCCTCCGTCCGGTTTGTTGCGAGGGTATATGACTGACTGCTGGTATACTCGGATCCAGATTCAAACATTAATTAATTATAATAAAATATGGATATACAGATATAAAATATGTACTTAAAAAGAGACGTTTATCACTTGTAAGCAAATCTTTATTAGTGTTGTCGAGTGTTATGAATTGGAAAACATTTTAATTTTGGATATTTGTGTAGCACTTTCTACAAATTCGAGTATTTACATTAAGCTCTCGTAATAAGATGTACGAAAACTTAAATACAAAATAAAAGTGTTTAAACTTCAAAACAATTTGCTATAGCAGGCCGGGCTATTTAGTCGTAAATTTAATTTATATTTTATCTATTTAGCAATAATATTAATATTAATCTGCACTGTGGTGAAAAATAATGGAAAATATTTAAGGGGTCCGAAATTTCAAAAAATCGATTTTTTGTTTTTTCGATATTTCGAAAGTATAGTATCTTAAGAATACTCTGTGAAATTTTCATGCGGGCATTCCCAATATTATAGCTTCTACAGCCCATTAACTAGGAGAGCGGTCCGCGCGCTCCTGTACCTCAAACTTTAAACTCATTTATCTCAAAACGACTTTTTTCGACCTGGTGTTGTCAAAAAAAAAAAAAAATCAACCGAACCGTCACAACACCCGTACTAGAATCATATTATTATTTCAGTTATTTCGTATTTTTTTTATTAGAAAACTGAAACAACCCGATTTTTAGAGTGCGAAATTCAAAACCGCACCATTTTATCATTTTTTTTTTATTCTAGTAGCGGGACATAACTACAGTCATACTGATTAGTAATTTTTTTGGTTTTTGTACCTCAGGTAAACAGAAGGGACATAATGGACAACACCGTACAGGTCCAATTTTCCGGGAGGGTCAACTTCAGCGCCAATTTTTTAATTGTTAAAATAGAAAAAATTATTATTAAAATAGAAACTTTTTTTTTCATTTTTGTATGTAAAAGAAGTTAAATAAAAAGCATAAAAAATTTAAATATCGTTTTAAAATTTGTCTTATTGTAAAAAAAAAGAGTTCCTGAAAATACCCTAAATTTTCAAACTATAGACCACCGGAACCCCTTAAGTTGGCGGCCACTGTAGCCGAATGGCTTGATGCAAGACTACCATTTGGAAGTGCATAGGTTTGAATCCCCGGGCATGAGACACCAAATAACAGAATAAGTTTTTCCAATAGCGTTCGCTCCTTGCTGGGAATTGCATACCTCCTAAGGTAGATAGGAGGGTTAGATGGCAAGAGTGCCACGTTAGCACTACAAGTAGCATTAGAGTGCCGTTTTAATACCATAATATCGACCACAACCCGCGAAAAATTACAAAACTTAAAGGAAGGAAAAACTACAGCCATCCAGTACTGTTAATGTAGTGGAGAAGAAAAAAGGGATCTAGGCTGGAGAGCTGCCTCAAGCTATCATCAAAGGGCACTCTCCTCAACCTCAAACGCCTATCCGTCAAACTCGGGCACATGTAAAGACTGTGTTCAACATTCTCTTTCTCTGCTGGATGCCAACAGCTTCTGCAATGGGAATCCTATGGAAGACCTGTGTTCCGCTCACCCAGTGACCGGCAAACACCGCTATGAGTTTGAAAATTGAATGGGAAGGGATCCCCAGCACTTTAAGCGTCCTGCTTCTGTCGTACTGAGGCCAAAGTGTTTTTGAGACAGCGCTCGATAAAATAAAACTCCATCTGGTTTGCGCTGTTTTAAGAAAGAAATTGTGCAGTTTCCCTTTAACAACAGCCAAGGGAACACCGATGTTTGAGATGTGAACAACAGAAAGCGCTTCTGTCGATCCCTTCCTGGCAACCTCATCGGCAGCTTCATTTCTCCCCATGTTCCTATGCCTTGAAACCCAGATAAGAGAAATGTTTCCTGCCCGCTCTAGACGTTTGATTTCCTCCTTACACGAGTTGACCAGAAGAGAGCTGCAACATGGTGACGACGGGACCTTGATCGCAGCTTGACTATCGGTTAAGATATTTATGTTTTCCTCCCAACAGCGATCCCTAAGCATTTTACATACCTGCAGAATGGCGAAGACCTCTGCTTGAAAAACACTACCAGTTTTCGGCAGTTTATAGAAGACTGAAATATTGGCGGATTTAGAGAAAGTCTGTGCTCCAACTCCAGATTCAATCTTGGATCCATTGTTGAAAATATAGGTACCTATGTCCGTGCAGATTTTTCCCTCCTCCTAATCTAGCCTGTTTGGAAAGATAGCCCTAGCATAACCCTCAAAATTCAATTTGCGGATGGAGAGATCTATACGAAGTACTGAGACCTATACGAAGTACTGCCTCAAAACGCTACCATGTCCAACAGGAGATTGCCTCCATAGACCAATCTCCCTTAACCTAATAGCGTTCTGAGCAGCAACGGATTTAACTTGAAGATCAACGGGAAGTAAGAACAAAACGACGTTGGTATATTTCTGCCATGAAAAAGCTTCTCATAAAAACAGACAAATTGCCAGTCAGAGGCGGCAAAAAACTCTAGGTCCCTCCCTTTGTGGAGAAACTTTAAGATGCACAGGAAATAGAGCTCGGCCAAAAACCAATTAAAGGATGTAAGCTCCAATTACATATATATGTAAAGAGTTTTCCTATAAGAGATGTTATTCCCGTAAAAGATCAATGGTTTCGTTGCTGGTGTAGCACATAGCGCCGTCTTGTTGAAAATAAACCTTGTCCAGATCAATACCATTCAATTTCGGCCATAAAAAATCGTTAATCATCTCCCGATAGCGCAATCCATTCACCTTAACTGTTGCTCCTGGTCCATTTTCAAAAAAGTAAGGTCCAATGACTCCGCCGGACCATAAACCGCACCAAACAGTCACACGTTGAGGATAGAGAGGCTTTTCAACAATAACTCTTGTATTTTCAGAGCCCCAGATCCGACAATTTTGCCTGTTGACAAAGCCACCGAGGTGGAAATGGGTCTCATCACTCAAGATGATTTTTCGATAGAATTCCGGATCATTTTCATGCATTTCAACGACCCAATCGGCAAAGACACGACTTTGTTGATGATCAACCGGCTTGAGTTCTTGTGTTAACTGGACTTTATAAGACTGAGGACCCAAACCTTTATGCAAAATACGTTGCAATGGCGTTTGCGGAATGCCTAATTCCAAAGAACGACGAGGAATGGACAAACCTGGATTTTCTTTATCAAATTCGACTACAACAGCAACATTTTCGGCTGTTCTTGAGCGATGTGTACGGGTTTTTCTCTTCACATCACTAACTTGTCCCAACAGTTGGATTTCTATATTGCGGTCCGACAATATGTACAGAATTCGAAGGTGGCATCCATTTCGTACCGCTATTCCGCTCTTAGTGAATTTGATAAAATCGCTGAGCATGTGACGTCACGGTGCAAATTATTTCTTGCGTAGTTTGTGTAATTTCTTCTTCTTGCATTTTTGTTCGCATTTTCACATCTCTCGAACGAACGCAATCTTGTATTCTATGTATCGTTCCCGAGGTTTACTTGAGTTTTTATAGATAACAAAAGAGTGAAATGTTGAGATATTTACTCGTTTTACGCCCATTTTTCATGCAGTGCTAATAATTAAAAGCGCAGAAAGTAATAAAATAAAAATAAAATTTGTCCTATCTGATAAAAAATTCGTGCATATATCTACTACATCCAATTTTATTTTTGTATACATATTTTACTAAATAAAAAACTGATTTTGAGTGATAGAAATTTTTATTTTGGCCTTTAAACGCTCCATTCCTCGTCTGTTTGTACATTCTGTCGAAAGAGTTCCTTGTTCAGTAAAAGTCAAAATCAAATTTAATCATACACATTTATTTTGTCACCTTCAAAATAGGCTCCATTCCAAGCAATACACATATGCCAACGATTAAAGTTTGAAATTGAAATTTGAAAAGGTCGAGCCAAGGAACACCAGGAGATTTGGTGGCTCCTAAAACACTCAGGCTAAAAAGCCCATTGTACTTAAAGCTCAGGAAAGGAGGGAAGGAGAAAAGTATCAGAGAAAGAGATAGATAGTTAGTCCTGTGAGATTTTCCAGATTCTTTGGCAAATCTGTAAATATCCTCCAGTTTTAGAGAACAGGATACTCACAGGGAAAGTGCTCAGTGCTATCCGCGTCCTCCAAGCACGACAGACGGTTAGTTCAGTCAACAAAGCATCTTTAAGAGCTCAGCTTCTCAGATCAGATCTTCAGCTCCTTCAGCGGATTCTCAAAGCGACGTCCGCGGAGTGGTAATTTAAGTTTTGGGAAAAGGAAAAAGTCACAGGGGGCTAAATTCGGTGAATACGGTGGTTGTTCGATAATATTTGTCAAGTTTTTTGTCAAAAAAGTGTTCACAATATGAGCCTTTTGAGACGGTGCGTTATCATGGTGCAAGATCTATGAGTTGCCTTTCTACAAATTGGGTCGTTTCCTACTCACATTTAATCTCAAACGTCGCACAACTTCCAAATAATATTATTTACTTCCGTAGAACCATTTGGGGTGAAATCCGAGTGCACAACGCCATAATAATCAAAGAAAACGAGTAGCATGACTTTCACTTTTGACCGACCTTGACGTGAATTTTTGGGTTTCGGCTCATGTGGATAACGCCATTCAGCCGCCTGTTGACTCCTTTGCATGTCAAACTCATACACCTACGTTCCATCACCTGTTATGATGCGCTGGATAAACTTTGGGTCCGAATTCACCATTCTTCCGATGCATTTTTTGAAGGAAATTCAACTCTCTTGCAACGAGTCGAGCAGCCACGCGTCTCATGCCCAATTGATGGGGCAAAATGCTGCGAATTGATTCGTGAGATACGCTAAGGTCACGAGCTATCTCTCTCAAACTTAAACTTAACCTAAACTTTCGACGTTTTCATTCATTAAAGACGTTGATGAGCGACCAGGTCGGGGCAAATCTTCTACGACTTCTCGGCCCTCTGTAAAAGTCTTATACCACTCGTAGACCTGTGTTTTGGATAAAGCATACTCACCATAGGCTTTCTGCAACATTTTCAATGATTCGGCACATGAAATCCCGTTCAGAACACAAAATTTAAGACAAATTCTTTGCTCGATATTTTTATAAGTTGTGAAAATCGCAGAGCACACCTGCGGTTGACTGATATAATTAAATGCAAAAAAACAACCTAATTGACAGATCCCCCTCAAAGTCTGCGACACTATAGAGGACAGTTGTGCCAACATTCCAGTAAAACAAAAAAACTTCTGTGTGTGAATGAGTGTGAATAAGAGAGAGAGAGAGAGAAAGAGCGAGAGAGGAAGAGAAGGAGACAGGGATCATTTCAAAAGAAATACAACAGTATAAAATTTGTGTAACCAAAATTCGATTTTATTAACTATATATGCATTATGCTATCATCTGCTGGTGGTTCAATTGGTAATACTGATATAATTGGTTTGTGATAGCTGAAGTATGAAATATATGTACGTGATTCAATATTTTCCAGATAACGTGTGAAAATTGCATCTAGTGTAGTTCCGGATTTTGTTGATTGGTATACTAATATATACTATACAATTGAGATTTGGTATACTAATATCCTCGTTTAACCAAGTTTCGGACAAAAGTACTATACTCGATTTGCGGATGACAGAGTCTGTTAAATCTGCGGAATGTGCTCATAGGGTCTGACAATTAAGTGTATATACAGATAGCCCTCTTCTCTGAGTCATGAAATCGATTATTTGTTTATCCACAGTTTCCAGTCTATTTAACGATAGTCTCCGGAATTTATCTTGTAAATGGGGCATACTGACTGATGCTCGTCGTCCATGGTAGAATCTAAAATCATTTCCGTTCGTTTTAATCCACAAACCTTCAATACAAGTGACTCGTGATAAAGCAACGTAAACTAATTATTGCGAATGTTATGACGTGATATCGTCTTATAATTCGATTTAGCCGGCTGCACGCACGAAAAAATGTGTCGTTACCTTGCTCATTAGTGTTACCTTGCTCATTTGTCGTTACCTTGCTCATTTGTCGTTACCTTGCTCATTGCCGTTACCTTGAATGAACTGCAAGCGAAAGCGCGGAACGAACGACAAAGCAAACAAAGCAAACGAACGGCAACGTTCGACATCTTGCTCTCTCCTACTTAAGTGAGCGTATATATGTATTATGTATATGCGCATATGTACATATATAAATTCACGTATTTATATTTGCATATGCCTTCTTATTGATTATTATTAATTTGATTTACTTGAAGAATTTAAAATAAAACCAATTTTGTTAATAATACCTGTTGTTTTAATGTTATTATTATTAATTGTAATGTATGGTAATATTTACCACATACCTTATAAGATATGTTGTATACTAATATATGTATATAAACATGCATATACATATACAATTTCGCACAATTTTCAAAAAGAACAAATCTATATGTAAAGATGCATACAAGTCATATGGACATATCAAATATACGAATCTATTCCGTACGCAAGCAAATGTAAGCTAATGTGCTTGAACTGCAAACGAGAGCGCGGAACGAACGACAAAGAGCACAATCGGCCCCCGCATTCGGCAACGTTCGACATCTGGCTCTGTCCTACTTGAGTGAGCATATATATGTATGTATATGTATGTATATGCGCATTTGTATATAAATTCACATACTTGTATTTGCATATGCCTTCTTCCTGTGTGCATGGTAATGAACCATTGCTCTGTTGAGAATAGGACGATGATAGAAAAAGTAGGAAATGAAAGGGAGTGTTTCGAGTGTAAAGTGTCTTGAAAAAGGCAAATCGATGATGGTGCCTCTTAGTGTTGTTGACTTATTAACGTCTGATGCACAATCGAAATTGAAGATATCTATCAATTCCATTTACCGCCTCCTCTATATCCATACAAAATATCTATCAAACAAATAAAATTAAAATTTTGTTTTGAAAATTGCAACCATTCCATCAATATTTTCTTATGACGTTGTCACGTTAAACTATCGTCAGTAAACCGACTTTACAGACTACCTCTTTTTTATCATAAACAACTTCAGAGCACGTGCTTCCCTGAGACTTGTGAATGGTCGTCGCACAAGCACAAACTAATGGTAAATGTGATCGTTTAGTGTTAATCGTTTTGTTGTTGTTAAGCGGGATTGTTGATGTACATACGTCGTCCGATTGGTACCGCTGTTTTACTGATATTATGCGCTGCAACATGACCAGCAACTTTTTTTCTCTGTCGCGTAACATAATGATGTATAGCTCTCCTTCTCTTTCTCTCTTTGTTATATATCTGTATACTCTATCTTACAACGAAGCCTATGTCTTAGGTATAGAAAATGTATAGCTCTCTTTCTCCTTCTCTCTACGTTGTATATTATCTTTTTTTCTTTCTCGCGTAACGAAATCTCTAAACGTTACATTTTTCCAATTCACTCTCCATTCTCGCTCAAATATCAGACCGCCGCTAAAGAAGTTTCACTTCAAAATTAAACATATGTGTAACGCGCGCTTTTTAAAGTGTCCAACATTATTAACGTCATTTGCAAAAACTATAAATCTTCCGATAGGGTGATTAATTTTGCGCCACCCAGAATATATGATTCTCATCACACTGGACTAAAGGAGGCATACCCTCTACTGTAATCCAAGTACTAAAATACTTGGTTTTTTTATTTGCTTCTTCTGCACTTTACTGTACTATATTTACTTGTACTATTGAATATTTCCGACGGAAGAGTGACAGATGTATGTATGTATGTAAATTTAGCAATCACGCATCCAAACAAGCATATGAGCACATATGTATCTACACATTCTCTATGTATGTATGTCTGTAGTAATGCTCTTGCGATGACAATCAATGAGTCGTGTTTGGTGAATGTGTGTAGGCGGGCCATACTTTCTCCCCAATCAAATGCAGCAAAGTGGCCTATGCACTGATGCCAGTGGATATTTAACCACTAACCGCAAAGTCACACAAATACGTGCTAACACATGTGTGCGCCTCTACATACACATTCATGCACACATTGAAAAATTACAAAAACAAAAAATGAACTTACCATACATTGAAAGGAAGATGAATACAAAATTAAAAATATCCTACACACATACATATGTACGTTTTCCGATTTGCTGCAACGATAAGTGCAAGCAGCAACATTGTAGAACCGAAGCTATCGGCCAACAGCCAACAACAGCTAAGCGCTGGACGATGGACGACACGATGAGAAAGAAGACAACGACAACTGCAACCACAGCTACAGTTCTAGCTCTGGCTGCGGCGGTGGCAGTGGCGGTGAGTGCATCTTAGCCAGCGAGATAAAGCACAAACCAGTTTGTTAACGCAGTAATGGGCCGCTGTTAGCCACCTCGTCTGCACACTTCGCAGCCGAGTCGAAGATGACGAACTAGGGGGAATCATGATTGCGCTCTTTGCGGTCTAAGGCATGAAAAGTGTGAGCCACACACACACACACACACAAATATTCAGAAAAGATGTGTAAAAAATCAGCGATTAGTTGAATATGGCAGGCGCAAAAAGGTGCTTGTAAAGTGAAAATTGAATTCACATGAATACTCATACATACATATGTATGTATTTATCAATGTAGTTAAGATAGAGTTACCAGATGAACAGACATTCTAGTGCGGTTAAATAGTTTTGTTCGATTATATTTAATGTAAAGCTTTTCTCTTGACATTACGCTAACTAGCATGGGTAGGAATAGATGCAAGACTATTGGGACTGGCGAACGGGGAAGCTGGACGATAGTGAGCATAATAAAAATCGAGTTACTGGTAATATTCTTGCCTCTTTTAATTATTTACAAAAAATGGCCTGGAGGATATCTCAAAAATTGATCTTTCAGCGCTGCTTAGTTTTGCTAAAAGCGCTGACATCCTACGTGGCGTCTACTTTAAATCTTAATAGAGCTCAGTCTCCATCTGGTATCGCTAGGGACCGAAAGGTGGCTTAATGCCAACCGGGTTAACCTTACCTAACCTAATTACAAAAAACTGACACCTACAACTAATTTTTAGCCTATGGGTATGAGATCTTAGCAGTTGCTGCCTCTTCACGGATTGACTCAAAATAGAGAGTCCACTTTTTGATATTACTGGAACAGATCAAATGTTTCACTCTAGCCGGTGAGTGAGCTGAAACAGGAGAGTGCAACATTCAATTATTGAAGTGTTAAATTAGCTGTGGAATAAGGTAAAACAGGAGAGTGCAACATTATTATTATTGATTTTGAATTTTTTGCGTTATGCCACTTAAAGAGAAACAACTTACTTACGAGCTTCTGGTACGAATCCCAGTCGCGATGCACAGAAGACAAAGGTCGCGCTCATCTTACCGACATTCCTCTTTCAATGAATTTAACAGAATCGCTCTGAGTGTGGCGTCAAACTTGTGCAATTTATTCCTATGTTGTTTATGTAATTTGTTCTGCGTCTCGCGCAACTGCTCTATTGTGACGTCACGTCTCTCTGATGAACGCAATCATGTATTATGTCGTTATTGGACTTGACTGCCTTAAGACAAATAAATTCAGGCACCATGCAATATAAGTTAGAGAATGGTCTGAAGTTAGAGAAAAATCCCTTGAATCTCAATCGTTGAATGGAATCCCCTTAAATAGTATCATCTTAAGTGAATAAAGCAAAGGCATTATGGCTCTGAAGCAAAAATGATAAAACACAAGATTGGATCATCCGAATCAAAACTGTAAAAGCAACTTTGGCTAATACGTCATGGGTGAGTTAATAGAGAGAGAGGCGATATACGATATACAGTCTGTGTCAGAAAAAAGAAACCGCGATTATTCATGAAGTATAAAAGATATATATTTAAAATTTTTTTACATGAAAGTACGTACAAAACTACGAGTCGCAATTACTCAATAAGACGCGTAGCCTTCGTCGTTTTCGAATATAGCCTGCCATGCTTTGAACCAGCTTTTGCGTGGCTCAACGACAAAGAGGAGTAGATTTTACGAACTTGACGCACGAGTTGCTTTAAATCATAGACTGGTCTTCCGGCAAGATGGGTTTTCATAGTTGTTGTTTCTCAATGTGTTTTTCTGAGAGCAGTGGTTTTGATGATGTGAGACGATAAGATATGTTCGCCTCCTTCAGTCGACGTTCGATGGTGTTGATACTCACATCTATTACCTTTTTAGAAAGAATTGTGCGTGCTTGGCGTAGTCACCAAGAAGGGTACCGCCTAAAAAGTTAGACGATCACTTTATCCTGCTTTTTTGCCGTCACTCGCTTCATGCCGCGATCGGAAAAGTTATCAACAATTTTGTATACCTTATACCGCTGATTCCAAATCACAACAAACTTTTTTGATTCGCGTACTTCTCACTCATTTTTGTGAACGAAAGCAGAACGAAATATTTTTTGAAGTTACAAGCAAAAAACCGGTTCTTTTCTTCTGACACAGACTGTACGTATCATAGATAGTCCTAAGGATTTACTATGTATGCTTCTGAGATCAAATGGTCAAATTAACGGTCATGAATGCGTCATGAAGAATCACAATCAGTCGGACCAACATGGCCACCACAATCTCAGCTCTGTAAACTTTTTATACCAAATTGACGGAAACATGCGTTTTTCCTTTGAGAATTCAATGGTGGTTTTTAAAGCGTAGGCGATGCGATTAAAAATATGTAATAAAAAATAATAATAAAACATTTGTGTTTCAATTCAAAAAAGTGAATTTTATTTTTGGGCCATCCTAATAGGTATGTGCAATCGCTGTAGCCAAATTGTTTGATTCGTGACTGCCATTCGCTAGTCCCAGCGTTCAAAACCTCGGGTATGAAATACTTAATAATATCTAGAAAAGGTTCTTTCGAAGAGCGGTCGCCACACGGCAGGCAATGATAAACTTCCGAGTGAATTTCTGCTATGATAAAGCAAACGCACGCGAATCTGTGAAGGAGGAGGTTGGTCAAACGCCTAACAAAGGGTGTGAGCGCCAATTTTTATTTTTATTATTATTATTAGGTATGGTTTAATATAGGGTGCCCAGCTGAACACGACAGGAAAATAAATTTAAATATGTAAAATAACTGAGGACCTCATAACGGAATTCACGTTGCGCATTTAAAATTACCTCATCATTTGATGAAAAACGCTTTTCACGCATGGTTTTTTTTTAGGTCTGGAAACAGATGGAAGTCACCAGGAGCGAAATCTGGTGAATACGGTGGAGGCTTCAATAACGAATTCATGAATATTAGCCATTGTCAAAATGCTTTTGTGACACTATGCATTATCTTGATGAAGAAGATATTTTTCTTTTGCAAGCGGGGGTTTTTTTCACGAACTGGTCATTATCTCACTTTGAATCATATCAGCTGAAGGAGGATATGATTCAAAGTGAGAGTAGCTAACGCTGGAACCAAAAGGAAGTGGTTGACCAAATAGCGCGTGCCTGAAATATCGGAAATAAACCACTGAAACATTAGTTTTCCAGGAATTTCAAAAAAAATTCAGGAATATTTTCAATATTGATTGGCAGTTTTAGAAAAAGAGAAAGCTTCTCTCTAGATAGTATCCGATTCAAAAAGATTCGGGTTGTTAGAAATTAAGCTATAAGGCAAAGTATGTAAGTCGTCGATTATTCTGTATGACGAGTCACTGAATGCACATTTTCATCAACTATATGTTGAGTGCAGCGAATTGTGTGTCTTTATACTTTTAAACGCTTCTACGATTCTTATATCTAACTTTGAATTTTCATCAGTAGGAATAATCAGAAGTGTTCCATACTTGGTAATGGGGAACGTCACGTGGATATTCCCAAAAAATTTTAATTAAATAATTCGAGTGTGCGAATGTGATAACGTTTTCTTGTTAAGAGTTGAAATAAAAAGCTACTCGTATGACTTTTACAAATATATACTTACAAAAATTCCATATAAGACCGTATCACTAGGATAACAGCTTACAATATGAAACTTAAGAATAAAATTTTGAGACATAAATCCTTGCAAGTTTGTTTATGCCAAGTTTCTCCTTCAAATTTTGGTGTGTGATTTGATGTTGTTCTACAAGTCCAGGCTTTTACAGTTTTGAGGCGCTCTAGTTTTTTATGAGCAGCGTCTTCATGATTCAAATACACTCAAAGATTTGCGATTACCCACCGAGGAGAGGCCGCTGTTAGCAGAAACTATTTTCATATTTTACATACACAATAGGTATCGAACTCGACACCTACCGAATAGTAGACACGTACAGCCCACTCGACTATATTTGCCGACATATTCGTACTCCACCTCAAATTTTCTCTATCCACCCGTATGTCAAAGTCAACAAGCCACTTGCACACACGAGTCAACACGATCCTTACTAAGTCGCCATTCAATTCAATGTACTAAACGGACGGCCTTCGATGGTGTTGCATTTGTATTTTTCACTAACGCTGTTGGTGTTGTTGTCGTGTCTGTTGCAACATCGGGCTAATCTTGCAAACTGCACAATATGAAGCACTCCTGCAACATCAACAACATGCTCGAATACGTATGTATGTATGGATGTACATATCTGTAGCAATAAAGCTCGTCCGCGCACTCCACGCCGGCGAGACTCGCTGATTGGTCTGGAGTATTGGCATGGCGCCGCCCATATCTGGTTTCATTTTTTTCCCTAACATTGTTGCTCGCATTTTTGTTGTTCCCCATTCGGAGGTGTGCATATATGTATGTATGTGTTGTATGTTGTTGGTAAAGGCGTTGGTGTGTATGTTTGAGTATTTTGATTTTTTTGTGCACCCGGCTGGGACCACTTATCTTGTATTATCTTGCATTTTATCCCGCGCCCAAACCTCTCAGCAATTTTCTCACTGGTCGCAGCGGCTGCACGACCGCTTTTTTTTACCCGGCCGCCATGTCCACAGCAAAGCGGCAACTGGCTGAGACAACTATGCATGTGTGTATGTGTGTATGTATGCATGTATGAGTAGTCAACGATATTGTTGTATCATACATAGTTTGTTGTCACATATTGTGCTATGTTGTTGCTGTTATTGTAGGATCGATGTCTGTTGTTTTTATTGTTGATTTAATAGTTGTTTAGCTACTTTTGTATTATTGAGAAATGGCGTTTATGTGGTGTTGATGTATGAGTTACAGGTGATAGCGCGTGAACGAACACACGCATATATGGGTGAATGCCTCTGCGCCACACATGCAAAGCTATGCATGTACATAGTTGCTTGTGATTCATGCCCATGTGCATTTGGGAGCATTCGCGTACACCTGAACCTCACCAACACACAAATAAATTCAAGCGTTCTCGTGTGCCTGCACGCCTTGATAACATATTTAGTGTTTTTGTAAATACACCTACACTCACATATGAATGTATTTATCATTACTGAGCAAACTGTTACTTTGCTTCTCACTCTCTCGTTCACCTTTCTTCCTTTTGTTTTTATCGTAGTTGGTCTTTAACATGTTTTAAGTGCTTTTAACATACACTCACACATACATACTATCATAGTTACGCATACTCACTCACGCCCAATCTAATTCGATCGATTCATTATTGATTGGCTGAGCGAATAAAGCGGTATGTTTAGTGCTACTCAGTGTGTAGACGGAAGATGAATTTTGAAATAGCGCACAGTGGCGAAAATGGAAATATTTCGATGGAGAAAGTACTCGTATACAGGGTGCGGCATAAATAATATTTCTTGAATGCTAAGACAAATGAAAATAGCACAGAGCAGAAATACGTAACATATTTTAATTATCCGGGGCTATAACTACTCGTGTTTTGTATTTAATTACATAAGTACGCTTAGATTTTTTTATGATCTCGGCAATGTCAAAACCATATTCGTTCTCGTACGAGCAACATTTGGAAATTATTGAAAATTACTACCGAAACTCTGACTAACGCTTCTAGACACGTTTTTTTCATTTTTATTTACTTACAATGAATTAGCACAGCAAGAGACTTATCAGTAGTATGTATATTCCGGACTACAACGCAATATCAAAAATATTAAAATTTTAACATTTATTATCATTTTAACTCAAAAATATTAAAATTTTAACATTTATTATCATTTTAATTCAAAATTTTAACATTTTTACCATTTAACTCATTTTTTTAACTTACAGTTACTCAAAATTTTAACATTTTTTAACATTTAACTCATTTTTTTTAGCTTATATTATCTCAAAAAAAAGTTAAAAATTTTGAGTTGGGTCGATTTAGTCCACCCCTAAATATTAACTACGAGTACCTTAAAAATATTAACTACGAGTACCTTAAAAATACTAACTACGAGTAACTATAATATAGGGGTTTTTAACATTTAACTCATTTTTTTAGCTTATATTATCTCAAAAAAAAGGATACATTTATTTTTTAAAGTACCTTTCAAAAAAAAGTCTTTGAGTCAGATTTGAACTTGCAACAAAATTATTGTTACAATTCCAATTGCTTAACCAACTCATCTAAACCGTATACCCTGAATAATGTAATTATAGTTGAGTAGTATGCAAAGCAAACAGTTGATCTTATCAACATTGCTCACAATCTATAAATAGAATAAGCATAATTGCAAGATAAGCATAAGCACAAACCAAAAAAAATGAAATACTGTTGAATATGAGTCACAAACTGCAAGATAAGCATAATATTTCATCTAGTCTGGTGCGGACCTGTGCGGACCAAAAAATGAAATACTGTTGAATATGAGTCACAAAAAGTAATAGTAACTATGAAGAAGCTTTGAATTTGTTAGAAAAAATAGACTTGAGTGATAAATCAAATTCATGAAGTAGTCGAAAAATTATTGTTTTAAACAATATAAAAAACAATTAATAAAAAATATTATTCAACAAAAATTTAAACATTTTTTATAATTCAAACATTTTTTATATTGTAAAGAAAAATTCAAACATTTTTTTATATCTACCATCATTTGTTTCTTGTTCTTTATCTATTACTAAAAATCCAAACTGTTCTTTCCAACATTGAATACACATATTTTTTAAAATATCATAATCAATATCATTACAATGGTCATTAAATATATGCTTCAGATTAGTCTTGTCTTGTTTAAATATAATTATATAGTTTGCATTATCTCTTATCAATTGTTTAGGAATTTTTGAATATGTTTGACATAAATAAAAACAAGAAATGTTATTGTGTCTACCATAAGCAAAATAATTGGCAATATTATCTTGTTGTTCTGTAGAGATATCATCAAATATTATTACAGAATATGGTTTAATATTTTCAGGTGTTGGTAGAGATTGAATTGATAAACATTTTATATCTTTAGATTCCAAATCATTTTTAATACACAATTTATTAAATTGAATTATCATATCTTCCAAAAATTTATATTTTTCTTGATAGCAAGTTCTTGAACAAATTATTATATCAGAATAATAAATCTTTGATAATATATTTAATAATACATTTGTTTTTCCGCAATTACTTGGTCCACAAATAATTGCTCTAATAATATTCGGAAATATTTCATTTAATCTTTTTATTGGTTTATGAGTATCAAAATTTTGAATAGTTAATTTAATTTTATTATCTAATTTAGTAACTTTTAAAAGACCATCCATAATTAGAATTTTAGATAAATTTTTTTCATTATTAATATAATGAATTACATATTTATTTCAATTAATTTTTAGTTAATTTTAATTTTATAAAAATTAAAAAAAAAACAAGTCAAACATGCATCACTTGATTTGTTAGTGGATTATATGAATAACTATCATCACTAATAATTAAACAGTGAACGACTGTATTTGATGGAAAATCTTCTGTCCATTTAAATTCAATTTTAATATCAATAGCAGCCTCTTTAATTACCTCATTCTGTTTAGATGTATCAATGCATATTATTGGATATTCTTTTAAAAATGTATCATAATTAACTATTGGTAAATTATTTATACTAGAACCATAATATGAATTTTTAAAATCTAGAAACATATTATATAATGTATCAAATTTATTTTGATTAATAGATAGTTGCATATCATAGTTTGGATATCTATTTGTATTTAATTTAACTACAACATTTTCTAAATTACAATGGTCAAATTTACTATTGTCTTTATAATTATTCTGATTTCTTAATGTTTGAAATGCAATAAGAAAATATCTAGGTTTAGCACTAGATGATGTTATATTCCAGGTATAAGTCTTTACAGCTGGAATTGCAGTAGTACAATAGTATCTCCAATTTCTAAAATACATTTGAAAGTTTGTATTATTTGAAATTTTTTTATTAATTTCATGATCAACTTCAACTGAAAATTTAACATGAGGCATTCTCCATATAATTTGATTAATATCAATAGAAAAAGTATGATCACTTAAACTATTATCAATAATTAAACAATTTGTATCATCATTTGATCTTATTAATTCTAATTTTTGATTAATTCTAAAAATGAAATTTTTGTAATCATCAAAAAACCCAATTAATATACATAATGGAATGCTAACAGAAAAATAACCTTTCTTATTACAAACACTACCTTTATTTACAATTTGCCAACCAGCATTATTTAATGATAAATCATTAGAAAATGATGCTAAGCCTTTAATTGTTGTTGTTATTCCAGGATTTTCAATTTTATCAATTTCAACTGAATTAATAAAATATGTAATTTTACTAAACAGATTTATTATACCATTATTCACAAAATTTAATTATTTTATCAGGATTAAGTTTATCTAATATTTTACCATCTTTATCTTTAGCAATAATTTGACCTCTAATATTAAGTAAACTTTTTGATGGTAACGTTTTAATGTCTTGATTATTAATATTTATTTCTATTGGTCTTCCATATTCATTTAATATTGTAGAATTAGATGGCAAATGTTCATAAAAGTCATAAGATTCGATACCTTTTTCTTCTTTCATTTATTTAACTAAAAAATATTATTAAAAATTTACTAATATGTTTTGACTAGGTCGAAACCTATGTTTAAAATAATTGTAGTCTTGTATTTAATTGTCTTATCAAATTATAAAAAAACATTATTAATAGAATAATAATTAGTACCATTGAAATGTATTCATTTTGCATTATTTTATCTATTCCATTTGAAATAATAAAATCTATTTTTGATAATTGATTATTTTTATCACATTTTATTTTATCTTCCATTTAAATAATAAATTTTTTCCATTTTTTGAATTAATGACATAATATTATATAATAATTCTTTTACTTCATTCATATTCGTTAAATTTTCTCCACTAAAATCGCTTAGTATATACTGAAAATTTCTAAAAATTTGGTAAATATAATAAATATAATAAATATATATGAAGAAATATAAATACATCACATTTTCTATTATAATAAATGGTATATTACGATATTATGGTAGTGGTATTATAAATAATCTTATAAATAATCTTCCATTTGAGTTACATTCTCCAGGATATAATTATTTAGGACCTGGTACTAATCTTGAATTAAAACTTGAAAAGGATGTAAATCCAATTAATAAATTAGATGAAGCAGCTAAAGAACATGATATTGCATATTCTAAAAGTAATGATATAAAGAAAAGACATGAAGCTGATAAAATTTTAGAAGATAAAGCATGGTCAAGAGTTTCAGCAAAAGATGCTAGTTTATCAGAAAAAGTAAATGCATATTTAACTACTAATGCTATGAAATTTAAAAGAAAAATGGGTATGGGTTTAACAACTCACAATTCATTAACTGAAGAATTGATAAATGTTGACTCTGTTAACGGTTCACAAAGTGAACATAATACAAATGAAAATGAAATTAATTTTATTCCAAAATGTGGACGATATATTAAATATCCAATATCTCTAAATGAAGATCAACAAAAACAAGTTTATGATGCTATGAAAAATAAAACAGATATTACTATAAAATTAGAACCAATTCAATTACAAAGAACTAAAGAAAGTGTAATGAATGAAACATATTTACCATTAACTAGAAAACAAATTAATTCTATAAAAAAACATTTAGATAATAATAAAACTACTTTTAAAATTTTTATATTAAAATTATCTATGTCTCAGTTACAAAGTTTTAATAATGAAAAAATTGGAGGATTTTTAATTACCAGCACTATTACCACTTATTCCAGCAATAGGAGCTGCAGTTACTGCAGGAACAACATTATATAGAGCATATAATGATAAAAAAACTAACGATAAATTATTAGAAGAAAAAATACGTCATAATAAAGCATTAGAAGAAAAAAATATAAAATCTGGTAATGGTATGTTACTTAAAAAAAATTTGATTTTGAATTAATTCCAATTAAGCCATTAAGTAATTATGATTTAAAAAAATATGCTAGAAAATTTAATATAGCAAATTTTAGGGGTGTATTCATGAAAGATAGATTACCAGAAAAGATAAAAGATATAGAATGTGGAATAATAAATTTAGATAATAATGATGGTAATGGTACACACTGGGTAGCATATAAAAGATATAATAATCATATTTTTTACTATGATTCCTTTGCTATAAATAAATTACCAATATTAATAGAAAAATATTTCAAAACTAATGAAAATACTGTAATTTTTAATAATAATATTGATCAAGAAATAAATGAAATAATTTGTGGTCATCTATGTTTAAAATTTTTACTTAATTAAATAATGCCGACTATATCATTAGATGGAAATACTTCAATAATTTCATGTAATTTTGATGAACCAATAATTTTAGATAATAAACATATTTCAACAGAGTCAAATGAAGTTAAACATGATTTTGAAATGTGTTTGCTTAATTTTTCTACTTATAATTCTATACCGAACATATCTGAAAAATTAAAAAATAAAATTTTACATTATGTTGACTCTGTCATTGGTTCACAAAGTGAACATATTTTCGAAGGAAATGATTCACAAGATAATTTACATACAATTAACAGTGTTAACAAAAAAATTACATTTCCAACTGGTTCATATGAAATAAATGATATAAACAATTTTATAAAAGAGAAAATAAAGGGTATTACTATTAAACCAAATATGACAACATTAAAAGTTGAAATTAAAAGTAATTATATTATTGATTTTACACAAAAAAATTCCATAGCTTCATTACTAGGATGTTAATTCTATTAGAATAAAATGTAATATTGTAGGAGGTAGTTATGAAAATAATAAACAAACAAATATTATTCATGAATTTTTTATTAATGATAAACCTGGTGAAAAAATAAATGAAATACCTAAAAATTTAATATACTATCCAGTAAATACAAATACTATTAGAAATATAACTATTTATATTGTTGATCAGGATAATAATTTAATTGATTTTAGAAAAGAAAAAATTAGTATAAGATTAAATATTAGAAATGTAAATTGATATAAAATTTAAAAAAAATATTTGTTAATAAATTGGAAACAATGGGTGAAATAATACAACAACAACAAAGATTATATCATAAAATAGTAAATGGTGAAAAAATATGTTTATCTAATATATTATATATTAAATGGTAAAAAAATATGTTTTTCATGTTTGGAAGAAACAAATATTTCTAATTTGAATAAGGGGTATTGTAAAAAATGTTACAATCAAAAATTTGCATTTCGTAACACATTACCACGTAGAAATAAAAAAATAGAGTGTGAATGTGGTGTAAATTATACTTTATCAAATAAACAACGTCATTTTAAATCTCAATTTCATATTAAATTTATTAATAATAAAGAAAATAATGAAAAAATTAATGATAAAAATTAATATCCAATTAAGTTTAATAAAATTAATTGGTATTTACATCACACTTTAAAGTATTATAATTTTATATTGTATAAAGACGAGAAGTTAATTTATTTAAAAAAAATTTTTCTATATAAATAAGGAAAAATTAAGTAAAAATATCAACCAAATAAAAATGAATCCATTTAATATTAAAGAATTGAAATCTAAAAATTTAAAAAATTTAAAAAAATATATTAGAGCAAATAAACATATTTTTCAATTGCCAAAATATTGGTACAATAAAAATAAAAATAGTTTATTAAACATAATAAGTGTTTTAATAGAAAAGCATAATAATGATGTTATTCAAAATATATTTCAAAATTTTGATTATTATGATTTTGATATTATTGATATTCAAGAAAAACAATTAAATGGTTCATGTTTTAACAATATGGTTGCTGATTTAGAGTTTACAAATAATGAAGAATTTGATATTGAAAGACATTTAGAATTAATAAAAAGAAATTGTTTCAAATATTTTTTCAAAGGTTTTAAAAAATATAGTAATTTTAAAGTGTCTTTAGGAACAGCGGTAAATATTGTGATTATTGATAAAAAAACTAATAAAATTAAAGAAAGTTATGAATATTGGTATAGATCAGAAATACATTATGTTAATAAATTAAACTATACAAAAGAATTTTATTTAATGATAGAGGAAATAAATAATAAATTCTCAGAAAAATGTACAAAAGGATCTACAGCTAGCTTTGTTAGAATAGTAAAAACACATATTAGTAGAGATAAGTCTCAAATTCTTGCTGGATCATATATTCCATTCACTAATAGAAATTGTGTTAATATTAAAAATACTGATACTAAATGTATTTTATATTGTATTTTATATTCTATTCATCAAGATGAAATTGTTAAAGATCCTCAAAGACCAACAAAATATAAAAAATATCTTGAAGATTTAGAAAATTATGATAAATTTAAAAATCTAAATTTAGAATTTCCATTTATAATTAATGAAGAAAATATTAAAAAATTAGAAGATTATTTTAATATTACCATGAATTTTTATCATTATGATTCAGAAAAAAATGATGATGAATATTACCAAATTCAATTAATGTATAAAAGTAACTCTTTTCATTATCTCGTTAATGGTTTGCCAAAAAAACATGTTAATATTATATATATAGAAGAAAATATTACAGAAGAAACATACAAATCTCACTTTGTACTACTTAAAAATTTATCTGGATTTTTAAGTGGTAAAATTCATCATCAGCATGAACATCTACATATTTGTAATAAATGTTTTAAACATTTTGAAAAATCTGATGAATTAGAAGAACATAATTATAAAAACATGTTATTTATTAAAAGATGATAATATATTAATATAATACAAAATATAAAGTTACCTAAAGAGGGTGAAAATATTTTAAAATATAAATCTATTGGAGCAGAATTATTTCATCCATATACTTTAAATGCTGATTTTGAATGTACTTTGGAAAAAATTAATAAAAAAAAATCTGACAAATGTAAAAATACAATATTACTTCATGAACACATTCCAGATAGTTATGGTATTTATAACACTTATAATAAACAATATATTTCAAAAAATACTTCTAATAGAAAAGTGCTATTGAAATCATTCTTAGATAATTTAATAAAATATGCTAAAGATTATTATGAAGTAAGAAAATTGAATAATATAATTCAGGATAAAGAATCGATATTAAAGTTTGATAATACTAACAATTGTGAAATTTGTGATATTCCATTTTCTGAAGAAAATAAAAAATGTTGGGATCATGACCATACAACTGGTAAATATAGAATGGCTTTATGTAATAAATGTAATCTAAAGTTAAAGATGCCAAAATTTTTACCAATTATTATTCATAATTTAAAAGGTTATGATTCAAAATTATTTCTAAAATATTTAGATGAATTTCATCCTGAAACTGAAACTAGTGTTTTAGCAACAAGTACTGAAAAATTTAAACAAATTAAAAAACCAGTTATTGTAGGTGAAACTAAATATTTAAAATGTAAAAACAAAAAATGTAAATATGAGTATAATTTCATAACAAGAGACACCTGTTGTAAATGCGAATCAACAGATTTAGAATTATATACAGTTGCCGAAAAAATAGAATTAAGATTTATAGATTCAATGGAATTTATAAATACTTCATTAGATAAAGCTGTTAAAAATTTATTAGATGTTAATGATATATATTGTGTAACATGTAAGAAAATAAGAAAAATGGATTATGTATCTTATAAAGTTAGTAAAAATACTAAGAATAACATATATGCTTGTAGTACTTGTTCAGTTTGTAATACTAAAAATATAAAATATATTAATTTTGATCATTTAGAAAATTTTAATAATCATTAAAAGATAAATGTTATTTACTTAGAAAAGGCGTATATCCTTGTGAATTTATTGATAATTATAAAAAATTAAGTATAACAGAATTTCCAAATCTTGAAGATTTTAATTCATCATTAAATGGAAATATTAATATTAACGATTATAAATTTGCAAATAAATTTTGGAAACATTTTAATTGTAAAACATTTAGAGACTATCACAACTGGTATTTAAAATTAGATGTTATACTTTTAAGTGATGTATTTGATAATTTTAGAAAAGAATGTTTTAAAAATTATAATTTAGATCCTATACATTATATAAGTTCACCACATTTAAGTAATTCATCTGCTTTAAAATTAACCAAACAAAAATTAGAATTATTAACAGATCAAGATATGTATGAATTTTATGAAAATGGAACTAGAGGTGGAATATCACAAATTGCACATAACTATGCTAAAGCTAATAATTGTTATTATTACGATGATATTGTAGAACAAGTTTATAAATTAAGTAAAGAGGAAGCTTCTCTTAAAGGTATATACGATTCTAAAAAATTAACAAGTTATATTTTATATTTAGATGCAAATAACTTATATGGATGGGCTATGTCACAAAAATTAAGTGTTGGTAATCATGAATGGTTAAATGAAGATGAAATTAAATATTTTTGTAATATTGATAATATTTTAAATAAAGATTTTGATGATGGTGATATTGGATATACATTAGAAGTTGATATAAGTATTCCTCCGGAATTACACAACTTTTATAATGATTATGCTCCAGCACCTCATCATTATGTTCCACAATTTGAAGATTTATCACCAAATCAAACAGACTTAATTAATAAAGGGATTGGTAGTAAACCAAATGATAAAATTAAAAAATTAATGTGTACGTTGTTACCAAAGAAAAATTATATAATTGATATAAGATTATTAAAAGAATATTTAAATAATGGTGTAATTTTAACTAAAATTCATAGAGGTATTAAATGTAGACAAGAAGCATGGTTAAAAAATTATATTGAAAAAAATACAACACTTAGAAAAGAAGCTAAAAACGATTTTGAAAAAGATTTTTTCAAACTTATGAATAATAGTGTATATGGTAAGCAAATGGAAAATGTTAGAAATAGACTTAATGTTAGAATAGTTAAAACTGAAAAAATTATGAGAAAACTAATAAGTAGAAATACATATCAATCAAGAAAAATAATAGATCATAATATGTGTGTAGTGTTTGGTAAAAATACAAATATTAAATTAAATAAACCTATCTTTGGAGGTCAAAATATTTTAGATTTATCAAAATTATTAATGTTTAAAATGTATGTACAAATGAAAAGGAATATGGTAATAGAATGAAATTATTAGGAACAGATACTGATTCATTTATTCTTTATTTTGAAGGTAAACATATTGATGATGATTTTGATATTTATTCTGAAATGAAAGATGATCTAGATAATTATGATACCAGTGATTATATAGATAATTTTCCAATTGAAGATTTAAAATCTAATATTAATAAAAAAGTACCAGGAAAATTTAAAGATGAATATAATGGAATACCAATTAGAGAATTTTGTGGACTTAGAAGTAAAATGTATGCATTTAAGACCGATGTTTGTGATAAAAAAGTTTGTAAAGGAGTAAAGAAAAATAATATTAAAAAGTTAACAATTGAAGATTATAAGAATTGTTTAATTAATTTAAAAAATAAAAATGAAACTGTTCATAATATTAGATCATATGATAATAAACTATATACTACAGAAGAGAATAAAATAGGATTGTCACCCTATGATGATAAGTTTTATTTCAATAAAAAGTTGAATAATAATGATAACGATAAGTTAAATAAGACTTACAAATTACCCTGGGGACATTATGAAATAGGAAATGTAGGTAACTAAAACGAACCCCTCCTATTTACTATACATTAAATTATTAATTATATTAGATTAAGTTTTTTTTTTAATTTCAAATGAAATATGATGTGAACATATTTCAACGATGTTGAATATTTGAATTTTTATTTTCATTTATTATTTTTGTTTATCATTTATATATGTATGAATTTTTTAAATTATTTTTGAATTATATTTGTTTCAATTTGTAGTTTACTTTCTTCAATATCTGTTTCACTTTCTTCAATATTTAATTGTTTTATATATTCATCTACTTGAATACTTTTATCAATCTTATTATTAGTTTCATCATTTTGTTTAGTAATATTATTTTGATTAATATTGTCTTTATTTTGTAAAACTAAATCTTTAGGATAATTATCAATTAAAATTTGTTTTTCCGAATAACTATCCAATTGTTTTTCTAAACTGTTTTTAAAATTTTCAATATTTGTTTCTATAAAATCTACTTGTTTAGTTATGTTAATAATATCTTGATTTAAATTATTTTCTAATTGTTCTATTTCTTTATATACAACACCAAAAGCTACCACATTATCTTTTTCTTGTTTTTCAACTTCTTTTTGAAGTAGTTGATTTAATTCCATTAATTTACTAATAATATCTTTCATTTGATCACTATTTGAACGAATTTCTTCAACTTCATTTTCTAATGATATTATTCTATTAAGAGAATATTCATTAGATGAATTTATTTCTGAAAAAGATTTTTGTCCAAACTTATCAATTCCCATTTATTAGAAAAAAATTTTTTAATTTATTTAAATTTATATGTAACTTAATTAAACAGTTAATACGTTTCCTTCGGAGAGAGTCAACATATTTTCTTCTCTTAGTTCCTCAATAATATTCATAATTTCATTATGTATTTCTGGACTATCATTTCCTGCATTATACTCTCCTAACAACAAATTTAATCTATCTTTTAATTCATTAATATCATTCCAATAAACACGTTCACATTGTGAACGATTCGCAAAACGAACATATTCAGTAGGTAAACTAGTTTTAATTTTAAAATTTTGTAATGATTTTGAAAGATTATTTTTTGAATTTAAACCAGATCCTACTTTTTCTTTTATAATTTTATTTTTAATCAATATTGGTCTAATAAAATTCATATATTTATTTCCAACGCTAGATTTAATACGTTTAGAACTTTTGTCATTATTTTGCATGTAAGCATATGTTGATAATATAATTTCTTCATAATTTTGTAAATCATTATTTGTTACAGCTGTTGATGGTTCTTTTAAAGTTATTAATTCCCATAACCCTTTTGTTCCATTATAAGTTTTATTACTTAAAATAATATCATTATTACTAATTTTTACTTCAGTATTACCAATCCATAAATCTTTTCCATCTTCAGATCTTAGACCAAAAATATTGTCACATAATTTCATATCAGAATTATTTAAATTTAAATATTTCATTGCCATATTTCCAATTTTGTCTGAAATAAATTGTACTGGTGTAGATAACGTTTCATTTGCACTACGCAAAAGAGCGTCTTTTGATGTTGATGGAGTCAACTGTTCGCTTCGTGAACCTGTGCTAGTTGTTGGTGTACTTTCAACTAATTTTTGTTTGTTTGTTTTTCTAATTGGTGATAGTTGCTTTTCGTTAAATTCATTAGTTTGTAAATTCACATTATTGTTAGGTGGTTTATATTCATGTTGTGAATCGTTTCCTTTGGAAGTATATTCACTTTCAGTGTCGTTTCTTTTGGAAACTTGCTTGACATTGTCAAACGGTTTCGATCCGTTGAAACATGTTCACTTTGTGAATGTCCATCTATTGTTTTTTTATATGATTGATTTGATTGATTTAAATCTACTATTAAATTTTTAAAGCTATCATTTAAATTGTGAGCATTAATAACTGATTGATTTAATGGTTGAATAATTGCTTGAAGATCTTCATTAATTTTTTCTTGTTTTATTACTTTGTTTAAATTAAATTGTTGAAGTTTATTTTTTAAGTCTTTTTGTGTTTTAATATATTCTTTTAAAACTTTATCTGATATCATTGTTATTTAATTAAAATAAATTTTAAATATTTTTGAAATGGATAAAGATGAATTTATTGATACTAAAAATAATGATTTTAAAATAGCAAAAGAGTTGCATAAACCAGTAAGAAAAAATTTTGAAAGAAGAAAAATTATTACTAAAGGCATAAATGAACTATGGGCAGCAGATTTACTAATTATGACAACAGTTAATGTTAGAATTAATAGAGGATACAAATATATGCTTAATGTAATTGATACATTTTCTAAATTTGAAATTCAGAAAAATACTAATTGGATTGATGTAATTGATAAAATATTATATGAATATAATTACAAAGATGTACATAGAACTATTGGTATGAAACCTTGTGAAGTAAATGAAAAAAATGAACAATTAATTTTTGATAATTGTTTTAAAATTAATAGAAACAATTTAGAAAAACCAGTTTTTAAAATTGGAGAAAAAGTAAGAATTCAGTCACATAAAAAACAATTTGAAAACAAATATAAAAATAATTGGACTCGAGAAATATTTTATATTAGTAAAATTTATCCATCTAATCCAATAACATATTTAATAAGAGATTTAAATTATGAACCAATATTGGGTAAATTTTATAAATTTGAACTTCAAAGAGTTCAAATTTGAAGTTTCAATTATTTTGCGTCCACCCTCTTCTAACGCTAAATACACTTGTAACCATGTTTGACTTTGTCAAACGGTTTCGACAGAGTCGAAACATGTGTTGATGTATAAAAATTGAATATTCTAAATCAAATATTATGCTTATCTTCCAGTTTGTGACTCGTATTCAACAGTATTTCATTTTTTTTGGTTTGTGCTTATGCTTATCTTGCAATTATGCTTATTCTATTTATAGATTGTGAGCAATGTTGATAAGATCAACTGTTTGCTTTGCATACTACTCAACTATAATTACATTATTCAGGGTATACGGTTTAGATGAGTTGGTTAAGCAATTGGAATTGTAACAATAATTTTGTTGCAAGTTCAAATCTGACTCAAAGACTTTTTTTTGAAAGGTACTTTAAAAAATAAATGTATCCTTTTTTTTTTTTTTTTTTTTTTTTGAGATAATATAAGCTAAAAAAATGAGTTAAATGTTAAAAACCCCTATATTATAGTTACTCGTAGTTAGTATTTTTAAGGTACTCGTAGTTAATATTTTTAAGGTACTCGTAGTTAATATTTAGGGGTGGACTAAATCGACCCAACTCAAAATTTTTAACTTTTTTTTGAGATAATATAAGCTAAAAAAATGAGTTAAATGTTAAAAAATGTTAAAATTTTGAGTAACTGTAAGTTAAAAAAATGAGTTAAATGGTAAAAATGTTAAAATTTTGAATTAAAATGATAATAAGTGTTAAAATTTTAATATTTTTGAGTTAAAATGATAATAAATGTTAAAATTTTAATATTTTTGATATTGCGTTGTAGTCCGGAATATACATACTACTCTTATCAAATGTTAGATTTGTTCGACGAGGGCGAGGTTTACCTCTCAATTATCAATTATTTGATAGTCTATTAGCAGAGCTCGTCAGCAAAGCATTGATAGCGAATGCTAGTTTTCTTTTTTATTGCTTCCAAAAAATATTACACCTGTCTATATTAACAATAAGTAATTTGTTTTAAAGATATTTGGATAGTTAAGTGCTACTCTAAGGCCATTGCACTTCAGGATCATTTAGAAAAATGTAGTTCATTTGCAAAGTATTTTCTATAATAATTTAGATAATTACATTAGCATATTTCTTATTATTACATTACAAGAGGCCTGTTGGGGTTTTTCGTTTTAGTCTCTTCTTATTGAATTTTTCTTCAGCAGGAAGCTTCCTCATCGTCGGATTTGTGTGCGTCAGAAGTATGCTTATGTGCCTGCTGCTCGCAATTTGTATTGCAGCGTCAACTGTGTCGATGTTTAAGTCGCGGTGAATGTCAACGTTTGGTATATACCAGGGTGCATTTCTTATTGTCCTAAGTATCTTCGACTAGGCACGTTGCAGTATTGTCAAATTGGATTTAGAAGCTGTACCCCAAACTTCTATACCATACTTCCAAATTGGTGCAATTGTCGTTTAGGGAATTAAGGTTTTGTTTTGCAGCGAGAGCTTTAACTGAGGCCCTAGCAGCCAGTACAGTTGTCGAAAACGATTTTTAATTTCATGTATTTTTTTATTATAAGGTTCTTCCAGTTCAGTTTAGAGTCAATTGTAATGCCTAAGTATTTAGCTTTCGTTTTGTTGAGGTCGTTTTGTAAATTTGTTTGTGCTATTTTCGGGTCTCTATGAGATGCCATTAGTACAGTGTCATCTGCAAGCGTCGCAATCATGCTATTTGCTGAAGACGGTTCCGGTACACCTGCGGTGTCAATAAAACACAATGTGGGTCCTAATACACTGCCTTGGGGAATTCCTGCGATCATAGGTTCAATGTATGAACATGCTTCGTTATATTTAATATAAAATTTTCTATCTTGGATGTAACTTTTTAGCATTAGAAAGTAGTCATATGGCAACCAAGATTGGAGTTTGTGCAGTAATCCAGGGCGTCATACTTTGTCAAAGGCTTTAGCTACGTCGAGATATACAGTTGTTTATTGTTGAAGCCTTTATTAATTTTGTGAGTGACTCTGTGCACTTGTTGGATTGTTAAATGTTTTCACCTAAATCCGAACTGATGTTGGGGAATTAAATTTATGTTTGTTATAATGGGCTTTATGCGATCAAAGAGTAGCTTTTCAAATATTTTTGATATTGTCGGCAGCACACTTATTCATCGGTACGACGATTCAAACGTCGCGTCTTTATTGGGCTTTGGGATCGCAATGAATTCGGCAATTTTCCATGTTTTTGGGAAGTATTTCAACTTAATAGCAGCATTGAAAACGTTCCTTAGATAAATGATTGCTCTGTCGGGCATATGCTTTAAAATTTTTCGCAAGATGAGTTCATATCCAGGGGATTTGTGGTTTTTTTAATGTCGAAATTAATTGCTTTATCTCTGTTAGTGAGGTTTTTTTGATGATTTGCTCGTCTTTATTGCTCGTTGTATGAGTCAAATCGAACTAGTTTTAAAAAAGCATAATACCGCTGTGAAATCGCTGTTATAAGAATCAATAAGGATGAGAATTCAGAAACCCTGACTGTTTGTTCGATGACAGAAATTACCTCATCTTTCCTATATTTCATATCCTTCGCTATATTTGCGCACATCTTCGGTAAATCGTTAGTTCTTACAATGTAAGTGAAACATTTTTCTCTTATCCGCCATGCCACTTTTTCTAACTGTACCTTTAGTTGTTAAGTAAACTTTGTTAATATTCAAAATGTCTCACTTATGTATTTTTATCTAGCTGCATTGAAAACAACGCATGCAGCAGGTGTTGTTGTTGCTGCAGCTTATGACTTTGCTATCCACCTTCTTGCATATGTACCTATGTGTGTACAACAATTTTTTGTATTGCAAAGGCACTTATCGGCGCAGACAATCGCGTGCATTACTTAAGTTTTATCACAGCGAAAAAGCTAAACTACGCTCAAACAACATAAAAACGAAAACAGATAAACACAATACCTACAAAATATTTACGTTGAAAATCACAAAAAAAAAATTTTAAAATTGATACACAAAATGAGTATACAAAAAAGTGCGCCGAGAACTTTCAAATGAAATGCATCGACCATTTATTTTGGAGTTGTGCACGCTCGTTTCAAATTTTAAATTTCGTCTATTTGAAAAAAATTTATTTATATAATTTACTAATTATTTTTTGAACAATATTTTGTGTATTTTAATATTTATTTATATTTTATTTGCTATTTTATGTATTATTTAAAATTTACTATAATATTAAAAATAGTCATAGGCCTTATGCAATTTAAAACTCTTCGATTAAGGGGTCCCATTGGGTGGTCTAGAATTTTCAAAAAAGTCGATTTTTTTTTGATATTTCGAAAGTATAATTTTTGGAAGAATATTCCTAGTATTTTCGATTCTACAGCCGTTTTAGCAGGTAGAGTCAGATCCGTCACGCGGCCACTCTCAAAACTTTAGACTCAATTATCTCAAAACTACTTATTTCGACCTGGTGTTTCAAAAAAAGAAACATCTATTCAATGGCTATCGCTTATACTAGAATCATATTATTATTTAAATTATTTCGTATTTTTTTGATTAAAAAACTGAAAAAAAAAACGATGTTTAGAGTGTCAAATTCAAAACCGCGCCATTTTGTCAATTGTTTTTTTTTTTTTGGTTCTAGTACGGGACATACCTGCAGTCATACTGATTTCTAACTTCTTTGGTTTTTGTGTTTCAGGTAAATAAAAGAGCCAAAAACGACAACACCGCCTAGGTCCAAATTTTTGGGAGAGTCAACTTCAGCGTAATTTTTAAAATTATGATAACTAATATAAAAAAAAAAATTGTTTTTTTTTCATTTTTGTTTGTACATAAAAGAAGTTAAATAAAAGGCCTAAACATTTAAATATCGTTTTTGATTTTTTTTGCGTAAAAAAATCCCTAAAAATACAATAAATTTTCGAGCTCTAGACCACCGGACCCATTCATGAATTTTTAATAGCTATATATTACTTATGAAAGCTAGTTAGTCCATTTTCCGCAGAATGACTTATAAGTATCGTCCTAAGAATATAAGGATCTGATTCAGATAGAGATATTTTTTTTTTTTTAATTATTAACATATATTCCTCTTCTGTTCGCCACTTCTCTGCTCGCTATCTCTCTGCTTACTTGACGAAAAATTTTTATGTGAACGCAACAACAAAGTTATCGCGCAGGTTTCGCCACTAGCGAGTATGGTTATGCCTTATAAAATAGTTATAGCTCACTATTTTACAAACCAATATAATTTTAAGCAGCTTCCAAGATAATTTTGTTTATACCAGTTGCTTCATCCATTCACCACTTGCCAATCGCTTGGCGAAAAGAAGAGACCTTATGTAGATTAGGGATGCCCATGCCATAGGACAATAGAGCTGGCCAGGTGTTGACAACAAAAACAGAAAAAATTCAGCTCGCGAAAGAGCTGGGTAAACTTGCCCCAACTACTGTTAATTGGTACCTCTTATTCGTAAGATTTCTTTTTATATGCACCCCCTTGCAAAATTATAAAGACACATAATTTTTTTCTTAATATAGTCCATACTACAACCAAAAACCGTATATGCAAAGTTTCAAACTTTGTATAAAACTTTGGATATTTTTGAAAGTTTCCAGTGACTATAAAACACGGCTGATTTTTGACATTTTTTTCATACAAAGTATACCTATGTATGCGCGATTTTTATATGTGAAGGAAAAAGCCTAGTACCTGTATATATAGGTTATATCACCTAAGCAAACCTAATGGACATCTGCATTTACCACAGGTTCCATCAGAAATGGCGTTAAAATTCCGCTTCAATCGTTTTCGCAATTCACTACAGGACCAATTTCGTGAAGATCGTGAAAAATAAATTAAAGGTTTAAAGAGAAGCTACTCCTTTCTTCGATATTATTACTTAATTCGAAAGAGCAAACTTCTTCTTCTTAATTGGCGCTATAACCGCTTACGCGATTTTGGCCGAGTTTAACAAAGCACGCCAGTTGTTTCTTTCTCGTGCTAACCGGCACCAGTTGGGCACACCAAGTGAAGCCAAGTCCTTCTCCACTTGATCTTTCCAACGCAGAGGAGGCCGCCCTCTTCCTCTGCTACCACCAGCTGTTACCGCATCGAATACTTTCACAGCCGGAGCGTTTGTATCCATTCGGACGACATGATTTTGACGAAATCGATCTTGAAATCATGATTCGATGAGTTAATAGTTTCAGACCTTATAAATCAAATCGCACAGACGGTATCGCTCCACTAGAGCGCATGCTTGATCCGCCGATACCAGGAACCATGGTTGTTTTTAAAAGTTATCCCAAGCTGCCATATATTTCTGATAAGTGGACAAGCAGCGAATATTCCGCATGCCCTTTCGAAGGACTTTAGACCAATCAGCTTGTCATTGTTGCTTTTAAAAACTCTGGAATGTTTGATCGATCTTCACATAAAAGGTAGCTTGAACAGTGGTAACTTCTCCCCAGCTCAACATGCGTACACTAAGGGTAGGTGAACCGATACTGCTCTGCTCGCACTTGTTGGTACTATTGAGAAATCTTTCGCGGTTGAAGAATATACTTTACCAGTCTTCCTATACATTGAAGTTGGGTTAAATAATATAACTTCAGAAAATACTCTCGGCGAGGGCACTACCACTCGCCTCCCTCTGAGTATGGTGATTGTAAGTATACCCCTCTCAACCTACAAACTGAGTGGTGAGGATAGTAGTTCAACCAACACGAGATGAGTCGGTAGTCTGAAATGTAGTGCTACAAAAAGAATTTGACCAAAATGGGGCAAACTTGGCGCTCAAATGATCGATGTGCATGGTGCGCCATTGCGTTGAAATCAAAAATCGTCCAATTTCCGGCTACAGAAAATCGTTTATCACGGCTATGTAGTGCTTTTCAAGACAAGGCACACGAATCCAAAAAAAGTTCTTCGCACACAAAGCACTTTGAAGTAAATGTTTGACGCCTCTTTTTTTTAATAATTAGACATATTGTCACCGTGCCTTTCAGCAAGTCTGGACGGTCCATTTGCTTGCCAGAAGTTTTCAGAGAAATAAGGGAGATCAACCGCAGAAAATGAATCATTTTCCATCAAAGTAATGCAAGCTGTCACACATCGGCTCAAGCAAATGCTTTTTTGAGTATTCAAAGCATTGAGTTGATGAGTCATCTACCAAAAAGTACTAATTTCACGCCAAACGATTTTTTATTATTTGCGCAGATCAAAAATACTTTATGAGGGTAAGGTTTTTTCACCCCTGCAGAGACGGTTGGAACGTTCAAATCATATCTCTTGGAGTTATAGCAATTGAAGTGACAAAAGTGATTCAAAAATTATTTCAAACGCATACAACAGTGCATTAATCTTCCTGGGCAATATTTTGGCATACAATAAAGACATTTTCAGTTCGAAATATTTATTTTTACTTGTCTATACAAAAATGTTTGTAACAATCTTTGTGTTAGCACATCTTCTGCGACAGCCAGAACAATTTTTTTAAATGTTATGAAGTCAAATTTGTGTAAGGGCCTACCAAAGCGGCAACTCTGCCCCTAATATCGTGAAAGAAGAAAATCCAGGTGTATACAATTCTCAGAATGAACGACTCATTACATACGTATAATAGATATATATCGAAATATGTTTATTTTTATTTGCAAATCTAAAGTAAAACGCGCGATTTTTTGCCACTGGGCGAAAGCGTGTAGCTTGGAATTTCCGCCAATGGTAAACAGACAAGCAACAAAACAAAATAATCGCTAAAAAGCTGCAATAATGTGCAACAATCTTGCTAGATGAGTAGTAGAAGAAAAAAAAGAAGAAGAAGAAGGCGCCAAGTGGCAACAGCACCGGCAACGGCAACGGCAGCTGCAGCTGTTGCTGCTGGGGCGTTATCATCGTGGAATGTGGATAAATGGTTGGCCATATTCTGATGGCAGCGGATGCCAAAGTTGCTGATGCTTTTACGGCATTGCTGCTGGCGCTTATAACGCTGACAACGCCAATGTAAAGGCAACATTACAACTGGGTTGTTGTTGTTGAGGTAATTCGCCGACTTCTTATCAACGCAGACTCAGTCAACGACGACGCCAACATCATCAGCATTGTCTTTTGCTGCCTGACGCTTCGCGGTAATGGAATCGTAGACGCGCTTTTATGCCTTGAGATTGTAAATTGTGGGCGATAATGTAATGTGTGTACTAATTACATGCAGCATAGCCGGCGAGAAGACGTAGCCATTTTAAGTTTCAGATTATTCGATATTAATCATTCAATGCATTCACATTCTAGAGTGTCGTAAGTTCTTAGATAAAAATATATGTATATATGTATGTATGTATGTATGTATGTATGTATGTATGCGTGCATATACATGCAGTCAAACTTCTAACTCGCCTACCGACCTTCTTCGATATTCACGGTGTGGTGTTTTATAAATGCGTTCCGGAAGGACAGATGCCTATTAAGAACTATTATTTGCCGGATTGAGACGTTTGCGGAATAGCTTCTGGGAGAAGTAATCGGAATTGTGGCAGAACTACTCGAGAATTCTGCACAACGATAATGGGTATTTGAAGCGAGGAAGCAAAATAATTTTAAATAAAAGAAATTAAATTAAAAAAATTTAAATATATGTTAGCCGCTTTTCCAAACCCGACTAGAAATTTTGGTAAGGCGGTGATTAGGCGCAAATAAGGCAGACCGCATTCCAAATTTGCGCCTCATAAGGCAGCCAAACTAGGCCCAAGCTCCGAAAGGTATCGCCACACATCTACCTCATTAGGTGCAGGTTCGAAAAACCGAACTTCGGTAATACTCCGGATGCTCTTCTACAAATCAGTTAGGGATTCCAATTTATGCCTAAGTGAGACACTGCCACAGATTTTCGTGACCACAACCAAATTTGGTTTTGTTCTGGCATGCCAATTTTGCCTTGCCTAACGTAGGCCTGGTAAGGTAATAGTAAGGCGTGCTTCAGTAAGGCCTGCCTAATTCGGGCCTAACTGATTCTTCGGCATGCCTCACTGTAATTCTAGTCGGGAAACTGGTGTTACAGCGTCGTGAACACGAGTTACGAGGCTAACGAAATAATAAAATACAAAACGCTTGCTGCTTTGAAAAATGTAACAAAAAACTAATATATAAATACAATATTATTATATAAAATGAAACATAGAGTAATGGAAAAAACAAATGGCATATATTAAACCCATCAAGGAAAATTTGATACACAAAGCAAAAGGGCGAAAACAGCAGCAGTAAAATAAAATGAAGAAAGAAAAATATGTTTTGCCAATAAGGAATTTTACTTTCGTAATACGTTTTATAAAGACACAATTTAAGGTTTGTTTACCAGGTAGTTTCATACAACAATGCATTTTTGTCGCTCTTAAAAATGTCGACTTTCGTGCCTTCAAACTACGATTTGCGGACATCGTTGATTTTCTGTTATCAGTTGAAGAAAAACGCTTCTCAAGCTCATCAAATGCTTATAGAAGCTTATGGTGGGCTTGCTCTAAGTAGAGCACAGTGCTTCAGGTGGTTTGAAAAATTCCGAAGTGGTGATTTTAGCGTGGAGGACGAGGACCGTGGCCGGCCACCGAAAAAGTTTGAGGGCGCCGAATTGCAAGCATTGTTGGATGAATATGATGGTCAAACGCAAGAAATGATGGCAGAGCAGTTGGGAGTGACCCAAAAAACCTTTTCCAAACGTTTGAAAGACATGGGCATGATTTTAAAGGTCGGAAGATGGGTGCCACATGAACTGACTGGAAGGCAGCAAGAGAACCGAAAAACCACTTGTGAAATCCTGCTGTCTCGGTTCAAAAGGAAGTCTTTTTCGCATCGAATCGTTACGAGTGATGAAAAATGGGTGTATTTCCCAAGCGTAAACGATCGTATGGTCCGCCCGACCACAAGCCAAAAACAATGGCCAAATCAAATCGCTTCGGCCGCAAGACAGTTCTGTGTGCTTTCCTTGTTGACAATGCACCGCCATATCGAACAAGAGCGACCCGAGAATTGGTGGAGACGTACGATTGGGAACCGCTGGTGCATGCGGCTTACTCACCAGATTTGGCGCCTTCCGATTATCATTTGTTTACATCGATGGGCCATGCACTTTCCGAGCAGCGCTTCAATTCTCACGAAGAAGCCAAAAAATGGCCCGATGATTGGTTTGTGGCCAAAGACGAACAATTTTTTTGGCGCGGCATCCACCATTTTTTGTTAATAAACGTTTGAAATTGAAAAAAAGCCTTATTTCATAGGTATCTACCTGGTATATAACAATAAATGTGAGTATCTGATTATTTTGTTTTTATCGGAAATGAAATTAAAATATTAAATAAAACAATCATTTTGGTTTTCATGCACGGAGTTTCGAAAGTTCGCTCTTCCCAATTGTAGTCAAGCTTCAACCCATTCGGCTACGGCGGCCACTACTGTAATTAATTAGTTTAAAACAGTACTTTTTTAATTTCAATTATTTAATTTTTTTTTAAATATAGCTCATTCTGCACGAAAAACCATATAAATGGAAAAATAATAAATAATACAAATTTCAAACTTTTTAATCAGAATTACAAAAAAAATTAGGGACGCAGTTTTATAGTCTATGAAATTTTAATATCGTCCCCTTAGTATTAAAATAGCCTATAAATTTTTTGATGTTTTGAGAAAATGAATTTCAAACTTTTTGTCGAATGTAGCTCTCACTCAAATCTCGTTATGTCTGTAAATATTTATTATTTTTTGACTGACGTTTTGACCCACTTTGTGGAACTAGAATTTGATAAAATTTTGACCACATATAAAATCGACGATGGAGAATCCAAAAATTCAATAAAAAAATAATAGCCTATGAGCACATAGGCTATTGTTATACTAAGGGGACGATATGATATAGTTCAAGTTGGAAATGGCTAAAAAATCGCGTTTTTCCTGCTGAGTTGCGTATTTTCTAATTTTTCGATATACAGAATATCGCCAGCAAAAAAATTGTAAAAAATCAAGGCAAACTTGCACTTTATTATTCCAGAATTAAATAAAGCTATGCAATCGCTTACCCAAAAATTTAATTGAAAGAATGGAAAAAGTTATTGGTGAAAGTGAAAAGAACTCTACAAGGTGAAGTCCAAAATAAACAAGACTGAGCTAAAATAGAAACGACAGAAGCTTTGTTCTGATAACTTCGACTTTATTTATTCAAATAATCCCCGCTGGCCTCGATACACCTCTTTTGCGCGATCTAAAAGCTTCTCGAAAGAGTGTTTCAGGTCATTGACCAGAATGCCCTTTCATGGCCAAATGCAATTTTCCGAATAGGTAGAAGTCACAGGAAGCTATATCAGGTGAATACGGTGAGTGATTGATGGTTAAAATGCGTTTTCTAGTCAAAAAATTAGTCACAAGAGTGTATCGAATTATCATGCGATAAGCGCCAGCTTCCTCCTTCGCGCTATTCAGGACGAATTCGACGAATGCGATGCAACAAACGCTTCAAAACCCCAAGATAGAAAATTGCAGTGACGGTTTGGCCCGTTGGTACGAATTGGACAATTCTCTTGGAATCGTAAAAACCAATGAGCATCGACTTGATTTTTGACTTCTCCAAATGGGATTTTTTGGGTGGTGGCTCGTCTGGGGCCTTCCATTCGCCACTTTGACGCTTAGTTTCAGGATTGTGTTGGGAACCCCACTTTTCATCACCAGTTAGTTACAATGTTGTAAAGGAAATTCTCGTCTTTCCTTGCCTCTTTAATGAGGTCTTTCGAATGTTGAATTCTGAGCAATTTTTGGTCCTCAGGTAACTTGTGCGGAATGAAACGTCCATAGAGCTTTCTTAAGCCCAAATGATCAGTTGATATGCGATAAATCGATATTTTGGAGTTATTCTACTCCGATTCCGTGAATTTCTAGGATGATTTCGGTTCTTTTTGGTAAACTTACGAGCAATTTCGATGGAGTTTTCGGTGATTATTGATTTTGGGCGGCCCGTATGTTCGTTATCATTTATGTCCTCACAACTATCTCTGAAACGTATAAACCACTCATGACTCTGGCACGAGATAGACAATCGTCGCCATAAACTTTCTTCATCATTTCAAATGTTGCGGTAAACGTTTTACCGATTTTAAAACAAAATTTGATATTAGCTCTTTGTTTGAAACTTATTTTTGTACCGATAACACAAACAGACTGACACTTTAGACGCAATAACTTCGCTTCCACTAAACCGAATGTCGTCATGCTTTCACTAGAAGTCAGCTAGGGATATAACTTACATCAACGCACTACCTCGTTAAAAAGATGACGCCATCATGATATCACAATGGGCCTGATTTCTACCGAGTAAATTGTTGATAGAGGAGCAGCCCACCTAGCCTAAATTAATGTGCGTGCTAATTAGAAACATTACAGCAAAATGGAAAAATGTTCCACTGTAGTATAAACTGAGATGACATTTTTTCACGTGTACGAAAAGATGATAATAAATTTTAAAACATTTTCTTTCTTTTGGAATATACGTTTTTGCTTTATAATGGTTAGATATTCAAATCAAAATAAATATACAACTTTTTGCTCCTCTCTAATTGGTAGTTTATTTCAGCAGTCTTTACTATAAAAACAAAAATACAAGAGATAAGTTAAAGACTAAGATCCTAAACTATTCTTTAAGCCAATAAATGTTGATTACTCCGAAATCTTAGGCTGATGTTACTTCTTAACCTTCATATGACTCTCCGGTAAAATTCATAAAAGGATCGTTGTTTCGGAACCGGTTTTACTTAATTTCCCACCACTGCATATGAAACTAGACTTGTCAAAACTGTGGATTACGACGGTTCAGGTTTTATGTACTTGAAATAAGAGTATCCTGAAGTTAGTGATGTTAAAGTAAAGGACGCAATTTTAGTTGGGCCTCAGATCAAGGTATTGTTCAAAGATAAAGATGACAAAGAGAAGCTGAGTCCGTTATAAAATTGCTTAGAAAACAAATTATTACATACAACTTTTTGGGCAACCACATAGAAGAACTATTTTCGATGCTTCACCCATTGTCACTCGGAATTCTTTTTTTTTTATATTCTCACCACGACTTCTTTCACCAAGAAGCTAGGAGACGCATATCAACACAGGTTCCATCAGGATATTTCCCATATGGACAAATGATGCCAAAGTGTGTTAAGATATTTTTGTTGGACACTTGCAGTGACCAGCCACAAGTCAAATACTCCAGAAAATCATAATTTTTTTTTTTTTTAAATAACTTTTCAATCTGCAGTAAGTAAGTAAATAGTTGCACCGCTGATTTTTGGCGAATTTTTCAATTGACGTTCCTAGGCTTTTTTTTTGCATTTAAAAAAACTCCGAGGATGTACTTTAGATAGACTTTTTTTTAGTCTGTTGAAACTCGCTTTTTGTTATACCAAAATTCAAGGGAAAGACTAAAAATCGCTAGAAATATAATCCCCAAAATTCAAAAAAAAAAACTTGAAAAAATTCTATAAATTTTGGTTTACAAATTTTGATGCATACATGAGGGTATGAATGATAAAAAAAGTGAGCTAATATGCCTTTAGTGTAAAAAAATATTCTTGTAAAGCGAAACATAACAGAAATGTTTGCATAAAATGCAGCATAAATGAACGAAGAGCCCACGGGTAGAATTCTGGTCAGGAGGAATGTAACATATTTTTTTTCTAAGGTGATATGAGAGTTATGAGCTTTGTATATTTCGCACAATAGCAATCAACTGACAAAGTCAAAATGACTAGTAGCTCGATTATTGAACTTTACTCACAAAAGATGGACTGCTCAATGAATAACGTTTCACAGCGCGCCATGCTAATAAAGCCAATTATCGTTAAAGACCATATTCATTGCCTACAAAAAATCACTTCACCCTCACTATTGGCCTATATGACGCTTTCAGCAGCAAATGCGTTGAAAAAGGGCAAATGAAACCACCAGAATCCTAAATAAATTACCCCTCTCTGTGAATGCATTCTATGGATGACTTCTCGACAACGGCGTATGCCTTTTTCAACCCCCATATGCAGTAGCTTTGTTTGTCAATTTGTCTGTATATATATATATATATATATATATATATTTAATATGCAGTTCCACTAACTTCAGAAGCTGCTATAAAAATAACATCAGCGCAACAAACGAAAAAGAAGTGTCGCCGGACCTACTAAATATACGAGCAAGTGGTGATTTTTCTTCATTTTTATTACTCACTTGCGTTTTTTGTTTAGTTCCGTTTTCATATTTTCATATGGTCAGTACGAATTAAAATTGCCATCAAACAATATTATCTCAATTTCAAAATTTACACATCAGTGAATTTAATTGCTGCGACCAGTCATTGGATGACCACTACGAAACGGGAAAAAGGTGATCGGCCTGACGTGCAGTTGGTGCGATTGCTGTCACTGCCATTCGAGAGTGTTGTTGCAACTGCTATACTCGTAGTTGCACTTTCATCTTCGAAAAATAAATTCAATTTAGGTGTACATTTTATAAAGCTATTATGCGAGTATCTCTGCGTTACGCAGCCGGTGGTTAATTTTCGATGGAACAAAATAAATTTCTAAACTGTTAAGCCGCCTCTCTACCTATTTCTGTATTTATTTAGAATAACTGCACACATTCGTGCAAGTACATATTTGTAACGTACATTTGAAATGTGTATTAGAGCGGTAGAACATTTTTGGCACAAAAATTATGAATTTAGTTGAAAAACAGGAATAAAACTGTTTTCTTAACCATAAGATCTCCTGATCAATATAAAAAATATTACGTATCTCAAAAGTGATACATCCTCGCTCTTATTTTCAAAATAAAATTCTAATAATTTTATGGAAGTACCAGCAAGTTACGGAACGAGTTTTTGAAGTACCGTCTTTTTCCGAAAATAAGACATTGTCTTGCTTTCTTTTTTGGTCCAAAATACGCGCTGGGGCTTATTTTCAGGGGAGGGCAAAAACAAAAGTACATTTTTATTTATTATTTATTTTACACAGAATACAGAAATTTAAATTTATTCAATTACAGTCATGTCATCTTCTTCTGGAATATCGTCATAAATAAAATTCTGAATTTTCTGATTTTCTTCCAAATCCATTTCTTCTTGAATCATTGGTCTGCATCTCTCATGTCTTGCGATATAGCTATCGTTAAATGAATACGTCTTGTCTAAGTAGCCTGTTCGCAGTTCATTGGAAACATATATATATGTATAATTGGCGTGTACACCCCTTTTTTGGGGTTTTTGGCCGAGCTCCTCCTCCTAATTGTGGTGTGCGTCTTGATGTTGCTCCGCAAATGGAGGGACCTAAAGTTTCAAGCCGACTCCGAACGGCAGATATTTTTATTTTGGTTTCACCGAGATTCGAACCAACGTTCTCTCTGTGAATTCCGAATGGTAATCACGCACCAACCCATTCGGCTACGGTGGCCGCCGCATCACTATCAGGTATTTTGTCCTATGAATTTTTTACCCAATTCTGTTTTCAATATATTCATTGATTTTCATCCGCAAATGATCCTTGAATGGCTTGTTTATTGCAATGTCAAGTGTCTGGAGGTAACCAGTCATTCCTGCGGGAAGCATTATTTGATCAATCTTCCTCTCAGCAAGAAAGTTTTTCATGTCTCTAGCGCGGTGAGTACTGGCTGAATAGCAAACTAATAAACCTTTATTCTGACCCCTCAACAGTGGTGGCAGCATAATATCAACCCACTTTCTTATAACTGCTTGGGTGCACCCTTTCAATGACATAAATTCCTGAAATACGTTGAATCTGGACTTTTTTACCTTTAGTGACTAAAAATGGCGATACTTTCTTGTCATCTAGACGAATTGCCAAAATACAGTTAACACGTGCACTATCATAACCGGTAGAAGAAACGTAAATTGACGAAGAAGCCTTGTGGTAAACTGTCGATTGAGCTCCTCGGCCTAGGAATATCGCGGTCTCAACCATATCAATCATATTGGAGAGTTGGTATTTCGAAAAATTGATGCCATCAACAAAAAGCTTAGACGCAAATGCACGCTTAACAACTTCATTGTCTTCCAGCTTAAATAATGTTGTTGACTGAAAATGAAAGACTGAAATGAATGAACGTTGTATACCTGCACTGTCGCTCATTGTAGACTGCTGCCTTATGTTGAATTTTTAAGATAAATTCCATGGATTAATTTGAAACGAGCTGTTGAGGTAAACAATTCGATTCTCGGAATATTTTGTTTCAAACATTTCTCTGAAATACGAGTACCAGGAAAACTAAACCTATTTTACTTATACTTAATAAATCAACAGCATTCTTTAACGAATTCTTTTTGTCACATTATTTTAACTAGGGATTATTTTCGGAGGATGTCTTATTTTCGGAAAAAAGGCGGTACGAGTATACCCGGTGTAACTACACTTCCAATTGGCGTTTTCTAAACTTTAATTGACTATTCGAAAACCCATTTTATGCTTTCTAAAATTCTGTTGACTCTTCTAAAATCAAATTCTCTCTCTCTAAACCCCAAATAACCCTTTATCCATCCAACTGGAGATGGTGTAGTCGATTGTCGCATTAAATAAATTTATAGGAAAGAGGTTTAGTAACGTAAGTTTGAGGTTAGTTAATGTAAGCCCAATATTAGATGAGACTGATTTAACTTGAAGTCACAAGGCACACCTAGATCTGTGAATGAGGTTATTGAAAAGTCACAGTGAATCTGAGCAATTTTCATAACCTTCACTTAACTCTCCGGACTCGAAATGGAAGAGTTTCTGCGAACGCCAAGCTGAAGGCTACCGAACGGGTCACAGGTTGCGGATATTGAAGTGGCCTTTAAATATAAAGTTCGCTGCGAATAAGTGTATCTTCACACTGTATCACTCAAATCCTCAAAAAATACTGAGGACTTATGAAACTTTGCTTTGATGCCTTAAGATTCTGGTTCTTCTTCGTTGCTGTAGTTTCTGTCGCAAGACTTCTGATAATGATGTAACCTGTTAGCAGCTCGTGGCTGTGTATAATTTTTTTCTGCTCAACTTGAGGAGCTCCTACGCCTGTCTTATATTCCATTCTGACCGCAAGGGCTTTCTTGCATTACTGGCACCATAATTTTTCCATCCTTTGCTTACATCTTTCGGAAAATTTTCGCTTGCAATGAGTTTGCAAGAGGCGAGCGAAAATGGAACGGAAGTGTGCTTTCTTGAAAATTATATGCAGCTTTATTCTCTGACATCTTGCTACGCTAAGACATCCATATCTAGTGAAACGCGTTCAGAGATCTATGGCAGTTAGCTACTATGTTAGTGTTGTTTATAACAGAAACCAAAGCCTTCAGAGCTATATGGCTGCCTGAAAATGTGATGGCGTTGTAACGAGATCAGAAGCGTTAAAACTAGTATCATTAAATAAGTCCGCCAATTTTATTCTCTTTTTAAGAGCCTAGAGCTCCTTCGAGCCATATTCCCCTTCTAAGTATACCTTTCGTGTTTCAAGTATACCAAACAACTGCAGCAGCAGTCTGCTAACGGCAACATAGCAGCCACAGCCTGTTAATATAAATCCTCTTCGTTATACCTTCCCATTTTATTGCTAAATGTAAACTTTCGTTTTCATAAAAAGCCTAATTTCTACTAATTATTCTCAAACTTTGAAGATTGATTTTATCAGCCAAATAATTTTTTTCTTTTCAAAATAAGTACTATATATTATATAATTGGCGATTATCCTTTGTTGTGTGCATGGCCGAGTTCCTCCTTCTATTTGTGGTATGCGTTTCAATATTTTTTTCACAAAATGGAGTGACCTTCATGAGGAGCTTTTTCACGGCGAAAATGAACTGCCAGGTTTGCCATTGTCTGCCGAGAGGCGAACGCTAAAAGAAAACGGCCACTGCTATGCTGTAGTCATGCAACCACCCATTTGGCTACGGCGGCCATAGTAAGTAAAACCTTTGAAAAGAAACCGTATTTTTTCCATACTAACAGAGTAAATCAATTAAGTGAGGACTTGCTTTTTAACGCTACAATGATGCTACCGATCGAGCAGAAAAAAATCGTAGGAAGCCATATCAGGTAAATAGCTGTTGGAAAAATGGAATTCACGGCTAGTGATGTCACTTTGCGACGGTGTGTTATCATGGGGCAAAATCCGCGAGTAGTTTTTCTACTTCCGAGTTGTCTTCTTTTCGTTTTTGGCGAATTGCTTCACACAAACGCGTCATAATGTCCAAATAATAGCCTTTACTGTGTGATCTTCTGGAAAAAATTGTGGTGTAGAAAACCGTTGTACGAGTAATTCATAAACACAAAAACCTGATTTTTCTGGTTTTGATTCATTCACTTACTCGCCTGATGTCTGGATTGCGTGACGTACATAAGCCCACGTCTTCTCCGCACTAGTGATGCGTTTGATGAACATTGGGTCGGGTTCAGCCTTAAAAATTATGCCTGTAGTGATATCAACGTGGTTTACATGAAATTCTGACCGTTTGGGAAAAACTTTGCAGCAACATAAGCAATGTTCAAGTTCTCTGTCAGCTCTATGCTATTATTCATGAACTTTTCTTTCACTTAATTGATACTTTTATCAGTTTTCGATGTCGACGGCCTACCACTATGTTCCTCATCCTCGATGGACTCACCATCTCTGAAGCGTTCATGCCACTCGTAAACAAGTTTTCTTTAGAGTATCATTACTGAAAAGGTTTCTTAATATTTTTAAGATTTTTACACCATTGAATCCATTTTTAACGTTAAATTGAAAACGAACTCGTTGTAGCGAATTCAACTCCATTTTTAAAGTACTAAAAAATCAAAAAGACGTACAGAAGTAGATTTACTCTAGATGGCGTAACTTTTACAAAGTTACAGCAATGGCAATAAAATTTTGGTAGGAATGCTAGTCAAAAATGTGGCAACATAAACAAAAAACAGAACTCAAATCAGTTGACTTAGACCGCCACCTGGCGTTTGTTCCGGGAACTTTTTGATCAAGGTGGTAAAGCATATTTGCAGATTGCTGAAGAGTGAATTTTTTTTATGAAATTTCAAATTTTTTATCACATTTTCATTTAGCAGGTCCAAAATAATATCTAAAATCGCCTTTCTAACATAATTAATAGAGATTTTGAAACACCAACAAACCGGCCCGCCCTAATTTGTTTGCAATGCACAGAAGGTGCTTAATAAATATACCTAACTACACACAGAAGGTGCAATTGTATTGAGATCGCTTTTTGATTGCGTTTTAGAATTTCAATTTCGATGCAATTTATGGTACATTTATGTGATAAATATCTGTAATTGCTTTGCATACTACATATTTTGATGAACACTTTTCCACGTACGTAACTAGCATGAAAATATATTTACACGTACCCAAATAAATATACTTACATACATACATATATAAATTACAAATAAAGATTAACAAAATGAATTAGAACTTATATAATTATATTTAAATTATTTATAATAATTTTCTAAAACTTATTTTAATCCGCTTCCTCTCTTTGGTTTTCAGGTAACTGGAACTAATTATGCGTATGTATGTATTACAATCGTTTTCTGAAAAAATATGAAATTAATAAAACGAATTTGGGCGAGGTAATATCGCTTACTGCCCAAGGCAAAAATGCATACTTTGACAATATTCAATACTGCCAGCCACAAATTGTAGCAGCATAGCTGATGTGATATAGGAATACCACATCCTCATCCAGGTCATATTTGCTACACGGATGTAATTCGAAAACTGTGAAAATAAAATTTTGAAAACCTCAGTAATTCAAAAATATAAGACAACTGTGCCCAGCAAAGCCACGAAAAAGCTGCAAGCTGATGATGAATCAAAAGGTGGAGAAGTTCCATTGTTAGGTCGGCATAATTTCAACGTAAATTCCTTGATAATTAACCATTTTGAATAGATGTAGAGATGGGCAAAGGGTTATTCGCGAGCAACATCAGCGTCGCAGTGCTTATACGAGCATTGCTTTATATATTTTACGCCCTTGCAATACTATGTGCAATGAGCTGTAATTCGATATGTTTATAGTAAACCTCGGTATTTTTTAGTATAAATTTACAAATAACGATTTCGCTTACGAGCTTCATTTCTTCTTCGCTCAGTGAGTTAAAACATTCATCCTGCCCAAAAGACTCGTGAAACTTTTCGTGCGATGATTTATTACGATTTTCGACTGTTGATTTGTTTAATTATCAAGACAGGAATGCGTTAATAAATTTACTTCGAATTTCGGCATTGAAGCGCCACATTTAGTCACAGTGAGCCGCTGATACGAGTACAATGAGTTCCAACGTGGCCGTCAACTCTTGCAGGATGAATTTTGTGAAGGCCGTCCAAAACCGGCTGTTGTGCCAGAAACAATGGCAGTAAAATGGACTGCGGTGTTGGAGTTGAAGTGGTATATATTCTCACAGACTTAAAATTGAGAAATCTGTGCGTCTCCCTAATACCAGCAGTGTCTTCCAGGCGGATGTACTGGTAATTGGGGAAGCCTGTAGGCTACTAATCAGAGATTTCTCTTTTAAGGGCAATATCGCTATTCTTTCGGATAGCCAAGCTGCAATCCAGGCACGGGATTCGGCTACCACATACAACATCTAAAGTGGTGGAACAAAGCAGGAATATCCTCATCATCTTGAGTGAAAACCTTAAAGTTACCTTAATCAATCAGTCAAGATGGCAATTGCCCTAAAATACCTCCAAATCGCAGATTGTAGATGGAGAGACCAGACGAAACGCAAAATTATCGTTATGGCCCACCTACAACCTCAAACAATCGGCGGCATTAATAAGCATGAAACGCCTGGAGACTAACGGCAGTCATAACTGGCTTCTGGTCTATCGGAGAACAAGCCGCCAAAATGGGCATCCCTCAAAACACATACTGTCATAGTTGTAAACAACCGGAGAAAAAAAAAGCAATCCTCTGTGAATGCCCTGCCCTGTGGAAGGACAGAATGATAACCCTGGACCAACCGCTGTTCGAGACTCTCGGACAACTGTGTGGCTTAGACGTCAACAACCTAATAAGGTTCTTAAACCGCACAGACTGGATATAGTCATGCTGTAAATAACCGTTAAACAAGTTGGTAACGAGGATGTGACAACAAAATGATGTGAAAGCGCTTCTTAGATTCTGGAGGAATCACCACTTTAACCAACCAATCAACCAGAAACAATCGATGCTCTGCGTCAATTGATTACCCAAGATCGTCACGTGACATATCGCGAAAGAGAGGCATCTTTGGGAATTAGTGGGACCAGTCTAAATTCAATTCATTATTCAATTTTCTTAAGATTTATTCCCTTTGGGTTCCGCGTAATTTGGGAATTGCCCTGAAAAGGACTGGTGTCGATTAGTGTAAAGAAATGATGAAGAAATTCAGCCGTGGTCGTTCAAAACACGTCTGTGACATCGTAACAGATGACGAATCTTCGATTTACTCATATGAGCCGAAAGCAAAACAGTAATCGATAGTATGGGTGTTTCAAGACGGTTTTAATCCAACAAAAGTTGTCCGCGGAAAAGGCAGTGAAAAGTAGATGGTCAGCTGTCTTTCTCGGAAAATCTAGTGATGTCGCAATTGTAGAAACTTAAAATAGTCCAAACTGTTAGGTTGCCAGAAGTTTACGGAGATTTAAGGAAACCCAACCGCCGAAGACGAATCATCCTTCACCGAAACAATAGACAATGCGAGCTCTCACGTAACGGCTCAGATAAGAGCATTTTTGAGCACGCAAAGCGATCGAATTAATTTGTCATCCGCCTTACAGCTCTGATTTAACACCTAATAATTTCTTATTATTCCCGAACATCAAAAATAAAATACGGTTTACGGAGGTTACTGTTTTTCAACGCCTACAGAAGCTGTTGAAGAAATAATGATGGAGGTATCCGCTTCTAATTCGCGTAAGAATTGAAGTCAGAGCAACGCCCGACAACAACGGAATTTATTTTCGAAAAAAAAGTTATGCCATGAAATGCCCACATAAAAATACATATACAATAAAATAAGTGAAGGTTTTAGGCGACTAAAACAGAGCGTTAATTTTAAATAGTTTTTTTACTGATGGCTCTTTCGGCATTTTTCATACAAGTGCAATTTATAAAGGCTATAGTTGATTTTTTTGCAAACGGGTTGACGATTTTCTTCCACAAAATATTCATTTTTCTATGGAGAGAAAAGTCAAAAAGCCGCAGTCAGCAAAAAAAAAAAAAAAAGTTATTAAAAATCAACCCAATTTTTTAGCGGCTTAAAATATGCAATTATTTTGTTAGAATTTCAGACTCATGCTGCTGCGTAACCTAAAATTTTCCAAGAATTCTGATTAAAAATTTTAAAATTATTTAAATTATTTAAAAAATATATTTTTATTAGGTTCGACCCGGTGCACTTGGACAAAGTTTAATGCGAAAGTTTTCAAACTCCAGATTTTCTCATTCAGTGAGATTCTGTGGCATCTTCGCAATGAGTACTGTCAAAATCAAATGCGGCGAACAGCTGTTTACGGCTAATCGATAATAAGTAGACCTAATGTTTGAAGTTGTTTGACCTTTGATAAGAACTTTTATATGATTGATGAACGTACGGCCTGAAAAGATAATTCAGATGGGTCGAAATCGGAAGATGCTAGAACAGAGGCGGGAATCAATGGGCCTTAATTTAAAAAATCGATTTCAACATTCTACCAGGTAGATAGATACATACATGCCACCGAGACATGTGTGAGGGAATATCTCCGTAGGAAAATTATTGGAACCCACATTTAAATTCTTTCAGATAGGCGGCTTTGAAAACCAACTCAAAAATGCCAACTCTAATCAACTCAAAATTGGTAAATGAAGTTTCTTCACCAGTTACGCTCGCTAGTGTACTTATATACTGGAATTTGACAACCAATCCTTTTCTCAAAATTTTTCGACATTATTATGAAAAAAACAACAAAAATATTTTTATTTTATAAATGTGAATTTTGGTTGTAAAATCGAAGTTTTGCTTTTTCAAGTGGCTCGGTCGAAATAGATGATTTTTTTAGCAAAATCAGGTTATTCACGTATTGGCAACCCTGTCACTATTAACATTAAAACTTTCGCCAAAAATAGGCAACGTCGCATCAACGATGTCACTCGCTTTTTGTATAATTATCTTAATTAATTGCAAAACAAGGCACTTGCTTGAATCAGGATAGTTCAGCAGAATCATTTCAAAGAATTTTCATTCGTAGGTGATAAGGTGTAATTGATATGTTATCATGGGTCTATTCGATCATCAATCATCTATTGAGCGTAAAAATATTATTATTTATATAATAAATTATTTCCCCTCACCAACTGCTAGTAGGTGGCGCAAGAAGAGCGAAAGTCTGAATTAATGCAAGTGCTGAGTTTCATATAAATTCAAGTTACTTATGTCTATATGCATTCCCACGTAGAAACACACCCACATAAAGCAATATTCTTGCAACGTAAGACGTTTCCTTCTTCTTCGCTTTTTCTTCATTGCACATGAACACACACGCACTCATACATCCATGCATCCATGCGAGCATAAATGGGCGAATTAAAATCACGTAGAAGTGCGAATAAATGTGCCCATAAATACATATCTACATTAATATGTACTTAATCATATGTGCGTATGCGCATTTGCAGTCATGTGCAAGTGCAAAAATGAGAAACATGATGGAAATTATCAGCTACTTGCAAGCATTTTGTAGTTTTATATGTCTTTCTTATGCGGCCGGAGATGTAGGAAATCTGAACGCAATCTGCACGTGCAATGGCATGAATGCACATACCGCCACACACAGGCACAGATATATTCACATGCACATAAATGGGTATTTTGCGAAAACTTTTCTGCTTGCACGATGCCAATAAGAGGCAGCATACGAGGCAGCACATTGGTAGTAGTGGGCGGTGTGTGCCTTGCTGCATGCCCGAAAACATGCTTGTCATTTTTGTTGTTGCTGCAGTTGAGTGACATGCGGTTGAGACGTCTTTATAGCAACACTAACACCAACATCCATCGTTATATTGTCGATATGTGTAAAGATATATATATCTATGTATGTATGTATGTATGTGTGTATGCGTGTATGTGCGTTGTAATATTCAAGTCATTGCTGCAATATCGCCGCTTTCTACTTGGCTTTCGCCGCTGACCCCGACCCGAACTCATCCCCAGCGACCACTAATGCTTTGCCGGGCTTATCGGTTGCGTTCGCTCAAATTTTGTTTCCTACTTTTCTTTGCTTGCTTGTTGCAAGAAGTAAGTAATCTTGTCTCATGCTGCTTGCTATCAAGATTCACATTAAAATGTATCTTTTTCTCGAGTCGCTTATGCCGCTGTTGCCAGCAGCTCCTATTTACATGCGAACGTGCATGTATGTATGTATGTACGTACGTATGTATGTATGCATTTATGTATGTATGTGTGTATGCATGCATGCATGTACGTAGGTATGTATACTAGTAGTACATGTGAGACAGTGGGGAAGTATGTATGTGTGTTCAACGTCCTTCACTTGCACATTAATACGGGCGCACAGCCATTTAAACACACACACTCACATACAAACTAGCATATATGTATGTATGGCTTATGCAAACATGCAAGCAAGACTTTATGCAAGGACACGAAACGTAATCATTCATTCACACCTTTACTCGTCCCACTGCTACTGCCACCTTTTGCTTCGCCCCACCCACTCGACTCCTCTCGGTTTCTTACATGCACCTACTCGCACGGATTCTGCATTTCATGTTTGGATTCCACATAGGTACTCGCACACACACACACACATACACTCCCATATACGTATACGTATATTTTAGCATGCACGCTTCTGTGTGATTTTTACAACTCACAATCCTTATCCCATGTTTTGCTGAGCACATCACACTTTACTCCTTTTTTGCTTTTAATCCTTCAGGCTGCGACGATATCTTAAGTTTCACGTTTCATAAAATTTTTGGTAGTAAAATTGGCTCAACTGATAAAAGTAATAATTTTAAATGTAGTTTCTTTGCCTGGTTGTTATTGTTGTTTTTATTTTGTTTTGCTTCATACCCCCTTATGCATTTATTGCATAGATGGCATTACTGTTAAACATTTCTGCGTCGTCTTCTCTCAGAGCTCGTGGCGAAATTCTATGCATGCACCAACCCATTCCGTTGCATGTGGCATCAACATGCATTCTTGGTATAACTCAATTTCTGGTTGCAGATTATCGTAATTGGTATTTGATGCGGTAAAATATTTATTGAAACTTGGAGTCTATTTAACTAAGACACTTTAAGAGATTTGAAATATTTTGAACATCTTCGTTAGTACTAAAATTCATACTCGAGCTACAGTGATTTTTTAAAATGAACTAAATTAAGGAAGGGAATACTCATTTAATTGGATTGGATTCAATTATAATATTGTAAGTAATGAAATAGTGATCTAAATGCGAGCGGAATCGATCTTGACTTGCATGCATTGAAAAAACACCTTTCGATTATGCATTTAAACAATTGTATTTGCTTTTTAATTTGATTTGTCCTCATTTTCAATAAAAATATAGTTTATTCTGTAACATAAGCTATTGTATTGTAGAATAACGAAAGTTCCAAACTTTGTACAAAATTCATAAAAAATCATAGAAGTTTCTAACTTCTTATTCATAGTTTTTAGACAACTTTTGTGTGTGCAGTTTATAGCCCATTCAGTTTTAGTCCAATAAAGTGGATGTTTCAAGTTTCTCCAAAATCGCGTTAGTTTTGAAAAAACATTTTTTTTTGTTTACGGTATTGATTACACAAAAAAAATATATAAAATTTTATGGACTATGCAATTGCGTACTTAAAAGTTTTATAAAAATTCTAAATAAAAATATGAAAGTTTCCGTGAAATGCTCTGAGTTTCCTACCTAATTTAAACTTTGGCTTAGACGGCTTATGTTAGAGAATAAACTATATTTTTATTGAAAATTAGTAAAAATTTAATTTAAAAAATTAAAAAATTAAATTTATAATAACGAGTGCGAATGAGTGAGAGTTTTATTCGACTGATCGATATGGCATATAACCGGTGCATGTTTTTACTAAAATTTATAGAGGTAAGTACTGTATCGAGTGGGTTTATGCGTAATACCCATTCACTTGGCTCCCCGGTTCGAAGCTCAGAAATAAAATTAAAATTACGAGAAAAAGTATTTTCTAATAGCGATAATCCCTCGAATGGCAAGGGTGAATCTCCGAAACCCCACAAGAGTTTCATCAAAACGGCGCTTTAGTGCTACTTGGGGAGTGCCAGACTGGCACTTCAACCATTTCACCTTTCCATCTTCTTATAAAAGAAACCATCTGCTGTTCGGAGGTGACGAAAAACTGTAGGTTCCTACATTTAAGAAACAGCATCGAGACACACACCACAATTTGGACAAAAACCTCGGTCGATCACCTAACAAAAAGACGGACGTACCAGTTATTCAGGCAGGTCCAAGAACAAATTCACTTTTAAAACTGCACTAATTTCTAAATGTTTAAAAGATAAGCTTGTGTTCGATCGCAATTTAAGGTGTCATCTACAGTTAGAAGGCCGAAAACAAGGGAAAATCGAAGAATTTTTTCTGAGAAAACTTTTAAATGTATTGATATAAAAATCTTTTTACTGCATTTTTAGACTTAGTTTTAGTAAAAATATTTATTTGGAAAGGAGCTACAGCTGATCTCCGGGAGCTCCTCTCAAAAAAGACGTTTCGCGGTGACCACTAAGTCTCTGAACTGGATCCTCTGAAATTAAAAAAACCAAACAGATTTCGTTAAAGTAATGTTAAATCTAGTAATTAATCGGAGGAAGAAGCCAAATTTTTTGACAAAATGGCGGTTTCTCAAACAAAAAGTCGATTTTTGACCAAAATTTCGGCCTTGTTTATAAAATAAATATTTATCGATGAGAAAAAATCTTAGATTAGTTACAAAAAAAAATATATCTGGGAAGCCCGTGTTAAAATTTGAGACTAAGCGGTTTAGCCATTTTCGAGTAATGTTGGTCACCGACTTTGAAAACACCATTTGGAGAAAAACGCGCTTGCGCTCCGGACTTGTACTTTCAAGCACTCTGAAACGCCTTTTCAAATTTGCGTGTAACTTCGAAAATATTGACCGAAACGATATTAAATTTTCTGTGTGTATTCTTAAGTATATGTACATTAAGAAAAAAAAAAATCGATTTTTTGAAAATTCTAACTGTATATAACCCCTTAAGTAATCATGAGTCGAGAGGGAAACTTTGACCGTGCGCGACTATTCCACGCCTTTTCCGTTGCTTCGATCAGTAATTTAATGAAGCAGGAATTGAGAGATTTGAAAGAATACAATGAACCCGAAAAGCCTCCAAAGAGTTGCACGCACCAAGGAAATCATCATCATCATCATCATCATAGGAATTACAGCGCGGGCTGAGCCAGTGCTTCCTTCACAATCGCGCTCCATATGACTCAGTTCATTGCTTCTTCTAGCATCAAAATCGTCTGCCCATCTTCTTGGCGGTCTTCTACGCTTTTTACTGCCCATAATAAGAGATTTGAAGCTATTTTTCCTAGTCCTGTTATCGATCGTCCTTAGTAGGTGTCCAACTATCTCAGCAGCTGAGCTTTAACGAAACGCACAACGACATCATTCAGTTGAACTAGTGACGCGCGAATATATGAAAGGCAACTTGCAAATATTCTTTTGCTCTAAATGTGACCAGATCCAGGTTGCAGAGAGTTTCATACTTTAACATGAAATTGCATTCTTATAAAGGGTGATTTTTTAGCTATTATCTTTTTAAACAGTTGGTTTAAGGGGTTATACGCAGTTATGACTTTCAAAAAAATCGATTTTTTTTTTATTGCATTTTTGTAATGTACATATATTCAAAAGTATACGCACGAAATTTGAAGTAGATCTAAGCAATACTTTCGGAGTTATACCTAAATATGTAGAGATGCCTCGGCACGTTTTAAGGTAGGTATTGAAACTTTAAACGTGTTTTTTTCAAAACGGCATTTTTCAAGTCGGTGTACACGATATCTCGAAAACGGCTTGTTTGATCGGTCAACCGTTTTAACTCAATCTTTAAAGATACATTTTCTAGTAATTAATCGTTCCTTTTGTAAATCTGATACTTATTTTCCATTTTATAATCAATTTACGGCCGAATTTTAACGTAAAAATCGAAATCATTTCTTTTAAAAGCTGCCATTTTGTGAAAATTCACTATTTTGATTAGCCGAACGATTAATTACTAGATAATCTAATATATTAACAAAATTTGTTTGGTTTTTTGATTTCAGATAATCCAATCCTGAGTTACGATGTACACCGTAAATCGTCTTTTTTTAAAGGAGGTTCCAGAAATCGCCTGCAGCGCACTCTATAACCAACATTTTCATAAATAAAAAATTTTGTTACGTTCTGGAAGGATGCTTTTATAACCGCCAAAAATTTTCAAATTAAAATATTCTGAAGTTTCTTCAGGATAAGTCCTTGACAACCCGTCTTTTATTTGCTTCATAACTGCGTATAACCCCTTAAACAGCTAACCCACGTTTCGTGTTTTGTTTCACTGTCAAACATCTTCAGTTTGGTCTATAATTTAACCATGAATCGTCTTACAAACGAACAACGCTTGCAAATCATTGAATTTTATTATAAAAATGCGTGTTCTGTTAAGAAAGTTTAAGATCCACTTTTTTATCGAAAAATTGTGTTCAGCGACGAAGCTCATTTTTGGATCAATGGGTACGTAAATAAGCAGAATTGTCGATTTTGGAGTGAAGATCAGCCAGAAGAACTGCAAGAGCTACCAATGTATTCAGAAAAGGTCACAGTTTGGTGCGGTTTATGGGCTGGAGGTATCATTGGACCGTACTTCTTCAAAGATGGTGCGAATCGTAACGTAACTGTGAATGGTGAACGCTACCGTGAAATGATATCCAACTTTTTTTTGCTCAAAATGCAAGAGCTTAACTTGCATGACATATGTATGGTTGCAGCAAGACGGTGGCACATGCCACACAGCACGCGTAACAATGGACTTGCTGAGAGGCGAGTTCGGTGAACATTTCATTTCACGTTCGGGGCCTGTCAATTGGCCACCCAGATCGTGCGATATAACGCCTTTAGATTATTTTTTGTGGGGCTATGTTAAAGCTCATGTCTATTCAGACAAGCCTGCTGCAATTACGGCATTGGAAGAGAACATTAAGGCATTTATATGCTCAATAGCGCTCACCATTCACCGTAACGGTAGCTCATTCCTCATTGCGAAATAAATGCAGAAAAAGTAGATGAAAATGAAAATTCATCTCTCTTAATTAGTGGGTATGGTTGCCGTCTAAATTTATCCATTTTCAAAAATCAACCACCCTTGAATCAAGGATGGCGTTTGTCGTAGGTGGAGTTGTTTAATGTCAGCTTTTTTTGTTATTACTATTATGCCCTAATGTGCTGCGATCTCCAACGTGATACGTTGTGCTTAGCCATTCTACATTTATTTGTAGGCCTCTGATGTTCCCATGTTTGCTCAATCTTCCTTATTTTTTAGTTACTCACGTCAACTCTAAGATCAGTAACGAGTGCAGGAATCTAATTTTCGTTCTAAAACTGAATAAAAATTACAGCCAATGCTTTTCAGGCTAACAAAATCGGGGAATTAGACACAGCAGATAATATATAGTTTTGGCAGCATCCTATTCTATTCTATCGACATCCCATCTTCTAAGCCGAATTTGCAAGATTTTACACTTTGAGCTACCACCCTTGCAAATCTACCCCACACTCGCAGTTGATTGTAAATCTTGACATGAACTAAGCTATTACCCAATTTTAGTGCATTAACGAGTCATAATTTCTGATGGCAACACTAATACACTCACGTACAATTAAACTCGCACTATTTTCTCACAAACACACAGCAACACAAATAAAGGTGGGTTTGTAGGATTATGCAAGTACATTTGTGGGAAATAGGAAACTCAAAATCTGCTGGATTGCTCCAAGTATGCCTTATCAGCGACAGCTGAGTCACAGGCCAACTCACCAGCAAACGACCCAGAAGGGATGAGTAGAAATGTATTCCTCCCGAGAAACAAACAACATTCTCGGTTACCCACAGAACAAATTTACGTTTATAAACATCCTAGCACATACTGAAGTCTAAGAATGATTTATCAACTGCTTGCGTAGACAAAATAAACGCTCATGCCGGCACAGGGCATTTGAACGTGCATTGCTCGTTAGTTAACCCCCTCAACTCAGAAGGACATCAAGTAGAAGTGGGACACTGAGCGCCAAGCCCAAAAAGAAATTTAAATGGTTGAGCATAGAAAAATGTAGATGGTATTAGTTGAAAGCTATGTAGGAATATTTGATAGAGGAATATGTGGCGCAATGCATAGATTTATTTAATACAGGCCAGTGGATATTCAAACGGAGAAAACGAAAGCTTCAGTACGAATTTGAAGCATAAACTGAAAAGTAAATTACATAAAAAAATAGTTGTAACTCAAATTGGCGCATTGTTTATTTGAGAAAAATGTAACAGTGCTCAAGGTGATTATAGAAAGTTCTGAGGGTAGAAAAAAGTACTTTCTGGATAGGTAACAGGATAACAGGAAAGACTATGTATTTGGGCACTTTTATATTTAAAATCCCCGAGCACAAGTCTACTTTATATTCTCCGCTTGCAGAGTATTTGTCGGCTTAATTTACCTTTAGAAATTTTTTTCAAGGGATACTAAGTAGAAATCCTTAGAAGATTTAGCAACACAGATTATTGCCTTTAGATTTTTCGTATAATTTGTCAGCTTTTAACTGCAAGAAAGTTCAGTAATTTTAGTAAATGATCTTGCGCGTCTATAGTTGAACGATTGCATATCAAATGATCCAAGTATTTTGCAGATGGTCATCAATTTTTCAAAAAATTCGTTCTTTATAGGCTAAAATATAACTACCATAAATTTCTTCTCGGATAGCCAGGCGACCATCAAATCCATGGAAGTAGTTATACTAAGATCAAAGGTTGCTCAGGAATGCCTGGCAGCTCCAAATGATATTAGCACCGTCTTCAAGGTCAGTCTTATATAGGTTCCAGGACATAGAGATATTAAAGGAAATTGCAAAGCCGATGAGCTACCAAGAACAAGAAAATAGAGGGAAGCAATACATATTGTTATTCCTATGGCGAATTGCAAATTAAGGATAAAAAATAATATTATCCAGGAGGCCAATAGGTCACGTAGAGAAGAAAATACTTGAGTTGTAACCAGGCTAATTTGGCGCGCAAATAAATAAAAAAAGATCAGGAGAATTGGTCAACCTCTCAAGAGCGAGCATCTCGAAGGTCGTGGCTTGTGTCACCGGGCATTGCCTGTTAGGTAGGCACTTTTCTGGACTAGAGGTATTTTCTCATGAAACTGTAGAGACGAGGAAGAAGAAGAAACAGTAGAGCACGTCCTCTGTAATTGTCCAGCCTTAGCTAGGAGTAGAGCAAGATTGTTAGGAAAAAAAAATGTTATTTGTTTGTTCAAAATCATTCGAAAACGTTCTTGAAAAATACCTGCCAAATTTGTTCTAATTTTTTTCAAAAACAGTTTATTTGTAGGCTGGAGTAGAATAAGAAGTAAGCTGAAAAAAATTTTATGATTTTGAGATTTATCATATTTAGGACATATTCTACAACACCCGAAATATGAATTGTGCAACTCATATGCAGGGCAAGATGGAAGAAAGAAGAGGTATCGGGCGTAAGCAGTTTACTTGGTTGAGGAACATAAGACAGTGGGACCAACGCGTGGATCCCCTCTTGGAAGCAACTAGAGACCGCCAACTATTCTCAAATATTGTTCAAAATTAAATAAAAAAAAAACAAAAAAAAATTATTTCCTTTTAAATTGTATAATCGCTTACATTCGATTACAAATAGCAAATAAAGAAAAAGAAGATATTTATCAAATGTAAATATTTTGCTACGGAGTTTTTAACGTGTAATATCTTCGGTTTTTCTCAACATTTAAAAATTTTTTTAAATATTTTTATATTTTAATTTTATTTTTTAGGATAATATAGCTAGAAAAAAAGGTTGTTTGGTAAGTAATTAAATTTTTTTGCTCTTAATTTTTCGGAGAAAAATTGTTTTTTGTCATTTGTGAAAAACAGCCGCCTCCGATTTTTTCTTATTTTTTTCATTAATAGCTGATATAGATCGCTCTATTTTTATGGGTTTACACTAAAACACAGATAGCCTTCATAAGAGCTGGTATACATATAATATGTATGTATGTGTATGTATGTATGTATGTGTTCGTAAAAAACTGTAAATTTATCTCGAAAAAACATCACTCAAAACTACTGCCCAGGTTTTAATATTTTTTACACTGTTCTCGTAAAAATTAATTCAAACTGGGTGTTGCTATTTTTTTTTAACAGAGTTGCCATCTGAATTTGATTGAAAAAATAGCATTTTTATACATGTAAGTTGAGCATTAAGAAATTATAAGACAAATGAAAGGTGTTTAAACAAGCTTTAAGAAAAATAAATTTTTAACTGGTGTTGCCACCTTTTTTTAAATTAGGAATTGGCTACAAAAATGTATTAATTGCAGGAGAATATGCATGCATGATTATATTTATGGTTTAATGAAATAATATTTTTGAACGGCCTTGCCATCTAATTAAAAAAAATTTTAATAAATAAAATTTAAACTAATAAAAAAGAAAGGTAGAAATTAATCAAGCAAAAAGTCTTTAAAAGAATAAACGTAGGGTTTTGAAAATTCTTTGTGTATGGCGTTGCCACCTAACTCTTACGGTGCCAATGTTAAATAAGAGTACACATCAGTTTGAGGGTGTACGCATGACGCAAATTATGATTGAAAAAATTCTAGCCAAAAATATTTTTTTAATAGCGTTGCTACTTAATTTTTGTTTTAAAAAGTATTTTATAATATAAAGTATGCACATTAACAAAAGAAAAAAAGTTAAATAGAGATATTATTTTGCATTTCCCTTTAAAAAATTTAATGTTTTTAAGCATTAAATACATTTGAGGTATTCATTATATTGTCATATAGTAGGTATCGCATTGCTATATGCCATAAACGTTATACACGCGTATATAAATTCCTACGGTTCCACGAGGGAACAAAGCGAAATCGATAAATGACTAAAAATATATTTATGGGTCTCGCAAGGTATCAAAGAAGACATACGATGAATTCTCACACAATTAAAAAATAGTTGGTTGTAGTTTCAAGTCCTCTAAACATTTAATTAGCCACTAAAAACTTTAGGACATAAGACAATACGAAATTTCAAACACCTTGCGAATCAGTGAATTAAGTATTTAATTTTATATGCAAGCGAGGCCAATATATGTTCATATGTACTTGGAATGGTAGCATGAAGAAGACTACCTAAATCTGCAAAGAGTTTACCGTCATACTAAAGTCCACGTTTAGTCTCATATGGGTAGTGGGCTTTTCTTTAGAACTCAACACATTGCGACTACAACATAAGATCTGAAGAGGGCTTGATTATATAGAGCGCTGTTAAGATTTGATCAACTGAACTTTATGGGATTTCAAACCCCTCCGTCGGTTAGGATAATATCAGTAGATTACATTAATAATTTAATTGTGATTCATAGTTTTTCGCCTTTGAACAGATCAGAAGGTAAACCATTAGAAACGGAGTATCAGAGGTTTCTAGTCGTACAATTTTTGTAGACTCCACAGCTTAATGATAAAATTGCACTTAATAAGTCATTTCACAGCTATTTACTAGAATTAGGAAAAATTCTCTTCAATTTTCCAGATCGTCACTACAAAAAAATGGCCAAGGTCGTGTTACCAAATATTACTTGCCTTATTTTCTGGTGGATTTTGTAAAATGAAGACGAGAAGACGGACAAGGACAGCCGCTGCAGACGAGGAGATGTCTATTTATTTATCTAGTCGCGTCATCAATCCTTACTGATTTTCTGATTCTCATCGATTCTCTGAAAAATCAATTCTCATCAACCCTATTCAGGGGTAGTGGGGGTGGTCTTAACCTTCACACTGTCCGAAGAGTATCCAAGCGGTCCGACTCAACATAATTTCGAGCACCTTGTAAAGTATTACACAACTAATAAGCTCAGAAGACTTAGATTCAGGAATTTTGTCCTTCGCTGTTCAACTAAACCTGAGAAGCTGCCAGGTTTGAATATCACCCGTTTGCGAAATATCCCCAACGGCTCTCAGTGTTTTACTTTCCGTAATTACAAACCAGTCGCCTTCTTGTATATCCCTTTTATGGGCTAGCGTTTAACCGAGCCTAGAATAAGTTAATCGAAACGCAAGGCTATCACCTATGAAACGCGGGCATTTGATATTGCATTTATGCCAACTTTTCGTACTAAATCAAGTTGCTAATGTCAAAAAACAAATGGATTTAAAATTAAACCCTCGAGTGATCCACCCTTTTATTTTAAATTAACCCTTTCAAATTATATTATTAAACTCATTTTTATTAAAAAAAATTGTATATCTCATGCGCCGATACATTTGGCTTCCTTTGTAACTTTTGGACTATTTTTGTATAAGGTCCCTCAAGGTCGAGTTTCTTTTTCTAAATTCAAACTAATGGCATGTTTTGAATGGGAATGTTCTTTGGCAAACATTCACAGTAAATGGCATACAATTATATACATGGATGATATGTAGCCGAAAGCCTTAGCAGCCAGTGCTTGTTCCTTTTTTTCTCACGTTTTAAGCGGAATAATTATTTATAATTATTACTCTTTTCGATAAATAAAATAATACATGGATGATAAGCATTTTATTTATTTTTTTTTCAACAGGGATGTACAGGCGTGCAGATTTGAATTACTTTAGTAAAATTTTCGATAAACTTAGAGCAAATAAGAAGCGAATGTTACTTTTTGGTCTTGTAACGAGCCAGTCGACTAAAATTTGTATCACCTCAATAAATAGTTAGAGGTATACCATTGTTAGTTATTTATTGAGAGAGGATACTAACGTTTTCTTAACGGTGCGAAGCGAGTTCAATACGTTAAAAGTGCTCGAATAAGAGTTAAAAGATTGTCATAGAGACCGAAAAGGTTTATTTAGAAATCGATGATGCGCCAAGGATTACATCAGAAGCAAAATTGTGAGAGTAACTCCGTCTACTACGTCAAACGGGATACGGCATATATCGTCATTCGCCCGCTTATTTCACACGCTTTCTTACACTTTTCTAATCAATACTTGTTCAGAATGCAACGAAGTAACGTAGGGAAGGCAAAGTTGATTTTTTTCTTGTAATACCCACATAATCACAGTTTTTCCGAACTCAATTTTAAACAAACCGCTGTCACATCTCATGTCACGTCAGTAAATCAGAGAGCCAGTTAACTGGCTGATGTTCTGAATTCTCTCCACCCTGCCTGCGACTACCACTGGCAAGATTGAAGAGCTTTAAACGACTGTTCCAAATGAGAAGTGCATCTGCCGAGTCTCAACGAAATTCCTTTCAGTCTCTGTTGGATCATTATATCGAGCGAAAATATTCACAGTTTAAAGATACACTCAATTTTCATAAACCCACAATTTCGGCAGTGGATTTTGATTATTTTTATATGAACTCACTTTGGTGAATTGTAAATTTTTCTCGCAAAATAAATGAATTGAACTGTGTTAGCTACCACATTAAAATACTTAAACGTAAACTTGAATTACCCTATACTTTCATTCCACTTCTTTGTATTAAGAGTTTGAGGCAACGTCCTTGGCTTGTTGCTCTTTTCTTATAAAATACACACATACTCATGCACATGCATATGCATGTACGCACATTTGCGTGTGTTCTCCTCCTTGGAGATATAAGAAATATTGCTTTTGTTCATTTCTACCCCCACACAGCCTTTTATGTAGGGAAATACAATTGCAATTGTATTCGCGCCTCAACACCATCAATTTACCAATTTCGTTTTCTGTTCGCCTGTTCGTTGGCACACACAAATCCTAACAAAAACAAATAACTTGCGTGTGTGACAAAGGCCAAGTCGGCATGTGTGAGTGAGCAGCAAACCGCCGTGCGCTGCAGGAGGGAGAAAGTCCCAATGTACGAGCTGTAAATATGAAACATAAGTGGGGTAGTGTGCATGTGTGAGTATGTGTGGTAACATACCCATACAAGCATGAGATCAATGCTTTTGTTTACAGGTTTTTTTGTTTGCTGTGACACTTTTGTTGTTAGCCTTGCCCTCTTGCATTGCGGTTGAGTCGGTTAAGTAAAATTCCTTATAAAACACTAATTTCGCCGGTTTGCTTATTTTTCCTTCTATTCTTTTCCTTCTTAGCCTTTTTCGTTGGCATTTTTTGTCGATTTCGAACAAAATACTAACACACTCTCCTCTGTCTATTCGATTTTCTTAAGAACTTTTAGTTTACTGTCATTGTGGTCGGCATTTCGATTGTGTACCATACAACACTTTTATCTGTAGATGTACTCGTACATATGTCCTTGTTGGTAATTTCGCTTGTATACTTTTGCTCCTTTACAAGTTTTGTGTTCCATTTACAGTATTTGTGTTTCAACTTCTACTTCCTTTTCATTTGTATTTGTACTATTGCTTTCACTACTTGCAGTATACTCATATTTTACAATTGTTTTTGCTTTTGTTGTTGTTATTGCATGTGCTTGCCTTATCCTTAATAAGCGACGAAGCCGTTAAATGAGATCTTTCGCTTTTGATAAGTAAATATGAAATTTTAATATTTTTATCATTGCGTCAGCCATTGTTTCGAACCGCCTGTGCCTCTGTGGTGGTGTCGGTGTTGTTTTGTTGGTACAAGTTTTCTACACAATCCGCGTTTTGCTTTCTCACAATTCTTCAATTCTTACTGATACTTTTATCCACCCACTCTCCAACTTTTCTGTCTTATCCATAATTTTGGTTTCATAAGCTTCATTTATAGCATGAAAATTAGCTGAATTCGCAATATTTGTCGTTTGTGTTTAAGTATTTTATCTCAACACAATTTAGGTTTCCATTTCCTCACACTAAGTGAGTATACGAACGTTCTTGGTTTGGGTGGTATAATAAAATCAGAAATGTTTGGTAAATAATTGTTTTAGTGGCAGCCTTAGTTCTTATCTCGAATGGTCTCGAAACTTCAATAAACTTTTAAAAATAAATCTCAACGATATTAATTCATGGCATTCAATGTGATTTAGTAAATAAGCCATTAATTCCGCTGAAGTGAATGTGAATGTGTGTGTTTTTGGGTTATTTCCTATCGCCTTTTGTTGGTGTAGTGGTTATCAATAATTTACCATGCTTTCTTTGAAATATTACGGCATAGACGGCAAGGCTTATTGAAGGATGTCGCCGCACTCGTCTTTCGTTAGAGTAATAAAGTTCTGGCAGACTGCCTCCTTTGAGTTGTAGGAGTGAAATAAGAAGAAGAGTAGTTTATTTTTTTTTTTGAGTTTATATATACATACAGGGTGATTCAATTGGAGCTCTGCTTTTTTTTATACAAAAACAAAAAATATATATTAACAAAATTTGTCGAATTTTTTCATCTTGGTTTTTAGCATATTTCATTTACTGTCAGCGTCAAAAGAAGGTATACACCAAGTACTGATAAGTTTTGATAATTTATTAACCCTTCATTAGGCACGTGGTCTACAATGGTAGACCACGTCTTTTCAAAGTCGTGCAACTCCTTAAATTTGTCTCTTAAATTACCTAAGCTTTTTAATAGCTGTTTATAATTAATCTCTTTATCCAATTAGTGCATTCAGTGCGGGTTTGACGTACAGTTGTAAATTTTATCAAGGTCTGAACAGTGCTGGTCTACATATGTAGACCACGTGACTAACGACGTTACTTTTTCTTGCGGCAATATTACTTGATATATTAAATATTTGAATTAAGTTCAGTTAAGTTTTGCTTATATTTTTTTACAAGAGTGTGCTAATTTAATTAGTTTCAGATAATATTATGTCTGATTCAAAAAAAAAAACGATTGGAAAGCAGCAAAAATCCGCTCTCCGAACTATCAAGTAGTGAAGAAAGTGCTATGGATGCTAAAGAAAAAGCTTACATATTTGGGAACTGTGAGAAAAAATAAACGCGAAGTTCCCAAAGAATTCTTTCCCAGGAAGAATCGTAAAGAAAAGTCAAGTATTTTTGGTTTCCAAGAAAATTGTATACTAGTGTCGTACTGCCCAATAAAACCGGTCAGTGATCCTGATATCTTCTATGCACCATGATAACGCAATAGATGAGCAAACAAATGATGAAAAAAACCAAGTGATTTTCTTGAAAAGTGCGCTTGGGAGCTCATTCGACCACAAATTGAAGTTAGATCAAAGAATCCTCGACTACCCATGGAAATGAGGCAGCGAGCCCACAACCTTCTTGGCATCCTAAGTATTGCACCACAACCCACTCAATCACCAAGTAACTATGTCGGACGTTGTCATATTTGCCCTCGCAATATGAACAAATCATCCCGAAAGTCGTGTACTAAATGCGGCAGATTTCCTTGCAAAAATCATATGAGGGAAAGTTGCACGGAATGTCTCAGTGAGGAAATATAAGCAGTTTTCAGAAACCATAACATATAAGTTTTGTACTGAACTTTTATTTTTTTATTTAAAGAATTGAATTTTACATATTTTTATTTTAAGTTTTACGAATAATAAAAACTCTTTTGTAAATCGTCCATTAGTTATAAGAAAAAACTTTTATGAATTGCAATAAATGTTAAAAAACACATACATTCATGTTATTATTGAATTTACAGGAGATACACAAATATTTAAGTGAAAATATTAGTTTATATTCCTCACATTAAATCACAGAATATACTTATGAAGTATTATTGAGAAACTCAAATGAATAACACTTTTAGTCATAATATTAAAATGGTCTACGATTGTAGACCACGTGCCTAACCACGTTACAAAAATCCACGTGCCTAACGAAGGGTTAATTCTTTTGTACTAAATATAGTTCATGCTACAACAACAACCATATAAAGTTTCGAACTTTGAAAAAACTGAATAAAAAATACTGCAAACTTTCATTAAGATTTCAAATTTTTTACTCATAATTTGCAGAAAAATTTTGCGTGTGCAGCTTTAAGTTTGAAGTATTTTAAAAATCGCTTTGATTTTTGACACTTTTTTTTGCTGATGGTGTTGAATGTTTTCTTCCATATAAAAAATTCGAAAAGGCACAAGAGCGCGACCAAAAAAAATTTTTGAAAATCATTGCGTTTTTTTCTACTAAAAACTTGCACTTTACCATACCAAAAGTTAATGAACTATAAAATTGCATACTTGAAATTTTTTCAGAAATTCTGATTGAAAAACTTTACATTACATGGTTTTTGTAGTAGTGTGAACTATATTTTTGAATTAAATTTATGAAAACTAAAAAATAAATTCATACATAGTCAAAACTTGTTAATATACGGTGTACACTTTTTAGACGTTGGCTGTATCTGTGAAACGCAACATCCGCTAAATACCCACCAAGACTATTCTAGGAACAAGGATGCGCATTTGCAAATTATCCATAACATTTCCGCATAGTTCGGGCTGTGTATCATTTATAACGCATACGATTTCCAAGGCCTACTGGCATAGACCATACTTTTCATGCAACTCTAGAGAAAAAAATGTAATATTTTCAAATCGATCTCATTGTTCCGTGAGAGAATGCGCACAGGGAACTTCGTTCACAATAGGATCATTGTTTCATATGCTTTGTGGGATGTGGTACTATCCTATCATATCCTATAAGTTAGCCCGGTTGCTTGTCTAAGGCAACACACTCGAAGGCCTTAAGACATTGGTCCCCGACGGGAAATTGAACCTCGATCTCTCATATTCTATCCTTTACAAGTCCATGTCATCTTGTTCAGGCCACATAAAGTTTGTTATCATGTCTTAATGACGTTTACCATTCAGCTCCCTCAGTATAAATATTGCCAGCATCATTTTCGAAGAAGTGCGATGCGATGACTCTGGCAGCCCAAAAGCCACACCAAAGAGTGACTCGTTGTGGTTGCAAAGTTTTATGCTTGAATGGAATGAAATTTGGTAGTTTTGCTTGCTAATGTATCCGTTTTTACAAGGCGTTCTTAGCAAATGGTGCCATATGTCAATCATATTTGAATATCACAATCGCGCAATAACACAAATGAAGTTCTCAAGAGTACCGAAATCGGATATTTTTTTGCAAAAAAAATTCTTTTGAGTGAAAATGTTAATATTCCAAAGCAGGATCGCTAACTGAATCCAAATATGATAAAATAATATTAGACAAATAACCTTTGAAATGAAAATTCTCAGCAAAATATTTGGCGTGGTCAGCATTGCGCAAAGCGAATGTCGCATACGATGGAATGGTGAACTAACTAATCAAGGGCAACAATATAGTACGTTACACCAAAGCACAACTGATAAGATGATTAGGCCACGTTATGAGAATGAGCAGTTCGAGAGCCCAAAACCAGTTCTGGGGTCAAAGGCATACACCAACAAAGCAAGAGGACGACCAAGATCGTTATGGATAGATGAAATGAAAGATGATTTAGAGACACTAAAATTAAAAAACTGGAATGTGAAACCAATGGACCAAACAGCATGGAGGCGTACTATTCAGCGTGCCAAAGCTTGCAAGACGCCGTAGCGCAAAACGTTAATGATGACTACTAATATCAACTTGTATTGATACGTCTTGAATCAAATGAAACGTCCAACTGCTGGATACACAAATAAAGCGAAATAAAATGGAGTATCTCTAAGTAACTGTAAAATACAAGGTGGCGTATAATTAATCACCCTAATGGAAGTTTTTTAATGTTTGCAAATGGTGTTGTACGTCAGTTATATTCGATACTTGTGAACTAGATAGCTGCAGTAATATCAAATAAAAGTTTTCATCACATAATTTTTTTTTTTAATTAGTAAAAAAGTTATACAGTAACAAAATTGGATGATTAATTCTGCGCCACCTTGTATTTCTGCCTGGAAAGATCTCCTCATAAAAACCATCTGCTCAGAGGCAGATGAAAGCTGTAAGCCCCAAATTTGTGGGTAAGCTTCAAGACGCTCTTTGTCTAAAAACCCATTATATTAGATTAAATTTATTGGAGGTTACCACATCGATCTCAAGGCCTTTTGTGCCCTCTACTCAGAACTTACGATAGAGCTGGGCTGAGCGTATGTGTCTTTCTACTGGCTGCAAATGGCCAAGATGTCCTAACCTTCTCCGCGCTTTAGCATTTTATTGAAGCAAAAGGTTCATTGGAGTCTCCTTGGATTGGTCGCGAAACGACGAGGATCAGTGGATCCGATTATGTGCAGACGACTGCGCAGTCTGCAATGGCCTGTGAGCGTGAGAGTTTATGCGTGGTGAGATTTGTGAGGTTTTTAAAGCTCTTTTGTTTGTACCTCTCAGTAAGGATTCCGCCTGGCGTAGCCCCTTAGTTTGGTGTCAGCTAACCTTTATTAGCCTTAACTCTTCACTCCTAAGTTTTTCCTTGATGGTGTGTTGTCCCATAGTAAGGAAGGGCTCGGGTCCTATTAATGACGAGGCTGCAGCCTATCTTGCCAATGCGTCCGCTACTTTGTCGCAGGTAAACCCCTGTGTCCTGGGATCCTTGAGCTGGATGCGATTGTGTGTTCCTATCTGATTCAGTTTCTCGATACACTCAAGGACCAGTATGAACTTGATCTCACAGGAAGGCAAATCCCTGAGTTAATCTCTGCACATAGACAAATGGCATATAGCTCCGCTTGGAGGATACTTGGAAAACTACTAATCAGCACAGAACGCTTAGTTCTAGGGCCAGAAAAAACCACACAATTCTTAATTTCTAACTTTTTACAAAAATTAGAACAATTTGACGAACTTTTAGTCACAATTCTATGCTATTTGATTACAATTTCAAAGTAATTTATATGGATTTATGCATCGTCAGCTAAAAAAATATTATAATACACTAGCGTTATTTTTCAGCAAATTTGCATTTTATTCTATTAAAATTGTATAAGTCATAAAACTGCATACGAAAATTTTTTCTAGAAACACCGCTTCGTATAACCGATTTCGGGCGTTCTTATTGCAGTTCGTATGCAAAAGAATGCAGCGAATAATAAAAAATAATATTTTAATAATCTGTCATGGAAGTTAAAATGGAATTAAAGAAAAAAAAGAAATAAAAAACAAAAATAATAGGACTATGAATAAGTTCGTGCGGTTTTTTTCGAAATTTGAAACTTTATTGACGTAAAATGGTTACAAATTTAATATTCAAAATATTGTCCATCGCTTACTACTACTTTTTCCCATCTTTCTGGCAATTCACGGATTCCCTTTGTGAAAAATTCGGTCGGTTTTGCCGCAATCCACGAATCGATCCATTTTTTGACTTCATCGTAATTACGGAAGTGCTGGTCAGCCAGGCCATGTTGCATCGATCGGAAGAGATAGTAATCGGATGGCGCAAGGTCTGGACTATACGGCGGGTGGGGTAGGACATCCCATTTGAGCGTTTCTAAGTATGTTTTGACCACTTGTGCAACATGTGGCCGAGCATTGTCATGTTGCAAAATAACTTTATCGTGTCTATCGGCGTATTGCGACCGTTTTTCTCGCAGTGCTCGGCTCAAACGCATCAATTGTCGTCGGTAGACATCCCCCGTAATCGTTTCATTCGGTTTCAGTAGCTCATAATACACAACACCCAGCTGGTCCCACCAGATACACAGCATAACCTTCAGGCCATGAATATTCTGCGCCGACGTCGATGTTGAAGCATGGCCAGGGTATCCATACGTTGCCCGACGTTTTGGATTGTCGTAATGGACCCACTTTTCATCGCCAGTCACAATTCGATGCAAAAAACCCTTTCTTTTGTGCCGTTGAAGCAGTTGTTCGCATGCCATAAAACGGCGTTCAACGTCTCTTGGCTTCAATTCATACGGCACCCAATGGCCTACCTTTCGGATCATTCCCATGGCTTTTAAACGTTTGGAAATGGTTGATTGATCAACTCCCAAAGTTTTTGCAACCTCTTCTTGCGTTTGAGCCGGATCTTGATCGAGCAATTCCTCCAATTCGGTATCCATGAACTTTGGCGGCGCACCCTCGCGTTCTTCGTCTTCCAAGCCAAAATCACCACTTTTAAAGCGTGCAAACCACTTCTGGCACGTTCGCTCAGATAGAGCATGCTCACCATAAACTTCCACCAAGATACGATGACTTTCGGCTGCTTTTTTCTTCATATTAAAATAATGAAGAAGAATTCCCCGCAAAAACACATTATTTGGCACGAAATTCGACATTTTCAAGTGTGGTAAAAATATTGTTGTTTACGCTTCAAATAAAAAACTTATACTGACGTTTGTGCCTTACGACAGTAGCTCTCCAATGAATGTTTGGAAATGTGGATCGATGGAATAATAATCAAGTTACGCCATCTGTTGTAAAACCGCACGAACTTATAAATAGACCTATTAATAAATCATATAATTTCGAAAATAAATAATCTTAGTCGGTGTTATGTTGATAAAAAATGATCTCCCGAAGCGTATAAATAATTTCAAAATGCATTGAAATACAAGTAATCTAATGAAATAAATTAGGCGCCATAAAACGTTGAATTCGAAGTATTTTATCGTTTTTTTATATAGAAAACCAATCATTTTCGATTTGCATGTTATCAGTGTAATTAATTACTTATTTTTATTTACTTCTAAACTCGTATGTGCATACACCAATCTACATACACGTGTTTGTTGTTGTTTTGTATTTCGACCATTTCCCCATATTTGTTTATTTTGATTGTAAGCGTCAGTGCTTGTTGTGCGCCAGCACACGATTTGTCATTGAACCTAATTTCGTATAAATTTTTGACTTACTGTCCCGGCACTGTCACTTAAAAGCCAAGGAGATATGGACACACAAATGTTTGTATGTCCATATGTATCTACGTATGCTAGTATGTTCGCACCCTACTTATGTACAGCGGCGCTCAAGGTGGTGCTTTGTTCATTGCCGCCGCCAACATGATCATATCATCGATGCCATTCGTCTGACCACCAACGGCGGCGCCGCTGCAGCCGCTGCCTAAGCCATTGTAACATTTGATAAATGGCGATAAAACAAATGACAAATTTTCTTTTCCAATACGAGTTTTATGTTCATTATCATAAAGTTAAGTAGCCAGTTAGGCAGTTAGGGTAGGCAGACAATCAACTGGGCGAATTGACAAGCCGGTCAATCAGCTTTTATGTCGTTTACATAGTGCGGTGGTGTATGGGGGTTGTGCAAGCAGGCAAGTGAGTGACTGTCAACAATTAGTCTGTTTAAACATGCGTTGTTATTGCACCTTGGAAATTATTAATTGCTTAAAACAGTTTTGTGTACATTTATGGTACATACGAGTATGTGTGTATGTATGTATGAGCTAATTCATATTTGACAGAAAAGTAGCTGAAGCTTTTTTACATTTATACAGGGTGGCGCCAAATTAATCACCCTATCGGAAGATTTATAATTTTTGCAAATGGCATTGTGCGTTGATCATATTTGACACTTGCGAACAAAACAGCTGCAGTATACAAACAGTCAACGCTTTACGGTCGAAGTTTATTTAATTTAATACTTTATGTATTACATTTTATATATTATTTCTTTATATTTTTTTCTATATATAATTTTTTTTGTTTAGTAAAGAAGTTGGTAAAATAAAAAATTGTTGATTAACTGCGTGCTTATTGATTGCCGCCGTAGCTAAAAGGTTGTTGCGTGACTCCGAAACGTCGGGCGTGAAACACCAAATGATAGAAAACGTTTTTTTCTAATAGCGGCCATCCCTCGTCAGCCAATGACAAACCTCCGAGTGTATTTCTGCCATGAAAAAACATACATTGAAGGAAAAGCTCGGCGAAGCATCCAACAAAGATTTCGCGCCGATTATAAAGGGTATTTCGAAAAACGCGCCTAGATGTTTTTTTTTTAAATAAAAAAGTACAAATTTAGATTATTTCAGGTTTCATTATTCTGCTAAGTAGATTAATGGCAAACATCGGTGAGCCAACACAGAGCAAAATAAAGCTAACTATGGCGGCCACAAATTCAATTCTCCTATACGGCAGCGAAGTATGGGGAATTGTGCTAAGTCAAGCACTAATCACTGGAGGCTGTGCAACGAACGGCGGCACTCAGAGTTGCCTCAGCCGACGAGGAATTTTCGTGATAAGCGGGCAGATATCCGTTGACCTCATGGTCTGGGATCGAATGGATGCGTGGGACTCCATACCATGCTGCGGTGGCAAAACCGATGAGGTACTGAACCAAGTGGCAGATGGACGGCGAAACTTATTCCATCAATTGACAAATGGGTTCAAAAGAACGTCGCGGAAGTGAACTACTTCTTAACTCAGTTCCTCTCGGATCACGGATACTTCCGCAGATACTTATACCGCAAGGGCAAAGTAACCGATTCCAAGTGAATATACTGCGAAGCGATGAGCGATAACGCTGAACACACGTTTTTTAGTTGTAACAGATGGCTCGCGGAAAGAAATGCTCTGAGGGAGCAGATTGGCGACATTGCACTGAGCAACAAAATCAGCAAAATGCTCGAAAGCAAGGGCAGCTGGAATGCGGTAAAGAAATACATCGAGAACGTACTACGAAAAAAAGATTGACCTCGACACAGTGCAACAAAGCGACGCCGCACAGATAAAGGCACAAAAAGATGAGCGCATAGCATGAAAGCTGGCTACGAATATGGTGGACCCAGACGTGGGTGAATATAATTGGTATTTTATGGATGCCGATCTGGGCCCTCCCGAAATAATATAGAAAGCAGTTCCGGGAAGGGTGTCTCCCCAGGAGAAGAGGAGGGATCGTTGTAGTGGCCACACCACACGACGCAGTAGACGATGGTCGCTGTAAGTGCGAAAGCATTTTGATCCCTACCTCACCCATAAAAAAACAGGTAGAATCCGCCTAACAGTCGATTCATAAATGTCTTATTGTTAAAAACGTCGATGTTGAAGGTTGTTCAGTAACACTTTTCGCTACAGCAACAATATTCTCAAGCGAATATCCAGCTTTTGCTCTGCCAGTCCTTTTTCTATGCTCGACAGAACCACCTTCTTGAAATGTTTTCACCGTGAATTTGAACATTTGAATGACATTTGACATTTTGAATTGTCGACTCATTCGGAGGAGTATTTCCACCAAAAAAAAACGAATTTCGCAATATGTCGTTCTTAATGGTCGATAATGGCCGATATCATAATAAGTTTTAAGTTTCGTTGTTGTCTTATGCAAAATTGTACATCTTTCCACTTGGTAAATGTCAAAGATAACATAAAAGAAAGGAATTAATCACTACTGACATTAGGCGTCACTTTTGAAAGATCCTTCATTAATCGAGAATTCGAACATTAAATTTAACAATGAGAATTATTGTATGACAATCTGTGATAGGCGCTACCGAGAGTAAATATTTACCTTCTCTACCGATAAAATTCCCAGGATTGCTTGTGAATATTATCGTAAGAAATCAGTACTCAATGTAAAAATCCATATAGTAGAAATATTCATTGACAACACCAAAACTGACTCTTGATCAGTAACTGGGACATATGTCAAAGGTAATATGTTTTGGATTAACTTTTCTCTCGGCGCTCCAAACTCTGACATACGCAGCTTTCAAAAACATGGTCTATATTGTGGAAAAATAACTATAACATTCACGCCTTCAGTCATCGAGGCCAGTCAATGTAAGTGGATGTGAGGTCAGCATCTACTAATTTTTCATTTTTCAAAACCTGAATCTGTTTGGCATACATGACGAGTCGAGACTACTTTGACAGAGATGAGATTCTTTTGTAGAATAATTTTAAAGCGCCCGAACGTTTTGGAAAAGCTGCGTTGAGTGAACTCTCTAACACACGTCAAATTACTCCGACTTAACAGCAGAAAACGAACTTGGTCAGATCACGGAGAGCGAGTCCAAGCTATGGCCACGCTCAGATGACTAAATAGGTTTCGCTGGTGCTAATGGCGGTGCTAGGTTTTACTAGGGTTACAGCCTTGGTTAAAAGAAGAGCAGGCGTACTTTGGAGCAAATCGTTCATGCATCGACCACATAAATACTCTCCGCGTTATTATCAAGCAATCAATTGAATTGAGAGCGTCAGTATACCTGATATTATCGACTTTCGTAAAATGTTTGACACGATTCACCACGTCACAATTCGCAACGCTTTTGAATGTAAAGTAATCCCACAGAAAAACAAAATGTCCTAGAAGCACTATCTTCTGACGCAGACTGCCAGGTACTACATGAATGACGCCTGGGTGACAGATTTGGTGTACCTTCTGTACGTTAACCAGCAAATACCTGGAGATGACTTCTAGAACTGGAAAACTGCCCCATGAACCTGATCAAGAATGAAGTGAAAGCTTTTCCTTACAACCGACCCGAATGGAGCAATCTTTTGTGGCTCTTTGTTCCTTAGGATTAAAACAAACAAAAAAAAATGTTTTCGATGAAATTAGAAAACAATCATTCACTACAGGCTGCTTTCATTAGGCCAAACCCTCAATTTCGATCTCTACTGTTAACAATGGACCACACAGAAGCAGACGATCGGCCAGAGGCGCTCGAAATTGGAGCATAGAATTACTTGAATAGGCCGGTTCTTGTGTTTCATTAAACAACGCCAAGCTGCACACATCTTTAATGGCGCGCCAGAAGCTCTATGAGCTTGGGTAAAAAACACCATAGCATTCATTCTATAGTCCAGACCGAATGATAGTACGAATTGCCCTGAAAATAGGCTTGTGAATAGATCAACAATAGAAATAAAGCCTTCTTAAATCGGGGAAATAAGAAAGCGCCTTAAAAATGGGCAAATGTTATCGAACCAAACGGCGAAATCGGATAATTTTGACAATATGAGTTGCAACGTCATAATTTTTATTTGACCACGCATTCATAACTTCATATAAGATAAGGTGGCGCAAAATTAATCACTCCACCCTTGCAAATGAAAGCAATGGAAGGAGTAAAGGCCAAAATGAAAATTTAAATCGCTTAAAATAATTTTTGTATTTGGTTATACAAAATTTGGATGATTAATTTTGCGCCGCCTTGGATGTATTACGAGGGGTGCCTTTTATATTTCGGGATTTGGCAACCCTGGTGTTGCAATCTGGCAACTGACAGCTGTATCGCAAAGTTTGACATTTTTTGGCTTTTACGCACTCAGAAAGTTTTGAAATACCAGCGCTATTTGAGCTCTTTACAGTAACTTAAAAGATTCATCTCGGTCCAAAAATGGAATTAAACCGTGAACATTTTCGTGCGATTATTTTTTACAACTTTCGACGTGGATTAACTCAGCAACATTGCATGGATGAACTTAATTCATTCTTTGGCGATGAAGATCAATCAAGGAACAGTGTTTATCGATGGTATGGTGAATTCAATCGTGGTCGTAGTTCACTCCTAGACGAATTTCGAAGAGTAAATTCTGAGTGGTACACAACCATTTGTTTGCCAGTTGTCTTCCAAGAAATTAGGAAAACCAATCGCCAAAGATGGATCACTCTTCACCAGGACAATGCGAGCTCTCACACATCGGCTCAAGCAACTGCATTTTTGAGCTCCCAAAACATCGAATTAATGACTTCGAAACAATGACTTCTTTTTATTCCCGTACGTAAAAAACAAACTGAGAGGTCAACGTTTTTCGACACCTGAAGAAGCGGTTGCGGCATTCAGAATGCATGTTTTGGAGGTACCTCATTCAGAATGGCAAAAGTGCTTCGACAATTGGGTCAAACGCATGCAAAAGTGTATAGATCTTCATGGAAAATATTTTGAAAAACAGTAAAGTGATTTTCGATGATTAAAACTTGTTTTTGTTCTCTAATCCCGACATATAAAAGGCACCCCTCATATATATACATTAGCCTGTAATAGTAAAGCACAGTGTAATGCTGTATGTATGAATATATATAATATATATAATATATCTAACCTGGTTTCAATTTTATTGACAAATTTTATTATTTACGAGGGTCGTTTGAAAAGTCCGTGCAAAGTCCGAGAGATGGTACTATCGACGCGTACCGAGGTCATGTTTAGTTACTAGCAACTCTTAGAAGAACATCCACTACGTTTCAGCCAGATCGGTCCATCTCTTTGTGTTTGACATTCATTTGAATCGAGGAAGCCGAGTGTTTTTCTTTTTGGCTTACAACAACACACCAGCTCACGTCTCAGCAGTCGCGGTCGCAAAATTAATGACGTTTGACATCCCCTTTATTCTCCAAACTTGTCCCCACGGGTCCCTCGGGCTACTATTTGTTCCGTAATTTGACGAAATGTAAAAAGAATTTATTCAAACGCGGAAATAATTGCAGAAACGAATGGCTATTTTCCAGATTTTATTATTATTGATTGGCTGTTTATGAACTGCGACCTGAAGAGATCTATTGTGAAGCCATGTAGCCTACTCAAACAGTTTTAGGCTGTTAATAAATTCCAAAACGGCTGTAGGCTTATTTTCTACCAGGAGGTTTGTATCGATTTGCTAGGTAATTTAGTCTGCGTCGTGCCACTGCTGGGCAGTCGCATAGAACGTGTTCTGCTGTTTCCTTTCCCTGTTTGCAGAGTCTACAAGAATCGTTTTCTAACGCACCTATCTTTTTCATGTTATAATTAAGTTTGCAGTGTCCTGTTAGTAGTTCACTGTAAAGTTGTATGTCCTTTTTGCTTAGGTTAAGGTTTGCTTCTGCCTTTGTCCGTTCAGGATCTATGAGTCTTTTCGACTACCGCATGCGCGATTGGACTCTCCACTAGTCGATTAGGTCTCGTTGTTCCTGCTCACGTAGGAAGGCACTTTTGAAGCTGTTATTTACCCCACAGAAAGAGTTAGGACCTATGACGGAAGTGTTTGATCCCTTTTTCGCTAAAGTGTCCGCAATTTCATTCCCTTCATGCCCCTCATGTCCCGGAACCCACTCAAGGTAACAGAGTTTCTTGATGCTAGGGTGCTGAGGATTTTAAAACTTTCCCAGACCAACCTCGATTGGAATGACAAGCTATCTAGCGATTTTAGAGCTGCTTGACTGTCAGAAGGAATGTTAATATTGGCACCGCGCGTGTCTCTCCGTTGGCATTCTCTGATACACAGCTCTAAGGCTTGGACCTCCGCCTGGAAAATGGAAGTGGTTTTTCCTATTGCTATTGCTTTTTTTGAAATGTGGTCCGACAATTCCAGCCCCGACACTACCGTCCTCCATTTTGGACCCATCAGTAAATCACACCTTTGCGCCCTGTTTTAAGGATATTTCATTGTTTCTCTACGCTGAGCGGTCACTTATGACCACTTTGAATTTCTTGGAGAATTATAGTTTCCTTTCCATCTTGTCGTGGACTGTCAGTCACGGAGAGTTCAGGATTGAACCCAGAGTTCTTACATGTCCTGTAAGATTACCTTCTTTGAGATGGAGTAGATGAGGAAGTCTTAGAGCTGCACTGATTGCCGATGCTTTGGCTACAAGACAGAGTGGAATGAGTCCAGTCATCATTCTTAAAGCCACCGTGGGACAGGTTCGCATTGCTTCCGTTACGCTCAGACAGGCTATTCTGTATAAAGATTTAAACAAACCCTATTATTCAGAAGGGATCAACAAGCTTCAACAGTGTTGGACGAAATGTGTAGCCTTAAATCGAGTCTATGCCGAAAAATAAAATAGGTTTACCCCAAGCAAGTGAGTAGTTTTTATTATAGCGCGGACTTTTCGAACCACCCTCGTATTAACTAAGAAAAAGAAAAAAATCGGGCTCTTGAACTAGCGTTCAAAAAGGTTGACATATAAGCAAAACAAAAATACTTTTTACAAATAAGCTTTAAAATCGAATATCTCGAAAACGGTTAAGTTTTGGACATAAAGCCGTATGAAAAAATTAATAAAAAAATACCTAAGGCGACTTTCTCGGTAGCTCTGCTACACGTATGTATGTATGTATGTATATAGATAGCAAATATAGCAAATATATTTTCGCCAAACAAACAGACAAAAACTTTACGTATTCATAAAATTGGCCACGCGCTTAAAGCTCACACTCTCTTCCCCTTCTTTTATCACGCCACTTTATTTGCGCTCTTTCGCATTCGATGCTTAAAAAAAGTTTTTAATTCAACCATCGATATAAGCAAAAAAAATATTCGTAATTCGACGATTACTGCTAATTGATAAGAGCCATTGCATATCTGCGCAGCAAACCACTAGTCTACCAAGCAACTCAGAAAACCAGCTACTAACAATCACCGTTACATACAGACAAACATACAAACGTTTCATGCAACCAAAATTCTATGGAATCGTCATCGTATCTCAATCAGCATTTGCATTTCTTATGTTGACTGCAGCGAAAAGTTACTGCAACGCGTGCAAACACACACACACATACACGTGCATACGTATTTATGTATATCGATGCATACTCATATGCAATATCGCGCATGCACACATGAATATTTACATGCATTTGTAAGTAAGTAGGTATGTGTGTGTGTGTGTATGTATATCCGCTTATGCGCAAGGTGCGCTCGAAACTACTACAAAACTTTTACTGCCAGTCAAACAGTCTAAAAGTCTCTCTAAAAAGGCTTGTAGTAATGTGGCAGATAAGCGGGCGTTGCTGAACGTTGCACGTTGCCACTATAAACGCGCAAATACGAAATTTTCATGCGCACAAACACATATGCATGGGCATGTGTATGTATGTGTTAAAAGTGCGAGATTAGCTTTGTAGGTACGCAGGCGATTGCTGGCAGGCAAGGAGCTGCATTTACTGATAGTCAAACTCGCATTCACAATTGCAGTTCCAATTGCAGTTGCTGGGTTTTGTTGCATATTGCTCGCTAGTTGTATTGCCACAGCAGATGTGCTACAAATGATAATAAACATAATTTCAGCGTTTTATCGCTGAAAATAAAAGTTTTAACAACGTAAATGCACACACACACACATGTACACACATACACAACTTTTATCATCAACGTTATGCTATTTAATGTTGTTGTTGTATCCACTATTACATTTGTTGCGGTGGCAGCAGTAAGCATTTGCCGCCACTTCCATTGCCACTGTCCGTTGCTACTACTACTACTATGACTGTATGTATATATGTATGTATGTATGTGTGTTTGTGTGTGTGCTCTTTTTGCCACAATATCGATTTGTACAATGAAAAGTTGAGAGTTTACCTTCCATTTTCCTCAAAATTTCCACCTCTCAGCTCTCCCTCACATACCCACCAAAGTGTATTCACTTTCGCACACACCCAAAGGTTCTCCGCCAAGCACCAACTTCGACGACTGCATCGATTTTTGTGCTAAATTGACTGCCCATATCGCCTTTTGTATGTTTTCGTTGTCGATTTGTTATTAACTTCTGATCTTGGCGAGTGATTAATTAAGATTGATTGATAAATAAAACTCGTCTGAGCGAAGAAAAAAAATTGAAATCAACTTAACAATGCCTGCAAAGGGTATTGCGTGTACACTTTTCTTTGCATGTTAAAATTTTTGGACCAAATTATTTAAATTAGGCACCCTGTGCTATGTCTTTTGATGATTTTAATTGAATTTTTAATAGACTCGTACCTGGCTTAAAACTTCCTAGATCGCTATTTTTACTTTTTTTAAGTCTTAAAAATAAATCCATTATTTTCTCGGTAGATGGCTATAGTGATCGATATCTCGAAAATGAATCAATCAAACTAATTTAAGGTATTGCTCGTTACTCAAGGTGATATTTCATACTAAAAAAATTCTCTTGCTATTTTTTGTTTGCTTCATTCAGTTGTGAGTTACAGGGTGTTAACAATGGAAATCAGCAAAGAGAAAATTCCGTACATTTTACAGTTTTTCTTTGACAAAGGCGAAAATGCGAGCCAGGCCCATGAAATTGTGAATGGTGTTTATGGTGCCGATGCTTTAAAATCTAATTACGCGCAATTTTGGTTTCGTTGATGCCGTTCAGGCATTTTTGATGTTAACAAAAAAGTCGATAAAATCACAGAAATAATCGAAGTAGACCGGCATGTTAGTAGTCGTAGCACCGCCCAGGATCTAAAGAGCGACCATAAAACAGTTTTAAGCCATTAGCGCAAAAATAATGGTTTTCTTTTTCCTCAAACTAATATATAAAATTAAATTAAGCATTTCCAAATTATTTCAATCATTTGTTTGACTCTACTCGTGGGGCTGGTTAAGCTTCGAATCAAGCCAACACCGATTCTGAGAAAAGTGGCTGCAGCCAGCGTAAAAAATATTACAACTTAACATTTTAAGCAGTTTTTACTATATTTCTGTTTTTTTAATGCTCATCTCATCTCAAAAGTTCAGAGGTAGGGGGTAGGTAGGTAGGGTAGCAGTCGCAATGACACACTTAGGCCTTTCGTAGACCCATTGTGATACCACTGGAACTTATTATTACGCTATGGGTTCCTTTTTAAACCATCCGGTGGCTTTAAGAAACGACCAAAGCTTCGTTAGTTTTAGATGCGCTATGTCCGCTACATCAGTTAAAAATACCATACCAAGAGTGCGGAGCCGTCTTATGGCTAAGCTTTCACACTCACATAAAAGGTGTCTGACTGTTCACAAGATCAACACAGAAGCAACTTTCCAATATCTCAATCGGTGCTTACAAACACGAAATGATGACAAATTTCAACAGCCTGGGTCTGTTAATAAGCAACAGCAATGATATGAGCTTCGCCATCACTGATGGCAACCCAACGTACGTACTACGCTAATATAAAAGTGCTCTTAGCGAAATCTCTCTCTAGAAAATGTATGCTACTGAGATTTGGCCCATGACACTGGCAGAAGAAGAAAGACTTTGGATTTTTGAGCGCGTTATTTTAAGAAAAAATGTTGGTCCCATACGAGTTGACACCGGCGATCAACGGACACGATATAGCAACGCGCTGATTGGCCTGTGGAACTTCAAGGATGTAGCAAAGTTTATCGAAACTCAGGCAACTCTCAAGCTCGTCTAGGCTACGCCGGTCATGTAGTGCGCATGGAGAAATCGCCACCACAGAAAAAATAATAGATTACAATCCGATCATCGCAAAATATAAAGACAGACCTTAGCTGTCGTAGTTACAAATCATCACCGAAGACCTGAAGAAGCTTAAAGTAAAAAATCGGGAAGACGGTGACTCTTGACGAGTCAAATGGAAGACAATCGCCGAGGAAGCTGCTTTAGCTCGAACCGAAGTGCTGATAAGAGATGATGATAGTTTATAGACTACCAAAAAACGAAAACCATAAAAATCCAAATTCAAGGCTTTATGCAAAAAGAAAAATTTCACATAAAAATTTCAAACTTGTTAATGAGAATTTAAAACATTGGGCCGATTAAATTTATATCGCATTAAATTTTAATATAATAAACGGTTTTTCAATTGGCGCGGGTCGATTTTAGCGCCCTGTGGCAGCCATTTTGTTTTGGTGACATCTGTCAAATCTTTTGTTTATTATTCAGTTGTTTATGCCAAATCATCATGTCAAGTTACACGATTGAACAACACGTTCAAATGATAAAACTTTATTATCAAAATGAGTGTTCATTAACGCAAACGTTGCGCGCATTGCGCCCATTTTTCGGTAGACGTGGTGGCCCTTCCAATTTCTTATGGCCCATATTGAACCATATGGACCTAAACGACATGTGGTTCCAGCAGGACGGCGCTACGTGCCACACAGCAAACGCCACGACATTCCATTTCAACATCTACCCGCCCTTATTGAAAGACCCTTTATAATGCAAGTTTGAAATGCCACGGAATTCCCGTTGATTTTTGCTAATTTCGTCCTGATGACTTTACGTATTTTCTGCATATAACAAATGGCCGGTTTCTGTTTATATAGGGAAAATATGCAACACCACAGAAACAAAAAAATATAAAAAATCAACGAAATTTCTCAGGACGCTCTAACTTGCGTGTTATTGTAATAAAACTTAAAGGCTATAAAACGGCATACCAAGAATTTTTCTAGGAATTCTAGAAACAGTGGAATTGTGATGAAAATATTTGTGGAACTTTTCTAATAATTTATATGAAACTTGAGAACTGGGCTCACGTGGTTTTTGTTGGACAACGTCCTAAGACTCTAATTAAGATTTAAAAAAAAAATAAAAAAGTAGTCAATACTGGTCAAAACGTTTTTCCCGCGAGCTATATTTTTATCGCTACATGCAAAACATTGAGGATTTTCTATGAATTTTACAGCAAGTTCTTATGGGCAAAGGAGGGCCCTGACAATTGTTATACCTATACTTAGTGTTCAAGAGCATTACAACATTTTTCACAGAACAGTTTTTTGTAACAGCCTAACAGATTCCAATAGATATAGACATGCGTTCACCAAAATTTTCAATTGGTCTGTCGGCCCGTCTATTTATTCGTTCATACACACAACAACTCAAGTAGAAACAAAGATGCGTGGACGAAACTGTACAAAGCAGGGGTGACAAAGAAAATCACACCACAGTAATTCCATTGCCAAAGTGCTAAATTAGCCCGAGTCACATATTCACTATTCAAAAAACTCAGTGAATCCCGAATGTTTGTGCATCGTACCGTAAATTGATTCTTAGAACCACCTCAAGTGGAGGACAGGATCAGAATACCGGCGTGTGCTCATTGCTCCTTCGAGTAGAGCCACAACTGCGGTGCTTGAGCGAATTTGCCAATATTCCTTGATGAAGCAGAAAATAATGACAAAAGCGCTGGTTCAATGCAAAATACTGATCTGGCAATGAACTATCATGCGTGCTGGTATATCTACTAAATCCTTTCACAAAGTATCTCTACGTAGATTAGCAAGCAGATACATAGTTTTTGAAGTGAAACTTCTTTAGGCGCGTCGGGGGCCCCAAGGCAGATTGAAAATAGGCGAGTGAAACGGTAAGTTCGGAGCGTTACCGAAATCCGTCAAATGGGCGGGGCCAAGGAGCAGCTGCTCCTTCCCACTCTCGCCTATTCGCTCTCTCTGTCGCTCTCTCGCATCGCAAGCGCTGACCGATGTGAGGGAGGCAACCGACAATCGACAACCAACAACGGGTATTATAATATAGATAGCCATAGCCCGTGCAAATGAGTGCTGTGTGTGAGTATCAGATAAAGCGCCGATTGAATGTGTGTAAGCGGGAAAGCAATAAGAAACTGCTGTGAAGTAAATAGATGGTAGGTATGGAGGAGACGAAGCGATACAATGAGTGCGTTTGCCAAACGAGTGACGATAGTTGAAGTAGAAGGTTGTAAAATGACATTTCAACCGTTTCGGTGATCAAAGCAAATTTATTAACGCGCCAAAAGTAGGCAAAAAATACCATTGGAAGTGCAAAGAAATGTCAGCGTCAAGTGCAACACTGCACCCAAGTGTCAAATTTGAAGCTAATAAGGACAAAAATAAATAGTACAAATTTATGTGGAGTGATATAGAAAAAAAAAATATGAAAACCTGAATTTAACACGTGAGAGGGGGGAAAGATCTAAACCGGGGCTCCCATGCGTGGAACAACCAACTTAGAAGTTTCACTTCTACCGTGCGTGAGTCTGACAGACCCTAGTTTTTTTTCTGGTTCGTTTTACTATTTGAATATGACTCGAAAGGTTCTGGGAATCCCACTTTGAAACTATCAGAGAGTACGAAGCATAGTTTCGGCTATTAATGAAAAATTTAAGAAAATATCTGAGGGGGTGTTTCACAAAAATAACAACAACAAACTTACCGAATAATTTTGAAAAAACTCATTTAAGTTTTTGCAATTATTATTTATATTTTTACAATTAATTAAAAGAAAAATACAATTTTTTTGAAATAGGTGTTATCTATAAAAATTAAAACAAAAATCATTGTCTAAATCTTAAAAAACAAAAAAGTAAAATATGTTCCCTTTTAAAAACCGTCATACCAAAATTTTCAACAAAGCATAAATTTTATAATTATTAATAAAAAAAATGTTTCGCTTACTTCTTATTATACTCAAGCCAACAAATAGACCAATTTAAAAAAAATTTACGACAATGCCCAAAATACTTGGACCAGTTAGGTTAGCCTTGGGTCGCTCTAATATAACTTTGATGACTCTTGAAAGCCAATACATTTTTGTGTATGCACATTTAATCTATCGTTTTCTAGGTTTTTATAGATTTTTTTATTGAAAACAAAAATGTAAGACAGGTGAAGCTGCAAAAAAGTATGCCCAGTGGAAGGTGAAGGAATGATGTCCAAAAACAATGTATCGCAATATTGATCTCGAAAGTTTAAGCGCAGCGATATTGAGCTCGAGTCTAGCTGCTGTAGAATCTGAAGCCAAATTAAACAACTCGTAAGTAACGCGACTCGATGTTTCTGAAACATAAGTTTTCGAATGCTTCCAAGAGCTTGGGAACATCCTCAAATGCTATAGAGAAGTACCTCATGAAAGTTTATAAAATATTAAAGTTTTGGTTCGCCCTAATATATTACACATACATTAAAGATCAAGCAGGTGTTTCTGACACTACGAAGCTTTACACAAAAAACAAAAAAAAAAGAAAACGGGTTGTTACTACACAGTGATTAATGATTAAAAACTTATATTAAATAAAGCTAGGCTAATCGCACAGGGGGTGCCGTAGGGGAATGGGTTGATGCGTGACGATCGGAATTCAGCGAGAGAACGTTGGTTCGAATATCGGTGAAACACCAAAATGAAGAAAAACATTTTTCTAATAGCGGTCGCCCTTCAAGGTAATGGCAAATCTCCGAGTGTATTTCTCCCATGAAAAAGCTCCTCATAAAAAAAATATCTGCCGTTTGGAGTCGGCATAAAACTGTAGGTCCCTCCATTTGTGAAACAAGTTCAAGACGCACACCACAAATAGGAGGAGATCGGTCAAACTCCCAGAATATATATATAAGTATAATCTCAAATAAGTAGCACGATGATTTTTACCAATATATTAGGTGGTATTTTCCAAAGCCATATTTTGTTATTTTTGAAAAAACTAAACTCGGTATTGCAATATCGACTTTATAAGACCAGATTATCGATATTATATTTTTAAACATATAGATAAAACACTAAGTCAGCAAGTTTGTAGTCTTACCGACAAAGTAATATTCAGTCTTTCAAAAAATAAGAGGAAAAAACACTAAATTGTTCCTCCCGAAATGAAAATATTTTATTAATTTTCCACTCTGGTCAATCAATAAAAATATATAAAAATATGCGTTGCCAACTGTTGACGTAATAATCTTTGTCAGTTCTGATCAGTACTTTGCCTTTGTTCGACATATTATTCCCATTTGACACACTGTGCTGCCCAACCCATGTACTCGTATATTTCCCTCCACCGCCTTCATCCCTCAACAACTAACATCTTGTTTCGGCACAACCATTAGTAGTGCCCCTACTGCCACAGGGCTTTGATTCTGACTCTAACTCTGTCTCCGACTCTGACTGTGGCGATCTATGGGGCTATAAAAAGCTTATAAAGCACTAAAATGAGATTTCAATTCGTGATAAATCCATTTGGCTTTTAAAGATTCATAGATACGCGCACACAGCCAATTCAATATATCGCATTTTGTGATATAACGTGGCGTGGATATCGTGCGATAGTGGCGGCAGCGACAGCGTCTGCGGTTACGCCAGCGCGCACCAAGCGCACTAAGCGCTACGGGTGGGATGAAGAGGCAGAGACAGAGGTGAAGAAGGTGCTTTAATGAAATCCGCCTGTTTTTATTGCTTTGTGTTATTTTTTTTTTTTTTTGCCTTCTTTTTTTTCTGACTTTTTCAATGCAGATCAGAATCGATGATAAATCTCTTTATATAACCAGTACAGGTATGCGAATGTATTTGGCAGTTTATATGCATGTATACATGTATTTAGGTATGTATGTAAATGTATGTATTATTACGAGAATAACGAAGATGGTTGCCATCTTTCACGTTGATTTTAATTGAGTTGGCAGTGGGTGCCAATGAGTGCAAAGACGCGCGTAGATCTTATTACCATACGAGTACCAGCGCAAGTATACTCGTAATTGGCGATTCATGCAAACACATCAAAATCTACAAATGAGGAGAAATGCGAAAAAAGCGAAGTCAAACAAAACGTAGCAAAACGAAACGAATAAATGTGTCACAATTTCGAAAAGATTTGATTGTGCGATATTGCATTGTTAACGGTCAGGTATTTGATACGCGTATTACTTTTTTCTGTTTGGTTTTTTATTATTTAATTTCTTGCTTTGTTTTCGTACTTTTTTATTTTTGTAACACAATTTATCACACTGTCCAGTCATTGCCGTTATTAGTGTATTTGTTTATTTCCATTGATATTTGTTTTGTTGATTTTTATCGAAAAATCGATTTCCTTTATTTAAGCTTTTGTGTACGCTGCATAAATGTCCATCACACAGTGAAGCCGCCTCATAAAAGTCGATGATCAAAAGTCGCTAAATTTTTTTTTTGATTTCACAGAAAATTATGTAAACGTGCATATGTATGTAGAAGATAAATATTACGTACATTTCAAGAAATCCCTCTAAACTTTGAGGAATAACACTGGCCAATATAATTTTTTGACTTACATTTTCAGCTTAGAAAATATCTACGAAGGCACTTATCTATAAGTATACTAATATACATATATATAATATTTTGAAACTCGCTTTCTTTCTGTTCGCAAAGCTTATGGATTCTGGATGGTCTTGCAGCAGGAAAAACCAACTTTTAAATGATTCTTAAAAAAAAACTTTGAAAATTCTGTAAAATCTAACATGCACACTAACATCACATAACATTAATCGCAGCAGAGCGCTGTCATTTGCGATTTACAGTTGAGCAGCGCTCTGCTGCTGTTAATGCCTACATATTTATAGTACAGAACAAAGCAAGAGATATGTGAGAGCTAATGTTAATGTTAGTGCTGCCTCTTATGTTAAGTAACTAATAAATAGAGAGGATGGTGCGACAATATGGGGTTTTATGTTGAGTCGTTTACATACATACAACAACTAACATTGCTGTTCGTACCCGCAGTGAATAGAAGTGCGATATTTAGACCAGTTTGCACTTTTGATTTTTTTCGTTTTTTTCATAATTTTTTTTTTTTTTTTTAATATAACTTATTCTACCACAAATACCACATTAATCAAAGTTTCAAACGCATTTTCCTTTTAAATGAAAAAAAATCGCCCAGCACATAGAAATAAATACCGTCCGTTAGTTCCTGGAGAAATTAGCAACACCGTCAGAGAAAAAAAATCTCACAAATCAAGGATAGTTTCGATCTTACTCAAACTTGCACTTTATTGTACTAAAATTTAATGATTTTTTAAGGGTTTTTCAATTGGCGCGGGTCGATTTTGGCGCCCTGTGGCAGCCATTTTGTTTTGGTGACATCTGTCAAATCTTTTGTTTATTATTCAGTTGTTTATGCCAAATCATCATGGCAAGTTACACGATTGAACAGCACGTTCAAATGATAAAACTTTATTATCAAAATGAGTGTTCATTAACGCAAACGTTGCGCGCATTGCGCCCATTTTTCGGTAGACGTGGTGGCCCTTCCAATTCCTTATGGCCCATATTGAACCATATGGACCTAGACGACATGTGGTTCCAGCAGGACGGCGCTACGTGCCACACAGCAAACGCCATTTTATTCCATTTATTGAAAAACCCTTTATAAAAAAATTGTTTTTTTTTCTAATAAATTATGAATTTCGATGAACTGCTAATAAAAACTGCTAATGAAAAATATGTAGTTTGAGAAAAACATTGTCTAGAAACGGAAGAAAATCGCAGCAAATTACCACTAATTACTGAGCATAGTGTTAGCTATTAGTAAAAAACAAAGAGAAAAATCTGCGGGAAAGAGTTTTTTAAAAATAGTAACAAAAATAAATTTTTTGCCAATAATTTTGAAAGAAGAAATTAAATTAAAAATAAAAATGTTTAATAAGTACATTTTATCCCAAAAATTTTAAAACAAAAAACGATTTTAAACAAAAAAAACTCTCCACCCAAGTTTTTCAAAATTATTAAATTCCGTTCAAAACTGTTTTATTTTACTTATTGAAGCCTACAATTTAAACCAATTTTGAAAAAAAATAAAAAAAAAAATCTGAGGAGTGCGTTTTTCCAAAAATTACAATCAAAGCCTTTTCCGAACAGTTTTCAACACAGAAATTTTGTTTTTTTTATAATTTTTAATACGTATATTTTACCTGCCGTTTAAATGTTAAAAAGAAACGAAGAAATTTCACTATAAAAAATTCTATACCCAAATCTTAACCTGGAATAGGTTTCAAATTAATCAACTTTTTTCAAAGCTTTCTCATTTTATTTCTTATTCTTCACAAGCGTACAAATAAACCGATTTTCAAAAAACTTAGAATAAATCTGAGGGTCGTGCTTTCCAAAAATGTCAAAACAAAAATATCGCACCCTAAATACAAAAGGGTCACAACTCAAAATGTATCTTCTGCTCAAATATGAACGAGACGTTATCAAAAAAACGGTCCGCGGATGACATATCTCAAAAATAAATTTTTTGTTTTTTGGTAGGACTGTTATAAGCTTACATGGCAAATTTCAGCGTGATATGTCACATAATTTGTTTTCTGTGCTACTGTAAACAAGTCAAGCTCGAGTGTGGAAAATTTTGAGTTGTGACCCTTTTGTGTGTGTGATATGTTCAAATGAGTTTGAAAAAAAAAATTAATTTTTTTCAAAAAAAAAGTTTATTTTCTCATAATAACATACAAAAAAAACAACTTTTTTTAATGCTAAAAATCCACGAAGATATTTCACTTTATAATATTCTATACATTTTTTTTCAAAATTTCCAAAAAACATATCTTCGAATAATTTTCAGGAAAAAGATGTTTCAAAATTTTCAAAAAAAATGTTAATTTTTTTCCAAAAAAATAGTTTATTTTCTCATAAAAATTAAAAAAAATTACTTTTTTTAATGCTAAAAATAAACGAAGATATTTTACTTTAAAATATTCTATAAATTTTTTTTCAAAATTTCCAAAAATCATATCTCCGAAAAATTTTCAGAAAAAAATTTTGTTACAAACATATTTTATTCTAAAAAATTCAAAAAAAAGAAACAATTTTTCAAATGTTAAATAGAGCCGAAGATATTTCACTTTAAAAAATTCTGTACCGCAATTTTCAAAATGGATTAGATTTCAAAACTATTCAACTTTCTTTCAAAACCTTTTTAATTTACTTCTTGTTCTACTCAAGCCGCAAATAAAACGATTTTCAAAAAAATTAAAAAAAAAAATCTGAGTGGGATGTTATTCAAATATGCCAAAACGACATATCTTGGAATAATTTTAAGCAAAAAATAATAAATTTTTTCCAAAAAAAGTAGTATATTTTAAAAAACTCTATACGCATATTTTCAACACTGAATTTCTCAATGGTTGAAATACTGAAAAATTAAAACTAACGAAAAAAATTTACTCACATTAGCTTTACACTCAAACGAAACAGCTAAACTGCCCACCCGTTAAACTCAATAGTGTAATCATTCCCCAAATGAATGTTACAAAATATCTTGGCACGCACCTCGACAGCAAGCTTACATGGAAAACGCAGACTTTACCAAACGCAAAGCACTTGGGATTAAACTCCGAAACCTATACTGGTTACATAATCGAAATTCTCATGTTTCTCTTGAAAGTAAGCTCTCACTTTACTCAGCTATCGGGAAACCGATGTGGACCTATGGCATACAAGTCTGGAGCACTGGACTTATATTATATCTTAGTTTTAAGTACAAATATTGCTGCTTGTTAGAACCAGGATTGCAATAAATAAATGGACTAAAAAAATCGTTAAATTAGGTTTCTGCCATTTTTAATTACTTTTAAATAAGTTCATAATTTAAAAAAAAAAAATTTAATTTTTGTGCAAATGCGGTAGTAGTATGTATATTCCGGGCTACAGGACAATATCAAAAATATTAAAATTTTAATATTTTTATCATTTTAACTCAAAAATTTAACATTTTTACCATTTAACTCATTTTTTTAACTTACAGTTACTCAAAATTTTAACATTTTTTAACATTTAACTCATTTTTTTAGCTTATATTATCTCAAAAAAAAAAGTTAAAAATTTTGAATTGGGTCGATTTAGTCCACCCCTAAATTATAGTTACTCGTAGTTAATATTTTTAAGATATTAAAGATATCTATTTTTGATGTACTAGTAATCAATATTTAGGTTGGTACAGTTAAAATTTTGTGTTGGGTCGATGTCTATTAAGTGAAAAAATGTTAAAATATTGATTACAAAATATTTAAAGTAATCTATTCAAACAAAAATAAAAAAAAAGTTAAAAATTTTGAGTTGGGTCGATTATTATTGATTGATAATTTTAAATATTTATTACAAAATATTTAAAGTAATCTATTCAAACAAAAATAAAAAAAAAGTTAAAAATTTTGAGTTGGGTCGATTATTATTGATTGATAATTTTAAATATTTATTACAAAATATTTAAAGTAATCTATTCAAACAAAAATAAAAAAAAAGTTAAAAATTTTGAGTTGGGTCGATTATTATTGATTGATAATTTTAAATATTTATTACAAAATATTTAAAGTAATCTATTCAAACAAAAATAAAAAAAAAGTTAAAAATTTTGAGTTGGGTCGATTATTATTGATTGATAATTTTAAATATTTATTACAAAATATTTAAAGTAATCTATTCAAACAAAAATAAAAAAAAAGTTAAAAATTTTGAGTTGGGTCGATTATTATTGATTGATAATTTTAAATATTTATTACAAAATATTTAAAGTAATCTATTCAAACAAAAATAAAAAAAAAGTTAAAAATTTTGAGTTGGGTCGATTATTATTGATTGATAATTTTAAATATTTATTACAAAATATTTAAAGTAATCTATTCAAACAAAAATAAAAAAAAAGTTAAAAATTTTGAGTTGGGTCGATTATTATTGATTGATAATTTTAAATATTTATTACAAAATATTTAAAGTAATCTATTCAAAAAAAAAAACAAAAAAGGATACATTTATTTTTTAAAGTACCTTTCAAAAAAAACGACGAACTCCTCAAAACAAGAGTCTTTGAGTCAGATTTGAACTTGCAACAAAATTATTGTTATAATTCCAACTGCTTAACCAACTCATCTAAACATCATATTCTGAAGTAATGTAATTACAGCTGAGTAGTATGCAAAGCAAGCAATGCTGATCTTATCAACATTGCTCACAATCTATAAATAGAATAAGCATAAGCACAAACCAAAAAAAAATGAAATACTTTTGAATACGAGTCACAAACTGCAAGATAAGCATAATATTTGATAAGCTTTTATACATCAACACATGTTTCGACTCTGTCGAAACCGTTTGACTTTGTCAAACATGGTTACAAGTGCAGTATGTATTTAGCGTTAGAAGAGGGTGGACGCAAAATAATTGAAACTTCAAATTTGAACTCTTTGAAGTTCAAATTTATAAAATTTACCCAATATTGGTTCATAACTTAAATCTCTTATTAAATATGTTATTGGATTAGATGGATAAATTTTACTAATATAAAATATTTCTCGAGTCCAATTATTTTTATATTTGTTTTCAAATTGTTTTTTATGTGATTGAATTCTTACTTTTTCTCCAATTTTAAAAACTGGTTTTTCTAAATTGTTTCTATTAATTTTAAAACAATTATCAAAAATTAATTGTTCATTTTTTTCATTTACTTCACATGGTTTCATACCAATAGTTCTATGTACATCTTTGTAATTATATTCATATAATATTTTATCAATTACATCAATCCAATTAGTATTTTTCTGAATTTCAAATCGTATTTTTAGTTTTTCATTAATGGTTCTATTAAATCTTTCTACAATTGATGATTTCTTTTCACTAAATGTTTGATACATGTTAATATTGTATTTATCTAAAACTTCTTGGAAATGTTTATTTAAAAATTCTTTACCAGAATCTGTATGAAGTAATTTTGGTGCACAACCTGCTTTTTTAATAATATTTAAAAATGCTTCAGAAGTTGTTTTTCCATCTTTCTTTTTTAATGGTTCTATATAAGCAAATTTAGAAAATGTATCAATTACATTAAGCATATATTTGTATCCTCTATTAATTCTAACATTAACTGTTGTCATAATTAGTAAATCTGCTGCCCATAGTTCATTTATGCCTTTAGTAATAATTTTTCTTCTTTCAAAATTTTTTCTTACTGGTTTATGCAACTCTTTTGCTATTTTAAAATCATTATTTTTAGTATCAATAAATTCATCTTTATCCATTTCAAAAATATTTAAAATTTATTTTAATTAAATAACAATGATATCAGATAAAGTTTTAAAAGAATATATTAAAACACAAAAAGACTTAAAAAATAAACTTCAACAATTTAATTTAAACAAAGTAATAAAACAAGAAAAAATTAATGAAGATCTTCAAGCAATTATTCAACCATTAAATCAATCAGTTATTAATGTTCACAATTTAAATGATAGCTTTAAAAATTTAATAGTAGATTTAAATCAATCAAATCAATCATATAAAAAAACAATAGATAGACATTCACAAAGTGAACATGTTTCAACGGAGTCGAAACCGTTTGACAATAATATGAATTTACAAACTAATGAATTTAACGAAAAGCAACTATCACCAATTAGAAAAACAAACAAACAAAAATTAGTTGAAAGTACACCAACAACTAGCACAGGTTCACGAAGCGAACAGTTGACTCCATCAACATCAAAAGACGCTCTTTTGCGTAGTGCAAATGAAACGTTATCTACACCAGTACAATTTATTTCAGACAAAATTGGAAATATGGCAATGAAATATTTAAATTTAAATAATTCTGATATGAAATTATGTGACAATATTTTTGGTCTAAGATCTGAAGATGGAAAAGATTTATGGATTGGTAATACTGAAGTAAAAATTAGTAATAATGATATTATTTTAAGTAATAAAACTTATAATGGAACAAAAGGGTTATGGGAATTAATAACTTTAAAAGAACCATCAACAGCTGTAACAAATAATGATTTACAAAATTATGAAGAAATTATATTATCAACATATGCTTACATGCAAAATAATGACAAAAGTTCTAAACGTATTAAATCTAGCGTTGGAAATAAATATATGAATTTTATTAGACCAATATTGATTAAAAATAAAATTATAAAAGAAAAAGTAGGATCTGGTTTAAATTCAAAAAATAATCTTTCAAAATCATTACAAAATTTTAAAATTAAAACTAGTTTACCTACTGAATATGTTCGTTTTGCGAATAGTTCACAATCTGAACGTGTTTATTGGAATGATATTAATGAATTAAAAGATAGATTAAATTTGTTAATAGGCGAGTATAATGCAGGAAATGATAGTCCAGAAATACATAATGAAATTATGAATATTATTGAGGAACTAAGAGAAGAAAATATGTTGACTCTCTCCGAAGGAAACGTATTAACTGTTTAATTAAATTACATATAAATTTAAATAAATTAAAAATTTTTTTTTCTAATAAATGGGAATTGATAAGTTTGGACAAAAATCTTTTTCAGAAATAAATTCATCTAATGAATATTCTCTTAATAGAATAATATCATTAGAAAATGAAGTTGAAGAAATTCGTTCAAATAGTGATCAAATGAGAGAGATTATTAGTAAATTAATGGAATTAAATCAACTACTTCAAAAAGAAGTTGAAAAACAAGAACAAGATAATGTGGTAGCTTTTGGTGTTGTATATAAAGAAATAGAACAATTAGAAAATAATTTAAATCAAGATATTATTAACATAACTAAACAAGTAGATTTTATAGAAACAAATACTGAAAATTTTAAAAACAGTTTAGAAAAACAATTGGATAGTTATTCGGAAAAACAAATTTTAATTGATAATTATCTTAAAGATTTAGTTTTACAAAATAAAGACAATATTAATCAAAATAATATTACTAAACAAAATGATGAAACTAATAATAAGATTGATAAAAGTATTCAAGTAGATGAATATATAAAACAATTAAATATTGAAGAAAGTGAAACAGATATTCAAGAAAGTAAACTACAAATTGAAACAAATATAATTCAAAAATAATTTAAAAAATTCATACATATATAAATGATAAACAAAAATAATAAATCAAAATAAAAATTCAAATATTCAACATCGTTGAAATATGTTCACATCATATTTCATTTGAAATTAAAAAAAAACTTAATCTAATATAATTAATAATTTAATGTATAGTAAAAAGGAGGGGGTTCGTTTTAGTTACCTACATTTCTTATTTTATAATGTCCCCAGGGTAATTTGTAAGTCTTATTTAACTTATCGTTATCATTATTATTCAATTTTTTATTAAAATAAAACTTATCATCATAGGGTGACAATCCTATTTTATTCTCTTCTGTAGTATATAGTTTATTATCATATGATCTAATATTATGAACAGTTTCATTTTTATTTTTTAAATTAATCAAACAATTCTTATAATCTTCAATTGTTAACTTTTTAATATTATTTTTCTTTATTCCTTTACAAACTTTTTTATCACAAACATCGGTCTTAAATGCATACATTTTACTTCTAAGTCCACAAAATTCTCTAATTGGTATTCCATTATATTCATCTTTAAATTTTCCTGGTACTTTTTTATTAATATTAGATTTTAAATCTTCAATTGGAAAATTATCTATATAATCACTGGTATCATAATTATCTAGATCATCTTTCATTTCAGAATAAATATCAAAATCATCATCAATATGTTTACCTTCAAAATAAAGAATAAATGAATCAGTATCTGTTCCTAATAATTTCATTCTATTACCATATTTAGTTTTAAGTTGTACATACATTTTAAACATTAATAATTTTGATAAATCTAAAATATTTTGACCTCCAAAGATAGGTTTATTTAATTTAATATTTGTATTTTTACCAAACACTACACACATATTATGATCTATTATTTTTCTTGATTGATATGTATTTCTACTTATTAGTTTTCTCATAATTTTTTCAGTTTTAACTATTCTAACATTAAGTCTATTTCTAACATTTTCCATTTGCTTACCATATACACTATTATTCATAAGTTTGAAAAAATCTTTTTCAAAATCGTTTTTAGCTTCTTTTCTAAGTGTTGTATTTTTTTCAATATAATTTTTTAACCATGCTTCTTGTCTACATTTAATACCTCTATGAATTTTAGTTAAAATTACACCATTATTTAAATATTCTTTTAATAATCTTATATCAATTATATAATTTTTCTTTGGTAACAACGTACACATTAATTTTTTAATTTTATCATTTGGTTTACTACCAATCCCTTTATTAATTAAGTCTGTTTGATTTGGTGATAAATCTTCAAATTGTGGAACATAATGATGAGGTGCTGGAGCATAATCATTATAAAAGTTGTGTAATTCCGGAGGAATACTTATATCAACTTCTAATGTATATCCAATATTATTATCATCAAAATCTTTATTTAAAATATTATCAACATTACAAAAATATTTAATTTCATCTTCATTTAACCATTCATGATTACCAACACTTAATTTTTGTGACATGGCCCATCCATATAAATTATTTGCATCTAAATATAAAATATAACTTGTTAATTTTTTAGAATCGTATATACCTTTAAGAGAAGCTTCCTCTTTACTTAATTTATAAACTTGTTCTACAATATCAGCATGTTCCTTTCGGTAACCGTTGACATGGTCAATATGTTCACTCTGTGAACCGTTGACAGAGTCAACGTAATAATAACAATTATTAGCTTTAGCATAGTTATGTGCAATTTGTGATATTCCACCTCTAGTTCCACTTTCATAAAATTCATACATATCTTGATCTGTTAATAATTCTAATTTTTGTTTGGTTAATTTTAAAGCAGATGAATTACTTAAATGTGGTGAACTTATATAATGTATAGGATCGAAATTATAATTTTTAAAACATTCTTTTCTAAAATTATCAAATACATCACTTAAAAGTATAACATCTAATTTCAAATACCAGTTATGATAGTCTCTAAATGTTTTACAATTAAAATGTTTCCAAAATTTATTTGCAAATTTATAATCGTTAATATTAATATTTCCATTTAATGATGAATTAAAATTTTCAAGATTTGGAAATTCTGTTATACTTAATTTTTTATAATCATCAATAAATTCATATGGATATACACCTTTTCTAAGTAAATAACATTTATTTTTTAATGATAGATTTTTAAAAATATTATTAAAGTTTTCTAAATGATCAAAATTAATAGGTTTTATATTTTTAGTATTACAAACTGAACAAATACTACAAGCATATATTTTATTCTCAGTATTTTTACTAACTTTATAAGATACATAATCCATTTTTCTTATTTTCTTACATGTTACACAATATATATCATTAACATCTAATAAATTTTTAACAGCTTTATCTAATGAAGTATTTATAAATTCCATTGAATCTATAAATCTTAATTCTATTTTTTCGACAACTGTATATAATTCTAAATCTGTTGAATTACAATTACGACAAGTGTTTCTTGTCTTTAAATTATATTGATATTTACATTTTTCATTTTTACATTTTAAATATTTAGTTTCACCTACAATAACTGGTTTTTTAATTTGTTTAAATTTTTCAGTACTCGTTGCTAGAACACTAGTTTCAGTTTCAGGATGAAATTCATCTAAATATTTTAGAAATAATTTTGAATCATAACCTTTTAAATTATGAATAATAATTGGTAAAAATTTTGGCATCTTTAACTTTAGATTACATTTATTACATAAAGCCATTCTATATTTACCAGTTGTATGGTCATGATCCCAACATTTTTTATTTTCTTCAGAAAATGGAATATCACAAATTTCACAATTGTTAGTATTATCAAACTTTAATATCGATTCTTTATCCTGAATTATATTATTCAATTTTCTTACTTCATAATAATCTTTAGCATATTTTATTAAATTATCTAAGAATGATTTCAATAGCACTTTTCTATTAGAAGTATTCTTTGAAATATATTGTTTGTTATAAGTGTTATAAATACCATAACTATTTGGAATGTGTTCATGAAGTAATATTGTATTTTTACATTTGTCAGATTTTTTTTTATTAATTTTTTCCAAAGTACATTCAAAATCAGCATATAAAGTATATGGATGAAATAATTCTGCACCATTAGATTTATATTTTAAAATATTTTCACCCTCTTTAGGTAACTTTATATTTTGTATTATATTATTATCATCTTTTAATAAATAACATGTTTTTATATGTTCTTCTAATTCATCAGATTTTTCAAAATGTTTAAAACATTTATTACAAATATGTAGATGTTCATGCTGATGATGAATTTTACCACTTAAAAATCCAGATAAATTTTTAAGTGGTACAAAGTGAGATTTGTATGTTTCTTCTGTAATATTTTCTTCTATATATATAATATTAACATGTTTTTTTGGCAAACCATTAACGAAATTACGAAAAGAGTTACTTTTATACATTAATTGAATTTGGTAATATTCATCATCATTTTTTTCTGAATCATAATGATAAAAATTCATGGTAATATTAAAATAATCTTCTAATTTTTTAACATTTTCTTCATTAATTATAAATGGAAATTCTAAATTTAGATTTTTAAATGTATCATCATTTTCTAAATCTTCAAGATATTTTTTATATTTTGTTGGTCTTTCTGGATGAATTTTTAACACATCTTGATAAATAGAATATAAGATACAATATAAAATACATTTATTATCAGTATTTTTAATATTAACACAATTTCTATTAGTAAATGGAATATATGATCCAGCAAGAATTTGAGACTTATCTCTACTAATATGTGTTTTTACTATTCTAACAAAGCTAGCTGTAGATCCTTTTGTACATTTTTCTGAGAATTTATTATTTATTTCCTCTATCATTAAATAAAATTCTTTTGTATAGTTTAATCTATTAACATAATGTATTTCTGATCTATACCAATATTCATAACTTTCTTTAATTTTATTAGTTTTTTTATCAATAATCACAATATTTACCGCTGTTGCTAAAGACACTTTAAAATTACTATATTTTTTAAAACCTTTGAAAAAATATTTGAAACAATTTCTTTTTATTAATTCTAAATGTCTTTTAATATTAAATTCTTCATTATTTGTAAACTCTAAATCAGCAACCATATTGTTAAAACATGAACCATTTAATTGTTTTTCTTGAATATCAATAATATCAAAATCATAATCATCAAAATTTTGAAATATATTTTGAATAACATCATTATTATGCTTTTCTATTAAAACATTTATTATGTTTAATAAACTATTTTTATTTTTATTATACCAATATTTTGGCAATTGAAAAATATGTTTATTTGCTCTAATATATTTTTTTAGATTTTTTAAATTTTTGGATTTCAATTCTTTAATATTAAATGAATTCATTTTTATTTATTTGATATTTTTACTTAATTTTTCCTTATTTATATAGAAAATTTTTTTTTAAATATTTTGAATTATCGCCAATAAATAATATTTAAATATTAATTACTTCATAATAAATTGTTAATTATTTTCTTTATTATTAATATATTTAATATGAAATTGAGAATTACAATGACGTTTTTTATGTGATGCTGTATACCACATTCCACATTCACACTTTAATCTTTCAAATCTTGATGGTAATGAGTTATAATATGCAATTTTTTGATTGTAACAGTTTTTACAATATCTCTTATTCGAAATAAAATTAGAAATAGTTTTTTCTTCTAAACATGAAAAACATATTTTTTTACCATCTATAATAGACAAACATATTTTTTCACCATTTATTATTTTATGATATAATCTTTGTTTTAGTACGTTAACTTTATGAACAGTTTCTTTCGGAAAAATAGTTTCTTCCTCTGTCACATTCAATTTAGCGAATTGATTGTTTAAGACTTCAACCATCTTAATTTTTATATTTATATCTCAAAAATTTTTTAAAATTAATTTACATTTCTAATATTTAATCTTATACTAATTTTTTCTTTTCTAAAATCAATTAAATTATTATCCTGATCAACTATATAAATAGTTATGTTTCTGATAGTATTTGTATTTACTGGATAGTATATTAAATTTTTAGGTATTTCATTTATTTTTTCACCAGGTTTATCGTTAATGAAAAATTCATGAATAATATTTGTTTGTTTATTATTTTCATAACTACCTCCTACAATATTACATTTTATTCTAATAGAATTAACATTCATAATATTTACTGGTAAATCAGATGATACTAATGTATTAGGTTGAATAATTTGTTCACTAAATCCTAGTAATGAAGCTATGGAATTTTTTTGTGTAAAATCAATAATATAATCACTTTTAATTTCAACTTTTAATGTTGTCATATTTGGTTTAATAGTAATACCCTTTATTTTCTCTTTTATAAAATTGCTTATATCATTTATTTCATATGAACCAGTTGGGAATGTAATTATTTTGTTAACACTGTTAATTGTATGTAAATTATCTTGTGAATCATTTCCTTCGAAAATATGTTCACTTTGTGAACCAATGACAGAGTCAACATAATGTAAAATATTATTTTTTAATTTTTCAGATATGTTCGGTATAGAATTATAAGTAGAAAAATTAAGCAAACACATTTCAAAATCATGTTTAACTTCATTTGACTCTGTTGAAATATGTTTATTATCTAAAATTATTGGTTCATCAAAATTACATGAAATTATTGAAGTATTTCCATCTAATGATATAGTCGGCATTATTTAATTAAGTAAAAATTTTAAACATAGATGACCACAAATTATTTCATTTATTTCTTGATCAATATTATTATTAAAAATTACAGTATTTTCATTAGTTTTGAAATATTTTTCTATTAATATTGGTAATTTATTTATAGCAAAGGAATCATAGTAAAAAATATGATTATTATATTTTTTATATGCTACCCAGTGTGTACCATTACCATCATTATTATCTAAATTTATTATTCCACATTCTTTATCTTTTATCTTTTCTGGTAATCTATCTTTCATGAATACACCCCTAAAATTTGCTATATTAAATTTTCTAGCATATTTTTTTAAATCATAATTACTTAATGGTTTAATTGGAATTAATTCAAAATCAAATTTTTTTTAAGTAACATACCATTACCAGATTTTTTAAGTAACATACCATTACCAGATTTTATATTTTTTTCTTCTAATGCTTTATTATGACGTATTTTTTCTTCTAATAATTTATCGTTAGTTTTTTTATCATTATATGCTCTATATAATGTTGTTCCTGCAGTAACTGCAGCTCCTATTGCTGGAATAAGTGGTAATAGTGCTGGTAAAAATCCGCCAATTTTTTCATTATTAAAACTTTGTAACTGAGACATAGATAATTTTAATATAAAAATTTTAAAAGTAGTTTTATTATTATCTAAATGTTTTTTTATTGAATTAATTTGTTTTCTAGTTAATGGTAAATATGTTTCATTCATTACACTTTCTTTAGTTCTTTGTAATTGAATTGGTTCTAATTTTATAGTAATATCTGTTTTATTTTTCATAGCATCATAAACTTGTTTTTGTTGATCCTCATTTAGAGATATTGGATATTTAATATATCGTCCACATTTTGGAATAAAATTAATTTCATTTTCATTTGTATTATGTTCACTTTGTGAACCGTTAACAGAGTCAACATTTATCAATTCTTCAGTTAATGAATTGTGAGTTGTTAAACCCATACCCATTTTTCTTTTAAATTTCATAGCATTAGTAGTTAAATATGCATTTACTTTTTCTGATAAACTAGCATCTTTTGCTGAAACTCTTGACCATGCTTTATCTTCTAAAATTTTATCAGCTTCATGTCTTTTCTTTATATCGTTACTTTTAGAATATGCAATATCATGTTCTTTAGCTGCTTCATCTAATTTATTAATTGGATGTATATCTTTTTCAAGTTTTAATTCAAGATTAGTACCAGGTCCTAAATAATTATATCCTGGAGAATGTAATTCAAATGGAAGATTATTTATAAGATTATTTATAATACCACTACCATAATATCGCACCATTTATTATAATAGAAAATGTGATGTATTTATTTATTTATTTGGATAATTATTAATCATGAACTGAAGGTAAACTTGAAATATCATCATCAACTTTTTTATTAATATTAGACAATTCGTTTTTATTTTTCTTATTTATTTTAGTTACATTCTTTAAAAGTTCCTCTGTTAAACTATTTGATTTAGTCTGTCGAGAATTGTATTCATTTGTCGAGAATTGTCGAGAATTGTCTTCTTTTGTCGAGAATTGTCGAGAATTGTCTTCATTTTTAGTGTTTTTGCCAATAATTTCAATACCAAGTAATTTAAGTCCATTATTAAGAGAATCGCGTGAAATATGATTTTGTTCGCAAAATTTTACTTTAGTTAATTTTAAAGTACTAGCTTGTTCTAAATAATTAATAGCTAAATTTCTTTCTCTAATTTGTTTAAGTTCATTAGCATTTTTTGGAATATGAATATTTTTTGAATTTCTAAAACTTTTTGTTTTCCCTTGTAGTGATACAAGTGGTGAAACAGTTTTAGTAGAAGGGCTTGGATGATTGTATAAATTAGTTATATTCTTATACATTTTATTCATTTTAATTTATTTATAAAAAAATTTTTTAAAATAATTATATTTTTCTTAGTGTTTCAATATAAAAAAATATTAAAAATTTTTATTATAATAAATGTCGAATATACATACAATTGAAGAATTTAAAACAAATACTGATGTGCCTATCTTGAAATTAAGAGGATCTAGTATAAAACTATTAAATAAAGAAGAAATAGAAAAAGAGGTTAAACAAACACAAGAATTTATTAGGCAACATAAATCTCAGTTTAATAATAGAAGTGGTTTTGTTCAATGTTTAAATGATGCACTTAAAAATAATGATCATGTATGGCATGAATATGCTGTTTGTATTATGAAAAGTGTTAAAAATATTAAAGATTATAATATTGAATTACATTCAGAATCAAATAAAATATTAGTAAATGAATTATTAAATGAGAAAGCTATATTAGAATTTAGTTTAATGAGTTATGAAGAAATTATTGGCAAATTAAATGATGATATGTATGAGTTACAAGTAAATTATGATATTCTTGAATCAGAACATAATAACCTTATAAATAGCATTGAAAATAAAAACGCTGCATTAGCTGAAAAATATAAGAACAATTTTATTAAAAGACAAAAAGCTATTGAAGAATCTAAAACAATGAAGATTGGACTAGTAAATAAAAAAATTACAACACAAAAACTCAATGATTTATTGAAAAGTGTAAGTAAAATGAAATAAAAAAAAAAATATTGTTAATAAATGAATACTTGTGTTAATATTATTCCATATCAAAATGATTGTATATCACAGTTATACATAATTGATGCTAATAATAAATATAATGGAGGATGTAGATGTGTCATAATGGATCCGTCTTTATTAAAATTAATTTCTATTGTAATTTTTATTGTAATTGCAATTCTTATATTTTATGCAATATATTTAGATATACAAAAAAAGGTAATTGAAAATGAATGTAAAAAGATTAACAAAAAAAAAAATATTAAAAATATTTAGGATTTTTTCTATTGCATTAAATGAATAATTGTAAAAACAATTTTGATAAAAATAATCAATTATCAAAAATAGATTTTATTATTTCAAATGGAATAGATAAAATAATGCAAAATGAATACATTTCAATGGTACTAATTATTATTCTATTAATAATGTTTTTTTATAATTTGATAAGACAATTAAATACAAGACTACAATTATTTTAAACATAGGTTTCGACCTAGTCAAAACATATTAGTAAATTTTTAATAATATTTTTTAGTTAAATAAATGAAAGAAGAAAAAGGTATCGAATCTTATGACTTTTATGAACATTTGCCATCTAATTCTACACTATTAAATGAATATGGAAGACCAATAGAAATAAATATTAATAATCAAGACATTAAAACGTTACCATCAAAAAGTTTACTTAATATTAGAGGTCAAATTATTGCTAAAGATAAAGATGGTAAAATATTAGATAAACTTAATCCTGATAAAATAAATTTTGTGAATAATGGTATAATAAATCTGTTTAGTAAAATTACATATTTTATTAATTCAGTTGAAATTGATAAAATTGAAAATCCTGGAATAACAACAACAATTAAAGGCTTAGCATCATTTTCTAATGATTTATCATTAAATAATGCTGGTTGGCAAATTGTAAATAAAGGTAGTGTTTGTAATAAGAAAGGTTATTTTTCTGTTAGCATTCCATTATGTATATTAATTGGGTTTTTTGATGATTACAAAAATTTCATTTTTAGAATTAATCAAAAATTAGAATTAATAAGATCAAATGATGATACAAATTGTTTAATTATTGATAATAGTTTAAGTGATCATACTTTTTCTATTGATATTAATCAAATTATATGGAGAAAGCCTCATGTTAAATTTTCAGTTGAAGTTGATCATGAAATTAATAAAAAAATTTCAAATAATACAAACTTTCAAATGTATTTTAGAAATTGGAGATACTATTGTACTACTGCAATTCCAGCTGTAAAGACTTATACCTGGAATATAACATCATCTAGTGCTAAACCTAGATATTTTCTTATTGCATTTCAAACATCAAGAAATCAGAATAATTATGAAGACAATAGTAAATTTGACCATTGTAATTTAGAAAATGTTGTAGTTAAATTAAATACAAATAGATATCCAAACTATGATATGCAACTATCTATTAATCAAAATAAATTTGATACATTATATAATATGTTTCTAGATTTTAAAAATTCATATTATGGTTCTAGTATAAATAATTTACCAATAGTTAATTGTGATACATTTTTAAAAGAATATCCAATAATATGCATTGATACATCTAAACAGAATGAGGTAATTAAAGAGGCTGCTATTGATATTAAAATTGAATTTAAATGGACAGAAGATTTTCCATCAAATACAGTCGTTCACTGTTTAATTATTAGTGATGATAGTTATTCATATAATCCACTAACAAATCAAGTGATGCATGTTTGACTTGTTTTTTTAAATTTTTATAAAATTAAAATTAACTAAAAATTAATTGAAATAAATATGTAATTAATTATATTAATAGATTAAAAAAATTTGTCTAAAATTCTAAATTATGGATGGTCATTTAAAAGTTACTAAATTAGATAATAAAATTAAATTAACTATTCAAAATTTTGATACTCATAAACCAATAAAAAGATTAAATGAAATATTTCCGAATATTATTAGAGCAATTATTTGTGGACCAAGTAATTGCGGAAAAACAAATGTATTATTATATATATTATCAAAGATTTATTATTCTGATATAATAATTTGTTCAAAAACTTGCTATCAAGAAAAATATAAATTTTTAGAAGATATGATAATTCAATTCAATAAATTGTGTGTTAAAAATGATTTGGAATCTAAAGATATAAAATGTTTATCAATTCAATCTCTACCAACACCTGAAAATATTAAACCATATTCTGTAATAATATTTGACGATATCTCTACAGAACAACAAGATAATATTGCCAATTATTTTGCTTATGGTAGACACAATAACATTTCTTGTTTTTATTTATGTCAAACATATTCAAAAATACCTAAACAATTGATAAGAGATAATGCAAACTATATAATTTTATTTAAACAAGATAAGACTAATCTGAAACACATATTTAATGATCATTGTAATGATATTGATTATGATATTTTAAAAAATATGTGTATTCAATGTTGGAAAGAACAGTTTGGATTTTTAGTAATAGATAAAGAACAAGAAACAAATGATGGTAGATATAAAAAAATGTTTGAATTTTTCTTTACAATATAAAAAAATGTTTGAATTTTTGTTTGAATAAGATTTTTATTTTTTATTATATCCAGTTATTTTGGAAATCTTTATATTTTTCATTTTTTTCATCAAAAACTATATCTAATATTTTTCTATATTTATATAATCCATCAATGGTTATATCTAAATTTTGCAATTTTTGGTATTGTGTTACCAAAAAGCCTATATAACGTAATTTACAAGCATAGCTTTCGCTTATCTTAAATTTTTTATATATATCTTTCATAGTTGTATATTTACATTTTACACCAATTTTTTTATAACCTTTTTCTAATTGCAATTTTCTTGCATATTCTTCTAAAATTAATCCTATTGTACAATTTATATAAAAAGTATTTTTCTTATTTTGTAATAATAATTTATTAATTTTATATAATTTTGTAATATTATCATCAATACTATCTTTTTGTAAATTTTGTATAAATTCATTATCAATTTTAAAATCTAAACCAACTGGTTTAGATTGGTTTACACGTTTTGATTCCAATAATTCTTTTAAATCGATGAAATCAAATTCTCTTTTATCTTTCTTATAATTTTTTTTATCTTTTTTATCCATAAACATATTATCCAAAAAATTTTTATATTTTTCATTTTTTAATTTTAGGCCATTGCCTTCAAATATATATTTTTCTTTTAGTTGATTAAAAGAAGAAATACGTTTTTCTATACAAAAACTGGTGAAGGTTTCAAGATCTTTAAAAAATTTTTCCCCTTCTTCATCAAATCCATCCTTGCTTTCATCGAAATCCATACTTTCTTCTGAAACAAATAAATAAATTAATAAAAACTTAAAAAATTACAAAAAAAAAAACTTACCAGCCATAGTTATAAAATCTTTTTGTTTTATTTTTTTTTTGCGTCCACCCTCTTCTAACGCTAAATACATACTGCACTTGTAACCATGTTTGACAAAGTCAAACGGTTTCGACAGAGTCGAAACATGTGTTGATGTATAAAAGCTTATCAAATATTATGCTTATCTTGCAGTTTGTGACTCGTATTCAAAAGTATTTCATTTTTTTTTGGTTTGTGCTTATGCTTATTCTATTTATAGATTGTGAGCAATGTTGATAAGATCAGCATTGCTTGCTTTGCATACTACTCAGCTGTAATTACATTACTTCAGAATATGATGTTTAGATGAGTTGGTTAAGCAGTTGGAATTATAACAATAATTTTGTTGCAAGTTCAAATCTGACTCAAAGACTCTTGTTTTGAGGAGTTCGTCGTTTTTTTTGAAAGGTACTTTAAAAAATAAATGTATCCTTTTTTGTTTTTTTTTTTGAATAGATTACTTTAAATATTTTGTAATAAATATTTAAAATTATCAATCAATAATAATCGACCCAACTCAAAATTTTTAACTTTTTTTTTATTTTTGTTTGAATAGATTACTTTAAATATTTTGTAATAAATATTTAAAATTATCAATCAATAATAATCGACCCAACTCAAAATTTTTAACTTTTTTTTTATTTTTGTTTGAATAGATTACTTTAAATATTTTGTAATAAATATTTAAAATTATCAATCAATAATAATCGACCCAACTCAAAATTTTTAACTTTTTTTTTATTTTTGTTTGAATAGATTACTTTAAATATTTTGTAATAAATATTTAAAATTATCAATCAATAATAATCGACCCAACTCAAAATTTTTAACTTTTTTTTTATTTTTGTTTGAATAGATTACTTTAAATATTTTGTAATAAATATTTAAAATTATCAATCAATAATAATCGACCCAACTCAAAATTTTTAACTTTTTTTTTATTTTTGTTTGAATAGATTACTTTAAATATTTTGTAATAAATATTTAAAATTATCAATCAATAATAATCGACCCAACTCAAAATTTTTAACTTTTTTTTTATTTTTGTTTGAATAGATTACTTTAAATATTTTGTAATAAATATTTAAAATTATCAATCAATAATAATCGACCCAACTCAAAATTTTTAACTTTTTTTTTATTTTTGTTTGAATAGATTACTTTAAATATTTTGTAATCAATATTTTAACATTTTTTCACTTAATAGACATCGACCCAACACAAAATTTTAACTGTACCAACCTAAATATTGATTACTAGTACATCAAAAATAGATATCTTTAATATCTTAAAAATATTAACTACGAGTAACTATAATTTAGGGGTGGACTAAATCGACCCAATTCAAAATTTTTAACTTTTTTTTTTGAGATAATATAAGCTAAAAAAATGAGTTAAATGTTAAAAAATGTTAAAATTTTGAGTAACTGTAAGTTAAAAAAATGAGTTAAATGGTAAAAATGTTAAATTTTTGAGTTAAAATGATAAAAATATTAAAATTTTAATATTTTTGATATTGTCCTGTAGCCCGGAATATACATACTACTTGCGGTATTTCACAAAATTGTACCTCAAAGCTTAAGCTTTGGGGAAATGAAACATTGGATAAGCTGGAGATTCTACTAAAAACTTTTAATGTAATCTGCAATAAATCAAAATTCTGAATTATGAAAACATACACCAATTTGTTAATGAAAAGAAATACTAGAAGTGGATATACATAGATACGAGTAGAATGCTACCCTGTGGCACAGCAGAATGGGTGAGAATCAGTAGTATAGATTTCTATATATGAGATCCTTCTGGCCGGATATGACATCACATAAGTTTAGAATGAGAAATGAAGGGCTTAATATTACGTTTAAAATAAATCGTATTATCTACTATTTACTTCATTAACTATTTTATTTAATAGCTCTGGGATTTTCCACCCACGCAAAAATTTTCATAAACATAGTAATACCATATTAATATTAATATAGTCATAACAAATTGATTAAATACATACATACATATTTACAGAATAATTTATTTTGTTTAAAAACTACATTTCACATATATATATTTGTATATTTCCACATGCATAACAAACCAAACCAACCATCTGGCAAATGGTTATCAGGCAAAGGAAAAAACTCCATCAGTGTTATCTGCAATTGGCATCGAAGTGGCGGAGCGCCGCCACTTGGCGATTAAAGCGCGTTTATTTTTTAGGTCAAATCGTAATGAAAAAATAACAACAACTAAAAAACAAACAATCATGGTACAAAGTAACCCGTAAATTACATTATATAAACAACGACAAAGGTGAACTGCTGGTGTTGTCGCCGTAGCCGCTGGCAGTTAAAAAGCACCAATAAGTGTGGGGTGCAAGGGCAATGGGAGTGGGTGGGTAGTGGTTGTTCGTTCAAATGCAAAGTAAAATGCTATCAATCAAAAGCAATCATCATTAAAAAGTCGCCGCACTTCTAATCCATTTTTCATGACGTTCTTCAAGTCGCGCACTTATTCAGTCAGAATCAGATTGGCTTTTGTTGCTTATTGGCGCGTTCGCTTATTTGACATTCCACTAGTTCGACCGCCCGAACGCCTGCTTGACTACTATTTGTTTACTTGTTTGGTTGTGCGCGCTTGCACGCGTTTTGATTTTCCGTTCGATTTGCTTTGCGGCGCATTTGTCACAGCGCAAAATGGCACCAAGAAATAATCGATTGCGATAAAAAGTTCTCTTTTTTTACCATTTTTTACCTATGTACATAGGTAATATTTATCCGCTATCCACCGATTTGGTAGCACCAATGACAAACGTGCTACATTCAGTTGAATATTTGCGATAGAAATCACCAACGCCGCGCCTGACGACGAACGGTGAACGGCAATCGCGTAAATGTGGCGCGTCTAATCGAAACTAAAGGCCGGGGAATGAAGACTGTCAAGCAATACAAACACTACTTTATTTATAGTGGAATATAGCGCTGCCAGTTGCTGACCGCATACAGTGTGGCGATTCTCAAGTAAAAAAATAGGTGCATCCTGGCAGTGAAGAGGATGTGGTACTCCACAAATGGAGAGGCGTACAGGAGCTTTTTCATGGTATAAATGCACTCGGAGGGTTGCCATTGCCTGCCGAGGGGTGACCGTTTTTAGAAGCAAGTTTTTCTATTATTTGATGTTTCATGAACGGAGATTCGAACCAACGCACTTTCGAGTAGTAGTCAGTCACCAATCTATTCGGTTATAGTGGCAGCACACACTATATGATCGATAATTTGCCGTTCGTAACGTTGGTGATACTGGTTTAATTTTCGATCACATTCCAACACGATGCCGGTAGAATTACGTGAATGACGCACCGATTCTTATATTTAAGTTCAGTAATAGTTTTTCGGTTATTTGAATACACTTTTAACTTACATAAAAACCCAAAAAGTTTAAAGTACCATAAAAAAATCCGCACGATTTTGGACATCAGTTTACATCTCCAAGATGCCATATAATTTCCCGAATTCAGCATTTGATTCAATTTTTTCCTTCGTTTGCTTTGACTTTACTTTGGCTATGGAAATTAAAACAGCCACAGCGAAAGCAAAGCAATACCAAAAAGTCCGAAGCTGTGCTGTTGCTTTGCTGTGAAAATTGTTACAGCACAACAGCATAGCGCCGGCGCTTTGGAAAAATCCAGAGTTGAGCTGTGGCTATTGCTGATGTACTGCTACCATAGTTGATGCCGGGGCTCAAGCTACACTATTTGCATACAAAGAATGATAGAATGCAAGATTGCGCCATCCCAGGTTGGGATGCTATCACAGACCAAAAAGAACCAAAAAGAAAAATAAACAAAGCGCAGTAAGAAAACGGGAAAGCAAGTGGAAAGCGTGGAAAAACTTCATCTGAAAGTTTTATTATCACTCGCGCCTTCACAATTTAACACGTTGCGCTTAATTTTTATTTTTTCGTTCAATTGAAAAATCAATTTATCACTGATTGATTCATAAACACTTAACTTTGCATCCAAAGATTCTTTATTTTCAGTACTAACGCTACTCAAAACAGTCGATTCTTCCAAAATCGCTAAGAACAAAGTATCGGTAATGTGATGACGCCTCGTTTGAAATCTCTACTCGTATGTATGAGCACACGATCATACACGACTAAAAAATGTTACACTTGCGCTGTGCTCTCAATTGTGCTTTGGCTATTGAAATGTGCGCTGCATAGCAAATTCAAAATTGTATTCAAGAAAATGATTGCTCTCGCAGCATAGCCACAGAATATTTTTTAGTGCTGTTGCTATTATGCTGCCAGTTGTCATATGCTGATCCGATCAAATTTCGTTCACTACTTCTTAGCAGCGTGCTATGTTGTGCTACCTGATTCAAAATAAATGCCTTGCAGATCAATTTCCGCCATTTGTGGTCGGAAAAAATTCTTTGTCGTCCCATATTGGAGGCATTGCCAGCCTCGAGAACAAACCGTAAATCGTTTTTATATCCTCGATACCTGAGATCTAGTACTCTCAGCTCGAACTCTTAAGTTCAAAATACATCCCATCAGAGAAGATGAATTTCTTTAATAAACTACCATTTATCAACCGAATTGGACCCATCTGCCACTTCTTATCAACCCACCTTCCTATCAAGCAAGCAGTCCAGCAATCCAATATCTCGACCTAATATTCTCCAGATATTAGAGGCGCAACCAGGCGTCATTAAAAATAGTTCCGTAGGGACTTTATATACCGCTTTGAATGGTCGGAAAGCATATTAAATGGCTTATTTTATGTAAAATAATTAGGGTTTTGGCTCTTTTTATGGATTCGGGCAAAACTTCAACTTTTTTGTCGTTCCCAGCAAATCTTCCATCATTTAATGCATTCTGGACGCACTTATTTTGCTTTTCTTGTTCACTCCTCTCGGGAGCATAGGGCCTCGTCAAGACTTGTCTTGCGTTGGTTTCGTTAATTTATTTGATTTCTGACAAAGTGGGTTTTTCGCATGCCGCTATCAGTCCTAAGTAGATGGATGACCCTATATCCAGCATCCAAATGGTTGCAGAGGTATGCAGGCAGTCCGGGGACTTTTGCGGCGGATTGAAGACATAGAAGGCATGGAAGACAGTATCGTAATTTTCTAAGCATATTTCACATAAAGCCGAGTCTCATAACCCAATTCTATTAAGGTAGGAGCCTTAGAACTTAGACCATAGACAGGAAGCATTTTAGTCTGCCGACAGCTGTTCAGACTCTACCAATAGTCAAAGTTTTTCTGCGAAAATTACAGCCCCGTACGTGGCTGAGCTGCACTCGGCAGCTGATTGTGAAACTATCAATTTCTTTATAGAACCAGCTCTAGGAGCTCTATATGTATGCCCCTCTCACATACATATGTAAATGTAAAGCTATTGCGCTGGCCAAACTCGCGCGGTCTACATGTGGCTTTTCGCAAAATCTTCGAGTTTACCCATAAATCTACCTAGATGTGGATTTGCTCTTGCTGACTTTATTTATCAGAGTAAATGTTTAAGAAAATGTTTAAGAAATATTAAAAAATAATACACGTACACCTCTGTTAGGTATTTGGTCGTGCTCCATCTCCTTTGATGTTGTTCACAAATGGAGGGACCTACAGTTTTAAGTCGACTCCGAACGACAAATGGTTTTTACGTGCAGCCTTTTAATGGCAGAATACACTTGTATTGTCGAGCCCCTGGATGACCAGAAAATAAATTTTTTCTTGAGGGGTAACTTAAATTTGATGTATGACCAAAAACATTAATAATGTACTATTATTTTCTTTTTCAATACTTACCAGTGCCGCCAATGCTTTAAAAATTAACATGAACCTCCCACGAGAAATTTTTCCGTAAATTTGGTATAAAATATTTAATCTCTTATTAAAAGTTTTCTTGACAAATGTTTAAAAAAGTATACCAAAAATAAAAAACGAGATAAATGATTTTTAATGTATTTTTCTCTTTTTTTGTGAGGTTTTCTGAGTCATTATAAATTATGGAAAAAAATTGTTTTGGCAATCTAGTGAACACCCATACCACTTCCTTCTTAATGTCGGCTGGCTATGCCTCAAAAGATAATGTTAGTATGGGGGTCATTCGAAAAGTCATTGCAGAAATAAAAACTACTTAATTGTTTTTGTTTAGGCTTATACACTTCGTCCAACGCTGTCCTAGTTTGTTGAGCTCTTCCGAATAATAGAACTAGTCCAAGTCTGAAAAGTAACCATTCGTTTCTGCAATCACCTCCGCGTTTGAATAAAATATTTTTCACGCCAGCCATTTCTTCAAATTAGTAGTGCGAGGGATCCGAGGGAGCCAAGTCGGGTTACAAACCTTCACTAATATATAAATTATAAAACAAGAACATTGTAAATCAAATAATTTTGCAAAATATCCCTCCAAAATGTAATAACACATTTCACTGGAAATTCGTAATTTATTAAAAAGTAGCAAATAAATATTTTTAGCGAATGATCTGCGAGGTTTGTCTATTTTTTTCAACAGAAAATTGTGTAAATGCTACATTGGAAGTTAACTGTAATTGAAAAACAAAAAAAAAATAATACAAGTGGTCCACGGTGGAAAGCATACAGAGTTGCCGATATCCGAAAACTGCTATCCAGCTCTCAATGAATTTAACAGAATCAGCTGATTTACTGACAAAATAATTTAATTTTTGCACTTAAAGGGAATACCTTTCGGTCCTTTCTTAGCCAAAGTTAATTATTTAAACAATTAAATGATACATAATATTATGTGAAGTATGTGCCATTGGAAGCTACAACTTTACTCCATCTTTCAGGCAACATACGGATTCCCAGCGAAATTCTCCCGCAATGTCATTCAATCTCTTTAAATTCTTACTTACTTTCCCGTCTGTCACAATCTTGTAATCTATTGGGTAGTCGAAAAAGTCTTTTCGTATTTCTAATCAAACTTCAACTCATTTTTTTATATTTATAATGAACTTTATTAAACCAAATATGTACCATTTTGGTCGACCACCTTTTGCCATTTTTCTTCTAGAGACATTATTCCATCAGTGTAAAACTTTTGTGGTTTCTCGGCGAAAAACTGCGACAAGTAATTTTCACAGGCTTCTCTTGAAGCCAACTTTACTCCATTAAGGGAGTTCTGCATTGACCAAAACAAATGGTAGTCCGATGGAGCAAGATCAGAGCTATATGGTGGATGTATCAAAACTTCCCAGCCAAGCTCACCCAGTTTTTGCAGAGTCATCAAAGATGTGTGTGGTCTAGCGTTGTCTTGATGGAAGACGACGCCCTTTCTGCTGATCAGTTCGGGCCGTTTTTTTTCGATTGCTTGCTTCAATCTCATCAGTTGTTGACAGTAAAGTGTAGAATCAATCGTTCGAGCAGGCTGGAGCAGGTCATAGTGGATGATTCCTTTCCAATCCCACCAAACACACAGCATAACCTTTCGAGGCGTCAATCCTGGCTTTGCGACCATTTGTTGAGCTTCACCACCCTTGCACCATGATCTTTTTCGCACATTATTGTCGCATTTGATCCACTTTACGTCTCCTGTTACCATTCGCTTCAAAAATGGTTCGATTTCATTTCGTTTCAGAAAAGAATCGCCGATGTTAATTCGGTCCATTAAATTTTTCACAGACAATTCATGTGGTACCCAAACATCGAGCTTCTTTTTGTAACCAGGCTTTTTTAAATGGTTCAAAACTGTTTGATGATGAATGTTTAGTGCCTTGGCGATGTCATGGCAGCTTAAGTGCCGGTCCTGGTCAATCTTTTCCATAATTTCATCGACTTTTTCAACGATAGGTCGACCGGAGCGAGGTGCATCTTTCACATCGCAATTTCCAGAACGGAAGTGAGCGAACCATTGTTGTGCTACACGAACTGATACAGCATCGTCTCCCTAAACTTCACAAATTTCATTAGTGGCTTGCCTGGCATTCTTCCCTTTTTTATACAAAAATTTCAAAATATTCTTCATTATTTTCGCTCATTTTTGAACAGCTATAACTTCTCCGAATTTGGTTAAATGAAGCTTAAAGTGTCACATTTCTAACACCATATGATATGACACAATGTGATTGGTAGCACTAGATATAGATGACTCCAACGACATCTATTGACAAAATACGAAAAGAGTTTTTCGACTACCCAATATTATTTTTGCAAGTTTTCCCTACAGGGCAATATTACTCATATATTAAGCGATTTTTTCTCAATGTATTAGATGTCATTCGGCGTTTCGCATCAATGACGCATGCAAATGAAATAGCAGAGATAACGGAGGAAGAATGCGACAATATGCATTCGCACACAATGCAACAAAAAATGGCGCGTAGAACAAAAAAAAAGAACAATCAGCGTGCGAAAAAATGAAACGCGCTGATGCAAAAATCATAAGAAATACTTACGTACATAAATACACATCTATGCGTCCATGCATACAAATACGTGCGGTGCAACATTTTGTGTGTGCATGAATGGCAATAAACGGCGTGAGCGGCCTCTTTTAATTCACTCACAGGCATCACTTCCGCTTTGCTAAAGAAGCGCAGGCACATGGCGGATGGCGTGTCACACATACATTCATATGCAGACACATTCCTATGCAAGTGGATACTGAAATTGGTGTTGAAACACATCACACGTGCATATGTGTGTGTGTGTTGCTGTGAGAGTGGGCCACACTCAAATAGGAAAATCAATTGTGACACTATCGTGACATGAACAACAAACAAACTAGCACAACCATTAGCTGTAGCAGCTAGTGCAACAGCAACAACAATGGAAATAAGAAAAGTGTAAAAAGTAACAGAGAATTTCGCTGAGTTAAGCGGGCGAAAAAAACTGGAATTTCGAAATTTCACTTTGCACATTTTGCCTAAAAAACAAAAAGAAACGAAAAAAATAAATAAATAAATAAAAAATGGTTAACAGGACCTCTACCAAGTGCTGACAGCAAATGCGTTAACCAAAAAAATTACTACCAATTTTTTCTTGGGAAAATTTTCTGCACTCTGCTTTCAAAAATCCGCTTGCTGTTGACAAAATACTTTATTGGTTAATTCTTTGTTTTGCAAAGGATGGTACCAATACAACTTTCGAAATCAAACACAAAATTGTAAGTTTCGAAATCAATAAAATTTACAAAATATAATTATATTTGGCTCTTACGCCTTTTAATAGGTGCTTGGCCGAGCTCATCCTCCTAATTGTGGTGTGCGTCTTGATGTTGTCCCACAAATGGAGAAGCTTACAGTTTTATGCTGCCTCCAAATGGCAGATGGTTTTTTATGAGAGGCTTTTTCATGACAAAAATGCACTCGGAAGTTTCCCATTGCCTGCCGAGGGGCGACCGCTATTATCGAATTTGGTTTGCCCGTACAACTTCCAGTGTATCCCACGAAGCAAGGATGTAAGGGCGGTTCTGATGAGGCCAAGTGGTTAACACCGAGTCTGCCAATAACTTCATTACTAAGCTTAGCGCCCAAAAAAACTGGTTGAACTGTGTAGAACTGGTTGAACTGTATAGAACACATGGCCATTCTACACAGTTCTATACAGTTCAACCAGTTTTTTTGGGCGCTAAGCTTAGTAATGAAGTTATTGGCAGACTCGGTGTTAACCACTTGGCCTCATCAGAACCGCCCTTACATCCTTGCTTCGTGGGATACACTGGAAGTTGTACGGACAAACCAAGTTCACATGCTCTTAAACCACTTCGAACCTTTGGCAAATTCTGACAACCCTTTCTGTGCCCTTGATTGTGTCTACTTTGTCCAGACCATCGAAGAAAGGCCCTTCCTCCCTCCCTCTGAAACGCATTTTTTAAAACTCAGGAAATTTGAACAACTTGTGTGGAATGGATTCTGCTTTCTTCTTCATTTCTACAGGTTCTGTGGACATATCACATATAGGATGGTCTATATGGTGATTTATTTAAAAAAAACTTCCAAAAAATTAACGAAACTGAGTTTCTTTGGTTTATTATTTGTATATTCGAAGAAACAAATGTCCCTTTACTTATGGAACACAGCTTATTTTATGTGGCTGCTTCGGCTGACATCTTCCTAACCAAATGTTCCAAGACCTTGGTAATGTTTTTTGGCTCTATCTCACGAATGACTTGCTCACATTCGCCTTGAGAATATAAGTCCTTAATAAATTGCTCGCATAATAAAGGCCTCTCATGGCACCCGACAAAAAAGTCCAACTGCGTCAAATCGCAGCTCTCTAAGATAGCCGAATCGCCGCTGATAACAGGATTACAGAACTTTGCAGGTACAAGGTAGATTGTGGCACGAGCTGTGAGGCATGGTGCAGCATCCAACTGAAACCAAGAAATTCCATTTCTTCAATTCCCGGCCACAAAAAGTAGTTTATCATACCACAGTAGTGCTCACGCATTTCTCGCAGCATTTTATAAATAAAAATTGGCCAACGACGCCTCCACCCCATTTCGAGCAAAATCGTTGTCTATTTCGAGCTTCTTTAAGTCTCAATCTCCGGAGCGAGAACGTAGCGGATGGTCGTATGCCTGCAAAAGCTGAGTCAATTGGGTATTGTATGCGAATAATGCGAGGTCTTTATGCTAAATTCATATCTGGATGGTGGGTGAAATGTTGACTTGTTGAGCTCAATGCTCTTGCATAGAGTTGCACTCTCTCGACTGAATGTTATCCACTACCATGCCAGTCTCAAGAAATTTATATACAAAATTGCGTGGAGCAAGCGCGGTGAATGCCTTATTTCGGCCAAAACTTCTCTTCAGAAAGCGTACTGGTTGTCTAAAATAACATTGATTTTGAAAAGAACTTTGTATTATTGCCAAACTTGTTCAAGCGTAAAGGGATTTCGTTTCGCTCCGCAGATATGATACTGACTTTCTGTCAAGAATTCCAGCGAGAAGCAGCTGTCACTGCCAAAATGGCATATGATTAAAAAAATATGCATGAACCACCCTGTATGTATATATATAAGTATATATATTATATAAATATATATATTTAATAGCGGCATATATCCTTCGTTACAATGGATTCACATGTAAGGAGATTAACTACTTTTCCAAGCTTAACTCCCAATCTCTAATTAAAAAGCGCGATTACCCATACAAAATTTCTGGAAAGAGGGTAGACAGTTAAGGAGGGAAGGAGAAAAGTATCAGATAAATAGGTAAGAAAGAATAAAGACAGAAGTAGAGATAGTTATTCCAGTGAAAGTTTTCCAGATTCTTTGGCAAATCTTTAAATATCCTCCAGTTTTAGAGAATGAATATTACTCATTCTCACGGCATCGAAACCCAAAACTCGTAGCCTTGCTCTAGCAAAGGTAGTACACTCACAGAGAAAGTGTTCAGTGTTATCCGCCTCCTCCAAGCAAGACAGGTACATCGGTTTCTCAATTATTCCAATGGTGGTCATATGCTGACCCCATGGGTTGTGTCTTGTACTAATACCGACCATCAACCGAACGTCTTTGCTTCCAAGTTTTAGTAGACAGTTTGACAGTTTTCTGTTCGGACTTGTCACAAAACACTTTGCAGATCTGCAGCGTTCTAGACCGGACCATCGCTCTTTATGTAGATTGCATACAGAATCGCTAATCCACTTCATGATTCTTGCGGAACTGATTCCGATTATTGGCTCTGGCCGTTGTAGGGGAACCGTTGATCCACGGTTGGCCAATTCATTGCCAATTTCGTTTCCTTGAACACCGGAGTATCCTGAAACCCATATAAGTCCAAGTCTGTTCTGTCTTGCAACAGAATTAAGCTGCTTCTTACATTCTTGAGCAATCTTTGAGGTTTGTTTCGCGTTCTCCAGGGCCTCAGTGAAGCCTGACTGTCACTGAAAACTGCAATCTGTTTCCCGCTCCATCTCCTCTCGATTATCAATTCGGCTACTTTGAGGATGGCAAAAATTTCCGTTTGGAAAACTAATCACTGCATATGTGAACGTATTTTTAGTTGCTTGGTTTAGTTTCTGCTCCAATTGGTAATGTACTTTTTGACGTCGTTTTCATCTCGCTACAGTTTCGTGCCCTCTGCGAACGTCAGTTGGTTGGTTTTTTATTAGATGCCTCTTAATGACCAAAATGCGCTCGAAAGCTAGACATTGCTTGGCGATATTAGAAGAAGAAAGATTTTTACTTTTTCTATCAACTTATGCTTCACCCTGAAACTGATGAAACAAAACCACCTCCAAGCTCATGTCTTTAATTTTATCCCGCAGGTGCGATGCCTTTTCCAGCGAGAGTTCAGCAAATAATAATTCAATGCTGCCACTACTCCGAAATTCACATCTAAATGTTACCCTTTGTGCCGGCATTGGCCACCCTGTTTTTATGAATTTCTTTTGCTGATAAGCATTCTAAGACGAACATTTTTTCACCACGCGATATTCAGTTCCTTCAATGAAAAAAAAAATACATTGACACATCAACTTCAAATGGCTTGTAAAGAAAATATAAATCGACAAATCGAAATAAAATTTGATCTGTATTCAAATGAGAGATGAATTGTGAAAATGGCGTATGCATTTTGATTTCTTATCTGATTGGTTGGTGTCACTTTCAATAATTCAAATTGATTTTTCTTCAAGGCGATCTATAAGCAGATAAGCGAATTTCGAAGTACTTCGTTCATTTATAAAATTTCACAACTAATTCAAGAAATTCATGAATTCATGTTTGGCATCAGGCGAATGTTGCCTCCGATTTTCATACCAAATATTATTTTACAGAAGCTATTTAAAGTTTTAGCTAACCCAACTGTCATTGCTTCCTGGCTAATTGTATGAGTATCATTTGTGGCAAATGCCAGCTTTAAATTTTAATTTAAATAGTTAAATTAAAGGACTCCGATTTAAAAAAAATATATATTTACTCACTCACAGGCGAATAACATCACAATCGATACAATTATTGACATTACATGCAGTTGTAAGTATATTTGTTTTTTGTTTTGTTTGCGTTACAGCTCCTTATCGCCACTGGCCAACACTATTCGCTAGCAAAGCACACAAAAAAACCCAGAGGCTTTGACAGGAGTGCACCCACAGCGTCACACGTGACGGCCTGCTTCTGCAGCCACCGTCACCCAGCTAGTTTCCTATTTCTGCTTTTCGACGATATCCTTTCACTTGCTGACCGCCTGGGCTTAGTATCGACGTAATTGTGCAACGACACTAGGGCGCAACATCAACGTTTGACAATTCGCCAAAAAATATAAAGAGGCGCACGGAGTGTTGATGCCCAATATTGGCTAGGGCACTGTTCGCAGAGTCACAGGCAAATGCTTATAAGCGCAAATATGTATATATAAGTGTATGCAAATATATAGGCATACATACATCCATATGTACAAATGTATTTGCCGGTGCCTCTGAGCACAGTGCCATAGCCATATGTACATATGTATGTGTGAATGCTGAAAATAGGTGCTCTCCAATTTTCCTATAGTCATCCAGTTGGGCTCAATATCTCAGATTTCCATTTGGCGCACGCTTTTGTAACACAACGCTTAGTGTGCCGATTTTACCTCCTTTTGTTGTCCTTTGACCACCAACACAAATACACGCACCCACACACAAAAACACCTTGTGTGTCTACATTTACCATCCAAACGCCTATCCAAACAACTATCGCATTGCTTCTTTCTGGAGTAAACGGAGGTGGAGCTTTCGCGTCATCACACATACATTCACACATACATACGAGTACACACCAACTGTGTGTGTTTTGTTGTGTTGTGGCTGCCTTGCTTATCTATTTTGGCATATCGCTACGAGAATGAATGGCATGGCACGCAGCGAGCGATAAGCAAAATACGAGACACTCGGCTGCAATTCAACACAAATACAAATACGAAACAAGCGGCAAAGTCGCATGCGGCAAGGACACACCCACATTCAACTGACCGGTCGGTATAGGCTTTGTGGGGTGCTATAATACTTATATACAGGTAGTTGTGTACTATATAACGGTAAACGCAAATACCTGAATATCTCTAATGTGAAAGTTTAGCCACATTTCTTTGTGAGTGAATGTTAATTTTAGTTTTTTTTTTTCGAATTAATTTTGTACAGCTTTTGGACTTGATATGGTTTTGGAAAAAAAGGGAAACCTAAGAAAAAATTTAAAAATGACATTTTTCAAACGTAAAACATAGTAACACTTTTAGTTACCCTGTTACTATATTAGTTAATTAGTTAGCCTGCCGTAGTGCAAATTGTTCGAAAAACTAGCATAGAATAAAGCCACTTCAATACAATAACAACAATAAATAGCAACAAGTAATGAAACAGTGTGCCCGGGTACTGAGCAGCTATCCAGTATCTGTACTTATTTACCTACTAAGTAGTTTCAATGGCAGAATTTCAACTTAATCAGTACCGAATGTGGCTAACTCAGGCTGATTGTACGATATACAGCTGCGGTCAATATAATAGTAGTGCGCATACCATGTGAAAGAAATTGAAAAAAAGTGGGATTTTTTTCCGCAAAATTTTTATGTTGTGTTTTATTTTAAAAAGTAATGACTTTTAACAATGTAATTATAAAAAATATTTCGAAAAAAACCAATGTAATGCAAATAAAATGATATTTCATATGAACTCTTCGAATATGGACGGTCAAAAAAATAGTAGTATGATTAATATAAAAAAGGATAACTAAGACATGTGTTCTTTTGGAAGGAATTTTATGTTAAAGTAAGACTAAGGCAATATTTCTTAATAATAATAGTATGTTATTAATACTTAGTAGCGTATCCTTTATTTGCAATTACTGCAGCACAACGTCGATTCATTGAATTTACAAGATTCCGTCCACGTGTTTCTGGCTGCGATTTGTATTTAAGGGCATTACAAATCATTGTCGGTGAACAACCAACAATATCCTGCACTTCTTTATAAGTTTTCCCCATCGAAATCATTTTTTTTATAAGCTGCCGCTGCTCAGCCGTGCAGTGTTTGCCTCGTCCCATTGCTGTAAAATGTTTTAATCAAATTAAATCAAAATTATATACAAATACACTAACAAAATGTAATACTTACCAGTGAAAGCACTTTTATAATTGTTTTATAAGTAAACAATTTGTATTTTGTATTTTATTTGTATTTTTTGAGAGCAAACTCTTCGCACTACTATTATTTTGACTGACTCAATTCAGCAAAACATTGGAAAAAAATGAATTTGAAAAAACAAATGCTAACTTTGACCGGTTTAACGGTACTTTTTTATTGTACGCTCAATGTACAACAGTATTGTAAGGAGAAAGTAAAATAAAGAAGTCAGTAGGAAAAAATAAACATAATAAACTATATACCTTAGTAGCACTACTATTATTTTGACCGCAACTGTATGTAGTCCCCCTATGCACAGGGGAATATTTAAAAGGAACGCATTTTATTCGTGGGAGAAGGATGGGCGGGGAAAAGAGAGGGGTTATTGTTTCCCATACTAGCCACACGCTTTGTGTTTCTTATTCGTATTGTCGAACTTGAAGAAGTAAATGTAAAAAGCAACGAATGTTGCCAAAAACAATGTGGCCGTGTGATCGCGAATGAAATATCACAAGAGAATTTCTGGTGTCTCTCTTCCAGATGTCTTTGTGTGTAAATCGATCAGATTAGGGAGATGAGTCCCGAGCCACCGCTTTTTTTATAATTCCGAAAATACTAAATTCGTTGATCTATTTGTAATACAACAAACTCTAATTTCAGTACAATTTCGGCATCCCGGCATTATAAAATAAGATCCCGAAAAAACCGGGATCTCGAAAATTATATGTATATATAAATATATTATGTATATATTATATATTATGTATGTATATTATATTATAACCTCCTCCCATTTATGATAAGCGTTTGATGAGTTTCAACAAATGGAGGGACCTCCGAACGGCATATGTCCTTTTATTGAGAGCTGTTTTGATGGTGGAAATATCGTCATTAAAAAATCTTTTTCTATCTTTTGATGTTTCTTGCCCATAATGGGGTCCGAACATGGACACTACCGCATGGTAGTTACTCATTAACACATTCACGACCTATGGCCTCTGTTACTTCGCCCACTTTCGTTCGTCGATCAGCGAGAATCATGTGGGGACTTTTGAATGATTTCCTTGGTAACCACGTCGCTCCTCATCAAAAACGAATGTTCGCCAAACGTTTAATTCGTTGAACCGACCGTCTAACTGTGGTCATAGATGGGGAAGCGTCCCCATAAGCAGCATACAACTTTATTTTTACCTCCTCAAATTTTTACCCATCTAAAAACAAACAGCGAATTATCGAACGATACTGCACTTTTTCCATCTCCGCGAAAATCACGAAACATGTCTTACTCGAATAGCTACCAAATCAAAACTAACCTATAAATCAATCTGCAATTTGTTCTATCGGGTATTTATTGAACCAACCTCATAATTAAATGTATTTTTAAGTAGAGAAGACGTCTATATATAATTTGCGCTTACATCTTTTGCTGGGTGTTTGGCCGAACTTGTCGTCTTAATGTTGGTCCAGAATTGAATTAGCCTACCTTCGAGCATACGCCGCCTTCGAGCGGAAGATGATTTTTTATGTGGAGCTTTTCTATGGCAGAAATAAACTCGTAAGCTTGCCATTGTCTGCCGAAGGGCGACCACTTCAGAAAATATCTTCCCAATAGTTTTGGTATTTTATGCCTATCTCGAACCCGCGTCCTACCGACTAGCAGTCACGCACATCCGCAATCGCCTACGAAAATTTATAGCGGCTATTGAATATTGTAACAGATAAATAAATTTAAAATCAAAATAAATTGTTTGACAGCGTCAGTTTGATTACCTAGTAGCCACGACACGTATTTTGAATAAGGTAGGTAGGTGAAATGGTTGAAGTGCCAGTCAGGTACTCCTTAAGTAGCACTGAAGCCCCGTTTTGATACAAGTTTGGAAATTGAATGACGTGGAGTCCAGAGGACTTTCTGAGTCCTTCGTATATCAAACCCCCTGTTACCTGCAAACCGAAGAGATTTGATCTCCTCCTTACAGGAGTTTACTAATTTCGTTCTGCACCATGGCGTCGTCAGAGCTTTAAACACGGCTTGAATATCTGAGAAAATGTTAATATCTCCTTCGCTCCCGCGTTCCCTAAGCATTTTGCACGCCTGCAGGATCACAAAAACTTCTGCTTGAAAAACACTAGCAGTATTCGGCAGTTTAAAGGAGATAGATAAATTGGCTGAGTTAGACAAAACCCCTGCTCCGGCTCCCGATTCCATCTTGGAACCGTCAGTGAAGACAAAGGTGCAAGCTTCAGTGCAGATTTTCCCCTCGATCCAATTCTGCCTATTTGGTAAGATAGCCCTAGCTCGACCCTCAAACTCCAGTTTGATCGGTTCGAAGTTCGGAGAAATACGGTGTTACTGCCCGAAATCTGATTGCATTTTGAGCTGCGATGGAAATAACGTAAAACACGACGATTCAGGGCAGCACTGGGGCAAGTTTTATATGATCCGGTGATATCAATGCATGCAGTCCTTTGCACCCTCCCCAGTTTAGTGATATTATAGCCCTTTCGAAGAGCTTCCCACCAAACCAGGCATCCATATGTTAAAATTGGCAGAACCTCTGCGTTGTACATCCACATCACGACCTGTGGCTTGAGTCCCCATTTTTTACCGAACATAGATTTGCAGGAGTAGAAGGCTATACTGGTCTTCTTTACCCGATTTTCAATGTTTAGCTTCCAATGGAGTTTGGAGACAAGTATCACTCCAAGATACCTAACTTCCGATGAAAGCGGGAGAACGTGGTTGTTTAATTGAGGAAGTCGAAAGGATGGAGGTTTATATTTTCTGGTAAATAGCACCAGCTCCGTTTTGTCAGAGTTGACTCGGAGACAACAAGTGGTAGCCCAGCGACTGAGTAAAGCCAGTGATCTTTCCAAAATCTCCATGAAAAGGGAAACGGTCCCGATATCATTAGGACCAAGTCATCGGGGTATGCTACTACCGTAACTCCACCCTTATTTAGCATTATCGGAACTTCGTCAATAGCAACTAGCCAAGGTAGGGGCGTAAGGACACCACCCTGCGGCGTGAGTAAAATGCAGATATTTTTTTCTTAATTTTTTTTTTTGTAAAGGTTACACAAGTTCCTAGAAAACGAAATCTCAAACATCTAACTAAAATATACAAAAAACTGAATTTATTCAAGCTATCAAATTTAAGTGTCCACAACTTTAAAGATATGATCAAAATTCGAAATACCTATAGTTTAAGCTATTCGTTTCTGGTTGCAAATATTTCGCGCAGAAACCAAATACGGCAGCGCCATGCCTTCGTAGTGACACCACCTGAAATTTCTTTTTCGCATGCGATGCAATTTGATTCAATGAAATTCTCATTTTCGTAAGTCACCCAATCGGAGGTATCGTTTTTCTTACCCTCTCGGTGCCATCGCACCGCCACATACATTTATGCCGAAATCTGTTGTTGCATTCACCGTAGACAACAGTGCAACTTATCGCATAGCTGCCAGGATACTATTGTTCTCCGCTCACTGGCGTCGTTCTCCCACCACGCACACACTTTTCAGGCAGGCTACTGTTTACTGTATACCTGTAGTGGTGAAACTGTGCAAGTACTCGTGTACTCGGAGAACAGGCACACGTAGGTAACTGCGATAAGGTGATGCAAGCCTGGGTATGCTCCTACGATTTCTGATAAGTCGGTAAATTCCAAACGCGTTGCTTTTGATATGGAGCGTGGGTACCTACTGTACCACTGTATGTGTGAAAAGAAGCAAAAAATGCAGAAAGCATGTGAGTGGAATATGTTGAGCCACACGCGCTGGGTAAATATGCAATATATCGAAGTTTTCTCAAAATCGATACCGGCAAATGTCGTAAGGACTGGAAGATAAATTCGCAGGTATATGCGAAATAAAATTTTATCCGCAAAATATTTCCACTCTTTTCCCAAAACTATCGTTAAAGTTTCTTTTTATCGTTTTTTTTTTTTTGTCGAGAACTGTTACTAAATTTACTTTTTCACGCCGATTTTCTATTAACCCTTGCGCTTTCGGTGCTGCTAAAGTGCAGCGCTTAGACAAAATAAAATACTTTACCTATAATTTTTTTTCTACACTTCTAGGGGTTTACCAACGGCTCTTGCCTCCTTTTTATGCTGGCCATTAGGCGCCACCACCTTTGCTGAGTCACATTTTTGCCACGTTGCATGCTACTTTTAATCATTAGCCCTTCCGCTAAAGGAAGCTCACACATACAAGGAAATACTAACACAAAATTCAACCCAACGCCCACATCAGCGCCATCACCAGCAGCAACACTCCATTTGAAATCTTTTTGCTTATCGCTGCACGCCTGATTGATGGTCATAGATAAGCGCTTACGCCAGTCGCTCACTCGCTCGCTCACTCACACATGTTTGCATGCTTATTCGCCCTCTCGCTCACTAGTAGCTGCTCTAGGCCTCACCTCTCTCTCTTTCTCCCTCTCTTCGGTCCTAAATGCTCATTGCCGCTATATTTTGGCGCTTTGCTTTATTTGGGTTAACGCGCGCTAGCATATCCTTTTGTGGCGCATTCGACTACAACCGCGACTGCCGTCATCTCCACTTTGCTACTCCCACACTTCTGCACTGCCTAGTTTCGTCCTTGCAATCATGCAACGCGACATGCCCGACTATACGAATACTCTATTATTTGGTCCCATTAGCGCGGGTGTTATCAGCTCTTCGCCGTGCTGCTGATTCCTTTTTCAGTCTATGTGCTAGCATTTGCTCGTAGCGTTGTATTGTTGTTGGTGCTATTGCTATCCCCAACGTCGCAGTTGAATGGGTGAGTGAGAGTTTGCGATAAGAACGTAAAATATAAAATATAGTGTGCGCTCTGAGGAATGTCCTTTTTGTGGGTTGTGTTGTATTTTTTCCCAATGATACCGCCTTCGTCTCGCTTCTGCTGATGTTATTATTTGTAGCACTTTTTGGTGTGCTCCACCAAAGAGCAATACACTGTGAAAAAATCCGCTAAAATAATAGGTGTTTTGGGCAGGACTCGGAATACAGGAGTTTAAGGATAATAAAGTTAGGAAGCAAAAATTTTTGAATACAGTCAGTATCTTGCAGCAGCTGCGGTAACCCAATGAATTGTTGCAGGGTTACCATTCGAGAGTGCGTTCGTCCGAGTCTCCGTTCATGGACTTCAAATGATAGAAAAAGTTTTTTCTAATAGCGGTCGCCTTTTGGCAGCCAATGGCCAGCCTCCGGATGTATTTCTGCTTTGAAAATTTCCTCGTAAAGAAACATCTGCCGTTCGCAGGCGGGAGCACTCTATTAGTGGAAAAATATCAATACTCACAACACCACAAATAGGAAGAGGACCACGATTAAACACCTAGCAGAAGTGTACGCTCTTATTATTTATTTTTTTATTTTTATTTATTCTACTTACGAGGCTTGAAATCAACTAGACTTGAAGAAAAATTGGGAGCAGTGGGTTTGATAAAAGGAAATTTTGAACAAAAAGAAGTATCCAAAGCGATAAATGCAGCGAGTGTGTGAAAAAAGTTTGTGAAACTTGCTTGTCAGCAAAAACCATTCACGACATCCATCGTACCGGTCCATCAAATTCAGTGCAGAAACATCACCTCACAAACATCACCTATCGATCTCAGCAGTTCAGCATTTCACTCACCAGTCTCATGAGAAATTATTCGCCTTTAAGGTACTATTGACTCAGCAGTTGAAGGCAAATGATCGTTTCCTTGAAATTTCTAAAGTTGGACCTTGAGCAAATCGAATTGTGCATTGATATATTCTATGGAGGAGTATTTAATTTTGTAGTTATGTTAACAAATATAGCTGCCGCATGATTTCAATCATCCAACTTAAATCCTTCTAGCGGTGAAACTCCGATCCGAGAGTGGGTAGCTTACAATGTGGGTAACTCCAGTGGAAAGAAAAGGAACAAAATAAGTCGGTGTTCTGGCTCTCCTAGAGGAGACTGGACCTAAGGCTAACCACCTTATACCAGTATTCATTATCACAGTAGAAGCAATGGTCTGCGCAAGACTGTAGTGCTAAAAATGATGATGATTAGGGGATCGGATGGCCACGCGTCATTGTCGGAAAGCCCACCCATTAGACTTTAGAACGGAATTTAAGTTATTGGCAGTAACTTTGAAGTGCTGAGTGGAATTAGTCCAAATTGGTAACTTTTTTTTATAGAATTGTACTTTTTGATGTTTAAGTTGTTTAACAAACTTTAGATATATAAAATCGTAGTTCTGAAGCATCCTTGAGTCCAGTAGTACCTCATAGTCCATAAAACAATCGGTAAATTGGGTAGTCGTATTATTAGAAAACTTAGTGATATAAGTTGGCTGACTCAAATCAGCGATTTGACCACTTTGAACACATTTTGATGGGATGTACAGACATTTTGATGTTATTCCCACAATGCCAAAACGTTCTTGGCTGGAGGATGTTACCAACGGCTGAGAAGACATGAAATTCATGCAGGCAAACCAATTTATCTTTCCTGGTTAGACGCTCCCAGACGTTCTGAAACCTGAATATAGAGGGCATACGATACTGGATACTGTACAAGACAATATAGTCATTGTTATCATCTCAGAACTAGGGATTAACAGAAACAAGCGTCTGGCGTTTTTGTGAAATGGACGTTGAAAATCCAGAGTATATTCCACAAAAAAGTGCAGCCCTCCCATGACGAAAACTCAATCATCAAAGTGAGGTAACTCTGAATCCAATGATGGTATGGAGAAAAAAGTCCGAGGAAGTGCTTAAATATATTAGAACCCTCCAATTATAGGCTCACGGTGCAGCACAATAGACCACATCAGAGCTCGCAGTACACTATGGTCTAATAGAACTAAATTAAACTTATGGAGATAAAGATAAAGAGAGAGAGAGACAAATAGAAACAGAAAACACTGGCAAGGTCTTTAAAGCATATATTGAAATGATTTGTTGCTGCCTAGGTATCTAAGGCAGCCAGTTATACGAAGGCAAATGACGATTTAATAATGTTTTTTCTAAGAACTTCTGACAAAAAGTTTAAAATGGGTCATTTGACCCGTCCATGGTAGATTTAGTGCTAATAAAACTCAATTATCTCGAAGGAAATATAGGTTAACGAATTTTTATTTTTTACTTTTTTTACACACCAGCTACTATTACCAATTTCCTATGTTGAATGGCTAACTGTTTCCGAGTAATGGAGTCATTTTTTAAGTTTTTACTCTGTTAAAATAATATTTTTTTTCATTTTCTTCATAAAACAAGTAAAGTCTGAACTGATAATCAATTTCTCAGAAACTTTTAAGCCTAACGAAAAATGAAGTATACATATATTAATTTTATGGAGAATTTGCTTATCCTTCATTTGTTTAAATTGGTATTAAGATTGTTCGATTGAATTGCAAAAATCTCGAAATCTTGACAAAGCAAAAAAACATGAGTTGATCTTCAGCGAGCAATTCAATATATTTTCCCGTAGTTCCTAGTCGCAACAAACTGTTCAGCGGAGGAAATTCTTACGCCTAACCAGCCCAGATGGCCAATCCCCTACTCAGAATAACAGATTACAGAAACCAATTAGTTCTACTACTTTCTATGTTTCTGGCATCCAGAACGCATTTTTGCTATAAACCAATGTGTTTATTAATGTGTTAATTTTTTATTTCTATTTTTTTATTCTATTCAAAAAATTATTATTTACGAATTCGTCCATTCGTTATAGTCGTCCATAGAAATTTCTATTATAATACTAAGTTCCATTGTCCAAATTTCATTATGATTATTTTCATTAAGACTAACAATTTTTTTCTCTCTCTCTTTCAGGTTAGTTGTACCCTGAGTCTTCACACGATTTTGTTCAAGAATTGGTGAGGCTTTCAAGCATTTACAACTTCTTTTTAGAAACTGGACGGATGAAGTACTATGTAAGATTTTCTATGAAGTTAAAATAAGGCGACACAAAACGCAACTTTTTCTTCGGATTTCGATTTTCACTTATTCACTTATACTTATTTAGTGTTCAAATGGGATTTAGAGCTTCGGTGTATTAAGAGCGCTTTAGTAGAATTTCATGACAAAATTTTTTACCTCACAAGCCGTTACATCCTTCAGTTATAGGTATTTTTGGCCTTTTCACTAAGAAGAGACAAAAAATACCCATCTATTGAGTAATTAGACGGTTAAGATGCTCCACAAAAATGTTCCCCGTTATTTTTTACATAGAACTGCTGAACACGTCGAATATCTAAAGTGTAAGGAACCCATAGTTTCCCATGCCTATTCATCATAAGAATGTACCCATGTTGTTCAATAAGTTATGCGCTTCGAAAAGAGAAGGCGTTGCTACTAGCCAATTTTTTTTTTTTTTTGTTGGTACAATCATCATATGAACATTTACATGCCATTTAGTATCGTCGTGCCAGAATATTTCCTACAATGTGGAAAACCAAGTGTTTTGCAGTGATGGAATTTTTATTTTTAAGGTGTAAAAGCAAAGGAAATTTATGAACGAATGTTAAAAGTGTATGAGGACTTTTCGCCATCAATTAGTACAATAGAAAGATGGGTTGCTGAATTCAAACGTAGTCGTACAAGCCTTGAAGACGATCCACGTCAAGGACGTATTGGAAAATCTTCGATTGACTGAAAAAAATTTAGTAAAGAGTTTTGCAATAAGAGGTGTTATTTTGATATTCAAAGAAAAATGCTATTTTTTAATATAAAGGATCGGTTGTTTATTTCATTATAAAGAGGAAGGTATGCCGTTAATAGTGCAAAATAACATCAGGTAAATGATTACCACGACCACGCTTACAGGACATTATCCTTTTCATGAAATTTTCCATAACCGAATTGCAAAGTGGCTGCCCTATGTCCTCGATAGCCTCACGAAGTCCATCCTTGAGGTCTTGAATCGAGCCTGGGCTGTTGGCGTAGACCTTCTCTTGCACGTGGGCCCCAAAAAAAAAGACACAAAGTGTTAAATCACAAGATCTCGGTGGCCAATTGTGATCAGCTCTTCGAGAGATAACATGGTTCGGAAACTTTTCCCATGAAATATCAATGGTTTCGTTGCTTTTGTGGCACGTATCGCCGTCTTGTTGAAAATAAACGTTGGCAAGATCAATACCATCTAATTCCGGCCATAACAAATCCTTAATCATCTCTCGATAGCGATAGATAACACCTGTTATTGGAAAACTCTTTAGAAGCCCTAAGCATCTCATTGGGCAGTGTAAGCAGAAAGATGTGTGCCGAACGGGTGCCACATTCACTAAAAATGGAACAAAATCACATTCGAATGCGACTTTCTCAGCAACAATAAGAACACTTTCGAAAGGATAAAGTGGATTTTGTGCATCGATTCATGACTATGGATGAGACTTGGGTCTATCACCATGATCCTAAATCAAAACAAGAGGCTAAAAAGTGGTTGGAATATAGTTCTTTGGCTCGAAATGAGTTCATGCCCAGAAATCGGCCAAGAAGATGATAGCATCAGTTCTTTGGGATACGAAAGGAATTTTGTTTGTTAGACCAGCTGAAGGAAAAAATTCGTAAAAAAGACCTTGTTTGAAAACGAAATACAATATTTCTCATCAAAACAATGCACCGTGTCATAAGAGCATTTTGACAATGGCTAAAATCCATTAAAGTTCACATTGCTGAAGCATTCACCGTATTTCCCAAATTTGGCCCCCAGCGACTTTCATCTGCTTCCAGACTCTATATATCTCTTTCCAGTTTACAAAGCTCTCATCATTCCTGTCCTATCATATGGCACAGAAGCTAGGACGACGACAATATCCGATGAGGCGTTTCTTGGAGTGTTTGAGGGAAAGATTCTGCGGGATGTTTTTGGAACTTTTCACAAAGGCGGCGGCGTGCATCGTTGGAGATGGGGGATGAGTTGTATGAGCTTTACAATGACATAGACACAGCGCAACGAATAAAATCCAGCGCCTACTTTGGCTGGGTCAAGTCATCTGAATGTATGCAAACGCTCCGGCTCTAAAAGTATTTGATGCGGTAGCAGCTGGTGGGAGCAGAGGAAGAGGAAGAGGAAAGCCTCCTCTTCGTTGGAACGTCAGGTGGAGAAGGACTTGGTTTCACTTTGTGTGTCCAACTGGTGTCGGTTAGCATGACAAAGAAACGGCTGGAGCGCTTTGATACACTCTGCCCTAAATCGCTTAAACGGTAATCGCGCCAGTCAAGAAGAAGAAAGAAATATAAATGCACAGAATGGAAACCCCCTATCAATGAAATATTATATTTAGAGATCTTAGCTTTTTGGCGTCAGTTTGTGAATACGATTTTATTTTGCTTAAATATAAAAATTTTAAGTTTTGTGAAATTCGCTTCGTAAAATTCAAACAGAACTAGGAAAAATAAGTTTCCGTTCAATAATAAAAATTAAAGAAAAAATACCCAATTTTTATAATTACATTTTTTACACGATACCTGAATGTACGCGATAGGTTTTTCCGATATTTATTTAGTATTCGATACTTTGCTGCGATACCAGAAACAAGTAAAAGTATTGTCATTCGAATGTGGCATAAAACTATGGGATTCTTTAGATATACAAGGGAAGCTCGACCTAACCACCTGCCGCTTTTATTATCACTACCAGGTGAATTTCATTTATCAGCACTCAACTTTAAGTAAAATAATCCCAATACCAACTACGCCCACACCCACATTGTGTGTTTCAACCTGCTCACTGAGAAATATCTTCGATGACTTATGACTACTATAAGCATTTTTGCAACATCCAGCACATACGAATATACCGTTGCTTAAATATTTCGGCCAGTGCATTGTTTACTCATATTTTATCATTAGTCGCCTCTTTTTTTGCTTACTATGAATTTTCTGCTGTCTTGCTGCTTTTGCTTGGAGTGTATGGGTAGTTGTTGTTGCGTTTGTTCTTGTTGATGTTTTATGCAACATCTTTTTTGCAACCCACATCTCCTGTTAGCTGGTTGACTGGTTGGTTGGCTGATATCTTTAGTGAGCATACAACGCTGCGTTTGATATATATTTGTAGACATCGAAGGAAAAAAGGGGTGGGAGTAGATGTGGCACATTGAGAGGCACACCGCCACTGAGACTATCATGCACACACACAAGCATTTACACGAAAACTCCACACACACACACACTCACACACATGGTAAAGATAGACTGATGCAACGCAAGCCACCGGCTGATATCGAACACACGCAGCCACACTTACACAAACGCACTAAACATTCCGAACATTTCGCTTTTGCTTCTTCGCATTTTGTTGTCATTGCAATTCTCATTTATCATATGGCGAATGCATAAACATGATAAGGATTTATGGGCGCATAGAGTGGCGTTGCATAGTTCAGTTGACACTGCTTCTGATTCTGCCCTTGTTGCTGTTCTGTTCTGTTCTGTTCTGTTGATGCCACGTTGCCACCAATCTATGTGCATACATACGTCTGGCTTGCGTTTTGTTGTCGTTCTTGTCAATTCCCAGTATTCGACTATCCATTTGTATGCGTCCACTTACCCGTCTACCCGCTTTTCCGCCTACTCAAACGAAGCGCCTGACTGGTTGACTGCTTGGCTGCTGATAGATTCCCACAATATCGCATCGTCAGTTCGTTTTGTGGGTTTCCTCATAATGCTTTGTTGTTTTTGCAGTGACATTGTCATTGCCATGATCAGGTTATGTTGCAGTCGGTATGATAAGCGCCAGTCTGACAGAGATAGATTCGGCGATTCGGTTCAATAACTATCTGTATGGCGCACTTAAATATTTTCCCGAACTACTATACTGAGTTGCACATACAGATGTATTTAATATCCTCAAAGTTACTGCAAACCTACAACTTCCGTGTGTCTATGTGTGCGTAAACTAAATTACTTCAGCTACGTTAAACTTGAGACAGACTACAAACTGCTCTTTAGCGCCAAATCCTAACCTTTTGCTCAATTCTCATAATGCGTCCATATTTAGCCAATTTGTGAATGAGAATATAAGTGTTGTTATCCTTTAACCTACTTACACCATCAAACAATGGTTGGTTGTAAAAAGGGGCAACAAAGTGTAGAATTCTTCTGTGTCTCATCCTTTTCAACACAAACTTATGTGCTACATGCCACAATAAATGGTTTTATTTGTCTGATAAAATCTTTAGCTGACCAAAGAACACGAAGGACATTTGCTGGACACAACTTCGTATATCTCACAAATACACATATACGAGAAGCAGTGTGTATGTATAAACGTACTTAAGAAAATTCTTACATAAATATGTGAAGGGTGACCCAAAACGACCAATAACGTTTTTGTGGTGCACAAATGGCCAAACAGTACGTCAAATACCAGAAAGGAGCAGCTTCTAACGTCTTATAATGCATTTGTATTATATTTTTCTTCTTGATTGTTAACCGCTTAAAGGATTTGGGTCGAGTTTGACAAAGCACGCCATTTATGTCGTCCTCTTTCTAATCGTCATCAGTTAAAAACGTTAAGTGAAGCAAAAACCTTCTCCGGCTAATTTCTTCAACGCAAAGGAGGACTTTCTCTTCCTCTGCTAGCATCAGCTGGTACCGCATCGAATACTTTCAGAGTCGGTGCGCTTGTATCCAATCGGACGACATTGCCGAGCCAACGAAGCCGCTGAATCTTTATTCGTTGCGTTATGTCTATGTCGTCGTAAAGCTCATACAGCTCATTGTTCCATCACCTGCTGTACTCGCCATGCAAGGTCTATGTCGTCGTAAAGCTCATACAGCTCATTGTTCCATCACCTGCTGTACTCGCCATGCAAAGGTCCAAAAATCTTCCGCCGAATCTTAAGTGTTTGAGAACTCCAAGAGACCTCTCAAGAAGCCACTATGTCTGTGTCACCGTAAAACCCATAAATTGTTCCATCCCATCCGATATTACGCTTCGTCTAGCTCAAAGGCCCATTAAATCTTTGTGCCTCATCATATGTTGTCATCGTCCAATCTTATGTGCCCTGCCATAGGACTGGCATGAAGAGAGACTTATAAAGTGTGATTTTTATTCGTCGAGAAAGGAATTTACTACTCAATTACCCACTTAGTTCAGAGTATCATTTATTGGGAACAGAATTTCCGCGCTGGACTTGAAGGTTGACGTTATTAGCAGGGTGAGTGTCGGTTCCCAAATAAATAAAGTGGCTTAGTACTTCGCCCATTAGCTTACTGACATGGAAAATATATTTTAAATTGTTCACCGCAGAAGATTAAGGAGCAAGGGAGATCGGTTTCAAGCCAGTCAAAGTACAATCAGCGTTGTTACAGGGGCTACCTTGACTAAAAATAATTTACAAAGTCAGTCTCCTGGTTAACCAGTCTGTTTCCTGTTATGGAAGAAAGCGAGAGTGGCTTTCAAAAGTCAAATCAGAGACAATGGGTCACGGCATTATGAAATACTGAACAAACATCAAATAAACACAACACAACAAAAACAAAATAAAACATCATTCCACCGTATTTCCTTCAATAGACAGAAGTCAGAGTCAGTAAACTATCCAGATGCTCTCCGAAGCTTAGGAACCGCTCACAAGTCAATATAAAGTTGATAGTTTCATAGCTCTAAATTGAATGTTGGAAATACAATATTTCTTGGATATTTAGCCGAGCTCTTCTTTCAATTTTTGGTATGATGTTGCTCCACAAATCTAGGAATCTACAGTTCTATGCCACCTCTGAATAGGAGATGGCTTTTATGAGGAGCCTTTTCATTTAAGAAATATCCTCAGAGGTTTGGCGTTATCTGTCAAGGCGACCACTAGTAGCAAAAACTTTATTTATTGTTTGGTGTTTCATGCCCATAGTAGACTACAAGCATGGGTCCTATCGAATGGCAGTAACGCACACTCCCATTCGACTACGGCGGAAATGATTGCTACTAATTTTGGATACAAAACTCGTGCCGCTCACTCCTTTACAGCTTGGTCGGTCTTAAGTCATGCTCCTTAACACAGATTACATCTAAGGATGATTGATCTAAGGGTGGAAGTCGCTCAGCGAATAAGACGGAGTTTTAGGATGTTACAAAGCAGGCAGATAATGCGGAATTAGCTACCGCATTGCCTTGGTGGCGAACTCATAACTTGTCCTTCCTGAATTCGTGTCGTTTTATACTTTTATTTTCGGAGCTTAATGGGAGCACAAAGGTAGTAATGTTGACTAATAGTCTGACCTTCAGAATCCGGGCTAAAATACAATATTATCTTCCGCTTTTGACCTCGAAGGGTTATCTGGGCATGCATTATCTTTAACATCTTCTCAGCCATTTTGAATGTACTCCAATCACTCAGAAACACGTCTATTCGAAAGTATTGTGCAAACTTCAAACGCCTAACCCGCCGCCACACAGGATTCTTAGTCGTCCAGCTCATCATTGAAACTAATAGCACACTAAGACTTTAAGCGTCCAACAACCTAGGCGTAAGAGTTCAATACCACTACATTGCACTGAACGTGCGTGAAACAGAAAAGCTGATCTCAGAAATCAAATGTGATCGCAACTTAAACGCCCACTTCTGCGGCAGAAATAACTGGGGATTTAATATCTGCAATATCTGGTAATAAATCTAAAATATACTTTGGTAGAGAATCTGCCAAATTCGACTCTTAACTTACTTTGAGGTCGAGTTACAGACTTCAAGAGCTCTGTAGTGGTTTTAAGCAGAGATCTGACATGATACGGCAGAAGGATGATAAGTATGAAAAACTCTCTCCCTTAAGATTCGCATTCTTTATGGACAGTTCAGTGATAAGGTCCCTTTCAACCAACTCAAAGTCAATCCGGAGAACTTTGTAATTTCAAGTGCGTAATTTCAATGAGATACCAGGAAATAACCACAGTCCAAACGTTCTAATGGCTTTGGTTTTCCTACATTCAGGAAAAATTTACTGCATAGTTACTAATAGCAGCTCGAGTAATCTGGTGGCATGCTGAGTATGCTTTGACACACTTTTTCTAAACGAAGAATAGAGAATTTACCGAAGTTATTAAAAACGAACTTAGGACTCCTCACAGAAATTGGCCATATGAACACATGATTTGGTAGTTCCCCCAACGATCTGTAGGAGCTGTGAAATAGGCTGAATATGTAAAATATGTACAATATTATCAGCTCTTTGTTTCTATTCGCCTTTTTTTAAGGATTTGAATACTCTCTCATTGGACGGTGAGAGATTTAGAATAAACTTTTTAGAATTAAGTTTTGCGAAACTCTTCTTTTTAACTTCGAATGATCTCTTAAGAGCAGCACATACTTTTGAGACACCCTTTATATAGACAAGTGCAGGCATGTATCTCCGTAAGTAAGTCTACGCTTATGTATTTGCCTAGCCCAACTAAATAATACAATAGGTAGCAACAGAAGGATTTGGTTGATGGTTATGTAAACCCACACGTAGCCTCATTTCCGCTTTTGTTTTTGGGCAAATATATTTGCGATTATTTAATATGAAATCTGTTGCTTCTTCAGCAATTTAGTAATCCGGCTAACTAAAATTATATGAAAATGTTTATAAAACTTGTCTTCTAGCATTAATAGCAGAAGCTTACAAGTACTTAATATTTTTTTACCCAAGAACCAGGCCCTGCGATTTCTAAGTAAAATCGTTCCCATTGCCCGAAAATCCAAAACCACAAGGTAGATCATAAAAATATTTCAGCAGAATGCGGTAACCGATCAAAATAAAGAATATATCAAATTAAGGGAAGTGATATTCATTCTTCATTTTTTATAAAATTAGAGGTTTAATATTATTAAGTACCTAAAAATTTAACAAAAACAATATTTTCTCTCTTTACACTAGCGCGCGAGTAATAGATATACAGGGTAACCTCTCATTACGGATACCTCTATTTGCCGGGCATCTTCCTTGAGCGGATATTTTTTTTCTATACCAATGTTTCTGTACTTATGTATCGGAAGAAGTTATCCTCTTTTGAGTGGACGTCCTCCTCTTGGATGGACAAAAGCCGGCTAACAGTGACTGTCCGGTCAAGAGAGGTTTCATTGCACTTCCTTGAGATTTATTTATGTATGTATATCCTTTTTATATGAAATTTGTTTAAGGCCAGGAGAAATATCAACTATGCTTTTAAACTGTAAGTGATTGCGGATAGACTTGATTTCTTCATAGGCAATTTGTGTGCTTCCAGGCGTTGTTAAAAAGATTAACTGTTTTTTACTCCGCCTCTAAAATACAGATATTTTTTAAAGGAAAACTTTTTTGGAAGGAATAGTGTCTTCAGAGGTTTTCTCTTGACTGCCGACCACAAGTAGCAGTAACTTTTTTCCATTACTTGACTGATAGACCTTCAACCCGTACTAATCGATGGCAGTGTCGCACAAACACACTCGGCGGCGGCAGTCGTCAGAAGTAAGTCAGGTCGTCAAAAAAAAGTAAAGTAAGCTCCGCAAATTCCGCGAGTCAGATACATAGGAAGCTGGAAAACAAGATCGTACGGTCACAGCAAAGGTTCGTACAGGGACCTTTACTGCTCAAAAACAAATAAGACTTCACAATCCCCAGTATGTTTTCCACTCCTTTTTTTTAACTTTTAAGATGCTTTTGGACAAATCAATTCAGTTAATGATAGGGATTATGAAAACATACCCTATTACCAACTTTGTATGGTCTGCCGTTCTTAAAGCTTCCGTTATCCCTCATGTCGATTATGCAAGACATTTTTTTTTTTTTTCGTATGCGATAGATGTCGTAGAGAGCCGAAAAGGATGAGTTCCCAGTCGCCGATTTTTCGAGATTTCGTTGCGCACGTGGGCGGAGCCTCGTGCGAGATGAGATAATTAAGATAGTACAGACTTGAAGATGTCCTTTTTCTCAATCGTTAAGTTTTAAAAAAATTAATTAATATAATATATTTGAAATACCCATGTACGCCATTACTTATAGAATATGTCATCGTTTAATTGCCTGTCACGGACTTGCAAAATGATACGGAGCCAAGAGATCCAATTTTCAATAACTCTGCCACAAAGAGAGGGCCAAAGTTGAGCAATGGCCTGGATTATCTTGACTTTGAAAGTAACAGCCAATCGCGACTTATTTTCTTAGATCTGCAACTTTGGAAAACCTCCCAAGAAAAGGTCTAGCGGGTTAAAATCACACGATCAGGGTAGTTAACTCACTTCAGCTTCACGAGAGATAACCAAAAACACAAATCATTCATAACAAAGTCTTATCATTTCTACATGCAGCTCAATTGTGTAACTTTCTACGATGATTTCTCATATGACGATGCAGAGAATAGAAATGTGGCGTCATCCACAAATGGCTACTTTATTCTTAGCGAATTTGATAAAGGACCTGCCCTAAAGCTGCGATAGAGATGATGCTTGGGCTGACCCCGCTTCATATAGTTATTCAGCAATCAGCCAAGCGTACTCTGTTGAATATTACCAGGGAAGGCTTTGGTAGAGGAAAAATTATGTATTCTAAAAACATGGAATTGCTAAGTCTGCAGCTTCCACTTACTCAGCTACCCAGAGATGATATCACTAAAGACATCAAACTCGACAAGAAGTTCAGAATTGAACTGGACGACAAGGTAAACTGGAGTAGGCCTGCATTTTAAAGGAAACTCCAGGAGTGTACCCTGCATAGGCGCTGGAATATATGGCCCCAGAAACAAGCGTTCTGTGCCGGTAACTAGTTTTTCCAGCATCTTCCAAGCGGATATGTATGCCATCTGCCTATGTGCAGAGATAAACTTAGAGAGAAATTTCTGAAATGAGCGAATTGCAACAATCTGGCAGCACTCAAGGCTATGTCGTCCTTTTAGATTAAGTCCTCACTGATTCTTGAGTTTATCGAGATTCTGAATCTACTAGGAACGCACAATCGCATCCGGCTTATATGAGTCCCAAGGCACAGGGTATAACTGGTAGCAAAGTAGCAGACTGCAATGCAACTTCTCCCTGAATGCAGCGCTATAGCAAAGAGAAGGTTGAGACATCGCGGTCAACTACCGCCAGAAGAAAGGCACATACGTTCAATCCAATCCAGCTCCATCTTAAGTTCAATAAGGGAACTGGGTCTGGATGAGGTTCTGTTTTGATTGGAGGACACAAAGTGCATGAGGTCGAAGTGCAAACCTCGACGTAATCTGTGTCTAATCTAATGTGGGCACGATTTATTCTATCATTCTTGGCTTTACACTCGCTTTCACTTATTTTGTCTCTTATTTTCGTTTGTTTCACTTTCTGTATTGATGTTGCGGGCCTGAAATAGCGCAATTTTGATTTTTTATCATTCTTCTAAATATATAATATAATAAACAACAGATTTGACAGACGACATCAAAGCAACATGGCCCCCAAGTCTATCAATACCGACCCGTTCCCTTTGGAAACCCTTTATGTAATCCACACTCTGCACAAGAAGGCGAATTTTATAATTCAAAACTATTATAGTTTTCTATGTTACTCTTCAAGGAGCTGGAGCTCGCACTGCTTTATACAGCTAACAAATCTTACAGCTTAGCAAACTGCGGAAACCTACAAGTCGCTAAAGTAAGGAGTAAAGTGCGTCCTAGTTTGAACGCAACATGGTACCGATCACCGATTTCTACTCTTGCGCTCATACAACACGGATGCATTTGTAAATGTATTGGTATGCATGTCTCTACATTTGTGTACAAACAAATATTACTTTCTGACTTTATTGCTTGCCATCGCTTGCTGCCTTAAAATGCTTTTAGCCATATCTCTTCCTTTTGAGAGTCCACAAAACAGATATAAATAGGATATATGTTGTTGTTATCAGTTGAGTAGTGATAAAACACACACAATTATCATAGCAATTAGTCCGGCGACATCTCGACGTCTCCACAAGTTATCGCTTGTACGTTACTGAAGTAAAATTCAAAAAAAAAAAAAACGAAAAAAATGAGAACGTTCCGAATGAGTGGAAGTGTGTTTTATCAACAACAAAAGAAATATTTCGTATTCAAATTCGATAACAAAGCGAAAGCCAGGCAAAACACGTAAAAGGCAAAAGTGCACTTAAATGAACAATAGTGAGGCGCCGCCACAGGCAGCCAAGCGGGCCAAGTGCAGGTAAGCGGCACTGAAACATAAATGTGTACCTCACAAGGGTAGGAAGTGTGTGAGTGAATGAGTGACGGAAGAAGATATGCAAGCCGGAACGACCGAAGAAAGGGGCACAAGAGTCAATGATCGTTGAAATGGCTAATGGCATATTTACATGCATGTTTAGGTAAAAAAAAACTATAAAATGCGAAGAAAGATGTGAACTGGGCACTTTTCAAAATTTCTTGCAAAAATTTAACGCTTCAGATTGAAATACTTCACTAATACAGAAATTATTCGTAAAACACCCAGTAAAATATGTATGTATGTAATGCGCACACAGAAAGGCAGCCAACAAAATGGGAAATGGAGTTGTTTTAGATGAGCACAACAAGCGAGGTCAATTATTAATGCAGAAGAAATTTCTTTACATTCTTATGCATTTAAATTCTACATGTTTTCAACTTTCTAATGCGAGTTGGCCTGTGCAGGACATGTCTTTTTGCGAATTGTATGCAAAAAAACGGGGATGGCAAACCATTTTAAAAGTTCTTACGTGGGAAACTTTCATTTCTTAAACATTCATTACAAACTTTTTACCAGAATACCATATCACAAAGCTAGTGAGAAGTTTCATAATAACTTTGGGGAGCAGTTTACTAAGTTTTAAGGGCAGAAAAAGCTCATTTTGAAAATGGGATCTCGAGTTATAAAAAAAATTGAAACAAAAAAGTAATTACGTAATTGAAGATTTTTAGAAAAAAAAACTTTATTCGCTTGTTCAAAATTTTTGGGAATGTTTACAAAAGTAGCGAAAAAGAATTTCCAAAATCTTTTATTTTATGACCTTTTTGTTTTTAAGTTTTTTTTTCTGACGAACTTTTTTTTTATTTCGGGTAAAACTTTTTTTGAGGGAAAAATTGAATTCCCTTTGTTCAAATTTTATTTTAAATGTTTTAAAAGTTCCCAAAAATGTTGAAGAAAAAATTTTTTCCTAACAGCCTCCCTAAAAGTCAAAATTAAAAAACGGTTTATAAAAAAATTATTTTCTTCCAAAAACTATTTTTAAAAAGAATTTCTTATCCTAAAAAATTACTGAAAATGTTAAAAAGATCCGAAAATATAAGAAGCTCCAAAAAAAATTGTCCACATTAAATGCATAAAATTTTTTCAATTTCAGATTTTTGCATTTTCTTACTCAAAATGTTGGAGAATTCTTTTTTAAAATGACAAAAAATATTTCTTAAAACTCTTGATAAAGAAAATAAAATTGTATTCCAAAACCCTTAATTTTTTTTCAAAAATGAACTAATTTTGTACAAAAACTAAAATATTTTTCCAAAAACCTTCAATTGCTGAAAAAACTTTCCACAAAAATTTTTTAACAAGCAAACACTTTTTTCAAAAACTAAACAATTTCAAAAATGCTTAATAAGAAAATAAATTTTTTTTCCAAATTTTCCAATTTCTTGTTCAAAAGTTTTTGGGGAAATATATTATTTTTGCCATTTTTTGATTATTTAAAAAGTTTTAGAAATGACATTTATTTTCGGAGTTCAACTTTTATCGGAATTTTTACAAAAATGACGAAAAAACATTCCCCAAACATTTTTAGCAAACACTAATAAAATATTTTTCCAAAAACCTTCAATTTTTTCGAAAATTACCAAAAAAATATCCGGAAAAAGTTTTTCATAAGAAAACTGGACTTTTTTCACTCGATTTATGTGAACTATATGGCTCGGCCTTCAAATAAAAGCGCCAAAATCGAATTTGAAAGGCACAAACGCAGTGTATAACATCTAAATGGTATATGGAATAGTGGAAACAGAAGAATAATGCCTAATAAACACAAGTATGGCAAATTATTTAAGTACTACTTGTATATATTGTGTTGTAATTGCGGATTTCACTCATAGATGACTTCAGTTGAATTTTGATACTGGGCAGTTCAGCTGTCAATCAGTAAAAAAAGTTGTTTGGTCGGTTTCGGTAGTTTTCGTCATATTTTGCTTTTTTATTTCCGCAAAGGAAAAACCGCATCGCAAGCTCATAAAAAGTGATGTGCTGTTTATGGTAACGAAGCCTTAAAAGAACGGCAGTGTCAAAATTGGTTTGCCAAATTACGTTCTGGTGATTTTTTACTCTAAGATGAAAAACGCGCTGGTCCTCCAGTTGAAGTTGATGACGCCTTAACAAAGCAATAATCGATTCGGATCGTCACACTACAACAGGTGAGATTGCAGAGAAGCTTCACGTACGAGTATTACATACATGCATTGAAAATCACTTAAAACAACTTGGCTATGTTCAAAAACTCGATACATGGGCTCCTCGCGAACTGAAAGAAACGCATTTAACGCAACGATAACTGGGTTGTTCACAACAATATCAAGCGGAAAAGATCGTGGAGCAGGCCAGGTGAACCAACTGAAACAGCACCAAAAGCTGATATTCATCAAAAGAAGGTTTTGCTATCAGTTTGGTGGGATTACAAAGGAGTTGTCTACTTTTTTACCATCCCACCGAACGATTAATTCTGATGTCTACATTGAGGAACTAACGAAATTAAACAGTACCTACAGTTGAAAAAAAAGCAGCCCGAATTGACAAATCGAAAAAGTATTGTATTCCATCATGACAATGCAAGGCTATACACATCTTTGGCCACTCGGCACAAATTATTGGAGCTTGGTTGGAATATTTTGCCACATCCACCATATAATCCTGTCATTGCACCATTTGATTACTATTTGTTTCGATCTTTACAAACCTCCTTGAATGGTAAACATTTCAATAATGATGATTATGTCAAATCGTCCTTGATTCAGTTTTTTGCTAATAAAAACCAGAAGTTTGGGAGTGAAGTGAACATGGGATTATGAAGGTGCCTGAGAGATAGCAAAAGGTCATTGATCAAAATGGACAATACATTACAGATTAAAGATATTTAGTTCCATGAAAAAACGTTGATATACTCAACTGGTGGCATCAAACACAAAACCGTAGCGTCACCTTTAATTGGCTTATCTAAGGTGGCGCGAAATTAATCACTCTATTGAAAGATATATAATTTTTGCAAATGCAAAACTGCTGCAGTATACAAACAGTTAAGCAGTGGATAAAAAAGCTATTCAGGAACGAAACTGGATGATTTTTTTTGCGCCAGAATACTGTCAAGAATTTTTTATACAGCACAAAATAAGAGCTTGTGCACTTATCTAAAACTATTTTTTTTTCTTTTTTGTATTATGGCACTCTATCTGGAATTGAGTGATATACACTTTGATGTCCATCAGATTACTGGCATCGAAGGCTTAGAATTCTAGTTGCAATAATGTTGTCAAGTACTTCAAACTTCGCTCATGCAGCTGAGTCAGCAGGTAAAATGAGCCTACGTAAACCGGATATGCAGCGAACAAAATGCTTGCTGACAGGATAACAGGATATGCAGAGAAATCGCAAGAGGCGATATACATATATACTTATACATGCATGCATATATTGGCAGAGTTATCGATGCAGCACAACTCAATAATATTCATACAATAACTTTGATGCATGCAAGTGTGTCGCAAAGCTGATAAATGCATATTTTTGTCGCTCCATTTTCCTTGTGCCTTTCACCGCTTGCCATTCGACGAATGTCATCGAACAAATCAGCAGCACAAAAGTGACAACCGATGAAACAATAATGGGTAATTGCCAAGGACCTTTTTTTTGTGTCTTGCCAACAACAAAGCTGATGTGACGTTAAAGACGGCAACAGCAACGTTGCAAATGGCAATAAGGTAAAACAGCTTCGGGTAGATATGTACAAAAACTCTGTGTATGCACGTTTGTAAGTATGTCATACATGTATATATGGTTGTATGTATGTATATCGAGTGCCGCTGACACTTGCAGTTGCCCTGGTCGTTGCGCTGACGACAACGCTAATGACAGCGCTGACTGGTCTGATGACGTGCGCGTTCGAGACTTTGGTGTCGCTACTCTGCTGCTCTGCTGTATGCTATTCCTGCTGATATGGATGGCAAAATCACGTGGCGCGCTCGCTACCTTGTCTGTCATCTTATGCGCCTGATGAGTCTGGCGTTTATCGTCATCGTCGCCTGCCATTGCTCTTGCTGATGTCAGTATTGTCCTCAATTGCGATTGTGTGTAACGCTCTCGGGCGTATCGCTGTCCTTTCCCGTGTGTTTGTATAGGTTGTTTTTCGATTGTATTTCCGCTTTCACATACCTGCATATTCGCTATCATTGGGAAAATTCACTGCCTGTGATTGTTGTCATCAGTTGTCGATGGACTTGTTACTGTTGTTATTGTCACAGCGCAGCGTGTTGATGCAATTGATTTCAACTGTCATTAAGGAGTGAGCGCCTACGTGCATACATATAAACATACATACACACTTAATTCAGTTATTCGCATTTCGCCACATTTATTGTTGGCATATTGTTAAGGTCGTTGTTGTTGTAGCATAGCTGGTGACATCCCTCAAATGCATCGCGTTGCCACCATCGTTCATCGTTTTTACATCACCCGCATCAATTTCATGCGCTTAAGTATCTGTATGTTCATATGTAGCTATGTGTGTCTGTCGCTATTTAGATGTCAGCGCACTTTTTTGTCATAATTTTTACTGATCGCCCAGATAACAACGTACCGCTAAGTGAGCGCATAGCAAGTCAAATGATCAACTTATAAGGAAAAGTGTGTAAGTGAGGAAACCCACCATGCCATGCTGTGCTGGTTGGCTAGAGGGCTACAGAACACGGGCTGCGTTCTCACTGTGGCCTCGAACGTTAACTCACACATACATACATGTACACACATACATACATATTTATGCTCTTGAGTGCTAATCGCACTTGCCACTTGGTGCCCGAATACTTGGTTATCGCAACCGGAAAGGCAGCACCGTAAAAGGAAGGTGCAATAAAATTTTTTTTGTTCTTTTACTACTTACAATACATATGCTGTGTTGTTTTTGCATTGAGTTTCAATGCTACCCGCAGCTACAGCAAAAAGTTCCCCTTTCATTTTTAAGGAAATAAAATTAACTTGAAAATTTTGTACTGAAATTTAACGATACGAATATCAAGTAAATGTTAATGCAGTGCCATGAAAAAATTGTGCCGATAAAAAAATTAGATATAAGTGCATTCATATTTAGGGCTTACAATAATAATAAAAAAATTAAAAAAACTGCATAAAAGGCAACAACATTCATAACTAGAAGTGAGTCATAGTAGCGCTTAATCACACGCACAGCGCTCCCATAAGTGCACTTGCTGGGAATCAAACCTTCAAAAGGCATACAAGTATATGAGTGCCCTGCAGGAAAAATACTACTTTAATTTATGTATTTTTAAAGTTGGCTCAAAGAGTAAATCTTACAAACTAATTGCACAAATAAACAAAAGCATCGATTAAAAAACGTTAATTAAAATGCAAACATTTATTTTTATACTACATAAAAGTGCATTACCCCAAAACCCCGCATAAAAATTGTTTATGTTCCTTGAGGCTCGTATTTTTAAGTGTCCAGCTTGTGTTAAACTCCATTATTATGTCGTTGCTAAAAGAGTTGTTGATATTTTTGCTGAGGTAATACTGAGAAATCTGTCTAAGGTAAACATGATTCAATAATAAAAATTTATGTAAAGTTTGACACTCAGAAGATTCGTCACTCGACTCTCACTTCTGCTCTCGGAGAGCTCTATTCAACTATCCGGCATGCACGAGCAATGGAACGTTCGTTCTTTACGTACCACCGCCGAAGAGAAATCGAAATTCAGAGAGAACATAGGTTCGAATCTCGGTGAAAGATCTAAATAAAGAAAAAATAGCGGTCGCTTCGCCTTTAAGTGTATTTCTGCCATGAAAAAGCTCCTCATAAAAAATATATGCTGTGCAGAGTCGGCTTGAAACTGTAGGTCCCCCCATTTGTGGAACAACATCAAGACGCACACCACAAAAAGGAGGAGGAGCTCGGCTAAACACTTAGAAAGGGTGTACGTGCCAATTATATATATATATATGGCGAGGAATGTCCTGCTGCCGCAGAAAGAAAGAATATTGCTTATAGGGCCACGCTGCGATCGGGCGCAACACGAGCCATGTGGGATTGCTACCGGGAGCTGAAGAAGCGAGAGACCGAAAAACGTGCGGAACAACGCCCGAAAGTTCTACAAGAAAGTTTGGCGGCGTACAGAAGGTTTTAAGACCGAGGCGTTTTCCTGTAAGAACAAAGACGGCGATCTGGTGACTGATATCCAGAGCGTGCTTGGATTATAGAGGGAAACTTGTTAAATAGTGACAGCTGCGCATATCACAGAGAATGTGAGGATCCAGATACCCCAATCGTTGACGTTGGGACTGTCGTTCCGCTACCCGACACTGACGAGGTGAGAATAGCGATATCACGGCTAAAGAACAACAAAGCCGCGGGCGCCACCGAACTGCCGGCTGAGCTATTCAAATATGGCGGCGAGAAGCTGGTAAGGTGCACGCATCAGCTCCTATGCAAAATATGGTCGGATGAAAGCATCCCTGCCGATTGGAATTTAAGTGTGCTCTGCCCAATCCATAAGAAGGGCGATCCTGCAATTTGTGCCAATTACCGCGGGATTAGTCTTCTAAATATTGCCTATAAGGTTCTAGCGAGCGTATTGTGTGAAAACCAGAAGCTCACCATCAACCAAATGATTGGACCTTATCAGTGTGGCTTTAGACCTGGAAAGTCCACCATCAACCAGATATTCACAATACGCCAAGTCTTGGAAAAGACCCATGAAAGAAGATTCGATACACATCATATTTTCCTTGACTTGCTATGACAGTACGAAAAGGAGATATCTATATGCCGCGATGTCTGAGTTTAGTATTTTCGCAAACACAATACGGCTATGCAAGATGACGTTCCTCAACACCAGCAGCGCCGTCAGAATTAGGAAGGACCTCTCCGAGCCGTTTGATACCAAACAAGGTTTCAGACAGGGTGACTCGCTGTCGTGTGACTTCTTTAACCTGATGTTGGAGAGCATCGTACGAGCCGCAGAACTTAATCACTCAGGCACAATTTTTTATAAGAGGGTATAATTGTTGGCGCATGCTGATGATATCGACATCATCGACTTTAACAACTTCGCTGTTAGTTCTGCTTTTTCCAAACTTGAAAAAGAAGCAAAGCGAATGGGTTTAGTGGTGAACGAGAACAAAACGTAGTAATTCCTGTCTTCAAACAAACAGTCGGCGCACTCGCGTATCGGCACCCACGTCACTGATGACAGTTATAATTTCGAGACTTATATAAATACTTCGTATCTTTCGGAACCAGCATTAACACCGATAACAATGTCAGCCTCCAACGTGCTATGCCAACAAGTGCTATTTCGGACTAAGTAGGCAACTGAACAGTAGAGTTCTCTCTCGACGAACAAAACTAACACTTTATAAGGCTCTCATCATGCCGGTCCTATTGTATGGCGCACAAGCTTGCCCTTTGGTCTTTGGACCTTTGCACGTTGACAACGGCGAGTATCGTAGGCGATGGTACGATGAGGTGTATGAGCTTTACGACGGCATAGACGTAGCACAGCGAATAAAGATCCAGCGGCTACGTAGGCTGGGTCATGTGGTCGGAATGGAAACAGGCTCTGAAAGTATTCGAATCAAATCCATTGCCGAAAAGTTATATACGCAAACTTTTGCGCCTGGTTTCAATAAAGTGCTGCACGAGATTACCCAATATTTTCTTTTCATTTTGTTTTTTGAGAGCTGAACAAACTAACCGCCCGCTTTAGCTCTAGATAACAAATACAGGGTGCAAATTAGACATCTTACATCACCTTTAATTATTGTTTCATGAAAGGTAAACTTAATACTTTACACTCTTAATTTTTTTATCAGTATCTCGATCACCGGGATGCATTGGTACGTCTATAGATGAGTCTTAAAATTTCTTGTATAAAACAAAATCAACTATTTTGCACACAAATTTATTACTTTACTACGAGGGGTGCCTTTTATATGTCGGGATTAGAGAACAAAAACAAATTTTAATCATTGAAAATCACTTTATTGTTTTTCAAAATATTGGTACCGTTCTTTTCAATGATGAACTAGTATGATTTCTTCTCTAAAATGCCAATATCTGAACTAGAGTATTTCCATACTAGATACTATAGTTTGGTTTTTCTAGCAGGGTCTTTACATAAGTGCATATATGCTATGCAACATTATAAACATACATACTAAATTTCCCTCGCACCCACCTTCCACCTCTTGTGTTGGCTGGCTCTTCAATTGTGTAATGGGTGCAAGTGCATGAGTACTTAATGCACTGCCGTTTATGAATCAATAGGTATCTTACTTTGCCTTTGCCATATCAGCTAGGATGCACGGTAGTCGATTGTATTGGTGTGTGAGCAAACTGGTTTCATGTAATGAAGTCCTATAGACAACGCTTGCACAACTAAAAATGCACTCAAAAGCACTTGAAGGCTTCCTGGATGATAAGAGACGTTCTTTTATTGGCAATCGCTTTTGAATCCTACAATCGGTGATATGGGTGGCATGACTCATTGTCGCCGCTGAAGTCTTGGGAGTTAAGTGTAATATGTATGTATGTAAGTGAGTGAATGTTGCATAGTCTGTAAAGTGCTTCATATAGTAGAGAATCACAAATTTACTGCATGTAAATGAATTATTGATGTCGGTTGGGCTACAATTTTCCACACACGCGGGTCCTCTTTCTGATATTTGTCTACAAATAGTTGAGCTAATAAAAGTATATATTTGAGAGTTTCCAACAAAGCAACTTTACGTGGTAGTCAAATTCCGCAATGATTTTGCTCCATCTTGATTTTGTGCCACTGTTGGTTAAAGTTTCAATTTAATTTTTTTTTTTTTTGCAGAAAATTAAATATAAATATTGTAAATTGAACGAAATATTATAAAATATTTATTTTCTCTCTCCTTGGATCCCAATTACAACTGCGTAAGCAAATTTTTGGTAGAACATTTGCATTAACCCCTAGCTTCTATTTGAATAGGCACTTTTTCATCCTTTTTTAATAGAAATTTCATGATCATTTTTCTAAAGAAATTTAAAAAGTTTTACAGAATTTTAAGCTGAAAATTTGACTCTAAATCGCCATAGTTTAAAAACTCTTACGGATGAAAAAAGTTATATTATATAAAACCTGAGAGCGAGTTTGAACATTGGAAAACTAAGTTTGTCGCAACCCGAAAGCGCTCTCGTTGTATAGCAAGAACAGTAGCGATTTCTGCTTTTTTCTCATAGTTCAAGAGCTTATGCGAGCGGACAAATACGTCACCATCCTCGAAGAAGGGCTCTAAGAAAATGCTAATCAATGGATGTGTCGGACATTGCCTTACAGCAAAACAATAATGCGAAACACACCGCTAAAATTACAAATGCTTGGCTGCGAGACAACCGCATTACATTTCTTGATTGATCACACCAAAGTGCATTCAAGTCAAAAGACCTACATACATTCTGTCAAAAAAGTACCGGGCATTGCTCAATAAAACGCAAAATAATTGTTTAATCAACAAAATTTATTTTGTCGCCTTCAAAATAGAATCCATTTGAAGCAAAACACATATGCCAACGATTAGTCCAGTCAACAAAGCACCTTTTAAACGCGTTTGAAGAGATCGTCTTCAGCTCCTTCAGCGAATTCTCCTTGCAGGCCTCTATCAACTGACTGTGGCGTCCGCGGAGTGGCAATTTAAGTTTTAGGAAAAGAAAAAACTCACAGGGTGAATACGGTGGTTGTTCGATGATATTTGTCCGGCTTTTACTCAAAAAAGTGTTCACAATATGAGCTTTGTGAGACGGTGCGTTATCATGGTTCAATATCCATGAGTTTTCTTTTCACAAATTGGGACGTTTCCTACGCTCATTCTCGCTCAAACGTCGCACAACTTCCAAATAATATTCTTTATTTACCGTAGAACCTTTTGGAACGAATTCCGAGTGACAACACCAGGATAACCAAAGAAAACGAGTAGCATGAGTTTCACTTTTGGCCGACTTTGTCGTGAATTTTTTGGGTTTCGGCTCATGTGGATAGCGCCAGCAAAATGGAATCATTAGGTGACATATCAGAGCTGGAAGGTTGGATGAAGCATTATTTCGATCTTTTGAATGCTCAAAAACTCGCTTGTGTGAGCCGATACGTAAGATCTCGCATTGTTTTAGTGAAGGATAACTGTCCGAAAACTTCTTGCAAAAAATGATTGTGAACCACTCAGAACTGACCAAGTTTCTCTAGTATTTAGTGCAGATTTCGTAGTATTTCCAGATTTCCTGATGTAACAGGTGTCCATTTAGTTTGTGGTGTCTCTTCTACGAACAACTTCTGGTGTATTAAAATCATCTTAGAACACCCGTACGGTAGATGAGCTAGAGCTCATATGAGCAAATCCAAAGGGTTCGTCACCTGGTACGATGTCACAGACGTGTTTTGAACTACCGCGGCTCAATTTCTTCAACATTTCTTTATACCAATCGACACAAGTTCTTTAGTGATGTAAGTTTCAGAATTCATTAATTGGACAATTTTCGAATATTGCAAATCTGTTCAAATGAAGTTTTGAGGAAATATTTTTTCAGTAACTTTCGTGTGAAATATTGGAATATTTTACTTTAAATATTGAATCAAATGATATTCCTGATCTGAACCCTTCACTGCCGTGGTGCTGTCTGTATCCTATTATACAAGGTGGCGCAAAATTGATCATCGACTTTTTTTTTAATAACTTTATTACTAAATCCAAATCCAATTTTTTGAACTGAACAGTAAGGGAAAACCTGTGAAAAGAGCAGGTAAACAGATAAGCAATTTCGATTTTTTTTCAGTAGTTATGCATATTTCTAAAATCGCTACCAAACTACTCATTTCTTCCTAAGTACACAACATGAAATTACGAGGCTTAACAAAGTAGTGGAATTTTCTTCTATAATAAACACATTTCTTCCGCTACCTCTAAGCACAGCGTCTTATCGATACTCCAAATCAAATAGCCAAGTCGACAGCGCACGAATCAGCGAAGCATCATAAAAGATAAGTAAATATTGTAAACAACCAACCAGCAACCGTCTGCCAACAAATGCCAACCACCAGCCGCTGTGGGCCGTGCGGTAAGAAGATATAAAATTTAAATTATTTGATTGATTGCAAGATTAAGTGTTATAAATTTACTGAAAAAAGTCATTGAATCTACTGAACTCGTGGTGGGAAATCAACGTAAGCCAAGGTGACAGTACTTAGAAAAGTTTTACTTTGGCTGCCAAAATCTTCAGAGCTTAAGGACTTTTTTGATAAGATGGCAGCAATGCGAAAATATAGGGAAATACATGCTTTCTTTAGCGTTATTTTGAATACCTTTATTTCGTTTTTTGCAGTATATTGCCGTAGAGTTGAGTTATTGTTGTTACTGTTGTTTATGTTCTCACTCAAATTCGACTAAGTTCGTTGAACATGTGGAAAGTGTTCATTGAGGTAATGCAATGCCTGGATCAAAAAATGTGCTTGTTTCGAAAAGCTTGAATCTGAAAGAGATAGAAGGGCTTAGACTAAGATGTTTTTTTTTTTTTTTGTTTTTGTATGCGGGGCATATATTTTATCTTATAAATGTTGTTATTATCTGGAATAAGCCTTATAACATCATTGAAATTTTCTTTGCGCAAGCGGGACTAAATTTTTCGAACTTTCTGACTGGTGGTCCAAAAATCTGAAAGATGACCTGTACTAAAAATGGTTCCGGATGCGTAAAGGCGTTTTCCAGCTCGTCGACGATACAACTTTCTTCGATCGCCCAGTGTAAAGGTACTCACTGTACGTTTTACTACCCGAAATTGAAGGGCATCAAGGCACATCTTACCAAATTTGGGTCTAAATTTTTCAGTGACGTGAGCTATGTTGGTCGTTCGGCTATCAGAAAAGATATACCCTCGTATATGTATGCACCTAAATTGAGATTTATGCTGGTGCAGCTCAAAATGACAAGCACCGTTTCCTGAAACATGGTACAGTCGGCTTTCGTTAATTCAAACCTGCGATATTTCGAACCTCTCGTTAATTCAAAGTTACATCAGTTCACGTTCCCCTACGAAATCTCTTTATATTTCGAATTATATACATACATTTTTATGCACTTCGTCATTCGAACTCTTATAGTCAAACACTCGTCAATTCAAATTTGCAAAAATTCTTGGAGTGTTAATAAGAACTTTGAATTTTGGAACTCCCCTGAAAATACGTTTACTGTGCGCGGTTGTGTGTTACGCATAAAACATAGGCACATTTTGACGAACGCTTCCGCACGAATCGCTTCGTTGGCATACAGATTAAAAATTTGTACTAAATATGAGTCCTAAAAAATATAAATGTTTGGCGATTGCTGAAAAGAAGAAATTAATTGTAAAAGTAGAAGGAGGTGAGAAGAAAAGCAATGTTCCAAAAGAATTTAAGATTCCTCTAAGTACCCTCTCAACCATAATAAAGAACAAGGCGAAAGTTATTGCTGCTCAAACTGCTGGAGCACGGAAAATAACAACTAAAGATGAATTTTCTCGTCTGGAAGAAAGTCTGGTCATTTAGACAGTGTAGAGGATGATCAATGGTACCAGTAGTTGACATCAGCGGTGTGAGTTTTTCTGACTATGTGCAAGTGTATGAAGATGTTGCTGCCTCAGGATCACTAACCAATGGTGAAATTTTCTCTGCAACAGATACGAATGAAAAGAGCAACAATGCAGATGAAGACGATACATCAGAACCTTTGGCAAAGGTGTCAATTAATGTAGCAAGAGCCTCATTCGATAACTTACAAAGCTTTAGTCTACAAAAGGAAACTGATGAAACAGCATATCAGGCACTTTTTCTCCTTAAAAAAATTATTGAAAAATCTGAGCAGCAGCACTGTGCTTCGAAGCAAACACGTATAAATGAATCCTTTTCAAAGATTAATTAATTCACATTATGTTAAATGAAAACACTTGATATATATGTAGGAAATGACGGACATGACGAACAGACATAATAGGAGACAGAGCGCACAGTGTATGACCGGACTAATACGGACAACAATGTAACGCAACAAAAAGACCGAGATTACCATACCGCGAACATACCCACCGAAGACGTTCACGATACGGACGACATGACAGATAGAACATTGTGAACTAAACCGTCATCAAGCGAGGAACGCACAGGAACAAATTGTCTAAGTTAAAGTAGTCAAGAAATTGTCTAAATTAAAGTAAGAACAAATTGTTTAACTCGGAATCCTACATATACATATATCATTTTATTTTAATTTACTCTATTTGAATCTAATTTTCTTTCTTTATATTTAATTTTTTATTAAATTATACATTTTCCTTTTATTAGATTTTTTGTTTTGTATTATTTTTAATTATTTTAAAAGTTTTGTTTTATTTTATTGTAACTTATTTCAGTTTCAAGTTTTTTTTTTATTTAATTACATTTTTTTTTTTTTTTTGTCATAAAATAATAATATTAAGTCAGTCCATATGTTCATGCGTTTGTCCTTGGAGCCAAAATACGCTTCGATATCCCTTTTTATAGTTTCTTTTGAGGAGTAGTTCTTGTTACTCGTATGGGATTGAAGTCCACGGAAAAGATGATAATCACAAGGTGCAATATCCGGAGAGTATGAGGGATGCGGCATTAGCTCCCATCCGAGCTCGTTCAGCCTGCCTAATGTTTGCCTTGCGTCTATTCACTAAAGACGGTCGAGTGCCTCATTCAGGTTTGATAGCTGATGGGAATAATAATCAGCAGTGATCGTCTGGTTTGATTCCAGAAGTTCATAATAAATAATACCGGCCATATCCCACCAAATAGACAGGAGAATCTTCTTGGGGTGAAGGCCATCTCTAGGGGTCGGTTCTGGTGTTTCACCTTTATCTAACCATTGGCGTTTACGAACAGGATTATTGTAAAGGACCCATTTTTCATCACCAGTAACGATACGGTTCAAAAAACTTTCATTTTCAAGCCGTTACAGCAGCTGAGAACACACCTTCACTCTCTGCTGAAGGTTGGCGACGGAAAGTCTATGCGGAACCCATTTTCCCAGCTTTGAAACCTTTCCTAACTGAACCAGGTGCCTGAGAACTGTTCCATGCGATGAATTTAACCTCTGAGCTATCATATCGACTGTCAAATTTGGCTCAGCTTCCACGAGTTCGAGCAAGGCGTCGGAGTTAAAGACTTCAGGACGGCCAGCGCGTGGGGCATCCTCCGCGTCGCGGTTACCACTTCGGAATTTTGAAAACCACTTTTGCGCAGTCCTTACACTCACGGTATCCTCTCCGTGAACAGTGTTTATTTCTGCAGCAGCAGTTGTTGCATTTTTACCGCTTTTATAAAAAAATACAAAATATGCCTCTTATACGCGTTCGAAGATTCCATTTTATTTTTTAACAACACGTGCTTCTATCAGCGATTAAAATCACTCGTTGAGTGCACTATATATCAAAGAAAATATAAATAGTTCCGTTATATTCCGCGAATAATTTTTTGTATGCAAAAATCGTAAAAGTGAAAATATGGACTTAACTGGCACGAACTTATGGACTGACCTGATATTTTAAAAATTTATTTTATTAATTTTTTTTTAATTTTTTTTATTAATTAAAAATCTTAAATTTCTTGTTTCATTATACCACATTTTAATATGTTTTATTTTAATGTGCCTTGATTTATTTCATTGTATTTAATTTGTAATTAAAAATAGTAAAGTTAATTAAAAAAAAAATATTTTCTTGTACTTTTTCCAGTTCTATTTTTTGTTCTTTATTGGTTTTATTTTTTCATATTTTATTGTGCATTATTTTTAATTGGTTTTACTTAGTGTTATTAAACACATTTATTTAATTTTATTTTATTTTAATTTCATTATATTTTATTCTTAGTCGTCTGTGCTATTTTCAGTTAGCTTTACAAATAATTAATAGGACTATGAATAAGTTCGTGCGGTTTTTTTTCGAAATTTGAAACTTTATTGACGTAAAATGGTTACAAATTTAATATTCAAAATATTGTCCATCGCTTACTACTACTTTTTCCCATCTTTCTGGCAATTCACGGATTCCCTTTGTGAAAAATTCGGTCGGTTTTGCCGCAATCCACGAATCGATCCATTTTTTGACTTCATCGTAATTACGGAAGTGCTGGTCAGCCAGGCCATGTTGCATCGATCGGAAGAGATAGTAATCGGATGGCGCAAGGTCTGGACTATACGGCGGGTGGGGTAGGACATCCCATTTGAGCGTTTCTAAGTATGTTTTGACCACTTGTGCAACATGTGGCCGAGCATTGTCATGTTGCAAAATAACTTTGTCGTGTCTATCGGCGTATTGCGGCCGTTTTTCTCGCAGTGCTCGGCTCAAACGCATCAATTGTCGTCGGTAGACATCCCCCGTAATCGTTTCATTCGGTTTCAGTAGCTCATAATACACAACACCCAGCTGGTCCCACCAGATACACAGCATAACCTTCAGGCCATGAATATTCTGCGCCGACGTCGATGTTGAAGCATGGCCAGGGTATCCATACGTTGCCCGACGTTTTGGATTGTCGTAATGGACCCACTTTTCATCGCCAGTCACAATTCGATGCAAAAAACCCTTTCTTTTGTGCCGTTGAAGCAGTTGTTCGCATGCCATAAAACGGCGTTCAACGTCTCTTGGCTTCAATTCATACGGCACCCAATGGCCTACCTTTCGGATCATTCCCATGGCTTTTAAACGTTTGGAAATGGTTGATTGATCAACTCCCAAAGTTTTTGCAACCTCTTCTTGCGTTTGAGCCGGATCTTGATCGAGCAATTCCTCCAATTCGGTATCCATGAACTTTGGCGGCGCACCCTCGCGTTCTTCGTCTTCCAAGCCAAAATCACCACTTTTAAAGCGTGCAAACCACTTCTGGCACGTTCGCTCAGATAGAGCATGCTCACCATAAACTTCCACCAAGATACGATGACTTTCGGCTGCTTTTTTCTTCATATTAAAATAATGAAGAAGAATTCCCCGCAAAAACACATTATTTGGCACGAAATTCGACATTTTCAAGTGTGGTAAAAATATTGTTGTTTACGCTTCAAATAAAAAACTTATACTGACGTTTGTGCCTTACGACAGTAGCTCTCCAATGAATGTTTGGAAATGTGGATCGATGGAATAATAATCAAGTTACGCCATCTGTTGTAAAACCGCACGAACTTATAAATAGACCTATTATTTTATTTTAATATATTTTATTTTACTTTATTTCAATTAAATTTTCTTTCATTTTACTTAATTTTTTTTAATTTTTAATTTATTTTTTATTAAGTTTTAAATATTTGCATAAAGTTATTACACTTTATTGTACTATTTTCAGCTCTTTTTTGTTCCTTGACTTTATTTTGGTTTCATCTTTTTTTTAATATTTTTCATATTATTTGTAATTATTAAAAATAAAATATTTTATTTCATATTTTTTTTACTGTACTTACTTCTTTCTGTACTTGGTTGGTTGGTTTAAGGGTGACCCCGCATCGGAGTGCCACATAGACCGCAAGTTGGGCCCGTTGTGTTGCCCTAGACCTCATTATATTATATGATTTCCCCACCTCACCGAGATTTTTGTTATAGATTTTGGTCCAATATATTAATTCGTTTCCAGAATTTAATGAGAGATTCGATTTTCAGGTTCGAGAGTACTGAAAGATTGTCAATTGTTGGAGAGCAAGAGAATATCGAGTCGACTTCTGACTAGGCCGGGACAACTGCACAGCAAATGCCTGCTCGATACTTCCTCATCTTCGTCCTCGCAGTATCTGCACAGGTCGTTTTGAGGAACCCCGAGCCAACGTGCGTGAGTGCCCAAAAGGCAGTGGCCGGTGATAAGAGATATTATATGTCTTAGTTCGTGTTTCGATAGACTTATAAGGGTTTTTGTCTGTTTCAGATTTTAGGATGGCCAGATTTGTCTGGTCGTAACGCAAGTAGTTTCTACTCGCCACCTCCGATCAGCAATGCTGTGAAATTCTCGATCAATGATCATTTTACATGTTGAGAGCGGAATTTGGATTGTGGGTAAGTTACTAACATTTGATTGCGCAGCTACAGCTCTTGCGAGCTCATCAGCTTTGCAGTTACCTTCGAATCCACTGTGACCCGGTATCCAGATAACTGGGACAGAATTGTGAACACTTATCTCGTTAAGAGATAAGAGACAGGATCGAACCACATCTGAGTGGGTATAAGAGGAGCTGAGTGCTCGAACGGCCGCTTGACTGTCAGTGAAAAAGCGGATATCCTCTAGTAATATTCTCTTTTCTAAGATAGTTTTCGCAGCATACCAGATAGCGCATACTTCCGCTTGGAATACACTAAAGTAGTCAGGTAATCTAAATGATAGATTGATGTGAGGGGAATTGGAAAAAATTCCAAATCCGAACTTTACCGTCTTGTTTTGAACCATCTGTATATATTATGTAATCAGAGGGCCATCGATTTCGGTAAGATTTGTCTTCCATTCTTCCCTGGTTGGGAGTGAACAAGAGAATAGCAAGGGTGGTGATGGAAGACTTACATGATAGTCTATGTCGGAAGAGATAACAGTGTTCCCGTTCAGTATGGCCGAATGGCCAAGATACTTTTCCCATTTCGATATGGCATTCATGCGTGTCGCTGCTTTCGCTGCAATCGCTTTGCCAGCCATATCGATAGGGAACAAGTGAAGCAACGTATTTAGAGCCTTAGTAGGTGTTGTACTTAGGCATCCTGTTATCAGGAGGCAGGCTGTTCTTTGGAACAAGATCTTTCTTATAAGTATTGGCCCATGTTTCTTGTGATCCTTCATATTTTGACAAACCATTATTTCCCTGGGTATCAAATTGCTTCAGAGGCACGAATATTTTCAGAGTTAATAGATATTTTTTTGTGAAAAGTGAGCGGACTCATTAACTGCATGAGACGCTTTCAAAAGAATTGAGCTGAAATACCGCATGGTCGGTATAAAATATCAGTAGCCAAACAATGGGTATGTCAAAATTGATAGTATAGCCATATTGTACGAGTATTGATCTTATCAATATGGCATCTCCAATCAAATGTTCGTCGTGCCAACGAAAAAAACACAGTAAAACTAAAGGTAATGATACGAAAAAAGCGTTTCAAATTTCAAATCAAAATAGTACATACACATACATGCAGAGATGCATACATACATACATAGGTATCATGTCACACTCACACATGAATCCACGATATAATACATTTTGCGATAAATGTTTGTAGATAAGCAAATGCAATCATACCTAAATATGTGTGTATGTATGTATGTATGTGTGTATGCGGTTGTGTGTGTATTCATTTATAATACAATATTTAATGTTGTTGTTGTTATTTTTTATTGCATTTGTACATTTGCTGTTTGTTTACCGCAATGCCTATCGCGGCTGTGCATCGCTGTAGTACGCCGGCGGCGGCAGCGGTGGCACTACCAGCAGTAGCTGTAATAATATTTGAAACAGTAACAACAGCCGCAAATAAAACAATAAATGCAACAACAGCAGCAGCCAGCAATAATGTAATAACACAAAGCCGTACACAGCAAATAAAGTAAAGGAAAAACTGAGTCACTATCAGCGCCAGGATCTTATCCACGGCAACAATCTAAGCGACCGACGACGCTGCCTTTGCCGCTGACGCCACTGCCGCTGTTGTTGCCGTCATTGCCCGCCTTGCTTGCTGATTTTGGGCTGTCGATAATGCGATGTACTTGTATGAGTATTTATCTGCACATACACGTGCGTGTATGTATGTATGTGTTTTTGTTCGACGGCGGTGGTGGTGGAGGTTGCTGCGCATGTGGCATGCCATGCAGCAATGCCGCCTGAATGTATTTGCTCATATACGTATGTTTGTATGTGTGCGAGTTCGTATCATTGCCTTCCGTTTGCTGCTGTTGTTGCAGTTGTTGCACGCGCGTAGGTGTGGGCCAAACTTAAATACTACCTAGTTGTTGTTGTATTATGTTCCGATGCTCGCTTATCGCTCGCTCAGTTTCAGTTCGCTTGCAGTTTTTAATGTTGTGGCATATTTTATTTCATTCCTTATCGCACAAAGATCATTTTTAATGTTTTTCTTTACACAGCACAATTGCAGAACGAGCAAACAAACGAAACAATGACACAGTCGAAACTCACTTGAATATGTTTGTTTGCATGGAAATGTACTCAGGCCGTTAGTAACATAGATAAACACTGGCCTACATACATCAATGTCTGGCATCTAAGCTCAAACAGTAGCGAATTGAAAAGGGAAAACCAATTTGGGCCGAACACAGACAAAATGTTATGGTGATAAAAGATGAACACTCGATCACTCCGAAACTTTACACAACCGTTTCGTGAAATGCTGTCGCAGTACTCAAACAATTCGATAGGAATTTTCTCTTTCAAAAACGGCTTAACCACTCGGAGCTAGTCCAGCTATCATATGAGATATGAGAGATCATGGTTGTACCACGCTAATGGTTGAAAATCAGATCAAAAGGAAGTTAGAGTGTACCCACAGAAGCTTTCGCTCAGCCTTAGCATTCTGATGCGAGTCGACTTCACAGCAGAAAAAGCAGCTGCACTACATTTTTCTCACGATCTCTCCTTTAACGCTGCTATTCAGGCATAAAATAATTAGACTCTTTCGAAATCTCTTCGAGTACAGCGATTGAATGCAAAAAAGGCGTAATTGGGCTGACCATCAATATACGAGGGTTGTTTGAAAAGTACGTGCATATTCCTAGAAATGGCACTACTGGCACATATCCAGGTTATGTTTAGTTAGTAGCATCTCTTGAAAGTGCACACACCAAGTTTCAACCAGATCGATTTACTTTTTTATCTACGGCATTCCTTTGAATCGAGGAAGTTGAGTGATTTTTCCTTCCCATCACCACAACGCACCAGATCACGTCTCAGCAGTCGCGGCCACAAAATTAATGCAAATAGGGTTCCAACTCCTTTTACATCCCTGTAACTCTCATCCATGCAACCTCTTCTAACGCACAACTCTATTAACCCCACACCTCCCTTAAGCGGACATTTCTTTCTATACCAAATCTTATGTCAGCTACCGTCTGTTGAGTAAACACCTCTATTGGACGGACAAAAACTGACTGACAGTGAGTGTCCACCAAAGGGAATTTCCACTGTAATTAGTCTTAAAAGCAGCATAGCATATGCCGGGTATTTGATAACTCCAGATAAATGTGCAGCAGATAAACTGATAAGAAAACTGATTTCAATATCCCTGATACTGCGGCTGTACCGCTATCAAGTTACAAGGTATGGCTTATAACGAAATTCCGTAAGCAGGCAAACATAATTGAATGCAGAACATGCTAGTAAAGTCATGATGAAAAGAATTTAGAAAGAGAGACCAATACCAAACCGTTAACGGACTCTCTGCCAATTTGAAGGAATCGGCTGATTTGCTGACGTAACAGAGGAAAAATGTTGTTCAGGAAAGCATAAACATGTCGGTGACATAAAAAAATCAACGCAGCCAGTGCTCATCTTACTTTGTTGCCGTCTGATAAACGACTGACTGGATGAGCGTAAGATTACCGTAAGTGTGAAATGTGCGAAGTTACCGCCACTAGTTTGCTTCGGATGGCCAAACCTTGTAATCTTTCATACTTCTAGTGAAATAGAATATATTCTCAATAAGAGAATATATACTAGCATCTACTTGGGACCCTCACTCTTTCGTCATGTGTCTTTTATTATTACTGATCGCTGCATAATGGCGCCGTTTATAAGCAGAACGAATTTGGTAGCAAACGATTGAGTTGCAATGGCGAGGAAACCAAAAACTTAGATGATTATATCCACCCTTGCAATGCTTAATACTTGCTTGATTGTCTGGTAAGCCTGTGTACGACGAATATTCATGATTTTCTATTTTCAATAAAAATTAAACAGCATAATCTCATCACCAATACAGTTATCGCAAAGGGTTTATTACCAGAACAGGGCTTTTTACCAGCCAGCTAATTTACAGTAATGCAACCTAATCTAATATCTACTCCACAGCCAGCCAAATACGGAACGCTCCGAAGCAGGAGTGAAGAGGAAGTTCTCAAGAGCATCGCATGGAAGCCTTTACGGATCTGGTCTCTTTGTTAACTGATTGATGTTTATTTCTTTTTCATTCCTCTATGAATTGTAAATAAATAAAACAATCGCAAAACACTTCGTCTATATTATTTCTGGATGACTTAAGGAGTACTTTTTTAAAACGTCGCAGCTAAATAGAGGAGCTCACACGGAGTCTTTACGTGTTATCTGTTAATAGAAGAGTTCACAAGGAGTCTTTACTTGTTAGATGAGTGAGATTTCTGGGACGCCGAAATAGGCACATTTCTTTCATATTCTTTCTTTATATTCTAAGAAGTCCCTTTTCTACGCCGGATCCTTTGAAAGTCTTACCGGAGTCTATCTAGGAGGGTTAGCACAACGCACAGGGAATCCTAATTGTTTACCTTGGACTCCGTTGAATGGCTGAGTCAAGTGATAATCTTTGAAATCAAACAAATATATGTACTGACATACCCAAATATAAAGTTTTCAAGACGCAACTATTTCACTCATTAAAATATTCTCCAAATATGATTTCTTTAATTTAAAATATATGTAAATATTTATATATATTTTTAACGCCTTAAGTAAGACGACTTTTGAATTCGATGTTTTACTAAGAAGAGGTCACCCCCATGAGAAAGCTAAGTGCCATGAAGTGAGTTTTTTGATTAGACGAGAATTACCGTAATCCACTCTCTTAGCTACTCTGCAATGCAGTTTACTTTAACGCCACAGAAGCGTTGTTTTATAGTTCACAGCATTTTACAATTTATGATACCATAGAATTTTGATTGTCCTTTCGGAGTCACCGTCGATAGCCCAAATGAATTTCCAAACTTTTAATGGGAAAGAGAATAATCAGGATGCACGAAGATCCTCATAAAACAATCCGCTACCTAATTCTAAAGGACTGGGACCTTAATGGCATCTTAGTAAATTCATTACTGAAGCATGTTGGGCCGGCAACTAGAGGTCTTAGTTAATTTTTCGATTTACAGAGTAGACCTAAAATTAAAGGTCCAGGGTTAAAGAAATTAATAAATACTTCAGTAAAAGTAAGGCAAACAATGGCAGATATCGCGGCACCACTACTCGATATTCAATGAATTAAGAAATCAGTAATTGTTCTAACGGCTTTTTATGGATGACGACCGAACGATGACTAAACTATGGTTTTGTTAACCATTTCATGTTACTGATGAAATTAATCAGGTAACCACCTGGGCGGCCTACTTTTTCAGAAGGTTTAGTAAAGCAGCGAGAGCCAAGATATCTACATCTTAACACGGTAAAGCAGCATAGCTAAGGAGAAGATGCTGAGATGATTCATGGCATGCATACTTTATGAACAAAAGGCGCCCACAAAGTTCGAGAGCTGAAGCTTTATTAACCTTGGAAGCTCTCTCGAGCGTCTGCGAGTTAGACGTGGACAGAGCGATCTTGCCGAGCTTATACCCTTTGAACAAACAGTATCGGGAGGGTGATGTTGACTGTTTTCTTCGGGCCAGACAGTCAATAAAGAATATTATTTATCCATTTTGAAGCGTTTGAGAGATGCTATCCATCGCAAACGACGGGAAATGTGGCAAAAAATTCTTAGATTTTGCGTGATGATAATTCGCCATCGCACCGAGACCAAATTGTGCTGGATTATTTGACCAAACACCAAGTAAATGCCATCGTGCAAGCACCGTATTCACCTGATATGGCCCCATGTGATTTCTTTTTGTTTCCCAAGTTCAAGTTACCACTTCGTGAAAGGAGATTTCAGTCGACAGAGGAGATCAAAGAGAATGCGATGAAGGAGCTGAAGGCCATCCCTTCGTCGACCTACCAGGGATACATGGAGGACTGGGTTAAACGTTGGCATATGTGTGTTGCTTCAGACGGGTCATATTTTGAAGGAGATAAAATAAATTTGCCTGAAATGAACTCTGTTTTGTTTTATTAAACATTCCTAGTGCCTTCTAATCATCGGGTAAGTTTGTAGTATTGCTGAGTTAATGCGAAGTCCACCTTTCCAAGAGTAGACCACAGATAGTCAAGGGGATCCTAATACTTTAATTATGATAGGAAATCACCTCACAGCTCCCTGTATAACTGGCTCATCTGCCCTGCAGTATCCTGAAACTACATCCTGAGCCTCTCTGTATGATCTAGGCATAGACGGTGGCAGTTCGAGATTCACAGGTGACACACACAGCATTGTGTGAAGTGCTACTTCAAAGCGCCCCACTAACTCCGATAAGGGCAAACCTTTGGACTCACTTCAGCTTCTTAACCGACCTCGCCCTCTTCTAATAGTGTCACCAGACAACGACTCCATACAACCGAATTGGCTCTATGATCGTATTTCAAAAGTTATTCAAAAACAAAATTGGGTGATTAATTTTGCGCCACCTTGTATATAATTAGTATATATATATTTATACTGAATGTAAAAGTATCAGCTTTATCGTAGACTTTATGTGAACAATGCATTTCCCCTAGCAACAAAACAAAAGTAAAGTTGGAAGATAAGAAATAAAAATCGGTTTACATTTTTCATGCGGCATTATTAAACAGCCAAGTCAAACTTGAAATCAATATTGCATGTGCATATACATACTTATATACTTACATACACACATAGTTATAAGTATCATAGTTTTAATTCAATTTATGATCTTCGACCGATATTTTATCACATCCATGCAGATCAGGCGATAAGCACTAAACAAAAACAAAAGCGGCTGAAAAGTAAGCGAGCACAGAGTCCATTGCCATTATTTTATGTGGTTCAATGAGCTTGCCTCCGCTCTAATCCGCCCCTGTAGCAACGACTTACGGCTTATCAATGCAAAACAGATACGAATATAGGATGATGTGTTTATCGCATAAGTGGCAAAACAACACCCACCAGCAAAGCACAGCACATCAACCAGTCAGCCAGTCAACCAGTCAACCAGCCAGCAGGCCAACGAGCCAGCGAGCTATGTAGCTCGAAAGCCCCTTGGTGACTTGATAGTGAGCTTGGCAGTTGAACTATACATTAACACACATACATGTCCACTAAAGTATAAATGTGTGTGTGTATGCTGCTGCACGAGAAGTGGCGTTGGTGATGGTGAATACGAATAACAACCCTAAATGAAAATTTCCCAATGAATCTAATTAAAAGTCAACAATGAATGAAAACAATAACAACAACGGCAATGCTGATAGTGGGAGAAAAGTTTATCGGAGCAAACAGCAAAAAATGGATATGAAAGTTGTATGTATGAGTTTGGTTATTGGACGAGGCCAAAGGGAAATTGATAGTAGTGACTTTGATAGTATTGCGTGCAGCCCTGGTGCTGATGGTGGTAGGAATGATGGATTGCACAGTAGCTAAGACGGCGCATGCGCAACACACAACAGCTGATTGTTAAGGCAAATCCACACAAACAAATATATGTAAATGTCAATTGGCATAAACTAATACATCTACACGAATATTTGTCTACGATAGTCAGAGAAAACACTCATCGGAGAGAGTGAGTGGCTGTTGGACAAAGAGACACACGAATGAAGAGTTCAAACAAAATTCGGAGAATAGTTGAGCAAAAATGTGAAAATCGAGCGTCACAAAAAAATGAAAGCTACTCAAGTGCAAATGAATATTAGTGCAAGAGTGCACGTGTGTGTGTGTGTTTGTGTGCGCGATGTGGCCGCCAAGATAGTGACGTTATTATTATAATGCCAAGAAAATGCAAACAGCGATAAGAGTGTTCGTTGTGGCGGACAAGCGAACGTAGAGCAACATTAAAATTGATCAGAGAAATTTGATAAGCGGCCCCAGCTAGGTAGATCCAAGGCAACAAACATAGCAACCGAACAAGCGTTCAGTGCAGGATAATATAAAGGGGCCACATGTGTGAGTCCGCAAGAGATGTCGTGGAGGGGAAGGGAAGGGCGACCAGAGGAAGTGGTGTAAAGCGGCAATGAGCGCGCACTATCTTCCCGCTCACGCGTTCACTCACCGCGTTCACTCTTCCACTGTTCACTTGCTACCCACAATCAAGACGGCTGATTTGTTGGCTGACTGGCCAGTCAGTCGGCTGGCTGATCGACCGTCCGACACAGGCAGATAGATAGATAAACATCCGTCTACGGTGGCAGCAGCAACAGCAACAGCAGCAGCCGCTGCACCATCAGCGCCAGCGATGTGTACACTGACTCGCTCGCCGTTCGCCGTTCGTCGTACATTCATAGCAGCATTCGCTTTGACTGGCTGGCTGGTTGGTTGGTTGGTTGTGGCATTGTGTATAGCGTCAGATACAGATACAATTATATGAAACGCCTTATCGCCGCACAATAATCAGAATTCCATTAGCTGTAGACGCGCTATCGCACAAAAGCATCGCTCATCGTCTCAACTTGCCACAGACACACAGCCACCACACAAGCGAAAATCTACAGATACAAAGTACACAGCACACAACTCATTTCGACTGTATTTGGTTTTGTTTTATTTAGTTCGGTTTGGTTATGGTTTTTCGTTTGGGTCACAGTTCGACACAAAATGTTGCGATTGGCATTGTACCTACACTTATGGACATACCATATGTACATACATATATACATATATATGTAGTGACGATTCATTCTAGTATGGGTATGCAACATATTCGTAAAATTATTTGAGTAACTCCGTAGGTATGTCCATTTGTAGCTGCCAAATAAGCCGAAAGGTACAGTGTTTTGTTTTGGGTGAGGACTAATTACAATTATTTGAATGGACTAAAGAAAACAACGGTGAATTTGTTTTTGCTTTGGTTTGCGGGCAATTTTTAAAAAGTGGAATTTCGGATCGGGCCAACAAAATATAAATTGTTTTAAAAATTTTCAAAAAATTATACCAAGTTTTTTGAACTATTTATGAAATACCATTTTTCATATCTTCTCAATTTTCCGTATTTACCAAAATCGAAAATTTAGAGCAGCACTACATTTTTTTTATAAACGGCAAAAAATGCACGAAATTTAATTAAATCTAAAGTTTTAGAAATAATTTCAGTTTGGATCTAACATTTTTTTTTAAATTCTGAAATTATAAAAAAATCAGGGAACTTAATTTTTTTCTCTTGGATAAACGCCAGAAACTAAATGTAATTTAAAAAAAAAAAATTGGTAGATCCAAAAAAAATTCTGAAATTATGAAATACCAATTTTTATATCTTCTCAATGCTCAGCATTTACCAAAAAATAAAATTTATAGAAGCACTAAATTTTTTTTAATAAGCCGCAAAAACTACAAAGAATTTGAAAGCAAACGTTTTATAAATAAATTCATAATTTAAGAAATTTTTTTGGCTCTACCAAATTTTGAAGTTACTTATGAAGTACCAATTTTTACCAAAAACGAATATTTATCCAGGCAGTACTTTTTTTTTATAAACGGCAAAAACTTAAAAAAAATTAAAAATGAACATTTTATAAATAATTTTTTTTCGTCTACCAAAATTTATGAAATGCAAATTTTCAAATTCTTCACATTTTTGGACTTTTAACAAAATAAAAAAACATTTATACGAAAACTTAATTTGTTTTCTTTTGAATGAACACCAAAAATAGACGAAATTTCCAAATTAACGTTTCACAAATGATTTCATAATTTCAGAAATTTTTTCGATTTACCGTAATTTTTTTTTAATTCTGAAATTATTTATGAAATGCCAATTTTCAAACTCTTAACAATTTTCTGCATTTGGGAAAGAAGAAAATTGATAGAGGGAATATGTTTTTTCTTTTAATAAATGCCAAAATTTACTTGAAATTTGAAAATTAAAATTTTATAAATAATTTCATAAGCTCAGAGATTTTTTGAATCTACATTTTTTTAAATTTTAAAATCCTCTGAAAGTATTGTATAAATTAAAATAAGTATAAAATAAATAAAGGGTCTTTCAAAAGAAGGGCCTAGATGCCAGTAGTGAATAATAGTGCCTAGACGGCATCTTTCTTTTATGTCATCTTTGGCATTTGTCAAATAAACAGATGCAGAATTTTACATGATACAACAACAACGCGTTAAAATTATTGCATTATGAAAATGGTCGATCTTTAAGAACAACACATAGCAAAAATGCGTAATTTTTTTTTGGTGGAAATAAACGTCCGAATGAAGTTTTGTCGAGGATAGAAAAAGGATTGGCAGACCAAAAACTGGACGTCCTGTTGAGAATATGCCTGCCGATAAATCGATATCCAAGCGTTCTCAACAATTAGGCTTTCAGGAATCGACCGTTTGACTTATTTTACCTGTCTGCTCATGGTGAGCATCTAAAAATGTAATTTTTCACATAGGCCTATCAGGAGTCGTATTTTGAATAAATTTAGTGGAACCTAAAAGAATCTAAATGTCTACATGTTTTATTTTAAAACAACATCTCAGCGCGCCTCTTGAAATACCCTTTACATTCAAATGTCACAGAAATATTGAATTTTAATAACTCCTACCTAAAAAGTGTGATTCTACGGAAGATTTTTGGACCTTTGAACATTGGCGACGGCGAGTATCGTAGGCATGGCGCAGAGAGTAAAGATCCAGCGACTTCATTGGAAAGTTCATGTGTCCAAGTGGCGCCGTTTATATATATATATATATATATATAATTGGCGCGTACACCCTTTTTGGGTGTTTGGCCGAGCTTCTCTTCCTATTTGTGGTGTACGTCTTGATATTGTTCCCTCACCTACAGTTTTAAGCCGACTCCGAACGGCAAATATTTTTATGAGGAGCTTTTTCATGGCAGAAATACACTCGGAGGTTTGCCATTGCCTGCCGAGGGGCGACCGCTATTAGAAAAATATTTAATTTAAATGTCGCATAAGAAAGTTTTTTTTTTTAATTTTCTCCCTGTTTCCTGAATTTTGAAACTCCTATGCCATCTTGCACATCTCGTTTTACGTTAGTGAGTCTGAAAACACTCAAAAGCCGTAGGTCTACTTTATCATGAACTTTCCTAGATAAGATTAGTTTTAATGTTCCGAAACGCACTCTCGTATCACTTTTATTGGGCAAATGCTCGAACTAAGTTTGCAATCAATGCTCCCTCATCCCTAGCTATGCGAGAAACTTCAATATGATATCCCAAATTGTTATAATAGATTTTACTTTATCTGAACCAGCTTTTGCAAATTTCCTACGCACAATCTTTCGATGTTAAATAGTATTTCTTATTTTATTTTAATTCTAGTCGTAAGTCTATTAATCAGTTTGTAAAAATTTTTGGTTTATACACTTAAATAAATAAATAAATAAACTTCATTAGCAAAAGGCTGAGAAAGCGTCTCTTAAACAGTCGAAATGTGTGGTCAGATGTCAAATATTCGACGTATAAAATTATTCAAAATCCTCATTTCTGGCCGAGCGAGGACACTGTGCCTAAGATTGCCTAACTGACTGGCAGGCTGACTGACTGACTGCCGGCCTGCTTCGTTGACTACTCACACATACATTCATATATATAAGTGAGTGTGTGCCGGAATGATGCATTCGTATGCTCATGTGCGCATGACCAAATGAACGTGTGGGTATGTGTGAGGGTTTTCACTAAAGTTTCAGCTGTTGTAGCTGCTTATGGATGATGTTATCTAACTGCGCTGTGCTGCGCGCTTATCAGCGTTTTATCAGTTTTTCATACCCTCTTTTTACTTTGCTCTTGCTGTTCAGCGAGTTCGTTCGAGTACTGCTTTTTCGAAACTAAAAAAAAGTATACGAATAACAAATAACAAATAGCATACAGCATAGAGCAAATGAGTGAACGACAGGCAAGCCGAAAGCAGGGTAAGCGTCTAAGTGCGTGTGTGCGCGCGCGCGAGCGTACCAGTGAACAGGCATACAGCCAAATACAGCTAGCGGTTGGACAACGGCGACCAGCGGATGGGCGGTTTACAAGTTGGACAATTGTCCGTTATATAAATACCCAAAAAAATATACCCTATTTCTTAGACAAGCTCACAACTTACAACTGCCAATTTATGAAACAAACACAAGAAGCTTGTGTATGGCAAGCTGGTTGGTAAGCTTGTCAGCAAACAAACAAGCGAAGGACGCGGCGGTCAGATTGCGAGAGCAAGCAAACTGCGGTTTCAAGCGCATTCAATGCGTTACATAGCAGACGAGGATAAGAAAGTGGTTTAATGTAGGTTTGTTGGGAATAAGTGCTGGAGAGTTTCACAAACTCACTATAAAAGCTCACAATGATTTACTCTCTCTTAGGTTATTGCAATTTCAGTACATCCACCGCCCTTAACAGAAATATCCTGCACCAAAACACAATTTGCTACTTCCACTGCTGCAACTTATCAACCCTTTTGGGGAATTGCAGTAAATGCGCCCCCAAAAAGCAACAACACTTCTTGTAGGCTACACATCAGCTGTGCTGGCAAATAACAAAAGCAAATACACCAACAAACAGCAAAGCGCTCACTCAATCATTTGCCATTCGCTCAGCGTTCGCCATTAAAGAGCACACTTTGACGCGTAGAGAGCGCATTTCCGCTCTACAAACGATTGCGGCAACGAGCACATCCAACGTTGAGTTTGTGTGTGTGCATGTCTGTGTAGCGCTTGGGAATAATTTCATTGTGGCCATTTCAGTTAGTCATAGAACGTGAAACGAGTAACATAAATTGTTTTAGTCGGCGCCAAAATATTTCGTTACGCGTTGTCCGCTGCTGCCGCGGTTACTAACAAACTCAGCCGCTATGAAATGTGTTTGGTTTTTTTTGGAAATCAGCGCGTTGTTATTCGTTTAAGGCATTATTTAATTGTGCTTTCAAATGAACGCTTTGTGTTTTTGCGTAAACTTAACCAGAATCGCAAGAGTGTTTCCAAGTAGGCAGTTTGTGGCTCCAAATGCGCGCGTAAATTTTAGCTTTTCGAAAAATGCACTAATTAAATCTTTGAAAGATAAGCGCGAAAGAAAAACAAACAACCAGTGAATGCTGATGCAAATTCTGTGATAAAAAGTGAGGTATGCAAACATACATACTTCTTTGCGAAAAAGTGAACAAAAGAAAATTGCGAAAACATCAGTAAACATAAGCAATAAAAGCCCAAAGAAAGCAAATAATACTATTTTGGAGTTAAGCATTAAATTAAAATGAATTCAATGTTTATGTAAAATGAAATGGCAAGTTATTCATGAATAAAGCGATAAAAGGAAGCTTTAACCTTTTCAAATTATTTCATATTGCAAGTGCATTTTAATCGCATTACTCAACTTTTCGAATTAACCGAAAAAAAGATTAAATTAAATAAACTCCAATTGTTCAGTCCACCAAATCGCCATTCCGTCACTCCACAATCCGTTCGTGCATTGTTTTCGTTCATACATAAATACTTACCACTTACATACATACATGCATACATACGTATGTCGGCGCTGAGTTATAAAATATGCAGCGATAAAAATCATCAACATTCAACATTTTTACTCTACTGCTGTTGTCGTGCATTTTTTCTTGCTCTTCTCATATATTTGTTGTGATAAAATCAGAGTGTTTTTTTTTGGTGTGTTAGTGGTGTAGTGCATGTGACTGACTGCTGTTACAAACACGCTTGCACACACACTCACTCACGCATCAGTGTTTTGGCGGGGGTGCACGCCCCACTCGCTTGTCACGGCATTTGTCACTCACTAAGTGTTCATTATCGTGCGTTCGTTTATCGCGAGAGCGTTAGTGAGCGAATGAGAGAAGCAGAGAGAGACAGTTGAAATAAAGGGCGCATTTTGAGCATGCATTTGCATCCACAGCTGGTGCTTAGTGTTGGGTAGCGGTTTATACATACTATGCTTGGTAATACTCGTATTAAATTAATAATTTTTTGAACTAATTTTATTGAAGATTATTTAATATTTTTTTTAGAAAACTACGGATTTTTGTATAAATTTGTTTAAAACCTTAAATATATCTCACGATTTTGGCCTTGTAATAGGAAAATCTCATATCTACTGTCACCCGGAAGCATAATTACGCTCGCTTAGTGCTTTGAGAGGGTACATACCTCCCACCACCCGTTTTGCTTTAATTACACTGTACTATAAATTCATGGCCACTCAAACCAGATTGGAGTTTGTGAATATTTTCTGAAAGTTTTGTACGTCATACCTATCCAGTAAACAAACACTCCCAAACCAAATCTTGTAATCTATCATCGTTGCTGCCACCTTATATTACCGCCAGGCGGAAGCATAATCCTACATGTTTTGAGTCGCTTCGCCTACAGACCTAGAGTAGAAGTAGGGAGTTGGGAATCGATTGTACCTGTTCTTCATCTTGAAAATTTCTGACGAATGCGCTTTTAGTGAGGTATACGATCGCCCCTCACACCTGACCATAACGTCTTCGATCTATAGTATTATTACGTTCGCTCTACATGTAATTTATTATGACTATGTAATATTCGCGAATTATCCTCAATAGAAGCTTTTATTTTCGCATAATTTAATGATTTAAAGATTTGTATTCGAAGAGTAAAAACTAGTATAATTATGACTAGGAGAACCATCAAGAAAGGACTTTAGATATTTAAATCTTTTTTTACATTTTTTGTATTATTGATTTTTAAATGAATGCTACTTTTAAATTAATCTCAAAAATATTTCGTCAACATTTGAAGTCGACCGACGTATTTGAGGATCCATTTACCCAGGCCAACCTTCTGCGGGTATTCCTGCAAAGCTTTAATGCTTTTTTATCCTACGACTCATGCTGCTTAGGCTCGGGTCTGTATCGATGACGTTTCGTAATGTTTTTTTTGATTTTTCTTTTAATTGTTGCACTGAGTTTTTGTGTACTATTGCAAAGACTTCTGTATTCTAAGAAAGTATCCCGTCTTTATTGACAGCAGAATGCTTCTATTTCCACTTTGATCCAAGAAGTACATTGCCTAAACGCTCTTGCGCGAAAGGCTTCATCCGTAGTCTTATGTCTACGCAAACATGTTTCCTTACATCCCTTTTACTATGTATAAGTGTATATATATGTATGTATTTCCAAGGTATAAAAGGGTACTTGCCATTCGAAAGGTAATTTGGGGCTGCAGGGAAGGAAATTAATCGAATTTCAAATTGATTCAATATATACCAAAAAAATTCAATTCAAAAATGGCCAAACAGCAAATGCCAAAACTTGTACTCTTCTATGTGCATCCTGAATGTATGCTTCAATACTCGTACTGATACTGAATTAAGGAAACGTGTTAAGCAGCGGTTTGGAAGTAAGATTGAGATTAAGATTAATACAAAGATAAGGGTAAACGTTAATATGTATGTATGATGAAAGGGATTAAGGCGAAGAAAATAAAAATAAAAATTTCATAAGAAAAGACAAAAGTGAAGGTAAATTTACACTCTTAATATAAGGGCAGAGGTGAAAGTGGAGATGTATGTCGATTAGGACTAGTATAGAGATAAGGAAAAAGGCGAAGATTAAGATAAAGCGTAAAAGATAAATATTAAATGCAGGATAGAAGTAGAAACAAAAATAGAAATTAACAGACGGATAGAGATAAGGATAAAGAGACGAAGGTAAAGATACAACTGAATTGAATAAAAACAACTACAGTAAAACTTCCATGATTCGAATTTCTTTGACTCGAATTTACTATAATTCAAACTAAATCGAGTGGAGATAACGTTTAGAGATCAGTATGCACTAAATTTTAGTTCCATAACTCGAGCTTTTCTAACTATAAATTTAACATAAATGGAATAATGGCGCATGCTTCTCCAAATCGCCTAATTTAAAAAATTCAAAATTATGTTATTTTTTTTTAAGCTTATTTATTGAAGTATTTGTATATTTATAAAGCGAAAATGCTTTTTTAATTTTTTTTATTATTTTTGTATACATATATTATATTATTTCTTAATTTTTTTTTTTAATTTTTATGTATTTTCGCTTTTTTTTATTTGTTTTCTTTTTAAGGTTGGCAGGTTTTTCTCACTGGCAACGCCATTATTAAGCACTATAGCACTAATCAGCATATTCGAAATGAAGTGGCATGCAAAGTGATGTTGAGGGTATAGTGGAGGAAAATATTTATCAACCTTCTAATGATTTTGTAAGAGATTATTTCAGAAGAACGAATTTATACATAATTTGGAAACAAATAACACTGACGATCACTATAAGGCTTTGAACAAATTAGAATCTCTTTTTACTGAGAACTCTAAAAAGAAAGTAGGTCTTCAGTTACTAATTTTTGTTTATTTTAACTCATTGTAACTTTTACATAAGAATTAATTAATTTTTTTCGATTAATTTACTAATTTCGAGTAAATAAATGGATTTATTACTTAAGTAAAAAATAATATTAAAAAAAAATGTTCTAAAATTTCAAGTCCCTATCGGTCGAAAATTTTCTTTAGATCGAATTATAAAAGCTTGACTGTACATTACATTGGGAATTGTTATTGAACGAATTTTTTAACTATACTATATACATATATACGAGGGTCATTTGAAAAGTCCGTAGAAAAATAAAAACTACTTAATTGTTTGGGGTAACTTTTTTTTTATTTTTCGACATGGCTTGCGTTTAGGTTGATACATTGCGTCCAACACTGTTCTAGTTTGTTGATTTCTTCAGAGAAATAGCACTCTTCCAAGTTGAATAGCCATTCGTATCTGCAATTACCTCCTCGTTTGAGAAGCCATCCATTTCTTCAAATTTGGAAACAAATAGTAGTCCGAGGAATCCAAGGGAGCCGAGTCTGGAAAACAGGGAGAATTTGGAACGAATTGAAATCCTCGTGCCATTAATTTTGCGGCCACAACTGCTAAGGCGTGAGCTGGTGCGTTGTCGTGATGGAAAGGAAAAATCATTCGACTTCCTCGTTTTATACGAGCGAAAAACCCAAAGAAATAGACCGATCTGGACAAAATTTGATGTGTGTTCTTCCAAGAAATGCTACTAAATAAACATAATCTCGAAATGAGCGAGTAGTGCTATCTTTCTGACTTTGCACAGACTTTTGAAACGATCCTCGTATATAATGTCCTCTTGTTCCGAGTATAGGTCTTTTAAAACTCCCGATATATCTTGAAACAAAAACTCCTCAAATGTTCTATAAAAACTTTGAAGCGCGCTTTGTGGCATTAATGATGCAAGAAGTCCCTTTTCTACGCCGTAATCTCTTTGCTCATTCTTAGAGTTGTTTTCATGGGGCGAGCTAACTTGCAGTTATCTTAGGTGTATGAGTTAAGCAATAGTTCAATAAATTTCGACTTTATTTTTCTGATGACTTAGCCTTCAAATAAAAACAAATGAAACCAGCCGATTTTTCTAAGAAAAAATGGCATCTTTATCTTTAACTTTCGTTAGAAATTCTAAATTGATTTATTTCATAAACTACTCTAGAATCTTCTGCATCAGTCATATCTGGTCTAGCTTGAAAATCTAAATTTTTAGGTTAGGTTGGGTAGAACAGGCTGATCTATAAAAAGATCTCACTTAGACATCTGGACCTTACTTAGGCCTCTTCTTATTATTTTATGTAATTCTCAATGCTGCGGGAGTTTTAACAAGTCGTTCAGCGTTTTGTCAGCAATACCCTTCAAGGACGAAAAGTATATTGATTCTAGGCACATTTGTCGAGTCCTACAAAGAGCAGATCAGTGGCGAAGTAGGGGTTCCAAAGAATCCATAGTATTCGCTGCGTTACATTTGTTACACGCATCGCTCTGGACTAATCCCGTTTTGGCTGCACGATGTGGGGTGAGACAGTGTACCGTCAGTACTCCAATCAGTATTTTGCAGTCTTTTCTAGGGGTGACAAAATACAGTTCGTAGTTTTCGTATTCTAAGCCCTTGGCATAATTTTGGCATTTTTGTTCGAGATTGAGTGTTCGCCCATCGGCTGTGTTTCCAGATGTAGTTTCTCATTTCGTTCTGTTTTCTGAAAGGAGAGTTGAGGGGGGGTATGGTATTTAAACGTTTCTATATTCTATTTGAACGAATGCACAATATCTCAAAAATATTGTGTCAAAATCTCAAGTACATCACAGCAAAATTTACGAGGTAATAAATATTTGAGCATCTGGTGTTCCGGGTCTCTGTACCTGCTCGACTTCAAAGCGTTTTTCTGATTTTTATTTTTGTTTTTGAAGTCTGCTGAATCAATCATTTTAAAATTTTGCACAGCACTTTTTCACAGAGTTCACCAGGTATCCCTTTTTATTTTTTTAATAATTTTTAGTCTTATAATTTACTATTAAAATTAGTTGATTTTTTTAGTGAAAACCAATTTTTGGCTTTCAAGTGCTACGAAAAATTGAAAAATCGGAAAAAAGTTCTCCCAAGCAAACTTCGAGAAATATAACATATAAAGGGTGATCAATTTAGAGGTATCGGATTTTAAATTGAAATAAAATAACGAAAATTTAAATTGATTGGGCAATCATTATTACTTTTATGTAGAACCATTCATGACATTTATTTTTTAAAGGTAATCCCTTTCAAATGTTAGCCGCAACTGCGCCATAATTCCGCCATCCGTAAACACCAATTTTAGATGACTCGCTGGAGGACTTCGGTCGATATCTCGTAAATAACTTTAGTAATATTGGCTTTCAATGCCTCAATCGAAGCTGGTTTATCGACAAATCATCTAGACTTCACAAATCCCCACAAATAAAAGTCCGAAGGTGTGATATCACAGGAGATTGGTGGTCAATTCACTACTCCGAGACGAGAGATAAGTTGCTCACTGAAACGACGACGGCGTAAATGCATTGTTCCACGAGCTGTATGGCAAGTAGCGCCGTCTTGTCGAAACCAATAGCTTCTGGAGATCACGGGCTTCAATTTCCAGCATCAAAAAGTCGTTTATGATGGCGCAATAGCGTTCGCCATTTACTGTTACAGCCTCGACTTTGAAGAAATATGGGCCGATGATTCCTCCAGCCCATAGGCCGCACAAAACGGTTGTTTTCAATGGATGTCATGGCTGTTCCTGAATAGCTTCGAGTTGCTCTTCAGCCCAAATACCGTTGGAGGTTAACTCACGTATATTACCTTTATTAAACCTTGAGAAAGCTAACTACTATGAAATTGTAATTTTTAGCGACATTCTAAAAGTAGCACTTAATAGGACTTTTAAATTTTCTCGCTATCTTCATTGGAAAATGGAATTATTTTTCTAAGCGCACTCTTAAGTTTCTAAGCTCATAGCTCTACACAACACTAGAATTAACGACTTTTCATATGTGTGCGTATGTATGTATTGCCGACTCGACAGCATATTTCTTATACCAATCATAAGAAATTCAAATTACTGCTAAATAACTGCCAAAACGACTGACTAACATCTGCACGAATAAACAAAATGTAATTGTCCATATTCACGCCTGACAGTGTTGGACTTCCTGCCTACCGTCTGCCACCTAACTTGCCAAACGCTGAGTTAACAAATACACCAACCAGCCGAATGGCCGAATGAGCGAACAAACAAACGATCAGCCGGCTAAACAAGCAGCCTTACGGCCAAGCCGTTTGTCAGCCAGCCAGAAAGTCAGCCAGTCAGTCGACCTGCCTACATAGACCTACACCTCTGTAGGGGAATATTGACTGCTGCTGCTTCTGCTGCTGCTGCCGCTGCTACTCCAACTCGGATTCTTATCAGTTTACTATCTGTTGGATACATTCATTTATAAAAACACACAATCCACCTTACATACAAGCATACATACAACCCCAAAACACGTGCACATGTTAATACAGCAACTCATACTTACAAAATAAACATCCCTATAAGAATTGGCTGATGAAAATTAGTACATACAAAATTTTCTCACCAATTCCTGCGCAAATGCTTTCAATATTGTTTTTGTTGGTACAAAAGGGACCATATCGTTCTTTCCTGCATTCCAAAAATGTATATGCAAATGGGAAACAAATAATCGTATTCGCCAGAGTTGCATTTCTCATGAGAGAGAGATAGAGAGAGGAACTCCAAATTCATAATTGTTTTATGCAGTCCAAAAGCATAGAAAATTTTTGAATGGCAAGTATTTGTCATCCTTATGATGGCAGAATCAGCTGATGGGCTGACGTCACTAGGGATGTGTTTACAAAAAAAATGAGATTGTGTTGGTGATACCAACGCTAAAATCAATCAATCATACTTAGTTGTCGTCTGAACAATGGCTGATAGGACGAGTGTGTGAATGCATGTGAAATGATTGTGCAGAACTCGACTATATCTCTCAAGTGACGTAACAAGCATTCGATTGTCTTCAAAATTTTCTTTGATACCACATTTAAAGAGCAAACCTGGTAAATCTGTCATCCTTGTGATTGGATGAGTGCGTGAATACGTACGAAATGAGCGGCCAGAATTCTGCTTCCAAGTCCCCGATGACGTGGCAGCAAAAGTTACTCGCTTAATTTCGTTCTCCGCCATAGTTGAAGTCCAAACCTGGTAATCTACAATAATATCCCTGTGTCCTTGATCCATTTCATTGAACTATTTGCGGTGGATATTTACATACATCAACTGTGACTAAAAATTACATCAATTCTGATTTTTCATATGTGCTGAATATTTACTTCATTGTTGATCATAAAGCAGCATTAGAGTGAGCAGTATAGCTATATTTTCTTCTTCTTTGTTTATTTAGGAAATTTCTTGTTTAAAACCACATATTTGGATAACTTTTACTGCAGTTCAGGGGGTTCAGATGGCCAGCATTCATGCCACCTCTTACAGTGGAAGATGAAAAACTCCTCTGCGTTGGAAAGATCAGGTAGAGGAGGACTTGGTTTCCCTTGGTGTGCCCAACAGGCGCCGGTTAGCGCGAGAAAGAAACGACTGGCGCGCTTTGTTAAACTCGGCCAAGATCGCGTAAGCGGTTATCGTGCTTTGTCTTTGGCTTTTCCGACGATATCTGCATATTTAAGTATGAAGCCATTTTCTCAAACTTGAACAGTAATCTTTGCAGGTCATCTTCGTTTTCTGATATCAATACAGCATCGTCTGCGGAAACCCGAGGCGGCTGTTTTATCTTGTTCTAATATTTCAACCATAATAACATTGAACAGTGCTGGGCTTAAGTTATCGCCTTGCCAAAATCCTGATGTCACCAAAATCAACACTGTTAACTTGCCTTTAACTTGAATCGCTGTTTTCATTTTGCTGTAATTTAATTGTCGACAAAGTCCGTAAGTTAAAAGCGGGCAAATCACAGGAGTAGAAATATCACCATCAACTTTTTCCCCATTATCATTAAGAATGTGATGGAAACTTTGTTCTGAGCATTGCTGGATATCACCATCAATAATGACTAAAGGCCTATTCGTTTCGAATAGCTGAAGCGCCTGGTATAAAAAATATGCTGACAGCTGGAAAAGAGCTGCCAAAAAATACATTTGTTTATACCCCTTCTATTCGCCATTTCCCAGCTCGCTATCTCTATACTCGATTAACTTGACGAAAAATTTGCATGTGAAAGCAACAACAACGTTATCGAGTAAGATTCGCTGATATATAACGAGTACGACTATTTAGGTCGCACTGCCTCACCAGCACATCTAATTTAAGGTAGTTCTCTTCCCGTGTTGCCGACATATGTTCATTTGCTTCATTTATTCGCGACCCGCTAAGTCTTGGCAAAAAAAAGAGGACTTTTGGGAAACTAGTGAGCTATAGCAGTTTTAGTCGCTAGCGGCGCATCTTACTCAATAACTTTGTTGTTACTTTCACGTCTTTTCATCAAGTGAGCAGAGCCCAGAACATCGTTAAGTCAGCGAGCAGATAAGTGGCGACTCGAAGGCGTCTTAACGGTCAAATGCCTTCCACTGTTCTTGCAGGGATATAAGTTTTGTAAATATGTATGTATATGTGCGCATACGGTATCTACGATCTAGAAATGAAGAAGGAGGAAACAAAAATAAAAATAAAAATAAAACAACGAATTCTGCGGATTGTTGTTATTATTGTTATTATAATTCCTTGAAGTGAATATCAGCAAAATTTAATCACATTCTCAACAAAACACAAAACGCCAAAGCTAGCAAAGGCAAAAGCAAAAGCAAGACGCGGGCAAGAAGGCGAAGAAGAAAAATTGCGGGGTTAGCGGCAAAGAATGAACAGTCAAGTTACTTACCACTGGAGATACTCAACCATATGGATATGTGCGCAAGTGTGTGTGCGGTAAATTCAACATCGGTATTTACATATACTTCATAGCTATACAATCGTACAATCAGCGAGTTAACTACATACAATAATGGAGTATGATACAATACAATACAATACTAGCTGTAAAAAATATATATATACATACATTGTTTCACTTGAAACAATTATTATTCCCTTAAGATATCAACAATAACCGCAACAAAACAGCCAACCAACCAACCAACCATCCATTTACTAAGCATATGCACATATGTGTATGAGTGCCTGTGTGTATGTATGAACATATTCTCAGTAGCGATTGTAATGTAAATTTGTTAAGAGGGCGAACACTTAAGACTTTGAAATGCGAAACAAAAACAACAACAATAGCAAAGTGAAAAACCCCACCACCATTTGGATTTTGGCGGCGTGTTGTCGAGTGCACTGAGCCATCGCATTATTATGCTCGTCTAAAGTCAGTGGCGGTTATCTGTGGATTAACTTAAATCTAGCGCACAGTTGAAGTTTGTGGGTGGGTGGATCGTAGCCTGTTTTCTTTGGAAAGTGATATGTACGTTATCAACGCATTCTAAATTTTGTCGGAGAGAAAAGTAAATACTTCATGCTGAAATGGAGTACACGCATATATTAACACACAATTTACTCAATTTTTCGAGTTTAACACTCGCGTATAGGTTTAAATGCATTAATATAATTTTATATAATTACAAAGCCATCGAGTAATAAAGGGTTGTCGTAGCAAATAAAAGGCTTTTTATTTGGAAAACAAATAATCTTTCTTCAGATATCTGCAATGTATGCAAAATTATCGGTAGCAGTGAAAATTATCAGAATCAGTTCGGGTCGTGTTCGTGGTACTCGATAATTACAGCGATACTGCAACCCTGTTATTATTTTGCAATTCTGCTTCCTATACCCAGCTGGAATTTAACCAAGCATTTGCTAGAAATGAGATTTTAATAATGAATTTTTTGATAAATTTACCAGTGGCCAACTTGGAAATCAGTGAAAGGAGGCAAAACTTGCTGCGGATAAAAAATGGCTTATGAGCGAAGGAAGAGGGGAGCGCGAAAATCATCAAATTTCTTTAAAATAATTCAATAAATATTTGTTAATATATATTTTCGGATGCTGAAACATTCAATGAAAACAGTGCATTAGTGCCTGTATTTTTGTTTTTTTTTTGTAGGTGAAGTAGGGTTCAAAGTGCCTTCGCGATCGTCGTCTACTGCATCGAGTGGTGGGGACACTAAAACAATCCCTCCTTCTCTTCTGCGAAGGGAGCCTCCTCCCTTCTCGTCTTCTTGTGTCTCTGTCTGTAAGGTCTCGCTTTGTTGTACTGCGTCGAGGTCTATCTTTTTTCTCCGTAATACGTCTTCAATGTCTTTTAACCGCATACCAGCACCCTCGCGTGTAAGCATCTTGCCAATCGCATTAGTCGGCGCGATTTTGCCAAACTGCTCCCTCAGAACATCTCTTTCCACATGCCATCTGTCGCAATTACGGAACGTGCGTCATCGTTCGGTGTTTCGCGGTATAGCCACCTGGAGTCACTTACTTTACATTGAGTGTCCCATCGACTTTTTTCATAGAATCCCATGCATCCACTCATTCCCGGGCCATGAGGTCGACAGGTATCTCCCCGCTGACCAAGAAAACTGCTGCGCTTGACACATTGCGGTAGGTTGAAACAACTCTGAGTGCCGCTGTAAAAAAAGTGAGAAAACCTCCATTGTTCATCTTCAGAGATAGCCCAAAGCTAGACGATAGGGTAGTAGATAGTAGTAGGACTCATGTACAAGAACTCTCCTTAAAGCCTTATCCAACATCCACCTAATCACTGCTGTGCCCTTCTGACTGAACTGACAGCAATAAATGAGAGGGCACTTTGCTATCTCTACGACGAGGCTTCTGTGCTTCGAGTTAAGGGGCACAGTAAGATGCTACGTCATGGCTTCCATGCTCCCAATCAAGGAGCACAGTAAGATGCTCAGCGAGAAATACCTCCTGGGATGCTATCGCGAGCATCACCGCTGCAGGCACTTGCTAGAGGCTGAGACACCTCTCAGGCGAGTCAAGAGACATCTCTTCAACTATACTGACGAGATGCAGGATCAAACACGACTACAACTATTGCGGAGGACAGTTTAGAGACAGACACTAAACGACATTCCTCGGGAGTCTCTTATCACCTTCTTAAACTCCCAACCTCTGAATGTCGTCATCGGAATCCAACTACTACCCATCACAAATGCAGAGCTTCAGCTGTTTTACTTTTTATTTAAATCCATAGTTGATCCCATAACCAACCTCTCAGCGTTTAATATGACGGCAGCAAGCTGTAAATTTTTTTTTATTGCCGTCTAAACTTCGCCCGCAGTTGGTGTTCTCGGATTATACCCTTGTTCATACGCTACACTCTGTCTTTGGTCATTCGGAGAAAAGAGAGATTGCTTCCTGATCGCCAATTTGAACTCCTTTTCATTCACTACCGACTGAAAAACATATTCGAAAATCTATTTAAAGAAGCTGATAATAATTCCGTGTGTCAGTACTTTTTTGACTAAATTTCAAAAGTGCAAAAAAATAAGCAATAAGAAAGTTTGACATTGTGAATGCCAACAGAACAGAAGGCGCACTGGGTTTAGAGGTCTACTTTGAGGCAATCATTATTTTTAACAATTAATTCACTTTCATGTCTTTCTTTATACATCATTTCATGTTAATAAAATTGACTCAAAATTAAATCAGTGAATTAATATCGAATATTTATAATTCTTTATGTTTTTATCTCAGCTTTGAGTTTTATACCAAAAAGTCAAGGACTGTAAGGAATTATTTTTCTCGAGCTATTTACAATTAGCAATGCGACTACTAAGCAACATCTCTCTAAAAATGTGAGCTTCAGTAAGAGAATACTGAATGTAGAAAAATACTCCATTTCCATAAAAGACAGAATAGTTTACCTTCTCCATTCTACCATTCATGCTGTTACCCATTCCAATTATCCACTATTTTGTCCATATGTACAAGTATGGCTTTGTTTCTTAAGTAAAAGGTTGTGTAGTCCCCACAATTTCTATCGTAGCTCTTTGGCCTGATTGGCAAAAGTCAAGCTAAAAATCAGGGCTGAACTTCATGGACGACATTTACAATAGCGACAACTCCACCTTCTGTTAAAAAACAAATTGTTCGTCAATCCTCACATGAAAAACAACACCAGTGGCCTTAATCGGCTGTTAAAAGTCAAGCGTTTTTTTCAGTCCAAATCCAGAAATTTTGCTTATTCTTATACTCTCTGAACAAAAAATTAGGTTCATCGTTAAGCGTTAAGTATCCGATCCACCTTCAAATTGATTTTCAGCCCATTTAGCGAACATACAGCGCAAACGATGGTTCGATAGCTTTAACCCCGGCATCAGTTGGATCTCGTACTGGTATAGACTAAAATCGTTCGCCAAAATCTGCAATGGGGCTGAGTTATTAACAGCGACGTCGAATTGAAAAATGTTCACTTTAAAAACTTTTCACTCTATACCACAATTTTCAACACTGAATAAATCCCAGAATAATAAATTTTTTTTTAAATGTTTAAGACTACTTCTTATTATACTCAAGCCTACATATAATTAAACGTATTTTCCGAAAAATTTACAATATCCAAACTACTTGGATCACATGGTAAGGGATCACTATTGTGCTAAAAAATCGTCCAGTGACAGAGTTTGGAACTTCTTTTACTGCTGAACTTTAATTTGTTATATTCAATTTCCAGCCAAGTGAGAAGCAATAAAATAGTGAGATTGGAGTTTTCACTCAACTCGATCACTTAAAATCATTATGCAATGACGGTTTTCACAATTCTTACACTTGCACGTACATATGTATTTTATGTTAACATACAGTAGTACTTATGCACATATACACATACATACATATGTAATCGGATACTCTGCATTTATTTGAAAGAAATTTTTTATAGTAGGCAGCATTTTAACGAAAAAAGCTTTGAGCACGTGCCGCTTGTCCAAATAATCATACCTGCGTACGTACTTTAGTAAACATTCAAAAACCTATGTTTCCGACACGCGTCAGTAGACTTTCGTACAGTAAAACTTGTTAACTTGGGCACCCCTATTAATGAGAGTCGCACAAACTATTTAATGAAATAAGTGTTCATATTTTCATTTATTTACGAGTAGGCATCTTTGCAAGGCCAAAACAAAATTCTTTTTTTTTAATTATTTTTTTGTTTGTTTGAAGACAGTTTTGAATAATTTTTGATCCATGTTTCTCAGTTCATTATATAAAGGGTGTTTTTTTTAGAGGTTAGGTTTTCAAGATGAAATAAAACGTATATAATTTAATGTTATGGCCAAGAATTTAGCTTTATTATAAAGATAAGGGTTTGCCATTATGTTTTAAAAATGATTTCGGGCAAGTGGCCGCCGCGGCTGGCTCGAATAAATTCCAGCCGAGAGGCCCAATTTTCGACCACTTTTTGCAGCAATTGGGGCCGTATGTCAGCAATAACGCGCCGAATATTCTCTTCCAAAACGTCAATCGTCTCGGGCTTATCTGCGTAGACAAGCGACTTCACATAGCCCCACAAGAAATAGTCCAGCGGTGTTATATCGCACGATCTTGGAGGCCACGCCACAGGTCCACGGCGCGAGATAATGCGCTCACCAAAAGTTTCCTGCAATAAATCGATTGTTGCGTTGGCTGTATGCCATGTAGCGCCGTCTTGTTAGAACCAAAGGTTGTTCACATCAACATCGTCCAATTCAGGCACGAAAAAGTCATTAATCATGGCTCTATAGCGCTCTCCATTGACTGTAACATTATGGACGGCTTCATTTTTAAAGAAATATGGACCAATGATTCCCTCTGCCCATAGAGCACACCAAACAGTGACTTTTTGAGGATGTAACGGCGTCTCAGCAATGGCTTGTGGATTATGTTCACTCCAAATGCGACAATTTTGCTTATTGACATACCCATTCAACCAAAAGTGAGCTTCATCGCTGAACAAAATTTTCTTGTGAAAATCGGGGTCGGTGGCCATCTCATTTTGGGCCCAAATTTGCACGATTTGCAAACGTTGTTCAGGTGTAAGTCTATTCATTACGAAATGGCAAACCAAACTGATCATAAATCAAGTGACAGCTGTCAAAAAGACCATCTACGAAAAAAGTAGTGCCAACTTGAAAACCTAACCTCTAAAAAACACCCTTTATATGTTTCAGGGTTCTACAGTATTTTTTCTTATGTTGGATAGAAAACCCCACAACATTACAAGAATGGTCCTTGACTCTAAAACGCAATGGGGTTACAGTAAATCTCCTAAAGATCAACAAAAATACGATGTTTTGCGGTGCGTAAGGCTACCCATAATTGGATCATCTGAAATAGGAAAACCAACAGCAAAGTAGTATTCTATTGTTATTTTCAATGTGGTTTTATCAAAATTTATCGTTTTAAGGTTAGTATACAGATCTTAGGAAACTTGAAAACTCCATGTAAAAAAATGCTAACTCCATATAAAGAAATGATGAAAGAAAAAATTCGCATGTCAAATTTTTGCATTCGATACGCAGTTCTTAAATATATTCGTGCACTTATTACTACTTATATTCGATTATATCTGTTTTTGATTATTCTATTTCCAAAAGGTTCTTTTTTCTGAAAAAAAAAATTACAGGGCAACCCAGGTTTTGCACAGAAATGTAAAGGGTTTCCCAATAACAGGTGTTAGGTGTTAAAGAGGAGCGATGATTAACGACTGCTTCCTAGGTAAATACATCAGAATAATGTTGCCAAGAAATGGCAATATTTCGAAAAAAATGCGTTTAAAGTTTCTCTAGCTGCTCTAAAGTCACTCCAGACGGCTTTTAATTAAAATCACATAGCTCCGTAAGTTATGTTCAGATTTTCATGAAATTTTGAGACGATATTTTTAAAATTGTATACACTCAGGAAGTGGTAAAATCGCTAGAGTAGAATGGGGTAAGATAGGTATGGGGGCACAATAGGTAGGTGGGGTTTTCGTCGCACCGTTTTTGCAGAGATCACTCGTCTTATGTGAATTGAATACGTGGTGGGGAACAACGTTCGCGACTGTCATTTCGGCCGTCACCATTGATTAGTTATCCTAGTTCTGGCGTCGTTTAGTTTTTTGTGAGCTTTTCTCCGACATAGCATTTTTTTTATTCTACGGTGCAGTGCATTTAATGTATGTAAATATTTTTCAGGTGAGTTTTATTTTACGTAGAAAATAATGCTGAACACGAATAATGTGTCAGTTTTTTGATATTTTTGTTTTTTAGAAAAATATCGACACAAACATAAAACATGTGCTTGGGGGCACTATAGGTCAGCCGTCTGGGGACATTATAGGTCACTACTTTTAATGGAATAAAATAAATTTTAATTGTTTTTGCAGCAAAATGGTGCGTAATTATGTGCGAAAAACGCCGAAACGAAGTGAAGAGGACGTAAAAAACGCAGTCGCGGCAGTCCGAGATCGCGCTAGTGTTCGATCAGCCTCTAAACAATTTAAAATTCCGTTCGAAACATTACGTGCTTGCGTGATGAATTAAAGAAAAATTCCTAACTTTTATAACATGTGCAGTGTTCATACTCTATAAATAAAGGTTAAAACGTTAATTTCCAAGCCATGCACATTGTTCTTTTCCCTTCACATATAGTGACCTATCGTGCCCCCCGATTTTGAAAATATCGAAAAAAAGACCCTTTGTCTTATTGAATGCAGCTTCTAAAATATTTAGCCAAACACAAGTCAGTATAACCAAAATGTTAGCAGATAAATAACCTTTCAAAATCTTGCTTATTTTTCAAAATCAATACAAAAACACCGTTGCAAGAGCTCTCCAAAAAAAAATGACCTATCTTACCCCATTCTACTCTACTTTGATAATTTAGAAATAAAAGTGTATCCAACCGTTTGGCTATGTATCTCGGAGGTTGGACACACTTTTTCTCAATTTTTGCATAGCAGTCATTAATATCTGGTCTTATGCTGAAGACTACTTATTACTACCTAAAAAATTGTTCTCAACTTCAAACTTTTTCGTCAGCATTATTAGAAAAATTGTGACTCATCCAATTTTGATATAATATTGTTCAAATTTAAAGTAAAAATGCTTTTTGCCAGCCACAACCTAGAGTCCTAACCACTAGTCGATCACGGCCAAGGAACCGTCGACAAAGAAATTATCAAAATTCAACGCGAGTTTTGCACCAATTCAAACTGGCTCATATTATATCCAAATTGAATGAGCTGAAAACTACATACCCAGAATTATTCTAAAAATGCTGAATAAGGCGTTTGAAATTTTATTGAGAATTTGTTGAGATGCTTTTTTTTTTAATTTTGCATGAAGTTTCAAACAGAGTTATACGGGTATGGTTGTAATATTAACTATGTTTTCGTTAAAAAATAAGAAAAAAATGAATATAAAAAAATAAATAGTTTAAACTTTGCAATATCTTGCACTGCTATCATTTTAATCGTCACTGTATATACATATATGATTGACGCTTACACTCCTGTTGGGTGGTGAGCCGAGCTGCTGCTTCTATTTGTGATGTGCGACCTGATATTGTTCCAGAAATAGAGGGTTTTAAGCCGATTCCGAACGGCAGAAATTTTTTTATGAGAAGCAAAAATATTCTCGGAGAGGCGGAGAGGCGACCGCTATTAGAAAAAACTTAATAAAAAAACAGAAAGAGAGGAAAAATTTACGAATTTTTTTCTCTATATAGAGAAAATATCTCTATAAGCCACCAACGAAGAAAATCGTTTGATAAATAAGAAAGTTGTGAATAATAAAATAAAAATATACGAGTTATGTATGTTAATCATTCAAGGGGGATTAATTTTGCGCCATAAAATATACATATGTAAAGCCTAATTTTATAGCTTTTCTCTCAAATATATATTAGTTTGGGTGGAAAAAAGTCCAATATTTTCTCACTGGATGGCTGTATCTCGTAAAACATGGATCAAACAATTTAAAGTTTATGCTCGTTGTCAAGGTGACATTTCACACTACAAAATTCTTTTGCTGTTTTTGGTTTGTTAGTAGTCGTGGCATCGTCCAGGAACTAATGATCGACCATAAAACAGTGTTAGACCATTTGCGCAAAATAGCAAAATAAACAATAAAAATAATGGATTTATTTTTTCCCAAATTATATGCATAGGTAAATGTTTTTTCTTTGCATGGGCACTCGCACAACTTAGCCAGTGTTCACTGTATAAAGAAAGTGATCGAATCGTTAACATCTGAAATGTATGAATACTGTAAACATTTAGACATTTCAAGTCTATTCATAGCAATATATTTTAAGTTATCTTGGAACTTTGAGCGTACACACACACATACATATCACTTAACTCAGTGTGAACAAGTTTCATTTTGAAAATTGATATGTACATAAATACAGAATAACAAGACGTGCCTGCGATTAACTATTTGAGATAAACTCTTTAGTGTTTAAGTTATACATTTATTTCCCATACCACGCGTAAATATCATGAATAAAATCTAATATTTGATTATACGAAGTGCATTTGGAGAATTTTCGAAAAATGTAGTCGAGTAAAATAAAAATACGCAGATATCTTCTTGCATCACATTCTCATGAGACGCCTGGTATCAATCAATAGAGATTTAACTTCATTCGTTTAATTTTTTTCCAACGCCATCAATTGGAAAAGTGAAGAAGTGCGTCGAGTCGGGGGAAACGAAGAAAACTCTGGCTACTGTCAGATATGCCTCAAGTTGTCAGAGCAGTGCTCACTGTTCTCGATGCCTGCGGACAATCGGCTGCCCACGCTGCTCTTCGAAATTAGTCAGTGAATCTAAGGCAAAACTGAACAGTGTTGCAAAACGCAACAAAGTTTGTCTTCTTTGGATGCCTGGACATTGTGGTGTTGAAGGAAACGAGTTTGCTGATGAACTGGCACAGAAGCATACCGCTAGACCCTGAACCCTTTCTAGGCGTCAATTCTGCGTCGATTCAACCATGAATTCACGACTTCATGAGGTCTACCCATATAAGATGTTGGTCTGAGTTGGACTTCTGCAGAGTAGCCAAGTGCTTTGAGAAAGAACCAAACAGGAAATTAGCGACCTTTCTCCTAAAACTTAGGAGGAAGGACCTGAGAGTGTAATTAGAAGGCACAGGATATGGCTACCATGGGAATCATTGGCAACTCAATATGCCTATCCTGTCTTGAAAATGAGGACACTCCAGAGAATTTTCTCTATAGTTGTCCGGCGTTTTCTAGAATCAGACTTAGGCTGTTGAGTTGCAATGTACTGAGTATGGATAAAGTTCATAGTCTTCCTCTTCCGGATCTCTTAAGAATCATGACTGTCCGTATCATTTGAATTCTATCTCTTGGCCTTAAGTGCAAAGGACAATATAGCGTGAATGCTTAAAAAAATTGAATCAAAAATCAAAACCCTCGAAATTTTTTGCTTCCGGAATCAAATAAAGGGTGATTAAGTTTCAAGGGCCGGTGTTGATTTTGGATAAAATACAATTTTCTTAGGAAATTATTATCACTATTCTTTATTATGATAATAATGGTATGGCTCAATTACATACAGAACAAAATATCGGCCAAATTGCCGCCGCGGCTTTGGCGGCACACCTCCATCCGATGGTCCAAATTTTCGATGACGCTGGGGCATAATTGAGGTTTTATGCCGTTAATGTGCCGAATTATCTCATCCTTTAGCTCTTGAGTTGTTACTGGCTTATCGACGTATACCTTTTCTTTCAAATAACCCCAAAGAAAGAAGTCCAACGGTGTCAAATCACATGATTTTGGCGGCCAATTGACATCGCAGTGACGTGAGATTATTCGGCCATCAAATTTTTCGCGCAAAAGAGCCATTGTTTCGTTAGCTGTGTGACAAGTAGCACTGTCCTGTTGAAAGCACATATCGTCCACATCCATATCTTCCAATTCGGGCCATAAAAAGTTCGTTATCATCTCACGATAGCGAACACTATTCACAGTAACTGCCTGTCCGGCCTTAATTTGGAAAAAATACGGCCCAATGAAGCCGCCGTCCCATAAACCGCACCAAACAGACACTCTTTGTGGGTGTATTGGTTGTTCGGCAATCACTCTTGGATTATCATTCGCCCAAATGCGGCAATCTGCTTATTGACGAATCCACTGAGGTGAAAATGTGCCTCATCACTGAAGATGATTTTCTTCTAAAATTGGTCATTCACTGTTGCCATTTCCTGCCACCATTCTGACCATTGACGACGCTTGAAATGGTCAAGAGGCTTTAGTTCTTGAGTCAATTGCACCTTGTAAGCGTAAGTCTTTATGCATAATGTTCATCAACGACGAGCGTGAGAGGTGCAATTGTTGGGCACGACGACGAGTTGGGGTGGACGGCTCTTCAACCACATTATCGCGAACAGCAGAAATATTTTCTGAATAACTTTAACGCGTTGCTCGATTGTGTATCTTTCCATGGTTCAAATTGAGTTAGTCTGAAATTGAAAAATGTCAAATTAAATGCAGAAAAAAACTTGACATTTAGGTGTGGTTCACATTCAATATCGGCCCTGGAAATTTAATCACCCTTTAGACACATTATTTAAAAAATTATACAAAATCCCTTACATTGCACGCATTGTGTCCATTTTTTGTTGCTATATTTTTTGACAAAAAGTTTTATTACTTAACAAAGCTACATATCTTTATTACTGAAATCTTCTAATGAATAATTTTGTATTAATTTTATTTTCAACATCTTAATTATAGGTGATTGTTCCGAAACGACAGACGAGATGACAGCCGATAGTAGAGGTGAGTTCGAGCAAAGTGCTTTGAATGCTTTTTGTTTTCCTATAATTTATATGCATTAATAGAAATTTAAATAAAACACATTAGACACCACCATCGATATGTAGTAAAAATTTTAAAGAAACAAATTGATGCACAGGTATAAGTAGCTTAAGTAAATAAATGAAAAATTCAATAATGGCCATAAAAAACTTTTTATGGTTTTTATTCAATATTAGTCGCACAAATATTTACGGTCACTGTGAAAAAGACTATCAAAATAAGCCATAAAATTACGAAATTAAATTTCACACCCAGCGTGAAGAAGTGGTAAGAGCAGTGGAAAGAGTTGTGAATAATCTGTAATTGGGGCCAGGAGGTTAAATAAATCGAAATTAATCAGTAACTTTATTACCAACGGCTACTTTGGCAAGAGAGTGTGTCTCCATAAAAATCAATCAATAAAACCGAATGTTTAAAACTGCAAGGCTAAGAAAGCTAAAAATGAAAAAATAAATATCCAGTACGTATAGATAAGAGAAAATGAGAATGGATAAATGCATATGTATGTATGTATGTATGCACATTTGTATGTATATATGTATTAATGCGCGCTCATACCCATTCACACTCATACACACATATAGTTACATTTTAAACTAATATAAATATATTTTTGTTCGGGAGATGTGAATTTTTCGATTTTTACGATCCCGTAATTTTCGGGGTCTCGTTATTGCAATCCCGAGCTTGAGATATCCACTTTTGCCACCACATGAAATTCTTCTTCAGAAATTACAAATCCCAAAAATGTTCGGGACTATAAGCAAAAAAAAAATTAATAAAAATACCGAAATCCCGTGCGTTCGGGATCCCGGTATCCCGGGATAGCCATTCCTAATTTATGTATATGCGTTCATCGGGCGTGATCTCTCCTGCTGGCCATTGAGTTGCCGATGGCCAGAAGTTGGCGGCAAAGTCGCGTGCTAAGCAACAGATAACATTTTATACACTGATTTGTAACATTTATGTGTGAGTAAGCTGATGTATGCGTTTGCATGTATGAGTGTAGGAGTATTTAGAATAGAGTGAAAACCCAAAGTTTATCACCATTTGCAGGAGCCGCAGCAGCAGCAGCAGCCACTAGCCGTCGGTATATCCTTTTGCCACCATCAGCATACTCAGCCATGCGTCAGCGCTTTATTCGCATTATTTTGCCAATAAAAATTTAATCTCCTTCGATCCTAACGTCCGCCGCTTACTGTCCGCCCTCGACAACGCCTTGCTCTCAACGTACTTGGCGATATGCACATTCGCAGTCATTTGAAGTTCCTTTTTTTCTCTCCCTTTATTATTTTAATACTAAGCTTTATCTATCGTAAAAACACACCATCCAGCGATGATGTCAAGCGGCCAATTGCAGCGAGTCGATTTAGTTAAAGGATGCGAAAAAAGGATGGGGGATGGGAATTTTGTCAGTGCGATTGCTCATGCGATGGTGTCGTAGTTCACACGCTACCCCTTTTTCGAGTGACGTTGACTTTGTTGCGCCCACCCCTGTGTCTTTTGACTTTTTGTCATTCGGAAATTGATTATGATATGTATTCTTGTCACTCATCTACATAGTTACTCGCCAGAGCCCTTGTCGACACGTCCATCTGCAGTGTGGCGTGTGAATGCAAGCAACCAACCAACCAACCCTACTTGCCACAATGGATGTTTTGTGTGTTTTTCTGTAAATTTTTCGGATTGACAATGGATTTGTGCGGTAGTTCTGTGTGATGGGGTGCTTGTGTGGGCCAACGGCGGTGTCAAATCAAATAATTTTAAGCATAATCAAAAACGATATCAACAACCAAACTGAAAATAGAAATAAAGTTGAGTTTGTGATGGGGAGAATTCTATTATGGGTCACTTTGTATTTGAATAGACTGGGTGAAGAAGCGACATAATTAGGTAAGCTTATTAAAAGGGATAAATGAAAATTATCCAAACTTAAACGGATTGCCCAAATGTTATTATAATCAACCAACCGTATTTTCCACAATTTAGAGCTTAGTTGTTAAAGAAAAATACAAAATACTTCCGCCTCATCCTGCGTTATTGAAATTGTCATGGATTAATTGTTTTATGCCTAGTAAATATCTTCTTTTCTTTAATATAAGTATTACAACATGCAACAGTTGATGAGTGGCTTGTAGAGGGTTGCAAAACTACAATATATTCGAAAAAAAGCCTCACAGTAAAGACAAAACCTATAGCAATAGAACCGTGAGAAAAACTAAAACAAAAAAAAACAAAAAAAAAACCGTGTGAAAGCGCCGAGACGTACGCCACACTTAACACACTCGGTTAAATACACGAGAAAGGATATATGCGCCAACTACACGAGCATTTGTCTACTTTTCCCAGTATCACCCACAGGTGCGAGGAGTTTAAAATAACTATTTTTTAATCCAAAGTGAGTCTATATACAAGGTGAAGTCCAAAGTAAACAAGACTGAGCTAAAATAGAAACGACAAGAGCTTTGTTCTGATAACTTCGAATTTATTTATTCAAGGCCCCTCTGGCCTTGATACATTGTTGTGCGCGATCTAAAAGTTTTTCGAAAGAGTGTTTCATGTCATTGATCGGAATGTCCTTTAGGATATCGGTACAAGCCTTTTGGATGGCATCAACGAACGCAAAACATGTTCCTTTCATGGCCAAATGCAATTTTCTGAATAGGTAGAAGTGACTGGAAGCCATACCAGGCGAATACGGTGAGTGATTGATGGTTAAAATGCGATTCCTAGTCAAAAAATCAATCACAAGAGTGGATCGATGAGATGGTGCATTATCATGCAATAAACGCCAGATTCCTTCTTCTCGGTATTCAGGGCGAATTCGACGAATGCGATGCAACAAACGCTTCAAAACGCCATGATAGAAAATTGTATTGACGGTTTGGCCCGTTGGCACGAACTCCTTGTGGTCGATTCCCTTGGAATCGTAAAAACAAATAAGCATCAACTTGATTTTTTACTTCTCCAAACGCGATTTTTTGGGTGGTGGCTCATCTGGGGCCTTCCATTCGGCACTTTGGCGCTTAGTTTCAGGTTCATGTTGGAAACTCCACGTTTGATCAGCAGTTACAATGTTGTAAAGGAAGTTCTCGCCTTTTCTCGCCTCTTTAATGAGGTCTTTCGAATGTTGAATTCTGAGCAATTTTCGGTCCTCAGTTAACTTGTGCGGTATGAAACGTGCACAGACTTTTCGTAAGCCCAAATGATCAGTTAAAATGCGATAAATCGATGTTTTGGAGTTATTCAACTTCGATTCCATGAATTTCAACGATGACTGCTGCTCATTTTTGAAAAAAATTTACGAACGATTTCGATGGAGTTTTCGATGGTTACTGGTTTTGGGCGGCCCGTATATTCATTGTCATTTATGTCCTCATAACCATCTCTAACTTCTTTAATACTCAATCTGAAATAATTCAATTTCTGAAAAAAATCGCTCGCTGGAATAATTGAAAAAGTAAAAAATTGACAAATTTTTCGTGGTAAATGCAAGTAAATTAATGTTTCTACTGTTGACTCTCAACAAGTGCAAAATTAACCGTTTAACTAATTTATGTATACCTACATGCATACAAAGTGATATATAATGGAATTGCATACTTAACTTTTTTCTACTAAAGTGAGTTTCACAAGTTTTGATAATTTTTTTATTTATTTTAATAAATTTTTAATGAAATTAGAGTTCATTCTCCGATAGTCAGGCGGCAGTTAGTGCCCTTGGCTCATTATTTATGTGTCGGGCAATGCCTGACTTCTCTCGCAACTGTGGCATAGAGGCAAACTGCTTGGCTGATGAGAGACCTTAGAGACGGTTTAACGCTAGGATTGGGATTTCCTTGAGAACCTGTGGTCTATTCCTGGAAAGGTGAGCCTCGTGACAACTCGGCGAGGCTAGTTTCGAGTAGATCAAAAGAGCTCGAGGGAACTAAGGATAACAAAGCCGCAACTCTCGACTTTGGTAGATATCCTTGCTGTGTATTGTCCGTTAGGTATCCATGCGGTGAAACTTGGAATTGCTTCAAGTACTTCCTGCAACAGCTGTTTGGAGAGTGAGGTGGAATCATCTTTGCCAATTCTTCTCAACTGCTCTGCTCTCGTCGGGCTAAGATTCAGACATCTGGGCTCTCACTTTTTCTACACCTGTGGATTTACCAGTTTTAAATATCAGACACATGTGGAATTTCATCAGTAGCGGGAAGCGGTTAATACAAATGTAATTAGCCACCCTCGGTCGTCATCCAATCCTTTTTTCTGTTTGGCTCTTTTCTCTCTCTGTATGACGTCACAATGGAGGAACTCTGATTATTTGTCCAAGTTGGCCCCTCGGGTGAGCAGCCATTTATTCTAGAGTTCACTCTACTACAAAACCCATATAAATTAAAGTATAATTTAAGCTTTGTGCAAATTGAAAAAAAAAAAATCAAAAAAATATTTCGTAAAAATTGTAATATTTTTAATCAGGCATTTTAGAAAAACTTCGAGTACGCAGTGCTTGTTAAAGCCATTGAAATTTGAAATAACAAAGGGCGATTTTAAAGTGGCTCAAAAAACGTGCTGATTTTTGACAATTTTTTGGGTGAGAGTTGCGTGTTTTCTTCCATAGAAAAAAATGTACAGCATTCGTTACATGGCGCACCCAGTTATTTTTTTGTGTTTTACAGTATTTCTGTATAATTTGTTTAATAAAAACTGGTGCTTACACCACCATTTGTCTATGTGCAGATTAAAAACTATTATTCATATATTTTTCTGGTCACCTTACTTATTCCCTTTAGTGCCGTAGTTACTACCAGCATTATTTTTCTCCATCATTAATTATGCTCAAAACTCAATGCTTTTGGACGTGCCACATTTCACCTAAAAAAGGAAAAGTTTCAGATCTCACACCAACCCTTGACCTCTGCTCTTGCAATCACTTCGCTACTGCCAAGCTCTGCTCCCAATTTTTGTCACGAAATTTGCGGCAAATGCGTTGCTCTAAAAATGTATGTGCGCAGGTATGTATGTATTGTTGAATTGTATGATGGTCTTGTAGTTGTGGTTTTTAGTAATGGTCACCTAGTGGGTGGCATTTTTTACATACCCAAGTACATACCTATATATAATCACAGCGTTAGTTCTGTGTATCCTTTAGCAGATTCTCCTTTTTTTGGGCTTAGTGCCATACTGGCTTTTGATTGCTTATGGTTGCAAGTATTTTGTTGGTTGATTTGATTTGATTATTATTGCATGTATTTAAACTTTTTGGGTATTTTAATCTTTATCTGCTGTGGCCACACTCAATGAAGGCACCTTTTTCCGATTTTCCCCCCCTTTTCGTTATCATTCCCACCATTCGCATTTATTTTTATTATTTTTAAAATTTTCCAGGCAAGTTTTTTTAGTCTACGAATATCTCGATTTATTTTGCTATTAATTTACTAAAGTGTCAATACTGCAACCAAGGAAATTTAAAACTTTGGGAAGATCATTTTTTTAACACAAAATTATTTGATCCGGTCTTATGATGAAAGTAAGAGCTGTGTAACTTTGAAATGGAAGTATATGAAGAAGCAGATAAATTAGCTAATGAGGCCCCCAAAATTGGCTGCACCTCACAGGGTAGTACTAGGCAAAGCGTCTGCTAGGAATTTGAACTGTGAATACTGATTTTTCATACAGTTCTGTCTTAGGTTCTAATACTCTATCCGCGCTGTTACTTCTACCCTGAATAAGTTTTGGCATATTTTTTAAGAATTTATATTTACCCACAAACCTCAACAGTGGATCAGCTGTTCTGTCATAGCCATGCTTCGATCAGGGTTGTGCATTTTACACTACCACTAAATTGCACTATCACTTCAGTTTTTCACTATCTTCAGTTTTTCTGTGTTTTACCTATCGGCTTATTGCATTAAGTATTTAGTGCACTATGCCTAACCCTGGTGTTGATCAATAAACTTACATAATTTGACTGGTTTTTTATTATTACTTCATTTAAATGCTCTTATGTGTGGAATATCTATTGTTCTTCGAGCTGTCAAGCTAGAATAAATATTTTTTGGAACCTCAACTCTCAACATATGAACACGTAATCCCCGCGCCAGACATAAGCTACCCTTAAACTCCTCACATTTTTCCTCTCCCCAATCGTCCCACCAATATTACTGAGCTATTGGGTCTAAACATCAAACTCACATTATGAAATTTTTTTGCAATTTTTCCCATTATTTTATTTGCAACAAATCAGCAACTTCATTTTTATTTACTATATTCACACGTGATTCGAAGTAAATAGACTAGTCAGCATAATTGAATTTGACAGTTGCCATAAACAGCGATAAAATTTGATGACTGTTGATTTTGTATACATGTGTGCATATGCATACACACATACATGTACAAGTTTGAGAACATTAGTTGGTAGCATTAGTTAAAAGCGGTCTAAAGAAGAAGGTTATATAACATTCTACAATTATTTTCGTTATAAAACATTTTAAATGCTACTACGGGCAGAAGACCTCAAATTCTGGAACACATTGAAAAACCCGCTGCTCTCTTATCACACAATTTTTTTTAAATTTTGTTTTTATTTATTAAAGTGCTATAATATGGCAAATCTTCATTACGTAGCTCAAGGAGTTGTAATGATTCCCCTGATTGCGCTATACATGAATGTTGGTCTTTGCGGTACATGCCCATAACTGAAGACCATTGGTTCACACCTTAAATGATGATTTTGTTTTGGTTTGAGAGCTCAGAATGTCTGCCAATTAACCACTGAAGCTTTAGCATTTTTAAATTGAGCTCAGCAGCTTTGATTTTGATTTGCTTTTTCCACTTGACCTATGCATCCAAAGTCATGCCTAATACTCTTAGCACTATTGGCATATCTATATATGGCACTATCTCTCACAGAATATATAAAGGTTTATATACAATTTTCTTGTTATAGAAATCCCCGTGAACTGATTTAGTTTCATTCAATTTTATATTCCAATTTTTAGTCCAAGTAGCAAACTAGTAAATGGATTTCTGCAATTTCGTGTTGGATTCGCTTTCGATAAGCAAATGTAGCTACTTTGCACGTTTTCGGTACTGATAGGTCTGAGGTATCGAGTAAGTATTGCCTAAGTAGTAAGTAAGTTTACTGCCTTGTGGTACTTCGGCCGATATTTTTTTTTTTTTTTTCATTTTTACGCCCGTTTTTGCTTTAGTCTGAAGTACTTTTTTGACATGTACGATTTCAGAAATGCCAGTGAACTGCAAGTAAGGTTTTTTCATAAAGCAGTTCTTCGTGCCTAACTTTATCAAATGCCTGGGCGACGTCAGAGAGTATTGCTAAGCAGACTTTATTAATTTCTAGCGCATTTTCTATTGTATGAGTTATTTGTTGTATTTGATCGATAGTAAAATGCCATTCCCGGAAGCCAAATTGATGTGGTTGTATGAGGTTCCTGCATGTGATTATTGATTCCAAGCGCTTTGAGAAATTCTTTTTGAAGTGTTTACCCATTACGGGAAGCAAAGCGACTTAAAGAAGTTTTCCTGGTTTAGGCATCATTACATAATTATTATTTTCGATGCTTCCCATTGAAGCGCTATATATTTGAAATCTGAACGTTTTCCCGGGTATGTTTTTCAAAAATTATGCGGGTATTAAATCATTGAATTTTTATCACACCTTGAAGATATACTTGCATGGGCTAGAGCGAATTCAAAACGGAATTAGTCAGACTTCATATTCACGGATATTTGTAGGACTTTAATAGGTTTTTGGCCAAGCTTCTTCTTCAAATTGTGCTGTGTATCTTAATGTTGACCTTCAAATTCTGGCCGAGGCGCGATCACAATTACGAAAAAATTCTTCAATCATTTATAAATCCTGACCAAATTGTTAAACAACATACTTAATGTCAATGGACAGATATATAAAATAAATGGGGGAACAAAAAAAAAGAAAAAAAGTTTGGTGATTCATGTCCCCGGCAGCCAAAGGAAAATTTGGAGAAGACGCTTGGATTATTATCTAGCAAAGCAGAGTTGCCAGCTGCAAAGCTCCAAAAATCCCATTTTTCTTGAAAAACGCTCAATTTATCTAATTCAATATTCGTAAACCCTATTTATGAATAGTAAATATATTTAATACTGAGTAGTAAAGTCCTCTCTCGACGAACAAAACTAATAATTTGTAACGCTTTTATCATGCCCGTCCTAATGTGTGGCGCAGAAGCTAGAACGCTGAGGTGTCCCTTGGAGTGTTTGACAGAAAGATTCTACGGAAAATTGTTGGACCTTTGCACGTTGGCCAAATCGCGTAGCGGTTATCGCGCTAATCAAGAAGAAGAAAAATATATTTAATATTATTTTAAAAATTATTCTATTCATACACAAGATGGCGCGAAATTGCTTACTATATCGGAAGATTTACTGTATAAATTTTGCAAATGGCCTTGCTCCTCAATCATATTTGACACTAGACAGCAACTGTATACAATAAGACAAGCAACAGAGCGCGGTAAGGGTAAATAAATATTTCCATCACTCAAAATAATTTGTTTATTTAATAAAAAAGTTATTCAAAAACCAAAATCGATGATTAATTCTGCGACATCTTGCATATAAATAATTGGTTTGACTTAGCTCTTCTTCCTATCTATGGAGTACACCTTGATTCTTTTCCACAAATGGAGTGGCCCCCACTGTCGCCTAAATGGCAAATCATTTTTTCATGGCAAAAATACTCTTGGCGGTTTGCCACAGCCTACCGAGGAACAATCGCTATTAGAAAATACTGTTCTATCATTTCTTTTTTGGTTTCAAACTCGAGCTCTTCCGAATGGTAGTTCCTCACCAACCCATTCGGCTATACAGGTCGCTAAGGGTATTTCATATTTAAAAACAGTACGAGCAAAAAATGTTGGGTCAATTATCACAACCTTTTAGACCTTAATTTAGAATCTTAAATATAAAGTGTGGCTTTTTAAGAGCTTGAGAACTAATAATACAAATGAAAATAGAAAACCGAAATATTATAATTTCATGACATTTATTTTTCAATCTGATATATGGCATGTGTCTGCCGCGGCTGCGAGTTACAAGGTCCATTCGATCAGTCCAATAAATCGACTGTTAGGCAAATTGCACCGTCATGTTGGAAACAAAAATTCAGTCAGCGTAGTTCGATGGCGCTCGCCATGCACCTTAACTGCAACTTCTTCCTCAGTGTGTGCTTCTTCCTCGAAGTGTTTTATTAACTTTGCGAATAGATTTTTTTCTCAAAGTAAATTTCCTGATGACTTGCCAAACCTTACTTAAAAGAAATGTCAACACAGTTTGCCATTCTCAACTGTCAATCCATAATTATCGATATCGATAGTTCGCATGCCGCTAAAAAAAAAACGCCCGATAAATGAAAAATATTTAGGCAGCTTTCTATACATCGCCGTATTAAAAAATTTACACCCTGCGGCAAAATGGGGAGGGTGCTTAATGAGCTATAAAACTGCATAGTACAAATCTTTTTGGAAACTCAAATTAAAGAGTGTGCAATTAGGAAAAAGAGTTGTGAAAATTGCATTTAAAGAAATGGTTTTTGTTAGGCAATGAACTATACGAGTATTTTTATACATCGTTAGGGAAAACAATTATCAAAAATATAAGAAAATCTTGGGCGACTTCAAACTTGCACTTTGCTGTACTAAAATTGAATTAGCTATAAAACTGCGTACCTAATTTTGTTGTAATTCTTGTTAAAAATTTTGAAATTTTGTTGAAAATCTGTCGAATTTTTATAAGTCCTGTACAAAGTTTGAAACTTGGATTATTATAGTTTTTGTTACAGAATGACCCATATTAAAAAAAAAATATTTAAATTAAAAATAAATAAATAGTCAAACTTGCTAATATTTGTCGAATAAAAAAAAATTAGTACACACTTGGCAATAAAGGGTATTTCAAAAGTTATGCGTACAATGTCGGTTGTTAATAATTCCTAGACGGAACCATTTTTTTATGTCATTTCGGATATTTGTCAAAACGACAGTTGTACAATTTTAATCAGGGATACTTAAACAAAGAACAACGCGTTAAAATTATTGAAATTTATTATGAAAATGGTCGATCTTTACGGACAACACATAGCAAAAATTCGTAATTTTTTTTTTTGGTGGAATCATCCGAATTAGTCGAAAATTCAAAGGTTGGTGAGAAAATTTCAACAAACTAGTTTTGTCGAGGATAGAAAAAAGACTGGCAGACCAAAAAGTGGACGCTCTGTTGAGATTATCGCTGCTGTAGCGCAAAGTGTTGCTGAACAAACTTCAACATCGATATCTCGACTATACCCACGTTCTCAACAATTAGTTATTTATGAATCAACTGTTTGGCATATTTTACTTGTAGACGTGGTGGATTTGGTGGACATATATTATAAATTGTGTAATTTTTCACATATTTATAACAGATTTTATAATTATTAAAAGCCGTTTTTTGAATAAAAGTAGGTAAACCTGAAAGAATCTAACTTTTTACATTTGTAATTTTAAAACAACTTCCAGGCGTGTCTTTTGAAAGGGTATTTTTATAGCGACTTTATAATAATTTCGTGAGGTGTTCGCATATAAAATGTGTCTGCCATTCAGTGTATTTTTAATTATAGCTTCCCTTAGCCAAAATTCCATATTCTAAAGTAAAATATGCTCTCACCGTCTCACTTGCAACTTCTTTTACGGCAATCATAATTTACGGGTACAACGCACGCAGACTCTACTTTTTTTTTTTGCTCTGGCTACCAATCTCTTCAAGCAGAAGGCATTTGTGGTTTAGTGCTCCCTATCATTTTCTATGTACTTTTTCACCAACTCAACTCCCTCACCCACTCAGCACTTTTGCACCGCATATTCCCGTCAAATATATTAGCCGAAAGGATACTTTATTATGAACCGAACAAATGAAAGCAGAGAAATTGAAGAGAATTATTTTCATAAATATATAAATGTGCAAGTGCATTTATGTATGTACGTATGTACATATCTACGACGAAGAAAACGGATTCTGATATGAAGCAAGGACATAGCACTAAACAGGATGTGGCGCAAAGAAACGACCACGCAATGGTTGGAGGCGCTTGGTGCAAAGGGCGCTCGCGCGTCAACTTGAAATTGTATTATAATATCGTCTGGTCGTCAAAGATAAGAACATTTATCCTACGGATTGTGCGTATACAGACTTAGATGGCTGGTGCTAGCTGGAAATTATTTAGATGTATGTAGATGTGGATGTAGATGTGGATGTAGTTGTGCGAGTAATGCGGCTAAGTACATGGAATACCAGCTATGGTTGTATTTCCCACTTTGAGCCCACTAAATTGCCTTGGCCAAAGCTAAGTGTCAGCTAGACCGCCAACTGTTACTTTGCGGCTCTCTTTTAACTTATAAGCCGGCCTGCGGTTGATCTCCTTCTCGCAATCCCTCATTTTCATGCCACACTTTTCTTGTCACCAGCGCCGGCTGTTGCTTTTGTTGGTGTGGAGATTTTCATCAGCGATAAGCTTTATTATTAATATATATTTTTTGTTTTGTTTGCTGAAAGAGGATATATCATATTTTAAACTAACAGCGTCGTAAAATGAAAGGATTACGACAATTCGGCAGTTTGAACGTTTCAACGTTTGCGCAAACATATAAAAGTGGAAATAGTGTGCACACATAAGTATGTTTTGTATTTAGTTTATATGATTAAAGTATACAATTCATACACACATACGAGTAAGTGATATAGCAACATCCGGCTTATCGCCTGCATGCTTTTTACCCCCTTTAGTGCGCTTCGAGCACTCACTCGCCACATCTGTATGTGCGGCGCTGTTACCAAAAGGAAGTTAAATGTAATTTATTATTAAATAAGTATGAATTTTTATTCACACACCAAACCATAAATACTCAAACCAGCATAAATATATGCACAAGCACACATGCACACTGCCCCTACATACATACACATACATAGCATACATACATGAGTGTACGCTAGTGATTCTGCGTTGATAAGCCGCATGCACTAACGTGGGCCGTATTATTTGTATGTTGCCTTGATTGTGCTCACATATCGCATATAAGTATGCATACATACATACACACGTATGTACATATTTAATATATATTTGCTATTTATATGTGCCTGTTTTTGTACAGGCAAGGAGTTATTTTATGTGCTTCGACGACGCGCTACTTCCCTGTTGATATCATTCTTGCTATTCGCATTAGCCGCTCTGCTAGCCATTGTTGTTGTTGTACGAATGGACGATGGCCATGAGCGATAAGGCTAAATGGAATTTTGGGTATACCAAATTTGGGACTTACGCTCACGCATCCACATACGCACACGTACGCAGCACGAAAGCTTGCATTGTGGCCGTGATTCGCTAGCATGTTGCTAAGGAGCTTGTCGAAAATTCGAAAAATGTAGCGGTTGTCATTTTCAAGTTTGCAAAATCGTGGTAAGGATTGAATTTACTACTACAAGGTGGCGCAATTCGGTTTTGAAAAACTTTTTTATTAAATAAAAAAAATGAATTGGGTGATGGAAATCTTTATTTTGACTTTTACGCGCTCTATTTCTTATCTGTTTTCATACTGCAGCTGCCTAGTGCATAAGGGTAAAACAATGGATGACGTACGACCTCATTTACAAAAATTATAAATATTCCGACTTTAGCACTTACACCCTTTTTGGATGATTGTCCGAACTTCTTCTCGTATTTGTGGCGGGCGTCTTAATTCTGTTCCACAAATCGAGGAATGTACAGTTTTTTAGCCGACTCCGAACGGCAAATGGTTTTTATGAGGAGCTTTTTCATTCCAAAAATACACTCGCGGGCTTGCCATTACTTACAGAGGGCCGACCGCTATTAGAATAACTTTTTTATCATTTGGTGCTTCATGCACGGAGACTCCAACCGGCGCGCATCCGATTGGTAGTCGTGCACCAACCCATTCGCCTACGGCGGCCGCAGTAATTCTTGCGATAGGGTGATTAATTTTGCGCCACCTTGTACTAAGGCTGCTACTTAAGTTTTGTGATAGCTTGTCTAATAAAAAAAAAAGTCTAATCAAACATAATGCGTGTAAACTAGTTTTCGGAGTATTTTTCCATCCGATTGAGGTCCTCGAAAAGATGTAATTTGAACGCATCAAGCGATCCCTCAGACACTGATATCGGATTTTGTTTTTGATCTGCCTGAAGAAGAAGAAACCCTTTGTTGTCAAATCACGCTGATATGGTAGGCCAAATTGTGCCGGATGACTCATCAGTTGGTTGTTTTAAATGCTCAAAAACTAAGGATGATTCGTCTTCGGAAGTAGGTTTTTCTTAATTTTCCGAAACTTTTGGCAAACAAATGGTTGTGTGTCGCTCCGAATTGATTGGTAGAAGTTTCTCTAGTGGCACTATTGCGACATGGCCAGAGTTCCCGGAAAAACGGGCGATCATAGCCTTATTTTTTCAAACACTTCTAGCAAACAAATGTTGGTGTACCATTCAGAATTGATCATCCACGTTACTGTTACAAGGACATCCTATAAGGAATCAGAAGCAGTAGAAATAGGCTGTCCCCAAGGAATGCGCAAAAAGGCAGATCTTCTCTCTATTCCAGAAGCAGGGCATTGAAAAGTAAACTTAACCGGAGGATACCTGCAAAATAGCTAAACAAACGTGGCCATATTTCAATAAATCCAGAACTGACAAATTGTTAAGAAGCCACAGGCAGACATTTTCAAAATTACATCAACAATAACCGGTCACTGTCCTTTTGGAGGTCATGCCAGGAAGATAGGGTGGCCGTTCAACAATAAATGTAGAAGCTGCAATCAAGAAGCCTGGGGCAGCGCGTTAACCTAAATCCAATCAATCTTCTCCGTTATATCAACAGCTCTGGCTGACTTTAAATATCTACCTGTTAGAGGTCTCATAATGGTATCAAAACGGCGCTTTAGTGCTACTTGAGGAGTGCCAGGTGCACTTCAACCATTTTACCTACCTACCTAATCAAGAAGAATCTAGAGAAACAATTTTTCACTGTCTATGTGACTGCCCAAGTCTGGGTGCTCTACTACATAGAACGCTGGAAGAATTCGCGATGACCAACTTGAAAGAAATTAAAAAGAAAATTGTCGACAAGTGGCATATTTTATGCTAATTGGGTCTGGGCTTTGTCGCTCAGACAGCACCAACACCAATCAACCTACTATAATGACACATTGACGAAAATCTAAGCATTCCTAAAATAGACACTATCGAACTGTGGGAAAACAAAAAGCTGCTAGAAGCGAAACTTGCACGTGAAATACCATCTTCTTAGTTAGGCTATTGCCGGTAGTCAGTAAGCAGTCTTTAACCACAAATAGTCACACTTTCAGCGTTGAAATCTTATATTTATGCCAGTTGCTTTTCAGTAAGCAGTCTTTAGTCTCAGGTCTTAATTTTTAGTCTCAAAAAACAGTCTCCATTTTGTTATTTAAAATTAAGGAGGACAAAAGAAGAATATGGAGGAAGAATTGTTGTTTTTTATTGGATTACAAAAAAACGCAAAAACTAAGCAAATATGAATAAAAAGTAATTTGTTTATCTTCTAAAAATGTTCGTGGTAAAATTCTGATCAGTTGATTTTTTTACAATCCTTATATAATATGGGCTGAAAAGTCCCGAACCTAACAAAGAAAACATGTCTTTCAAAATTAGCTTTATTCATCAACGTAATTTCCATCAAGAACAACGCAATCAGTCCAGCAACGCTCTAACATTTCAATACCACTTTTGTAGAACGATTTATCTTTTGCTACAAAAAGGGCTCAGTTTTGAGGGGCGAACATTTTTTTATGTCATAAACATATAGTACATATAGTACTGCTGTCTCTACCACCACGTTTGAAACCGGCAAACCATCGTTTTATCGTTGTTTTTGATGGAGCAGAGCCATTTTTCAAGCCATTGCTTTACTTGAACGATATTTTCTCTCATCACGAAGCAGTATAAAATTAAAATACGAAACTCTTTTTGATCCACTGTTTTGAAAATAACAAAAGTGCATAGTGTCTTTCTTACCACAATAACGCACGAACTAATGAACAGAATATCATGAAATTTTAACAGCTGTTTTTGAAGGTTAGTAATAACTGGAAAAGGCGTGAATGCAATAAATCTAGCAACATCTTTGTGTTAGGTCCGGTGCTTTTCAACCTATGTGTTATGTTGAGTACGTCGAAGTCGATTCTGGATAGGTAGGAATTTAGCCTCTTATGTAAATACCATATCCTAAACTTAATTGTGCCAAGTTAACGTGGGCCTTACGAGGCAGCTGAAGCCCTTCGTCTGCGATAAGTGGTGGCCAGCAAGCTATCTCCTCTCACAATCCAGTTTGTTAGGTTATGTTAGTCCAGAGTTAAAAAACGATTTGCTATCCACAATTGCACGCTCTATAAGAAACCTTCTCAGCCCGAGCGGTTGTAAAATTATTACAGACTATCTCAGGGGTCAAGCAAGGATACCGCAGGCAAGTTAACAGCCAATTTAGTAAGATGATTATATTTGGTGCAACGATCTGTGGGATTGATTAATGAGCTAAGGAGTCGTATGAGGCTTGCTATGCATTGAGAGTAAATGATGCAACCATCTTGGAGATGTAATATCATTAGTTCGGAAACTGAATCACATCTCCGGTCAATGTGCGAAGGGCAAAAATCATCTTAGAGAGCACCAATATAATTAGTCCGAACACCAATTCGCGGCTCTAGTCAAAGTGCATATTTTGGAAAGTATCTTGGAGAGGTCCAATATCATTATTCCGCAAACTGGATCGCGACTTCGGCTAAAGTACGTATTTTGCAAAGCATCTTGGAGAGCTCCAAAATCATTTATGCGTAGACTCGATCGCGGCTCCAACCAATGTGCATATTTTGGAGAGCATCTTAGAGGGCCCTAACAACATTAGTTGGGAAACTGGGTAGCAGCTGCGGTCAAATTGCATATTTTGAAAAGCCTATTGGAGAGCCCCACAACTACCAAAACCGAGTGTATTTATTTCCAGCATTCCGGCTGAAGTTTCTAAGTCCAAAAACCATTGCGGCATATATACCAAACAGATAAAAAAAAATTCGTCTAATAGATTTGGCTGACCCTAGTTGACATTTGAGGGCATTTCTGTTATAAACAAAGCTTCTCATAAAACCAATCATCGTTCCAAGAAGTCTTAGAATTGTAAGGTTCTCTATTTATCGCACCACATCACGACGCACAGAAGAAATTGCCGAATTCCAGTAAAAATACTCGATGAAAGCTTCATATTTTTCTTCTAATAAAATTTGTTGTAAATCTTTTTTGGAACAGAGAATGATTTTCCACACTTTGGTCTCTAAACATTTGTAATAATTATCACTACTTACTTTGGAAATTTGTACTTATTTTCAAAACTACCGTTTTTTCATTACTCCTTGTTAGTTTTTACAGTTCGTCAATTATAATTTTATTTGTCACCTTCCAGTTACGCGAATTTGCACTATCAACGCCGTTTGCTCGTGAGGCCATTATTTATTTTTATTTTAGTTTGTATTTCTCAATTGTATTGTATTTATTTTGATTTTTTATATACTTGGTTTTTTTTTTGTTTTTGCATTTTGACTCTCTGAGCCTGCATTCCGGCACATTCTGCTTATTTGTAAGATATTTATTGCCTTCGATTGTAAAGCGATAAAAGCGCACACGTAAAGTGTACACATTTTCGTTTGGAGTTGAATTGGAGGTTGTGGCACGGACGTGGCAGCAGCAGCAACTCTATACAAAGGGAACAACAGCAGCCACAGCTCAACGCTATTGTTATTGTTGCTATTGGCTTTTGCCCGAAAAAGAGACAGCGGCAACCAGTGACTTTGGCAGATTTTTGAGGGCCGATACGTCAGAGGCAGCAGCAACAAAAAACACAGGCAGCGCGCTAAATTGCTCCTACTACCGCTACAGAGGCGACAGCAGTAATAACAGGCAAGACTGAGGCTGTTGCTTTTTTCTTAGGCTTCTTAATCTTCTTCTTATTCTTGCTCATACAAACGCTTTCGTTGCTGGGTCTGCTGGTTGCGAGAAGGTCGCGTTGAGGCCTTTACAGCCTTCGCGCCGCCGCCCTCACTATGATCACGGTTGTTATGGTGGGCCTGTCATGCTGTGGCCAACAACGCGCAACGCACCATCATCGGCAACAACAACGGCAACAGCTAACAATTGGTGTATAACAATGCACGCGTGTTATGTTGTTAAATTCACAATAAAATTGTACAATCAGTGCAACGCGCCGCTCCGTACAAATGGTTTGTTTTCGCAATTTAGCAGGCGCGTTGGTGGCGGCGCACATTGGGGCAGGGATCATAAATGAGTGGCAAAAATATAAAAAGAAAAAATACAGCTGAAAATGGAAATCTTAGCGTTACGTTATAGGGACATTTTAAGATTGGCTCAGGGTGTTAGGCAAATTTATATGATACTCAGAATAAGCGTTTCGGTAATGAAAGAGAATAGCGATTACCCTTTTTTTTAATGTTGAGCAGTTGAATGAGCGCTGTAAATATTTTTATAAATTTTCGAAATAAATGCTAGAATTTTCTTGCTATAGAACTTAGCAATTTGCAGGAATTCCCAAAATCTGCTCACTATGTAGTGAGATCGTGGGCGTTAAATCCAGGACGGTTTCGTAAATTCCAGCTCTAAGGGTTTTTGGAGATATTTCAGAGTATTATTACTCTTCCTTATACACCAACTCTGTAGCAAACAACCGGCATTCGGTACTTCATCGTTAAGACAAAGTATAGACTAAAGGGAAGTGACCAGCACAATAACAAATCCGCACATAGAGAAAGCAGAGAGCATGCAGAAGCGCACATTGAAATCCAGCCAATGAAAAATCAATGCAGTTTTTATCGCATTTTTGCACAAAGTATGATAGTTATAAGAACGGATATATATTTGTATGTGACTTAGCTTTGTTAATATAAAATTTCGAAAAAGTTTAGAGCATTTGGTGAAAATTTTAATTTATTTAATAGGACTATGAATAAGTTCGTGCGGTTTTTTTTCGAAATTTGAAACTTTATTGACGTAAAATGGTTACAAATTTAATATTCAAAATATTGTCCATCGCTTACTACTACTTTTTCCCATCTTTCTGGCAATTCACGGATTCCCTTTGTGAAAAATTCGGTCGGTTTTGCCGCAATCCACGAATCGATCCATTTTTTGACTTCATCGTAATTACGGAAGTGCTGGTCAGCCAGGCCATGTTGCATCGATCGGAAGAGATAGTAATCGGATGGCGCAAGGTCTGGACTATACGGCGGGTGGGGTAGGACATCCCATTTGAGCGTTTCTAAGTATGTTTTGACCACTTGTGCAACATGTGGCCGAGCATTGTCATGTTGCAAAATAACTTTGTCGTGTCTATCGGCGTATTGCGGCCGTTTTTCTCGCAGTGCTCGGCTCAAACGCATCAATTGTCGTCGGTAGACATCCCCCGTAATCGTTTCATTCGGTTTCAGTAGCTCATAATACACAACACCCAGCTGGTCCCACCAGATACACAGCATAACCTTCAGGCCATGAATATTCTGCGCCGACGTCGATGTTGAAGCATGGCCAGGATGTCCATACGTTGCCCGACGTTTTGGATTGTCGTAATGGACCCACTTTTCATCGCCAGTCACAATTCGATGCAAAAAACCCTTTCTTTTGTGCCGTTGAAGCAGTTGTTCGCATGCCATAAAACGGCGTTCAACGTCTCTTGGCTTCAATTCATACGGCACCCAATGGCCTACCTTTCGGATCATTCCCATGGCTTTTAAACGTTTGGAAATGGTTGATTGATCAACTCCCAAAGTTTTTGCAACCTCTTCTTGCGTTTGAGCCGGATCTTGATCGAGCAATTCCTCCAATTCGGTATCCATGAACTTTGGCGGCGCACCCTCGCGTTCTTCGTCTTCCAAGCCAAAATCACCACTTTTAAAGCGTGCAAACCACTTCTGGCACGTTCGCTCAGATAGAGCATGCTCACCATAAACTTCCACCAAGATACGATGACTTTCGGCTGCTTTTTTCTTCATATTAAAATAATGAAGAAGAATTCCCCGCAAAAACACATTATTTGGCACGAAATTCGACATTTTCAAGTGTGGTAAAAATATTGTTGTTTACGCTTCAAATAAAAAACTTATACTGACGTTTGTGCCTTACGACAGTAGCTCTCCAATGAATGTTTGGAAATGTGGATCGATGGAATAATAATCAAGTTACGCCATCTGTTGTAAAACCGCACGAACTTATTCATAGTCCTATTATTAAACGAGTTTTTTAAGTTTTTAATAGCTTTCAAGCAAAATATTTTTAAAGTAATATTTTTGCTGCCTCCAAGTTGAAATTAATTTGAGGGCAAATTTTAACGTTAGCAAACTAACTTTACCACTAATTTCGCGTAGGATGTGGTTTTTACGAAGTTAAATTAAAATTTAAAATTTGTCTAATTCGCTCATTTCAAGTATTTTCCAAGAATTCGTATGGTAATACGTGGTTTATAGTAGATTTTCCAGCTCTGAAGCCACATTGATAAGCTGCAATCAGTGAGTTGACGATGCAATTCAGCCGTTCAAATAAAACGCTCGAACTGATAAATGCACCTTACCAGCTCTTTGTCGCCTTATTTCAGTAGTTTTGATCCGTCCGTCCGTCATATCCCTAGGCTTTATTTTTACTTAGTCGCGCTGTTGATATTCGCACTTCGTCATGGTCGGGTAATGGTCGAACAGTTCCGTCGCAAAGGATTTGGGTTTCAGCGTCTGCACCTCCTTTCAGACATCCACAGCTGCACCATGCGCCTGCAAGTGTAAAAAGTGCTTCCTCTATAACTTAAGCATGCTGTGGATGCCATTCTTGAATCCGGTTTTGAAACTTTCCGTAAGCGATATAATTTTCTGTAGACTATTTAGACGTTTTTAGTATCGGCCAGCACCTCAAGCTCTCAAGCACTCCCATATTTCGGCCACTCATTAGTTCTTTCAGATAATACGTAGACCTCTCTTCCTTTCTAAACTCGCAGTAGTGAAATCACATAGTTCGCACTGTCCCTGATCTCAGCGTCTCCGAATGGCAGATGGTTTTTCACGAGAAGCATTTTCACGGCAGAAGTACACTCGGAGGATTGCTATTGCCTGCCGAGGTGCGACCGCTACTAGAAAAAAACTTTTTTTATACTTCTTAGTGTTTCATTCCCTCAGCGGATTTCAAACGCAAGTACTACCGAATGCTAGTCACTTAACAACTCATTTAGTTACGGCGGGTGCCGTAAATTATAACCAACCCAATTTTATTACTTCATTTTGAGTCCTTACTCTGCTGCTCTGTTACACTGTGCGGCAGTAGCGATAACTGTGACGGTTGTTATAGCGACTGTCGACTGCTGACTGCCGAACTTGGTGCGATTGCGGCGTGATGATGATGACGACAATGTGAAACCACCAAAAGCGGCGCGAAATGTGCTGGTATGAGGATTGCTGAAATTGCTTTCATTGTTGTTGCTGTTGCTTTTGCTGTTTTCGCTTTGCCAATTGCTTATCACTTTACAGAATCAGTGGTCGCTGCTGCGCGTAGCGCGTCATCGATGGCAGCTGATAAATATTTCTTCTTTTCCCCCATCTTTCAGTTAATTTTATTGCATTTCGGCTCATAATCGCCAACCAAAGCCGCCTATTCGACGCACTCAATCGCAACTTAGCTTTCCACTATGCCACTAATACTAGCATTTAAAAAAATAAAAATAAACTTAGAGAACGCTCGGCATTAACGCTGTTCACCGCTCGCTGCCCGCTGCTTGTTCCATGCACCGTAGGCGTAGAATGCAATAAACAATCGAACAATTTGGTATTCCCGCAGCAATTCGTTTGTTGGTGATATTGTCGCTCGCCTCGTGCGTTCGTGGATCAGCACATTGTTACTGTAGTTATGACGCTTCTTCTTCTGCATTTTCATCTTCCTTTTTCCCCCCAAGTTAAAGAGCTGGAACTTGCACGCCTATTTGTCTACGGTAGGCTGCTTCAGTGCCGAAAGTATGTCGGCTCGTCCTAAGACACCTACCCTGGTCTTCTCCTTCTTCTACATTTGCGACTTACCCGACTTCACTAGTCCACAATCCAACCGTTAATCGCTACACTCGCTGAGGTCATTTTGCACCATCAAAACTTGGAAAACGCAAGAGTCAGTCCTATTAAAATAATGCGCATTATATATGCACGAGTACGGCGGAGTGTTTGCGTATCGCCATCTGCTTTGCCGGTTCTTTGTTGCAATTGCAATTGCTGCTTATTTCCAAAACTGATCGCGCACTGATAGGCCACCAGCAACTAGCAACTTGCACTTTTGTGCAACGTTTTGGCTTAAACTTTATTTTCGCGATATCTCTTGGTTAGCCTTCCTGGCATTGCTGCTATGTGCATATGTGTGTGTGTATATAAATATGCACATGTGAGTAAATGTGATTTTCTGCACTTCTTTTGTTTTGTGGATAAACTTTATTTTTCTTTTCAGCTTGATTCCCAGGTATCATTGTGGCTTAGCAGATGGAATAAATGGCGCGAAAATTGTTGTCGTTGCCGCCAGCTTGTCTGGTTCGACAAGGGTTAAATGGAGGATTGTCTAGAGTTAGTAGTTTTAGAGCACACATACAGATCCAGTTTACAGTCGATATATGCATTTATATATCAGTTTTAATTAAACATTAATGCCATAGAGTGCTTCTCACGACTTCAGAATAAGTATTACTTATTGTGTGGTGATTCAGCAGTTTTTAATAAAAAACCTATGATTTTGAAATTTTTGATCAAACGTGAGGTTTCTTAAGAATAGATATAACTCGAACGACGAACATTTGGTAACTAGATAGCCTAGAAAGAAAGATAAGCTCGGTTTTTTATTTTTTAATGTAGTCTCCCTACAGTGAGATAGCTGCGTTTGTCAGATTGTATCATATTAAATGACGACACCTGTCCTATGGAAGGAGAGAACATCAACCCTGGGCAAACCGCAATTTGAGAGTCTCGATAGTATTCTCTGTTTTCCCATTCTTACCGATCGCCATAAAAGAATAAGTAAAAACGAAACCGAATTTCTAAAGCACAAGTCATTGGTTCTCCACCACTACAACTTTCCGCCTCTTTCCGGATAGTCTAACCAAGTACAGTAGTATTGCATCCAAGTAGAGCACACCTCTTGAAATTGAAATTTGAATAGGTCGAGCAAAGGAGCACCAAGAAATTTGGTGGCTCCTGAAACACTCAGACTGAAATGCCCATTGTATTTAGAGCTCTGGAAAGAGGGTAGATAGTCAAGGATGAAAGGAGAAATGTATCAGAGAAAGAGGTAAGAAAGAATAGAGACAGAGAATTTTCCAAATTCTTTGGCAAATCTGTAAATATCCTCCAGTTTTAGAGAATGAATATTACTCATTCTCACGGCATCGAAACCCAAAACACGTAGCCTTACTCTAGCAAAAGCAGGAAACTCACAGAGAAAGTGCTCAGTGCTATCCATCTCCTCCGAGCAAGACAGGCACATCGGGTCGTCAATGATTCCAATAGTGGTCATATGCTGACCTCATGGGTTGTGACCATCAACCGAACGTCTTTCCTTCCAAGTTTTAGCAGAAAGTTTGACAGTTTTCTGTTCGGACTTGTCACAAAACACTTTGTAGTTCTGCAGCGTTCTAGATCGGACCATCGCTCTTTATGTAAATTGCATACATAATCGCTGATCCAATTCATGATTCCTGCGGAACTGATTTCGATTATTAGCTCTGGCACTTGTGGGGGCCCCACTTTGGCCAATTCATCGGTAATTTCGTTTGCTTGAACGCCGGAGGGCCCTGGAACCCATATAAGGACAAGCCTGTTCTGTATTGCGACAGAATTAGGCACCCCTCTTACTCGCTGGATACTGCGCCATGTAACATCTAAGAGAAGTAAGATTTACGTCTAATGAAGCTGTGCAAGGAAAGTGTCACGCGAACTGAAGCAACTGCCAGATGAAGACTTTTAGAACTACTTTGAGCATTATAGGTATAAAAGGTGATTGCATTTTGGAGTTGTTAAAAATTAAGTAAACAGAATATCAAAAAAAGAATGTGAATGTTTTAAGGAGTTAATATTATGGGTCAAAAGAAACAAAAATGCCCTGGTAAACATATTTGGAGATAGGAAGTTATGGAAAGTTATTCTCACAAATGGAGTGACCTAGAGTTGTATGCCGTCTCCTAACGGCATATGGTTTTTAATGAGCAGCTTTTTCATGTTGGATATAAACTTTGAGATTTGCCATTGCCTGCTGAGGGGCGACCGCTATTTGAAGACAAATCTTTTCTATCATTTGGTGTTTCACGCCCACAGGGACTTTGGAATAGTAGTCACCAAAACCCAATTGTGCTTCGACGGCCGCTATTATACCTATATAATACATGAAATAAAAAATCAATGAAAAGCTATTTGGGCACTTACTTCATAATAATCTGTAATAACTTTGAACAGTTAAAAAATGTATTATTATAAGTTGACTCTTAAAAACAGTTTTTTTTTTGAACGGCTATTGTCGGAATCGGTCGGAAATTTGGTCTCGAAAAATATTTTTCAGTGGTAAGTATTCCATCGAGTATTTCTAAACATGTATTAATGATGTATTAATTTTTTAATTATCCAACGTATTAATGTAGTATTGATGTTATATTTTTTTATCGCAAGTTCAAAAAAAATTAACAAATTTTCTTCAAAACTTCAAACCTTTTAATTCGAATTTTTGAATAATTCCGAGCTGAGTTTCATAATCATAAGACACCCATAATTTTTCAAAGTATTTTAATTTATAGATTTCAGAGGAAAACAAAAATTTTACACATCGATTAAAGTAACAAAAGTTATATAATTCATTACAGAATTTAGAACTTTTTTTAATACATAAAGAAAAATGTTTAGCAAAAACGTATTTCCTGCTGTTCCAAAATGATAAGACACTGTTTAATTAAAGTGATCGTTTAACAAAAGTATACTTTTTTCAAATTTTTTTCTGTTGTCTAGAATATTTTAGTATTCTGTGAAAGCACCATTTGCTTTACCGACACAAAATAACCTTTTTGTCATCGACTCTGTTAACTTTATAAGTAAATTTACATCTAGAGAAGCCCATTCTGCCTTGATTGCCGCTTTAAGCTCGTTGGTGTTGTCAAATTGACGATTGTTGGCGTAAACTCTTCTGAGTAATATACCCCAAATGTTTTCTATTGGGCTTAGATCCGAAGAACACGCCGGCAACCCATAATTTCGATGAAACAATTGGTCAAATACTGCCTTGTTTCCCTGCTTAAGTGCATTCGGGCGTTGTCCTGCTGAATAAAAGGAAGGAGACTATTTTCCAAAACGTGTTTGTAGTCCCTACTATTCATTCGCGATGATGTAAACTGTATATCAAGAGTTGCTTTCGATTTAAATGCACCGCAAACAGAACCTCAATCGAAGTTGCGCTAAATGCGAATAAATAAAAATTTAAAAAGGAATACAATTTACTAGACGGACCCGTGCGCACCCTGCGCAACAAAATACAAAACGTAGTTGTGACTTATGCAAAGATACACATTTATTTTTTCTATATATAATATAATGTGTAAGCATTTATATTAAAGAAACTAACTATATATGCAAACATTTCTTACAACACTTCTTTAAATACAATATTTGACGTGAAAATAAATTCTTATGATGGCATCATTGCGTTCGATTAGGATTTTTAATCCCTCGCATATAGAAATTTGCGGCAAACTCACCTTTCCTTTGTGACAACAAATAAAGGAACTGCTAGCGATAACCTCACCTGCATAAAGTCTCGTCGTGCAAAACATACATTGTTGATCCATACGCCCAACGTTATGTAGTTCCACCGAGATGCCGAGCGGTGCGCAATAATACGTTTTTGGAAGCTTTTCCTGGGTGCTTCTAGCGTTCATATCACTGCTTAATCTTAAAACATAAGACGGCTGCAAATCCATTTTACGCTTAACTATCGCCTGTTGACTTTGTTCGTGTCGGTGGTTACACAAACTATACACTCATGATTCAATGATAAAAGGTTTGCTCAGTAAGCAGCTTTCTCTATTGACAAATCGGCTCCCTTAGCAAGACGCTGGGTTGCTAGCTCTAGAAATTTTTAGTAAAAGCGAAGGAAAAGTAAAAAACAACTCGCTCGAGAGTATTCATCGGTATGTTCAGGACTATGGTAGTATGACATGGAATACATACCCCTTAAGTCAGGACATGATAAAGTATTTGACGTAATAGATGAGTGGAGAATTTACAGAGCTTTATTTCTTGTGATGCGTTGATTTAGAAGTAATTTATGTTTTGCAAAGAGCTAGCATTTCCCCAAGAGTTACGACAGGGAGAATAATTGGATAGTCATGACGCGACCGATAACATTGCATACCTCATTATAAAAAAGTTGGGATTGACGGAACTTGTTCCCAATTAGTCCACCTTACCATGGATGGATGTAGTGTCCAGAGGAGGCTTGACCAAGTACCAGCATGAAAAAGCTCCTCATAAAAAACCATCTGCCAGCATCGGCTTAAAACTGCAGGTCCTTCCATTTGTGGAACAATATCAAGACACGCGCTACAAATAGGAGGAGGATCTCGGCCAAACAACTAACAGAATTGTACGTGCCAATTATTTATTTATTTTTAACAAAATAGTTTCATATTGGCGAAGCTTCGCAACTTCGCGATCGGTTTTAAATTTAATAATTAATTCACAAAATAAAATCTTGGGTTAAGTGAAATAATTTTTTGTTTTAATATTAGACTTGGCAATTTCCGCTAATACCTTCTATTTGTACCATTATTTACATTCAAATATTACAATAATTAAAATTAATTTTTTAAATCGTTCGCAGTTTGTTTCCATTTAAGTAAGAAAATACTTTTATGTTACCATTTTTATCAAGAGGGATTAATTTGTTCCACTTTATTCACCTTCTTAAGTGCCAAAAATCGAATGTCACTAGTGAGCAAACCTTTAATAATTGAATCATGTTATACACTGACTTAAACGCTGTATATCAATATTTCTTTGTTTAGTTGTTTGACTCTGTCTAGCGTTTTGACGCCTTTTTCGCTCAGCTAAGGTATTTAATGGGAACGCCACTGTGAAAATTAAAAAACATTGATTTTTTTTTTGCATAAATTGTTAGTAGAAAGTTAGAAAATGTGGTAAAAATTTTTAAGCGAAAGTCGCTTTATTCCCGAAATGACTTTTTTGATATGTTGGCAACGATTTCTCGAAGACTAATGAACCGATTTCAATTTTCTTTTTTTTTTCAAAATTTTTGTTATAGCATTGGCTAGCGTTGTACGTAGCCGATTTTTCAAAATTTTGAAAATAACTATTTTTTTGGGTCTGTTGAAAATCAAAAAAATGGTGAAAAACACACATCGAAATTCAAATCACCACCATTTTATCAAAAAACAAAGCAAAAAACCGCTACGTACAACGATAGCCACTATTGTGTAGATTAATCAAATTTTTGGGTTTTTGATTTCAGATGATTATTCATTGCTGTATCGCTGCCACCAGATGACGTCATTTTTTTAACTCGTTACATTTATTTACACAAATTTGTCAATTTTCAATATTTTTTAATAAAAATTTACATCAACATAGTTTAATACATATATAATAAATTGCCTTTTGTCCGATCCTCGACATTCCTACTTACAAAAAAAATTCCCAAAAATCGACTATTTTTTGACCCCCCACAGTGGCGTTCCCCCTTAGGGTCCTCCTTCTAGGCATTGTTAATAATGAAGTGTGAACATATGAAATTGTAATATAAATTTAACAACTTACCACCTACGTTTCTAATAGCTTTAACTTCAACGGTTTTCAAGCTTTCAAATGAACAGAAATCAGCTTTTTTTACTGCCATCCAAAAATATGAAAGTCGTATGTATGTATGTTTTATGTATGCGTGTACATATATAAAATTGTCATGTCCATTATCAATAAATCAGCTTTCTATCCATTAATCAGCTTTCAATCAAAACTAATATGTGCTTGCCCTGTTATCTGACGGGCAATAGTCGCAAATGAAATACTCACAATAGTATCATAGTGCAAATAGATTTTTTTGTGCGTTCAAAATCGTTAATTTATAACATTTTATTTTAATAAAATATAAGTAACTAAACAAAAGCACTACCACCAATAATGCCCAGAGCATGTTAATAGCACTAATCCCCATCTTTATAAACAAAACCTTATTTATAGATTTGGATTCCAAGTAAGTGCAGAAAAGGGGCCTGCACATAGAAATATCAATTAGAAATAATATATAAGATAATTTTTTGCTAGTTCTTTTATATGTAAATGCAGTATAGCCTATTTCATTTCGTTTCAATGCCCCTTCCTTTTTGTCGATAAATGGCCGGAACAGACGAAAATATGTCTTTATTTTTGCTTAGCGAGCCATTGTAAATTGAAAACTTTGAAGCCGTTTATCTCGACATTTTGGTTCCTCGAGTTATGCCACGATTGAAGGAAATTCTCGATATACATACATTTTTTCATTAGCGCTACTCAACATCCTGCAACTTGACCAAATGAACTCAATCGCTCACAGCGCGCAACAATAAATTAAAAACGTGAGTTTTGACACGAAATTAAAATAGTTAATCCCAGCCATGCCATTATCAATTTCGTAGAAGAACGCAGCGAAATGTTTGTTTGCTCTGTGTCAGCGTTTTTTAGCCTTCGCGATAGATTAGCTCTTTGGGGTGGGAGAAACTGCAAGCGACAAATACTCAACGCTCAGCGCTCGGCGCAGTGCATTGGTGTTGTGCGAAGCAAGCGCGAAAATTTAGCCACCTTGCGATGGAAACTTTTGTTGCTGAAAGTGCTGCAACTGCTGCAACTTTTTTCAATCACACAACTCGGTTTGCCTTTTTTTCTTTGATTTTGTTTTCGCCTGGTATGAGAGTTATCAAATGTTATTAATCAAAAATAAAAGTAGCAAAGGTAACAAATGCAGAGAAGGCGCGTGCAAAATGCCGTAAAGCGATACCAATAACAACAACAACAACAACACTGAAAGCAACATCAGCAATGCTGGCGATGCAAAAAGTGGGAATGCTTTTGTGGCGTTTTCGCACTTGGCACCCAGAGATCAGCCAGCAGCCACCAGCTAGCCAGCCAGCTGCCAGTATTTAGCTTTTTTTTTGCAAATATTTACAACAACAATGCATAATAGTTTGCGGCACACGGCGTGAAGTGCAAATAATCAACGTTGCCATATCTTACGCTCGCCAGCTATTCGTGATTTACTCGAGTTTGAATATCGCACAGCGTTTTTCGCCAAATGTAATGAAATGAAATGGAAAGATTTAGCAAAGCAGCAGCAACAAATGTGAAGTGTAAAAAAAGCATTGCACAAACTTGAGCAAAACAGAAAGAAAAAACTAAGCAATCACAAAGTGACAAACAATAATAAAAACAAAGGCAGAGGCAAAAGTGGCTGCAACAATTGCCAAGTGTGGAAACTTACATAGGTTTAACGCTTTTGTATCGCTTCTCTTGCTATCTATTGTTGGTGTTGTTGACTTGTATTATTTCAATTTCTGTTATTTTGTTGTCGTACGGTTGTTATGCTGTTCTTGTTGATGCTCTGTTCTGCCGTGTTTTTGGTGTTTCAGCACCTATTCTTCTAAATTCTTTTGATCCCTAGATAAGCTTTCCACAGAGAATTCATGGTCGCGCAGACAAATGTTCAAATGTTGTTGCTGTCTTTTGCACTTTTTAAAGCTTTACCGTATTTTTCTTTCTTTCTGCTCACATTTTACTTTGCCAATTTGTGATAGTGTCGATGTGATTTGCTTGCTACTAACTATACTGGCGAATTTCGCCTTTTCGTCGATCTGATATTGACTACCTTTTTCTCGTTATGCTCTTTTTCATGTTTTTTTTTTTTGGTTTATCATCTATACTCCTGAAAAGGTGTTAATTTTTCGCAACCAATTAAAAATTTCATTTCTTGGTACTGGCAAGGACCAAGATAGTGAACGAGTATATAAAATTGTATTGTACATAAATTGAAGTAAATACTGTTTTAGGTTTTGGAAATTTTTTAAATAAATCATTTATTTATTTGTTTCAGTCTATGAACTTGACTAGTTTCAGACTAGTAGTCAAATAGGCTTATTAACGCAAATACCCCCATTGTAGCCGAAGCGGTTGGAACGTGTCTACCGTGCAGAGGTTTGAAGCCTCTGGCACGAAACACCCATTGATAGAAAGAGCTTTTTCTAATAGTGGGCACCCCTTTGTAAACAATGACAAAACCTCTTTCTTGCCATGAAAAGGCTCCTCATAAAAATCTATCTGTCATTCCGAAGAGGCATAAAATTGTAGATTTCTCCATTTGTAAGAAAACATCGAGAACATACCAAAAAGAGAAAAAGGAGCTCGTCCAAGCATCCAAAAAAAAGAGGTGTAGGCGCCAATTACTTAGATATATAACAGCAACATTTTCATTAAATAGCATTAGTGGATCATCAGACCCATTTTGACTTATGGAGCTTTCGTGTGGTGGGAGGTGACGCACAGACAATCCTACCTAAAGAATCGCATAAAAGTCCCACGATTAGCTTGTGTAAGAATAACAGGTGCGCTCCGATCGACGCCTCAGGTAGCAGCGATCAAAGAATGCACCGTGTTAAAGAATGCAGAAGGTCGCTCTCGCTTATCCAACACCACACTTTGTTGAGTACACGGCCACTCTGAAGTGGAAGGAAATGAAAAAGCGAATGGGTGTGTAAGAAGAGGCTCTGACCTTGACCTTCAGCGAGTGGTAAAGGGCATAAGCATTCCTCTAAACGAACTGTACACTCCGATTAATTTGAGCGGAAACCAAATAAGGTTGTCTCCGATTACTAACAGCAGGTGCTCCAAAGCGCTCTGGTCAAAACTGAATCTTAAAAGAACAAGTGGTTTAAGTAACTCAGTTCGAGGATGAAAATAAAATGCAGGTATCACAGGGCCACCGTGTATGTTTTCTTAGACAAGCAACCTAATGAGAAATCACTGACGATGCCCCGGATAAAATATTAAATTATCGAATCGTTCTCGCCAAGGGCGCATTTCCAGCATATTTTGTTTTGACTTCTGCTAAATAAAGTGGATAATATACTCGAAAAGAGACTCCCAAGCGTCAAAGAAGCTTATCATTTTCAAAAGATGAGGAGAACCAGTGGCACCTTAATTAATATTAAAGGAAAAGCGTAACGATTAGAATGAGATAAGTCTACGGCTCTTTGGCGTCATTTAAAGAAATTAAATTAAGCTGCGGCCGTCTGGTTGCCTGTCTCTATTGATTTGCAGTGGACAAAGCTTCAGAATACTGCTATCAAGAATGCCCTCACCATGAGGCTTTCATGTCCTACAGGCGCCTGCTATAACCTGAGCCAGCTTTCAGGAGAGGCAGAAGACATCTATTGTTTTCTTTTCCTTTTGTGGAGTGGTAGGATAAAAATGTCGAAAACATGCAATTGGTACCGTCGCACCAATGATATGTGGGGCATTCTCCCACTAAACCAAGCCTTCCCTCTTCGGCTGACTTACACCCGGGACTGCATGTACATCGAGGTGGAGCCGTGATTGTGTCTATTGACCATAAAGGAACCTGAGTCCAGGTCCTCTGCCTGAAACGTATGGATGTAATACATCGAAGATAGTCTCCAATATCGTCATAGTCGTGAGGGATAAACTCGTCAGTGATTGTCGTCAGTTCGTCTCTATTTGAGCTCCACTGGAGCTCATCTCTTCGATTATACCGACGATATCCAAGACATAGAGTCTCTTACCACCTTCCTGAACTCAGACCACCGAATGTCGTCATTGAAGTCCAACCGCCAAACATTGCAGACGAAAAGCTTCAGCTGCCTCGTGAGACCCGTGTAACTTAGGCTCAATTACGTTTTGGATATTGTAGCATTGTATACTCCTAATTATCCAGAATGGACCCCGACATGTGTGGCATGTGGAGCCATCGCGCACGATATATATATATAATTGGGATGTATACCCTTTTTGGGTGTTTGGCCGAGCTCCTCCTCCTATTTGTGGTGTGCGTCTTGATGTTGTTCCACAAATGGAGGGACCTACAGTTTCAAGCCGACTCCGAACGGCAGTTATTTTTGTGAGGAACTTTTTCATGGCAGAAATACACTCGGAGGTTTGCCATTGCCTGCCGAGGGGCGACCGCTATTAGAAAAATGTTTTTTTTAATTTTGGTGTTTTCACCGAGATTCGAACCGACGTTCTCTCTGTGAATTCCGAATGGTAGTCGTGCACCAACCCATTCGGCTACGGCGGCCGCCACTGCGCACGATATTAACCATCTACTCACATGCCCTCTTAAACCCGCTCACTTAACACCCTTCTGCCTATGGACCTACCCCATAAAAAAAACAGCATTGTTCCTGGGCCTACCGTTAAATGAGATGGACAATGGCGATCGCTGGCTACACCGCACCGGTAGGGCTTAATAAACTGCTACAACGACAATAACAACTCGGGCGTAAATACAAAATGGCGCAAAATTAATCATCCGATTTGTTTTAATAACTCTTATAATAAATACAAAAATGACTTCTTCTTCTTCTTGATTGGCTCGACAGCCGCTTAAGGGGTTATACGCAGGTTTGAAGCAAATAAAAGACGGGTTGTCAAGGATTTATCCTGAAGAAACTTCAGAATATTTTAATTTGAAAATTTTTGGCAGTTATAAAAGCATCCTTCAAGAACGTAACAAAATTTTTTATTTATGAAAATGTTGATTATAGAGCGCGCTGCAGGCGATTTCTGGAACCTCCTTTAAAAAAAGACGATTTACGGTGTACATCGTAACTCAGGATTGGATTATCTGAAATCAAAAAACCAAACAAATTTTGTTATTGTAATATATTAGATTATCTAGTAATTAATCGATCGGCTAATCAAAATAGTGAATTTTCACAAAATGGCAGCTTTTAAAAGAAATGATTTCGATTTTTACGTTAAAATTTGGCCCTAGATTGATTATAAAATGGAAAATAAGTATCAGATTTACAAAAGGAACGATGAATTACTAGAAAATGTATCTTTAAAGATTGAGTTAAAACGGTTGACCGATCAAACAAGCCGTTTTCGAGATATCGTGTACACCGACTTGAAAAATGCCGTTTTGAAAAAAACACGTTTAAAGTTTCAATACCTACCTTAAAACGTGCCGAGGCATCTCTACATATTTAGTATAACTCCGAAAGTATTGCTTAGATCTACTTCAAATTTCGTGCGTATACTTTTGAATATATGTACATTACAAAAATGCAATAAAAAATCGATTTTTTTGAAAGTCATAACTGCGTATAACCCCTTAAGCGGTTTTGGCCGAGTTTAGCAAAGCGCGTCAGTCGTGCTACCCGGTGCCTGTTGGACCCACCAAATGAAGCCAACTCCTTCTGCAGCAGGCCTTCCTCTTCTTCTGCTACTACCAGCTGGTACCGCATCAAATATTTTCAGAGACGGAGCATTTGTATTCATTCGGACGAGATGACCTAGCGAACGAAGCCGCTTAATCTTTATTCGCCGCGCTATGTCTATGTCGTCGTAAAGCTCATGCAGCTCAACGTCTTCAACGTGCCAAGGTCCAAATCTCTTCCGCAGAATATTTCTTTCAAACACTCCAAGGAATGTCTAAGCAGATACTGACATCGTCCAAGCTCCTGCGCCTTACGTTAGGGCGGGCATGATGAGAGCCTTTAGAGTTTTATGTTATGGAAATCTTTATTTTGGCCTATACGCGCTGCATTGCTTATATTTTTGTATACTGCAGCTGTCCACTTCACAAGTGCCAAATATGATTAACGTGCGCCGCCATTTCCAAGAAATTAAAAATCTTTCGATAGGGTGATTAATTTTGCGCCACCTTGTACAAATAAATTTTAAATATTTTAAAAACATTACAAAGTGACATATAATATTTCCGTGGGTAATTCCATATTATTTACGGCTAACCGCTTTACTGTCTCCGAATCAATGCCGGCTTCACTCTGACTTAAGTGCTGGCTGTTCGGACTTATTAAGTGTCCACAAATTCTTGCCAACAGATAGGAAAGACATTGTCCCTTGAATTGATATCTAGCCAAGCAAAATAAGGATATAAATACATGAACTTGTAAGCTCTGAATATTCACATGCATACATATACATAAGTACATGTGTGTGTGTGAGAAGTAATAATTATTCGAGTTTTATTAGCAACTATGAATAAATATTCCGTGTTATTCATATTGAGTTAAGCTTTTAATATGCAACATGTCGTATGTACTTGTCACAAAATCTCGCATGTGTTAATATGCAAATGTTGAACAACATAAATTGCCCGTCTGCAACAATTGGTGCTGCTGTTGCTGACTCTTACCACCTCATGCCGCTCGTTAACAGATCAATCTGTTGTTAAGGAAAAGGCAAATACTTGCACACACACACACACACACCTATTTAAGTGCTGAAATGCATATGCAGAAAATTGACTAAGGCTAGCTAAAATTGAATGGGTTCCGAAAACTCAATTCGATTTTCGCCTGGTGATAAGCGACACAACAACATCAGCAACAGGGCAACAACTTGCGCCAGTTGGGTCAGTTTAATTTGCGCGGGAGTAAAGCTAAAGACTAAAAGTTGTTATCCTTATTGAACGATGCAAACCGAAAGGTCTCTATGTAAACTATTGAAGTTGGTTTGTTGTGTGCGAATGCAGGCAGTGGCTTTGGGGCGCAGAGTTGCAGATCCCAATTGATCAAAAGTGAAACTCACTGTCGTTGTTTATGTTGCAGTGAGTGCTTTTGATTTTATTGTTGTTGTTGCTTTTTTATTTTTTATTTTTTGCTACTGTTGCACACACATGAGCAGAGGATCACTCAGATCTACATTAAATAAAGAAAAGTTGCCATAAAGCAGGCAACATCAGCAGGCATATCAGCATCTCAGGCGCAGCAACAGCAGCAGCAGCTGTTATTGCCGCCGCCAAGCGTGCTCACACGAAATTCGCTGCCAATCGATGCGGCAAATGAAAAAATAAACTGAACAAAAATAAAGCGACAATTTTCAGTTTTCAAGTTATACGAGCAGAAAATTAACTAAACGTGCCAGGATGGCTGCAAAAGACACGGAAAAAAGTAGCAACAGTCGCTTATCAGCTGGTCATATCCCGATGGTAAAAACCAGGCAACAACTTTGTTGCATGAGCAACACGCGTTCACCAAAACAGCAATAGCAATAGCTGCCTGCGCTCGTTGTCGTCAATGGAGAAGCAGCAACATCAGTTGGATCAATTGCTCAACAGCATTGAACTCTACGCCAAGTCTTCGCTTCACTTCTTTGCACTTAAAGCTGCTAACCAAAAACTACACACACACACATATATATATGTACATACGTAGATTGTATGTATGTTGGATTGGCGATTTTTTTAATTAAGACATCAAAAGCGTTTGACTCGAGCGAGCGATTTCCTAGAATTGCTATCGAATGAGAATTCTGTTGGCTGCTGCTGCTGCTGTAGTTTTAGGTAAATTTTACACAACCAGCCAGCCATGGGCCAGAATGTACAATACTTCATGCAATTTTAACAACGGCAGCAGCACAATGAGATCTTAGATATATATTGACAATTGTTCCAGCTGTACGTACATACATACAGATGTATATATGTATGTATATGTAGGCCTTACTACTCCATTACTCTTCTTTTTTTTTTTTTGAAATACATTTGTGTGACTTGCCTGTGCTTGTGGGAGCAAATTAGTTGAGTGCAAGGATCAACTTTAAGGGGCACAACATGTTACAATTGGAAACACTGAGGCTCCCATGTTTCTACAACTGTGATATGTTGTAAGGAAAACTAAAAGAAAATTATCTTTAGATAAATAAAACGCAAACATTTCAAAATGAAGTCATTTAAGATGTTAAGCAATTTTTGAGGAACCCGCCACTTGAAGCTAATATTTGCGGAATGAAATATAAACTGGCGGCTTTGGCGAAATTGTGGGACAACATCAAGACGCACCCTACAAATAGGAGGAGGAGCTCAGCCAAACACATAACAGAAGTGTTCACGTCAATTATTTATTTATTTTTTTGACCAAATGAGCAAACGCTTATTCTGACAAAAATATTTGTCTTTTATCTTTTGACCAATATAAATACAATTCTTAAGAACAGGAACGCACTTTTCGATGTCCACATCAGCATATTCAGTAAACTTTATTTTTAAACATAGCTACGCTTAAGCTTTGTTCACCATTTAAAACTTTCTTGGGCGACTTAGTCTTGGCAATACCAATTACTCTAGCAGGTGATTCGATGTTTGGAAGCATGAAGCAATATTTTTTACTTTATTTACGAGTATTATCTTCAACTGTCTTCAACCGCAGGATAGCTCTTATCGTTTGTTAAATAAATGAAATACCTTTAGCAAAAAAATTGCTGGAGAAAGGTGCAAGATCTATAGGGTGGGCCATGTAAAATTTGGTTTGGCTATAAAAAAAAACTAATCAATATTTTTTCAAACTTTTTTTTTTATTTTGAAGATTGAACATTGTCATTTATAAATGAAAAATAATATCGTTCAAATGACTGCCACGACTGGCTTTACAGTAGGCCATTCGATCAACCCAATTTTTAAGGACATTTTCGATTGTTTGGGCTCCAATTTCATTAATGGCAACTTCGATTTCGTGTTTTAAAGCATCAATCGTCTCTGGATGGTTCGCATAGCATTTGTTCTTAACGGCTCCCCACAAAAAATAGTCTAACGGGCTTAAATGACAGCTCCAGGCGGCCAATTGATATCGGAATTTCGGCTGATTATTCGGTTTTCAAAAACGGTAGCCAAAAGTTCGAGTGTAACTTTGGCAGTGTGACAAGTTGCACCGTCCTGTTGAAACCAAATGTCGTCCATGTCATCCTCTTCAATTTTTGGAAACAAAAACTCGTTGTGCATGTCACGGTAACGCTCGCCATTTACTGTAACCGCGGAAGAAGAAGAAGACTCACCATTTTGGAAATAGGTTTTCAATATTTCCCAATTTTGTACGTAACGTAAATTATGAACACATTTGACATGTCATTTGTGTTACCATTCTCAAAAAAATAGGTGGTTCAAAAAGCAAACGCTATATGGCTCACCCTGGATTAACAAATACTGACTGCTGTTTCCTTGCCCTCATATTATTTCACATATCTGTAGTATACTTTTTAATAGCCTTGCCATTGACAGTAGAGGTTTTGGCCATGGTAAACCGCACGTTTTTCAATTCAATCGATTATTAGAAATTTTCTGCAAACTTTGGAATTTCTAAATAGTACACAAATTAATTGACACAGAATATTTTCAAACTCCGCAGATATTACTAAAGCGTTTAAATCAGTAATTAAAAAATTTGTATTCAAAATTCAGGTTAAAAAGTTGAAAAATTCAAGACGGAGTGTCCATCAATGAATATAGCTTAGACATAGCCAAAAATTTAAATCTTGTAAATTGAATTTAAACACTCACTTGTACTTTATTTAGTCTTTGTTAGGCACTCGTCGGTTAAACACCTACGGATCCCGGAAATTTAGGTTATTTCGGGATTTAAAAAAAAAAAAAAAATTTGTAGGCTTCTTATAAAAAAAAAAATTAATTTTAATAATTTTAAAAATGGCTCTGAAGTTGTTTCTCCCGAAAAATTGAACCTGGACGGTGTTGTCCATTTTGGCTCTTCTATTTATCAGAAACACAAAAACCAAAAAAAGTATTAATCAGTATGACTGTAGCCCCATACTATGTATAATAAAAAAAATTGACAAAATAGCGCCGTTTTGAATTTGACACTCTAAAAATCGTTTATTATTAGTTTCATAATAAAAAAAAATTCGAAACAATTGAAATAATAATATGATTCTAGTACGGGCGATAGCAACACGAGGCCGACAAAAGTCGTTTCGAGATAAATGAGTTTAAAGTTAGAGGTACAGGAGCGCGCGGACCGCTCTCTACCTAGTTAATGGGCTCTAAAAGCTATAATATTGGGAATTTCCGCATGAAAATTTCACAATATATTCCTAAGATACTATACTTTCGAAATATCGAAAAAACAAAAAATCGATTTTTTGAAATTTCTAGACCACCTTAAGGAAAAGGTTTCCCCAGTAGGAGTGATTTGGGTTTAATGACAAAAGTTGTGGAACAGGGTATTAAAATGCTGAAATAGCAAATGCTTTAATTTTATCTCAAACGCTAGTATCAATAGTCAAATCAGTGCATAGTAGAGTTATGCATGGTCAGAGTAAGAAAAAATTCCAAAATAACATTTCAGTTAGACACAGTGAAGTCAAGTACTTCTCCACCTGATCTTTCCAACGCAAAGGAGGCCTTCCTCTTCCTCTGCTACCATCAGCCGGTACCGCATCGAATACTTTTAGAGACGGAGCGTTTGTATCCATTCGGACGACATGACCCAGCCTGCATAGCCGCTGGATCTTTATTCGCTGCGCTATGTCTATGTCGTCGTAAAACTCATCGTTCCATCGCCTGCGATATTCGCCGATGCCAACGTGTAAAGGCCCAAAAATCTAACGCAGAATCTTTCTCTCAAACACTCCAAGCGTCGCTTCATCGGATGTTGTCATCGTCCAAGCTTCTGCGCCATGCGTTAGGTCGGGCGCGATGAGAGTGTTAGTTTTGTTCGTCGAGAGAGGACTTTACTGCTCAGTTGCCTACTTAGTGCAAAGTAGTACTTGTTGGCAAAAGAGATTCTACGTTGGATTTCAAAGCTCCATCGTTTCCTACTTTATGAAAATTTCCCATTTTTCGTTAGAAGTGAATATGAAAATAAATTTCTGGTACTGCAGGTCTCTCGAAGAAATATTTACGACCACGTTTAATAAATCGTGCGTGGTTTTTAGCTCCATGAGGGCAAATGATATCGATAACTATGGTCTGACAGCTGAGAATGTCAAACAGTGTTTTGGCATTTCTATTCAGTAAGGTTAATCAAGCCATCATCAGTCGTTTAACGCACTTCCAAATTGATCAGATTATAATAAAAAAAAAATGCATTCCAACAATATTTTTGTCTTAAAAAGATAATCTTTTAAATTCTAAAACCCTTTATTGAATGAGAACTAGAATAATTCTATTATACTTCTTTTAATTCTTTTACTGATGCTTTTTTTATATGTATATTAGAGTGAGCCGAAAAAAATTTTTTTAGGATCGAATTCTAACAGTGCGGAAAAGTTGCACTGTTAGACTAATAAAGTGTGTGCCAAATTTCAGCCCAATCGAACGATATCTTCTGTCGCCAGCAGAGGCCTCAAATATTGAAATTTCAGTTGATATTCTGAAAAATTTTATTTTTTCAGGATTTTTTTTTTTTCTCTGTGCATACATTCCGGAGCACATTTCATACCAAAAATAAGGACTGTAAACTAATTAGACATAAATTTATCCAAGATTAAGCATCTGTACACTATAAAATAATAGTAAAACGTTATTGATTGTGCAGCCTTTTGCCTACTTTTTATTGCAAAAATACAAGTACAGCCCAGAACCCACCACGTGGAGGTTGCGGCACTTAGGGTTCCTATTTTTTTTTCTTTTGTTTTTTTTTTTAATTGTATTTTATTTTTTTAATTTTATTTATTTTTTAATTTCTATTATTTTTTATTTTATTTATTTTTGTTTTACTGATTTTGTTCTGTTTTTCATGTTTTGTAATATTGTAAAAAAATAATAAAATAAAAGGTATTTCAAGAAAACACTGCGGTTTTTAAACTTAAAGCAATAATTCATTTCATGTTTACCAAAGTTTTTCCTTTTTGTCCACATGTTGTAATATTGATAAAAAATTATAAAATAAAAAATATTCCAAGAAACTCTGCGTTTTTTAAACGTGAAACAATAGTTCATTTCATATTTATCAAATGAGAGGAAGTATTGTGCTTTGTAGTCAAACTGAGGCATAGTTTGACGGGATGCTAAAGTACACCGAATGAATCTATCCCGAGCATCACTTTCTCATTACATCTTCATAACTTGGTAGTTGATGGTCTGGCAAATCTTTAGAACTTCCAAATAATGGGCAATTAAACGTTTGTCTTAAGGAAAATTTAGTTAATGCCATTGTCGTCATATAAACTTTTAATAAAATATTATAATTAAATGCTCTTATACGAAACAATATCTTTCGAATAAAGCGGAAGAAAAAATAGGCAAAGTAATTGCTGTAACTTCAATTCAACTCGCAGTACAAGGACGAGTTACTGGGAGCTCCATAAACGTATTGCTTGATCAAACAAACAGAGTGGAGTGTAGTGAATTAATTTGTTTCGGTGGGCCTTCTCATATAAAATTTGTATTTAACATATACCGTTATGATAACAAATTGTTCAGAATTGACTTGAGACTTGAGTGTAATAAGAAGTAACCTGGAAAAAATTAATAACTTTGTAATTTATTCAGCATTGAAAATATTTGTATATATAAAGCTTTTTAAGTGAAATATCTTCGGTTTTTGTTAACATTTTTAGATTTTTTTTGGTAGCATGAGATATACTTAAAAAAAATTTTTTTTGGAAAAAAATTAATCAAAAAATTTTTTTAATAAATTTTGAAAAAAAAATAATCAAAAATTTTTTTTAATAAATTTTGGAAAAAAGTGAAATTTGTTTTAGAAAAAAATTAATCAAAATTTTTTAAATTAATTTTGGAAAGAAATAAAATTTCTGTGTTCAAAATTGTTGCTCTATTTTTTATTATTTTTGAAATGCACCTCTCAGATTTTTTTCTTATTTTTTATTAATAGCTGAAACTATGCTTGGTAATCCCTGAAAGTTACATATCGGGATTCCTATAACTTTTAGAGTTATATTCAAATAGAGCAGCGAACCCGTGAAAAATATCGGCTATCAGCCTAGCGACTCTTCGATTTACAAACTTAGGTCAATTTACAAACGGACGTAATATATGAGTACGTACGTAGGTTAGCGCTTCGCTTGAGCTGAATTTTTCATTGATTTTTAATATATACTATTGAATTTCCACATCATAAAAAATAATTTTTTTTTTTGCTTTGTTCTTTCGATTACAAACCATTGAACTTCTCAGACTTATTAAAAGGGAAAGAAAAAAATACCTGAATCTAAACCTCGTGAAAGCAGTGTAGCTGAGAAATATATGTTGATATTATTCCACCTCAACATACTTCAAAAATGCAAATAGAAAAAGAAATTTGAAGTTATGCTGAATCTCGCCGCATGGATATCCATCCAATAGTACACGGGTAAGACATCCAACACCAGCGAGAGTTGCGGCTGTGTAGGCCTTAGAAGGCCCGAAAGTCTTCGCAATTTTTTGTGGTATTAGCACATCTTTGAACGATCGTGTAACCAACGCTGATATAGTAAATGGAGGGGAAAACAAAAGAGAGAGGAAACATCTGTCCATAATGCGGATGAGGGCGGGTGTCGGTCATGTAGCATGCGGCTCGCTATATAAATGTGCTAAACGCTCATGACGGGTTAGCCTAAAATTTCTAGTACCTATCCCGCTGACACTTACGGGATTTCACAAAGCTGGCATCCTTACCGTAAAGCAACATTACCCAAGAAACGAAAATGTAACGTAATGTAAAGTAAAAGTAAAAATGTAATCAGTGACGAAACCCTTTTAAAATCAATGATGGCCCTTCGAGGGAGCTTTTGAGAGCCTTATTCTTCTAGTTATCCACGAAGAACTCCGGTATAAATCCTACATTATGCGCAGGAGATAGTTCATATCGAAGCAAACACGAGAACAGTGAGTTATCCAATCTTAACGCCCTCCAATCAAAACTAAACGCCCTGATGCGCCTGCCATAACATTTTCTAACGAACAAAATTTTGAACAAGACCTGAGAACCAACCAGAATGTGCAGATGGATATGTTCCAATCCTATAGAGTTTCCTTCTGTCATGCACACGAAGTTTCCCGCCATTGACTTACGGTTTCATATGTTGTAAGCAACACAAGACTCGTCTTGACGCCGCACTTCTTTACTCAATGATTTCAAGTGAATTCTACTATATACATATATGGAAGTTCTAGAGACAATAGTGAAGCCCTGGATTAATAGTGTACGCTGTGACACCTCATACATCTTTTAGCGAGACGCTACTTCTCGACACAAAGCGATGACAACACAAGATTTGATGGCTGAAAATTTCCATGACCACATAACACCGAATTTATGTCCGCCTAACGTCTGCATTATTACGGATGGGGCGTAGTTGAGCGTGAAACCAATCAGAGGATACTTATTCCATTTTTCTCTGAAGGTGGAAAAACAGACTCTATGCTCCACGAGGAGATCAGGACAGCTGTAAGTAATTAAAATGGCAAAAACTGTTGATGTGCTATCATTTTGCCGTGGGGTGTATGGATCTAACATTTTTTTTATCAATAAAAATTAGAGCACTTCAAATTTCGAGACAGTCCCGGGATCGCGAAACCACAAAAACCCCTGAAAATCTCGGGATCGGTAAAATCCCAAAATTTCACATCGTTAGTGTTACCCCACCACTTATCACTCCAAAAGGTGTGTCAGGAGACTTAGAAAAAAAATATATAAACACTTACGCATGAACATTGCACTTCCTCCCTCTTTAGTTATTGTAGCTACCCTAACTGTTACCCACCCCAGACAGAAACCTATTTTGAGTCTTTTGAAACTCACCAATCGTCTTTTTTCTAAACTGCGCTATCACAGACTCTAAATTGTAAACCAACAAAAAAAACAAAATAATAATACCAAACGACTGTCCCACTAAATGGCTTCAATTAACCATAAACAATTACGAATTGTGCCACCCATCCAATTGGCAGCCGGACAACAGCAGCAGTGCCGCCAAAGTAAGTGAATGTGAAAAGGGGCGAACAAATAACGCGCAAACACAGGCACACCATAATATTATTGTTATTATTATTATTATGTTGTACCGGCAATAAAGTGTTGTCCTTGCCAAAGGTGCCACCACACCGTACAATGTGAGATGCGAACATGAACAAAAACAAGAGTACATACCACACACTGCTAACAAGACGCACGCGCTACAACAAAAAGCGCAGCTATGATCCAATAAACATACACACCGATGGCAAAATAACTGGATGGATGGATGGCTAGCTGGTTGGTTGGTTGGTTGGCTGGCTGGCAGGCTGGCCGGTCGGCCGACTGTGTGGCTGATGCGAGCGCGACTACAATGCGCCAATAAAACATTTAACAAGCATTTAACACACAAAAACATCATCACCGTTCCGCAAAGGAGTAGAAGATTTAACGTGGCTGGACGGAATGTTGTTTAGCTTGTTTGGATATTTGGCTGTTTGGCTGTTTGTTGCGTCGACAGGCGTGCAGGAAAAGTAAAAAGTGCATAGTTGGCATAAAAAGGCCGACAATTGACGGCAGGCGGCAGGCGGCGGGTAGCAAGCAACAGGCAACAGGCGGACAATGCTAGTGGCAGGCAACTTGCAACCATGTACAACACGTCATTACCCACCAATTAGGCCCAAAAGTAGTGGTGGTCAAGTGGCAAACGAGGCGAACAAGTTTCGCGCGATGAGAATGCGACAAGATGTACCTGTATACATGCATACATACATGCATACATGCATAATTCAATATTCATATACACACACATACATACATACAAGTAACGCGCACATACTCGTACGCATCTTTCAACAAGTGTATAAATTTTCGAGGCCGCTAGCCAACAAACGAGTCTAACAGAAGGCTCACGGTTGGGCAGCTGCTGTTGATCCACTTGCTGGACACACTCACTCACACACATCGGAATTCTCATGCTGTTCTCCGATGTTGCACATACGCGGTCTATTTGCGCTTTTGGTGGCACAATAAACATTACTTGCCACCAACAAAGCGAACGCACTTGTGCTGAGCTGCAATCGGGTTGGGGCTTGAACTTGATTTGGGTACGCGTTGCGAGTCTAAATACCCAAAATTGGTTTGCAATTAGCGCTTGTATGTACCTGTATGTATGATTGTTTTTGTTGTTCTTGCGTGAGTTGTTGACAGTTTGTTGTTGCCTTATTACGCGGAGTTTTATTGTTACAGGTAGTTCGTTGTTGCAGCCAAAGGCTGAAAAGCAAAACAAAAAGAGGGCACGAGTAACAATAAATACAACAACAATAACAATAACTACAAGAGCAACAACGTAAATCAAAAAAGCAACTCCTTCACGCTTTGCTTGCAGCGTGTAACGCTTTAGCTGCCGACCACCAATGAATCGCTTGTTGCCAGTCGATCTTTTGCAAGACCACTTTTTCTTTTATTTGTTACTCTTTTCTTTTTTATTTTATTTTATTTATTTTTTTTAATGCAACATGTTTTCTTTTTTAATGTTTTTGTAATTGAGTTAAGTGATTTCGTTATGCTAAAATTCTTTGTTTGATGATTTAATGAAGCGTTGACGTGCTACGCCGCTTCGACGTTCAATTTGATGCTGCAGTAAATGAGGTAGAGCGCCCGCTTTGTTGGTATGGGTGTAAATAAATTCCAGTTGATTAAAAACAAAAAACGAAAGACAACAAAGGCGGCTGTTGCTTGCGGTTATTTGCAGTTTATTTTCGCATTCGCTTTTTGCTTACCTACTGTTGGTTTTTATCTCAATCCGTTGATGAGGTGTTTCTTTGTGGTAACATGCATAAATCACGATTCGTGCATCTGTTCATGTTTAATTTTTTTTCTTTTTGAAGATATTTTTCTTATTCCCATTGCTTCGATTTCTCCGTTTATTTGTTACTCTTTTCAATGAAGTGCCATTTCTAATGAAGCTGATTATGTTAACTAAATGTACTGCGGAGCATTTGATGTTACAAAGAATTACAAAGAATGCAAATTATTTATTCTACTGTTTAAGGCAAAACAGAAAAAAAAAACAAAAAAAAACAAGAAACATCCTTCTAACATGCGAAATTCGCTTCATCGAGGTGGTCAGAAAGGTGGTTGATGGGAAAGCTGTCGCCCACATTTAATTATGTTCGTCTTTCGTATCCAAAGGCTCACATTGGCCCACAACTTTCCACCTACAGGGGGTGTTCACACACATATACACAGGGTCCGGCACTCGAAGTGCGCATCCATCAGCTGTCTGTTAGTTGGCTAAATAACAGTCCAGAGTGCGCGGAAGCATTTTGCCGAGAGTAAACCCGAAAAAAGAAAATCAGTAATGGATTTCAAACGTAACAATGGGATTGCATTATATTTGGCAGGAAAATCACAACCAGCGATTGTTCGTGAGCTCGAGCACCTTAAAGCAAATAAAGATTTTGTTTATCGCACCATTACTTGTTACTATAATTCTGGTAGCATCGCGAAACGTCATGGAGGTGGTCATCAAAACATTGCAACGGCACGTGAAATGGTTCAAAAAATGAAGAAGCGACTTGAGCGAAATCTCCGACGAAGAGCCAATCAAATAGCGAAAGAACTGAAAATATCTCACCGTAGTATCTACCGCATATTGAAAATTGATCTCAAAGTCAAGCCTTATAAGAACCAAAAGGCACATAATCTCACACCAAAGCAGCAACAAGTCAGACTTGAGAGAGCGAAGGAGTTGCTTCGCTTGGGCGAAAGCGGCCATTTTCCAAACATTGTGTTTTCTGACGAAAAAATTGTTCAAATTGTGTAATTCGTAAACTCCCATAAACGATAGGGTTTATTTGACCGACCGTTCATACGAGTATTTGAGTCGTCAAGGAGGCATCACCCGTCACAGGTAATGGTTTGGACCGCTGTAACCGCAGATGGGCGCTCTCCAATCGTTTTTATGGAGTCTGGCGTCAAGGTAAATGCGAAATATTATCATAAAAGTATTCTGGAGGTTGTTCCGAAGCCGTGGGAGGACAAACATTTCGGTAGCAGACCATGTTTCAACAAGACCGTCTCACCGTCTCACAAAGCTCGAGAGAACCAAGAATGGCTAAAACACAACGTTTCGAACTTCATAACGTGCACACAATGACTCTAAAATTCGTCAGACGCAAGTCCGATGAGTTATTCTCTTTGGGCCATTTTAGAAAGCAACTAAAAGATTCACCAGTCCCGAGGCGCTAAAAAAAGCCATTGTACTCGAGTGGGCCAAAATACCTGCAAGTCACATTCGGGCAGCTTGCGATTCGTTTCTGGTCCGTCTCAAGGTCATAGTCAAGGCAAAAGGTGGTCATATCGAGCAAAAGGAAATTTATTCTTAATTTTGTATTATTTTCACACATGTTTTACTTTGAATTGAATAAAAGAAATTTTCCAAACTAAATTTATTGAATTTTTAATTGGTTACACTTTGAGTGCCGGACCCTATATATACAGTCCGCTTCGCTTGATTAAAAGCAATAATTTCTAAGGAAGAAAATGGTTATTAAAACAACCGTATTCGGTCTAGTAATCCATTGTGTTCGGATAATTCAAGCGAAGACTGTACTTTGCTCGAAAATAAACATGCATGAAAATATTATTACATCTAACGGTATTTCCAAGCAGTAAAACTTTAGCAGATGTTCTTGATTTATTAATTCACATCAAATATTGGAAATTTTGTCTTATTTACATTTACTATTTAAAACTGAATAGTTTTTGCTGCCACATTGTTTATAAATTACTTCGTAAATACGTTGACGAATGGATTTGTACAAATTCCCCAGATGGCCTAATGAAATTTCAGGCCAGACCGTTTTAATAATTCGAACTAAAGCATTTGGTTTTCAATTCGTTTCCCATTCTCATAAACCATACGAGCCAGCCATCGCCATGGATTTTCAATCCGAGGAATGCGGTGGTCATGCTAAAGTTTCAAAGTTTTGGGACGCAATCCAAGTTTTGACCACACTTGAAGTGTGGACAGGTGCATTATCCTGTTGAAGGATCCTCTTATTTTGTAGCCTACAATTTTCAATTCGAACGCGCCATAGTACGATATTGCTCCCCATACCATAACACCCCCTTCACGACTGTGATGTCGACTCAAGTACCTTTTCACCTTTCTTAAGTCATGAAAGTAGTAATTATATAATAATTTTAGAATAGCCCCTCGAACGGTGGATTTGCTAACTGTAGCATTGTTCATTTCCTGAATTTTTACTGTTGAAACGGCAGAATTTGATGCAATCCTAAGAATTTTGTGGGTTTTCTTTCGTGTTAAAGCCATCGCAGTTTTGCCTTTGTGGTTCTTACTATAGGAGGCACCTTGTTTCACACAAACATCCACAGCGTTTGAACATCGACTAATCTTTTGGCAAACTGGCGATTTGAAAGACCCTCTGAAGTCTCTGTGCGCTGCCATCATGAGTATTATTTGATAAGTGATTTCACCGTGGTGTCGGTGGGTGTGGCAATGTTGCCTTTTTTCGCCAAAAATTAACGCACAATGAACGAGGCGAAAAATAGACTAGCGCGTCATGAAGCAAAATCTGGCGAGTCCGCGTGGAAAACGCGTTTTAATAAATGAAATAAATAAGTGAATAGAACTTTTGGCTCCGTCTATAGCTATAGAGCTGACCTGCAGTTCTGAGTAATTGCTTATTAGCCTCACTCAATGGAGGAGCAGATATTTCAAAGTTTTTTTTCTTTGCTTTGCTTTTCATTACCGAATCCGAACTGAAGCTGAACTGAACTTTTGTGACCAATCATAGCCAAAGTCAAGGTTCGGTCGTTCTCTAGTAAAATTGCTAACACAAGTTGCCTGGACACGAACAGGGAGATGATGCAGCGTTGCCAATTCTCCAACTCCATGTTTTTAAGAGCTTGAGAACTTAAAATTAAAATACAAAACAGAAATATCGTTTGAATTATTATTTTTTTTTTTTTAATTATAATTTGGCGGATAATTTCATGGCATTTATTTTTTGTATTATGTGCGGCATATGTTCGCAGCGGCTTCGAGTTACATGGTCCATTCGATCAGTCTAATAAATCGATTGCTAAGCGCGCTGTATTACAAGTTGCGCCGTGTTGTTGGGGTCAAATTTCGTCGCTGTTTAGCTGATTAGTTTTAGGAAACATAAATTCAATTGGCATGGCCTGATAGTGCTCGCCATTCACCGTAGCGGCAACTAGTTGCTCATTTCGAAAGAAATAAGGACCGATGACGCTTGCGTAAAGCGCACGTAAAATGGACGGAGCACTTCTATGAACTTCGCGAACAATTAACGAACGACTTGCCAAACCTTACTGAGCAGAAATATCAACAGAGTTAACCACCCTCAACTGTCAAACCACAGCTATCGTATCGATAATTATCTTGCAGTTAAAAAAACACTCTTTATATTCCCGGAACTAATTGCCACACCTCGTATGAACTATACTAAAAACAAGCACACGCCCAGTTATTGAAGAATGTGTTGGAAAAAAAAACGCAAAACAATACTTATCGAAGATAAGTATAAAATCTCCCAAAAAAGGCCACTCAGGGTTCCCGTTTACTCGTGTGAATTTATTTTGCATAATAGCGCACTTGCAAATGCCGTCGTGTGCTCGTACCCATACTTACTTACCCACATATCCACACATACACACACAATTGATCCCATTGAATTGGCTACATGTGTAACTTTTCAAATATGGCAAGTCGAGGTGACACTGCAACAGCCAAACTTGGTATTATGGCACTGAGGCGATGCGAGAAACAAACGAGCAACAATCACCATTGACAGCAGCAAATTCCATACCATACAAAATCGATGATGGACACATGCATACAACTAAACCCATGTTCAATGTGCTGAAGTGCCGAAGTGCGGTTAGTGGAGGCGGCGCGCCGCAGTTCAAACTGGTGCAACAAAACGCGCCGCTGCAATAATGCGCCTTGCACTCAATTACGAGCAATGTCCAGTGAGCAATGGACATGCGCACACGCCTTTGGTGCAATACGCCGCTACTATTGTTGTTGCTGTGGCAGCGCGTGATTATGCAGATACAGAATATAAGTTGCAGTTAATGCAAAGTGCTGACATTTCAATAGTTACAAATTGACAGGTCAACGCGCAAGCGCTACAACACACACTGCGCTAAAATATGTATGAACGCGCAAAAAGAGGTGGTAAAAAATGCGCTTTTATTCTTGCTGTTTTTATGCCATTGAATTCGTAATGCCAATACAACCTGTGCTTGATTGCCCAGCTAGTTGGCCGGCCGATAGCGACAGAGATTGCGCGCGCCAAGTTGAATGCGTCAAGTCCAAGTAAGCCCAATGCCTTTGCTGGCCATGCGCACTAAAGCCGCTCTACTCCACAAACGCTGCGTGCCACATTGGCGGCGCGCTGATGGTCACTTTTTGGTTTCAGCGTTGCACACGTGATTTTTTTCTTTTATCTTTCTTTTTGGGATGTAGTTGATTTTTTTCGTGTTTTGTTTTCTATTTCTTATCGCAACTGTCATATCAAATGCGTATCTACATACGCGACACATGAACGCACAGCGCTTCAACAGTTTCGAAGCTTTGGTTTTTGGTGCGCAACTTCTCTTGTCACATCTCAGCGTCGTTGTTTCTTTATCGCTGCGCACATCTACGGTCGTTATAATATTTTGTAACATACAAATCAGATGTCATCCGCTTTTCTAATCATTTTCCGCTGGCCAGCATGACCTCCCGAGCAAGTAAGTGGCAAAAGAGCGCTGAAGTTTTTCAATTTTTGTTTTTTCAATACGTTTTGTATCTTTTCGAGTGTTGCTTATATTCGTTTTTTACCCACTTTAGTGCGTTTGCAGCGTCGTTAGACTTTTAGACGTTGAAGCTTTTTGTTTTTGTAATAGAACCGATTTTGATTTTCTTTCCACTGACCCACAGCCGAGTGGTTTTGTAGGTAATTACAATTCGGCTGGTCTCGAATTCGAAGCGCTCTGTGGACAAGAAACATTAAAGCACCCTCGGAAAGTACTGTAAAAACGTCCGAGATCCAAAAACAAGCTTCTCATGAAATTATAGGAGGACGACATCAAGGTGCACCATAAATGTAAACAAAGGCTATCTGAAGATAAAGAAAACAAAATATTGGATTTTCTAATATAGTCGGAGGAGGAAGATTGGGTTTTCTAATATATGTAGTTAAGGAGTGCCAGACTGGTACCTCAACCATTTCACCTGCCTGCTTAAACACAGAAACTACCGAAAAAAATCCCTCCACTGTACAAACAATCCTCTATAGGATTTGCAAGCATCTCTTGTTTGTTGCAAGCAAGCGTCCATACGTCTACACTTCACTCCCGAAAGCGAAGCCATTGTGCAACTTCCTTCACTAGCATACTTACACATTTACTACCTACTCCATCTCAACATCATTCCTATTCATTTTCAGTGCTCCGCAATTTACTTATTCCCCGTTGCTGTCGGCTCTGTGTCGGCGAGGGTTTCCACGCCTGACAATTTGTTGGATAATAATTGTTAACCTTTGGTCAATTTGACACATACTCAAATACATAGACACATAAGTACTCGTTCAGACATACAAGCGTGCATACATACATACATACATACGAATATAGGAGTTGCGTAGTCTATGGTCAGGGAGAATTTCTTCTGAAACTGCTTCTACCCAAACTGTTTGTCTGCTGAATTGTGTGCGTGGCTGTGCACAATTCTTCTTCATCTAATCCGTTCTGCTCGATTCGCTTATTCGTCCATACATACATACAAACATGCACGTGTACATACATGACTTTTGGCTGCTTTCTGTAAATAGGATTTCCAGGAATTTTGTCTTTATGTGCGATATTGCTGTGTCGATAAGCCCAACCGAAGAACAAAGCTTATGAATGGGCACACATTTTTTTCTTGTTGATTTCAGCTTCGATAAGTCAAGATTGCGTTTTTAATAAGCTATGAGAGTCGTGAATATTTTTAATTGCAAGCGCATCCGATTGTCTACGGTGAAATATTGACAGCAGAAATGTGCGGATAAATGTTTTTGAGTGGCAGTATTGGGAGATAATCAAGGCGTATTGAACTCGCAAAAGATTTTAAAGTACATACTATAAATTTTCCAACGTTTATTCAGAATTTTTTTTTAGTTTTAGTTTAAAAAATTTTGTGTATCAAAATTTTTAGTAGGTAAAGAATTTTTTTTTAATTCTTTAAAAAATTTTGTGTATTAGAATTTTTAGTAGTTAAAGAATTTTTTATTAGTTTTTTTAAAAAATTTAAGTATTAGAATAAATTTTTAATAGTTAAAGAATTTTTTTAGTAGTTAAAGATTTTTTTTTGTTCTTTAAAAAAATTTTGTGTATTAGAATTTTTGTAGTAGTTAAAGAATTTTTTTAGCTCCTTAAAAAATTTTGTGCATTAGAATTTTTAGTAGTTAAAGAATTTTTTTTTAGTTTTTTTAAAAAATTTAAGTATTAGAATGAATTTTTAATAGTTAAAGAATTTTTTTAGTAGTTAAAAACTTTTTTTTTTGTTCTTTAAAAAATTTTGTGTTTTAGAATTTTTTTAGTAGTTTTTTTTTTTCTTTAAAAAATTTTTGTGTATTAGAATTTTTGTAGTAGTTAAAGAATTTTTTTAGTTCCTTAAAAAAATTTGTGTATTAGAATTTTTAGTAGATAGAGAACTGTTTTTAGTTCTTTAAAAAATTTTGTGTATTAGAATGAATTTTTAATAGTTAAAGAACTTTTTTAGTAGTTAAAGATTTTTTTTTTTGTTCTTTAAAAAATTTTTGAGTATTAGAATTTTTGTAGTAGTTAAAGAGTTTTTTTTAGTTCTTAAAAAAATGTCTTAGAATTTTTGTAGTAGTTAAAGAGTTTTTTTAGTTCTTTAAAAAATTTTGTGTTTAGAATTTTTAGTAGTTAAAGAATTGTTTTTTTATGAACATCGCTTATAACCAAATTGGAACCTAGTAGTAAATTTTCAAACCTTCATCTAATTTAGCTGCTTGTTAGCCCATTGCGTAGGCAGTTTTTGATCTACATACATATCTGCATCTAACGTGGCGCGATCTCTTCGTTCTAGACATGAAATGCCGATTATGTGTGCGAGAGCAGTAGGGAAAGAGTTCGGGTGGGTCTGTATTTCTCTCTGTTATTTTCTATTTTATCATCGACCATAGGTATTTGAATATCTCTGTGTATGTTTGAGTTTCTGATGTCCCATAGTGCCGCTGAGATTGTTTTGATTGGCTTGGATTATACCCTTTTCAATAATATTTTTCAAAACAATGCATAATCGTATATACCATAAATTTGAAGAAGCCAAGGGTTTATCATAACTTGATTTTAAAAATGGCATTCGAACTCGTGAAGCGTTGTTTTTTTAATGCGTTCGTTCAAAATTGTAAGGACGTACAAAAAGATATCTGTTTGTGTTTCCTTGACTATGAAAAATCATTTGACAATGTAGAACCTGATAAACTTTTTGAGATTTTAAGATCTCTAAATATTGACAAAAAGGAGATTCGATGCGTTTTCTATATTGGTATCAGAGTTCAGAATATCGAGTTTACAATCAACAGACAAAAACTCAAAGCTGTCAGACAAGTACAGTGGCTCAATAAAGAACTCGGCCATACATAACATGCAGCTTCAAATTCAAATTATAAGCATCGATAGACAGCGTGGGCAAAGCTCAATTGAAGTCAAAAATTTAATTATTAGATAGTCATCATGGAAAAGGTAAAACCGTTCGGGGAATCGTAGAAATAGTGAATAGATCCCGTTCGATTTTATGCGGCATCATAAAATGTCTAAAAGAAACAAAATCCGTGGAAAATAAGAAGAAATCGGGACGAACAAAACCGTTTTCGGGTGCAAATGAACGGTGGATAGTGCAACAAATTGAGAAAAATTCAAATTTGAGCGCTCTAAAGCTCGCAACAGAAGTCGCACACCAGCTTAATATTAACTGCGACCCCGAAATTATGCGTCTGGCCTTGTGAAAGAATAATTATAATTGAAGAGTAGCACAAAAAAACCTTTCATCAACGAGATCAACCAACACGCAAGAGAATAAAATTCACAGAGGAAAGCAAGTTAAGCATATGTAAGTCAAATGGACAATCATATTTGTGGAGAAGACCTAGTGCAGAGTTCCAGGAAACAAACTTACGCCGGACAGTTTAACATGGGGGTGGGTCGGTAATGGTATGGGGTTGAATGTCCGCTGCTGGTACCAGAAATGTATGTTTCATTAACGGCAATATGGATTACAAACAATATCTTACAATTATGAAAAAAAATGTGGTCCAAAGTGCTGAACAATTGGGAATTAAGGACAATTTCCAGTACTATCAAGACAACGATCCCAAGCATAAGGCACTTAATGTCTGTGCCCTGAAGTAGTTTAAACACTTCCACAATCTCTATACTCATTTGGAAAACCAACTGAAAAAGCATGTTATTGGAAACAAGATAGGCCTAGAAGATGTTATGAAAGGAGAGTGGGAGAAAATAGATCCTTTGACATGTAAGAAGCTGGTCAATGTCAAGAATGCTATGGGGAAAAAATGAAGGATTGCCGACTAAATACTAATTATGTATGTATATGGTTTTTTCTTAAATATTACTTGCCTAACTCTAGTTAATTAGGTAAAATGGTTGAAGTGTCAGTCTGGTACTCCTCGAGTAGCACTAAAGCGCCGTTTTGATACCATTATGAGGCCTCCAACAGGCAGATATCTACAGCCAGCCAAAGCTGTTGATATAATGGAGAACATTGATCGGATTTAGGTTTGCCTATTATTATTATTAGAAGGCCATTACGCACTGCGACCAGAGCTGATCTATTGTGAAAGGCCTATTTTGTAACCCTAGAGTTTTAGGCTTTTTAAAAATTTTAGCACAATTTTGGGTTTGTTGTTCCAAAGATTACATGGAGATACTACGATACCACCAAGGTGGTGAAGTCTGTGTCTGCCCAACGCAGGACATTCACAAAGCACATGTTCTGAGCTTTCTATGTCCATTTCGCAGATAGACCAATATTATTTAGATGGTACCTCAGGCTGCAGTGACCTGTAAGGTATCCTGTTAAAAGACGCAGATCTACTCTGTTTAGTGAGAGAAGTTTGTCAGATATTCCTTTGTTGGGACTTAGGAATAGTTTGGCTTGACGCTGACCGGCACAGTTTAGCCAGTGTGCGGCAAGTTTTCTTTCTTCCCATTTCCTAAGGAATTCATTAATGTGGCCTTTTGTGAGTCCACAGAAAGGCTCAGAACCAGTAAGTTGCATATTTGCTCCTTGTTTTGCAAGGTCATCAGCCATTTCATTTCCCTCATGTCCTTCATGTCTCGGAATCCAGCATAGTGTTACTATGTTGAGGTTCCCTAACGTGTTGAGAAGGTTTAGGCCATCATTTACCAATTTGAGTGATAGTTGTTGATAGAAGGGCTTTTAGAGCCGCTTGGCTATCTGAAAGTATGTAGATGTGAGTACCTCTCATTTTCCTGCTAAGGCATTCTCTCACACAAATTTCAATGGCATGTATTTCTGCCTGGAATATTGTTGGGTAGGATCCCATCGGAATCGATTTTTTGAATTTGGGCCCATTGATTCCTGCCGCTGTTCTACCATTTTCCAATTTGGACCCATCAGTAAACCATAGCTGGGAGCCGGGTTTTAAAGTGATAGAGTTAGTTCTCCAGTCTGTTCGTTCATTAATTATAACTTGGAAATTCCTGAAGAGTATTGGTTTGGGTGATAGTATATCATCCCTATGAAGAATGGGACTATGTAGGAAGTCTTCCAAGATCTTTAAATGTCCTTTCATATCCCCACTTTTAAGTTCAAATATACCTTTTAATCTTAAGGCACTCGAGCGAGCTTCCCTTTCAATTAGAATTGGAAGCGGTGGTATACTCAGGAGGTTTGCCTAACTCTACTTTATATAAATGTGCGAGTTCTTTTTTGTCATGTATTTTGCTAAGTTTTTATGTTTGTATTTTCTCTGTACGAATTAGTTAAAGTTTGTTTATGGTTTTGGTAGTTTTGAAAAATGCGCTTGAAGAACGAAAATAAATGTGACACATAAACGCATTAGATTTGCATTTTAATATATATTTTTTTATTATTTTTTTTTATTATTTTAAACTATATCACTTGGGCGTCCAAGTTCTTTATTGAGGCACTGAATTGATTTAAATAGTCTCATTTTTGTTTGGAAGTATATTTGTGATGAGTCAGAGATTTGGCGCAGCTGAGTATATACGCCAGTTGCTTTATTTATTCTAGCCAAGTTATCGCTTCTCGCACTATGCCCAGCAGATATTACACTGTCTAGGTACGTAAAATCTTCGACTTGTTCAATTTCTCTACCATGAAGCATAGAATTGTTGTCATTCTTGGTATTGGAACCTGCCGAGTTGCTTCTCAAATTTTGAGTAGTTTTGAAATAGTAAAGACAGCTCAATTGCATAAGAGAGTCAGCTCTCTATTGACCGAAATTGTACACAATAGGTCTCTTAGTATGCTCGTAAAATGGAATTGTGAAGCAGTATGGCTCATAAAAAACGTGCGCCAACGTTCCGAATATTCAAGGAGGCGACTATGCTGAAGACTTATTTACCGGCAAGACTATTTGGTAGTTTTATGCAGCCTCCACGCCCCAGATGGTTTTATGAGCAGCTTTCCATAACACTTTCGATTACAGCGTCAGCCAAACTATTGGAGACATACAAATCTAAAATAGAGAGTATTAACATTTGAGGTTAAGTTCAGGTGGGTGTTTGTTAAATTCTCCAGCAAATTGTTTATGACAGAAAAGCTGAACAAAACATCTTTCCTCCCTCATAAAAATGTTTTCTTGACCAACTGCATATACTAATCTTGGCATTTTTTGGTTAAGAGCAAGTTTTTCCTTTAATTACTGCGTTACAGAAATGAACGAAAAAATTTGCTGTCAACATTCTGCGTTTCTGTAACTGATCATAGTAGACAATATTCCTAATTTCACATTATTCAGTACATTCCAAGGCGCATTCATTAAAAGTGGTGGCACTAGACCAACAACAATGCTTTGTATGTTTGATTGTCACCTTTAATAGATTCGCCTTGGTTAATTCCATTCCATTCAACAAAAGTACACGGATACATCTTCTTTACTTTTTATTGGCAGCTTATTTCATATATTTCTCAAAAATGTATTACTAGAGTACATGATTTACTAGTAAAGTGCGAATTCACCGTAATTCTCGTATTCGATTTCATCTTTCAGATTCCAAAGATCTGAGTCCCACCGACCTATCAGATGATCAACATCATTTAGAGAATGATGATCATCGACACGAAGAGACTGACATCGAAATGGAAGACGACACAGGCACAAGAGAAGGCTACGTTCGAATATCTACTCCAACTACAAATCGAATATCACCCGTTATAAGAGTAGAAAATGAAGTAAGTCGTCCACCGAGTACAATGGCATCGAATGAGTCGAATTCTACCGATACATTTCACACTTATAACGAATCGACGGAACGCAAAATCGAATTAAATATAGAACCTGAGAAACTTCAAGAACAAAACCACATGAGTATCGAATCAACTTCATCAAATTCAAATGGCAAGCGTCCGGTCAGCAGCAGCCCGCATAAGGACGAACCGGCAGGTAATGGTACACCACCCGTATCGTCACCAACAAGCATAATGCCAAAGTTACGCTTGAATGCACTACTGGCTTCAGATCCAGCCTTGAAGCCGGATGCAAGAGATCTTAAAGTTTTACACGAAGAAACGCAAACAAAAAATCGGCTAGCACAACTGCCACCACCACCGGCGCTTACCAAGCAAGAAGACCTAGAAACGTTGATGAATGCGCCTGGGGTAAGTGTGGTGGAACCGGTGCTGAAAACGACTACAGCCGCACCACCACCAGCCACAGCCACAGAAATTACGCCACGTTTGAAGTTGTTCATGTGCTTGCCATGTGGCATCCACTTTAGCTCGCCATCAACGTTGGAGGCACATCAAGCATACTATTGCTCGCATCGGTAAGTACTTATCATGAATGCAGGCGGGGATGCTGCTTCTGAACGCATATTAAGATGTTGTTGGCTATTAATGGTCACTCCTACTGTTGCAGCAACAAGGACATGGAAAGCGATGGCGCTTCACTCTCCACGGTAATAGCTGAGAAAAGTGCCGGCATGAACGCGAACGCCGCCAGCACATCGGGTGGCACCAGCGGTGCCGGTGCGGGCAACACGAGTGGCGAACCAAACAGTAAAGCCATTAAGACTGGAAAACAATATGCGTGCACACAATGCTCCTACAGCGCCGACAAGAAGGTCTCCCTGAATAGACATATGCGCATGCATCAAACATCGCCGGCCCATAGCAGCAACGCGCCACCATTGAACGGAGCAGCCGCGCTGGAGGAGGGCGTTTCTAGTCAAGTGAGTCAGTTGTTGGTTGACGACACCAAAAAAAAATAATTCCACCCAAAAATGGTATTTATCGGAATAAGTATTTTATATATTTTTTCTCTTCTTCTTTTTTAAGCAAACGGATCGTTACTGCAGCGATTGTGATATAAGATTCAATAATATAAAGACGTATCGCGCGCACAAGTTGCATTACTGCAGTTCACGTCGTACTGAGGGGTAAGTGCAACAGGAAATTAAGGAATCCTCTATCGTCATTAATAACTTTTACATTACAGGCAACTAACACCTAAGCTGGAGGTTAGCACTGCTAATGCAATAAAAGCGCCATCGGGTGCAGCCGCCATCAGCCCACAGACGCGCACGAAAACACCAACACCGGCTATGGTCGCTGCTGCCGCTGCGGCGGCTGCTGCTGCGGCCGCATCTTTGCAAACCACGCCGCCGCAACCATTTTTGGCATTGCCCACCAATCCAATATTGATAATTCCCTGCTCATTAATACGCGCTGCCAGCTGGATACCAGGACCACTGTAAGTACGGACTGCATGGCATAAAATTCCCGATTTCAAGCTTAAAAGCATTTCTTTTTAAACTCACTACTCTTTCGCCCATTACAGCACCTCAGTATCGGCGGGCATTCCACAGCCTGACAACACCTGCTATATGTTGGATAATGGCAATTTGAAGCCACTAGCCACGGCTTTGAATATGAGCGGACTGAACCCCAGCGTAGCAACAAGTAATAATAACTCAGCAGCAGCAGCGGCAGCCTCACAAATGTCTAATGTCGAAACGCCGGCGCCACCACGTCAACCTTCGTTGCCCAGCAGTAACAGCGAAACACTGCTGGCCGAAAAGAATGCTGGATGTAATTTGGAGAGAAGTGGAACATCAACACCAAAGCGAAAAGAGGGGGCACGGTAAGTACCTAGAAGTTTTGAAAACATCTTATACTTTGAAGACCAAAAGCGCCTCTGAGCTGGATCTCCATGAAGCACGTCGTGTTAATAGAGCTCTAACTGAAGCACCGTAGATTGTTTTCCAAAAATAATAGAATACAAGATTGTGGCCATTGGGGAGGTGAACGCTACACTGGATAAGTTGCGAAATTTGAAAATACGAACAAGAATGCAAGTAGGAGAAGAAATTACAACGGTATAACGATACTTCTCAGGAGTATTCTGCGAGGAGCTCCTCATCAAGCTCGAATTTAGTAAATATTTATTCCGACAGCGATACGGTAATTAGGGCTCTCGCCTCGTTGTTTGACTTCTCTCTCGACGGCATCCGAATAGTTCGATAAAAGCTCATTTCGGTTTCTAGTCGCAGTGGCACAGATGGAAACTGCTGGACTGATTAGCTGGCAAGACAGGGGACCCTGGAAATGGTTTCATCGCGAAATGAGAGGATTGGGGTTTCCTTGAGAACCTGTGGTCCGCTTCTAGAAGAATGGTCCTAGGGTCAACGCAACGAGCGCTGGGTTAGTGCGAAACGTGCAAAGTCGCGAGGGGCGCTCGATAAAACTTCAGAGGCTGATAAAGCCGCAGCTCTCGAATTTGGTGGATATCCTTATCGGACACTGTCCGTTAGGTATCCATGCAGTGAGACTTGGGATTCCTTCAAGTCATTTCTGCAGAAGCTGTCTAGAGGATGAGGCGGAATTATTTCAGCACCTTCTTCCTAGGTGTCCTGCTCTTATCAGGCTAAGATTCTCACTTATTTGCTACACCTGCGGATATAGCAGGTTTAAATACAATCTCACACAGCTGGTGAATTTCATCAGTAGCTTGAAGTAATTAATACTGGTCCAAATACATATTCATACACTCGTCCAATCAGTCAGTGTTCAGACGGCAACAAAGTATCATTGCTTAATTTTTTCCGTATACCACTAACACAAGCTTACTTTCGTTAAATACAACCCAAGAGACGTCACCCCATCATCTGATTCAATCAAATTCGCTCAGAGCCGAATAACACTCTGCTAAATAGCACACCTATGAAAAATTTTCACATATATAATGCCCACATACGTTAGACGGTTAGCATCTCATAATAGTCCTGGAATTAAGAAGAATTAATCTGAATTCCTTTGTCATTCCTTTACCAAATCTTACTATTTAAGACTTTTTCGGATCGATTTCTTATCAGTTGCATATTAATCCCTTACTTAGCATGCCTCAATAAATTCTTTGTTCACTTTTCCCCTTAGTGAATCTACCCCTTTGGACCTCTCGCTACGTCGTTCTCCCACCTCTTACACTAACCTGCAAAGGCAACGTGTACACTCGGCGTCCTCCTACACAGACTCTGATCAACAACGTATGGATATGGAAACTTTACTGGAGGCGAGTAAGGAGAATCTGTCAATGGACGAAAGTGGCACAGTCACACCGGAACAGATCGTTTGCGCACCTTCACTACCGAACAGCCCTTCAATGAGTCCTTCACCGAAGCGACGCGCAATCAGCCCACGTAGTTCTGGGGCTGGCAGCACATCTTCCATGTCACCACCTGTAAATGTTTCGACCGCGTCTTTGGTGGCAGCCGCCGCTGCCGGTAATATGCTTGATTTACCATTACGTTCCATGTTACCCGCCGATCTGGCGCTGAAACTGTCCGAAACAAATATAATGAATCCACTGCTTGCCAAGCAAAATCTCGAACTGGCTTTCAAACTCTCTGCTGCAGCAGCGGCTGCGGTAAATAATAACTCACCAACTGGTAGTGGTTCGACAACCGCCGATTTGGCAGCAGCCGCCGTGGCAAAATCTTCACTGCTCGGTTTGCCGGTTTTAGGAAGCGCGACGACTGGAGGTAATAGCAGCAATATAGGCGGACCAAACAGTGCAGTGCAACCGCAGATTTATGTCAAGCAAGGTGTTTCCAAGTGTAAAGAATGCAATATTGTATTTTGCAAATATGAAAATTATCTGGCGCATAAGCAGCATTATTGCTCATCGCGCTCCCAGGATAGTGGAGACGGTGAGGCGAAAGTAACAAACACATCTCCGATTGGAGTTAGTGCGGCTGCCAGCGGTGTAGAGACTGCGCCAGTTGCATATCAGCAGCTAATTTGCGCGGCCTGTGGCATCAAGTACACATCTTTAGATAATTTACGAGCTCATCAAAACTATTACTGCCCCAAAGGAGGTGGCACAGCTGGAGCAGCTGCAGTGGCGGCTGCAGCAGCGGCAGCCGAAGCTGCGCAGGTAAGTTTAAACTATCGACTGATTGTCTCATTCAGAGTTTTACCTTTAATTTTTTATAATCATTTTGTAGTTACCATTGACCAAGGATAAGTGCGGCAAATGCAAGACGGTGCATGAAATAGGGCTGCCATGCCCACCACCGCCGGCACTGCAACAATCTCATAGTGGAGCGCAACATATGTCTAGCGCTACAAATGTTAACATGACAGCGGCATCGGCGATTGCGGTACCCAATCATAATGTCTATAAGTGCCCCGTTTGCGATGTTGTTAGTTTGACAGCCACAGAGAATAGGAAGCATATGGAGACGCATGGCACAGTAAAGGCATTCCGTTGCACTATCTGCTGCTACAAGGGCAACACGTTACGGTAAGAAGTTTACTATCGATGAGTTTCGCCTGAAATGCGGGCATCACATTGGCTTAGAATAACTTTTATTAGAAGGGCACATAGGTGATGGAGTGTAGAACCCACATGTGGTATGAATAGACAAATCTGACAAAAGGTCGATGAAGAAAGGTCTAAGTCGCTAACCTACCTTGGCCGTCTCTCCATGCATCCAGTGGTCGTTATAATAACAGGACACTATTTTATGGCAATACATAGAGCAGGGAAACTGGATGGTGTTGAAAATTACTGTACCGATCTGGCTAGGTTTACATATATAACTCTTGCATACAGTTTTCCCACTTCATGGGAACATATCGCACCCTAAATACAAAAGGGTCACAACTCAAAATGTACTTCTGCTCAAAAATGAACGAGACGTTATCAATAAAACGGTCCGCGGATGACATATGGCAAAAATAATGTTTTTTGTTTTTTGGTAGGACTGTTATAAGCTCACATGGAAAATTTCAGCGTGATATGTCACATAGTTTGTTTTCTGTGCTACTGTAAACAAGTCAAGCTCGAGTGTGGAACATTTTGAGTTGTGCCCCTTTTGTATTTAGGGTGCGATATAGTTCATAGAGTTTATAGAGCTTTTTTATGTGTAATCACAATTGATCTATAGACATACCTTGTAGAGCAACCGCTACCACGACTTAAGATATCGTTTCCACGACAATCGGTTATACGTTACCGGGACAACCCGGATTTATATCCGGTCAAAGACTGCTGCTCCAGCAGCATTCCCCGTACATGTATGTACATTCTACAACAACAACAGCACCTATCTTAATCTAAGAAGTTGTGTAAGTATATGTAAAACTGGCCTATCTACCCGAACTACACTGATAACGACTGATAATAAAAGCCAGTCATCACTGTGCAGTGAATATAAAGACAGAAATATAAAATTAAAACCGTGAAAAATTTTATTAGAAAAATTCAAAGATGTAGAAAAAAACGCTAATATAGAAAGTGTGAAAAAAATCTTCCTCTCCCTCTTTTTTTCAAGCACAAATAAATACAATCATTTTTTTCTGCGTGGAACCCTAAAAATTTTTTAATTAACGGTTATTTTGTAATCGTCAGTTAAAGAGCGACACAAAAATTTTCGAATATTTTTCGTATTTTTTTTTTTGATTGCACGTGCTTGGAAAAATTTTCCGACTAAAACTAGCCATACACTCAACTAACTTGATATTTAGCTTCAATTTGCTTTTTTTGAATTCTCGCTACGATCATTTCTCTCTGAGATATCCGCATTTTACGAAAAAATACCATTTTATCTTTGATCATTGGTATCTCAGCAACTAATAACCCCACAATAAATCGAACAATGGTTTTGGAAAGATCAATAAATTTCCTATAAAATCCTTATTTAATTTCATAATATTATAAATTTTTTTTTACTCTTAACGTTGGTTTGAAGTGAACACAAAAAAACGCCTTTTTACGGTTTTTCAGAAAATCTATCGCTCACTTACAAATACTAATATGGGGACTCATGTTTCCAGGGATTTTTACAGTTTAATATTCCACTAATAACCCTGTAAATTTTTAAATCGATCCATTAAGCCGTTTTTAAACATTGGCTAAACATTATTACATGGAATTGAAAAAAAAAAATTGTTCAAGTTTTTTTGCATTTTCGCGTTAGTATCTTAAGTATCTTATCTTAGTAAATAAGTGTATTTATGTGAAGAAGTGTATTTGTTTCCCTTTTGATTATAATTATTTTATAATGAAAATATAGTTCATTCTCTTACAAAAACCATTTAAATTAAAGTTTCAAACTTTGTGGGAATTTACAACAACAAAAATCAACAAATTTTCATCAAATATTTAACCGTCCCACAGTGCGGCCGATTCCCGAAAAGCTGGCCAAAACTCAAAAAATTAAGTAATTGATTCAAAATTTCTTACTCGGGGGTTCTCAGGATCGCTGATTACGAATTTGATCTTAAAATTTTGAAAATCCACCCCCTTCCACCCCTATTGGCCACCCCCTCACGTGAAATAGCGTATATTCTAGAACATAATCAAGATGCATGTTAATTTATATGTTTTCGGGGTCGCAAGGTAGCAAGTAGTAGCAGCTGAATCTTATTTTATTCAGTAACCATTACTTTTTTGAGTAACCTTTAATAGGTTTCAAAGCAGCATATGACGGCGTTGTATTACTATACAGTTTGAAAACTCAAATTTTATAAAAAAAATTGCAAAAAATGTATCTACGTATTGTTGCAGCTAAAAATTTTGTGTCGAGGTATTGATATGTCCTAAAGATTTCTCGTATTTTACTAACCTTCCGAAGATGATTCCATTTGGTTTTGTTCAATTTACTCCATTACAAAATCTTTCAAATGTGTACAACTTTCACTATTCATCGACAGTAACACGATGCTCAAACGAAGGCCACGTTGCGACTGAAAATACAGAGGATACTTAGGGTACAGGACGTTGCTATGAACGGTTTTCACTACTCAAGGCATTACTGTAGCCAACCCAAAGACAAAAAAACTCTATCTAGAAACTTTTTTTTTCGACTTTTGGCCAGCTTTTTGGGAATCGGCCGCACTGTGCGTCCGTTGGACACCTTTTTTACAACCTTCGATTGGGCATCCTTCTCTGGCCCTTTTTCCGCAATGTTCGAGGATCCTTTTTAAAAGGTTATGTCCATAAATAGATAGAAAATTAAATTCTATTAAGGGGTCCCGCTGGTCTAGAGCTCGCAAATGTATGGCATTTTCAGGCATTTTTGTTTACAATAAAAAAATGAAAAACGATATTTAAGTTTTTTAGTATTTTTATTTAACTTCTTTTACATACAAAAATTAAAAAAAAAATTTACTTTTAATAATTTTAAAAATGGCGCTGAAATTGACCTTCCCAAAAAATTGGACCTGGACGGTTTATTAATCAGTATGACTGTAGCTATGTCTCGTACTAGAATAAAAATAAAAAAAATTGACAAAATGGCGCGGTTTTGAATTTGATATTCTAAAAATAGGGTTTTTTTCAGTTTTTTAATCAAAAAATACCAAATAATTGAAATAATAATATGATTCGAGTACCGGCGATAGCCATTGATGTTGTGAGCAACATAATAAAATTTCAGACGATTCGGTTGAATAGTTTTGAGGCCGAGAAAAGTAGTTTTGAGATAATTGAGTTCAAAGTTTTGAGAGTGGTCGCGTGACGAATCTGACTCTACCTACCAAAACGGCTGTAGAATCGAAAATACTATGAATATCCTTCCACAAATTTGACAGTTTATTCTTAAATGGCTATACTTTCGAAATATCAAAAAGAAAATCGATTCTTTGAAAATTCTAGACCAGCGGGACCATTTAAGCTACCTGGAAGCTTAAGTTGTTAGCTACAATAGAAATATGTTAAATGTACGTCCAAAGTCGAAAAAGTCAGTCTGGCCAGACCTGGGTGCTCACTATTTAATCTTGAGTCACTTCAAAATTGCACTTTATGTACCAAAATTTAATTAGCTATAAACCCGTGTGTGAAATTTTGATGAAAATTTATTTATTTTTTTTTTTTTTTTTTTGCTTAATTTGCACAAAGTTTCCGGCTAGGATTTGTATGATTTTTGTAGGAAAATGAACTATATTTTCGTTAAAAAAATTATTTAAATTCAATAAGAAATCAATAAATTGTCAAAACTTGCCAATAAGTCGCTGTGCCATAGTTATTCAACGCTCTATATTATAGTTAGTTTGAGTCTAACGTAGTAGTCTACTTTATTTTCAGCGGTATGCGCACACACATTCGTATGCATTTCGATAAGAAGGCGACCGACATCAATGAGGAGCAGTACATGACTTGCATACTGGAGGATGAGGGCATGGAAATTCCCAGCATTGCCTCTACGCTAAACCAAGAGCAATTAGCACAACAAATAGCTGCTGTACAACAACAGCAACAGCAGTTGCAACTTCAAGCACAGCAACAGCAACAGCAGCAGCAACAACAACAGCAGCAGCAAATATACAATTGCGATTTGTGCAATTACTCTTCCTCCTACAAGGGCAATGTGGTAAGTTTCTACAAAAGAAGTGAGAAAAAAGCATTCAGATTAAAAAAGTGTATTTTCTCTCCTGTCTAGCTGCGTCATATGAAACTTGTACATCCTCATATCAACATCAACTCACCATCGATTTCACCTGAAGCTAATGATTTAGATGCCAGCGATGGGGCATGTTTGAATGGCGAGAATGGGTGAGTATTCAAGATGTGGCAAAAAATAAAAAGCGTTTTTGTAATCTTAGACGAGTTTAGCCAAATGAATTTACCAGTTATTCCTTCAGTTCTGATCGACTTGATGTTAAATTTAAGTCCCAAATAAGACCAATTGCTCTTCCACTAGTTTTTTTTCAGCTAAAGCTTATCCCAGCGTAATGCACTCGAAGTGTAACCAATTACAATAAAAAATCCATAAATTCAGTTGGGAACATTACTTTTATTCAATTCAAAGTAAAAAATGTGTGAAAATAATACAAAGTTAAGAATCAATTTACTTTTGCTCGATATGACCACCTTTCGCCTTGACTATGAGACCGTGAGACGATCCAGCAACGAATCGCTAGCTGTTCGAATGTAACTTGTAGTTATTTGGTCCACTCGCGTACAATGGCTTTTTTCAGAGTGAATCGTTTAGTTCGGACCTTGCTCTCCAAAATGGCGTCTGATGAATATAAGAGTCATTATACGGACGTTATGAAGTTCGGAACGTTGTTTTTTAGCCATTCTTCGTTCACTCGAGCTTTGTGAAACGGTGCCGAGTCCTGTTGAAACGTCCATGGTATGCCACCGAAATGTTTGCCTGTCCACGGCTTCCAAGCAACTTCCAGAATAGTTTCCCGATAATATTTCGCATTTACCTTAACGCCAAGCTCGATGAAAACGATTGGAGAGCGCCCATCTGCGGTTACAGTTTGTTTTGGGAGTTTACAAATTACACAATTCGAAAAATTTTCTCGTCAGAAAACGCAATGTGCGAAAATTTACCGCTTTCAACCAAGCGAAACAACCCTTTCCCTTTCTCAAGTCTGACTTGTTGCTGCTTTGGTTTGAGATCATGTGCCTTTTGGATCTTGTTAGGCTTGACTTTGAGATTGATTTGATTTTTGAATATGCGGCGGATGCTACGGTCAGATACTTTCAGTTCTTTCGCCATTTGATTGGTACTTCGTTTGGGATTTCGCTCAAATAGCTTCTTCGCTTTTTTAACCATTTCACGTGACGTTGCAGTCTTTTGATGATCACCTACATGACGTTTCGCGAATCCAATAATACATTATAACGAGTAATGGTGCGAGAAACAAAAACCTTATTTACTTTAAGGTGGTCAAGCTCACGAACAATCGCTGGTTGTGAGTTTTCAGCCAAATATAATCCAATCACACCATTACGTTCGAAATCCATTACTGATTATCATTTTCGCGTTTACTCTCGGCAAAATGCTTCCGCGCGCTTGTAAACAATACTCTGGACTGCCATTTAGCCAACTAATAAATACAGGGTTTTTTTTTTTGTTTTTTTGTTAACGAAGGGGGAATCTTTCATAGATACCGTCAACTTAGACGGCATGCATGTAGCCGCAACATGCCCTTAGGGCACTTAGCCTATATACAGACAATAGCTTCCTTTTGTTATCCTTCAGTTCCGCCGCATCTGCCCAAACTGGGGCTGCGTACAGAAGAACTGAAGTGGCCACATTTGCAAGCAAATTCCTTCTAGTTGACTTAGGACCACCTATGTTAGGTAGGATTCTTGAGAGTGGGCCATGTAGTGTTTGCTTTTTGAACCACCTATTTTTTTGAGAATGGTAACACAAATGACATGTCAAATGTGTTCATAATTTACTCAAAGGTTTGAGATTTACGAAATGGGACGCTATACGCTTGAACAAATTTGGGAAATATTGAAAACCTATTTCCAAAGTGGTGAGTCTGCTTCTTCTTTTCTGATTTTCACATCGGTGGCTACGTCAATAAGCAAAATTGCCGGATTTGGGGCTCAGAAAATCCACGCGTTACTGTAGGGAAGCAAATGCATCCAAAACGAGTCACTGTTTGGTGCGGTTTTTGGTCTGGCGGCACCATCGGGCCATTTTTTTCGAAAATTAGCAAGGAGCCGCGGTTACAGTAAATGGCGAGCGTTACCGTGACATGCTCAACGAGTTTTTGTTTCAAAAAATTTAAGAGGATGACATGGATGATATTTGGTTTCGACAGGTTTGTCACACTGCCAAAGTTACACTCGAACTTTTGGCTACCGTTTTTGAAAACCGAATAATCAGCCGAAATTCCGATATCAATTGGCCGCCTCGGAGCTGTGATTTAAGCCCGTTGGACTATTTTTTGTGGGGAGCCGTTAAGGAGAAATGCTATGCGAACCATCCAGAGACGATTGATGCTTTAAACACGAAGTCGAAGTTGCCATTCATGAAATTGGAGCCCAAACAATCGAAAACGTGCCTAAAAATTGGGTTGATTGAATGGCCTACTGTAAAGCCAGTCGTGGCAGTCATTTGAACGATATTATTTTTCATTAATAAATGACAATGTTTGACAAAAGTTTGAAAAAATATTGATTAGTTTTTTTTTTATAGCCGATTCAAAAAGCAAATTTTACGTGGCCCACCCTATAGATAGCCGATGTTCGTGCATCAGCTGCGCGAGCGATCTGAAGTTGGTTACACTTCGAGTGCCGGACCCTGTAATATGATACATGTGCCATATCGATGGCTGTTGTATGGTTTTCGTTTCGTTCTTGGTCAAATATTATATACACTGATAATGATGGCACTGCGCGACGGTGCGTTATCATAGTGCAAAATTCACTAGTTGTTTTCCCACAAATCATTTCTTTTTTGGTGGAATGCTTCGTGAAAATGTCTTGTTGTTGTTGTAGCAGCATAAACATTATCCATATTTACATATAGGGAATGCTGCTGGAGTGACAGTCCTTGGCCGGGGTCGTTTCGGTAACGTAGAACCGACTGTCGTGAAAACTTCGTGAAAATGTCTCATAGCACCCGCCCAAATTATAGTCCTTATTATCTGACAAAAATTCTTGATGGACAACACCGTTTTAATGCATAAAAACCGTGAGCATCGCTTTCTTTTTTGACTAAAAACGACCTAGTTTTTTGGTCTTGGTTTATTCGGAGCCCTCCACTCACTTCTAATTAATTAATTAATATCTATAATTTCCAATATTATATTAAATATTTTTGAATTTCTTCAGAAATTTCACCATAAAAACGGAACCACTCGAGCAGGCTGCCAATGCAAGTCTACCAAATTCAGCACAAATATTAGACAACAACAACTCAAGAATATTGGCTTCCACCTTGACGGCACCACCACCTCTAAATAGCTTGAATGAGGAACAAATGCCACATATAAAAACCGAACCGTTAGAAATTGGAGGCGAATCATCACTACCAGCAACCACACCACTACCAGCACTAAGCTCACCATCCATTGGACCACCACCACCACTCAATGCTGCCACCGACGAGAATACCACCGCTGCCGCGAACCAAAAATACTGTCAAACTTGCGACATCTCCTTCAACTATTTGAAAACTTATTTGGCGCACAAGCAATACTATTGCAAGAATAAATTAAGACACCCCGAAGCCAACGATAGCCCCAGTCCCAATGCTGGACTCATGCCAATGTCGGTGGCATCGCCCAATTCGTTGCTGCTGTTGCAGAAGAACAAGGAGAACTTGCAGCAGGAGGCAGCCATTTGATAGAATGAAATGTGGCAAGCGCGAAAGCAGTGGGAGTGGTATTACAAGTGCTTTTGAAGCAGCGCGAAGTGCAGAGTGTGCAGCAAGAGGAGTAGGCGAATGAAAACTTTTGAAAAAAACACAACAAAAATTATATATGAAAATTTAACATTTAAAGCAAAGTTATGAAACGTGCAGTATTCGACTTGAATCTCTGTAGATGGAAATATTTGAATTGAAAAAAAAGGAACATTTTTGGATAATCTATTAGAAAATAGTTGTATGTAGATAAAGGTGCTTTTGAAGGCGCGCGATTTTCTCTTAAGTATGTATGTAATATAAAAAATATGTAAAATATGTGGTCACAAATCAATTATCGATATAATCATGACTTAATATGCATGCCAAAGTTAATTATTAAAATTATAGTAATAAAAAATGAAGTAAAAGCAAACAAGAAATGCAAACGCATGTGTTAATGTGTAAATATATGTATGTATATGTATGTAGAAATACGTTATTATTCAAGCCAATTCGAATGTTTTTAATTTAAACACATACATGCATATGCCTGTGTGTGTATTTAGTTACTTACAACTTTGGGAAATGCAATTTTTCAAAACATTTTACTGCTAATTTTATGCATTCTATTTGTTTTAGTTGATTCATACATACATGTAAATGTTGATAAAAATGAAATTATAAATTTTGTAATTAAGCGAAAAATAGTTTTCCGTTCTCCACCTCTTTGTATATACATAAATATATTTGCGGTACTTAAGGTCAACTAAATTTTCTGAACTTACGCATGATCTGCACAAAAACAAAAGAATTATATATAAAAAACTGTTAATATAATTATAAATGTTTAAAATAAAAAATTAAATATAAAAAGAAAACAATTTCAAGGAACTTAGTGTATTCCAGGTAAGCCCATTTGCAGGATTGCGCATACATATATACGCACGTATATATATATACATATATTTCTCTATATATATACATACATGTACATGTGTGTGTGTGTGTGTATGCGCATGCGACTGCAATAGATATTTAACTATAAGCACATACAAGTTTACTTAGGTATGAGACAATAATTATTTATTTAAAATGCAAACATATACATGGTACGTATGTGTGTATGTATGTATGCAAGTAGATATCGAACCTTAATATTGAATAAATCTGTATTTACTTACATATACACAAAACTCAATGATTTATCTCAGTGCATATGCGCATACGAGTATGTGGGTGCGTGTGTACGTATTTGCGAGTAAAATTTACCTTCTAATTAAGTTTATTGAAAAATTGTACCATTACTGCGTCAAGTGTTTTCCTTGAGCTAATACATACATAATCAATACATACATCCATTATGAAATAATAAAGTGCATCCATATATTTCAAAATATGCTTATTTCTTTCATTGTAAGTAGGTTTTACCAGCGTGCCACCAAAAATAGCATAGTTCTAGTACAGTCTAATCTTGGTAATTCGGACACTTGATAATTCGGACAGCGCGGTAATCCGAACACCAAAACGTGTTCTATTGAAGTCTCTGTAATCCGGACACCACGTATTCATGTACCTCTAAAATTCGGACACTTCTTTATTTTCCAGTGAATATGCTGAAATAAAAAGGAATTCCGTTATTTTTTATTTTATTTTATAAAGGGGACTCCCCTGCTAACTACTTTGCGTGAATAGTGCGTTTAAGTGCTCGTCAGCCTCCTAGTTCATATTCATAAGCATATTTGCGTAACGTGTAGTTCAGTAGCTAATTTCAAACATTAACTCCATAATTTCTTTAACTGTGGACTGCATAAATTTAACTATGGCACCAGCAGCTAAGAAAAAACTTACGTTTTTAACGATACACCAGAAAAAGAAGTTCTTAAGAAACTAAGTGAAGGACAGTCAATTCGACAGCTAGCTGCGCAATACAATGTAGGTAAATCTACAATTTTGGACATAAAATCAAGTAAATTAAAGATTGATAGGTAAAAAACGAAAACATTTTGTAAGAAGAGCTTACACTCCTTTGATTATATTTTGCAGTTACATTGCTAGAACAGAATGTGGCCTTGGAAAGCGTAAAACTATGCGACCTGCGGAGTTTGAAAAGATGGAAGACCACTTTTATAAATGGTTTGTGAACGCAAGACGAAACAATGCACCGATTTCCTCGGAAATCATCAAAGAAAAGGCCAAACAATTATGTTCCCAAATTTACGGACAAAGTGTGGAATTTGTGGCTAGTAATGGTTGGTTTAGTAATTTTCGCTCCTGATATTGAATTAAATTCTTAAAAATATCTGGCGAAAAACTTTCCAATGATTCTACTGCTGTGCTACCCTTTATTGAAAAATTGCGAAAGAAAATTGCAGAAATGGGCATTACGTATGATCAGGTTTATAATGCAGATGAGACTGCTTTGTTTTGGAGAAAACTTCCAGAAAAAACCCTTGCATTACATAATGAAAAATCCGCACCCGGGCGCAAAATTGGAAAAGAAAGAGTAACACTTCTAGTTTGCTGTAATGCAACCGGAGAACATAAACTTCCATTGTTCATGATAGGGAAAGCCAAAAACCTTCCGCTTGGGTACTCCCATACCAAAAATGCTTGGATGACAGAGCAAATCTTTAAAAATTGGTTTGAAAACTCAATCGTTAAAGAAGTAAAGCGTTACTTAAAGGAAAAGAATTTACCAGCCAAAGCCATTTTACTGCTCGACAATGCAACTTGCCATCCCCAATCACTGTCGGATGTCGATAAGGACATATATGTTATGTTTTTACCACCAAACTGCACGGCTCTTATACAGCCAATGGACCAAAATGCTATCCGAATTGTAAAGACAAACTATCGGAAGAGTTTTTTGTCTCTACTTTTGTCCAGCCTAACGATCAATCTCCCAGAATCTTTAAAAAACTTTACATTAAAAGATGTGGTTTTTTTTATCGTCTATTGCTTGGAAAAATGTGGATGAACGTGTGCTAAAATTTCGCACTCTCAAGCTATTGTCGCATTTGATAGTTGTATTAAATATGCAGAGGAACATGAATTTGCATCCGGAGACATTTTAAAACTTGTGAGTCTCAGAAATATTGCCTTCAGAAAGAGAAATGAAACAAAATTGCGGCAAACGAATATATTGAATTATTTTACGGCCGAATAAAACTAATATATGTAAATATAACTCATTGAATATTAATCAATTTAAGATTAAATAAAAGTTTATTTCATTTAATTACTGATCTACTGATTTCTATTAAATTTTTTACCTACTCGATAATCCGGAAAATTCGATATTTCGGACAACCTCTGGTATTTAATTGTCCGAATTATCGAGATTATACTGTATATACAAATTCTCAAACATTTCTAGTCAGCTAATGGAGATCACTGTTTCGATGGATTATTTGATTTTACGGTTCGCAACTTTATTCAATTAACTTTGTTCAACATCGGTGTAAGCACCTAGCATTGGTACAACTAACGACAGCTCTGCAAGTTGTGTGTGACGGTTCCAAACAAGGTGGAGTTTTTTAGTCCCATCCCTCTGCTGCGACGCAACTTTGATGATACGTTAAGCATTTCAAACCCGTCATCCGTAATCAAAAAGCAAAACAAAAACACTGTTGAAGTGAAAAGCGACACATCTCGTAAATATCTAATCACATACAACATATCTGACTTATCATGGATGCTATATTAGCTAACAATTTTCAAAGTCAAAAAATCTATGGTAAAAATTGCAATGGGTCTGGTGGTGAACGAGGACAAAACGAAGTACCTCCTGTCTTCAAACAAACAGTCGGCGCACTCGCGTATCAACACCCACGTCACTGGTGACAGCTATGATTTCGAGGTTGTAAAAGACTTCGTTTATTTAGGAACCAACATAAGCACCGATACCAATGTCAGCCTGGAAATCCAACGTAGAATCTGTCTTGCCAACAAGTGCTGCTTTGGACTAAGTAGGCAACTAAGTAGCAAGTCTCGACGAACAAAACTAACACTCTACAAGGCTCTCATCATGCCCGTCCTAACGTATGGCGCAGAAGCGTGGACGATGACAACATCCGATGAAGCGACGCTTGGAGGGTTTGAGAGAAAGATTCTGCGCAAGATTTTTGAACCTTTGCACGTTGGCAACGGCGAATATCGCAGGCGATGGAATGATGAGCTGTATGAGCTTTACGACGACATAGACATAGTGCAGCGAATAAAGATCCAGCGGCTACGTTGGCTGGGTCACGTCGTCCGAATGGATACAAACGTTCCGGCTTTAAGGGGGTAGTATGGTATTTTTTTTTTTTTCATTTTTGTTTTTTTTTTTTTTAATTATTCTATAACATCTTAAGATTATTGTGTGAAAGTTTGAAGTGCATTAGAGTAAAATTGACAAAGACACAAAGGATTAAGTATCTACCTCTCCAACCGGATTTCACGCTGCCGAAAATCTTTAAACGCGTTTTTCTCACACTTGCCTTTTTTACGGTCGGTGTCCACTGTAGATTCATATCTACTGCACCGATTCTTTTCAAATTTGGTTTTTTTGTTTCTTTCCTTTATTCACGAGGTAATGACGTCGAGTTTTTTTTTTTTTAAATTTTGTCATATTTTAAAACAACAAAGTTTTCAAGTTTTTTTTATGAAAAATCGGTGTTTTGACTTCAAAGCGCTTTAAAAAATTTAAAAAAAAAAAAAAAAAAAAAAAAAAATTCGACGTTGTTACCTGCGAAACTTTATTAGCTGATGAAATCAATTTGGTTTTTTGATTTTAGTTGATCCAGTAATGAGTTCTGAGGGACACCGCAATAAAACTTTTTTATGAGACGTCCGCGAAGATTCGCTGCCACCAACTCATTTCTTCATAAAAATCAATGAAAATTTCACACAATATTCTTTAAATATGACTTTATAATGAAGTAATTTTAAAATTTTGAATAAATCAACTGTGTCGACAAAAAAAATTTCGAAAAATATGCTTGCTTTACACCGAATTAACCATACTACCCCCTTAAGAGTATTCGACGCGGTACCAGCTGGTGGTAGCAGATGAAGAGGAAGGCCTCCTCTGCGTTGGAAAGATCACGTGGAGAAGGACTTGGCTTCACTTGGTGTGTCCAATTGGCGCCGGTTAGCACGAGAAAGAAACGACTGGCGCGCTTTGTTAAACTCGGCCAAAATCGCGTAAGCGGTTATCGCGCCAATTAAAAAGAAGAAGAAGAAGAAAGGGTTAAGAACATCATATCGCAAAATTCGTGATTTGTTTGGTGAAAGTAATCGTCCTTATGAGCCGACAATTCAAACGTTGGTGAAAAAGTTTCAAGAAACTGTTCTGTTGAAAATACTGCTGCTGTAGCGCAAAATGTTGCTAAACAACCTTCAACATCGATGCATCGACTATCTCGACGTTCTCAACAAATTTGTTAGTTTTGACTTGGGGACGTGCTTATGGTGGTGATTTTTCACATATGATTGCTAAGAGCCGTATTAACCCTTCAATTGTTTATGTCGAGAATACTCGTCAGAGCAAAACGAAAATCGTCGTGAATATAAAAAAAAAATCCCATTGGCATCAACTTTAATTTGTTCCCCTGAAAAAGGGCAAATAATGATCTTTTCAAAATTGTACATTTTACAATATACATAATATATGTTAGTCTGGCAACCATATTTATTTCAATACACAATAGCTTGTATTAAGCTGAAATAACAAATTCTGGTGAAGTACCGTTACAAAACGACTTTTTTTTCAAATAAAAAAGCATTTCGTACGCATTTCTCAGTTGATTATGTGGTGTCATATTTGAGAGAACGAAAGTCCTGTGGATTTATTGACAGGAAAAGTAATAGTAAGTACCTTTATGCCTTTGAGGAATAAAATTGTGAAATACATAATTTTAAAATCCCTACCGTATGAATTACATATTATGATAGTGATGGTGGTAAGTGTTTAAAACAGAGAACAACGCAAAATAATGATAATTTTGTCGTCTTCTGATGAGAGAAGTGATGAAGGTGCAAAAAGCAGTGACCAAGTTGAATTCGACAGAGAGCAGTGATGAAGATGGAGAATACAATGAATCAGAAAAAGAGAATAAAAATAATTCTAGTATGGACGGCTGTAGGTAGAGAAAGTAAACCTTTTGAGTTTTTATAGAATTGTGGGAAGCACTTCGATATTTCGTCATCTTACAAAACCAACCCTTTATTTTTATGAAAATTGTTTGGATACTTATCTAATGAAAATATTAGTTAATCAGACTAATTCATATTGTTAGCAACGAATAAAAATATATTTTTTCTAAAAAATCAACACGCAACGTTTGATTTTTAGTCATACGAGTAATTGCCTACTTTTACAGGCAGAAACATTTTACTCTGCTTATGTCGAGTATACTCGTCACCGCCGGAAAATAATGAAGCAGACAGGAAAAGTTTTTCTGAACAAAATTAAACATTTTTCACATGTTTCGGTAATAATAAATTCTATGCGCGTCTTTATCTATGTGACCCTTCACAATAATTTGTAATAATTACATGATCAGGAAGCATATTTTATGAAAGTTTCCTTTTTTCTGGCAAGTGAATGGACAATTTTGAGAAATTCTCAAGACAACTATGATGAAAGTTTGTTAAAGAGGCAATTAGAGGTTGAAGTAATCCACGAAAATTTTAAGCAGACAATTTTACGAAGGGTATCGGCCGCCGTAGCCGAATGGTTTGGTGCGTGACTACTATTCGGAATTCAGAGAGAACGTAGGTTCGCATGTCGGTGAAACACCAAAATGAAGATAGAGTCTTTTTCTAATAGCGGTCGCCCCTCGGTAGGCAATGGCAAACCTCCGAGTGTATTTCTGCCATGAAAAAGCTCCCCATAAAAAAATCATTTGCCGTTCGGAGTCGGCTTGAAACTGTAGGTCGCTCCATTTGTGAAACAACATCAAGACGCTCCTCCCACATATAAAAGGAAGAGCTCGGCCAAACACCCAAAAATGGTGTAAGCGCCAAATACAAGGTGAAGCCCAAAATAAGCAAGACTGACGTCATTAAAATGCTTTTGATGGCGCTATCTTTATAATGAGTTAGAAGTTACTTCCCTAGCTGACTTCCAGTGAAAGCTAGGTTCAGTGGAAGCGAAGTTATTGCGTCTAAAGTGTCAGTATGTTTGTGTCATCGGTACAAAAGGGAGTTTCAAACAAAGCGCTAATATAAATTTGGGTTTTAAAATCGGTAAAACGTTTACCGAAACATTTGAATTGATGAAAAAAGTTTATGGCGATGATTGTCTATCTTGTGCCAGAGTTCATAAGTGGTTTACACAGTGCCAAGATGGTTGTTAGGTCATAAATATCAATGAACATACGGGGCGACCAATATAAGTAATCACCGAAAACTCCATCGAAATTGTTCGTAAATTTATCAAAAGTGAACCGAAATCATCGTTGAAATTCAGGGAATCGGAGTTGAATATCTCCAAAACATCGATTTATCGCATGTTAACTGATCATTTGGGCTTACGAAAAGTCTGTGAGCGTTTCATTCCGCACAATTTAACTGAGAGCCAAAAATTGCTAAAAATTCAACATTCAAAAGACCTCATTGAAGAGGTGAGAAAATACGGGAGCTTTCTTTACAATATTGTAACTGGTGATGAAACGTGGAGTTTCCAACATGAACCTGAAACTAAGCATCAAAGTGGGGAAGCCCCAGATGAGCGACTACCCAAAAAATCGCGTTTGGAGATGTCAAAAATTAAGTCGATGCTCATTTGTTTTTACGATTCTAAGGAGTTCATGCCAACGGGCCAAACCGTTAAAGCAATTTTCTATCTTGGCGTTTTGAAGCGTTTGTTGCATCGCATTCGTCGAATTCGTCGAATTTGCCCTGAATACCGAGAAGGAGGAATCTTAGCGTTTATTGCATGATAATGCACCATCTCATCGATCCACTCTTGCGACTGACTTTTTGTCTAGGAATCGCATTTTAACCATCAATCACTCACCGTATTCACCTGATATAGCTCCCTGTGACTTCTACCTATTCGGAAAATTGCATTTGGCCATTAAAGGAACATGTTTTGCGTTCGTTGATGCCATCCAAAAGGCTTGTACCGACATCCTAAAGGACATTCCGGTCAATGACCTGAAACACTCTTTCGAAAAACTTTTAGATCGCGCACAACAGTGTATCAATGGGCCTTTAATAAATAAATTCGAAGTTATCAGAACAAAGCTCTTGTCGTTTCTATTTTAGCTCAGTCTTGTTTACTTTGGACTTCACCTTGTATATAGACTCACTTTGGATTAAAAAATAGTTATTTTAAACTCCTCGCACCTGTGGGTGATACTGGGAAAAGTAGACAAATGCTCGTGTAGTTGGCGCATATATCCTTTCTCGGGTATTTAACCGAGTGTGTTAAGTGTGGCGTACGTCTCGGCGCTTTCATACGGTTTTTTTTTTGTTTTTTTTTAGTTTTTCTCACGGTTCTATTGCTATAGGTTTTGTCTTTACTGTCAGGTTTTTTTCCCCTCTAGTTTTTCAACCCTCTACAGGCCACTCATCAACTGTTGCATGTTGTAATAATTATATTAAAAAAAGGAGATATTTACTAGGCATAAAGCAATTAATCCATGACAATTTCAATATCGCAGGATGAGGCGGAAATATTTTGTATTTTTCTTTAACAACTAAGCTCTAAATTGTGGAAAATCCGGTTGGTTGATTATAATAACATTTGGGAATCCGTTTAAGTTTGGATAATTTTCAGTTATCCCTTTTAATAAGCTTACCTAATTACGTCGCCTCTTCACCCAGTCTATTCAAATACAAAGTGACCCATAATAGAATTCTCCCCATCACAAACTCAACTTTATTTCTATTTTCAGTTTGGTTGTTGATATCGTTTTTGATTATGCTTAAAATTATTTGATTTGACACCGCCGTTGGCCCACACAAGCACCCCATCACACATAACCATCGCAAAATTTACAGAAAAACACACAAAACATCCATTGTGGCAAGTAGGGTTGGTTGGTTGCTTGCATTCACACGCCACACTGCGGATGGACGTGTGGACAAGGGCTCTGGCGAGTAACTATGTAGATGAGTGACAAGTATAAATGTCATAATCAATTTCCGAATGACAAAAAGTCAAAAGACACAGGGGTGGTTGCAACAAAGTCAACATCACTCGAAAAAGGAGTTGGTGAACTACATCATCGCATGTGCAATCACACTAACAAAACTCCCACCCCACATCGTTTTTGCACATCCTTTAACTAAATCGACTCGCTGCAATTGGCCGCTTGACATCTCGCGACATTGTATCGAATGCACATGAGAAGTCAACAAAAAATGCAAAAGTTTTCTTCTTAGCCTTGAAGTTTAGATGTATAATTGAAGTCAGGTTAAAAAGATTATATATTGTTGGGTATCCTCTCCGAAAACCTGCTTAAAATTCACTAATTATTTTGTTCACATTCGCCCATGCGTGTTAAAAGAAGTCCAGTAAAGGTTTTGTACAAAGTATCAAGCGGGGAGAGGCCTCTATAATTTGAGGTGAGATATGGAACCCCTTTTTTGAATAAAAAAACTAGTACGGCTTTTTGGAATGAGGTTGGAATTTGCTTTTTTTTAAATATCATCTGCTAATAGATGTTGGTCCTTCTTAACAGCAGTTAAAACTAATATTCCTATAAGAGATGATAATTCCTGTTGGGAAGTTTGTTTCCTTTGCAGCTCACTGGTAATGGCAAGTGAAATTTATTTTCGATTAGCTATCTCCACATTTGTCCATTGAACTATTTCGTTGATAATTTCATTAGTTATGAACATCTGAAAATACTGCAGAGTAGGCCGGGTCGATTTGTGGGGAGGCAAAAAAATCGCCCATTGCTATGTGAAAATCGTATTCTAGGGATCAAGGTTTTATAGTCGACCATTTGTGTATATCTTTCCCACGTAATATCGATTTTGACAACGTCACTATATTTGACTTGCATGTTAAAGTGTTCAAAGGCAGATCGTCGTCATCTGAATCGATTGGTTCATCTGATGAACTATATTCATCTTCTAACAGCTCATCTTCTGATACATTGAAAAAATAAAATAAATAATTGGCGCGTACACTTCTGTTAGGTGTTTGGCCGAGCTCCTCCTCCTATTTGTGGTGTGCGTCTTGATGTTATGGAGAGACCTACAGTTTCAAGCCGACTCCGAACGGCAGATATTTTTATGAGAAGCTTTTTCATGGCAGAAATTCACTCGGAGGTTTGCCATTGCCTGCCGAGGGGCGACCGCTATTAGAAAAATGTTTTTTTTTTATTAATTTTGCTTTCACCGATATTCGAACCAACGATTTCTCTGTGAATTCCGAATGGTAATCACGCACCAACCCATTCGGCTACGGCGGCCTGATACATTGCTATCCTCATATTCTTCATAAGTTAAGCCACAGTATTTGTAAAAATGATATAAACATCTACACAGATGGCTCAAAACTAGACAACAAAGTAGGTGGAGGGGCTTACTCCGATAAACTCGGAGTTTGCCAATCATTTCGCAGGAAACTGCAAGGCGGATTAACTTGCTCGAACCGGTACAACGCTCGATCTCCAACCGGATAAGGCGCTAATACCCATGCCTATATATATATGTATAATTGGCGCGTACACCCTTTTTGGGTGTTTGGCCGAGCTCCTCCTCCTATTAGTGGTGTGCGTCTTGATGTTGTTCCACAAATGGAGGGACCTACAGTTTCAAGCCGATTCCGAACGGCAGATATTTTTTAAAAAGAGCTTTTTCATGGCAGAAATACACTCGGAGGTTTGCCATTGCCTGCCGAGAGGCGACCGCTATTAAGAAAACTGTTTCTTAATTTTGGTGTTTCTCCGAGATTCGAACCTACATTCTCTCTGTGAATTCCGAATGGTAGTCACGCACCAAACCATTCGGCTGCAGTCCTTGGCTGTGCATAAACCCGGGTCGTTCCGGTAATGTAAAACCAAGAGTGAAAATACAGTTAAATGTTACCTAGGTTAGTGTTTTAGTGCTGAAATTATAAGGTCCGTTTTATAATCATAGGACACCCCTGTATTTTCAAAGTATTTTAATTTATAGATTTCAGAGGAAAATAAAAATTGTACACATCGATTAAAGTAACAAAAGTTATCTATTTCATTACAGAATTTAAAAGTTTTTTTAACATTAAAGAAAAATTTTAGCAAAAACGTATTTGCAGGCGTTTTAAAATGATAAGACACTGTTTAATTAAAGTGATCGTTTAACAAAAGTATAGTTTTTCTGGTTTTTTTTCTGTCGTTTAGAATATTTTAGTATTCTGTGGAAGCACCATTTGCTTCAGCAACACAAAATAACCTTTTTTTATCGATTCTGCTAACTTTTTAAGTAAATTTACATCTAGAGAAGCCCATTCTGCCTTAATTGCCGCTTTAAGCTCGTTGGTGTTGTCAAAATGGCGATTGTTAGCGTAAACTCTTCTGTCTAATATACCCCAAATGTTTTCTATTGAGCTTAGATCCGGAGAACACGCCGGCCAGCCCATAGTTTTTGTGGAAGAATCGGTCTAATACTGCCTTGTTTCCCTTCTTACGTGGATTCAGGCGTTGTCTTGCTTGAAAAACGAAGGGCACTGCCCGATTATCCTGAATAAAAGGAAAGAGGCTATTTTCCAAAACGTTTTTGTAGTCCCCACTATTCTTTCGTGATGATATAAACTGTGTTGCTTTCGATTTAAATGCACCCCAAACCATAACAGAACCTCCACCGAAGTTGCGCTTGGAGAATAAGAGAGGGCTCTTGCGCAAATCTCTTCAATAATTTAAAAAACCATCGGGTCCATCAAGGTTCCATTCTTTTTCTTTTTGCTCATTTTAAATGATTGCACCTCTGTGTAATGTGCGCCAAACTGTTATTTTGAAACTTTATTTTCAACAACAGCGGCCAAGTTGGCGCAAGACTTAGTCGAGTTAGAAGCTTTTCTTATAATTTCTCCCTGTTCTCGACTTGATAGTGAAAAATTCCGGATAACACAACGACTTCTACCTATTTTTTCTTTTGTAATTAACTTGATTGACAAGGACCGCGACAGGATGTCTTATGATGTCACCGATACAACACCTACACGATGAGGCCCTTATGCTGCCTGTTAAGGAGCATAACAAACTGCTTAGTAAGCAGTTTCTGCTAGGATGTTACCGCAGGCCTCACCCGTGCAGACACTTGCTTGAGCAAGAGCCACCTCCCAGGCACGTCAAGAGGCATTTCTTCAACTACGCGGACGAGATCCAAGACAAAACAGACAGACAGCTACTGGATCTTACAGTGTACAGACAGGCCATAAACGACATTCATCGGGAGACCCTCACCACCTTCTCAAGCTCCCGACCCCCGAATGCTGTTATTGGAGTTCAACCACCACCAATCGCTGACGAAGAGCTCCAACTTTCCCGAGAGTCCCGCGTAACCTTGGCACAATTACGTTCTGAATACTGTAGCAGGTTAAACTCCTACTTATCCAGAATCGACCCCGACATACTAAACATATGCCTAGCATGTGAAGGCACCCCGCACGACACTAACCACCTTTTCACATGCCCCATCAAACCCACTCATCTAACACCCCTCTCCCTCTGGACCCAACCCGTCGAAACAACTGGTTGTCCTACCGTTAGATGAGCTAGACGAAGACGACCGGTGATTACACTACACTGACAGGGCAAAGTTACTGCTACAACAACAACAACAAGCCTGAATCCTTGTAGGCCAAAATTTTTCCACGCTCCTCTTGTGATAATATTGAACCCCTCGTCATTTAGGTTAAATTGAATAAAATTATAATTAAAGTCATCCAAAACAACTGCTGATTGCACCTTCTATCTATTCAGAAGCTTAGTTTCGAATACTGTCTTATCATTATGAAACGCCGAAAAGGTTAGCAAAAGTACAGCTTCTTGGAAAAAGATATCGGTTCTACAAATTAGAGTGAGCTGTCGCTTCATTTAATGGAAGTCTTAAGTCTATAACTGCTAATCCGGAAAGTAAAAGCGAGCTTATGGTAGTTCAAAAATTGTATACCAATGGTGTCTTATGATTATGAAACGCACCTTAGTCCCCATATATTTTATTAAGGCAGAAATCTTATTTAAAACCACGTATGTGCATACATATTTCTAAAAGTGCAGTTAAAAAATCATCGACATTTTTTACTAACCTTGGTTTATTGTTGCTATGTGACAGCGAAATGACTAATCCACCAATACACACCCAAAGGTATGACTACATTTTCAATATGTACACACTTCGGATTTGTGTACATAAATAATGAAAAATGTCAATTTTTGTATAAAATATTTTTTTATGTTTAATTATTTCCCGTTAATTTCGTTTAATTTCAATATTTCAGCGAAGTTGCTAAAATCTGAGAGGTTAATAACTTGTTTACGCATATCCACACAAAGTGAGGTTAGCCAATATGCAATTGGACATGAAGCTGGCGCACACGTAGATTTATTATTGTAGATATATTATTGCACAAGTCTTTACAATTTTATGTAAATACATACATAAAATATACAACTATAAATCGCTGCTTCAACTGCGTCATACAATTTTCCTTCTGCACATATCGTTCACAGCAGATCTGATCTAACTATTCTTAATTGTCATCTGGCTCATTTTTAAAATCCTACGTAAAGCTAGATAATGTTTACTGCTACAACAACTACTTCCAATAAATAACTACATTATTAGAAAAGAGGCAAATTGACTACTGCTTGCTATATCCACTCCCCTTTGTATCTAAGTATGACAACCAAGTCACTATTCTATTATTTATTTCATCAAAAAACATCATTTTTTCCAAATCACGGATTTCAGTTTTTATTTATAAAAATTAAAACTTTCCTTTTCGAATGTATTACAGGTTCTTGAAGCTCTAATTTAAAGTTAAAATTAATATCAAGTTCAGAATGATGAATTAAGAAAACATAAAAAGAGTTACGTCGAGATACAGTACAGTTTAAGATCTCCACTTCTTTACATATCTTTGTTATTTATTATTTTTCTTCTCGTTTTTAATACATATGTAAATACAGTAGATTTATTTCAATTAAAAGTAGGATCATATATAGACAAGTACAGTAATAATTTAATTTAGATTGCCCCCTCAGTTACGGGCAACACTATAATTCGAGCATTTACAAAAAATGCTTTGAAATCACTGTTTACATCTAAACGCAGTTTAAGCACGCACCCTTAAGATCCAGCTCTCAAGCTACGCTCCTTTATTCTGTTCTCATTTCTCGTCTTCTAACTAATAATATATGTATTTGTGTGTGCGAAATGCCTTTTTATACGTCCTCCTATTCAGTGGCAGCCATAGCACGTGCCTGTGCACGCACACGTTTCTCGTATTCCAAACGATTTTGACAATAGATTGTGTATGCTTCTGCTTGCGCTGGATCCTTGATGTTCGGTTCATTAAGCAGATCTTGAATGCCGAGCAATATTTGTTTGATAGTAATGGCAGGACGCCAATCTTTCTCTTCATCTAACAATGACAAACAAACCGTGCCAGACGGATACACATTGGGGTGAAATAGCGGCGGTTCGAATTTACACTTTGGTGGCGATGTGGGATAATCATCTTTGAAAATCATACGCAACTTATATAGGCCACCTTCCCAAGCGGTTCCCTTCTTTCCGGGAATAGCACATTCCCAAATCATAAGATTCAAAGTACCATCTGGGTTTTTGGCTGGACGAGCGACAAAGCCGAATGGATGATCCTTACGCCAAGCTTTGCGTTCTTCCCCTAAACGTGTAATTGCTATTCCAGACATAATTTTTCTGACGATATTTTCCCACTCTAATCTAAAACAGTAAGACTCCTCGTCTTTCGCTTTTGTTCTATTTTCTCCAACACACGAACGCTCACACGATTTTCTCTTCGGCGATGTTAAAATGAAGCCTTTTTTCGAAGGTACTTCTTGGTCTTCTGAAACAAAAAAACATTTACAATTTTATATACAAACTGTTGTGGGGCGATCTAACCCTAGTTTTCTTAATTAATTAAATTTTATATTTAAATAACACGCGGAATTTCTCGTTTTTACACTGCAGCTTTACAAATTTACCGCTTAATTCGTGCGTCGATATAAAAATGTCAATGTATGTGTATTCGAGAGTTGTCAAAAGTGACAGCTGCAAGAAAAACTGCTAGAAAATGCTGAATAAACGGCGTCCTTGCAGGGTTGCACTTAACAAATTTTCCGACAGCTTCCAACTTTCAAGCCGGTATTCAATGTATTTCTAAATCGAACTTAAGTCTAACTTAATAGGCTTCCTTCGAAAAAAAAATCACAACTCATTCTATGTCGACATTACGAAACTTTTGCCATATTTTGTATTTTATACGGAAAATATTAAAATACAAATACAATACAATACATACAAATTCTGTACAAAGTTTATTTAAAAAAATCGGTAAATCAGTTTAATATAATAGGTTTACATATAACTAGATTATCTACTTTTTCAATTTCAACTCTCAATCCGTAATTAAATAGCGAAATCAACCATACAAAATGCTTCTTCCGAAATCCGAGATTGTAAAACAACCTCAAATTATAAATATACTTTTTGTTGTACTACTCTGTGTTTTCTGAATGAGGATAAACCTCAAAGTAAAAACTAAGTAAAATAGGCGATGGCAAAAAAAAAAAATTTCTCTAATGAAATGTTTATTAAATATTATTTTACTAGTTATGCCTGTAAATTACAGAAAACAGCGATCGCTATGGTATAAAAAAGCAGTCGAACTTTTTCTGAGCTTATAGCAGGAGAAGCTGCCGCAAAAGGAACTCGCATGTACATATAAGCAGGCATGCCAATGAAAACGGCCACAGAGGCTATGAGTTTGCATCAATTAAGAAGCTGATTGTTATTTTTGTAACTAATCTGTCGTATGCGAACGGGCAGATTAATTTTTGTGGGTTTATTGCTAATCGCTGTATATGTGAACGATTTTTTTGCCAACTTTACAACGGGTATCGATAACTTCACTGCATAGGTATCGATACCAATATGCCCGATATCGAAGATTATATAAAAAGTATCGCAACAGATCTAATTCTAAATGAAAGAAATTCATTCTTCTATTGCTTTCCTCAGTTTTTTTTCGACTTAAAAAATGTATTTATTATTATTTTATACTTATATATTAAATGAAACAGACCCGAACTAGCACCTCTTCAATTATTTCACATTTTGACAAATGTTAAGATATGTATACAGATATTTTGCGGAAATGTTACCATATTTTTGAATGAAACATTTTCTATAATTAAGTAGTACTTAGTTTTAAAGTACGTTCACATATGCATTAATTACCAATAAACCGACAAAATTAATCTACCCGTTCACATATGGCACATTATCTGCAAAATTGATAATCAGCTGTCAATACTGTTGTGAAAGGTTTTTCTTCATAGAAATTATTTTGGTGGAATATTTCGGTGTTTTTGGTTTGTTTATATATTACTAACGATATGAGGAAAATACAAGGAGACGGAATAGCTTATTTAATTGCGCAATTGGCTGCTAATAATAAACAGTTGGAGGAAATCCGTAAACGGCGTTTACTGCGGTTTCAAAAAATTATGGCATCAATACTCATTCGAAATGCGATATTACATTTTGTAATAAGTAACGAGAGGACACACGTTTATGGACACACACTTTTCTTCTGTTATATGAATGCTAACTATGCAAACCTAACAAACATTTTATTAGAATTATGTCTTCAAACCTGTTTTCTTTGCCGGCATTAATTTTAATTAGTTTTTACTTTGACGTTTTTCTTTACACTCGTAAAAATAATGATCTATTACTCCCTTTTTAATTACGGATTGGGAGTTAAGCACGAAAAAGTAGATTATCTACTTATATGTGAACGTATTATTAAGATTTAGTTTAAATAAAACTTATAGAGTAGAATGGGGTAACATAGGTCATTTTTTTTTTTGGAGAGCTCTTGCTACGGTGTTTTTGTATTGATTTTGAAAAATAAGCCAGATTTTGAAAGGTTATTTATCTGCTAACATTTTGGTTATACTGACTTATGTTTGGCTAAATATTTTGGAAGCTGCATTCAATAAGACAAAGGTACTTTTTTTCGATATTTTCAAAATCGGGGGGCACGATAGGTCACAATATGTGAGGGGAAAAGAACAATGTACATGGCTTGGAAATTAACGTTTTAACTTTTTTTATAGAGTATGAACACTGCACATGTTATAAAAGTTAGGAATTTTTCTTTAATTCATCACGCAAGCACGTAATGTTTCGAACGGAATTGTAAATTGTTTAGAGGCTGATCGAACACTAGCGCCATCTCGGACTGCCGCGATTGCGTTTTTTACGTCCTCTTCACTTTGTTTCGGCGTTTTTCGCACATAATTACGCACCATCTTGCTGCAAAAACAAATAAAATTTATTTTATTCAATTAAAAGTAGTGACCTATAATACCCCCAGACGGCTGACCTGTAGTGCCCCCAAGCACATGTTTTATGTTAGTGTCGATATTTTTTTTTAAAACAAAAATATCAAAAAACTAACACATTATTCGTGTTCAGCATTATTTTCTACGTCGGAGAAAAGCTCACAAAAAACTAAACGACGCCAGAACTAGGATAACTAATCAATGGTGACGGCCGAAATGACAGTCGCGAACGTTGTTCCCCACCACGTATTCAATTCACATAAGACGAGTGACCTCTGCAAAAACAGTGCGACGAAAACCCCACCTACCTATTGTGCCCCCATACCTATCTTACCCCATTCTACTCTACATATTTAAAAGGTTTGTAAAACCGGCCCAACAACAAGAGGAAAGGGCCGGAAAAGGGCCTAGGAAAGATATCGATTTTAGCGTCACAATTTTCCGTGTTTACAAATTTAAAACTCATCTGATGTTTGCTGATCCTTCAATTTTCCCACTAATAAGACACATAACATAATTCATTCTTTATTTCTCCTAATGTTTTTTAAAATTTTCTATTACAGTCGTGTAAAATTAAAATTAAAATTAAATTAATTAAAATTAAATTTTTGCATCCAAACAGAAAGCAACGAAAAATAGCAAAATAATCAGAAATGACAACGGATACTCCCAGAATATGCTCTTTGGCTGTTAATTGCTACAAAATCTGCTGTTGTTGTTTCAGCAGCATAAACGATCCTCATACAAGTAAGGGGAATTATTCATTCCGGTAACGTAGAACCGACTGTCGTGGAAACGAGCAAAACTGCTGGATGATAAACAATTCATTAGACAGGGCTAGTTTACCGGGGCGGCAGCCCTTGGTCGGGAAAAACCCGAGTCATTCCGGTAACGTAGAACCGGCTGCCATGGGAATAACTGCTGTTATTTGACACTAGAGTTAGCATTTAATTCGGTTTTTCAGCTGAACTCCTTGTAGCCAGTGCTGCGTTTATGTATTTACATATATAATAATTTATTTGTTATAGTTATAAATTATAAATAAATAAATAATTTGTTTTTTCTCGAGTGCAACGTTCCTGAATGCTAATAAATTGATAGAGGAAAATTCTTAAGTTAATGAAAAAATCTCAAATCATCAAAGAATTGGAAAACGTCTAAATGTTTCATCTTTGCCCAAAAATATTTGAAATAGCTAAATCAACAATTTCGGAAATAAACAACAAGGGAAATAGACTCTTAGAACAGCCGAATATTTCCACCAAAGGTCTCTTACGTTTACATACACACAAAAAAAAAAAATAAATGCATTGAGAGGACCGCGTACCCCCTGAGTGCTTGAATTTCATCGCATTTCTCCCGTTACGGAACATTATGCGTTCTTGAGTAATTGCACTTTTGATAGCGTTTTTAAAATGCTCGAAGTTTAAATACGTTCAGATTCGTATTATTTCAGAAAACGTACTCGCATATATTTTAGTCATCAATTGTGTTGAAAAATTGTTTAACCACATGTAATGTACCAACTGGAGATAATTCAAATGGTGTTTTAATTACCAGAACCGTAAATTTATGTTGATGTCGAACCAAGTCGGCCGCTGCAATGCGTAAATTTTTGATAATTTTATCAATGCAAAATTACCACAATATGATTTCAGTAAATTATATTATGGTTTTGTAAAAAATCAAGCAAACTCGCGTAATTTATGTATATAATTTAGAAGCATGATATGTTCGTCGTTATCTGGGAACTGTCTGATACTCGATTCTTTCGCCTATAGTGTCCAAATACGTCGATAGATTTACATTTTTTAAATTATAAAATTAAATTAAAATAATTATTATTATATTATTATATTTATTATTATTATTTTTTATCATTTAACAATAACAATATGCTTCTCAAACACCCCGATAATATTTTGTAATAACGACTTAAAGGAACATATTGACAAACAATACCTGCAAACGAAATAAAATTAGATGCCAGGCCAAAAAGAAGTTCTGACGGAATTTATTCAGTGGAGTTTATTTTTTAAGGTCTGGCGAAAAGCTACCAATTGCTGATAATGGACTGACGAGTTTTTCAAAGTTGCAACTTAATGTTAATTTCAGTAATAGTGCAACAGTTTTGATAAATGTTGGTGCCTTAATTTTTGACTTTGTAAATATTTCGACAATTTTTGTAGGGACTCTTTGGGGATCTAAGGATTTGGGGTTGCATCGTTGGATATGACGGTCCTTACTAGTTTCACAGTTACCCACCGTCCACAAACATTGACCTTTATTGTTCTTTTGGAGGTTCGACCATTGTAATCTTCCGCTATGAACTTTTTCATGAAACACAGCTAAAAACGAATTTTTTTGGCAATGATGACAGCTAATTGACAGCGGTTGTCAGTAATTTTCGCAAGATGTCGTCTAGTTGTAGAATTACGCGAGATTTTCCAATTTAGTTTTAATTTAATTTGTCATATTAATTGTAAGGGAATATTTAACGAAAAATATTGGAAACGACAGTTATAGAAAAGATCGAACGGATTGTGATAAATGAAAAGTGTTAGTTACAAGTTAAACGAAAAAGGCAGCCTTGAAGTTGCAAATTATAAAACGACAAAGGCAATTGGGCGCAGCCCCAATGCCAAAGGTTGGAAAAATCGAAGTCCGGATATCAATTTGGCTGCATTCGCTAATAAGGGTGTGGATCGACTGCTCTGCAAAAATATTGAAAATTCAATAATTTAAGTGCATAATTATGTGAAAAATCAACTCGGATTGTTTGAAATGTATAGACTAAATAGTGATTAATGAAAAAAAGCTACTGCGAAGTGATATGTGCGGTTCGAATGAATATTGTGATAATTCTTATCTATAATTTTTTCTTTTTTGTAAAATTGCGACTGATTCACGGATAGTTATAGAAAACGGATATAAAGCAACTTCAAGATGGAAATGGTTGTCGAAGAATCCGATAACAATTTTGGTTTCCCCGAGGCGGGTAACTGGAACAATACCAGCCACATACCACTAGAAAATATGAAAATCGATGCGCCGATGGTAAGAAGTTTAACATATACATTTATATTTATAGTTATGTATGTATATACACAAAAGATCGCTCAATGATTGCATGATTATTAGTGTATTTCGGATAAATGCAACAATAATAAATAATATATTTTCGTTGTTGTGATAAGCGCTTTGATGCAGCTTCCAAAGGGCACATAAAATGTTTTATACTTCAACTTTATAGCGTTAATGCAATTTCATTATAATTTATAATCAAGTATGCAAATCACAATATTTTATGATAAGAAGGCATCTATTTATTATTATTGTTAAGGTGACTAATTGGATTTATAGCGAACGCGTACTACCACTCCTAATATTTCCTGGTATCACCAGAAATTTTTTTCGTATCCGAAATAATTTTGGGGAGTATTTTATGGTAAAACAATAACAACGAAATTAATTCTTAACCGCTTCTATTGATTACAAAATTAAAAATCCCTCAATATGATTATTTCCTTATCTCTAGACTATTGTTGGGAGGTCGATGCCATAATTTCTTTCACAAACGTATGTATGTATGTATGTATGTACCTACATGTGCATATGTGTACTTATAATATATTATATATTTGCAGAGTTGAGTAGAGTATGAGTAGATATTAGAATTCTACGAGATTGTATATTCCTGCTAGACATCCAATAGCTTCCGAGCAGAACAAAAATTGATTTCCGAATTTTTCAGAAATATTTTATCCATACATATGTACTTATATATTTTGCTAGTGTTTTTATTTATAAAAACATATGTATGTATACATATATAATTATGCAAAAATTGTAATATAATTGTTCTTTTAGACGTTGAGCCAATGGTTGGCTAATAATGAATGTCCTGATTGGAGCTGGTACGTAGGCCAAAAATACAACACCTAAATCTACGTTATGTGAAGGATTCTGTGAAATGTAGAGAGAGTTTCGGTTGTAGGTTAAGTTTATAAGGTTGCAGGGTAGGCCCAATCCACGTTAGAGTAAGATGTCTGTCTGAAACACACCGTTAAGTGTGTGAAAGACTTTTTTATTTCAATATAACTGAAGTTTTAATGTAGATTAGCTATGCAAAAATGTAAATCGGCATAGAATAGAACTCTTGAGTAGGTTTTAAATAATTTAATTGAGCCTGTGCTCCGTAAATTTATTTTCACATACCTTCTTCTATAATTTGAGTTAGATTTTACGTATGTTGCTATTATTTTAACCATATTAGTACAAAATGAGGTTATTTTTTCATAACTATATTATATTTAGAGACACAAACATATTCTTGCAAAATAAAAGGAAATCACAAATTTCAATAGGTTATTCTTAGGCTAAATTTTCTTCTGTTTGTCCGAGACTAAATATGCATTCATACATGTCAAATATCTGAAAAGTATCAAGGCATGAGCTCGTCATATTTAAAATACAAGAAACCAAGGCGAATTAATTCACGGTTGTGGCACTAGAGCAGTTGATTTTGTGTTCTGTTTGTGAAAGAGGCCTGCTTTTTTGTTTTTCCCTTGTTTGCTTTTTTCATTCTCATAGAACATTTGACTTTCAGTACACAAAATTGCAGAAACCAAATTCACGCATTTGTTATTGGTCTAGTACCACTACCATTAGAGATTTGACTCACAAGAAACCAATATATTTTGTTTTAATTATCATTTAATTGTGGTTATAATGCAAAATTTTGACTTTAAAAACAGCGGTTATTTGAACAATTCGTCTGGAATGATAATTCTTCGCCGAGATCTTTTAAATGCGTGATTTCTAGAAACTAAAAAAAACCTCAAAGGCGACAGTCGGTTCTACATTACCGAAACTACCGGATTTATACCCAGTCAAGGAATGTCACTACTTTCCCTTCGTTATGCAAGTAAAATAAAAATAAATAGCTGATCATGACAAAAGCTACAATAAAATATGTGTATAGCTAAAATTCTTGTTGTTTTTGTCGTTGTAGCAGCATAAACCTTTACGGGGAATGCTGCTAAAGTGACAGTCCTTGGCTGAATATAAATCCAGGTCGTTCCGGTTACGTATAACCGACTTTTTGTGTTGTAGTTATGTGCTACCAACTTCATTAATTAATTAAAAATACCAATTTTTTATAAATGTTCTAATTATATTTAATCGAGTAGATTTTTTCAACTAATTTTGTGCATTTTATTTCATGAACCAATTCTACCAGATTGCGTAAGAAGAAAACCATGTATTTGCGCTCTAATGTAGTCGTTGGTTGAGATGTTCGTTTATAACCCAAAAGGGGCTTTAGGCCCCTAACTCGTGCTGTGTTTAGCTAACGCACGAAGAGTCAAATAAACACAGTAGATAGCAAGTGTTTTCAATCAGCTGATTTTGACAACAGTAGTGCATGCGTAAAAGCTCTGTTTTGATTTGGGGCGCTTTGTTTGTTTACGTTTTTGTTTTTGGGTATGCAAATCAACAAGCTGTTTACTATGTTGCCGTCGGTAATTGACCTCAAACAAAATTAAAATGAATGGCATACTGAATGTGGGTGGTGTGAAATAAAGCCGGTGGCATGCAACATGTTGTTAAACAAAAGTGGGGTGGTAACGATGTACGTAAGGGTGAAAAGGCAGGAAGCTTCTAAGGGCATATTGTATGATAATAAAAAAAATTACAATAATAAAAATACACAAACACACAAAATATTGATAACTTTTCATTTATCTCGCTAGATATGGCTACTTTGCTCTCTACTGACCTCTATTACTTGGGTTACCTACATAACATTCTACAATTCACGCCTAGTTGGAGTTTTCATAACGAAAATTGTCAATCGCTGGTATATAAAAGGCGCATATTTTAAAATTGGTAAGTTTTCTTAGACAATTTGGATCGCTGAACAAAAATAAATGAATTCTTATTAAATTTATAGGTTCCGTAGCATTGAATCCGTTGGCGGGCAAAATTATGTTTCGTGATTTTGTCTATATAACATTCGATTATTCAGTGCGTGTACAGGATGGTTATTTCATATTTCGCTGGTGGCGATCGTATGTTCCCAAAGATGTTTCCGAAGGTATTTTCTTTTTGTTTTTCATTATTATATGACTTATTTGGCACTTTTACACATTTCAGATCTCTCCCATTCCGATACACGCCTCTCCGTACAGTTAAATGGTTTTGAACTTCACACATACAATCGCTCCGATCTCTATGATCAGCTTGAGAAAACATTTGGACTGAAACCTTCGCTTCTAATACCGGTAAAATGAAATAAAATATAATTTTGAATAATTCGGCTCATACGTAATAACTAAATGAGTATAATTTGTTGGGTGTAGACAATATGATAGTAAAAAACACGATTCGAAAGGAATTTTAAAATGACTGTTTTTCTACTACTACTAATACTTCTGGAAAGTTAGATACATCATTGATGCTTGCGTAATCGGCACGGAAAGGGATCATCGACCAAAGAGCTCAAAAAATTTTAAGAAAGCTTATACAAATTCAACAACGTTAGTTTCGTCTACGCTACCGGAACAACTTGGATTTAAATCCAGTCAAGGGCTGTGTTCAGCAGTATTCCCAAAAGATATAAGAGAAATATCCCATACTATTACAACAATAAGTGTTCTTAAACGTTTCAATTATTGTATCCAGAGTATGGCGACAGTAGAAGAGTGCCACAATAGAAGAGTGGTATTCGGGGTTTAAAACGGTTGTCAAGAAAAAATTAAAAAAAAGATGACATACCGGAAATTGTGGATTCGGTTTGTCATATGAGCACATATTGGATTTTATAGGAATTGAAGATTAGTCTGAGAATATTTGGAAATAATCGAACATTTTTGCAGAAATTAAAGTATTTTTTGGACACAGAAGCCATTAAACAGGCTTGCAAAAATAACATGAAATTTCGTCTGGCGAACTAAAAAACCTTACGAAAAGCTTTTAGACCATGCAAATCAGTTCGAGTACTGTGTTTGAAGAGTCTAGTTTGAAACAAAAAGAATCAATAGAGTTTATGTTAAAATGTTTTGCTTTTAATTTCAAAAAGTTCTTTTACAATTTTACTAGCAATTAATTTATGTTTATCTTCATACTCCCACAGACTGATAATTTAACTGCTGAAGAGCGTTCGAAACTCAAAGAGCACACCATGAATATGGAGAATGCGCGACAAAGCAAGCGTGAAAGCGTCAAAAACTCAGAAGCTATGAAAGCAACTACTTGGCGTGATTTAATACCGGTGATAAAGATGGATATTTGTTCTGGTCGTTTTGTCTTCGGCAATCGATTGACACCTACAACTCTGTCCATTTCGGTCGAGGAGGCGCATTGTACGTACAGTACTAAACCGGCTGTTTGTCGGCTCGATAATTTTATGCATTTCGTCAAGGCAAATATCGAAAATGCAAAAGTTATGTTCGCACCCAGTCCAAAGTATACGGGCTTAGTAGATGAACCGCCTCGTTACATGGGCGAGGGATTCGTGGTTATGATGTGCAATCAAATGGAGTTGTACTTTTACATGGATGAACCGGGTGTGGTGCCAGAAGAGCCAGTGTTAATTATACTTGCTAATGGTGATGTCGTGGAACCATCTCCACCGGTGTGGGGTATCAATATAAAGTGTTTGAAAGGCACTGATTTCAGTTATGGCCCATGGGCAGATCGTCAACGTGATCACCTGTTTAAATTCTTCTATCCACCCGATTGGCAGGAGATGAAAGTTACTCCCACCCCTAAGCCAGGTGAGCTGCGAAGTTATCAATCGTTCGATGTAACACTCTGTGTGCTGAGCGAAGCCACAATCGATATACTCTTTTCGAAAGATAAAGAGACAAATGCCATGCATATCACTGTTGGTCCAGCCTCATATGTGGAGGTGACCATACCGTGGGTAACACACAGCGATGGTTATACGTCTAAAATTCAAGGGCAACTATTTCACGTCGAGGCCACCACTTCGCTGCAGTATCGCAGCCTGGCCGAGCTGGAATCGCTCGAGTACAAAGTGCGCATACACTATCCAACGCGCTGGAATGCACCGCAGGACTGGAGCATCGCTTTGACTGGTTGTAAGGCTACGGCTTTCATCGTTTACAAGCATAAATGCTTCTTTCAGGATCTCATCGAGGATTGGGCCAGCAAGGCGCGACCTGATATACTCGCCTTTGTGCCGTATACGTGCAAATTCAATATACTTTTGAATGAGTTTGAGCTTTTAACACTGTGCAATGAATACAATTGGATTGACTGTTCCAGTGCCAATCAAGAGAATAATCATTTGGCCTTCTGTGGTGATGTTTTCGACATGAGCTTTGCGCTGCCGTTCGATGATTTCCTGCCCAAAACAGTAACCTTAAAATTTTGGATACACGGCGAGGGTTTGGATTTGAGTTTGTATGTGCCAGAGGTGTCTTCTACGCGCCCCATTGTATTGGCTATAGATGAAAATGCGCGTCTCTTGACACGCGGAGGTAAAGTCAAAAGTCGTCCTGAATTGTATACAAAAAAATGGCGAAAAATATGCCAGCGGAGGTGAGTAATCACGAAATTTACAAAATATATTTGCTTTTTCATAATTTGCTTTTCGTTATAGTGCGGGTTGGATAGACTGCTGGACTGTGCCGATAGTAGCGCTCTCTATACAGTATGTTTATCATCCAGTGCCACCGTTAGGCCCAGATCCGCAAGCTGATATAACTACGCCGGAAAAAGAAGAAATATTATTAAGTCCCATGCGCATCCCTAAAATACGGAAATCACCGGTTTCCAACTGGCAAAAGCCGGAGCAGCATAAATTCGATCCAGCAACTTTAGCGGCCGATCAAGTCACCGTCGAGCTGGAAATAGGCTCCTCGGTACTCATGTGTTACGGCAACGTATTGCGTGATTTTATAAATTTAAAAGAAAATATCTTTGGCGAAGATCAAAATTTCACCGACATGGAGCAATCAAATGTACAATTGAAGGAGAGCAATTCAACGAGCACAACAACAAACCCAAAGGATCAGTTGCTATCGAAAGAAAAAGATATGGCGACAAAGTCCATATCAGAAGTAACGGTGCCGGAGGAGAAACAAAAACCGTTCGATCCACGTTTGTATCGACCTTTGGAGGTAATCGTTTCGCTCATCATACACGATATCCAAGCGCATATTATGAAGAACTGCAACGAAAATGATCCGCCTTGTCCGGTGGTGCTAATCGAACGTTTCGGTTTTGAGATGAATAAACGCTATCACGAAACAACGCTTCAGGTGTTGGTTAGTCCGTCGTATTTGATCACTTCCGATTTGGTGGTGCGTCCTAATAGAGATAAACATATAAATCAAGGGCACTTGTTGCTCTCAGCGGTGCAGGTAAATCAAAATCAAGAAAAGCCTATGCGTACGTGTCTGAACTATGCATAAACTCTTTAATTTCTATAGGTACGTGGCCATGCAATGTTCAGCAATGAAGGCTGTGCACTTGACGAAGACACTTTAGAGTATTCTTGGTTGGTTGAAGTTCAGCTTGGAAAATTATCTGGCAAACTTACATTGCCACAGCTTTGCAATGTTGTTGTTGGCCTAGAGACTTTGGTACTGCTAGCGGTGGATCCAGAAAATTGTTTGAAATCCCCAAAAACGGTGCGTAATTGTCATCACGGCGTGCCGAGCAACCAATGCCCACACACTAAAGAGGAAAACAAATACAAATGCCCTTCAGCTGAAGATATCAAATACAAAATGACGCGTGTGTCTATAGATGCAGTAGATGTGTATTTAATTGAGAGTGGAACAGCGTTACATGCCTGGGTAAGTAATGTTAACATAAACAGAAATTTGATTAAAATTCCAATATTAATTATTGCATTTCTTAGGTTTCGCCAATCCGCTTGGCCAATTGCAATTTGCACGGCCAACGTGTTAAGTCTGGCATCTCTGGTTTGCTGCCGTCAATACTGCTACGCCTCTTCATGCATAACGGTAGTTCGTACTCAAATCTCACCAACTCTTACAATACCAACACTACTGGCAGCAATCGTTCGGGTAAAATGCGTCGTTCGGAACAGGATTCAATCAAGTCAGAGCAACAACAGTCACAACATAATATTGGCAAGCCGAAACGTAGCTCGAACTCGTTTTCACAACGACGCGATTCACGTGAAGAAAGCAATAGAAAATTGCGTGACAGTTTCTCGGAATGTAAACGCGCTTACGAGACTGAATTCTTCGAGAATTGGATTGAGGTTGGTTGTACTTCATTGGGACCGATTTTGCTGGAGGGCGCATCGGCACTGCCCATCCCTGATCATAAATTGCATATCGTGCAGCACAAGTAAGTCTTTGAGGGTATGCAAGAATAATAAAGTGAACTACTTGAAGTGTTTAGGAAGTGAGTAGTTAAAGCAAATATATTTAAAATGCAGGCAATGGCATGAATCCCAGTGTATTTCTGCCATGAAAAAGGTGCTCATAACAAAACATCTACACAACATAAATAGGAGAAGGAGCTCGGCCAAACACCCAATAAAGGGCTTAAGTGCCAATTATATAATATACTTAGTCTTGCCATAAATTCTGTGACAAATTTTACAATGCGTACGGCGCGAAAAAATTCTCTGAAAAAAGTTTCATTACTTTTGCCTTTGTTCACATTGTCTACTTATTTATTATACTCTTTTTCCTGGAGTGGGGAGTTAAGGAAAATCGCATTGCGGTAAAAGTGCAAGAGAGATTTAGGAATTGCTGAAAAAGCTTAATATTGCGAGAATGTTTGTTTACCGCACCCAAGCGTCTGAAGTGATAGAAAAAGATGTGGTATTCCTTGTCTGGTTCGAACCAGTGCAGCCAAAAATGCCGTTCAGAAAGAATTCGCAGAAATCCCCTAGAAAACAGAAAATCATGTCCAAGGAAATGAATGTATCGACCAGATCCAGTTCAAGACTAATTAGAGAGGATCTCCACTGGTCATCTTTTGACAATGCGCTTGAAGAAAATTAGGCGCGACATATGCAAACAGCTTCTTCGGTGGCACGCGGTCTTTTCACAAATGAGAAAACTTTCACTGTTGAAGAAGTTTTCAATAAGCAAAACGACAAAATCTATGCTAAAACTTGTAAAGACGCAAAAATGTTGTTCCAAGGGTTCAGCGTGTAAAGGCATGACATCTCATCATTTCGGCGAAAAAGAGGTTAAGAGCGGGGCAAAAGTGTACTAGAAGGATGCCTTAGAGGGCGTGGTGAGGCAGTTGAGCAGTACTCTCTTCAATGGAGAGCGTTGGATCTTCCAGCAAAATTCCGCTCCAGTCTATAAAGCAAAAACCACCCAGCAGTGGGTAAAAAACAATATTCCTTCGTTCATAGCCGCAAAAGATTGGACGTCTGGAAGTCCAGATCTGAATCCATTTGAACTACAGTTTGTGGTCCGAATTGGAGAACAAGACCTATCGAAGGCCTCACAGAAATTTGGAGAGTCTCAAACAGTCTTTGGTTCGAGCAGCCACGTCAATATCCATTCAAACCGTGCACCCAATCCTTTGAAGGCTTGTGTAAAATCAAATGGTGACCATTTCGAATGGAAATTAAAATTTAAAATTAAAATTAATATTTGCGTGATTAAATAAAACTAACTTCATCAAACAAAGTACAGGGTGATAAAAAATAACTGTATACAAACTTCTCTGAGCAATTAGATGAATGTAAAATTTTTTTGGCGAATGCTCTTATTTTGTGATTGTTGAGGGTGTTTTGAAGTACAAAAAAAGTATTCGTTTCTGTTCCAGCTCTTTTTAAATATTTTGTGTAACGATGTCAAGTAGTCGCTCAGCTATTACAGCCCTGAATCAGCTAGTAGCACGCAACTGCGAGATAGCACGGAAGCTTGGAATTCACACGTTCATTGGTTTCTCGTGCAATCAAACGATTTAAGGAGCTTGGTAATGAAGGTGACCGTCCTGGAAGAGGAAGATAACGAATTGTTAATACTTCCAACAACCGAAAAATCTTCAAAAAAAGAGTTCAACGAAATTCTATGGCCTCGATGAGGAAAAGCAGCATCGTGAGACAAGCATCAATCGTGAATCAATTCGCCTTATAGGGAAAAAAGAACTTGGACTTAAACTTTATAAACTACAAAAATGTCAGCTGCTCACGGATGAAAACAAGAAAGTAAGACTCCAAAGATGTCGCTCGCTCCAACGTCGTGTCGCAGGTACGGACTGGGAAAAAATCGTCTTCACGGATGAGAAGCTGTTTACCGTTGAACAAGCTCACAATCATCAAAATGACAGAAATTGGTCTACAGAAGCCCCTGGACCTTCGTCCATTGTTGAAAATCTTCAAAATCCAGCCCACAGAGCAAAAACAACCCAAGAGTGGTGCAAAGCCAATTTCCCCTATTTCATTACTTCCCAAGAATGGCCACCCTACTCACCGGATCTTAATCCGCTAGATTACAGCGTATGGTCGATTTTGGAAGCAAGGGCCTGTGCAAAACGCCACAAAACTTTGGAGTCCCTGAAGCAAGTGTTGCGTCGAGAGTGGGATCGCATAACGGTAGACGAAGTACGGCCTATAGCCCAAACTTTTTTGAAACGTTTGAGCTTGTGTATTCGAAACTGGCTGAATATAATGTTACTCAAACATTGTCTATTAAAATTTCACAATTTGTGCTACTATCTCTTCTTCTTAATTGGCGCGATAACCGCTTACGCGATTTTGGCCGAGATTAACAAAGCGCGCCAGTCGTTTCTCTCTCGTGCTAACCGGCGCCAATTGGACACACCAAGTGAAGCCAAGTCCTTCTCCACCTGATCTTTCCAACGCAGAGGAGGCCTTCCTCTTCCTCTGCTACCACCAGCTGGTACCGCATCGAATACTTTCAAAGCCGGAGCGTTTGTATCCATTCGGACGACATGACCCAGCCAACGAAGCCGCTGGATCTTTATTCGCTGCGCTATGTCTATGTCGTCGTAAAGCTCATACAGCTCATCGTTCCATCGTCTACGATATTCGCCATTGCCAACGTGCAAAGGTCCAAAAATCTTACGCAGAATCTTTCTCTCGAACACTCCAAGCGTCGCTTCATCGGATGTTGTCATCGTCCAAGCTTCTGCGCCATACGTTAGGACGGGCATGATGAGAGTCTTGTAGAGAGTTAGTTTTGTTCGTCGAGAGAGGACTTTACTGCTCAATTGCCTACTTAGTCCAAAGTAGCACTTGTTGGCAAGAGAGATTCTACGTTGGATTTCAAGGCTGACATTGTTATCGGTGTTAATGCTGGTTCCTAAATACACGAAGTCTTTTACAACCTCAAAATTATAACTGTCAACAGTGACGTGAGTGCCGATACGCGAGTGCGCCGACTGTTTGTTTGAAGACAGGAGGTACTTCGTTTTGTCCTCGTTCACCACCAGACCCATTCGCTTTGCCTCTTTATCCAGTTTGGAGAAGGCAGAACTAACAGCGCGGTTGTTAAGGCCGATGATGTCAAGGCCAGCGAGTCACCCTGTCTGAAACCTCGTTTGGTATCAAACGGCTCGGAGAGGTCCTTCCCAATTCTGACGGCGCTGCTGGTGTTGAGCAACGTCATCTTACATAGCCGTATTAGTTTTGCGGGGATACCAAATTCAGACATCGCGGCATACAGGTAACTCCTTTCCGTACTGTCGAATGCAGCTTTGAAGTCGACGAAAAGGTGGTGTGTGTCGATTCTCCTTTCATGGGTCTTTTCCAAGATTTGGCGTATTGAGAATATTTGGTCAATGGTGGACTTTCCAGGTCTGAAGCCACACTGATAAGGTCCAATCAGTTGGTTGACGGTGGGCTTCAGCCTTTCACACAATACGCTCGCTAGAACCTTATAGGCGATATTTAGAAGACTAATCCCGCGGTAATTGGCACAAATTGCAGGATCGCCCTTCTTATGGATTGGGCAGAGCACACTTAAATTCCAATCGGCAGGCATGCTTTCATCCGACCATATTTTGCATAGGAGCTGATGCATGCACCTTACCAGCTCCTCGCCGCCATGTTTGAATAGCTCAGCCGGCAGTCCGTCGGCGCCCGCGGCTTTGTTGTTTTTTAGCCGTGATATTGCTATTCTCACCTCGTCATGGTCGGGTAACGGAACGACAATTCCGTCGTCAACGATTGGGGTATCGGGATCTTCACATTCTCTATGACATGCGCAGCTGTCACCGTTTAACAGGTTCGAGAAGTGTTCCCTCCATAATTTAAGATTGCTCTGTACGTCAGTCACCAGATCGCCGTCTTTGTTCTTACAGGAAAACGCCCCGGTCTTGAAACCTTCTGTAAGCCGCCGAACTTTCTGGTAAAATTTTCGGGCGTTGTTCCTGTTGGCCAGCATCTCAAGCTCCTCGCACTCACGTATTTCGGCCTCTCGTTTCTTCTGTCGGATAATACGTCTCTCTTCCTTTTTCAGCTCTCTGTAGCGATCCCACATGGCTCGCGTTGCGCCCGATCGCAGCGTGGCTCTATAGGCGGCATCCTTTCTTTCTGCGGCAGCATGACATTCCTCGTCGTACCAATTGTTTTTTCGGGCTCGCCGGAATCCGATTTCTTCTTCGGCGGCGGTACGTAGTGAACGAGAAATGTTGCTCCATTGCTCGCGCATGCCGGTTTGTTGGGCAGTGCTCTCCGAGAGCAGGAGTGAGAGTCGAGTGGCGAATCTTCTGGCTGTCTGTTGTGATTGCAGCTTTTCGATGTCGAACATTCTTTGCGTAGGTAGATGTACGTTTTTTGCTGCACAGAGGCGGGTGCGCAGCTTGGCTGCAACAAGGTAATGATCCGAGTCGATGTTGGGCCCTCGGATCGTACGTACATCTAATACACTAGAAGCGTGTCTTCCATCTATCACAACATGATCGATCTGGTTTCGCGTTTTTCGATCAGGAGACAGCCAGGTAGCTTGGTGTATCTTTTTATGCTGGAATCTGGTGCTGCAGACTACCATGTTTCGGGCCCCGGCGAAGTCGATCAGCCTCTGTCCGTTACCGGATGTTTCGTTGTGCAGGCTGAATTTTCCGACTGTGGGACCAAAAATTCCCTCCTTGCCCACCCTGGCGTTGAAGTCGCCAAGCACGATTTTTATGTCGTGGCGGGGGCAGCGCTCATAGGAACGTTCCAAGCGCTCATAGAAGGAATCTTTGGTCGCATCGTCCTTCTCTTCCGTCGGGGCGTGGGCGCAAATTAGCGAGATGTTAAAAAATCGCGCTTTCATGCGGATTATTGCGAGACGCTCGTCCACCGGAGTGAACGACAGTACTTGGCGACGAAGTCTCTCTCCCACAACAAATCCGACACCGAATTTGCGCTCCTTTACATGGCAGCTGTAGTAGACATCGCAAGGTCCCATGGTTTTCTTACCTTGCCCCGTCCATCGCATCTCTTGGATGGCAGTGATGTCAGCCTTTACTCTCACGAGGACATCAACCAGCCGGGCAGAGGCACCTTCCCCATTAAGGGACCGGACATTCCAGGTGCATGCCCTCAAATCATATTCCTTATTTCGTTTGCAGGGGTCGTCATCAGTAAAGGCAGTTCTCATCCGAGGCTTTGTAATTCTTTTCATTGGGGGGGATTTTTAAGTGGCGGGTCCCAAACCCAACGCACAACCAGCTATCCTGGAATGCTTCGCCTTCTCACGTTAGCTCACTCCCGAACGGGTGTTCGGGAGCTACCCAGAGGATACGTGGGCTAATCCCGGCCGTTGTGAGGTGCTTGAACCATATGTAGAAGAATCGTCCTGGCCACTCCCAAGTGAATGGCGATCAGTAACTTTCCCCACTTGCGTGGACTTCTACACATGGAACCATTGCTACTATCAATGATACATTTTTTTCATTAAAAAATGTTGTATACACTTATTTTTTGTCACCCTGTATTATAATTTCATATCTATTACGGACTTCGCTTGTAACAGAACTTATGGCAGGACTAAGTATATGTATACATATTTAAAGCAAAGCAGTGACTAAGGAGGGATACAACTATTTTGCTGGCAACAAAGAATTTTACAAAAACATCTGAAATTTTTTCATATTTCGGGAAAATTTTAATTTTTTTTAACTTTATGTGTTGGAAAACTTTTGACACTATATTTGGAGCCTTAAAATCGGATCAAAATGACTAGTAATCGCATCCGTTCACATCCAAATAAGCAAAAAAAAGTCAAGCAGCTTAATTTTCCCACCTTTTATTTCAGCTTTCTGCGCGAACATGATGCCAAATACAAACGGTTATGGTTTTTGTGGAATGCAAACAGCAGCAATGCGACGCCTGCTCTACCACCATCAACTGGCACCGAAATTTCACGCTGTGGCTGCATTGGCGGTTGTGCATTCTTCGGCAGCAATCGCAATGGCTTGAAATTTTTCAAACCCTCAGCCCAAGATATACAGGACAACTACAACATAGCGCGTTATTTGTAAGTCGGCTAGTGAAATCAAAGTAAGCAAATTAAAAAGAAAAAAATACTTTCAGTATTATCAACAACAACAAGGACTACGGTTTTGGCGAGAGTATACTACATCAGGGCCAACTGGTGTTCCACACGCCACCCTACAGCTTGCATTCGGTTGCGCTGCATGATAGCGCCGATTTTAACGGTAAAGGTAAACATTACTGGCCAGCTGTGGAGTTGCGTAATGGCAGCCTTAAGAAATCAGAATTGTGCAGCAAAGATGTTGGTGGAAAACTGAAAATCGGTAATGCCATTGAAATGCCAGATATAAATGGTCGTAAATCACGCGAGAGTACAGGTTCGCCGAATACACTAGAGCGACGCAATAAACGTTATTCATACAGCACTGCTAGGTTAGTAAGAATGAGTAGTAAAAGAATTTGTGACGTTGCATTTTTTCTAACAGCCGACAAACCTCCGTTGAGGTGCCTTATGCGCGCCTTTTGGATAGTCCATCGAAGAAAGTGCTGCGGCAGGACTCTAACGAATCACAGTTGCAGGTAGCATTTCGACGCGGTTCGGATACAACTAAATCACAATCTCAAAACAATACTCTACGTGTGTCACCACCGAAAACCAGCATATCGGATTCGCGACTAACTGGGGAAGCCGATGTTGAAGACGAGCTGGAGGTAAATTGTTTCGATATTTATTATTTTATTACAGCTATGAACGTATTTTTTTTTTGTATGCACCTTTAAGATACCAGATGAGATGTCACATTCGGCGCCACATTCACATCCGCTCGAATTCGAAATTGCCGATTTACCGCTGCAAACACAGCTGTCCAATGAAACAGCCCTCACCAATGGTGGTGATCACTTGACGCGCGAAGTACAGCGCACTATTTCGCTGACATCGGAGAATCCCTCGGAGATGTTTTTCTCAGCCGAAGAGGATATATCGAATGTCATGTCGCAAGGTGGTTCCATTAAAAACCGCAACGGTTCGATAATTCTCTCTGGCAAGAAACGCTTTTCCTCAGATCTAAGGTAAACGATGTGCTTTACTGAGGCAAACTAGTTTATACCGTTTAAAATATATAAATTTCTATAAATTTTCTAGTATTGGCGCACAAAATGAGAACGCTGGCCTCACACTCTCCACCTATCGCAGCGATTTGGAGATTCACGCGCCGGAATCTAAAACATTGCCAAAGCGTCCTCAAAGCACCACTGAATTGGTATGCTTAAGATTAAGAATTGGGCGCGTTTTTACACACAAAAAAAATTCTATAATCGAACATGCCTACACCATTTTCTTACTTGATTTAGTATTGCAGCTTCCAAGCAATTTTTCTCATTATTTTCATATTAATCACAGATATACCTTCTAAGCAGTTGCAAAACTCGCTAAACAATACATTCGAAACTAAAAACTAAATCTAACTTTATTAGCTTACATATTTCCGTAAACGTTAAACTTTACTAAAAAAAAACAAAACAAAAAAAAAATACAAATTAAATTTTAATACTTCATATTTAATGTGCTAAGCACTCGTAAAAACTACCCATAATTTATATCTTTGTTATCAATTTATCAGAGAATCGATTAAGTATTTACTATGCATGTTTTTGTGTATAACTAAGCCGTAACTAAGGAACCTTAAAAACTCCCTTACATTTTTTCTATATACCTTTATATAAAAAATGTTCCACATGCAATTCTTTTCAAAATTCATCAATTTCATAGAACGAAGACGTGAGACGTATTCATGGTCTTGCCACACCAATCAGAAAACTAACAAATATTTCATCAAGACCTGAGTATCGACATTTTATTCATGATGTGAGTAGACTTAGCGCCAAATTACATCTACTATCCAACTACTACTACTTCTTGCTACCAAAGTCTTTCTATTACCAACTTGAAATTAAACAAAAATTTTTAAATTGTTATGAATACGTTGAACAACGTCTGTTAAAATTTGTTTGTAGCATATTCTTTATAGAGATTCTTTTTTTCGTTTTAGATATTCGAATTTTAATATTCTTGTTCGAATTAGATAATTCTAGGCTTTGTGTTTTATTAGCTTTGAATGAATTTTTCTACTTCAATGTTATTTATTTGCGATGTTATATTTCAAACTCAAATGCATGTACGTGAGTAAGTGTTTAATGGATTTAAGAAGCAATTTCTACGGGAAAGAAAATTTCTGTTCAGGATTTTGAATTATTACAAAGGAACTTTTATTATAGTAATTGGTTAATATATGGTAGTAATTTTGTGCTGCAATTGGCTTGTTCCCACTATTTTTATTTTAAAAATTATATTTCAACCTTTATGTAAATAGAAATTTCACGTATTTTCGTAAGGCAGTCTTATAAATTAGTACCGACTCACTTCCTCAAACTTAACTAAAAATTTAACTCCATACGCCAATAATCTTAATAGGCAATACTGTTAACTCTCTATGACTCTTATATATAGTCTAGTCTATAACTCTAGAAACTGAAACTAAAACTAAAAATCAAACTAAAAAATAACTAAACTATCTATCTAACTACTCATCCTAAACCGCAATTAGCGCACTTTGCACTTCTATAAGTCGCTGCTATTCTCTTCTGTCTCGGTTTTCATTTCCCTTAAGGGGGGAAGCTGGTCTAGAGCGCAAAAATGGGCATATTTTATGAATTTATTTTGACTCAAAGGAATCAATCGAAAATCTGTGAAATAGGTTTAATAATATAGCTTTCATGGTACAAATACAAAATTTTTCGTCTGAATTAATTTCAGAATGGCCGCTGTCCAGCAGTTCTCCTAAGGCGCCTTTTTTTCTAGTGGGTCCATTGCCGAAGACGTAAACTCCTTAATTTTTGTCCTGGATCAAAAAATAAAATTTTTTTAGTTTCTATATAACAACAGAAAGAGACGTACGTAGGATTTTTTCGATATTTTGTTTTTTCGCGAAATGGTGCACGTTTGAACAAAAAGTTACAATTTTCACTATAAAGAACCACATAAAATTGTTGATTAAAAAAAAAACTATGTAATATAAATAAAAAATCCTACGTACGTCTCCGGAGAAAGGTATTTCGAATGTATTGTCAAAATTTCGTAAGAATCGGTAAAGATTTGTTCGAGTTATGTCTTCGGCCAGTTTAAAAAAAGTGATTTCGAGAAAAACGCGTTTAAAGTTGTAAGTAGCGTTCGGGGCATACCTGCGAGGCACTGCCGTCGAATGAAAAATTTGGGCATTTAGACATTTTTGCTGGCATCCCTCATTTGGTATATTATTTCTAAGACCCTAAAGCACCTTTTAAGACAAAAAAAAATTTTTCGATTTTTTCAAAATTCTAGACCAGCTTCCCCCCTTAAATCATTTGGATTCCTTGATGGCTCTGCTTAGCACAGTCCTGGAATATTTACTTACATTTATTACTCTTCTTAATTTATGGAGATTTTAGCTCTGCCTTTGTTACCGGAAACGATTAGGATTTACATCCGGCCAACGTTTGCCATTCAGTAGTGTTTCCCCAAAGTGGAGAAAATGGAACATTGATAATGTTTTACAGTTTTACAACAACAATCACTGTAGATATTTGTTATAGTTGGGCCTAGTCTGTTTATGGTAAACATTTTAAGGTACGCCCGCAGATGGAAATCAAGATTTAATTTACATGGCAGCTGAAGTGGAGTTGGTGTTATTTTTTTAGATCGATTGGCTTTTTAAGATTCTACAATATATTTTTGGAATTGCAACTGAACTAACCTATCAATTAAAATACATCCGTTATATTACAAGAAAAACACTAGGAAATTAGTTCTTATATTACACTGCGTTACAAAAACGAACTTTTTTTCTGTCCTATGAACCAAATATACTTTTTCGGAAAGGGGGAAAAAATAAAAATACACGTGTATCGGCGATTTTCATGTACACGTCAGAATTTTGTTTTTTTATGTATAAAATAAAGAGCTCGTAGTCGGCCTGTGTGAAAAACTTTGGATAAATTTTTAACCCTTTTTCCGTGATCCAATCGCGCTGAATTTCTGCAGGCAGACTCGTGGAAATGTTTTTATTATGTAAAATTAAAAAAAAACAAATTTTATCAATTCTCAGATTTTCTTGGAATTTCTAAAAAAAAAATTTTTTTTCAAAATTTTCGGCATAACTTGAAGGGACTCCAAATTTTTAAACAACTATATATATATAATTGGCGCGTACACTTTTTTTTGGGTGTTTGGCCGAGCTCCTCCTCGTATTTGTGGTGTGCGCCTTGATGTTCTTCCACAAATTAACCTTTAATTTATTGTTTCATACAACACACTCTGTGACGTTTGTGTGTTTGTTACAGTTCCGGAAGTGCATGGAAAGGCACAGTTGTCGTTATTGAGCAGTTTCTGCGCAACAAATGAGTTGACAATTATAAAAATATTGTTGCAGAAATGATTTCGGCATATGGCGAAATGGGCATATTAATGTCGCTAAAGATCCATTTCCTTCACAATCATTTAGAAGCTTGTAGCGATGAACATGGCGAAAGGTTCCATCAGGACATTGCGGCTATTGAAAAGCGCTTTAAAGGACAAGACATTGCGCATATGCTTGGCGAATACTGTTGGTCTATTTGTCGCGATACTGACACAAATGCTTACAAACGCAAAAATAAAAGGCCTAAGTTTCTTTAAAAGCATTAAAATTTTTAATGTAACAATTTTTAATTTTAATGTAATAAAATTAATAAAAAAATTCGGGGTTTTATATCTCTATTGTAATGCGGAGTGAAATACCTTTCTTTTGATACCCACATCGGCATATCTCATGGAATTTTTTTTTTAATTTCGAACAGGTGGCAACCCTGTGAAACATTGTCAGTGGCAACACCTAGGTGAAAAGTCTAGAAATGTGATACACTATCTGTGTGCCCAATTTCATTCAAATCCGTTAAGTTAATCCTGAGATCGTGTGGCTGTACAGATATGCATACAAGAATTGCTCGCTTAAAGTTATAAAATACAATACAAAAAAAAAAATTGTGACGTGTACATGAAAATCGCCGATACACGTGTATTTTTTTTTTCATCCCCTTTCCGAAAAAGTATATTTGGTTCATAGGACAGAATGTGTGTAACGCGGTGTTATATAATATAACGGTATTTCACAACAGTTTAGCTGAATGGAGTTATATGTAGTTAGCTACAGTCTGTGCCAGAAAAAAGGAATCCCGATTATTCATGAAGTATATATGAAGTATGAAGGTATATATTATATTTAAAATTTTTTTACATAAAAGTATGTACAAAATTACGAGTCGCAATTACTCAATAAGCCGTGTAGGCGTCAGCGTTGTCGAGTATAGCTTGACATCTTCTCGGCCTACTTTGAACCAGCTTTTCTGCGTAGCTCGTCGACAAACAGGACTAAATTTTGCGAACTTGATGCACGAGTTGCTTTAAATCATGGACTGGACTTCCGGCAAGATGCGTTTTCATAATCCCTCACACATTTTCAATGGGGTTGGCGTCTTCCCAGTCCATTACTATGTCACCATTTTCTTGTTTCTCAATGTATTTTTCTGAGAGCAGTGATTTTGATGATGTGGAACGGTAGGATATGTTCGCATGCTTCAGTCGACGTTCGATGGTGTTGATACTCACATCGATTCCCTTTTTAGCTTAAGAACTGATTGTGCTTGGCGTAGTCACAAAGAAGGATCCCGCTTAAAAAGTTGGATGATCACTTTATCCTGCTTTCATGTCGTCACTCGCTTCAAGCTGCGCTCGGAAGAGTCATCAACATTTTTGTACCCCTTATACCGCTGACATCACAACAAACTTTTTTAATTTTTTAATCACTTTTGCAGACGCGGCGTAAGATAATTTCATCCCTTTCGAATGAGTGCATAAAAATACCGCCTCAAAACGCTTCGCTTCGCGTACTTCTCACTCATTTTTGTTTGGTTGCGTTTACGGGAAAGTTTCGAACGACACTAAACTGAGTTAGCACTGGCGTCGTAGCCCTTGAGAGGGACTATTATGCAGCAAAAAGCAGAACGAAATATATCTTAGAGTTACAAGAAAAAAACCGGTTCTTTTCTTCTGACACAGACTGTATATATGTATATTAAAATGTTTAAAACAACGAAAGCAATCGATTTACCCACATTTTTCTGTCTGTTTTTCCATCTGCCGCCCACGGGACCCGGACCGATTTCAAAAATCGAGTTTTTTTTATAAATAAAGCATAATTTTTTCCAAAAATCTTCTCAAATAGTAGTAGAGATAAATAGAGTAGAGAAGAGTTAAATCTTAAAAAGTCTGCATAAAAATGTTATTGAAACAATTAAATTTGTATGCTATTTTTTATCTGTGTTGTTTTGTTTTCTGAAGATAGGCTGAAGAAAAATCTGAAGAAATCAGCCAAATCTGGACCAATTTAGACTTCTTAGTATCATTTAAAAGATATTTTCTCACCTTCTTCATTTCTAGGAAAACTAACATTTTCAATAAGGAAAATTGTCTTGTAATTGTTATTTGGGTGCGTTCAATGTAAGGGGGAAAAATTATAAAAAATCAAAAAAAAAAAAAAAAAAAAAACCGGGTAATCATCTGTGTTGCCTCTACAACTATTCTTTTCTAGAGATGTTCTTGTTGTACCAGCATAAACATTCCCTATACATGGACGGAGAATGCTGCTGAAGTGACAATCCTTGGCCGGATATAAGTCCTGGTCGTTCCGGTAACGTAGAACCGACTGTCATGGGAACGCCAGTTTTTAGAGATCGTCAGTTTCGACTATTTTTCTTTTTTTGGTAACGTTCCTATATGTATATAATAGATGTTATATGTCAAGGAACAAAATTAAAAATACTGAAAGGGATTTTTCAGCAACTTCAAACTAACACTTTATTATACTAAAATTTATTAAGCTATAAAACCGCATACCAAAATTTTTTCTAAATTTCTCTAATTAAAAACTGTCGTATTTTAGTGGAAGTTTTTGTGAACTTTTTTTATTTTTATAAAATATTTGAAACCTGGGTTTAAAAAATAATGAGCATTAAAAAAATTAATATAGTCAATATTGGTCAAAATGTTGATGTGCTATGGTTTGTCGCGGACTGTTTATTATACAGTGCCGGAAAAAAAGTTCGCCGTACTCTTTTGCTTCTAAAGTATTTTTGCAAGTCAATTAAAAAAAATAGTCCAAACAAAAAACTTTTTTTTTTCGAAATTGACTTAAAAATTTATTTGTTTTTAATTTTTAATTTTTTTAATAGATTTTTTTTTAATTTTTATTTTATTTAATTTTTTTTTTGTATTTTTTTTTAATAACACTACTGGAACAATTTTTAAATAGTTTTTTCTTAGCAAAAGTGAAATGGATTTTTTCTAGCTACAATTCACTAACATTAGGGTAGTACGTTAACGGTACCCGGTGGTCTAGAGCACGAAACTTTCACCTATTTTCACGATTTTTTTTTGCCATTAAAAATTTAAAAAACGATGTTTCAACTTTTCGGGCTTATTAGTACGTTTATTGAGCATACAAAGAAATTTTTACTTTTGAAACAATATTTATTATAAAAATGCCGCTGAAGACGACCCTCTCGAAAAGTCGAACCCGGACGGCGTAGATGATTTCGAGACTTCTACTCATCTGAAACACAAAATACAAGAAGATTCTTAATCAGAAAGAGTGCAGTTATGGTCGGAACTAGAACAAATCGGAAAAATGAAAAATTGACAAAATGGCGCACTTTTGAAAAAAAGGTCGTAAAATCGATTTTTTTTTTCACTAGTTTTTTATTTAAAAAAATAAAAAATTATTTAAATAAAATTATGATTCTAGTTCCGACATGTTGTGAACAACATATCCAAATTTCAAGTAATTCGGTTGAATAGTTTTTTTGTTTTCATCCCCGCCGTGCCGAAAAAAGTCGTTTCGAGATAAATGAGTTTAAAATTTGAGTTACAGGAGCACGCGGACCGCTCTCTACCTAGTTAATGGACCGTGGAAGTTATAATATTGGGAATTTCTGCAGGAAAATTTTACAGTATATTCCTAAGATACTATACTTTCGAAATATTGAAAAAACAAAAAATCGATTTTTTTGAAATTTCTAGACCAGCGGGTCCCCTTAAGGTGGTATGAATTGAGTTACGGTGGGTATTAGAACGGGGTACTTAAGGCCAATGAACTTTGAAATGAACAAAAAATTGTCTTCTTATTCAAAATTCGATATTTCATACCTCTAAATGCCGATGATTTAATGAATAATGTAGAAAGGTTACCCCTAGGTTCGGCAAACAAAATTGTATTTTTTCGAAATTGGCTTGTAAAGTTATTTTAGACCCAGAACTTCTTTCTTGTAAGGCTAGACAGTTTACTGTAACTAATATACATATAACCTCAAATTACTTACTTCAAAATAGCGCCACTATACCCTCAATTTGTTGGCATAATATTTTATTTAGGGAAAATATTTTATTCGTTTAGTCTTGGGATGTTGGTAGATCAAGAAACGATTTTTTGGTCACATATTTAGGTGCTTCTTGGGTCAAGTATACAACTTACATATATCAGCATGCAATACAATTTAAAGTAGCGTTTTTCGTTTACCTTTTCGCTAGAATTTATTCAGCTTTCTTTGGAAACTCAGCGCTTGGCTTTCGCATATGCATTTGTTTGATACTTATAAGTATTTTTAATTTTTGAATTTTTTATTTTATTTTATTATATTTGCTTCTACATTTACTTCGCTACAAATTCTGCTGCTTTAGCTTTGAATGCTCCTTTCTTTGCTTACTATACTAGCGCAAAATTAGTCTGTCGCCAGTTAACTCACAACACAGTAGCTTTCTAGCACAATAATTGATTTTTTCTAAAGAAATGTAATCCTTTTTTGTTTTTCAAATTTCCTTTCTCCAGGTTGATTCTCGTGGCTCCTCCTCGGGCACACCTTCGCTATCGTCAAACTCTTTCATCTCGGCCATGTCGTCACAGGAAGACGTTGCACTTGTCAATCTGCATCAGCAAGTGAATCGGCCCATCATCGATTCACCACTACTGATGGCAAGCTATCTAAATCATTTGTCACAAGTGAAATGCTTCAATTGGACCGCTTGCGCCTTTCCATCAGGGCCAGACGTTTTCTCCACGCCCATGTTTCACGAGAACGAAGATGGCGGTCTAACCTATATTGGTAGCAAAATGGTGCCACATTTTGATTTGTACGCTTGTTGGCGTGAAATCAAAGTGGTGCCACGTTATGAGAATACAACGGGCAGCAATAGTTCGGCCACATTTATGGGTGGCCCAAAGTCGCATCCGTGGGATCCCAGTGTGCTATTGAAAGAAGAAGAGAGCGACAAAACGACAAATGGTTTCGACGATGGCGAATTTATGAGTTTACAGGCGGAAGGTGCAGCCTGTACATCGGTGGTGGCGCGCTTGAAGGGACAGGTGAATGTCTTCCTCACACCATTGATGCTGGAAGGATTGCAGCGGTAAGTAAAGGAAACGTTTATTGATATATACAATCTGTATAATAGAAGTGTGAGCGCCATAACCTAGAAACCATTTGGTCAATTCGATTCTATGGGCTTATAATATTTATCATATGCAAATTATTTAATCAACTGTATAGTCACCACCATTAGCTGTAATGGATTTACATACATCTTCGAGTCATTCTTCTTCTTGATTGGCACGATAATCGCTTACGCGATTTTGACCGAGTTCAACACAGCACGCCAGTCTTTCCTTCTCGTGCTTTGCTGTTGTAGCAGCATAAACATTCCCCATTCTTACATACGGGGAATGCTGCTGGAGTGGCAATCCTTGACCGGATATAAATCCGGGTCGTTTCGGTAACGTAAAACCGACTGCTCGTGCTAACCGGTGCCAGTTGGAAACACCAAGTGAAGTCAAGCCTTTCTCCACCTGTTCTTTCTTTACAGAGGGGGCCTTCCTCCTCAGCTACCACCAGTTGGTACCGCATCGAATACTTTCAGAGCCGGAGCGTTCATATTCATTCGGACGACATAACCCAGCCAACGTAGTCGCTGGATCTATGTCTATGTATATGTCGTCGTAAAGCTCATCGTTCCATCGCCTGCGATACTCGCCGTTGCTAACGTGCAAAAGGCCAAAAATCTTTCTCTCAAACACTCTAAGGGACTCCTCTTCGGATGTTGCTATCGTCCACGCTTCTGCGCCATACGTTAGGACGGGCATGATGAGAGCCTTGTAGAGTGTTAGTTTTGTTCGTCGAGACTTGCTACTTAGTTGCCTACTTAGTCCAAAGCAGCACTTGTTGGCAAGAGAGATTCTACGTTGGATTCCAGGCTGACATTGTTATCGGTGCTAATGCTGGTTCCTAAATAAACGAAGTCTTTTACAACCTCGAAATCATACTCTGCCAACAGTGACGTGGGTGCCGATACGCGAGTGCGCCGACTGTTTTTTTTTTGTTTTTTGATGTTAGAAGGTACTTCGTTTCGTCCTCGTTCAGCACCAGAACCATTCGTTTTACTTCTTTATCCAGTTTCGAAAAGGCAGAACTAACGGTGAGTCATACTTTGTGTTAATTTCTGCGCAAGTTATGGAGGAAATCGGCTCCAAATCAGCCGAATTTGTCTTGCTTACTGTTTGACCATCCATATTTCGTTTTCCTTAACGGTTGCTCAAACATTTTCAGTAGGGTTAGCATCAGGCGACTGTGAAAGCCGTTCCAACATTTCAATCCCATTCCATTTTGCTGTTTCTACCCTACGCAACTTCAACTTCCATGCTTCGGATCGTTGTCTTCTTGGAAAATCCAACGTTGGCCAGTTCTTCCAAACTTTTTCGCAGCTGACCGTAACATGGCAATCCTTTTTGGTAAATTGTATTCATCAAAACTGCATTCAAATTGGCGGTAAACACAAATAAACGGCCAAATCCTTTTTCGGAGAATCAGCCCCAAATATGAACCTTAACTGGGTGCTTAACAGTTCGTTGAAGTTGTCAATTATCAGCAGTACACCAGCACCGACGCACACAACTATTCGCCTAAAAAGAAGATTCGTCCGTGATTGCCGGTCACGCTTTTTTTAGACAGACTGTATATGTGTATATATATGCAATTTTATTAAAGTCATAAAATATAATTTAGAGACTATTGTAAATATTTATGTATAAATGTATTTAATCTCTTGGGTCTCGTGTGTGTGTGTGAGTGGGTACTCAATTGCGTTTTACGCGTATGTGCTCCTTTTTTTCGCCGCCCTCCTCATTATTTTGCTCTTGATCACGCGGAAAAGAGTTCTCCAACTGACGTATGTATTCGGCATCCACCGTAGCCTACTAATGCACAAAATAGAGTTGAGACCGCATAATATACAAAAGACCCGAACACCCCAAAATTAATGTCTTGCCTGTTTTATTTCATGTCCATTTTCGCGTTTTGTGCGTTGATTCTCTGTTTGCTCCATGAAGGGTAATAAATTTTGTCGTGGTATCTTGAAATGCATCAAATTGCGCGTATCTCTTTGTGGTTCATCGATATCGTCGTAGTAATTTTTGTTAATCTCATCATCAATGGGGTTATCATCGAAGGTGCGGTCACGTGGTGGGCCCAAGGCATAGTTTCGGCTAGCCAAGAGTACATAAATAAATTTAATATCAAATGCGTGTAACATTTCAAGGATTTTGGTTACTTTGTACCTGTCATAATCGACATAATCATAATCGGGCGCATCTGGCTTGTCTATCAGCTGACTTAACATCTTCAAATCTGCTAGCGATAGGTCGTCCAGCGCCATATCGATTTCAGCATCACTTAAACCTTTCGTTGGATCGCCTTCATCCATTTTAGGCTCTGTATCTCTTCTCTATAATTGAGAGTGAACAAGTTAATCAGGTGCCAGTGGCTACTGCTTTGAGCGCCCATACGTGATAAACGTTGAATTGCTGTGTCTGTCCTTCTTGCAAGCACATCAAACATACAAATATGCAGCAAATTGTTATTGTTTGAAGGTGAAACGACATTTCTTGCAAATTGTTTTGAAAACATCTTGACGTGTCTCATGATTTCCAACGCTTTGCGTTTAAAAATTTTCATATGAAACAGGTACAAGTATTTCATTTTAGTGATGGGAATTGAAATGAATCGGATCAGACACCGCATCACTCACATAGAAAAGGGTGCCAGCGTTGGCTAATTAGAATAAGATCAGACTGACTGGGAATAGGAGTTTTGCGCCGTATTACCTCGTTTCTCGAAATATTTTAAATGCGTTGCTTTTTGCTGGAACCACACAACAATAAACGGAGGACAAGAAGAGTCAGTGGACTATATCCCAATCCTGTGTAGATGACTGTGCAATCGCCTGTGAGAATGCCCGCGACCATTCTCAGTTTATCCTTAGGGAAGGCTATGACTTTGCTAAACCTCTTTTGATTATACGTGTTTCGTCAGGCGTAGCCCCCTAATTTGGTGCCAGTTAACCTTCCTTAGTCTTAGCTCTTCACTCCTTAGCTGCTCCTTGATGGTGTGTTGAGCAAGGAAGGGCTCAGGTTTAATTGGTAAGGAGATCGCAGCCTCCAAAATGTGTTTTTGTCATAAAAAAGGTTCTGGTAAAAAATAATCTGCCGTTCGGAGGTGAATGAAACTGTAAGTGCTTTCATTTGTGGAGCAAAATCAAGACATATACCGTACCACAAATTGGACAGAGTTAAATATATGTGAGGTTCAGTGCACTAACCAGGGCTAGTTTATTGAGGCGGCACTCCTTGGCTGGGAAAAATCCGAATAAAATCCGCTGTAGAAACGCAGCCATGGGAATGATTAAATCTATGTCGCTATGTCTGAATTTCATATTACGCAGAACTATGTAGCCGCGATCAAGGCTCTGGTGACGTCATGGTGCAGATCCAAACTAGTCAACTCCTGTAAGGAGGAGATCAAATATCTTGGGTGTGCAGGTAAAACACCTGGATTCCAGGACATAGGAACATAGAGGAAAACTAAATTGCTGATGAGCTTGCCAGGAAGGGAACTGAATTGGTCTCAGAGACCTCCTACCCGGTCAACGGCATCTCCCGGACTGTAGTTAAAGGGGAATTGCACAACTTATTTCTCAGAAAAGCGCAGAAAATATGAAGCTGCATTTCTTCATTTGCTAAAACCCTTGGGCCCCAATACAATAGACGGAGGACTCAGAAAGTCCTGGGGACTCCACGCCATTCAATTTTCAAGTTCGTAGCTGTGTTTACCGCTCGTTGGACGATGGGCACACCTTCTGGTATGGGCACACCCTCTAGGTATACCATTCAAGTAGTTGTGCAGACCTTTCAGAGAAGGTGACTGTTGAGCACTTTCCCTTTAAATGTCCGGGTTTGGCAGCTAGACGATTAAGGTCAATGGCTGCTCCTTTTTTCCACAATCTGGGGCAGTGCGCCAACCTAAATCCCATCAATCTTCTCCATTACATCAACAGCTCTGGCTGGTTATAGGCATTTGCCTGTTGCAGGTCTTTAAGCGACTACTTGGGCGTTCCAGAGTGGTACTGCAATCGCTTCACCTACCTTCTGAGATATTTTTCTCGACCATGGATATATGCCTTTTCCAGGTGAGGCGTCTAACCAAGTGAGGGGGGGGTTTCAGTAAGAGCGCTTCAACTTTTGAACTTTTTGAAAAAAAACACAAGCGGTTTGACTTTTTTAACTAATTTTTTTTTTATTATCGAGTTTGAACATATACATTTAAATATGAAATTCGATTTCTTTTGCATGACCACCGCGTGCACGTTTTACGAAGTCCAATCGTTGAACCCAATTTTCGACCACTCTTTTGCATAAATCGGCCGAAATTCCAGCAATTTCGCGATCAATATTGGCTCTGAGCTCACAAATCGTCGCCGGCTTGTTACTGTAGACCAATAACTTCACATAACCCCAAAACGGGACGGCTTGTTAAATGGACCGTAAAATGGCCGTAATGCTCTTAAAGTAGCAGCAACAGAACGATTATTTTCATAAAAAATTTGCACGATTTGCAATCGTTGCTCAAGTGTGTAGCGTTCCATGATGAAATGTATACTAATGAAGTTTACAAATGACAAGTGAAAAATAAAAAATATTGCGTCGTTCGCCCTCCCTATCGGAAAAAAGTTGAAGCGCACCTATTGAACAACCCTATATTTTTGCTCATTCACTTTAATGAGCCAGTTTCCTATTCACTGTTCCAAAAGGCGTATCCGAGCTTTGTATGTTTTTAGTCTCAAAACCTTTAATTTTAGTTTCTGCCACTTTGTGCTGTCACTTCAACTATTTACCTATTTATGTTACCTTATTTTGTGCATTTATTTTCTTTGGCACAAAACAAATTGAAATATATTTTGTTGCCATACCCCAACAGAATGGTGGAAGCCAGCATACCCACAATATCGTCACTGCATCTACTCTCGGTGGTCAATCACATACACGCCTCATGCATTGCAAAGGTGCAGAACGATAATATACTCAAGCGGGATCAAAGTTTGAGTTACTGGTCACAGGTGATTGTTAGAAATAAAGATATTTTTCTGGAAATTTTTCATGCGCTATCGCTCTTAATTTTCCAACATTTCTGCAGGTGCATTCGAATTCGAAACGTTCAACTACAGAGCGCAACTTACAAGGACCCGGCGACTCATTTCTAAGTGATGTCTATGAAGAGAGTATATCGACAAAGACGCAAGGGCTGATTGTACTACCAAAGGTTAGCATAACAATGCTGCAGTCGTCAATCATTGAAGAGGTTATCTCAGTGGCAGCGTTGGATAATGTGCAGGTAATTCCCTACTCCAATTTTTTCCCAAACAATTTTGCCGTAACTTTGGCTTTTGCAGGATCTCAGTTGCGTCTCACTTCTGACATTCTACATAGAAGGTGTGTCGACCAAATTCCATTTGGGTAAAACTACACGCGCATCCATGCACAATGTTTACATACAGCAAACTGTGCAATCGGGCAATAGCCACAAAAAGGGTGGCATTATGAAAGGTACACGCGCGCTCCTAGCGCATTTGTCCTCGCAAACGCGTCCGGACAACATACAAGGCGAGCCCATACTAATTGAAACGTCCGAAAAACAACTGGAAGAGTTGGTAATTACGCTTGATGTGGGGCGTGCGCATGCGCAGTTACGGCGGCTGAAAACCGAATCGAGCTGTGTCCAAGAATCGCCTATAATTGTTACCGCCATACCCGAACACAAAAGTAAGGTGCTCTTTGAATTGGTTAAAATGCCTGAAAGTACCGGAGGTGTTGACGGCGTAGGCTACATAATGTTCGAATGTGGCTTGGAGGGTGTGGGTGTGAAGATAGTGAAACGTTCACATTTTGAGAAATCTGAAAATACTAAAGAAGAACTAGCTGAAATTGCTGAGAGCGCCACAGAGGCGGTGGGTATTGTGCGTGGCGTTAATATAAGTGATTTGGTGGGCGGTGCAAGCGCAGATATTAGCGCAACATCAAAAGCGGAGGCAGCTTGGCGCTTGATTACCAAAAAGCCGCCAACACCTAAAACACCCAAGGAGAAGTTTCAAACTGCCTTGGAAAGTATAATTGTGCCAGAGCGCACGGAGAGTATGAGCGAAAATCGGAAATCAACTACGAAACCACAGGTCGATGAAGAACAGGAGAAGGGTAAAAATAATGGCAAAGAACCATTTGAGCAGAAGACACCAAATGTGAAGGAGACTGAGAAGAACTCCTCATGCGTAATTGAACTGAAATCGGTGTGGTTCAACTTCGCAGCGCCGCCTTGTGTGCCGATCACGCGGAAAATTGATTTAACCAGGTGAGCGCATGAAATTAAAAATGTTCTCCATAGATAAAAAAAAAAATTGTAATGCTACTTTTCAGACTCGATTGGAATCTTTTAAGTACTGCTTCACCCGCCATCACCGCCTGGATGAACCCCAGCAACCGCTTGGCCATAAAGATTGTGTCGCTGATGCGCGCTCTACACACGCGGCAAACAGCCATAGCCGCCTGCCTGATGGCAGATGCATTGGACAATGATAAAATAAAGCGCAGTCCCAAAATTAAAAAGGTTTGTGTTATGTGATGAAAACAAGAAATGTATATTTTCGTAAAAATTTAAGCATTTACAAAATAAAAAATGTATTCCACAGAGCCGCTATGCCAACAACTACACGCTGCTTTCGAAAACTTTGCAAGAGGATCCCAGTTGTCAACTTTGCTATATAATGCAGAAACTAGTGCTAGACGAGGGTGTGCAAAAAGTCGAGCAAATCTTCAAGCAAAGCGATGTGCCACATTTGAATACATTGCGACAGGTTAAGATTGGCTAAAATTATGCTAATTGGGTTTTGGTTTTTAACTAAACATATTTTAGGGTGTCATTGTGCTGAGTCGCCAGTGGAAGAACACACTTTACAATCCAATTCTATTTGAACATCAGTACAAGAATAAATTGGCACGTCCCATCAATGTGACATTTTCCTTTCCGCAACAGGAGGAAGAATGCGATGATGCTGAATGTGAAGGTGAAGCCGATATGGGTGCATATGCGGGTGTCGGCGATAATCCGGAAGAGAGTGAGAATGCTTTATTACTTGGGCAAACACAGCATCATCGAAATCATATTGGTATTTTTGATTAACCACCTCTCAACAAACACTACCGCGTTTTCCCCTCATTCTATTAAGACTTTCGAGGAGATTGCGTATACACTTTATTTTCTATAACTATATTCTTCTCTTTTTACTTTGGACTTGAAGCTACGCAGGCTTTATTTACTACCTCATTGGCTGTAAAAATATTTGAGATCAACAACAAGAATGCATTTTACAAACGCAATGTAAACTGCGTATTTCTTTGCTGTGAATATTTAATGCTTCTACGCGTTCTAAAGTTCTTTGCAAGCAATAATTGAGTACATTTCAGTTTATGGTTGAAATCTGTAGCTCTTCCCCACTCTCACTCTCTTTGAATTGTGTGAAAGTTCATCTTTGCAAGCATGCTTTTGTTTTATTTATGTTATGTTCTATGTTGTATGTATGTCCACTTTGTCTGGGTAATATTTTAGGCGCTTATTTTGTTATTTCTTTCATCATTACTTGTTTTTTATATCAAAATTCTTGTCAAGCACTCTTTCAGTTACGTAAAAATTTTGTGTTTGTCTTCACCTTGTTTGTGTGTTTTGTTTCACATCAAATTTGGGCCATCGCTGAAATGTGCTGATAATACTTTTCATATGCGCTAACTTTTTCGATCTAATACTCTGCACTTTCAAATATTTCTCAAGCTATATATCCAAAGTGTATAGTTTTGTTATATATACATGATTGTCTGACAGCGTTTACACACTTGTTTGATTTTTGGTTGGTTTTATGATTGTTTCAAGCTTTGTCACGGTACACTGTTGCACATGCCACTACCGCGATTGCAGCTCAAACAGGTGGCACTCATGTCTATAGCACAAACTATACTCAACTCGTTGGTTATTTTTGAAAGTGTGTGGATTTCTAATTTAAAGATTTATTACATTTTAGACACCTCACAGTTCGGTATGGGCTTTGCAAATGAAGCGTCGCTACATGGCGCGGCACAAAGATCAAACTCCACTTCACCAAATATACATTCAACGCGCAAAGGGTGAGCATTTTTTTAAACATTAAATTAGTACCTTTAAATTTGTTTGATTGATTATAACTGTTAATATGTTCAAAATTCATTTTATTCTCATTTTGTATATACGAACTTACATTTGTCTCCCGTTTATCCGTTTGATTGGCTTATATATTTACATATGAATTCATGTGCGCTGATTTTTATGCCATATGTGGGTTTGTCTGTTCTGTTGTGCCAATCGCTTTCACCAACGAATTTGTATACGTAAATGCATGCATTGCTTTCGCAGCAAAGCGCTTAGTAAGTGCTCGAATATTTCACATGGCAATTCATCTCGTTCTAGCATACAAATGCTGCCAATAATTTCTGGACTAGTGGAAAAGCAGGTGCCGGAATTCGGTGAGTAATTGCAAAATTTTTGATTGTGTAAAAAGTTCAGTAAGAAATTAAAAAAGAAATTAAACAAAAAAAATTGAAATTATAAATTGAAACAAAGGAAATAAAATTAAAAAAAAAAATTAAAATCAAAATTAAAATTAAAAAAAAAAGAATTAAATTAAAAGATTAAAATTAAAATTAAAAAAAAAACTTATTAAAATTATAACTTAAAAAAAAAGTTAAAAATTAAAAAAAAAAAATAGAAAATAACTAAAAAAAATTAAAAATTAAAAAATAACAAAAAAAAAATTAAAATTAAAAAAAAAAAAATTAAAATTAAAAAAAAAAATTTAAATTTAAAATTGAAAAAAAAAAAGTATAAATTGAAACAAAATTTTGTTAGTGTACTTTATTAAATTCACCATAATATTTTTATATTCCCCATAATAACGCCATCAGCGTGAAACTTCTTCGGTTACTGAGCAAATCAGTATTAAAAAAGGAAATAAATTAAAATAAAAAATTTTAAAAAAGGTAACCCTAAAATTAAAAAAGGTAAAAATTAAAAAAAAAAAATTAAAAACTAAAAAAAAAAAAATTTTTAATTAAGAAAAATTAAAAATTATAAATTAAAAAAAAAAAAAATAAGAATTAAAAATTATAAAATTTTTTTAGAGAACTTTATTATTATTCCCCATAATTACGCCATCAGCGTGAAACTTCTATGGTTACTGAGCAAATCAGCAGTGAATAATTCCTATACATAGGTTGGTTAGGTTAGATTAAATTGGCTGGCCGAAGTCACGCAGAGACCAGATTGTTCCATAGCGATACCAGGTCAGAGTCCTATTTTAGCGAAAATATGCATCACTCATGATGCACAAGATCGTACGGTCACAGCAAGATCCTCCTACAGAGACCCTCGCTGCTCAAAAACAGACTAGGCTACACAGTCCCCGACCATAACTTCAAGAAAGACTTTACGGTACGTTTTCCCTCGAGAGTCGAATGGGGCAAACGGAAGGTGAGTGGAAGATACGGTATTGAAATCTACACTGACGGTTCTAAGATGATCTGTGGTGTAGCAGCTGGCTTCCAATCGGAACCGCTCAACCTATCTCAGTCAATTCGACTTCCTGACTATGCCAGCGTGTCCCGGGCAAACCTATTAGCAATCAGAGAAGCATGCGAATCACTAAAACCCTACAAAGAAATTGGTCCAAGAGTAGCTATCCTTTTAGAAAGTCAAGCAGCTATCAAGACCATTTTCCATTTCATCCAGACTAGTTTCACAATGTAGAGAGTAGGAGCTAGAATTGCTTAGTCATTGGCTTGCAATTACTCTGATATGGGTTCCCGGTCATAGGATCATACGGTATAATGAGATAGCGGGTGAGCTAGCAAGAGAAGTTTCGGCACTCGACATAGCAGAAGCGGTGGCAGTCGCCAACCCACTCAACACAATAGAAGCATCCATTGCTTCACACTATCATGCTTTAGCCGAAAGAAGGTGGAAGCAATTAACTACATGTATTACAACAAAAACACATGACCGTCGTACAAAATCCAAAAGACGAAATATCTGTTAGGATGCTCTCGACCAAACATTTCATGCATCACTGCAACCCTTACAGGTCAGAATGAAAGTCTTCTACTACTTATGTGAATGTCTAGGGGTAGCTAGGGCAAGACTTCGCTCTTTTGTTAAGCCTTTCTTACAGCAAATTAATGAAATATCAGACATCAAGATAAAGAATTTACTGCTATACTTGGATTTCAACTCACAAAATGGATCTGACTTAGGCAAAAAAAAAGACATCATCACACGAGAACAAGGTAGTAAAACAGTGCTGGTCACTAGTTAGGAATATTTCAGTAGAAATACTCAACCACTTCAACAACAACAACAACAACAACAAGATGCCCGTACTGTTCGCAAATTTTAGGAGTCGCTCAAGCTCCAGTTCAGGGCTACATTCCAGTCTCTCAAAACTGAGAGCGCCCAGGTGGCATAGCCTAGTTTTCGAGATAGGCGGACAGTGGCATAGGAGATGCTCCAGGGTTTCTCATGTACCCGGCTCATTACATTTCCTGCAAGCGTTGCTAGGAGTTAGATTTAGCTTGTAAGCATGCGCTGCAACTAGGCAGCTCCCTGTTAGTACAACAACTAAAGTTCTACAGTTCCTTCTATCGAACGTTATAACCGATTCAGTATACCTGTCATCATATGCGCGTTTAACCATGATCCTGGTAACTATGCAGTTGGTTAAACTAAGCCATCTGGCTTTCGTTTTTCTCAGCATGTGCTGCTCTAATTGTTCTTGAATTGTGCACAGGGGCTTAAGTACCTGGCTTATTTGATCCACTGCAAGTATCGCGCCTTCTTTAGCTATTTCGTCCACTATCGCATTTCCCTCTATGCCCCGGAACGCGAGCTTGTTAACCCTCCGTTGGGCACCCTGGTCTGGCCGGACCGGTGTTCTACCAATTTTGCAGCTCATCTGCCTTATGTGGACGTACTTTTACTGTCGTATGTAAACTATTTCTCATCACCAGTAATCCATCTCTTTAAAATTTCTCTCACATCGTGCTTCGTTTTGTATATCCAGTCTTTTTCAAATCGTACTAAACTGTTCGGCAATGGATAAAAAGTTCCCTACAAATTCCTCGACCGTTTATATGATTGTTGTTGTTGGCAATCTTCCTCCTTATATAATATGACAATCTTCTCCAAGGCGCCATATAAATTTTCAATCGTTTAGAAATGTTCTGGACATCCTCTTCTGGTAGTTCCTTCAGAACGCAAGCCTCTCTCTTTTTCATCGTTAAAAATGCATCCAAATCTTGAAGGGACCCGCTGAATAAGGTAGTCAACCTAAACTGTTTACTTGATTATTTACTAGTAACTTCTTAGCATGCATTGAGTCGGCGTTTTGTCTCTATCTATGGTCTAAAGTTACACTTAAAATTTTAAACACAGCAAAAAAAAAAAAAATAACAATAACAACTATAATGTCAAATAAGTCTACAGATATAGTTATTTGTTGCAAATGAGAAAAGTACTGCTTTTAAAAGAGTTGCCGGCGTTTGGCCCACACACACTTCTTCTAAAGCAACGTTAGTTTCGATCTTAAATAGTCACACCTCGTATTGAAATGCAAATATTTTTTACTAAATAATCCGATTGTCCAAGTCATTTGATTTATGCCCGAGTTACAATATAAAGGGTTTTTCACTTGGCGCGGGTCGATTTTGGCGCCCTGTGGCAGCCATTTTGTTTTGGTGACATCTGTTAAATCTTTTGTTTATTATTCAGTTGTTTATGCCAAATCATCATGGCAAGTTACACGATTGAACAGCACGTTCAAATGATAAAACTTTATTATCAAAATAAGTGTTCATTAACGCAAACGTTGCGCGCATTGCGCCCATTTTTCGGTAGACGTGGTGGCCCTTCCAATTTCTTATGACCCATATTGAACCATATGGACCTAGACGACTTGTGGTTCCAGCAGGACGGCTCTACGTGCCACACAGCAAACACCATTTTATTCCATTTCAACATCTACCCGCCCTTATTGAAAAACCCTTTATTGGTAATTTGTTACTGAACTTTTTAGAGAACCCAATATTAAATATTTTTGGCAAATATGTCATATAAATCCCCATTTGAAAATTTCAGAGTATGGCGCATTGCAGGAGGGTTCATTGAGTTCTAGCAATTCAGTAAATAAATTTTGGCTTGGACCAGAGAATCAAAAGGAGGACTTGTACTTCTGGATGGCCAAACAACAGGAGAATAAAAAGAAGGATAACTCTGTTGAAAAGGAGATAATACGGCCGGCGCCGGTGAAAGTACCCGGTGTGGGCCATACACGTGGTGGCATTTTGCAGGACTCAATAAAACTGCTCGATGCGCATTTGATTTTCGAGCCATTGCTCACATGCTTGGGTGTAATGCCGCAACAGATGATCAACAAATTTGCCAATGCGGGTAATTATTATTAATTTATACATTTTAAAAACCAAATATATTATTATATATTATTTTACTGTTGGTCAATTAAAACCATTGCAGACATTTCATCCTTGGAGAATTTCGGCACCAATCTCTCGCTTATCGGCACCTTTGACTCGATACGTGTCGATATTGTGGTTAGCGAAGCGGGTGATAAGAAGAATAAATGTTCCAAATTGAATAAGAAATCCAATGGCACAGGTCGTCAAACGATAATGATGGATACGCCATTGTTTTTGTGTGAACGTGTCGGTGTTGAGTTGGAGGTGTTGAAGAAGTCCGATGGCATGGTGGATCAGGCGCGTCAAAATGTTATTTATATGTCGCGCAGGCAATTGAAAAAACACACAAGCACCGTTATCAACTTAAGCCTTAACATACGCTATATTTCACAGCAAGTAAGTAAATGAATTGTTATGTAAATGACACCCACACTGAGCTCAAATATACGTAATATGATTTACGTGATCGAATCTAATTTTTTAAGCAGTGAAATTGAAAATTCCGTACTTGTTTCATGTACTTGTCACTCCATATTTTTAAAATTCTAAATAAATGATTAAAATGTTTTATATATTGAATTACAGTACCATTTACACTGATCATACCATGATCAGATAAATTTTTGTCTGTATTTTAGTGTGAAAATGAATTTTTGTTTCGTCGCTCCAAAGTACGCAATACCACTTTTTCATACCGTCTGCTCCACATCATAACTTGTGCTCTTGAGCAAAACTTTTTCTCTTCCTTAAATTTACTTGTTTCAACCACGGAGCTTTACGAGCTATTCTGCCTGGTTGGTAGGTTCATGCTGTACTTAGTCTTGTCATAAATTCTGTGACAAATTCTCAGAAAAAAGTTCCGTTATTTTTGCTATTGTTCGTATGCATTGCCTACTCATAAATTATACTCAGTTTCGTGGCAAATTTCGCTTGTTAACAATGGAGTGTTGAGCTAAGAAAATCGCTTTCCAGTGATTGCATTGCAAAAGTGTAGTAAAAGTGCAAGTGAGATTTAGGAATTGCTGAAAAAACTTAATATTTTGAGAATGTTTGTTACGGCACGATTAATCGTTTTTCCCAAACGTCTGAAATGATAGAAGTGGTCGTCCTCGCGTGGTTCCAGTGCAGCTTTAAAAGCCGTTCGTGAAAGAATTCGCAAAAATCCTCTTAGAAAGCAGAAAATCATGTTCAGGAAAATTAATATATCGACCAGATCCATGACAAGACTAATTAGAGAGGATCTCCACATGAAAGCCTTTCGTCGCTCAACTGATCACCTTTTGACAAGGCACTTAAAGAAAATTCGACTCGACAGATGCAAGAGGCTTCTTCGGAGGCACGCGGTCAACGGCCATGAAAATATTCTTTTCACAGATGAGAAAATATTCACTTGTTGAAGAAGGTTTTAATAAGCAAAATGACAAAATCTATGCTAAAACTTCTAAAGACGCAAAATATGTTGTTCCAAGAGTTAAGCGTGGTCACCATCCAGCTGCCGTAATGGTTTGATGGGGAGTGTCTTGTAAAGGCGTTACATCTCTTCATTTCTGCGAAAAAGGGGTTAAGGCCGGGGCAAAAGTGTACCACGAGGATGCCTTTGAAGGTGTGGTGAAGCAGTTGATCTTCCAGCAAAATTCCGCTCCAGCCCATAAGGCAAAATCTAGGCAGCTGTGGCTAAAAAGCAATATTCCTGGTTTCATAGCCACAGAAGATTGGCCGTCTGGAAGTCCTCCTACAGTTTTTGGTCAGAATTGGAGAATGTGGCCTGTCGAAGAGCTCACAGGCATTTGGAGAGTCTCAAATAATCTTTGGTTCGAGCAGCCACGTCAATATCCATGGAAACCGTGCGTGCTGCAATAGCTAAATGGCCGAATCTTTTGAAGGCTTGTGTAAAAGCAAATGGTGACCATTTCGAATGAAAATTATTTTGTTTTGTTTTAATATTTGCGTGATAAAATAAAACTCACTTCATCAAACAAAGCATTATATCTTCATATCTATTACGGACTTAATTTGTAACAAAACTTATGGTAGAACTAAGTACAATCGATACCGTTCTCGCTGATACTGCGTTGTTGATTTCAGCTGCAATGACCTTTGATGACCTAAAGGGACCACTCTTGGCAGGATTCACAATTAAATTATCAGTAGAGCAAGTCGTTTTCTTCCTCTCTCACCTCATCAACTTTATAATGGTATCACAAAGCACGAATCTTTCTTCGTCCAAGTGTGCCCATTCCCTGGGCAACCATACCAACCTGACCTAACCTAAGTCGTTTTCTTTTTACCACCACGTCGTTATGTGGATTTTTTTAGCTTAAGGGGTTAGGGGTAGTCAGAGGCCCGAAAAAATGATTATTTTCAATAATTTTTTTTTGTTTTCCTAGTCAATTGCTTTATTTTAGAAAAATAAAAGCATATCATTAATACAACATGTCTCGACTTGAATTTAGCAAATTTGTGTGGCGCCCGTTTCTCCAGAAGTCTCTTCAAATTTTCACACGATATTTTTAAGATATTATCCTTAAAGAAAAAGCAAAAAAAAAACAAAAAATCCAATTTTTTATAATTTTGCCTACCCCTTAAAGGCAATTACAAAAAAATTTGTTCAACGGTCTCGAGCGACTCAGCGATAAATTTGTACCAATTTTTTTGTTTTCGAAGACTGAAAATAAGCCTGACAAACTGACAATCTGCTCGTCAACTGCGCACGACCCATCTTTGAAATAATTCTATTAAATATTAATTAAAAACGAACAACCTAATTCGCTACTTACGTTACATTCAATACTTTTCACTTAGTTAAAATGCCTTAGTACCTATTTTAGTGGCCACACAAAACTACGCTTTACGAAAATAACCGCATCTGTGCAACCAATAACGCGACTTAATATAACAGGTCTTTTAAATTCCCTACGTAGCAGTGATGCCATTTGTAGAAAAGGCGAAATTTCAATAATAGCTTTAAATTTTTCCGAGCGGTTCAGGCCAATCGATAGATAAAGGCAGCGTACCTATTTTAGTGACCTTATGTGTAATTAACATCAAGAATATATAACGAAATATTTCCGCATATACCATAGGTCAACATGCCTCTATTGCGTCTACTGCATCAAATCACAAACATGTATCAGAATGTTAAGGAGGCGCAAAATGAGTTTCATCAGCAACCGGATTTGACTAGGAGGTCGCATGCCAAAGATGAATGCAGCTTAGGTGAGCAAAATAAAAAAAAAAAAAATAAAAAAAATAAAAATTAAGGCCACTAAGACAATGCTTTTTCACATTTTAGCCTCAGAACCGAATGATATTGCGCCTTTCGGTTCTGTATCGGATCGCTTTGCACATGCCGAGAACTCCTCTGACGAACGTTATGATAAGTTCAATGAAATGATATCCATGACACATCCCATAGGCGGCAGGTGAGACTATTGAAATTATGATAAATGTTATTTCATACAAAAACTTACAAATTAATCGCTTATTGAAACAATACAGAGTGCGTCCCAGTGGCATTGGCCCTTTAATACAGCTAACCCCATCGCCAAATGCCAGAAATCGACCATCTAGTTTCGCCCAGAAATTACGCTCAACTGGCAAGTCTGTTAAAGGAAAACTAGGTAAGTTTCATTATTTTAAAAATGCTGCACAAGTTTAACCCGTCTACTCGTAACTCCTCAGGCTACACCAATCTAAATGAGGCCAACTCTTCGCCACTACGCGATAGCCCCACCACTTCAGTAGGTGAGCAGCATATGTTCAAATTATCGCTGGAGTCCAAGGCCTCGCTTAATGGCGCCTGTGCAACGAGCGTTAGCGGTGACTATAATACAATAACCAAAAATGGCTTCAGTGACATCCAGCCGTTGCTGCAGACGCCAAATTGTTGGAAAACAATTTACAATTTGCTAGAGCTGTATGGCACAATGCCTGAAACAAAGACGGTGCAGCGCAGCTCTATGTCTAATGAGGCGCACGATGCTGCTAAATATGGCGTAAAGAAAACTCCTGTGGGCGGCTATATGCGGCAGGATACGCGCAACGACGAAGACGATGCTACGAGTGCGCCAACGCCTTTGCCGCAGCATCGTGAACTTGTGGGTAAGTGTAGTTATTGTTGATTTTTGTATATTGCAAAAAATGTGAGCCATTAAAATATACGCTACTATATATTTCCTATCGCAGAGACCCTGTCGCAAGAAAAGACGCGCTTAGTTGTCTTTGGTGTTGCGAAAATTCACAAGACGCGTTTAATGGCGACACTGAGTGGCTTAAAACTGGAAGCTGAAATCACTACATTGAATGGCAGCGCTACTTGGCGTAAAAAAGCGCGCCCAGTCTCACTAGAATGCTCACTAACGGGGCAGGTAGGACGCACTATGATTGTACTTTTGGAGGGTGTTGCACCAAATCAACAGTAAGTCGATTAGCGCTGCTGTTTTTGAAGTAACTATAACTTAAACGCAACATTAATTTCTCTATTTTGTATAGAACTGTGGTGAAAGTGACTGTGGGCAAGTGTCAAACACTCTATTCCAGTCTGACAAAGCGCGGCAAAGATAAGAATAGCGGCTTGCTCTCCATCGGTCCTGTGAACATCGAAATACCACAACATCCCGTTGCACTTCACGGCATGATGACACGTAGTTCGAAACAACTCAGCTCTACACTGCAAGAGCTCCGTGTTGGACGGAATTCTGGCCGTTCTGCGTCGCGTACGCACAATCCAGACGAACCAGAATCTCCATATCATTCACGCGCCGCCAGCAAAAACGTCGATGCGAAGGAGAAAACACAACCGCAACAGCAACCCAAAAAGAAACACGTACCACCTCATAAAGTGCCAGCGCAGCAAAATGGCCTACTGCAGCCGTTGGTCATGCAGTTCAATATTCTACTGCATAGCTTGTCGATAAACGCAGCACTATTGCCTTCGCTACAAGCGCAATATCGCATGAATTGTGTCAGTTCGACGGGTGTGACGGGTAATCGCGCGAAATTCGTTATTGATTTGCCGACACATACGCTCAGCTTCAATACGAAAATACAGGTGCGGGTGAGTAGATATATTCCCTCACACTTTTATTCAATCAATTGCGGTAGAGTGGATTTACATATTTGCTTGTTTTTTGTAGAATGAGATGAATTTGCCATCGGAGGCTTGCATTGCGCTGCCTCCAGTGCACGTGAGCGCTGAATATATACCTGAACATCGACAAGAGGTACGCATGCAGGCGTGTAAAACCAAAACTTTTCAAATTTTACCTATCTTGTGATTTATTACTTACTAGGAGACAGAGCGCGTCGAGGGTATTATATTGCGTCGCGGTGGCTATGTGAATGCCTCAGCAGAGATTGGCGAATTCGAGCGTTGCTTAACAACCGATCTGCTTAATCATTTAGTGTTTGTGCAGAAGGTTTTCATGCGCGAAATCAATGAGGTACTACAAAAAGTGTATGGCGGTGAGAAACCGGTGCCGCTTTGGTCCGAAGATAGTGTAGATACAGCTAGCGTACAAGAGTCCTCACTGAAGCGTATACTCTTTTCCATCAACATATCAATGAAGCGCATACAATTGACCGCTACAACACCATGTTCGTCAGCGGTGCGCTTTGAGACTGGTACGCTGGAATTGCATTTGTCCAATCGTGTTAAGAATTTGGGTGAAGGCAATGATCGTAAAATGTTTGGCAAGGCACACATTGATTTCAATCTCTCGCTTGGCCAAATTATACGCAACGTAATTTTCGATGAAGCGGAACCGGAGTTTCAGCAGTACGCATTCTTCCACACGACCATCGGCTTGCGTAACGCCTTCCAAGATGAGTTGTTGAATGAAGACAAAGAATTGGTGCTGTTGAAGCTAAAGCGTCCACTGCTCTACATACAGCCGATCGCTGTAGACAAGGCTATTTTGGTGTGGTTGAACTATAAGAATGCTTATGAATATTGGGCGGAGAAGCGGGCCAACTTGAGTTATGAAAACTCACAGGTAATTGGTGATGAGCTTTAAAAGTTACACTATTTTCATACGCTTGTTTTTAAACGCAGACTTTTGACCGGGTAGCCTTTGGGCAGATAAGCAATATTGCCGCATCCAATTTATCTACATTGTTTCTACAGTTGACCGTGGAGGATATGGGCATATGTGTGCCATTAAATCAACCGGCAAATGTAAGAAAAATCAGCTTTTGTCAAATTTTATAAAAACTGATTTTAAATTTAAATATATTTTCAATAGCCCTGGAGCACTCGCTCTTTTCATGACTTCGAAAGCAAAGGCGCTGTTGTGATTACCCTAGAAAATACAATTATATCCGCTTGTAACTCCGGCTCGCTTGTATCTAAAGGCAAATTTCAAGGCTTGTGTCTAAGGTTTGCTGATGACTTCGAAACCACACTTGACGATTGGAAACCAAACGCCAATGAGCCCATTATGAATGTGTGTGTCGTCTCTGAGGGCACTTATGAGGTTTGTTCGCGCACCACTGCTGCTAAGAAAATGGAAAACGCCAAATGGCTGCTCAATGTGAAGTGGCAAATGGAAGGTGTGGACATACATCTCGACATAAATATCGGCAAACAACTCTCCTCACTCGGTCACACGCTTACAATGTTGACGGGTTTTGAGGAGGACGATACCAACATGGAATCGCCGGATAGCGACGAAGGCGATCACAGTTGCCGGGACACCTACGTGCGCCGTCGTGAATTTGATAATCTGCCATCGTTCGTGTTCGATCCGACCATCGATTCGAAGAAGCGTTCTTTTATGATGGAAAAGGAAATGGCTGAGCAATTGAAAATTATTAACGATTTGCGCACGCTAGGTGCTTCTCATAATACTGTTGCGCATGAAGAGCGTCGTTTGCAGGAATTGCAAGCGATTTGTTACAAATACTTTCGTCGCGATATGATTCAGAAATGGAAGCGCCCTTCTTTGCGACGTCCAATGAAAACTTCCAGTCGCTCTTATTCATTCATAGGCTCCTCAGGAAATCGCGAACCTGCAGATGATAGTCTGATGCCCGGGCCCTATACCGGGCGTCGCTTGGATCCCATAGCTTCTAATGATGAAATTTCCAGTTTACAGAGCACCCCAGTTTCGGGGCACTCAAGAAGCGCTTCGTTAAAAACGTGCCCTGCCAATCGTGTAACCTTCTCCGAATCGATGCGTCAGACCTCGCTACCCAATGCTGACACGGACAGTGAAGATATTGATTGGCGCACACAGGAAGGTCACGGTGAATCGACGCCAAGTGAAATGGATATTGACGGCACCTCGGTGGAAATGCGCAAAAAGCATGGCTACCCACAGAAGCAGCAAGAACCTAATATCGATTTTGAACTGGATATTAAAGTACTTGTCAATTCGGGGAAATGTGTGCTGCACACCAAAGAATCTACCGAGGATCGTTTAGTTTTAAGTGGCCCAACAACGGTGAAGACACATAAACGTGAGCGTAGTCTTGGCAATGATTGGGGCAGTCCCACGCCATCACGGCGTCAACGCGATAAAAGCAAGTTGCGCTACAACACCTCGAGCAATGCAATGTTGTCTGATCTTACAATATTCCACATTCCCGGCTTGGATGTCAAACTGCACTATCAGTCACGTACAATGAATGATTTGGCGGATAATACACGCAGCGTGAGTGGCGAAAGCCATCATTCAACCGCACGGCGTATGGGCAGCAAACGGGCGTCGTTGTTTGCCTGGATGACGCTACAAAGTATCCCTGAGGAAACCATTATATCGCCACATATTTTGGAGTTCTTAGAGCAGACTTTAGAGCCGATACCGACCAAAGTGCCAGATCTTGGTGGTGCGCAAACACCTTCAGCGAACCCGGTTAACTTGGACATATTGCCAACGAATTATGTTACCTACGCATCGTTCCCTGTGGATGTTATTGTGTACTTTCACATGCAACCATCCACCTTCCGCTTCTCCTGCTTACCGGTATCGCGTGTGGAGTGTATGTTGCAGTTGCCCAGCTTGGACATAGTATTCAGCTCTAAGCGTTCGGGCGATGAGGAGCCAGCACAGCAGGAACATGCGCTGGACAAAACCACAGTAGAAAAGGATAAAATGCCCACTGGTGGCTTAAGGTAAGCCGTTTCACTGCTAGCTCACTTAGTTTAGGTTAGGTTAGGTAAGGTAAGATTAGTGCGGCTGTGCCAGAAGATGACACAGTTAAACATGGCTGCCTTTGTAATGATTTCTTTCTAATTTATTTTGTCTTCTTTGTAGTGTGACCGGTTGTCTGGCCGATTTCAATGTCTATATCTTCCATCCTTACGGCGGTAAGAAAACTAATGTCAAAGAGGCCCAATTCTCACCGCTCTCCGATAGCGAGCGCAAAGATTCTTTGAGCATAAATGTGGAATTTGTGAAATTCCAATTGACGCGTTGCCGTAAAGTGTATGTTGAGCCAGCTGTTATGAGCAAACGTGCCGTGGATCAGTCGCGCGCGGTCATACGTTTTTCGACTATTGTTGATATTGGCAGCGCTTCCTTCAAGTATGATATGCGTCGTCTAACCGAGATCTTAGCTTTTCCAAAGGCTTGGTACCGACGTCGCATAGTGCGTCGACTCTTCCTTGGCGATTTGAGCATGCAACACATGGCCGGCACAGAGCCTGCCACACCCACTGGCACACCATCTACCCCCAGAGATGCCAGCGGCAGCAGTGGCGCTTGCAAGATACCCGGCTATGAATGTGCAAAGTCACCTGTAGAGGCGTTTTATGGCAAGGACAAAATGCGACTCGATTTCGATTCGCAAACATCTCCACAACAACAGTCGTCACATACGGGTGCCGTACGTAAACTACGCTCGTTGGGCAAATCTTCAAGTGCGGATTCCTCAAGCACACCACCTTCGGAGAAAAATCAAATTACCGCTTGGGAGACGCTGGTTTTATTCGCTGTAAATTTCACCAAATTAAATGTACAGATGAATATGGGCAATGTGATGGGCAACGTGGTGTGGTTGACCAAGGACTTCCAGTCGGATGGCAGGCTCTCTATTGGCAGTACTGGCTATAAAAATATGTATATTGGTATATATTTGGGTGGCTCGTCGCTGGACGCCAAAGGTGGCATAGTCGGTGGTAGCTTTGAAGTGAATAAAATCAATACGCGCTTCCATATTAAGGAAGAATCGGGTGTGGAACCTTACCACACCATACGTTTGAGTTTTATGGCTTTGGAGCTACGACTCGACTATATGGGCACATCGGTATTAATGACGCGTATTAGTTCGTTTTCGGCAGCAATGAAAGACGAATGGAAGACGTCGATTAATGCGTTGACAACGACAGATTATGGTGGCAGTGCGGTGACTGTGGGCGTCCACACCACTAAGCCTCGAGCTATCATCTTCATACATGGCGATCTATCTTGGGATCAGGTAGGAATTTACATTTATTTATTGTTTTACTATAATCCCTTTCAAAATTATTGGCGGGCGTATCCACCGCAATAGAGTTAGTTAATTACTAATCTTTATTGGCATGAACCAGTTGACCAGAGCTGTATGTATATTTTTCTTAAGCGTGTCAGCAGCAATTTTAATGTTTATTTGATTTGCTTGTTAAGCATTGACCTTTCCAAATAAAATGAGTAATTTGGTATTGTAGTATTTCGTACATTTTTTATCACTTAAGGGGGAGCCTGCTTTAGAGGCTTCAAAAAATCAATTTTTTCGTGCATTTTTTTGGGAAGGAAAGAAATATTCGAATGAAACGGAACTTTCAGGTTTTATTGTTATATATTTCAACAGTCTTCTCAAATTTTTTCATTAAAATGTGTGTCATATTATGCCTGGTGCAAGCATTTTGCCGAGACGCCTCGAGTGTGCATGTGTCGTGCGGCGGGAAAGGTGCAGGTCGCAAATTTCAACTGAAACCAAAAACACAAAAAAATGTTTGTTTTAGTATAGTATAGCTTCTAGTTAAACCAAGGAAATTAAACAAAAAGTGAGAAATTCAACAATTTTTCGCTAATTAAAAAAAATTCATTTTTTTTTTAAACAAATTCACTTTAGGTTGTGGGTTAGTGGGTTAATCATAACTTTCTTAAGGTTTTTTAGATTCAACTAGAAGAGAATTTAGTTCCGAATACAATCAGTGTTATCTCGTTTCGATAAGACGTTTAACTTTTTCCCTATCTTTCCCGCCAATTAGGAAAAATCGTAAAAATAAAAAACCGAGAAATCGCATTTCGGGCGATCCGGCCGCTCGTATACCTGCTCGACGCTTGCTCACAATTTCTTTTCTAACTTCGAAAATATTTTGAATTTGCTCCTGAAATTTTGAGGACACATTCTTGGATAGTTTGGGAAGACATTTATGCAAAAAAAAAATCGATTTTTTGAAGCCTCTAAATCAGGCCCCCCCCTTAAAAATATGCTTACACTGAAGGATAATAAAATAAGTGTGCGACATTTGATTCGGATTATAAGTTTTGAAATATTGGTGAAAATTGGCAAAATTTGCATAATTTCTGGACAAAGTTGTTGGATTGTCAGCTAAACTTTTATAAAAAATAAATAATAAACAGACATTAAATAAACAAAAGAAAAATAGCCGAAATTGGTAACAGTATCAACAGCGCACCTAATTTATTATCCATTAGTGTACGTATATTTTTCTATGATAAACAATGCTATGAGGTTAGGTCCGTTCGGAGAGAGAGTTTCCAACAACAAAATCATGGAAATTTTTAAATCCATCGTATGATTGAAACTTCAGCAGACATTTGCCCATCTCAAGTCCATTATCATTATTTGCATAATATTGATACTTCATCACACAAGGAGCAGAGTGCTGGTGAAAGATGTATGGGCTGTCACCGCGTACACTATCAATTCAGGGTTTCACTGCCGTCTCTAGAACTTCCATATATGCAGCAGAATTCACGCGAAATCATTGAGTAAAGAAGTGTGGTGACAAGATAAGTCTTTTGTTGCCTACAAATTCGTCAGAAAAAAATTATAACATCTTAGGCGCTTCAGGGTATTTGATTTTGTTGGAAGGCGTTTTCATTGGATGAGTTGCTGTTTTCGTGTTTGCGCCGCCGACATGAAATGTCTTCTGTGTATTACGACAACTCGACGCATAAGACCACTCGCAAGGGCTCTCATTGATTTTGAACGGTTCTCGTCAATGATCGATTGTTTGATAAATTCTGCAGAACAAACAGTGTCAGAACGTTCCTCGTATCATAATTTTCGCGTTTTTCAACAGATTCTGCATTGCCACCCGATGCTTGTAATACACGGCGAACCTGATGAACGAATGAACGGGGTGCAATTAAGAAAAGTCGAGATTTCTAAATCGGTGTGATTGGCACCTCTAGCGATGATAACTGCATGTCTCTTCATTTATGAGTTAAGTTGTAGTCCTCCATGTCTTATTTGAAAAAGAGCAAACGAAAAACAGTGGTTTCGGGAAGTTATAGCCATATATACGTGTAGGTACACGTCTCTAAATACTATATGCACCCTGTATATATTCCAGATGAGTCGAATTTAAGTTTTATCGGGGAGAAATTGCGTTAAATACCACTTAAACTTAAATACTTAGCCTTCAAAAGAGAAATACCTTTCACATACAGTGGAGGTCAAAATAATAGCAGCGCTATAAATTATCAAGTACCCATTGGGTTTTTATTCTTTGTTATTTAATCTTTTTATTTTTTTCTGTTTAGTGTAATTTATTTTTTAATTAATTTTTTACATTTTTTGTTATTTATTTTTTATTTATTTATTTTTTTCTTAAATATATTTCATACTACAATGAAAACCATACTTTGTACACAATTAAAAAAAAAACTAACAACTTTTCATTGAAATTTAAAATATTTTAGTCAGAGTTGTCAGAAAAATTGTGGATATAAATTTGTATAGCCCCTTAAGAGAAAGTTTAGAGTGACGCAAAATTCGGGTAGATTTTTGATACGTTTTTTTTGTTAATTTATTTCTTTTGGTAAGTTTTTTTTATATTCGAATAACGACAACAAAAACATTCTACCAAATTTGAATAGGTTACAAACCCGCATATCCAGAATTTTTCTAAATATTTTCAACTAAAAATAATTTTCTTTTGATGTTGTACAAAGTTTGAAAATTTGAGTTTAAAGGTTTTGTTGTAGTATGAACTATATTTTTATAAAAAATAAAATAAATAAAACAAACGGAAAAATAACAAAAAAAAAAAAAAAAAATTTTAAATATCAAAAAAAAAATTTTCTAAATATTAAGAAAAAAAAAACAAAAATAAAAAACAAAATAACAAAAAATAATATAAAAAAAAATTAAATATTTCAATATTAAGAATAAAAGAATAAAAAAACATATAATATTAAAATATTAAGTAAAAAAGGATTTTCTTTTGATTTTCTACAAAGTTTGAAAATTTGAGTTTTATGGTTTTGTTGTAGTATGAACTATATTTTTATAACAAATAAAAAAAATTAAAAAAAAAATTTTTTTAACTGAACAAATAAATAATAAAAAAAAAATAAATAATAAAAAAAAATAAATAATAAAAAAAAATTAATAATAAAAAAATAACAAAAAAATAAATAAATAAAAAAAAAATGTATAATAAAAAAAAAACAGTAATAAAAAAAAAGTAATAAAAAAAAATAAATAATAAAAAAATAAAAAAAATAAAATAAATAAATAATAAAAAAAATAAAGAATAAAAAAATAAAGATTAAAAAATATAAATAATAAAAAAATAATAAAGAAAAAATAAAATAAAAAATATCAAATATAAAGAAATATTTAATTATGAAGAAAAACAAAAAAAAGGAAAAAATAACACAAAATATTAAATATTAAGTACAAAAATAAGAAATTAATAAATAAATAGTCGAAACTTTACTATAAGACGCGCTGCTATTATTTTGACCGCCACAGTAGATGTGCTAAAAGGAAGCTTTAAAATTAAACCCCCTCCGCAAACAATCTCATTCCAAGTGTGATAAATTTAGCGCTTAAAAAACTCTCTATTTTATAATCTATGTGTGATGCCGTTTCCAAGATTCGTTCTTGGCAAAGGTCGCCCTTCCTGTCTGCTTCAGTTTCATAAAAGGTTGCTTTTATAAGGTAGATTTATTGTAATAAATAATTTTTCTTTCTCAATTTTCTTTAGCTTCAAATAATGATTTCGAAATCCACCACAGCTGATTTGCTAAAAATGTATTACAAACTCGAAGAATTCTTCACTCAGCAATTCAAATCGTCGAAGCGCGTATTTTCTAGCCTCGAGCCACGTTTGCATGAGCGCAATGCGAGCATGAAGCGCAGACAGAACCGCGACAAGAAGAAAGCCACCACCAATGGCGCTGCTGATCCTGTAGCCGCTAATCTGCCCGACCTCAGCAACACCGATGCGCGGCATCATCGCCACTGGCAGAAACCTTTGGAGCAGGCCATCGGTCTTGTTGTACCGACTTTGGTGACGCGTCTACCACGCAACGGCAACGTACTTGGTGGTACTGTGGAACTGCACGGTAACAACATTTCGCTGGCCTGCTTCCACGGCATCAACTTCAAGTCAAAATCGTGGGCTTTGTTCAGTTTAAAATCGCCCTCAATAAATTTTGCCACGGAAGCGCATCAGGCACAGGATACACACGACGTGTTTGTAACGCAGACGCTCACATCGTGCTTGGGCCAAACGACTGAGGTGCAGCAGCAAAATCACTCCATGGCTATTGTCAGCAGGATAACACGCAACATTATCTTTCCGCCGCAATTCAAGACGCTGAACGAGTGGTTCCACTATGCGTTTGCTAATAGCGAAATTGATTGTGAGTAATTGAACTTGTGGCAATGAATGGTGACTTTTATTTTACTTTTTTCACATTACACTTACATCATAGCGGTTGATCGTTTCCCTATATTGGAACGTGATCGTGAGATTGCTTCGAACTCTATAGAGCGTACGCGTGCGGCAGGCGCTAGCGCAAGCAGTTCCTCGAAAACGCAGGAACACAATCACAACCGCGAGGTTATTTTTGCGCTACCCAGTTTACAGCTGAACTTCAAGACTGAACATAGACAAGGCGCAAGCACGCCGGAACCGACAGGTAAATAAACCCACAAAGCAAATATTGCACTCAAACAGCCCCTGTAATATGTTTTTCCTTATTGCCCCCCATAGAAACTAAGCCAGAGGTGCTCTGCAGTTTCATAACCGAATTCGATGATCATATATTTGTGACCGTTGATGCCGATGCATTCTTCTTCCTGCACGATTTGATAACATCGTATGTTAAGGAGAAAGAAAAAGTCGTATGTTGCCATATAATCCTTGCTCAAACTTCCAATTTTTATTAAAAAAATGTTTTTTTTTTCAATCAGATTGGCGCCCAGTCGGTACGCGCCGCTTCGCCAAATTTGTCACAAAACTTGAGGAGCCAATTAAAACCCTATGTCACCGACGAAATACTCAAAGATGCAAATAAAGCATCGTCATCGTCCAATTCGGGTATTAATTCCGCAACTAATCTCGCTGCTTCCAGTAATACGTCCATTAACATTTCGAATAATACATTAGATCAGAGCAGTTTACATTCCATCAGCAATAGCAAAACGAATGTTGCCGCTGCTTTTTGTGTTGACACTAAAGATGCTGCCACATTTGCATCGACTTCACCATCAACATCAACAGCAGCAGCAGTTGGTGGTCTTACTTCGCCCACTGGCAACACATCTACGTCGAATGCGGCCAATGGTGGCGGCGGCACAAATGGCAATCCTATAGATTTGGAATCATTTGTGCGTGATTGGCGTCATTTTGAATGCCAAACGTGGCATCTAGAACCGACTGTGCGACTGCTCTCGTGGGCAGGCAAATCTATTGAGCCATATGGTATTGACTATATATTGAATAAGCTTGGTTTTGCGCATGCCCGCACAACCATACCAAAGTGGTTGCAGCGCGGCTTCATGGATCCTTTGGATAAGGTGCAAGCTCTGATGATGCTGCAGCTGCTGACAATGGTGCGAGAAAATAAAGTGGATAATGCACCAAAATCGAAATCGTCAAAATAATTTAATCTTAATTTAAATATAATTTAAGTAATAGCGAGATATTAGGTCATATTTGAATGTAAACGGTATAGAAAGATTTAATTAGAATGTGAACAGTAGAGCAAGATTTAATTAGTCTTGTATGTTTGATGTGTGATGATGTGAATATGCGAAGTTTTGTAAATGACTAGCGCGAATTAGTTTTTCTTATTTTTTTGCAATACTCAAAGTATTATTGAAAGTGTAATATTTTTCTTCGAAATTTTTTGCATAATAATTATTTTGTTGGAATTTAGTAGTGTGATAAGTAAATTGTTGATTATGTTTTTCTAAAATTGCAGAATGTGTAAGCGTCAAATTTTAATGCAATTGTAGTTTATTGCAATTTTCAATTAGTATATACGAATAATCGATAAAAAAAAACATACATACTTATAACAAATATTATACATCTGAGGAAACTCAATGAATAAATAATATGCAGTAAAACATAAAGTGACAAATTGAATACGCATTTTTTTAATTAAAAAAAATAGAGTGCCTCAACAGTTTTAAAGTGCTATATACGAGGGGTGCCTTTTATATTTCGGGATTAGAGAACAATCTTCTCCATGAAGATCTATACACTTTTGCTTGCGTTTGAACCAATTGTCGAAGCACTTTTGCCACTCTGAATGAGGTACCTCCAAAACATGCATTCTGAATGCCGCAACCGCTTCTTCAGGTGTCGAAAAACGTTGACCTCTCAGTTTGTTTTTTACGTACGGGAATAAAAAGAAGTCATTCGGTGCCAAGTCAGGACTATATGGCGGATGACCCATTAATTAGATGTTTTGGGTGCTCAAAAATGCAGTTGTTTGAGCCGAAGTGTGAGAGCTCGCATTGTCCTGGTGAAGAGTGATCCGTCTTTGGCGATTGGTTTTCCTAATTTCTTGGAAGACAACTGGCAAACAAATGGTTGTGTACTACTCAGAATTTACTGTTCTGCGTTGTTCTAGTGGTACGGTTGCGACATGTCCAGTTTTTCCGAAAAAACAGGCGACCATTTGCTTGGAAGTGCTTCGTGCGCGAACAACTTTTGTTGGATTTGGTTCATCTTGAACACCCATACAATCGGCTGCTGTTTATTTTCGGGCTCACACGCGTAAATCCATGATTCATCACCTGTCACGATGTCATAGACGTGTTTCGAAGCCCCGCCATCGTATTTTTTGAGCATTTCCTTCGACCAATCGACACGAGCCTTTTTTTGAGCGATTGACAAATTGTGTAGGATCCAACGCGAACAAATTCTTTTGACAGTCAAATGTTTATGCAATATTGAATGTATGCTGGTCCCACTAATGCCTAAGATTGTCTCAATCTCACTATAGGTCAGACGACGATCTTGCAATATCAGTTCGCGTACAGCATCAATGGTTTTCAGAACAACAACTGATTTTGGAAGACCTTCACGAAATTCGTCTTGGAGTGAAGTACGACCACGATTGAATTCACTATACCATCGTTAAACACTGCACTATGGGCTGGCATCAAGAAAGGTGGCCAAAAGTCGGTTTTGGAACTGGGACCAATGGAGTATATTTTTGATATCTATACACTTTAGAGCAGCTATGAGCAAAATTTCAGAGAATTTCGTTTAGTAGTTTTGCCATTAAAGGGCGATAACCATTCATACTTCGGCTTTTTTTGCACTTGGTCATATAGTTAAAAACAGTGCGAAATTCGAATATCGCTCAAAATATTTTTGGTAAATTTTACGTTTTTGTATTCAGTTAGAATATTCCAACACAGATTATACTGAAAAAGCTTTGAAATAAAGGAACTTGACGAAAAAAAATTAATTTTATTCTTAAAATGTTGTTTTTTACCAAAAAGTTTTAGCCGTCGAATGCTGGCAACTTTTGGCACTCCATGATATTAACAAAATTTCAATATGAAAATATTCTTTGAAGTATCTATTATTACCTATTAATGCGCAAATGTGCGCTTTTTAGTATTTTCAGAGATAACGGTAAAAACGTATGTGCGCTCTGAACAGCTTTTGTACTGTGTCTATGTTCAAATGCCCATAACGTTTTACTGAATTGACAGATTTGAGTCATTTTTGATATATTAAAAATATTTTTAAAAAATCGTTACACAGCCAATAGAAATGTTTTTTTTGTTTACATTACAAAAGTAACAAAGTAGCCATGATAAATTAAAAAAATCGTTGGGAGAACGTAATTCTGATTGGGGGAAGGTTTTTTTAAATGTCTAGAATTTTGCTTCTAACAACATAGTAGGCATTAAATCAAAAATAAATTTCAGAAAATTCGAAACTTAGTTGGTCGGCTCATTGTTAAATGCAATTTAATCAAAGCTGTTTCGTTATAATGGCGACATTCACGAAGAAGGAAATTTTAGATGCCAATGATGCTGAAAAAGGAAGCGGTGTAAAATATATTTTAAATAAATTACTAATTGAAGAAAATAAGGTACATTCTGAGGATCTTAAGCGTTTAGTTAAGATGGTTGCGTCTCTTATTTCTAAAAGAAAGGTTAAATACAAAAAAACCAAAAAAAATAATAAATCATTTACAGAGAAAAATGTCGAATGGATTAATTCACAGTTTCTCATTCCAGAATTAAGAATAAAGTCTAGTTCCGATTCTTCTTCCTTGAAACGTGGTCGCCCATGTGTTGAATTTGAAAAAATGTCAGATCGATCGAAGCGGCGGGCAATTGCAAAAATAAGCCAGCAATGTGAAAACGATCCTCTAAAAATATTATTGGCGGCACGACAAGCTGCAATAAAGTCTCAGGAGTGCGAATTAAGTTCGGTTTTGAAGAAAATCATAGAAAACCCAGAGTATTGCGTGAAAATAAAGCAATCCAGTAAAGCCACGCTTTCACTTATTGTGAAATCTCCTGAAGAAGCTCTGGCTTTTTTGATCGATAATGGGCTTTCAAAATCAGTTTATACAAATATAAGGTTAGCAACAAAATTAAGCGGAGCTGATGTTTGGCCTCCTTACGATCGATTAAAAGAAGCTAAAGAGCAATGTAGACCTCTAAAAGAATTCATTCAAATAAATGAGAATGAAGCTAAGTGCGATCTTCAAGCGCTTTTAAATCATACTGCCAGAAGAATTGCCGAGTTGCAGCAAGAAGTAGTACTTTTATATGCACAGAAGTCTAATTTTTGCGACATTGAAGCTGTTTTTATTTTTTCTTGGGGGTTTGATGGAACCAGTGGATTTCCATCATTCAAACAACCTTATTCTGAATCAAGTGTAGAAAAAGTTGATACAAATTTACTTGCTTGTACATGCATTCCTTTAAGATTAGTAACGTCAAATGGGACCATTTTGTGGAACAACGCTATTTCTCAATCTGAAAAATTTTGTCGCCCAATTTCACTTAAATGGATAAAAGAAACTACTGAAATTATTAAATCACAAAAGCAAATAATGGACGAACAAATTAATAAGCTCGAGTGCTTGGAAATTGAGGTACAACATTTTCGTATACGTTTACATTTTTCTTTGCATATGACTCTAATAGATGGTAAAGTTTTAAATGCACTTACTGACACAACATCATCACAGTCATGTCCAATTTGCCACGCGACACCAAAACAATTCAATGATCTTTCCAATATTGCGACAGATGTTTTCTTACCAATTACTGGCTCCCTGCAGCATGGCATAAGTCCATTGCACGCTTGGATTAAAATTTTGGAATGCTGTTTAAATATTTCATACAGGAAAAATATAAGAAAGTGGAGAGTCTCAAACGAAGTTGATAAAAAAGAATATTCGCGCAGAAAAGCAGAAATACAAGATATTTTGTGGAAGAAATTGGGATTGAAAGTGGACATGCCCAAGGATAGAGGTTGCGGAAACAGTAATGATGGCAATTCAGCTCGTCGGGCTTTTCAAAATTCAGAAGTCTTTGCAAATTGTTTAGAGTTGAATACAGAATTAGTAACCAACTTTTCAATAATATTAATGGCTTTATCCTGCCATCTGCCGATAGATCCTAATAAATTCAATATACTGTGCCATCAGACTGCAAGAATTTATGTTGCGAACTACAATTGGTATTTTATGCCTGCGACGGTTCATAAAATATTAATTCACGGCTCTGCGATTATAGAAAATAGTATTTTACCTGTAGGAATGTTTGCAGAAGAAGCTTCTGAAGCCCGCAATAAAAATTATAAGTGTTACCGTGAGCGGCACAGTCGGAAATGTAGTCGAGAAGCTACAATGCAAGATATGTTCTTGCGTTCTATGGATTCCTCAGATCCACTAATAGCGTCTCATAGCTTGAGTTCACGACTACAAAAACGAAAAAAATTGCCTCTTCCATCTGCAGTAATTGCATTACTCGCATTACCAGAGGTTCCGCAAAGTGAAGAGTAACGGCCACTCCTCAAAAGAGATAAAAAAAAAGTAAATCATAAAAAAAATATAAAAATATAAAAAAATTAAAAAAAAAAAATCTTAAAAAAGCAAAAAAAAATATTTTCAGTTGAAATCAATTTTATTTTCCTAAAATATCTTTAATTTTCAAATTAAGAAAAATATAAAATAAAAAAATCTTAAAAAAAAATCGTTTTAATAAAAAAAAACCAAAAAACCGTAAAAAAAAATTTAAAAAATAAAGAAAAAATAAAAAAAAATAAAAAAAAAATTAAAAAAAATAAAAAAAAAATAAAAGTGGAGTCTTCTAAACCTGTAACCTCCTCGTGGTAGGCTCTGGAAACTGCAAATGTTCACCAAACTTTGCAGGCTAATAACAGGCTTATGAAAGTGCTGGAATTTTCAACTTAGGCGCTTGGTATAAAGATTTTTCAAATTCTGAGTCCAGATTCGAAATCAGCGACCTCGAAAACCCCTTTATGCAAATATTTGTATAAAAAATTGATTTTTTTTAATTTCGGCCGCCATATTGGATCCGCCATATTGAATTTTTAAATTCTGAGTCCAGATTCGAAATCAGCGACCTCGAAAACCCCTGTATGCAAATATTTGTATAAAAAAATTGATTTTTTAAAATTTCGGTCGCCATATTGGATCCGCCATATTGAATTTTTAAATCCTGAGTCCAGATTCGAAATCAGCGACCTCGAAAACCCATGTATGCAAATATTTGTATAAAAATATGGATTTTTTAAATTTTCGGTCGCCATATTGGATCCGCCATATTGAATTTCTAAAATCTGATTTCAGATTCGACATCAGCGACCCCAAAAACATTTATATACCAAGTTTCACGAAAAAATGTTTTGATTTCGATTTATGGCCGCTTTTCCTTGATGCCAGCCCATAGTGCACTGGTCCTTGATGGAGCTTTATCGCCAAAAAATGAATTAAGTTCATCCATGCAATGTTGCTGAGTTAATCCACGTCGAAAGTTGTAAAAAATAATCGCACGAAAATGTTCACGACTTAATTCCATTTTTGGACCGAGATGAATCTTTTAAGTTACTGTAAACAAGACAAATAGCGCTGGTATTTCAAAACGTTCTGAGTACGTAAAAGCCAAAAAATGTCAAACTTTGCGATACAGGTGTCAGTTGCCAGATTGCAACACCAGGGTTGCCAAATCCCGAAATATAAAAGGCACCCGTCGTACAGTTAGAATTTTCAAAAAATCGATTTTTTTTCTATTTTTTTTTTCTTAATGTAGCACACATTTTACTTACCAACCGCTTTTATGATTGCATGTAATTTTAAGGGTTTCAGGGGTCGCTGATTACGAATCTGAGGTCAGATTTGAGAAATTCAATATGGCGGATACAAAATGGCGGACCTATTTTTTGAAAACTTGTTAGATACTCACCAAATTTGATATTAGGGGGTTTTTGGGGTCGCTGATTACGAACCTTGAGTCAGATTTGAGAAATTCAATATGGCGGATACAAAATGGCGGACATATTTTTTGAAAACTTGTTGGATACTCACCAAGTTTGATATTAGGGAGTTTTTGGGGTCCGCCATATTGAATTTCTCAAATCTGACCTCAGATTCGTAATCAGCAACCCCAAAAACCTTATAGTATCATGTCCCATCTTTATACATTATGTACTTTGTTGAAAAATGAATTTTTTCCTGAAAATAGACGATTTTTTCAATTTGTTTATCTGTAATTGTTTATAAATTCACGCAAAACAATTTTCTTAGTTTCAGTTACATTCTTTGATATATGGATTATCATATAAATAAATTTTCTCGGTCCCATTTTCATAAATATGAAATCTGTAGAGAAAAGTTGAGAAGGGTTAAGAATACACACAGAAAATTTAATATCGTTCCGGTGAATATTTTCGAAGTTACACGCAAATTTGAAAAGGCGTTTCTTAGTGCTTGAAAGTGCTTTTCAAGCTTTAAAGGGTCATATACAGTCCTGTGAAAAAAAAACCGGACAGCTAATTTACCCTATTTTAATTTCTATAGCTTGAGTATAAAGCTTCTTGGCGGTAAGTAGCTTTTTTGTGTATAAATAGAACAGTTTTGAACTAATTTGTAACATAATTTAACCAATAAGTGAAATAGTTGATACGTGGCAAGTGTTAATATTATATCAAAAATATGCCAAGATCGAAGCAAATGGGAGCTGTCGTTAAGGGGCAAATTATTGCACCATAACAGCAAAAATTGTCCCTACGTCAAATTGCTGCTAAAGTAGGCTTCAGCAAATCGTCTGTTGCCGATTTTTTTAAGAAATTTGCAGAAACGGCTTCAACGGAGCGAAAGAAAGGATCTGGACGACGAAAAAGACGTCGCCTGCTGAAGACCGGATGATTAAGCGGATGTGTATCCAGGACCGTTTCAAATCTTCGGCAGACATCAGGAAGGAGTTCTTGGATGCAACTGGCGTCGAAATAGATTCATCTACTGTGCGTAGGAGATTGATAAATGCCGGTTTTGTAAGAAGACTCCCTCAAAAAGGCCGTTTTTGAACGAAAAAATGCGTCAAAAACGATACCGATGGGCCAAAACTCATGAAAACTGGAAGAATGTGATTTTTTCGGATGAATTCAAGTTTAACCTCTTTGGATCGGATGGTATGCACCATGTGAGGCGCAGATCTGGCGAAAGATATAAAACTGGATGCATACTGCCTACTGTAAGACAGTCAGTTGGTAGAATGGTATGGGGCTGCTTCAGCTATGACGGAACGAAAGCACTGACTCTTATTGATGGTCGGTTGAACGGAGATGCTTACATTTCAATTTTAAATAGGCATTTAATACCTTTCATTGAGGAGCTGTATTCTTTAAGAACGGACGTTATATTTCAGGGTGATTCTGCGCCATGCCACCGATCTCACAAAGTAAGTTATGATTTTTGTTAAATTTCCCGAGTGTTTTGTTTAAATGTCGAATCAAAAAACCAATCATTTATTCCTTTTTTGTTGCAGGTAAAAGAATTTATGGAAAAAACGGAATTGTCCAATTTGAATGGCCGGGTAACAGTCCCGACCTAAACCCAATTGAGAACCTCTGGGCCATTGTAAAGAAGCAGGCAGCTGAAAAAAGCCGAAGAACAAAACTGACCTGGATAACATTATAATGGACACTTGGTACAATGATATTACGGAGGAATTGTTGCAAACCCTGGTTACATCAATGCCGAGACGTATTAAAGCGGTAATTAAGGCGAAAGGCGGTGCGACCAAGTATTAAAACTTCAAATTATAACATTTATAATGAAATAATTAATTTTGTTTTGAATTAATTAGCTGTAAGATTATATAATAAGGATAAACTAATAATAAAACATTCGTTATTGACTATGCTAAAACAAATAAATTATGAAAATATTAAAAACACGTATGAAATTTATTGATTTTGTTTCATACTTTTGTATTAAAAACACAATGGAATATAACCACATTCAAACATATTTGATAAAATCCATACTATATTACTTCAAAAAATGGAGTTTTCAGACTGTCCGGGTTTTTTTGCACGGGAATGTACCTTGTGTTGGACTAAAAAATCGAAAAGTTTTTTATGGCATATCCTAAAAGTACATCACATTAAAAGTATAAATTCAAAAAATGATAAAGATCGGAGCACTAGAACGAAAGTTACAGACCGTGGAAGCGCACGACCTTATCCACAAGTGAAGTGCACGCAAAACTTTAGACGCGATTTTTTCGTCGTGTTTTTTGAAAAGTACCGTCGCGGGGTTTCATATCGCGGTTTTCATATCGAGAAACATTTTTTTTTTGGGTAAATAAACCGTTCAGAGTCACTAAAAAACATTTTTCTACAAGAATCATTTAATTTTTTTGATTTCAGTCGATCTGCTCATGCGCTACCGTGATCACCGCAAGCCTCTTCTAAAAAACGTCGTTTCGGGGGAGGGGTGATATCTACAATAAATAATAACATTTTTTAGAATAAAAACATCAAAATGTATTCTTCGAGAGTTACCCTTCAGTATGATATATGCAGGTATGCCACATTTGAATAAAAGTTCTAAAACATATTAAAAAAAAATTATGACAATCGTCCATTTTTTCGAGCTCACAAGGTATATAACCCCTTAAACGCGTCTCAAAGTCGGTGACCAACATTACTCGAAAACGGCTACATCGATCTGTCTCAAATTTAACAGGAGCTTCTTAAAAATATTTTTTAGTAATTAATCGAAGATTTTTTCTCACCGATATATATTTTTTTATAAACAATTTAAGGCCGAAATTGTGGTCAAAAATCCATTTTTTTGAGAAACTGCCATTCATCAAAAAAAATTATTTTGCTTAATCCTTCATTTAATTACTAGATTCAAAATTACTTTAATGAAATCTGTTTGGTTTTTTAATTTCAGAGAATCCAGTTCAGAGATATAGTGGTCACTGCATAACGTTTATTTGAGAGGAGCTCCCGGAGATCAGCTGTTGCTCCTTTTCAAATAAATATTTTATAATAATATATGTGTACACATTTTTTGATCAATAAATTTAAAAGTCTTCTCAGAAAAAATTGTGGAAAATTCGTTTTTTTCGGTCCTCTAACTGTATATAAGCCCTTAAGCCGACCCCGAACGGCAAATGGTTTTTATGAGGAGCTTTTTCATGGCAGGAATACACACTGCCGACAGGCGACCGCTACTAGAAAAAACGTTTTCTATACATTTGCTGTTTCATGCACGGATTCTCGAATGGTGGTCTTGCACCAATCATTCGGCTACGGATTATGTGCGAATCCAATTCAATTTCTAAAAAGCGCTTGAGAAAAAAGTAATAATAATAAGTTGAAGAAAAAAGTGACCCAATAAGGTGACTGCTGCAGTGTCACTGTGCCAACGCGCTTAAGACTATCTGTTATTTAAATATTTTTTTGCAAACTTTCTCATCTTCCTTTGTTGCAGTTTAAAAGCTCCTCCAGGCTCAATGATCTCTAAATTGTGCTGACCGAGTGTTTAGTGTAAAGTTAAGGTGACTATTCCAAAAGTGCACATTTGAATTAATGAACTCCTGACTTTGTGAAATTGACTTAGGTACTTAACTCCACTTGTGAAGGAACTCCGTCTGATACTAAGCAACATCGCAATTGTTTCCTCAAATGAATTCATATTTGGCCTAGATCCGACTCGACGACAACTAATGCGCTAAACGCCTTAGGCAGGACATGGAAGGCTCCTGCAATAACGACAAGAAAATCATAGGATAAGAAGTAATGTAAAGAAAAATAGAAAAGATTAATGAAAGAACGTTTTAAGAAAATTCTTAAGGCGACTAATTCCTACAAAATGTTTGAGTCTTCTTATATTTCTGGCGCTGGTTAGCACGAGGAAGAAGTGACTGGCGGGATTTGTTAAACTCGACCAAAATCGCGTAAGCGGTTATCGTGCCAATAAAATTTCGTATCAGACAGTCGTACGAAAATGCGAAATTTACAGAGATGATTCCATCTCGTGTTGCACATAGCTACTACAATATAGATATGAAATGGGGCTAGCTGTCTAGTACTGGGGACAGTGTCCAGTTGAGATTAACCTATAAACCTACGACAAATAAAATGTTATGACATCACTGGTCCCCCAGTATGCAGCGAGCACTTGTTGAGCGGGTCTGAAACTGACCTTAAAACCACATATGCTGGTCTTTGCGCATTTCAAAACTAAAACTTTCGGTAGAAATTTGATCTCTGTTCATCGAAGCATTCAGTGAAATTGGATTCACTGGTTAGCGAATTTTTTAAGACTTCAAGCAACGAATGGAACTATACACAGTGATATTAAATTCGGCTGTCTTCTGCTATAGGGTCGAATAGAAAGAGAGAGAGAGAGATCATAGATCATAGATCACAGACGAAGAGAGCGCCAGTAGCCAACTATTGTCAGTAAAACTCAAATTAAAATTAAAGAAATTCTGTTGCTACAGAAACTTTTGAAATTTCTTAAGCTTAAGGGGTCCCGATGACCTAGAGCTCTAAAATTTAGGGTATTTTCAGGATTTTTTTTACAATAAAACAAATTAAAAACGATGTTTAAATTTTTTATGCTTTTTATTTAACTACTTTTACATACAAATTTGAAAAAAAAATTTTTTTAATTTTAATACTATAATTTAATGAAGTTGACCCTCCCGAAAAATGTTGTCTATGTCGCTACTAGAGTAAAAAAAAATTTGACAAAATGTCGCTTTTGGATTTGACACTCTAAAAATAGGGGTTTTTTAGTTTGATTCTAGTACGGGTGATAGCCATTGATGCTGTGAACAACATATTAAAATTTCAGACGATTCGGTTGAATAGTTTTTTTGACAACGCCAGGCCGAAAAAAGTCGTTTCGAGATAAATGAGTTTAAAGTTTGAGGTATGGGAGCGCGGACCGCTCTAGTTAATGGGCTGTAGAAGCTATAATATTGGGAATTTCCCCATGAAAATTTCACCATATATGCTTAAGATATTATACTTTCGAAATATCGAAAAAAAATCGATTTTTTGAGATTTCTATACCACCGGGTCCCTTTAACAGAGCACTTAATAGCAATTGAGATCTTGGTGTAAATACCATAACCCATAACACTGCTTCAGGACTATCGAAGAAGAAGTAAGTATTAGATGCTACCTGTTGAATTTAGTACCAGTTTTAAACTGGTAAAAAGTGATGCAGTTGAGGATACTTTCCAGGGAATCGCCATGTAAAATTCATTATTCACTAGAAGCGCACCTATTCGAGACTTCAGACAAACATTTTATGCGTGACCATCAAAAGGGGCATCATTTTCGCCATTAACAGCGTTGCAAAGGCTGTCTCTCTTTTTGCAAATTTTCAGCATGTCCCAAAGCTTTGGAAATGGTAATCTGGATGTGTGGCTTGATGTTTTCTACAAATGGAAGGAGCTACAGTGTTATACCTCTTCAAAACGGCAGATGTTTTTTAATGACACACTTTTTCATGGCGGAAATATAGTCGGAGGCTTTCCATTGCCTGCCGAGAAGCGACCGTTCTACCATTTGGTATTTTATGGCTGTGGCCATGGGGAGTTTTAAACCCAGACTTTACATAATGGTTGTCACACACAAACCCATTCGGTTATCGCTTACGTGAAGAAATCATACATATATAGACATAAAAAACCTGCTCTCTGCAATTCGACTCTCCTTCCTGGATCTTAGTATCATACTTGTCAGCATTACAAAATATGCGAAAGATAGAATAGGTTAATGCTTCTCTGTGGCCTTCTTTAAGAAAAACTTACTTACCGGAGGCGCCAAAATAAATAAGTGGAATGATAGCCACGTGATAGTCGGGTAATAGAAGATGTAATAGAGGATACCAGATTCCATGAATAACTCAAAAGTTTTCGGAATATCTTCACAAAGATTCAAAATACAATTTTTTTTTCATCAATCGCAACGCACTTATGCCAGCGTTTGATGCCTTAGGACGGGCATAATGACAGCCAGAGACGCCTGTATATCCCTAATTGGTTTTCTCAACATATTGAATACCACTCCTTTCTTTTCAGGGCTACAGTGTTTGTGAGCTAGCGGATTTGCTGGATGGTAAGTTGATGAATTATTTTTATGTGGATATTTTTATTGCGCTGTTTTTTCGCCGAGTGAGGACTTAACTTCTAGAGGTTTCTGGCAAGATTCTCCGTTTGACTTGAATGCTGATGTTACTATTAGTATTAATATTGTTTTCTAAATAATCGAGGTCCTTGGCAGGTTTGAAATTATAACTGTGTTGTGGATGCCAAGCAACATTCCATTTCTTTTGGCTACATTGATTCGTTTAGTACAGAAAAAATAAATGGACGATGTCGATACTGCCAAAATACACATAGAGTTGTAAAATCTTGTACGCTTCGAAATTAGCTGAGGGATTCAGTTATGGAACTCATAAAACCTTCTTCAAGCTTGTCAGAAATATAATAATACGATATGAATTTGCTCGTTCTGAAACTTTGTTTTGTATCAAAAGGATCTGGGAGGTGTTTCGTAGATGTTCTGATGGAGTTTGTGGCTTTGTTCAACGCTTTGTAGGGATTTGAGGTATAACTCAGAGAAAGTGGCACACGCCCTGAGGCAACTCTTTCGAAAAATGGAAGATTTACATGGAACGACGTAGGGATAGAGGAGAATATTGAAGATGATTATGAACAAATTAATAGGAAACGAAAATAAAATTTTGTATAGTGTCGGCTTCGTTATTTTGTAGCCATAGCTCGTATATAGATATGACTTGTTTGTATAGAGAACTCAATCTTGCGCTTTAGAATAAGGCCCTGACATCAACTAAAAGTGATAGGTGTTGGTCTCATTCATTCATGGCTAGATAATAGATAGATATAATATATGGATGAAGGTTTTCCTAAGATTTTTTGCGCCTTCTACTCTTTACAAATATCTCATTATCTTATTTCAGTTTTTGACGTGATAACGTCTTATAATTCGATTTAGCCGGCCGCACGCACGAAAAAATGTGTCGTTACCTTGCTCATTAGTGTTACCTTGCTCATATGTCGTTACCTTGCTCATTGCCGTTACCTTGAATGAACTGCAAGCGAAAGCGCGGAACGAACAAAGCAAACGAACGGCAACGTTCGACATCTTGCTCTCTCCTACTTAAGTGAGCGTATATATGTATGTATATGCGCATATGTACATATATAAATTCACGTATTTGTATTTGTATATGCCTTCTTCTTGTGTGCATGGTAATGAACCATTTCTCTGTTGAGAATAGGACGATGATAGAAAAAGTAGGAAATGAAAGGGAGTGTTTCGAGTGTAAAGTGTCTTGAAAAAGGCAAATTGATGATGGTACCTCTTAGTGTTGTTGACTTATTAACGTCTGATGCACAATCGAAATTGAAGATATCTTTCATGAATTTGATAAATGTTACGTCATTTTTCACGTTTGTGTAAATGTAACTTGACCTATTCCATTGCAATTCCATTTACCTCCTCCTCTATATCCATACAAAATATCTATCAAACAAATAAAATTAAAATTTTTTTTTGAAAATTGCAACCATTCCATCAATATTTTCTTATGACGTTGTCACGTTAAACTACTGGGCTTGAGTGTGCATTTTTACTGAATCAAGCCGAGATGCGTACTTATTTTCTCGGAATGGCTTCATATTCGGGAGGCAAGTGTGACGATATTCCTGCAGACGCATGTCAGAATCGACAAGAGTGCTTAGTCCCAAGCCAGTGCAGATGTCTACGCGGTCTGCAATGACTGGCAAATATGGTCGTGAGCATTCTCAGTTTGCCATAGTGAAGTTTATGAGACGACTAAATCTCTTCAGATTATATCTTACCACTAAGGATTTTGCTTGACGTAACCTTACAGTTTGGTGCCGTCTTGAGTTCGGTTGGTTGATGGTTCAATCATTTCATTGACGATGTCCTTCACACAAAATCCGAAATTAGGAATACTTATTTTAGGGTCACCCTCCTTGGCTTAGTAAACGCGTTACGATTGTGCTTGATAGGCAATAGGCTGCGCTTTGCTCCTGTCGGCATGAGCCAATGTTAGTTGTAGTGGTCATGATTAGCATAGCATAGAAATTAGAATAAAAGATATCACACATTTTACGCGTCGCTGGTGACAGAGGTACGCTTTTCTCATCACGTTGACCCTTTCTAAGTATAATTGCCTTCCGCAGTGACTTTCATTATTCTCTTGAATATTTTATTTTTCCACTGATGCCTGTTTTGCTTTTCAATCTTTTCTCTCTTCTCGCCATGTAGTTTGCTGTTTTCGTTTTAATTTATGCAGTTCTCTTTTGCCTTTTAAAAATTTGTGCTCGAGTCGTGTTTCGCTTGTGAGACGGGCTAAAATGAGCTCAAATAATACTGGGAGGGTTTAGCCAACAAGGAGATGTACTATATATGTTAGTTACAATGGCAGTACTGCGAGCTGCATACAAAAAAACATGCATATGTACAGGGTGAGCCATTTTTTAAATTAATGTAATTTTAATTCATTTAATTACATTAATTCAATAAGAATGGGAAATATGAAAAAAAATTTTCGAATTTGCAAAACAAATTATGAGGCGAATTGCCAAGCGATACGAAGAAGACAATAGGAGTGGTTGTTTTTCTTGTGGTAAAAGCTTATTGATCCCTGCCTCATTGTCGACAATTACATCTAAAGTTAGGCCTCGGAAATAGCCTGTTTCGTCGGTGTGCGACCTTAGGCAATGGGGCGTAAGGACATATGCTGAGAATGTCGGAATCGATTCTGCAATTTAAGCTACTGTAGGGTAATGCGTGTCTCACGAGGCAGCCGAAGCTCTTTGTCTACGGTTCTCGTGCTCACTGGAATGAATCTCCATTTCATTACATATCGAAAGCTTTATTCTTCCAATGGAAACTTTTTAATTAAATCGCTCAATGGATCACCCTCTATCTAAGTATATGGCATACATACATATCTAAGCATACATTTACATTGCATTTTAATTTTTAAGGCTTCTTAAACATTTCATTTTCATACGCATGAAGGTTGCGTTCGCAATTATTTTTTTTACCAGGTCTTTTTTTCCTTATTTTTCTAAAACAACTGCAACTATCTTTTACAGTACAGCTTTTGCTATATCTTACGCCGCTTTGCCACGGTGTAAGCTTCCATTTTCTGAGATTTCTATGTTTTTCCTTCACATTTGCGGAGCTTCCTTAGAAATTTGCTGCAACGCTCCTTTTTGTATATTTTCTTAATTTCGTTGTTTTTGTTTTGTTTTCGTTTTTTTGCCTTTATGATGATGGCTTCTTCAACGAAATTCCGGAACTAAAGTGTGGAGCGTCAGTCGGAACGTTACTGTGGAGCAGCGGAAGAAAATTTTCGTAAAGCAAATATTATTTGCATTTATTCAAATGGTATGGGGGCAGTGAATGCGCCTCAGAGAAAAATTGTGCACAAAATTGCAGCGGATGACTGGAAAATGTTGTTGCAGCGGCGTTGGTTTACATTGGAGATTAGTGTGCGTAAAGGTTAATGTGAGCTTAAATCAATGGAAGCACTTCAGAATTTTCACACTGACTTTGCTTGCTATTGCAGTAAATGCGATTCAAATTAGAATTTGAAATTAATTAAGTGCAGAGTGGCTGGTAGCAATACTTGACTAATGAATTCAAAACGCCATCGGTTGCTTGCGGACACCTGTGCGTATGATGAATATTTTAATTGTTTATGTGCTTTAATTGATGCAATTTAAAATGCTACACTATTTACATATATGTATATGTGTATGGGTAGGTTCAGCCTCAGATTAAGATTTGAATCAAATAAAGAAATTCAGTAAAGGACATATTAAGTGAGTGACATAGAGATAAGGTCACCAAGAATGCACGGATTTTTTTGTATGGAGAAAATGCACAACACCGTCAGGGAAAAAATCATCCAAAATCAACAAGAATTTTGAGGCACTTCGAAGTTGCATTTTACTGTTGTGAAATTTTATAGTCTATAAAACTACGTACCCCAACTTTTTTTAATGAAATTTTTCGAATCTTTCTAAATCTTGAGCAAAGTTTGAAACGTGGATATGGTCTTTGTTGTGGAATAAATTGTAATTTGCAAGGCTTTTTTAAATTCACAACTTCTCAGTCAGAGCAATATTTCGACAGTAGATCCACCAGGAATTTGTATTTTCTTATATAGGATGTCGGATGGCAGATTAGGTTTCAAATTAACCGCAGAGCGCGGAGGAAACCGCGCGAGTTATTTAGTCACGACGTTGCAGCGAACAGGAGTGCCAATGAGTGCTCACAATCGAAGCGTATTTCATATTCAGCGAAGCGTATCCAATATTCAACATTTACGTGATATCCCAAGCGAACATTTGATTCCTTCATGGGTGCGAAGGTTCCGGGCAACAAATTCACGGACAAACAATCCATAGCCGGGGCCCAGCTGGGCTCTGCTAACAAATGAAGATATTGAATTCGTCACCACAAGTTTGCTCGATAATACAAGTCAGTTTGTGCGCAAGGGAGCAGTTACTCCGGGACTTCTAAAAGCTATAGTTCATGAAATATTGAGGAAAGACTTAGACTTACTCTTAGACTCCATTAAAATTCAGATCGTACAAGCACTAAAGCCTAACGATTACAATGTTGGAGCGATTTCGTACGCAAAACACTTTCTTTTGGAGTGAGGAAGCCCATTTATATTTAAATGTTAGTGTAAATAAGCAAAATTGCCGTTTGCCATTTTTGATCACCTTAAGGGGAAAAACCACTATTAAAACTTGAAGAGCCACTTCACAGTTCCAAAGTGACGATTTGGTATGCATTGTAAAGCAATGGAATAATTGGACCATATTCTGGACCTATTGGTCCCATCGAGGGCAAGCAATTTCTGTAGACGATGCCTCTTATCGGCGAGAGAATATCCTTACTTCAGTAGTTAGGAATATGACGCTCCGCCACAAGCGGCCCTATAGGCCATGACCATGCACATGACATGGTCGTGCCCACGACAGTCGGTTCTACGTAACCGGAATGACTCTGATTTATATTCTACCAAGGATTGTCACTTCAGCAGCATTCGCCGAATATGTATGGGGAATGCTTATGTTGTTACAATAACAACAACAGCCATGACCATGGCGATACTGCATGTATTCTTTCCTAGGTTAGATTATGGTGGTAGTCGGTCTGTACGATCAACTTACTTAGACGATAGGCGTCCGTTGTGATACCACTGTGCGACACGGGAACCTTATTTATTTTTCGTCGTGGAACCATTTTTTGCCTCTTATGGAGCACAGAATTCGGTCCATATTCACGCGAAACAGTTCTGCAAGAGAAGTGTCCGTAAGTGTCTACCTAGAAAACCTACTCTGATTTCAGTTAAGGGTGGACAATTGCACAGGAAGTGCTGTTTCTGTTGCTGTTTCTTCCTTTTCCTCATCTGTACACCTGACTGGTTATACAAACCACGACCTTCGAGACGTCCTCTCTTAAAAGGCTAACCAGTTCCTTTATCTTTTACTTATTTATTTGCGTCCCAGTAGCTTAGCTGATACGTATGTGCCTTCATCTCTCTCTGACCTGTTGAACTCTTAGATAATTTTGTTTTTAAATATTAGTGTACTCGTGACCGTAGGTATCCCAGTGGTATTTCTATAACTGAGCAGTTGAAGAATAGTACCTTTCCTGGTTAGCTCATCGGCTTTATAATTCTCCTCAATATCTCTGTCCTCGGAAACCAAATAAGGCAGACCTTGGCTGGTCTTGCATTCCTGTGCAACCATTGATCTTACTGCATAGCTGCATTCATTGATTTAATGACCGTCTGACTATTCGATAATATATTTATTGTGGTTTTTGTTATGGCATGCGTATTTAAATACTAGGTTCTTTGAAAATACTCCATAGCCAACATTATCGTCTAGCTTGGAAGCGTTTGTAAAGAAATGTAATCCCCCCCTTATCTATACAAATTGATAAGCCGTTGCAGTAACATATCCTAGCTACCCACGTCGCTCAATTTACCCCTACCGACTTTTTTCTGTGGGAGTACCTTTAAGGTAAAGGCTATGAAACAAAGCCAGCGACCATTTCAGCACTAAAAGAAAATTTCGTTCGGGAGATGAATGACATCGCGACACCACTTCACCTGCGAGTGGCACGGAATGTAGAGGTCAAATTCCAAGAGTTTATCCGAAGAAGCAATAATTTAAAAAGGCTGGCGCTATAGTTCGGCAGAAAGCGCCTAACGCCTAAAGCGCGATAGCAATTAATATAATTATAATAATAATAAATTTAAAAAAATTAATTCCGCACTTGTCTCGTTTATGGTAATTATTGAAGTAAACTTTTATATTTAGTAATTCTATTTAAATAACTTCTAATTCCTTAGTATGCCACCGGATATCCTGTATCTGCTTGTTCCTCTATATTAGGGTTTTTTACTCTATCTGATCCAGGAGGATCTTAAACTGACATGTTACGCATAACACCCTCCCTCGAGCTATCCCTTGAAAGGATTTGCTTTAACTGAGTAAGAGAAATTATTGAAGAAAAAATCTTGAACTCAAATGAGTTTGTCCGGAGAAATATTTTTAACATAAATTTATAGCCAATTCAAGACTGAGATCTTTTGTCTGCCCCGCAAAAAAACAAAAAAAAAACAGGGCGGAGAACCAATATCCGAAAAAAACGCTAACCAATAACGAAATTAACTTTCTTCTTCCTAATGATTTATTGCATATGGTCGAGGAGTCAAGTAATGGTATTTCTGGCATTGCTTGGTAAACGAAAACATCAGTTCAAATTCCAAATAAAACTTTGATAATGTACGAAAAAACAAAAAAAAAAAACCAAAACAAAAATACGGAAGGGAGAAATCCATTAAGAAACTCAATAAATTTTCCATAAGAGCAAGCAATGGTCACAACAACATCAAGGCCAATGCCAAAAGTCGAAGGATTTAGTAAAAGAAACAGAGAGAAAAATAGCAAAAAGCAGTAGGAAAAGTTTGATTTTCTTTTGCCTCCCACCTTTAATGTTCATTATTGCTGCCTTTTGTTTTCAAAACTTCATTAAATCACTCAACAACTTCGGTACAACACTTTTTATGCTGAATAAACATATACTGACATACACATATAATTATTATATATATACCGCTGAATATGCATGCAGTAAATAAAACAAAAACTAAAATGCCTACATTGGCAAAGAGGACAAGGCTAAAAAGTATATAAACTTATTTTTATGCGGACCAACCACACGTTGGTATTCGCAACTCGGTATTTGGGGTTTCGCTCGAAAGTTTGTATGAGTATAGACCACGTTAACACTATTATTTATTTGCTTGCATATAATGGCTTCGAGTATATACAGTGGCGGGTAATATTTTATGATTTTTAATATACGTTTGCGCTTACATATTCCATACTTTTTATCTCTGTAATCAGAGAACTAAAAAAGTTCCGAGTACGCAGTTTTATTGTCCATTTGTAGTAAATATAATAAAATAATAGGACTATGAATAAGTTCGTGCGGTTTTTTTTCGAAATTTGAAACTTTATTGACGTAAAATGGTTACAAATTTAATATTCAAAATATTGTCCATCGCTTACTACTACTTTTTCCCATCTTTCTGGCAATTCACGGATTCCCTTTGTGAAAAATTCGGTCGGTTTTGCCGCAATCCACGAATCGATCCATTTTTTGACTTCATCGTAATTACGGAAGTGCTGGTCAGCCAGGCCATGTTGCATCGATCGGAAGAGATAGTAATCGGATGGCGCAAGGTCTGGACTATACGGCGGGTGGGGTAGGACATCCCATTTGAGCGTTTCTAAGTATGTTTTGACCACTTGTGCAACATGTGGCCGAGCATTGTCATGTTGCAAAATAACTTTGTCGTGTCTATCGGCGTATTGCGGCCGTTTTTCTCGCAGTGCTCGGCTCAAACGCATCAATTGTCGTCGGTAGACATCCCCCGTAATCGTTTCATTCGGTTTCAGTAGCTCATAATACACAACACCCAGCTGGTCCCACCAGATACACAGCATAACCTTCAGGCCATGAATATTCTGCGCCGACGTCGATGTTGAAGCATGGCCAGGGTATCCATACGTTGCCCGACGTTTTGGATTGTCGTAATGGACCCACTTTTCATCGCCAGTCACAATTCGATGCAAAAAACCCTTTCTTTTGTGCCGTTGAAGCAGTTGTTCGCATGCCATAAAACGGCGTTCAACGTCTCTTGGCTTCAATTCATACGGCACCCAATGGCCTACCTTTCGGATCATTCCCATGGCTTTTAAACGTTTGGAAATGGTTGATTGATCAACTCCCAAAGTTTTTGCAACCTCTTCTTGCGTTTGAGCCGGATCTTGATCGAGCAATTCCTCCAATTCGGTATCCATGAACTTTGGCGGCGCACCCTCGCGTTCTTCGTCTTCCAAGCCAAAATCACCACTTTTAAAGCGTGCAAACCACTTCTGGCACGTTCGCTCAGATAGAGCATGCTCACCATAAACTTCCACCAAGATACGATGACTTTCGGCTGCTTTTTTCTTCATATTAAAATAATGAAGAAGAATTCCCCGCAAAAACACATTATTTGGCACGAAATTCGACATTTTCAAGTGTGGTAAAAATATTGTTGTTTACGCTTCAAATAAAAAACTTATACTGACGTTTGTGCCTTACGACAGTAGCTCTCCAATGAATGTTTGGAAATGTGGATCGATGGAATAATAATCAAGTTACGCCATCTGTTGTAAAACCGCACGAACTTATTCATAGTCCATTATAAGCTTGAAGTCCCCCAATATTTGAGTTAATTTTCGAAATTTTTTTTTGAATACTATGTTGGGAATTTCATTCTTTTTTGGTTATGATGATGATTTTTTGAAATTTTTTCAATTTTTGTGCGATTTATGCAATTAACTATACATATTTTAATAAAAATATGTAAACATAAAAAATATTGCTAATATTAAAACAAACATCTCGCGCAGGGCTAGGGATAAACGCGGAAAAACGGGCATGGTACTTTTTACCAGGAAGTACAAGGTCCCGGCGTGAAACCTCCCGAAGCTAGGCCACAAAGAACTACTTCTCAAAGATCATGCGAATACTGGAATACTGGACAGCAAATTGCTGTGGAAGCACAATGTTGAAGAGAGGGTGAAAAAGACCAGTCTCTGATGCATTGGTGGTGCACGGCAGTAGTTAGACCGATATTGCTGTATGGGGCCTTAGTATGGTGAACTGCGACAAGAAAACTGACATACTTAATGCCATTGGAAAGGATTCAACGACTCGCTGCTCTGTGCATAACAGGAGCGATGAAAACCACTCCAACGGCGGCGCTGGAAATCATACTCAGCATGCCACCTATTGACCTTATGGCGGAAAACCTGGCAGCGAAATCCGCGAGGAGGTTAGTGGCTGCTGGAGTATTCACCTGCAGAACCTTCGGTCACAGCTCAATAGGAAAGTGGAGCTCAGGTTGCACAGAATACACGACTCCGTACTTTAGTTGGAAGAGAAGGTTTCGCACTACAATTGAAGAGCAGGGATGGCACAAAGGCATGAAGCCTGGCCATAGAACTTTTCACATCTGTACAGTCGGCTCTAAAACTTTAGACGGAGTGGGAGCGGGTATTTACTGCTCAAAACTGGGATAGGGCTGCCTATCAAGCTGCCAGACCACAGCAGTATTTTCCAAGCGGAAGTTTTTGCTGTGGGGAAAGTCGCAGAACTAGCCTACACTAGAACAAGAAAGAACTCCACAATTACATAATATATATGTGGACAGTCAAGCAGCAATAAAAACAATAAGCTCATGTTGTATTAAGTCCAAAAATGTTCGACAGAGCAAGGAGGCCGTAGAAAGGCTAGCCGCAAACAGTAGGCTGCATATCTACTGGGTACCTGGTCACAAAGGCATTATGGCGAACGAAATAGTAGATGAGATAGCAAAAAGTGCTGTGAGACTACCATTTGAACAAGAGAACGACATACCAAAATCGCTAAACACAATATACAATGAAATGAGCAACTGCATGAAAGGGCGAGTGGAAGCTAAGTGGACTAATCTAACCACATGCAAAACAGAAAAAGTCATGTGTAGAACTAACGACAAAAAACTGACTCAATTCGTACTTACGCTCTAGCGAAAGGACTGCAGAACTATCATAGGTAGGCTCACAGGTTATAATCTATTGGCTGCCCATGCGTACAAGATAGGGATTGCTAACACGGACAAATGTAGGAGTTGCAGAGAGGATGTTGAGGAAACTTTAGAACTCGTTCTGTGCGTTTGTCCGGCATGATTAAAAACGCGACTAAAATGCCTGGGAGCCCACTGTTTGAGGGTCTGGAGGACGTCTCAAAAGCGGAGCTCCCAGCCCTACTTAGATCCGCCAAAAGCGCTGACATCCTACATAATGTCTACTCTAGGTATTTATAGAGGTCGGACTCCATCTGGTATCGCTAGGGACCAAAAGGTCTATGCGTGGCTTATTACCAACTAGGCTAATCTAACCTAAAACAAAAGTTTATCGGGAATTGTTCATTTAAAATGGTGAAATGTTAGTTCAACTGTCCTCTATAGTGTCGCAGAGCTTGAGCGTGATCTGTCAATTAGCTTGTTTTTGGCATTTAGTTATATCAGTCAAACGCAGGTACACATATGCTCTGCGATTTTCACTATGGATAAAAATATCGAACAAGGAATTTGTCTTAAATTTTGTGTTTTAAATGGGATTTCGTGTGCCTTAGCAAAAATACGGGTCTACGAGTGGTATAAGGCTTTTGCAGAGCGCGGAAAATTTGAGGAAGATTTACCCCGATCTGGTCGCCCATCAACGTGTTCAACGGATGACAAGGTTGACAAAGTCAAGGAAATGGTGCTGGAAAACCATCATTTAAGTTTGAGGGAGGTAGCTTGTGACCTTAGCATACACGCTTAGCACAAATCAATTTTCAACATTTTACATCATCAATTGGGCATGAGACGCTCGACTGGTTCCAAGAGAGTTCAATTTCTTTCAAAAAATTAATCGGAAGAAGTTAGCTGCAGACGTCAGCGCATCATAACAGGTGACGAGACGTAGGTATATGAGTTTGACATGTAAACCAGTCAACAGGCGGCTGAGTGGCGCTATCCACATAAGCCACTGTCCGTGCCCGCTACGAAGGTCGTTTGTTATAAGTCGATTTATCTATCCAAGGCAGTTTATATTTCGTAACAGTTTCCTTTCTCAATATGGATTGTTAGCCCAACGAGTGGCACATTATTGCGAAGTGGATTTTGTTTATTCTTCTGAGACGGCGAGATGGTGGAAAGCATACAGGTTTCAGTTGTGTTAAAGACTGGTGATTGAATAATCTTAAGGCATCCAATACTGTCATTTAAGACACATTTATATAGCAAGTATCCTGTTTCAAGTACATACTTCGCTGGCTGCCATACCAAGATGGTAAACAAATATCTAGTTTAATATTCCCTCGCTAACTGGGCGTGTGGCTACTAGCGTTGGTCCTGCTTAAAAATAAAGGCTCGTCCGCTACGATTCCGCGACAAGGAGGACTCAAAAATACTCTAGGTCACCTGTCGCATTCACTACAGTTTTGACCACTAGACGTTGCTTCCTCGTTTTCACGAGAAACAAGACAGTTCGTCCTGTACTGCATTGCTTGGGATCCGCCCGCATCTTGACAATGAGCACTTCTAGGAGGCTGAGAGTAAGTAGGCTTTGCAACACACACCTATATTGTATTTATTTAAAAATAAATTCTGTCAAGAAAGTACCTAGAATTGATTATTACAGTAATCCCTTTAAAGCGATTGCCAACTTTCAAAGCAAAAAAAGTCTTACGGTAAATGAAATATTATATGGAGGTTATCAGGCATATGAGAGAGAAAACTCATGTAGAAAGGTCAGATATATAAAAAAAATACGCAAGGCTATCATTTTGCAGAAATTTGTGTTTATTGACCACGTCCAGGTACTTTTTATCAGAATGTTTCCTGTAAGAACAAAGACGGTGATCTGGTGATTGACATACAGAGCAATCTTAAATTATGGAGGGAACACTTCTCGAACCTGTTAAACAGTGACAGCTGCGCATGTCATAGAGAAAGTGAAGATCCCGATACCCCAATCGTTGACGACGGAATTGTCGTTCCGTTACCCGACCATGACGAGGTGAGAATAGCAATATCACGGCTAAAGAACAACAAAGCCGCGGGCGCCGACGGACTGCCGGCTGAGCTATTCAAACATGGCGGCGAGGAGCTGGTAAGGTGCATGCATCAGCTCCTATGCAAAATATGGTCGGATGAAAGCATGCCTGCCGATTGGAATTTAAGTGTGCTCTGCCCAATCCATAAGAAGGGCGATCCTGCAATTTGTGCCAATTACCGCGGGATTAGTCTTCTAAATATCGCCTATAAGGTTCTAGCGAGCGTATTGTGTGAAAGGCTGAAGCCCACCGTCAACCAACTGATTGGACCTTATCAGTGTGGCTTCAGACCTGGAAAGTCTACCATCGACCAAATATTCACAATACGCCAAATCTTGGAAAAGACCCATGAAAGGAGAATCGACACACACCATCTTTTCGTCGACTTCAAAGCTGCATTCGACAGTACGGAAAGGAGTTACCTGTATGCCGCTATGTCTGAATTTGGTATCCCCGCAAAACTAATACGGCTATGTAAGATGACGTTGCTCAATACGAGCAGCGCCATTAGAATTGGGAAGGACCTCTCCGAGCCGTTTGATACCAAACGAGGTTTCAGACAGGGTGACTCGCTGTCGTGTGACTTCTTTAACCTGATGTTGGAGAGCATCGTATGAGTCGCAGAACTTAATCGCTCAGGCACAATATTTTATAAGAGCGTACAATTGTTGGCGTATGCCGATGATATTGATATCATCGGCCTTAACAACCGCGCTGTTAGTTCTGCCTTCTCCAAACTGGATAAAGAGGCAAAGCGAATGGGTTTGGTGGTGAACGAGGACAAAACGAAGTACCTCCTGTCTTCAAACAAACAGTCGGCGCACTCGCGTATCGGCACTCACGTCACTGTAGACAGTCATAATTTCGAGGTTGTAAAAGACTTCGTTTATTTAGGAACCAGCATTAACACCGATAACAATGTCAGCCTTGAAATCCAACGTAGAATCTCTTTTGCCAACAAGTGCTACTTTGGACTAAGTAGGCAACTGAGCAGTAAAGTCCTCTCTCGACGAACAAAACTAACACTCTACAAGACTCTCATCATGCCCGTCCTAACGTATGGCGCAGAAGCTTGGACGATGACAACATCCGATGTACCTTGGACCTTTGCACGTTGGCAACAGCGAATATCGTAGGCGATGGCACGATGAGCTGTATGAGCTTTACGGCGACATAGACATAGCGCAGCGAATAAAGATCCAGCGGCTTCGTTGGCTGGGTCATGTCGTCCGAATGGATACAAACGCTCCGGCTTTGAAAGTATTCGATGCGGTACCAGCTGGTGGTAGCAGAGGAAGAGGAAGGCCTCCTCTGCGTTGGAAAGATCAGGTGGAGAAGGACTTGGCTTCACTTGGTGTGTCCAACTGGCGCCGGTTAGCACGAGAAAGAAACGACTGGCGCGCTTTGTTAAGCTCGGCCAAAATCGCGTAAGCGGTTATCGCGCCAATTAAGAAGAAGAAGTTTACGAAAAAATCGCTCGCAATAACTCCCCGATCCTTTACCCTTCAGATCTGATAACCCTTTCAAAGCAAATGTATAACTTTTTTGCATTGTATGTCTCTTTCGAAGGTTCCATATGCTACAAATTTACCTAATGGAGTGATAACTGCTAATTGTATCCTTAAATAATCCAGTAAAGCTAAGAAAACAGAATTATAGAATTTTTACTAGTAAATACCTGCCATTTCAACCCAATCGGCTTGATATAACCAGTACTGCTACAAAATTGCCCGCCACTGTATATAACAGTATGGGTCTCCAAGCACTTGTACTGCCATAGTGTCGGCGTATAATACCGCATTGCCAATGTTGGTTGAATTCATGCGAGAGCGATATGGCGACAGGGCACCACGGCGTATACGTGTCACTTAGGCTTAAAAATGAATTATTAAGTCAGGTTTTGTATATGTACAAGTATGTTCGTTTGTGTATATGCGAATATATTTGCATATTAGCCAGGGAGGTGTGCATATTTGAGTTTGGGGGGTATTAAGTATATGGTTGAGCAGCATTTTTACTTTTAGTTGACAGAAATCAAAAACAAGTGCAGTATGAAGCGGTGAAGAAGTAACAACCACAACCAAAAAAACAAGAGTAATGCCGACCAAATACACAACACACACAATACACTAAAAAACATCTGTGGTTATTGCGAACCTCTGAAATGCCCATACAGTAGCTCCATTGAAGGCCCTGTGGTATAATTCCTGTTAACAAATGTGTAAGCCGCATATTAGTGTAGTAAGTTGGTGCTGGTGTTGGGGTTGGCGTGAGTGTTGATGTTTAGGTGTCGCCATATTTATATTAATAAATATAGAAGAAGTCAGACATATGTGCAGAATGTGCGGTTCAAGAATGCCCACGTATGTATGTATGTATGTATGTATGTATGTATGAAAGTCATTATGTATGAAATCACATACTTTAACGCATTACCAGTACTTACGTAATTTTGTCACATTATTACTTGAGTAGACTTATTGAAAATTACTTCAATATATTCTTACATATGCATGTGCATACCTCGTAAGTAAGGCAAGTAACTATAAATTATTGTAAATTCTCAATTTTCAACACCTTAACTTTACGTAAAATTTACTATGTAATTTTTCATTATTAATAGCTGCAACACAATATATTCACTCAAGTCAAAGTTATTTATTTTGTTTTATAGACTTCATTAGCAAAGGCGCAATTTATTACCTTTGCATCCTGCATCTCAACTCAAGCGCACCTGTTTCTTTCTGCTTCGGCTACACCATTGGTGCGCTTGTACGGGAGTATTGAGAGTATTATGCTACCAAGAAAACATTAGCACCCAGGCACTTACTTGCTGCCATTTCCATTTCTTATTATTTGCCATCGCATTCGTGTGCAATTATGTTGATGTGCATTGCATCTGACTTGATGAGTATTTATGATTAAAGTTTACTCAGCCATAGTTCGTATGTATGTTGTGTGTGTGTGTGTGGCTGTGCACTCGTGCTCGTATATACTTAGAATATTGTTGCATTTTTTCTGTGCTTTGTTTCTCTTTACTTTTGTTTTTGTTTACCTTTGATTTGCTTTGCATTGAGTGCTATTTTATGTTGCTCTCAACAAAGTTAATGTCAACGCGCGTTCTTTACTTTGCAATTCCAGTGATTTGTTAGCGACTGTGAAAATATGCTCATTTAGATGCAATTGCTATTTATGTTTTTCTACTTAATGGCTTCGTTTGGATTTAAATTCTTTACTGCAGCATCTTATCCAATGAGTTAATGTAACTTCGAAGGCTTGCACTTATAAAAGTATCAATCATGATTAGTAGAGGAACGCAAAGGTTATTAATTACAGGTTCGTCTAATTGCACTGTACTGCGACTTTTGCGGCATTTATGTACCTTAGTGCGTCATCTGATGTGATGGGTCAACAAAATGACACTGATCCACAGAAATGAACTTTTAATTTGTCACGTGCACTTGGTTTGGTATTTTCAAATTTATTTTTGGTATTGACTCGTGAAGATGGAACACAGGGTACAAAAGTTCAAAGTTTCGGCCATTTTGCATATTATATAGACATATATATAAATGGCACTTACACCCTTTTCGAATGTTTGGCCGAGCTCCTCCTCTTATTTGTGGTGTACGCCTTTGATATTCTTCTACAAATGGAGTGATCTAAAGTTTTCGGACGGGAACTTTGGAATATAAGCTACAATGAAATCCTTCGAATAAAGATGCTTGAGGATGTGCATTTAGTAAGTACGCAGATGGCATTGCACCTGTAATAATCGTTCGAAACACTGACGACGCCAAAAGAAAGGAAAATCAGGTGATGAGCCGAGTTCAGACATGGCTAGAGGACCATGGCTTAAAGCTGGCTACAGAGAAAACAGAGCTAATCCTTTTAACTAACAGACGTATCCCACTAAAAGTAGATATACAAGTACTCAATGCCACTTTATCGACAAAAAGAGTGGTCAAATACCTAAGAGTGCAATTAGACACAAGGCTAACTTATTGGGCGCACATAAATCATGCTGCCAAAAAAGCGGCATGTTCAGTAAGCAGGAGGCCCAACGCAGAACAAGCGACGAACTCGATTCTTTTATACGGATGCGAAATATGGGCAGATTCGCTAAGAGTGCAATGCCGGCGAAAAATTCTGCAATCTGTGCAACGCACCTGCGCTCTCAAAGTGATTTCTTCATACAGAACAGTAGCAGAAGCAGCAGTTTTAGTTATCAGCGGAACCATCCCTATAGATAGTCTAGCACAAGAGCGCAAACGGAGATGGGAGGCAAAAAAAAAAGTAATTCCAAGACCATGCTTCTCCGATATTAGAATTCAAACGTTCACACTGTAGGAGGCAAGATGGAATTCTGAACGGTACGGTAGATGGACAGCGAGACTAATACCCGATCTAAAAAAGTGGATAGAAAGAAAGCACGGTGCGGTTAACTATTACCTCACACAGTTTTTGTCCGGACATGGGTCCTTTCGCAAGTATTTGTGGCGAATGAAAAAAGGAAATGGAAAAAGCGAGCCTACCAAACTGCATATATGAAGATACTGAGTATGATAATGCGGATCACACCTTCTTTAAATGCGCGAGGTGGAACATAGAGAGAACAGCTCTACAACGAGCTATTGGTGTACTTACACCTGAAGAAATAATCGAGAAAATGATGATAGACTAAGAAAAATGGAATGCCGTCGCAAATTTCGTGGAGGTTATTATCCGAAAAAAGAAGCGTGAAATGGAAACTTATGCCGAAGAGCCTTGCGCATAAGTTTCTCATAAGTACAGGTGACCCTGGACGCAGTGTGGGTAAGTAAGTGTCCTTCTTAGGACGCCGTCTTGCACCTCTACCTTGAAGCAATGCGGAAGCAGTCCCGGGGTGGAAAAAAAATCCAAGAGAAGAGGAGGGATATTTTTAGTGGAATCACCACACACGTAGTAGCGAAGGCATTTTTAAGCCAACTTCACCGTCAAAAAGAAAAAAAAAACAGTTTTCAGAAGACTACGAACGGCAGATGGGTTTTCATGAGGAGGTTTTCCTTAGCAGAAACACACTGGGAGGTTTACCATTATCTGCCTGCACTTTGAACTTTTGAACTTTTGAATTTTAGATTTTGTTGCTACTTGGTAATTTTGTTGTATGTCAGGTGGATTTGAAGTGTGCCAAACGGTTTTGCAATATTTAAATTTTTTGCAAGCCACTGTTTATCAAACTTTAGTGTAATCTTTTTTTCTAGAATTCATTTCGTGATAAGATTTGATTCTTATTGATTCTTGAATTATTGACAACAATTTTGCTAGGTTCCAGGCTGCACTTAATGAACTCTTGTCTCTGTGTACATATTCATGTATCTCTTTCAATAAAAAAAAATGTTTCCAAGTCACTTACTCTAAATCACGTGATATTCTACAATCGTCATTTTATATCTGTAATAATGTCTTCCAATTTATGGGTATGATCAAAGGCCTTGGAGTAATTTTTGACTCTAATTTTTCATTCTCAAGTTGTATCAATTATATTATGTCAAAATTATTTTCGATCTTGGGCTTTATTAGATGTAACAGTTCAAACTTTTCAGACCCTTACACAATGAAATTATTGCTTACCCCCTTCGTTCGATCTAGTTTGGAATATGCTTCATTTATTTGGATACCTTATAACCAATTTGCTATCATAAGAACACAAGGTCCGGCACTCAAAGTGTAACCAACTTCAGACCGCTCGCGCAGCTGATTCATGGGCATCAACTGTCTGTTAGTTGGTTAAATGACAGTCAAGAGTATTGTTTACAAGCGCGTGGAAGCATTTTGCTGAGAGTAAACACGAAAAAAGAAAATCAGTAATGGATTTCAAACGTAATAGTGGGATTGCATTATATTTGGCTGAAAAATCACAACCAGCGATTGTTCGTGTGCTCGAGCATCTTAAAGTAAATAAAGTTTTTGTTAATCGCACACATACCCGTTATAATGATACTGGTAGCATCGCAAAACGTCATGGAGGTGGCCGTCAAAAGACTGCAACGTCAGGTGAAATGGGTCAAAAAGTGAAGAAGCGACTTGAGCGAAGTCCCCGACGAAGAGCCAATCAAATGGCGAAAGAACTGAAAATATCTGACCGTAGCATACACCGCATACTGAAAAATGATCTTAAAGTTAAGGCTTATAAGATCCAAAAGGCGCATGATCTCACACCAAAGCAGCAACAAGTCACATTTGAGAGAGCGAAGGAGTTGCTTCGCTTGGCCGAAAGCGGTCAATTTCGGAACATTGTGTTCTCTGACGGGGAAATTTTGAAATTGAGCAATTCGTAAACTCCCAGACCGATAGGGTTTATTTGACCGACCGTTCATACCAGAATTGGACTCATCGATTGGCCACCAGGAGGCAGCACCCGCCACAGGTAATGGTTTGGGCCGCTGTAACCGTAGATGGACGCTGTGCAATCGTTTTCATCGAACCTGGCGTCAATGTAAATGTGAAATATTATCGGGAAGGTATTTCGGTGGCAGACCATAAATGTTTCAACAGGACTCGGCGCCGTCTCACAAAGCTCGAGTGAACCAAGAATGGCTAAAAATAACATTCCGAACTTCATAACGTCCGCACAATGGCTCTAAAATTCATCAGACGCAAGTCCGATGGATTATTTTCTTTGGGCCATTTTGGAGTGCAAGGTCCGAACTAAAAGGTTCACCAGTCTCGAGGCGCTGAAAAAAGCCATTGGCCGCGAGTGGGCCAAAATACCTGCAAGTCACATTCGGGCAGCTTGCGATTCGTTTCTGGACCATTTCAAGGCCACAGTCAAGGCAAAAGGTGGTCATATTGAGCAAAAGTAAATTTATTCTTAATTTTGTATTATTGTCACACAATTTTTACTTTAAATTGAATAAAAGTAATTTTCCAAACTAAATGTATGACTTTTTTAATTGGTTACCATTCGAGTGCCGGACCCTGTATATATACACTTAAATGAATGGTCCTGCAAAAGATGCGCCCAGATGTTGTTCTAATATAAAATAAAATATGTAAAAATTTAGATTATTTCAGGTTTCAATATTTGCATTCAAAATACGGCTTTTAGACCATTTATGTGAAAGCCCACCATGAGCACAGTAAAATCCGCCAAACAGTCGATTCCTTAATGCTCAAATAATTGAAAACATCGAGATATTAATTTTGTGGAGGTTTTTCAGCAACACTTTGCGCTGCAACAGGAATGTTTTCATAGAAGTTAATGCCAGTCCTTTTTCTATCCTTGACATGTTTTCGCCAACCTTTATGTCAGCAATTCGGGCAATAATTTCTACCAAAGAAATCACGAATTTCGCGATATGTTGTTCTTAAAGATCGACAATTCTCATTATAAGTTTGAATAATTTTAACGCGTTCTATCGTTTAAGTATCCATGATTAAAATGTTTCCTCAGCGTACTTGATGCATGTGAAAGATGATTTAAGAGAGGTACCGTAAGGCTAGAAAAGTATTAGTACAGGGTTTGATTGAAAAGTAATGAGCCTTCCCGCGCGGAGCGTCTGCCAAGCGATCAACCGAATCAGCTGGTAGGGGAAAATGATCGTTGGATCTTCCCCTTCCACTAGAAACCGGTCCTAGTTCGCTGGCAACAGCGGCGTAGTCAACATCGCTCCGCGCGTGAAAGCTGTTTTAAAAGTGTGTTAGGATTTTGCAGTGGCGAAAATGCAGCTGATCATCTTTTTCGACTCTCGAGGCATCGAGTTTGTACCTCCAGGAAGCACTGTAAACGCGGCATTTTACAAAGAAGTGCTCCTTCGGCTGAAAAACCGCGTCGCCCGGGTTCGGCCCGACCTCGTCAACAATTGGACCCTTCATCACGACAATGCGCCGGCGCACACTGCCTTCCTCTGCACCTCTGCATTGGCCAAGATGGGGTCCGGTGCTTCCCCACCCTCCCTACAGCACAGACCTGTCCCCTCCGCACTTCTTCTTGTTCCCGCGCCTGAAAAGAAAGCTGAAGGGGAGGCGTTTCGACTCCATCGGGGCGATCCAAAAAACTGTGACAGCCGAATTGAACGCGATTCCGGCGGATGAGTTTAAAAAATGTTTCCTGCAGTGGAAGGACCGCTACCAGCGTCCAGGGTCCTATTTTGAAGAATATTAGTTGTATAAGCCAAAAGGTTTAATAAAACTGCTTAAAAAAATAAGGCTCAATACTTTTCAATCAAATCCTGTACTTAACATTTATAAAATTTGATACTTAAAATAACCTTAAAACTCTAAATATGTGAGTTATAAAAATAAAAAATATCTGTTAGTTAAATATTTATTTCAAGCTTGGGTACCTACCAACTTGTTAACCTTCAATTACATACCTACCTATAGAATTTTGTCATGAGTTCGATCACCATAGAGAATAAACTTTTATTATACACATATACATACACAGATTACAACTTTGGTAAGTTTTCATTCAGAAATAGTTTATATCGTTTAAAATATTCTTTCAATTTTAGAGTTCTTATCACCTCGTTGATTGCGCTTAACAATCACCGCCGGGCAGCACACAGTCATGGAAACTTATAGCCTCTGGCGCATTATGTTACTACTACCACAGCCAAGAAGTGAGTGTGAAATAAGAGGAAACACAGAAACAAAATTGAGCTGAGCACATTCAATTTTCAACTTTTTAAAAACCAATACGATGCCGATGGATTTCATTGCAGTTACCATTTATTCTGCTTATTTTTCTGTTGATATTTTCTTTCACTGATTCTTTTTCTTTCTTGTTTTTTGTTTTTTTTTGCTTCCATCAAAAGTTATCAGATACTCTTTTGCGATGGGGCGCACAATGAGAAGCGACAAAGAGGTAGTGGATGTCAGAAATGATAACGATAGGAAGATGAAAAGAAAAAAACGCATCCAAGAAGGGGTGAAAGGCAACGGTGTGTCGTTGCTGCTGCTGCAGCTATTGCTTCGGGCCGCGCATAAAAGCAAATAGAGCGAAGAATACGAGTACAATGTGCTTGTTATTAAGTGAACATCGAATTTCTTCTACCCCAATAAATAACGTTGCTAGGAGAGAAGCACTCCTCCCTCTCTCTATTTTTACCTAAGTTGTTGGTTTTTGTTGTCAATTCTTCATTTGTTAGCCGATGACAAGAATGATGACATCTATAAAGCAGCCGGGGTGAATGATTTTGATGATGATTCTTCTGTCCAATCAGCTGGTTAAAAATTGATGCACACTGTCAAGCAATGTAATTTTTGTTGTTCGCATTAATGTTGGAATACAACAGAAATAATGAAATACGTCTTTAGTACAAATATAGAACAAATTTTAAGTGAATTATGTGTGAAAACATATCTTTGGGACATATCGATAGATAATGCAATTTTATATTGGATTAATATGGTTTTTATATACATACAAATGCGTTTTTATATACATATTAGAAAAATTAACAGGAATTAACCAATGAAAGGCAAATTGTTTGTTATTCATTAAATTTTTTTCTGTATCGCGTTCTTAGGAATTCTCTTTAGAAATAACACACTTACGAGCGTATACCCTATGATGAAAAAGTACCGGGAATGTTTAATTTAAGCGAACCGCGCACTTGGGAACCGGTTCATATTTTTTTCTTATGTTGATAGGACTGTAGGACACACATCTGTTACTTTTTAGCGCCATCGGATCATTTCAGAGATGCTTACGTCGCAAACGGCCGAAAATGTGAGCAAACAATTTTGGGATTTTGCATGATGACAACGCGCCATCGCACCGTGCCCAAATTGTGCTGGATTTTTTGACCAAACACCAAGTAAATACCATCGTGCAAGCACCGTATTCACCTGATATGGCCCCGTGCGACTTCTTTTTGTTTCCCAAGTTGAAGTTACCACTTCGTGGAAGGAGATTTCAGTCAATAGATGAGATCAAAGAGAATGCGACGAAGGAGTTGAAGGCCATCCCTTCGTCGGCCTACCAGGGGTGCATGGAGGACTGTGTTAAACGTTGGCACATGTGGATGGCTTCAAACGGGTCATATTTTGAAGGAGATAAAATAAATATGCCTGGAATTTAACACGGTTTTGTTTTATTTAAACATTCCCGGTACTTTCTGATCATAGGGTATGTATACTTGTACTCGTGTGTTGGCTGGGGAATAAGTTCATAGCGTTCCTTTATTTTCTTTCATTTTACAATGATTTGTTTGTTGTTTGGCAATCGTAGAACTCTTTCCGCTTTACAAAACTAAATTGTATTTTTGAGTTATTTAATTTTTTATTAGTTCTGAGGATTAGAAATAAAATAGCCAGGAGCCACATTTACGACACCTCCTCTTCTTTCCTTTCATCGAGGTCAAAAAGCTGTCGAAGCAGCAGGGATATTCGACACATGTATGGAGAAAGTCGTAGCCGAATGGGTTGGTGCGTGACTACCATTCGGATTTGAGAGAGAGAACGTAGGTTCGAATCTCGATGAAACACCAAAATATAGAAACAGTTCTTTCTAATAGCGGTCGCCTCTCGGCAGGCAATGGAGAACCTCCGAGTCTATTTCTCCTCATAAAAATATATCCGCCATTCGGAGTGGGCTTAAAACTGTAGGTCCCTCCATTTGTGGAACAACATTAAGACGCACGCCACAAATAGGAGGAGGAGCTCGGCCAAACACCCAAAAAGGGAGTACGCGCCAATTATATATAATATATATACATATATATATGGAGAAAGTGAGTATGGAGTTTGCAGCACGAAAATTGTTGGGAAAGTACAAAAATGGCGACTGTGGCGTCGATGATACGTTCTCCAGCGGAAGGTTTTCTGAATTCGATGAAGAACGTCTCAAATCACTTTTGAAGGAGAAAAGTAACCAAACAAGTCGGTAATTGGCGGAAAAAAAGAACTGCGATCTTAAAACTATTCTTAATTACCTTTATTCAATGGGATTTACCGAAAAATTGAGAGCCTGGGTGCCTCACGAGCTCAACGCTCAAAGAAAGGAGATACGGTAAAGCTGAAAGTCAAGCCGGATCTCTGTCCAAAGAGGATCATGATGTGTGTTTGTTGGGACTGGGAGGGCATGGTGCACTGATAAATGCTCGAAAAGAATGCCATGGTCAACAAGGAGCTCTACATTGCACAGCTACACCGCGTGAATTAGGCTATTCGACTGAAAATACCGGATCAACATGGTCAAATTATACTCCTTCACGACAACGCCAGGCCCCATATTGCACAAGTCGTCAAAGCCGCACCCCAGAGCTCCAATGGGAGGTCCTTTAGCATCCGCCGTATTCTCCGGACCTTGCACCGCCGATTACCATCTTTTCCGCTCCCTGTGAAGCCATCTTCTATAACAAAGAAGTCCTTAAAAACTGGCTCAACAACTTCTTTGACACCAAACCATGCGATTTTTGGCGGAATGATTTTGGCGATTTTGGTCGAGAGGTGGGAAAGGTTGTAAAAATCAACGGCGAATATATAATTGATTAACTTATTAATACCTATAATTATTATTTTTTGTCTTCGGTAAAAACGCTACAAACTTATTCCTCAACCTAATGCATTCATATACGTATATAAGATCCTCTAACTTCTAGTTGGATCATAGGGCGTCATAGGTAGATTCCTCTTCGTCATCGAACACGGTTTGTTTGCAAGCTCTCTAAGTTCATTCCAGCTCGTACTCAATGGTCTCGTTTGAGCTTCTGTTGAACGGCGCCAGGTGACTAACTATTATGGAAAATCCGAGTCTACTAAAAATAAATGAAAATCGGGCAAAGAAGGCCAGCATAGCTTTCTACTCTTGCACATCTATGTTTGACAAAAAATGGGTACTCAAGCCGCAGGTCGTTCTCTGGATGTACAACGTAGTGGTTCTGCCAATTTTAACCTACGGATGCCTGGATCAGTGGGAAGCGCTTCGGAGGGGCTATAATGACACTAAACTGCAGAAGGTGCGAAGAACTGCATGTACATATTGTCATCACCGGAACATGTAGAACTTGTTCCAGTGCTGCCTTTAATGTCTTTTCACACTTATTTCTAGCCGGTTAAAGGAGGGTGGCCTTTGGAGGCAATCTGTCAAGGCACATGGTAGCATTTTTATGCAGTTAACATCGTATTTATTTGAACTTCGTACAGATCTCTCTATCCGCAAACTGAAACTTGAGTGCCATGCCAGGGCAATCTTTCCAAGTAGGTGGGATTGGAAATATGGGAAGATCTGTACCGAGGCTGGTACTTCTGTCTTCACAGATGTCTCCAAGGTGGAAGCGGGAGTCGGAGTAAGGGTGTTCTTTAAATTGCCCAATTTATCTGATTCCTTACTGCTGAATACTGTTAGAGGCAAGCATAATGCTTAGGGAACGCGGGAGCGACGGAGATATTAACATTTTCTCCGATAGTCAAGCTGGGATCAAGGCTCTGACAACGCTATTGTGCAGATCCAAAATGATTAACTACTGTAAGGAGGAGCTTTGATTTGGGTGTGCACGTAACATTTCTCTAATCGTGGTTCAGGAACATAGAAATATAGAGGGAAATGAAATTGCTAGTGAGCTTGTCAGGATGGGGTCGACTGAATTGGTTTCAGAGGTTTCCTATCTGGTCATTGGCATCCTCCTGATTGTTGTTAAAGAGGTATTGCACAACTTATTTCTTAGGAAAGCACAAATCAGATGGAGTTCCATTTCTTCGCGTAGTATTTCGAAAATCCTATGGTCCCAGTACAGTAGATGCAGCACGTAGATAGGCATCGGGACTTCACGTCATTCAATTTCCAAGCTTGTAGTTGTGTTTACCGGTCATTGGACAATCGGCGCACTCGTAGATAAGCTAGGTTTACCATTTAATCCATATTGCATAAGCTATAGGAACCATTTGGAGAAGGAGACTTTTGAGCACTTTCTTTCTAATTGTCTGAGTTTGGCAGCCAGATGATTAAGGTGCGCCTTTCTTCGACAGCCGGGGGCAGTGCTGCAAGCTAACTCCCATCAATATTCTCTATTATATCATTAGCTCTGGCTCTAGGTATCTGCCTGTTGTAGGTCTTAAAATGGTGCTTTAGTGCTACTTGGGGAGTGTAAGTCTGCTACTTCAAGCATTTTACTTACCTATTTACCAGGAACGATTTCGAAAAAACGTGCTATACAAATTTACCCGCCCTAATATAAATTTTTATTAATAAACAAAAAAATGTGGAAAAGTATATTTCACTTGTATTCTCCCATCATATTCTGCTATAAATTAACTTTACAAACATCATACGCAGCTTTAAAGTTTAAGATCAAAGTAATATTTTGCTCCCATTAAATCCTATCAAGTAGATCCTGCACTAGCATCATTCAAACCAGATGTGTGTGCTTATGTGCACATCGGACACAACATCCGATACTCGAATGCATTGAACTGGATGCACACGTATCGAATTCAGCTTATATGGCGGCTCCCACTCGTCAGTCAACTCAACTGAACTCTCTTCAACTTAACTCAACGCAGTATAGCTCAGTCCGATGCAGCTCAATCGTCCAAGTTGTCATTTTGTTATTTGGCTGACAACATCGGTTGGAAGTACAGACAACAACACCCCAGGGAATGGTAGGTGGACAAAGTTGAAGCGATTTATTGGAAATCTGATCATTGGGAAACACAATTCCGCACACACACGCACATGTGCATGCATACACATACTCGTGAATGTAAATCTGTAAGCAAGCAAAGGCGTTGCCGATAAATATGTGTTCATGTGTGCATGTATGCATGTATTTATGTATGTATTTATGTGTTTATGTATGTATGTATTCATGTATGTATGTATATAAAGAATAATTCATTTTCACGCGTGTATGTATGAAGAAATGTGAGTAGGGCATTCGATAGCTGCGAAACTGTGACTATGGCTTTACTACGTTTGTACTTTTACAGTTATATATGGATAATTGAATGCCCCAGCAGGCACTTACTACTGTTGTTAATGATAAAGATTAGAGGTGTATTCATAGTAAAACCATATCGAGCCTTTTGAAAAATGAGTACCTTATTTTGTTATATAATTGGCGCGTACACCCATTTTGGGTGTTAAGAGGGACCTACAGTTCAAGAGGATCCACCTACTCCTTTTTTTGCTTGATGTATATTCACTATTTCTCATCTCCCGTGACGATTCGGTACAAAAAGCGCTGTTTACGACCGAGTGTTGCTCGATGGCGGGCGAAATGCTAAGAAGCAATTTGAAGGCGACTCTCTTTGTTTTTTTCGTTGAGCTCGTAAGGTACCCAAGCTCCCATTTCAGGAAATTCTACTAAATGAAGGTGATTGAGAATCTTTTTATGATCGCAGTTAATTTTTTTCCTCCAATTCACGACTGGTTTGGCGACTGTTCTGCTTCAAAAGTGATTTGAGACGTTCTTCATTAAATTCAGAGGACCTTCCGTTGCGGGGCGTGTCATACATCAAAGTCGCCATTTTTGAACTTTGCAAACCATTTTCGTGCTGTAGACTCACCTGTGACACCTTCTCCAAACACGTCGCAAATGCTCCCGGTTGCTTCGGCAACTTTTTGACCTTGATGAAAAGCAAAGAAGAGCAGGTGTCGAAAATGATGATTTTTGCCTCCGAGGTATTTCATTTCTAAGCCCCAAAACTAATAACCAAAACTTCCGGAAATATATACGGGTTTTCAGTAAGAGCGCTTCAACTTTTGAACTTTTTTGAATAAAACACAAACGGTTTGACTTTTTTAACTAATTTTTTTTTTATTATCGAGTTTGAACATATACATTTAAGTATGAATTTCGATTTCTTTGGCATGACCACCGCGTGCACGTTTTACGAAGTCCAATCGTTGAACCCAAATTCCAGCAATTTCGCGTTCAATATTGGCTCTGAGCTCACAAATCGTCGCCGGCTTGTTACTGTAGACCAATGACTTCACATAACCCCAAAACGGGACGGCTTGTTAAATGGACCGTAAAATGGCCGTAATGCTCTTAAAGTAGCAGCAACAGAACGATTATTTTCATAAAAAATTTGCACGATTTGCAATCGTTGCTCAAGTGTGTAGCGTTCCATGATGAAATGTATACTAATGAAGTTTACAAATGACAAGCGAAAAATAAAAAATATTGCGTCGTTCGCCCTCCCTATCGGGAAAAAGTTGAAGCGCACCTATTGAACAACCCTATATTAAAAAAATTTAAAATATAAGTTTGTTTCTCAAAAGTGATATTATCGTTTTCAAAGTACTTCCCATCAACTGTAACGCACTGATGCCAGCGTTTCGTCTACCTCTCGAAACATTTCTGCAACTCTATTTTCGGTCTAGCCGTCAGAGGCAGCTTCGGTTTTTTTATTACTTCCTTTCGGCTGTCGAAACGCGTTCCCCGTAGTGTTTTTTTATTCGATCAAATAGAAAAAAATCACACGAAGCCAAATCAGGTGCTTCGAAAATTTTTTGATGAAGGAAGTATTGTATATTAATATCTGGCTGCACTAGGGGCTTGAAAACTGCCAAATAAAAGTAAGTAATTTTGAAAAGGAATACAAACTTCAAATCAGATTCACTGTTTTAATGCTCAAAATGGAGAAAATTTAATAAACAGTGGTTTGAAGGTATGAAGCTGAATTTCTCGATTCTTTAATGCCTTTACAGTGAGAACAACGAAACGCACGTCGGACGGTTCAACGTTACGGAATGACCGGGACTCATATCGCGTCACTGTTCGCGCAAAAAACAAAAACTTCGTTGGCTAGGTCATTTCATACGAATAGACACAAACGCTACGGCTATGAAAAAAATCGATACGATACCCGAATGTGGTGGTAGAAGAAGGGGAAGGTCTTCACTACGATAGAAGGACCAAATTGAGAAGGACTTGGTTTCACTTAACATGCCCAAGTGGTGACGATTAGAATGAGAATGAAATGACGGCAATGACGGCACACTTTGTTGAACTCGTCAATATACTCGAATACATACTTGACCTACCACCGATAGATCTTTGTGCAGAAAACCTTGTAGCGAAATGTGCAGGTAAATTAAAATACCTAAACGAACTCTCATACAGGAGCTATGGACATAGCTCAATTAACCGAAATAATATAGTTAATATGACCTATATGGCTCCAGGTTTTAAATCGGAAAAAGGTTCAAGATTACTGTCGAAAAACGAGGATGTCGTAAGAGCTTTCGCTTCGAACGCAATACGCTTAACTTTTATATGGACGCTCTAAAATGACTAGTGGAGTAGGCGCTGGGATATGCTGTCGAGAGTTAGACCTAAGGAAGTCGTATAATCTTTCAGCTTAATATTCCAGGCTGAGGTTGTCGCAGTTGGAAAAGCAGCAGACCTAGCAGAGTGATACTACTGGGACCAACTCCAAAGTTAATTTTTATATAGATAGTCAAGCAGCCATTAAAGCTATTACATCGTTTAGTGTAACGTCCAAGATCATTTTACAGAGCAAGAAGACAGTAGAAGAGTTGGAAGCGTACTGTAAGCTTCATTTCTATTGGGCTCCCGGCCAGAAAGGCCTTGAAGGGAACGAGACAGCAGACGATATAGCGAAAAAACGGGGTCTCTCTATTGACTAAAGTCAACAAGAAGGTTATACAACGAAGTAGACGAAAACATGAGCGGAAATTTAGGACAAGATGAGAGGGTATGTCCGCTCGCAGGAATACTAAGATTATGTGCTAACAAGACGATCACAGTCTTAGGTAATTTTTGCTATCATCAACACGAAGAGATTGTAGAACTATGATGGGCGTGCTGCCGGGACGTAGCTCAGTAGCAGCGTATGCTTATAAGATAGGACAGCGAAGAATGTAGGAAATGTAGGGAGCAGGGCTCAAAGGAAACTGTAGAGCATTTGCGGATGTCTTGCGTTGTTCTAAACACGCTTAAAATATAGTGGGGCACTACAGTTTGATGGATTGCAAGATATTTCAGCAGTAAATTCGAAATGCCTTCTTAAATTAGCAATAGAAACTGGCACTTTGCGGGTGGATTATTTTAAAACACATAACTAATGAACTCCACCTGGTATCGCTATGGACCGAAACGGTCTGTGCGTAACTGCAAGTCCACCAGTTTCACCTAAGTTAACCTTTATAAGAAGTTTTAACGATTACCATGAAATTAGGTTAGGCTGAAATGGTTGCCCATAGAGAAGGCACACTTGGTCGTCCAATCAAATAAAAAATTCGTTGAAGACAATGGAACGATGATTGATTTACGATGGTGTTAGCCGCTCCGAAATACTGAAGAAAGTCATCAGGTTTTTAATATGCATGCCAGCTACATCAGCAGGCGTGACAAAGAGATGAGAGCCAAGATGCTTAAAACGTCCTGCGAAACCTGCGAAAGCAAGGTAGTTAAGGAGAAGGTGCTGAGATGATTCCACCTTATCCTCCATGCAACTGATGCTTGAAGTAATTCCGAGTCTCACCGCATGTTGACCACGCGGCCTATGCCCAGTAAAGGCACCCACCAAATTCGAGAGCTGAGATTTTGTTAGCCGCAGGAGATCCCTTGAGCGCCTCTGGTCCACTCGGAAAGATTATGCGATCTTACAAGTACGATTACCTACAGGGTGTTTTTTTAGAGGTTAGGTTTTCAAGTTGGCACTACTTTTTTCGTAGATGGTCTTTTTGACAGCTGTCACTTGATTTATGCTCAGTTTGGTTTGCCATTTCACAATGAATAGACTTACACCTGAACAACGTTTGCAAATCGTGCAAATTTATTACGAAAATAATGGTTCGGTTCGCGCGACGCATCGCGTGCTGCGTCCAATATTCGGTCGACATAATCGTCCATCAGAGTCACTGATTCGATTAACCATGGATCGGTTTCGCACCACGTTTGCTCTAGTGGATAATACGCATCCTCAGAGACGTCGTACAGTGCGCACCGAAGACGCTATTGCTGCTGTGGAGCAGAGTATCGAAGAAGACCCGAATGAGTCCATCCGCCATCGCGCGCAGCAATTGGAGATGTGCCCATCCACTTTATGGAAGATTTTGCGGAAGGATCTTGGTTTGTGGGCTTACAAAATCCAACTCGTGCAAGAATTGAAGCCGAACGACCATCAAGCGCGTCGCACGTTCGGTGAATGGGCCCAAAACGAGATGGCCACCGATCCCGATTTTCACAAGAAAATTTTGTACAGCGATGAAACTCACTTTTGGTTGAATGGGTATGTCGATAAGCAAAATTGTCGCATTTGGAGTGAACATAATCCACAAGCCATATTTCTTTAAAAATGAAGCCGGCCATAATGTTACAGTCAATGGAGAGCGATATAGAGCCATGAATAATGACTTTTTCGTACCTAAATTGGACGATGTTGATGTGGACGACCTTTGGTTCCAACAAGACGGCGCTACATGCCATACAGCCAACGCAACAATCGATTTATTGAAGGAAACTTTTGGTGAGCGCATTATCTCGCGCCGTGGACCTGTGGCGTGGCCTCCAAGATCGTGCGATATAACACCGCTGGACTATTTCTTGTGGGGCTATGTGAAGTCGCTTGTCTACGCAGATAAGCTCGAGACGATTGACGTCTTGGAAGAGAATATTCGGCGCGTTATTGCTGACATACGGCCCCAATTGCTGCAAAAAGTGGTCGAAAATTGGACCTCTCGGCTGGAATTTATTCGAGCCAGTCGCGGCGGCCACTTGCCCGAAATCATTTTTAAAACATAATGGCAAACCCTTATCTTTATAATAAAGCTAAATTCTTGGCCATAACATTAAATTATATACGTTTTATTTCATCTTGAAAACCTAACCTCTAAAAAAACTTTAGGCTTTAGAAAGGCGATGATAGATTTAACATTTTTAAACTACGGTTGGAATTTCTAAAATCTTATATAGCAACCCCCGTATTGTCCAAAGCTATTGTGAAATCGACAAAGCGGCGCCGCTTATCGTTTAGTTTTCTCGGGTACTTTCCACTCGAATTAGTGCTCGAAATTCACTAGAAGCTTACCCCCTCGCCACTAATGCCTTTTCCTGCAGGGTAGGCTACGCTCGTGTGTATAAAATATGTACACACACACATGCAGCACAAGCATATGCCCAAGTTACCAGCGGGTAACCATTACCATTCTTTACCTACTGCTTGTACGCCTAGGCCAGTGATATATGGCCAACTTTTGACATCTTTGCAACAATTGACAGGCTGTTGCAGATTATGTTTTCTGCTTTGTTGCGACATTTTTTATGTCGTCCACAATAATGGCAGGGCAGCTAACTCGCATAGCGCTCAAAGGCATACATATGTACACACCTATGTGTGCGTTTGTGTGTGTGCATGAGTGCGTGTAGAAGACTTTTCTGCTTGTCTGTGTGACAATTAATTTATTTTATAAATTTTGCTGCATTTGCAACATAAATTACGAGTAAATATATTGTTGTTGCTAGTTAGTTTTTCAATGCGTCTTCTTCTACTTTTGCCTTTATTTTAATGTGATTATTTTGTGAAGAGTGTCTTGTCAACTGTTATTTATTTGTTTTCCAACCTTATGCATGCACGTTATTTTATTATTATTTTCGTTTTACACAAAACAAAAAAAAAACCAAAAAAAAAAAAACTTTCTTTTGTTTGTTGGAGAGTTCACATAAAATATGGTAATAACGTGTGCAACTTTTTAATTTATTTTATGCATTCATTTTAAATGAAAGGAAATGGATTTGCCCCTTTGTTCAGTTGTTCAGTTATTCAACCATTCAGTTGTTCGGTGGCGGCTGTGGTGGTGATGACGGTTACTGCTGTCGACGCACACACGCACATACGCATCCACTCACACTCATATACATTTATTCGCATAAGACACTTTAAACTTGTAAGTTTTAATTTCATACCATTTCACATACGCATGCAAGGTGTATTGTAGTTGTTGCTGTTATTGCTGCCGTCCGCCATGAAAGTTTTCCATCGACGCTTCGATGTATCGTTGCAGTTTTTTATGATTTACGTTCGACATTTTTCACGCTTCATTCGACGTAAACTGCGTAGCTCAAGAGCTTAGTTGGGGCCAAGGGGTAGCGGTGGTGGTGGTGGCGTGAAAGTCGACGGATGTCGGTTACGCCTTTTCAACAGCGCAAACGTTCACGCTGCTGCTGGTGTTGCTGCGTCACATATGTATGTATATGTGTGTGCGCGTGTGTGTTCGTGTATACTGCAATTAATCAGGCGTGTAATTTATTGGCTTTGCTGGCTGCTTTATGCTGCGTTCACCTTTTTTTGTTTGTTGGTTTTCGAAAAAGTTTCGGTTTTCAATATTTTAAAAAAGTTCGAGCACAATTTGTGTGATATATTTCCATTTGCTTTAACTGCCAACAACGCGCAGCAAAAGTTCGAGTGAATTGTGACGCAGCCCATGTGATGTGTGATATGTGACGATGGGATTGGATTGTGTGGCTTCATGGATATGTATGTACGAATATAGATGTATGTATGTAGAGGAATTTTTTATGGTTAATTTTAGTAAGTACCGTTAATAAGTTGGTGCCACAGTTGAATGGTGGAAAAGTTGTTGAATTGTGGATTTTAAGCAAATGCAAAAGTTTGATTGAAGTGATTGATGGCAGATAGTGCGAAGGTTTTAAAAGCTAATGGGTTTGAATTTATTTCGGAAAATAATTTGTTGATTCACTTCCACTATCATATGGTATCAATAAGAGGCTTGCCACGGTTGAAGATAAGGGGGGTTTAGGGGTCCGATATTGAGCCAAGCGCCACTGAAAAGTCGCATTTCACAGGAAACAGTAGCTACGTTTCAAGAACAAAGAAAAAATCTTGAAATAATCGACTAATGTTATTCAAAAGAGAGTTCTTCCAATTCACTACAGTACTTACAATACAATTTTTTAATAAAAATTTAGACGAAGCAAGATATGTATAATTAATATGATAAGATGTATTAAGGGGGAAGAAACCAAGATAGGAAACTGGAATAGATAGGAAGTCAAACATCTTAGAAAGAGTTAGGAAAGCGAACTTAGTATTTTATGCCTGAAAGATAGTTTGGCGGCCGCTGGGTTGGTGCGTGACTACCATTCGCAATTCACAGAGAGAACGTCGGTTCGAATCTCGATGAAACACCAAAATTAAGAAAAATATTTTTCTAATAGTGGTCGCCCCTCGGCAGGCAATGGTAAACCTCCGAGTGTATTTCCGCCATGAAAAAGCTCCTCATAAAATAAATAATATTGTGGGCAAAAAGTAAGGTGAATTTATTTGCCAAACTTCGCGGGATTAAAATTTCGCTCTATTTATTTTTTTCATGAGTTCGCAGCACTGTTAATAACATCTGGGCCAACTTTCATGTGAATGTCATTATCAGTAATATATTTACGCTTTCATGTGAATGTCATTATCAGTAATATATTTACGCTTGTGTTTACCAAACGACCAAGAATGCATTTTTCGATTTTTTCAATGTCTGATTTGATTGAGCAGAGAAGTGCCACCAAATTTTGTTTGCGGAATGAAATTTCGGCTGCGGAAACGTTTAGCAAGTTGCAGAAAGTATTTGGTGATTCGACTATGTCGCAGAAAAATGTGTATAAGTGGTACATAGACTTCAAAGAGGGTCGAGAACGTGTTGATGACTTGGAGAGCTCTGGACGACCATCGACGTCAACAGATGACCAACACATCAATAAAGTGAAGGAGTTAGTGCTCAAAAATCGTCGGTTGACTGTTAAAGACCTTACTGATATGATCGGAATATCAGAAGGATCTGTGAAAACCAATTTGAAAGACCATTTGGGCCTACGAAAAGTCAAATCTCGTTTGGTACCGAAAACTCTAAATTTCTTGGAAAAAAGTCGTCGCGTTGATGTGTGTGAAACAATGCTTTCAGACTATCAGGACAAGCTCAAATGCATCATTACCGGAGATGAGACTTGGATTTATGCTTACGACCCTGAAACAACCGACCAATCAAGCGAATATCGTGCTAAAGGCGAGGCCAGACCGAAAAGAGCACGTCAAAGTCGTTCAAAAATAAAGGTCATGATGACAATTTTTTTCGATTTTCGTGGTGTGGTGCACTATGAATTCCTTCCATCTGGCCAAACTGTTAATAAGGAATATTATTTGAGCGTTATGCGTCGTTTACGTGAAGGAATTCGTCTAAAAAGACCAGAATTATGGGCCAACAACTCTTGGTTTTTGCATCACGATAATGCACCGTCTCACACTGCACTCGTTCTTCGTGACCATTTCGCCAAAAATTCCACGCGTATCGTTCCGCAACCACCGTATTCGTCTGATTTGGCTCCGAGTGACTTCTGACTATTCCTTAAACTCAAGAGACCTCTCCGGGGAACGCGTTTCGAGTCGATTGAGAAGATAAAAGCTGAATCGAAGAAGGTGCTGATGGCTATACCGGAAATGGACTATTTGGCATGTTTCGAGCATTGGAAAAATCGTTGGCATAAGTCTATTTCATCGAGAGGGGATTATTTTGAAGGGGATGAAATTGATTTACAAGAATAAATAAAGATTTTTCATTTTACAACCAAATTCACCTTACTTTTTGCCCACAGTAGTAGATAATCTATACACTACCTTTTACGCTTTCAACGCTAGCAACAACCTTTTACGCTTTGTAAAAAGCTCAGGATGGTTTAATATGGAAAGTGAAATGTAACTCAGCCCCTGCGAATCACAACTGACCCATTTCGTGATCTAAGTGGCATCGCTGTCTCTATGTGCGATGCGACTGCCAAAGCTAACCTAACCTTCAAAACCCCCTTAGAAGCTTAGAAAATCTGATTTTATGACATATTTCAATATTAAGAAATAGACGACTCATAAGCCGTCAGGAAAATAAATTATTCAGCTCTGACTGTAGGACGGCTGAATCCCTAGAACTTCTTATTTCAGCATAAACTTTTAGATCATCAACAAAATAAGTAATAAAGGTCGTATTCTTATATTGAAATTGTAGCTGGTAGCTGAATTGGCCTTAAAATCTACAAAGATAGAACGAAATATATGACGATGTCCAAGCAAAATGATGTCGGCTATCAGACAAATTGAAAATTTGCGATTTTTCTTTTGAAATCGTGTAATCCTTTACCTACTCAGGCTTCAAACTCAGTAGAGACAATTCAATAAGCTGTACCATCGATGACAGAATTCAAGCAGCTAATAAATTCTTCAAGTCAAAACTACTACCATAAACAAACAATGCAAATTGATTCTGTACAAAAATATCATTAGACCAATGTTATACTAAGAAGCTGAATCGTGAAGCAGATAAAGAAAAACCTTTGAAGAAAAAATATTCAGAAACATTTTTGGAGCAATCAAAGATCAAGGCGAGTGGCGTATAGGGGAAAACAACGAGCTAGAACAGCTTATGAATTGCGAAAATGTACGTTTCATAAAAGCGTATCGGTTAAGATGGCTGGGTTATATATAACAAGAATGGACGGTACGAGGGCGCAAAAGAAAATTGTAGAAGCCAGAGCTTTTAACACTAGAGTACAAGGAACCGTAAGAGGAATACCAGATGACTTCAATAAACTTAGTCTAAGGAATTGGAAAAGTCGATCGAGATGTATGGAGGCCCCAAGGGCGGCAGGTCAAAGCTCCCAAAGAGTTGTTGTGCCCAAAGTTAGTGATGATGATTCGCAGACATATTTAGGGTATGTTAAATGTGTGTTTTATACAGTGTTTTAAAAATAGTTAGTATATCAGCAACAGCATTACAAAATGTACTGCGAATACAATTCTTTCTCTGAAAACTTTTGTGGCTTTGCTTTGCTGTGCACATGTCTGCAGCTAACCCGCAGCACAGCTGAAATGTTTGTTTTAGTTCGCTGTTCTATAACCTTGATTTCGAAGTCTTAAACAATTCATTACAACTCAGCGCAGTTTCAAATATTCGTCACACCTTATATGTGTTGCCGCTTTAACTGCCGAAAATATGTAGGCATAGTTTTATATCGTTATTACTGTAGTTTTTTGAACGCTCGGGAGGCGGTTGAGCACTAAGCTCTACGTCGCTATTCTTCACATACAGTTCGTCAAAAGTTATATGTACTTTAAGTCACCCGCAGTTTTGTTTATTTCCGAAAGAAACCACCCGAGTTGGGCCTGCCAACCTCTTCCCACCATACTCGTCACGCTTCGACTTAAGAGTCCATTTCCTCAAGTGTCGTCTGTTTAGCTGCTGCTGACCTCGTAGACGCCTGTGTGCTTTAATGCATGTTGCATGTCGCTAATTGCCGATGAAATTTTATCTCACGCATACTTTGAGTGGACTTTATGGCATCAGGAATTATGTTAGCTGGAAGTTAAGCTCATCATAGCTTCGATTTAGCCATTTTTCGATATTTGTGATTAGCGTATAGGTCCATCTTCGATTTGTGAACCTTTCCCAACGCTCCTGTCATTTTAGTAAGGATATATATAGCCTTCTCTCTTTTTATATTCGCTGTTCTTTTAGCTCGTACTCTCTTGCTCGTTCTTCCGCCAAAACATCGATATATGGCTACAAGTTTACATACTTACATATGCCAGCCGTTGAGAACTGATAGGAGATCTGAAGAAAAACAAAGCGATAGCAAAAGCAATAGGCGAGATTCGTAGTTTTTTCCTTACTGTTGCTTCGCTTTCATGCTTTCATTTCTTATAATAAAAAAGGCGAAGCAAATGAAGTAAAAAAAAAAAATAAATGATTATCAATTGCTGATCGTAAATTGTTGACAGACATGAACTTCAAGATGTTGGCACTAAGGTTGGCCATATTAAGGATAATTGTTGATGCTGAGGCCGCCGTAGCCGAATGGACTGGTGCATGACTATCATTAATTTCCGTGAAACACCAAAATGAAGAAAACGTTTTTTCTAGTAGCGGTCGCTCCTCGGCAGGCAATGGCAAACCTCCAAGTGTATTTCTGCCACGAAAAAGGTCCCCATAAAAAAACATTTGCCATTCGGAGTCGGCTTAAAACTGTAGGTCCCTCTATTTGGGGAACAACATCAAGATAGGAGGAGGAGCTCAGCCCAACACCGAAAAAAGCTAAAAAATAGAAAATTGCATTTTCTTTTTGCGGTGGGTATCCTACCCTCACTTTAGGTCGATCGCTACCTTTTTCAGCCAGTCTCTCCTCAACCTTATTGGCGAACTCCGGGCTTGATGCAGCATACCCAGCGCGATTTGCAAAGTGAGCACGGCCCCTTTCGACTTCCTTTTTAGCCCATGCCAATCGTTCCGCTTCAGCTTGAGTTAGATTGGTCATGCCCCTAAACCGGTTGCAGATTTTGACCGCAGCCTTGTAGCGTGTTTTCGCTTTCATCCCCTCCTTAGTTGGCTTAGCTCTATGCCCTTTCTTACTCACAGAACTGGCATCATCAAGCTTCACCAGAGTGCGAAGTAAAGTTTCTTTCAGGTTAGTATTCACGCTTGCAACACTTTCCACGTCCGAGTTTTCGCGAACTATGGCACCCCAGCGTTGCATAGCGTTTTTCATATGTTTGGCAGTAGCATTACGAGCACTGTAATCTCCTCCCGTTGAGTCAGTAATTGAGTTCATCTTTTTCGTGCGACCACCTGCTCGACAAGGCAAGCGCAGTGGTCTAAGGATAAAGGGGAATCCAAATGGTCAACCACGGGAGTGCCCCACGCCGTGGGAAGCCACAGTTACTCCCTAAGGCGGTGTTAGGGATGCACCGTCTGGTAAACCCCATGGCTGCAAACCATCCAATGGGCACGGTGTCGCATAACACCCTGAATTAGAGGGTGGGCAAGGAGAGGAAATAATGGGATAACGGGGGTTTAGGAATAACAAGGGATCTTCGCATGGTGATTGGCTGGCCACCAATTTCGCCGTAAAGCGGATGGATGGCTAGCCAATCCCCACATGGAGCTTCCCTCTGAGCTCGTGTTGAGTTGGTCCCCATGATATTGGGATCAAACCACCACTTAAGCCTCATCCCCGCGGCAAAGAGAGCAACATGATGAGAGGTGTTCGCTCGCCAAAGAAATCTTTCTTCTTGTTGTTTTTTATTTTTTTGTAATTTGCATTCTTTCGATAAACCTTTATTTCAAATCTTCCCTACACTCATCTTAAAAACAAAAAATTAGCAAACAAAATTAACAATCATATAAATTAATTTCAGTACTTTCGATACTCAATCAGCGATTAGTATCATTAGCTGGTATAGTTCTTTGCTTGGTCCTCAGAAAAAGGGCCTTTTTCATCAGCTTCGTCATTTCTTCGAAAAGTGAAAAGTTAAGCGAACTTGGCGAGTGGTATACGAGGGGAAGTTAATGAGTTTCTAAAAATTTAAATAAGGAAAATTCTATTGGGAGGTTGAATTAGTTTTAAAGGTTTTTTTCGAAGATTTGGGGCTTTATTGTGAAAAAACGGCTGCTTGGCTATCCATGACTCAACCCATATTTTGGTAGCCTCGTACGAGGAGAACCGCTGGTCCGCCAAATCGAGACTCATATGCCGGAACAAATGATAATCGGAGGGAGCTATGTCTGGACTATACGGCGGGTGGGGTAACACTTCCCAGCCAAGCGTTCCAAGGTATTTTTTGACAGGATGAGCAACATGCGGCCGAGCGTTGTCATGTTGCAAAATAACCTTGTCGTGCCTTTTTACCGTTTCCGGCCGTTTTTCTTTCAATGCCCGGCTTAAACGCATCAATTGCAGTCGGTAACGATCCCCCGTGATTGTTTCGCCCGGTTGGAGCAGCTCAAAATATACGACGCCGACCTGATCCCACCAAATGCAGAGCATGATTTTCTTGCCGTGAATATTCTGCTCAACTCGTACGGGACCCAATGTCCTTGCTTTTGGATCATTCCCATCGCTTTTAGACGCTTGCAAACGGTTGATTTATCAACGCCCAATGATTCAGCAAGCTCTTCTTGGGTTTGGCACGAGTCCTCGTTTACCAATTCCCCCCCAATTCCGCGTCCTCGAACTTTTTGGGCTGGCCAAGACGCTCCTTGTCTTCGGTGTGAAAATCACCACTTTTGAATCGTCGAAACCAGTACTCACATGTTGAAATCGACGGAGTATGGTCTGGGTAGGCCTCCTGCAGCAATTCACGGGCTTGGGCTGTATTTTTTTTCAAATTGAAGCAGAAAAGCAAAGCTTCCCGCAAATTGCGTTTCGACGGCACGAAAGTTGACATACTCGGAGCACGAAAACACTGCGTTGTTTATACTTCAGCGAAATGACAGATACTGATAAACAAAGCCTAGGGATGAGGCTTTGTCATGAATATATATTCAGTATTGCCAACGCGATAAAGTGATAAATAGCGCCATCTGTGTGTCACCTTTAAAACTAATTCAACCTCCCAATATGTACATATTTGGCTTTATTCAGCAGAAAATGCATTATTTTTAAATTTAGTATCCTTGTGACTGGACATCTACGCTTGATTTAGAGTTTCAGAAGCTTTTTGATGACCTTCAAATAATGTGAAATCTCTAGATCTTCAAAAAAGTTGTTTGTTTCACTGATGATAGTCGTCACTCAAGACTTAAGTCTCTTATGGCCAGGTCACCTTTTTATATATTATTTGAAGAGAGGAAATAGTGGCAGAGCTAAGTCTGAAGTATATGTTTGATAAAGCGGCATTTTGTAGACTAATTCAAGGAATTTTACTAATGCTTCTTATGCGGTGGTGCCGTGCTCTGATGGAAGAGTACATCTTTCTCGTCAAATGCGATAATTTTTTCAGTATGTACGCGTTGAATCTTTTATCCTCTCCAATGCATTCACTGTTACCGCGCCCTGACCTGGCTTCGCGACAGACCCAGTTTTACTTTCTTCATCTTCGGTTTACGACGCAAGGCTCATTGGCTCAAATATTTTCTTCATGTTTCCTTCAGGTTACGAAGTGATGCAAGAACGTGTTCGAATTGAGATCGAACATCGCCAAATACTCCTTTCAAGTTATCTAAGGGATGTGTTTGTAGTCAATTGTGAGGAATCGTGGTACCCATATTGCAGCCAGCCTCTAAATATTTAGATATATTTGAATCACTGATCTTCTCTGAGCCTTTTAAATTTCCTGCCCTTTCACTCGGCGATGGCCGTCCCGTGACTTTTATCAAACATTTCAGACATGGTGATCTCATCTAGGCCGACAAAGCGTTCGAAGGGCTTTGTAATTTTGCGATCGCTGCGAATTTGGATAGTTCCGATGTGAAGAGTTGCTTTGGAGTATTTCTCAAGACTTTTTGATTAGCTGGTTTTTCTCGTAAAAATTATTGTTTAATGAGAACTCACTTACTCATGTGGCGTTACAACCATGTTTCGGTTTTGGCCGAATTCAAAGTAGCGTTTCAGCTGTTTCTGCCCTGCGCTCGCTGGTGTAAATTAGAGATCTCGAACGTTGGCTGGTCCTGCAGCACTTTATCCTTCGAAGTGCAGCACGTGATTTTCATCGTCTTCATTTTTGGGGAACCGTGTCGCAGATTCCCCTTGCTGGAGCGTCTTCGTTCATACGGGTGACATAACCAATCCAGCATAACCGCTGCACGTTTACATGCTTAACTAAGTCTATGTCCCTATATAACTCATAAAGCCCGCTGTTCCATCGTACACGATACTCCGCACCAACGCTGAGGGGACCAAAGATCTTACGGAGAATTTTTCTCTCGAAAGATTGTCAAAAATCTTAGGTGATATCTTTTCAAAGACCCCTACTGACTAAAGATTGCCTACTGACTAAAATCTCAGAAGTTATAATGGGCTTGGTTATTTGAAATAGAAATTTAAACAGTCTCAGTGTTTAACTCTGATGGGGCCTACTGTTTTAAGCCGACTCGGAATGGCAAATGCCGAGGTAAGACCGCTTTTAGAATAACTTTTCATTTCGCAGTTTCATGTACGGAGATTCAAACATACGCACTTTCAAAAGGTAGTGTCGCACAAACCTATTCAGCTACCGTGGCTACGAACAAACCTTACTTTCGATGAAATACGCAATTGAGAAATGAAGTCCTCTCTCAAGGAACAAAAATCGCTCTCCGTATGACACCGAATGAGGCGGGTCTTGGAGTGTTGCAGGGAGAATATTTACGTAGCTCGGTAAGTAGGTGACGGCATGTATCGCAGGTATTACAGCGGCAAGATCTACTAGCGGCTTCGCTTAAGTGGTAATGACATGCCGCACGAGTTAACCAGACTTGAAAGTATTCGACGAGATATTTGCTCGTGGTGGGAGATGAAGAGAAAAACATGGCAAATCAATTAGAGAAGAGCTTGGCTCCAATTGATGTATCAAAGTGGGGCCAGACAAGAAGCAAAGGCAGACGCGCTTTGTTGAGCTCGTTCCGAATTGTCCAGGCTGTTATTAAGACCATGAAGAATAAGAATAAGAGGAGGAGGAAGAAGAAGAAAGCAAAGAGAAAAAAAGAGAAGTAGTCTAACTTTTCCACCAAACTTTTACTTTTGAAACAAATCTGCTTCAATATCCTACAATTTTTAATTGCGATACAGACTTTATTACGCCAAATGCACTCTCGCGGTCAAAAGCGTCTGCGGAGCAAATCAACAAAGTCATTAACGCGATTTTTATTCGATAAGAATGACGAAATGATTAACAATCGTGGGCGCAGACTGCCGTTAATGGCCTAAGAGTTAAAAAACGACAAAACGCCGAATCTTCAACCCCCAACATCGCACGATTATCCTCGGCACGAGTGTGGCATATTCAACAGCTCAATTAATGAGTATACTTCTATATATTTTGTCCAACGGCTGAGTGAGTGCCCAAATGGAAATGCTTGTTGCCGGACTGTGTGTTTGCGGACACAACAAGTCTATGTGGGGGACACTACATATTGTTGGTGGTCGGTGGTTGACGGCATTTTAAAATACGCAACAGGGGAGCCATTATTATTTCGTTAAATTGACATTTTCTCCACTAACATGCGGTCGGCTGGTCAAAACTTGCACAAGTAGCAACCGCAAAATAACAAAAGCAACACAATAGCATACATATAATATGCATAAGGCTACAGGGAGGGAGCTGAGGTCGAAACATTGAAGCACATCGCCGGAACAATGGCACAAGACATCAACACGAGTGACTTCTTCGACACAACTTGCGATGATGAAAGCGCAAATGGCAGGAGTAAGGCCTGGTAGTTGGTTAGTTTGTTGCATAAATTCACACACACACACATACACACAGCGAAGGATATATCCCTAGTCGTGTAGTGGGCCTATGTTCGTCTTAATTTGTTTACATACCGACCAAGTGACCGCCTCTCTGCAAGCCCACACACACTCCACTTAGTGCAGATTGAATGGACAGACTCATCAGCGTCAACACGCTCTACAAATAGACAGCTGTAAGTCGCTTGTTTCTTTATTTTTGCGCGCCTCGCGTTGGGGGTGTACTTATTTGCGTCGTTTCGTATTATCGTTCTGGGCCCATTTGAATTTTCTTGAATAGTTCTTGAGCTGTTGCTTGTTCGCCTGAGCTGACTATCTACTTTTTGTCGGTTTGTTATTGCTCAAGCTTTTTATTGCTGTATGTGGTTGTTATTTCGCTTTGTTGCTGTTATCATTATTTTCACATCGGCAGAGAATTTCGCATTGCAATGAGCCTCATGAAATTCCCACAGCTCCTTGTAACACGACTTGTATACAGTTGGTTTTTTTTTTTTTTTGTTTTCTTGTTTTTACAAATACTTTTTCTAGAGTTTCTTGCTCATCGTCCCACAAATTCCGGATGCTTACTGTTTGTGCTTTTATTTCACTTTTATTGAGTTGATTATTTTGTTGTTTGTTGTTCTGGGACTTCATAAAAATAAAACTCAAGTGGAAAATGATTTTCTGATGCGATACACCGTGCAGCGATTTGGATCGAAAATAAAATGGCATAGCAATTGGGAAAATACAAAAAGACTTATATATACATATACATAAACATATTTATGGCCACTTGTACATACAGATATATCTAAAAGCAGCATCAACTACTTCTAAGCGCCGCCAATTTGCTCGATCCCCTGCTGCTTTTGGTTTGAGCGTTGCAAACGGTCTCATTACGATTCAATATAAAACAAATACGATGAAATTAGACAAAAATTAAAATTTATAGTCGTATTAAATTAAGGTTTGTAATGAATTAAAAAGGAAAAGGAACGAATTAAAAAAAGGTGCAAATTTGATTGGTTGTTTACAGTAAATTTTTTATGATTGTTTGACTTTTCATCTCCTTAATTAATACAATGACTAACAACTTCAGACGGCGTTTGATTTAATGATTTGTTTACTTAGAATGTATGGAAGTAATTCGTTTTGTAATACCTTTTGCGCATATTTTCAATGTATATTAATTTTAGTTTGTTTAGCATTTAAATGCATTTGGAAAATATTGACTTTTGGGACTACAAAGTAGAAGTATATAAATTGGAAATACCTACGCACACAGAACGAAGTAAAATGAGGTGAGATTGTTGTTGTTGTAATATCATAAAATATTCCCTATACATTTTTGGAGATTGCTGCTGAAGTGATAGTTCTTCGCTCCATACAAGCCGGGTCGTGCCGGCAACTAACTACCCACAACCCTGAGTGGGGTTATGTGCAACACTTTTTTCGAGGTTCAAAGAACATCTCGAAAAACATAATTTTCAAATTCATAATCAATTCATGGTCCCAGTGAAATTAAAATTTGAAAAGGTCGCGCCAAGGAGCACCAGGAGATTTGGTGGCTCATAAAACACTCAGGCTAACAATCCCATTGTATTTAGAGCTCTGGAAAGAGAGTAGATAGTCAAGGATGAAAGGAGAAAAGTATCAGAGAAGAGATAGGAAAGAATAGAGACAGAGATAGAGGTAGTTAGTACTGTCAGAGTTTTACAAATTCTTTGGTCAATCTGTAAATATCCTCCAGTTTTAGAGAACGAATATTACTCATTCTCACGACATCGGAACCCAAAACACGTAGCCGTGCTCTAGCAAAGGCAAGACACTCAAAGAGAAATTGTTCAGTGCTATCCGCCTCCTCCAAGCACATTGGGTCCTCAATGATTCCAATGGTGGTCATATGCCGACCTCATGGATTGTATCCTGTAATATCATAATACCGACCATCAAATGAACGTCTTTCCTTCCAAGTTTTAGTGGAAAGTTTGACAGTTTTTTGTTCGGACTTGTCACAAAACACTCCGCAGTTCTGCAGCGCTCTAGACTAGACCTTCGCTCTTTATGTAAATTGCATACATAATCGCTGATCCAGTTCATAATTCCTGTGGAACTGATTCCGATTATTGGCTTTGGCCCTTGTGGGGGAACCACTGATCTACGGTTGACCAATTCATCGGTATTTTCGTTTCCTTGAACACCGGAGTGTCCTGAAACTCATATAAGTCCAAGCCTGTTCTATCTTGCAACAGAATTAAGCTGCTTCTTACATTCTTGAGCAATCTTTGAGGTTTGCTTCGCGTTCTTCAGGGCCTTCAGTGTAGCCTGACTGTCACTGAAAACTCCGCTTCATCTCCTCTCGATTATCCATTCGGTTACTTTCAGGATGGCAAAAATTTCCATATGGAAAATAGTTGCCATTTTCTCCATAGCATAGCGATTCTTATTACTATCGTTTCATTCTTGGACCCATTGGTAAAAAAAATACCCGTCAAACCTCCCTGAATGCATTCTAGATTGCTGACATCAAATCTCCTTCCAAATGAAACTGTTGTTATGAGGTCATCTTTAGGTGCCAAAAACAGTGGATACTGCTCAGATAGCAACTTAAAGATTTCCCTGTGTCCCGAAGTTCCGTCTTCGTGCCAGAAACCATATTTATGGAGTCTACACATTGCTTTTATTGCTTCCTGTTGTATCTTAAGATTCAAGGGGAGCAAATCAAGCATGGCATTTAGGGTATCACCAGAGGTTGTACTCATGGCACCCGTAATGCATATACATACGCTTCCTTGCAGCCTGTATAGTTCCCGGATTGTGGACTTAATCATGCTCTGTCGCCACCAGATCACAGAGGCGTAAGTGATGATTGGTCTGATAAGTGCTGCGTATATCCATAGGACGACAGCAAGTTTCAGACCCCAGGTTTTACCAAAGGCTCTGCGGCATTGCTGAAAAATCCATTATGCGCGATTCACCTTCAGTGAAACGAGTGTCTCCCAAGTCAGCTTCTGATCCAATATTACTCCTAGATATTGAACTTCATCGGAAAGACCAAGTGCCACACCTTTCAGTGTTGAAACACTTAGCCCATCCAATTTCCGTTTTCTCGTAAACAAAACTACGGTGGTTTTGTTCAGATTAACGGAAAGATCTTGTCTCATTCACCAGTCATCGATTTTGTCCAGAATTCTCTGTACTTTCGTGCAAAACCTCCTTAGGAGTTAATCCGATATTAGAGGTAATTAGCTCGTCACTGTCCCACCAGCGGTTAACAGCCTCTCAGAGAACATGGAATATATCAATTTTACATTGATTTGAATAACTCCGTGTAGTTCGGCAGAAGAACATATCGAGCCGAAAGTGGCATTATCAAAAGCCCCCTCAATGTCCACGAACACGCCCATTGTGTACTCGTCAACTTCCAGCCCGGCTTCAATCTTGCTAACAAGATCGTGTAAGGCTGATTAACGTGATTTTCCACTCTGGTAAACGTGTTGATTTCTTTTAAGTGGACTTCTTGGCATTACCCCCACTCGAATATGTTTCTCCGCCACTCGTTTTAGACTTTTGAACACGAACGATGTCAAACTGATTGATCTAGTTAGTTTTTGCTAGGGAATAGCCGTCTTTTCCTGGTTTCGGAATAAATACTACTCTTACACGACGCCACTGGGATGGTATATAACCAATGGCCTCAATCAGCCTGTCTTCTCCTTTCTTAAGCATTATATCCGTCAAGTCCAGGGACTTAAAGTTCTCAAAGAAAGACAAGGAAAACCTTATCGATTCTTTTGTCACTATTCGATTGGTATATTACCAGTTCTACTTCAGAGAGAGCTCCACCGCCCGGAAAATCGGTTTCGAGTAGAGCATTAAACGTTTCCGATTTGGAAAGGGAAAGGTTTTCGGGTGGAATCCAGCCTTAGTGAGCGGTCTAGATGAAGGACTTGACAAAGTCTCGCCGTTTAAGAAAAAATATACTTTTTTTGAATAAATTTTTGTTTTGAAAAATAAAATAAAAATTATTTTTATTGTTCAAAATTTTTGGACGAAAATTTTTGCTTAACTATGCTTAACGGCCGCCATATTCGAATACGTTGGTGCGTGACTGCCATTCGGTAGGATTCGGGTTCGAAATCCAGTGTGGATATAAAATAACAAATGCTAGGAGTAACTTTTTGGAATAGTGCTCGTCCCTCGGCAGCCGATAGCAAACTTGCGAGTCTATTTTTGCATTAAAAATCCTTTCCTAAAAATCCGTGCGGAGGCATAGAACGTCTTAATATTCTCCCACTCTCCTTTTATTTGTGGAGTAGGAGCTCGGCCTTACACCTAACACAATTGTTCGCGTCAGTTATAATTGAAAAATATCGCATATATGCTTAGTAACGTAAGTAGCGACGCTTTGAGCGATTTGCAAACTGGCAAAACATACGAGTAGGTATCCTAGCGTTTCGCTACAGCAGCATTTTGCACTTATTTTTCACTGGTTCGCTGTATATTGTGTAGTCGAAAAAGTCTTTTCGTATTTTGTCAATAGATGTCGTTGGAGTCATCTGTCTCCAGTGCTACCAATCACCAATTTAATTCGGAGAAGTTGAAAAAAAGTTATAGCTGTTCAAAAATTAGTGAAAAGAATGAAGAAATTCGCTATATTTTGAAATTTTTGTATAAAAAAGGGAAGAATGCCACACAAGCCACCAACGAAATTTGTGAAGTTTACGGAGACGATGCTGAAATTATGAAAAAGATTGATCAGGACCGTCACATAAGCAGCCATGACATCGCCAGGGCATGCTAAACATTCATCATCAAACGGTTTTGAACCATTTAAAAAAGGCTGGTTACAAAAAGAACCTCGATGTTTGGGTATCACATGAATTGTCTGTGAAAAATTTAATGGACCGAATTAACATCTGCGATCATTGCTGAAACGAAATGAAATCGAACCATTTCTGAAACAAATAGTAACATGGGACGAAAAGTGGATCAAATACGACAATAATGTGCGAAAAAGATCATGGTGCAAGGGTGGTGAAGCTCAACAAATGGTCGCAAAGCCAGGATTGACGTCTCGAAAGGTTATGCTGTGTGTTTGGTGGGATTGGAAAGGAATCATCCACTATGAGCCGCTCCAGCCTGCTCGAACGATTGATTCTACACTTTACTGTCAACAACTGATGAGATTGAAGCAAGCAATCGAAAAAAAAACGGCCAGAACTGATCAGCAGAAAGGGCGTCGTCTTCAATCAGGACAGCGCTAGGCCACACACATCTTTGATGACTCGGCAAAAACTGGGAGAGCTTGGCTGGGAAGTTTTGATGTATCCACCATATAGCCCTGACCTTGCACCATCGGACTACCATTTGTTTTGGTCAATGCAGAACTCCCTTAATGGAGTAAAGTTGGCTTAAAGAGAAGCCTGTGAAAATTACTTGTCGCATTTTTTCGCCGAGAAACCACAAAAGTTTTACACTGATGGAATAATGCCCCTAAAAGAAAAAAGGCAAAAGGTGGTCGACCAAAATGGTACATATTTGGTTTAATAAAGTTCATTATAAATATAAAAAAAATGAGTTGAAGTTTGATTAGAAATACGAAAAGACTTTTTCGACTACTAATATAATTGAATATAATTGCAAGAGTTGTAGAAGTAACGTTACAAAACTTTCAAGGATTACTGAGCATAATCGTGGTTATTAATAAAAAAAAAAAAATAAATTAGATGGAAAAAAATTTTCTAAAATAAATGTAATATATAACAAGCTTTTCCAAAAAACAATATCTTAATTATTTATATTTTAATATTGTATTGTTTTTTTAATATTGTACAATATTAAAAACTACTCAAGACATTTCACTTTAATCGATAACAAAATTTTCAACATTGAATAAATTTCAGCACTTTTAAATTTTCTCAAAAAATTTCCAAATTACTTTTCATTATACTCAAGTCTGCAAATAAGCCCATTTTCCGTAAAAATTACGACAATGTCCAAACAAGTTTATCGGAGAAATGAAATTCTCTTTCGAAATTTTTTTTTAAGAAGTGTATTTTATGCAAAAAATTCAAAATAAAAATTGAAGAAAATGTTAAAAGGAACCGTGAACATTTCACTTTAAAAAACTGCATTCCATTTCTCAACATTGAATAAATGACAGTGTCCCAAAAAGTTTTATCGGAAGATATTAAATTTTTTCTCAAAAAAAATGTTTTTTTCAAGAAATATATTTTAAGCAAAAAACTAAAAATAAAAACGTATAAGAATTAAAAAAAAACTGCTTCCAAGTTTTTAATATTGAATGGGTCTCAATAAATTTAATTGTTTTTCCAAACTCTTTTAATTTACTTTTTATTATACTCAAGCCTAAAATAAACTCATTTTCTGAAAAATTTAACACAATATCCCAAACAATTTATCGAAAAAATTGCATTTTTTTCCAAAAAATTTTTTTTTAAGAATATAATATTATGTACTTATACATATATACATAGTGTTATTATGGCAGAATATACTTTGAACAATTTTATAAAAATTCATCTCGGATAATTACTAAAATTAATAATCAAAACTATAAAAATTCATTTCGGATAATTACTTAAATTAATAATTAAAACTATAGGCCATTTGGCGTAACAGAAATTTTATTGAGAGATTTTATATGAAGTTTTATTGGATTTTTTTCAAAATAAAAACTACTTTTTACTCTCAAGTTGTTCTCAAATACAGGGCACATTTTAAAGATATTCGCTTAGTATCTTTTCTTAAGCGGAATTTGAACGACTTTGTTATTCAGTAACCTGTGTCGTAACAAAAGTTGATAAGATGTCTTATGATGCATCATGTGACTTGAATGAAGACATAATTTCTCAGCTTCAGAGCCAACGTAGAGGTTCCAGAAAAACAGGTAAATCTTGTAACCTTCAAGCTTATTTAATTCAAAATTCTGCTTTTATATTACTAAGTTTGACCTGCAATATGATTTTTCGTAGCTGGATATTATAAACCATTTGATTTAAATAGTTCCTATAGTATCCTATTCAACTTTTGACATCAGGAAACCCAGGGAGATGGGCGTCCTAGCCAAATGGGTTGGTGCATGACTAGCATTCGGGAGTGTGTAAGCTAGAATCAACGTGCATGAACGTAAAATGATAAAAAACGATTTTCTACTAGCGGTCGCTTCTCGGCAGGCAATGACACAACCTCCGAGTGTATTTATTCATGAAAAAGTTTCTCATAAAATACCGTTTGCCGTTCGAAGTCGGCTTTAAAGTGTAGGCCCCTCCATGTATTCTTGCAGTCGATAGCTTAAGTCAGGTCTCAGACCCTTTCTTTGCTCAATCGTTTGCTTCTTCGTTTCTCGAAACTCCACTGTAACCCGAAACCCAGTACAAATTGGCTCTGTGCTATCGAAGATAAGCATGTGAATATAAAGATGTAGGAATCTTTGACATTCTTTAGAACATTCTAAGTTAATATTTTGATACTTAATTGCCGTAATTGTAGCCGAACTTGTAGACTTAGTAATATAAAGGAGATGAGTTTTATGCGTACCAGATTTACTATCAGTGCCGACGTAAAAAACGAAACAGTGATCTGAATTGTGTGAGAGCTGCCAGCGCTTAACTTTAAGTCAGATGTCCAATTACTTCTGTAGTGGAAGCGAATTTCAGAATGAGGAGTAGCTTTCTAAACATCTACTAAAGAGTAGTTCACAATCTTAATGTTTTTCTCTTTTTAATTATCTACTAAAAAAAAAAATACCAGTCTAACGGTTAGACGTGATAGAAGTGAAACCTTCCGTAAAACCAACTGAGAGAGAATGAGACGAAAGCAGCAGTAGGAGCGGGATAATTATAGGTTCATTATACAATAATATTGCTATAAAGTTCATATTTTATTTTCTTCATTTTATTATTATTCATCCTCAATGTTTTCAATTTCAAAAAATGATACGAGTGGCTTATGGTAGCTAAAATATGATACAAATGCTTTGGTTTCGATGTTGTCAACATATCTTTGAAATACCGCGTCAATTGTTGTTTTTGATCGTGTTGTCGATTCAGTGCGATTGTTACACATTTTTAAATTGAATGCTGTATTGAGAAAGTCAATTAAAGGAACTGCTGTGTCCAATGCAAAATTTACGTTAAAATCGCCACTTAAAATCATTGGAACTTTATCGTAATATTTTCTAAGTATCCGCGATACTTCTGGTGTATACTTTATTAAATTTTCGTGAATGAATTCCGTGATGCTATTTATTGATTGATTCGGTGAAATATAAATTGCCACAATTAAAACTGTTTTTCCATTGCTCAATCTGGTTTCGCATGCACATATTTCTCCCACTTTAGAGAGCTGAACAGACAGTGATTCTAGTTGCTGTGCATTCAGATCTATCTGTGGAGTTATAATACGAACACCGTCATTTTGATTGTGGTATATTGCAACACCGCCTGCATTGCGGTAAATATTTAAAAATGAAAATATTTACGAATATAAAAATACGGACGCAATACAGCACACGCGGTTGCTATTATGAGCGTCGTAACGCGTATATTACACAGACATATTATACTAACATACACACAAACATTCGTAGGACGCTTGGTCTAAGCAAGTATTAGGTAGTGTAGTATAGGTATACATAATGCCTTCTCGCTCACCGTGGCTCCGTAATACGCAGGCGCGCACATATACGCACTAGCATACATACAAACATACATACGTATGACGCTGGAACTAAACACCAAAGCAAGTAATAGGCAGTGTGTAGTATGTATACTCACTATACTAGCGCGGCTCAGCAGTAGCAACCACACACATATACGTATATCAACATATAACGCTTCGTAGTGTCGCTTTTTCGTTTCATCGAGTCTCAAATCACTCCCAACGATTCTAAAGAGGTTTTCACTTCAAAAACACTACGACCGATATTTAAGTTATATTTTATATTTCAATATTTTTAGGACATACTACGTACAGTCTTGGTGTGTTCTACGTACCACTATGACTTTCAAATGTTTAAGGCGTTAGGGGTAGTCAGAGTTTTCAAAGCGTTGGATGCATTTTCTTAAAGTATAATATCTTAGAAATATTGTGTGAAAATTTGAAGTGACAAATATTTTTCGAGTTATTCAATAATTAACAAAGGGCGCTCGGGCGCTCCGGTGCGTTCGCAATTTTTTTTTTCATAAAATGTTAATATAATCCGTTAAAAATATTATTTTATCCAAAAAATTAAACAAAAAATGTTAAAGTGAATCGAAGGTATTTCACTTTAAAAAACAGCACTCAAATTTTCAACATTGAATAAATTTACTTCTTATTATACTCAAGCCTACAAATAAAACAAGTTTCAGAAAAATATATGACAACACCCAAACAAGTTTTATCGAAGATACTAAATTTTTTCTCAAAACAAAAATTAAAAAAATTTTTTTTTTTTTTCAAAAAATTAAAAATAAAAACATATACGAATTTTAAAACATTGCATCCAAATTCTTAACATTCTTAAAAAATAAATAAGTAAATCTGAATCTTTTAATTTTTTTTTTTAAATTTTTCAGCTTACTTCTTATTATACCAATAAACCCATTATCCGAAAAATTTACGACAATGTCTACAACAATTTTATGGAAAACATTGAATTAAAAAAAAAAAAATTTTTTTCAACAAATAAAATATTTTATTTAGTACTTTATCCCAAAAATTTAAGAAAAAATTGAAAAAAGAAATTTCAAAACTGTCGTAAATATTCAAAACTAGGCCCAATTCAAAGCTCCATTTTTCCATAGGAGTATTTTTAATTTTTTTTACATGAATTTATGTTACGCTTTATAAGGATTTATATGGGAGAACTTTGAGAGATTTTCTCAACTTCGTATACCTTTTCAAATAAATTTTTAATGACATTCTTCGCAAAACTCTGTTGAAATAAATAATATATCACAAATCTGGCATCACCTGCAGGATGGAGACTAAAAGTCTGTTCATTGTATTACATTTTTTCACTTCCTCTTGAAAACAAAAAACGAGAACACGTCAAATCAAGGCTTGCGTTTTACTACATATTTTCAACGACATCTTCCCCAAAAAACATTTTTTACTGGGTGGGTATTCTACCGGAATCCGCGATAAAATTACATTTGCACAAAATACGTTTTTTGACACCTTGCTATTATACATATCAGGTCAGTCCATAAGTTCGTGCGCTTTTTAAAGGTGGTTTTAAAATTAATAAAAAAGATGTTGAAAGTATTTATTAATCAATAATATATTTTCCTTCATTATTTACAATGCCTTTCCACCGTTTAGGCAAATTTTTAATTCCCTGCTCAAAAATTTGTTTGTCCTTGGAGCCAAAATACGCTTCGATATCCCTTTTGATAGCTTCTTTTGGGGAGTAGTTCTTGTTACTTATATGGGATAGAAGTCCACGGAAAAAGTGATAATCACAAGGGGCAATATCCGGAGAGTATAATGGATGCGGCATTAGTTCCCATCCGAGCTCGTTCAGCTTGCCTAATGTTTGCCTTGCGGTATGAGGTCTTGCGTTGTCGTGGTGAAACAAAACTTTGCGTCTATTCACTAAAGACGGTCATTCAGGTTTGCTAGCTGATGGGAATAATAATGAGCAGTTATCGTCTGGTTTGGTTCCAGAAGTTCATAATAAACAATACCGGTCATATCCCGCCAAATAGACAGGATAATCTTCTTGGGGTGAAGGCCATCTCTAGGGGTCGGTTCTGGCGTTTCATCTTTATCTAACCTTTGGCGTTTGTGAACAGGATTATTGTAAAGGACCCATTTTCCATTACCAATAACGATACGGTTCAAAAAACTTTCCATGCAATTAGTTTGACCTCTGAGCTATCATATCGACTGTCAAATTTGGCTCAGCTTCCACGAGTTCGAGCAAGGCGTCGGAGTTAAAGACTTCAGGACGGCCAGCGCGTGGGGCATCCTCCACGTCGCAGTTACCACTTCGGAATTTTGAAAACCACTTTTGCGCAGTCCTTACATTCACGGTATCCTCTCCGTGAACAGTGTTTACTTATGCAGCAGCAGTTGTTGCATTTTTACCACTGTTATAAAAAAAAAAATACAAAATATGCCTCTTATACGCGTTCGAAAATTCCATTTTATTTTTTAACAACACGTGCTTCTATCCGCGATTAAAATCACTTGTTGAATGGACAATATATCAAAGAAAATACAAATAATTTCGTTGTATTCCGCGAATAATTTTTTGTATGCAAAAATCGTACAAAATCGAAATTATGGGTAAAATACGCACGAACTTATGGACTGACCTGATACATACATTCTGCTCAAATATGAACGAGACTTTATCAATAAAACGGTCCGCGGATGACATGTGGCAAAAATAAATTTTTTGTTTTTTGGTAGGACTGTTATAAGCTTACATGGCAAATTTCAGCGTGATATGTCACATAGTTTGTTTTCTGTGCTACTGTAAACAAGTCAAGCTCGAGTGTGTTCTTCGAACTTAACGATGGAAATTCAAGTTGAACAAAGAATTTGTTTGATATTTTGTTATTCCAACAAAATTTCGGCTTCAGACGCCTTAAAAATGTTGCAGAAAATCTATGGGGGCTCTGCTCTATCGCGTGCACGTGTTTTCCAGTGGTACAAATCGTTCAAAGAGGGCCGTGCATCGGTTGAAAACTTGCCTCATGAAGGTCGTCCAGCAACATCAGTAAACGACGAAAACATCGGAAAAGTAAAGGAAATTGTGCTTGAAAATCGCCGTGTGACCGAAAGAGAGATAGCTAGTGAGCTGAGCATATCAAATGGATCCATTCATACTATTATTCATGAGGTCTTGGGCATGAGACGAGTGCCCGCGCGTCTTGTTCCAAAATTGTTGAATTTTTTTCAAAAAGACCAACGCAAAACTGTCACCAAGGAAATGCTCGCCATGACTGATACGGACATCCGGCACATCAGAACTGATGACGATACTTGGGTTTATGAGTATGACGTCGAAACAGCCCAACAATCATCGGAATGGCGCTCCCCGGAGGAGCCGAAACCCAAAAAACCACGCCAAAGTCGCTCAAAAATTAAGGTTATGCTGTCTGTTTTTTTCGATTACGAAGGTGTGGTGCACTCGGAGTTCCTTCCGCAAGGCCGATCGGTTAACGCTGAATATTATTTAGACGTTTTAAAGCGTTTGCGCGAGAACATTCGTCTTAAAAGGAAGGATTTGTGGGACAACAAGTCATGGTTCTTACATCACGATAATGCACCAGCTCACACGTCACGTCTTGTTCGCGATTACTTGAACAAAAATAATGTTAATATCGTTCCGCAAGCACCGTATTCGCCTGATATGGCTCCATGTGACTTTTTCCTGTTTCCCAAGCTCAAGTTGCCACTCCGTGGAAAACATTTTGAGACAAATGAAGTCATAAAAGACAATTCGAAGAAGGAACTGAAATCCATACCGAAATCGGCCTTCCAGAAATGCTATGATGATTGGAAAAAACGTTGGCATATGTGTATCGTCTCCAATGGTGATTACTTTGAAGGAGATAAAATAAAAATTGAACAATAATTAACCGTTTGTGTTTTATTAAATCAGTCTCGTTCATATTTGAGCCGTTTGAGGTATACCAATAGAAGAATATAATGTGAGAATTCAAAATTCAATGACATCATATTTCATATTTATTTTTTTTTCTCATGACAATACTTCGAACCTTCGGAAAGTTCGTTTTTAAAGTTTGTGCAGCAACAGTAAGAGTTCATCAAATGGCAGACCAATTCTCTCGCTAATATAACATTTGCACCGCAGCCTATTTTTTAGTTTGCTTTCTCTAACGTTTTTAAGCGCAAACACCAGCCAGAATACTTTTCAAATGCTATACAAAAATCATAACCCAAAGCCATTTCAAACCACAGCCTATTTCTGTTGGGTTTGCTTGTAATTTAATACGAGGCATTAATGGGAATTTGCATGATTTTTAGCAACAACATCTTCAGCGCTGACTCTTTTTGGACCCTTCTGCGGTCGGTAAATATCAAATCCTTGCTCTTAAGCATTTCAGCCTCCCTTTACTTCTTCCTAAAAACACGGCTGTCCTTTCAAACTCCCACAGCGCTTCCACACATTGAGTAAGGAAATACCGCATCAGATATTTGTGGTTCTGTTTGCATCAATGAACATCAAAAAAGTGTATATCTCAAAACTAAAACTAAATTTATGCACTTTTCAAACAGCTGCGCGCAAACAAGTATAAAAAATAGAAACAATAATCAAATGAGGAGCCACTCTTTCATGAAGTCGGCCAACGATTTATTTGTATTTGCTGTGACCTGTGCTTACGTGCAATGAGTGCTTCACTTAAGTTTTGCCTGTGGTTTGTTTTTTGGCTTTGTAAAAATGCGCCAATTTGTCGGAATAAGAGTGATGGTAAAGCGCACTTGTTATGCGCTCAACACACAGGTGCATAATTACCTCGTTGCATACCTTGGCACTTGAAAGTAGTCGATTACACTTGTTTAGATTGTGTGCACCGATTTGTTGTCGCAGGATTAATGTGAAAGAAGGTAGTAGTTGGCTAATGCTCGGCTTACCATGTGTCCAACAACAGTCAAGTGAAATGCAAAATGCCGGTGGAACACGTACTATTTTACCGATTTTGTAGCACAAAAGGTGCTATGCGCCTATAATTTACGTACAGGCGAGACCACATTTTCTATACTCACAACCAACAAGAGTGCCTGAGTGAATGAAGCTGTTTTGTCATGCAACTCTTACCTGCGTTGACTTCGCAAATTGATGTTGCTTTTAGTGGATAGTTATGTGTGTGAATGTATGTATGCATGTATGTGGTAGATGGATCTAATCAGACCGCCAACTGAGTATAGTGACATTGACACTGCATTCAAACAGATAGACATTCATAAACATAGGCACTCACATAAGGACGTATCTACTTCAGAAAAGTTCTGTGTAATTACAAAGAGTAGATAACAACGGTACGTAAGTTGAATGAGTGAGCGAGTTTGCCTTTGTTAATTGTGTGTATATACATACATATGGACATATAATGCATGATCACGCGTAGGCTGTTGTTGATGGCGGATATGGTCGCTTTTGAGCGCACTTCAATGGCTTTTAAAAATGTCCATTGGAAACTCTTCAGAAATGGCAGCATAATAATGTGGCGCTTTTCACGCATGTCCTGTTATAAAAAAACAAAACTTGTATACATTCATACACACACACATATGTACGTATCAAGCATACCATATACCAGCAAACTTACGGAGGAGTGTTTATCACCCAACTGTGGTTAAGATGACTTAACAAAATATGAAAATGGTTTCATCCCTACCTGATCATCATATCGCCATATGATATCAAATATCGTAAACCCACTGGAATCAATAAATTTAGATTTTTCTCAAAAATCAAAATGGGTTTGCTATCTTTTAATGGATGTATCTGCTTGAAATTCTACCCGCATCTCGAAAAGAAGAATTTAAATTTATAAGGAACTGGAATTTTATCGCAATATAAGTCTTCATTGGGAATGGGTATGGGAATATGTTTCCGTCCATTCTATTAGGCAGGTTCGTAATTTCGATGGTGGGCGTTACGACGATACGCAGATCCGTCAGGAGGGGTACGGCTGTACCGCAGTATCCGTGCTGTGGATACTGGCAATGAATCACAGATGATGCTGCAATAGAGGAATATAATGCAAAATGTTTTGAGCGATGTAAGCCGGTGGGCTGTACCGAGGGGTCTTGGGGTAAATCTCAACAAAACAGAACTAATCATGTTCACCAGGAAACACCCCCCACCCTTGAGGGAATCATACTGTCAATTGGGGAAGAGGCAAGCTACCTAGGACTAGTATTAGGTAGGAACCTTTCGTGGAAACAAACGATTAATGATAGAGTAAAAAAGCAGCTACATGCAAAAGAATTCTGGGAGCAAAATGGGGCCTAACCCCAAAAATAGTACACTGGATATATACAGCAGTGGTAAGGCCTATCATGACATAAGGTAGCTCTGCATAAGCGGGGCACTAAAGACTACGACAGACTTTTCTAACTCAGTAGAGCTGCATGTAAACACATCCTTTACCACAACTTTCCCAACGAGAGAAGATTGGGACAATGGAGTAATGGACAATAGAAGCTGATGGTTCCAAGCTAAATGAACAAGTAGCCGGAGGCCTTCACTCTGAGGAAATGAATGCCAACATCTCATTCCAGCTACCGGACCACTGTAGTGTATTTCGAGATGAAGTTCTGACTATCAGGGAAGGCCTGTTAGCCTGAAAGCTCTAAAATCGTCTAATATTAACTCGAAAGACGGGTGCCGGGTCATAGAGAGATAGAAAGCAACTGCAAATCAGCGAGATTGAGTAACACGTTACCGATCCAACCAGACAAAACGAACATACCTATACATTTAGAAACTTATAAGATTCTTATAGACAAACACACTATCAGAGCTGCCAACAGGCTATGGTCTCAGTCCTTGACCTTGACCTGTGCAACAAGTAGAATGACGTGGCCAGAATAGGACATAGACCGCACAAACCGACTGTTGAAACTGAACAGGAAGAGCATGAGAAATCTTCTCGGGGTCCTAACAGGGCATTGTCTCATTGGTAGGCATGCCAGTAGACTGGGAGCACCCCATAACGACTACTGCAGAAGCTGTAACGACATTGAAGAAGAGGAGACTATAGAACACTTTCTATGCGGGTGCATGGCTCTGATAGAAGAATGGTCAATATTTTAGGAGAAAGTTCCCTGAATAATTTGGCAGAATTAGCCAATATAAAAATATCTAACAAATATTAAAACCACAGGTTGGTTAATTGAGGACAATGTAGAGTGAGGAGAGGGGACAGCCCTGGTGGTATCACAATAGGCCAACAGCAGGCCTAGGTGTGTCAACTGACAACCACTATACTCACCTTCCTACCTATCTAGCTAAAGTTACGAAACGTTTAAACATTTAAATAATAAATGACTTTATGTGAAGTATGTGCCACTGGAAGCTGCAACTTTCCTCCATATTTCAGGCAGCATACGTATTCCTCTGTCGAAAAATTCGAGTTCTTTTGATTTTATCCATGTATTGAGCCATCGCCATCTCATAAGAAGTGAACCGCTTTCCAATAATGGCTTACTGCATTGATGGGAACAGATGGTAATCCGAAGGTGCGACGTCTGGGGAATACGGTGGATGGGACAAGATTTCCCCATTCGGTCCCTCTAAATATTTCTGTATCGATTTAGCAAAGTGTGGCCTGGCGTTGTTATGCAGGAAAATCAGTTTTTTACCGTCCCATTCTGACCGCTTTTCTGTGAGAGCTCGATTCAAACGCATTAGTGGCAGTTGGCAACGATTGCCAGTGATGATTTCAGATAGTTTAAGGAGATGACACTCTTCTGATCCCACCAGATGCACAACATAATCTTTGAAGCATGAATCTTTTTTTCGCTGTCGATGGATCTGGTTCACCTGGCAGGCTTCAACTTTTTCGACACTTAGGGTTATCATAATAGATTCGTTTTTCATCATTTTCATCTTTTCTGCCGTTCAAGGAGCATCTCACTCGTCATCAAACGTCTTTCGATATACTTCTCCTTCAATTGATGTGGCACCCAGTTACCTGCTTTCTGGATAACTCTGACCGCGTGCACACCTTTACCGACGGTTGATCTGTCAACATCCAACTCTTTAGACATATCATCAAGGGTTCGACATGCATCTTCTTCCAATAATTGTTGTAGTTGAGTATCTTCGAATTTTTTCGGTGTCCCTTCGCGATCTTTTTCACTTACGTTGAAATTCCCACATTGGAGGCGTTGAAGCTACTCTTTACAAGTTGTATTTGATGGAGCGAGATTACTGTAAATATTGATCAATATATCAATTTAAAAGGTAATAATGAAGCATAACTTCCTGCAAATGCTGTTTTTTCGGGACCAGCGTGAAATGTGTACGTAGACGTCAGATAAAAAAGGATCTTTACGCCTCAATCGAATGTCAACTGCTGTGATGGAGACCTCACATATACACCTTCAAATCACCAGTATGTTATTAGAGCGAACGCAGAAATAATACCAGCAGTGACACCTCTTTCACGAGGGTGGAAACTTATTCCCATCGATACACTCAGCCCAATTTTGTTTTTTTGTTTTTGGTGGGTGAGGCAGAGCTCAAAATACCTTCGCATTTACAGCGACCGTTGTCTACTGCGTCTAGTGCGGTGGCCATTGAAAAAATCCCCCTCCACTCCTGGAGAGACTCTCTTCCCGGGACTACTTTCGGCATTGCTTCGCGAGGGCCAGAACGATGGCCATAAAATGGACCAGTTCGAATCATCCGCCTCTGAGTCCACCATGACTGTAGCCAGCTTCATTAGTATAGGCTCATCTTCATATATCTCTGCCTGTGAGGTTTTGCTTTATTATACTGTGTCGAAAAGCCCATCTTTTTTTCGATAATACGTCTTCAATGTGCATTTCAACTATCTTCGCGTTGCAGCATTTTGCTTATTATTTTGGACGGGGCGATATCGCAAATCTGCTCTTTCAGAGCATCTCTTTCCAAGAGCCATCTGTCGGAAATAAAGAACATGTGCTCGGCGTCATCGCGTGGTGCTTTGCAGTATATGCGCTTGGAATTGCTTACCTTACCCATGCACTATAGGTATTTCCAGAAGTATTCGTGGCCCGTGAGGAACTGAGTCATGAAATAATTCCCTTCTTCGAAGTTCCTTTAAGCCCATTTGCCTATTGTTGGGATGAGTTTCGCCGTCCATCTGTCACTCGATTCAGTGTCTTATAGGCTTTGCCACCGCTGCATGGTTTGAAGTTTCTGTTCCGCTGCGCTAGTGGTGGCGTATTTTTTCTTGGAATCCCACGCATCCTTTCGTTCCCGGGCCACGAGGTGGACAGGTATCTCCCCGCTGGTCACGAAAACTGTCGAGCCTACCTCAACTCAACTCCATGGTCATAACTCAATGCCATTGTCAATATTATATTCATACTCATATTCAAATTCCTTCTCTTCTTCTTAATTGGCGCTATAACCGCTTACGCGATTTTGGCCGAGTTTAACAAAGCGCGCCAGTCGTTTCTTTCTCGTGCTAACCGGCGCACAGTGGTGCAAAACTGGAATTTACTATTCAAAACAGTCTACAGCACACATTTCTTGACCGATTTGTAATTTATTTTTTTTGAATTGCTCAGGATAAAATTGCTAACAACTCTGTCGTTGCGGATTTTTAAAATATTTTGCTAATATTGAAATATTTAAACAAATATATTTAAAAAACAAAACTTACAAACTTACAAAACTTACAAAATCTTTTAAAAATTAATTATTTTTATGAAACTTGGTATCCGGGGGTTTTCTGGGTCGTTGATTACGAATATAATGTCAGATTTTTAAAATTCAAAATGGCGGATCCAATATGGCGGTCGAAATTTCTAAAACTTAATTATTTTTTATGAAACTTGTCATACGGGGGTTTTCAGGGTAGCTGATTACGAATCTGATATCATATTTGCAAAATTCAAAATGGCGGATCCAATATGGCGGAGAAATTTTTTAAAATTTATTCGAATTTACTTAAAACTTGTAACTCGGGGGTTTTTGGGATCGTTGATTACAAATCCGATGTTAATATTCCTAAACTTGAAATGGTAGATCTGATACGGTGAAAAGTTGCAAAACAGGGTAAAGGCGAGAAGAAAAGATCTCGAGTCAGTAAAGGTGAGAGGAAAAGTTCTCCAGCCAGTAAAGGCAAGAGGAAAAGATCTCCAGCCAGTAAAGGCAAGAGGAAGAGATCTCCAGCCAATAAAGGCAAGGGGAAAAGATCTCCAGCCAGTAAAGGCGAGAGACAAAGATCTCCAGCCAGTAAAGGCAAGAGGAAGAGATCTCCAGCCAATAAAGGCAAGAGGAAGAAATCTCCAGCCAGTAAAGGCAAGGGGAGAAGATCTCTAGCCAGTAAAGGCAAGAGGTCTAGTAATAGTCTAATAGTCTAGTAGATTTTAAAGACAAAGTTTTACATTCTCTTTGATTCAAATTGCTGTATAAGTTCTTCTATTTCGGGATCATTTGCTGCAGAATTGCTTCTCCATTCTTTTCTTAATGAGGCTATGTAAAGGTCTGAAGAAACTAAAAGTTTATGTACTAAATCTTCATTTGTTATGGTTCGTGACATTTTAGGAGTATTGAACTCCCTGAAACATTTGAAATCCTTATTTCTGGCTTCAGCAGCCTCTTCTGAATATTTCCCTATAGGCAGTAAAAATTTCTCTATTACTTTACCACCATGTATCAACACTTTATGAATAGAAGATGGCATATAGTACCAGGGATAGAGCTTTATGAACAACTCAGCTGTTTTGTAAGTATAGTCGTTAAAAAAGTCTGTTGGTACTTTTCTAATATACTTCCACTTAACATTTTTAAAATTATACTGAATCTATATATTAACTATTTATCTACTTTTGTTATTTCTGATGTTAACTCAATATCCTGAATCAAAGAGAATGTAAAACTTTGTCTTTAAAATCTACTAGACTATTAGACTATTACTAGACCTCTTGCCTTTACTGGCTGGAGATCTTCTCCCCTTGCCTTTACTGGCTGGAGATTTCTTCCTCTTGCCTTTATTGGCTGGAGATCTTTGTCTCTCGCCTTTACTGGCTGGAGATCTTTTCCCCTTGCCTTTATTGGCTGGAGATCTCTTCCTCTTGCCTTTACTGGCTGGAGATCTCTTCCTCTTGTCTTTACTAGCTGGAGATCTTTTCCTCACGCCTTTACTGGCTGGAGATCTTTTCCTCTCGCCTCTACTGGCTGGAGATTTGTTCCTCTTGCCTTTGCTGGCTGGAGATCTTTTCCCCTTGCCTTTACTGGCTGGAGATCTTTTCCTCTTGCCTTTACTGGCTGGAGAACTTTTCCTCTCACCTTTACTGACTCGAGATCTTTTCTTCTCGCCTTTACCCTGTTTTGCAACTTTTCACCGTATCAGATCTACCATTTCAAGTTTAGGAATATTAACATCGGATTTGTAATCAACGATCCCAAAAACCCCCGAGTTACAAGTTTTAAGTAAATTCGAATAAATTTTAAAAAATTTCTCCGCCATATTGGATCCGCCATTTTGAATTTTGCAAATATGATATCAGATTCGTAATCAGCTACCATGAAAACCCCCGTATGTCAAGTTTCATAAAAAATAATTAAGTTTTACAAATTTCGACCGCCATATTGGATCCGCCATTTTGAATTTTAAAAATCTGACATTATATTCGTAATCAACGACCCAGAAAACCCCCGGATACTAAGTTTCATAAAAATAATTAATTTTTAAAAGATTTTGTAAGTTTTGTAAGTTTGTAAGTTTTGTTTTTTAAATATATTTGTTTAAATATTTCAATATTAGCAAAATATTTTAAAAATCCGCAACGACAGAGTTGTTAGCAATTTTATCCTGAGCAATTCAAAAAAAATAAATTGCAAATCGGTCAAGAAATGTGTGCTGTAGACTGTTTTGAATAGTAATTTCCAGTTTTGCACCACTGTGCGGCGCCAGTTGGACACACCAAGTGAAGCCAAGTCCTTCTCCACCTGATCTTTCCAACGCAGAGGAGGCCGCCCTCTTCCTCTGCTACCACCAGCTGGTACCGCATCGAATACTTTCAAAGCCGGAGCGTTTGTATCCATTCAAATTCCTACTAATACCAATATTCATACTCATACTCATAATTGTATTCAAACTCATATTCATATTCACATTCATATTCATATCAAACATTTTAATATTTGTATAATCAAAAGAAAAATAAGTTTTAAACTCCTAGATAAATACAAATGTATGTTAGGATAATGCTAAATAATCTAATTTTATCATAACTTTGTAAACTCCTATGTTAAAATGATTTTGGGCAATAAATGAAATGAAATGAAACATTTTAATATTGAGGTTGATATTCATTTTCATACTGATACTCATATTCATATTCATATCCACATTCATATTCCTACACACATTCATATTCATATGTATTTTCATACTAACAATATATCCTGAATATATTGTTCATATTCATATTCATATTCATATTCATATTCACTCTGTGAAAAGTGTTCAACGCGCACTCAGGCCATTTTATGGTGTTCAGATATGGCCCATTTTTGCCATTATGGCTACGTCAATAAGCAAAATTGCCATATTTGGGCTGAAGAGCAACCAAAGTCGTTCAAGAAAAACTATTCAAGAAAAACCTTTACATTCATTGAAAACAACCGTTTGGAGCGGTCTATGCGCTCTTATTTCTTCAAGGACGAGGCTGGCGCAATTGTAAGAGTGAATGGCGAACGCTATCGCACCATAATGAATGATTTCTTGATGCCAGAAATTGAAGCTCGGTACCTCCACAACATTTGGTTCCAACAAGACAGAGGAAGGCCATACAGCTTGTGAAACAAAGGATTTACTGCGTCGTCGTTTCGGTGATCAATTTATCTCTCGTCTCTGACCAGTGGATTGGCCATCAATATCGTGTGATATCGCACCTTTGGACTTTGATTTGTTGAGGTATGTAAAGTCAAAATGCTTTGTGGATGAGCCAGCTGCGATTGGGGCATTAGTACTAGTTTTCCAGCGAGTGTTTCAAAATTGATGTTTACCGGTGGCCGAAAAATGATGGAGTTGCGGCCAACATTTGAAAGTGATTATCATTAAAAAACAAATGTTATGAATGGTTCTATACAAAAATAATACAATGATTGGGCAATTATCAGTTTGAATTTTTGTTGTTTTAATACAATTTAAAATCTGATACCTCTGAATTGATCACGCTTGCATATTAATTTTTGGAAAAATTTTGACTAAATTGTTATGAAAATTTGCCAAAGTGTTAGACATTTTATACAAAGTTTAAAACTTTGAGTTATGAAATTTTTGTAGTAGTGGGAAGTATGCTTAAAAACAAAAAAAAAATTGAAAAAAATATAAAAACAAATAGTGTAAACTTGTCAATATATGTGTATGGTGTACACCAAATAATAGTATTGGGAGGTTGAATTAGTTTTAAAGGTTTTTTTCGAAGATTTGGTGAAAAAACGGTACAAAATATTTTATTTGAAGTATTGGCCATCGCTAGCTACAACTTTCGCCCATCTTTCGGGCAATTTCCGGATGCCGTTTCTCCAAAATTCTGGCCGGTGCTTGGCTATCCATGACTCAACCCATATTTTGGTAGCCTCGTACGAGGAGAACCGCTGGTCCGCCAAATCGAGACTCATATGCCGGAACAAATGATAATCGGAGGGAGCTATGGCTGGACTATACGGCGGGTGGGGTAACACTTCCCAGCCAAGCGTTCCAAGGTATTTTTTGACAGGTTGAGCAACATGCGGCCGAGCGTTGTCATGTTGCAAAATAACCTTGTCGTGCCTTTTTACCGTTTCCGGCCGTTTTTCTTTCAATGCCCGGCTTAAACGCATCAATTGCAGTCGGTAACGATCCCCCGTGATTGTTTCGCCCGGTTGGAGCAGCTCAAAATATACGACGCCGACCTGATCCCACCAAATGCAGAGCATGATTTTCTTGCCGTGAATATTCTGCTTGGCCGTCGACGTTGATGCGTGGCCGGGCAAACCCCATGATTTTTTGCGTTTTGGGTTATCGTAGTGGATCCATTTTTCGTCGCCAGTCACCACCCGATGCAAAAAACCCTTCCGATTTTGTCGCTCGATCAGCAATTCGCACGTAAAAAATCGCCGTTCGACGTCGCGCAGCTTCAACTCGTACGGGACCCAATGTCCTTGCTTTTGGATCATTCCCATCGCTTTTAGACGCTTGCAAACGCCCAATGATTCAGCAAGCTCTTCTTGGGTTTGGCACGAGTCCTCGTTTACCAATTCCCCCAATTCCGCGTCCTCGAACTTTTTGGGCTGGCCAAGACGCTCCTTGTCTTCGGTGTGAAAATTACCACTTTTGAATCGTCGAAACCAGTACTCACATGTTGAACTCGACGGAGTATGGTCTGGGTAGGCCTCCTGCAGCAATTCACGGGCTTGGGCTGTATTTTTTTTCAAATTGAAGCAGAAAAGCAAAGCTTCCCGCAAATTGCGTTTCGACGGCACGAAAGTTGACATACTCGGAGCACGAAAACACTGCGTTGTTTATACTTCAGCGAAATGACAGATACTGATAAACAAAGCCTAGGGATGAGGCTTTGTCATGAATATATATTCAGTATTGCCAACGCGATAAAGTGATAAATAGCGCCATCTGTGTGCCACCTTTAAAACTAATTCAACCTCCCAATAGTAATGAGGTAGTAATGTAGTGTAGTAATACCAAAAAATTTGAAAAACAGTTCTTTACTCATGAAAAGCTGAAGTGGTAGCTTTGCTCTCTTGTCAGTGAACTCTTTCTCTTTCTTCTATTTCCACTGAGGCTTAATTTTAAAACATCTGCAAATATTTTTCTCTCAAAAGCCTTACAAGAAGCTTAGGCTTTTCTCTTCCGCAATACTAAAATAATAAGAAAAATATACACAAATTTTATGCTCACTTCTACTCCTTGCGCGCTTCCTTTCTCGCAGTAAGATAAGTCAGTAGCTAACTTTAGTTTCCTTAGATTACTTTCAAAATGGCAAAATAATAAATTCAATATTAAACTTTTTAGACCATCAGAACTAAAAAAAATCGTGAAAAAAGACCAGTTTGCGAAAGAAAAAAAAATTACAATATTTTCCATCAGGACAATGCACCGTGTCACAAGAGCATTTTGACAATGGCTAAAATCCATGAATTAAAGTTCGAATTGTTGGAGCATCCATCGTATTCACCAGATTTGGCTTCTAGTGACTTCCACCTATTTCCAGACCTACAGAAAATCATGCGTAAAAGCGGTTTTCAGCAAACGATTAAGTCATAGCAGTGTGGAGGCATATTTTGCAGAGCTTCCAGCTTCTCACTTCAGGGATGGAATTTATTAATTGGAATCTCATTGGAACAGGTGTATTGCTGTTCAGGGAGTCTATACCGAATAATAAAGTGCAATTTTTCAAACTATAAAATTGTGTTTTTCTTATCGATCCGCAACACTTATTGAACAACCTAGTACCACTGGCTGCACCATACGATGCCGAGCTATTACAACTTCCAAACGCTGATACGTAACATATTCCTTCATAAAGATTTGATCGATAACATGTAAATGTGAAAATGATAAATTATTAAACTGTTTAAGCATTCGAGTATCCCTTTTGAACATGCGAAAATCGTTACTTTGTCGCTCACTGGGTGTAGTGTACAGTTCATTGGTGTAGTTCAGTGTTTCGCAGTCTTTGAATCTTTGCTTCGTATTTAGCCAACTGCATTAGTCACCAACCTGGTCGACTATTCAAGTAAGCAGCTACTCATCGAGCCATAATATCCGCTTTACAACGAACATAAACTCATCGTACACAAACACAAACGCACATACAAACACACACACCCATGTGCATTTTAACGCATTAATATTTTGTATGGAAGCACTTTGGCAGGTAGGCCAGCTACCAGCCGTGTTTATGCATAATTCACAGCACGCTGCGGACATCATTAATGGCAGAGAGTATATTGCAGCTGGAACCTGAATCCTTTCTCACTTGAACTCCTAAAACACCGCTGCATGCCATGTATTTAGTGCATGGAAACGGGACATGAGTGCGCTACTACTTGCCTTCCTTCCGCTCGCTCGTTATTCTCATTCGCTTGCATAGATGAGTTCCAGCTGTACGCTGGCACACCACCACCTGCGGTGCATAATTCTACAATAATTTTTCATTTCGTAAGTTTATGCACTTTTGCACGTTGCAGAAACAGCACAAAGCAACAACAACACTAGCAGCAGCAGCAGCACGATCCTCTCCATCTAAAAATGCCGGCTTTGTTGCTGAAGAGTGCGGAATGAGGTAGAGGTGTAGATAGTAGCAGCACGGGTCTGCTGTCACTTTGTCCGGTGTTGTTGCAGCTGGTGTTACGATTTGGTGCTTCCTGGTGCCACTGCATGACATTAAATAATTTCCGCTGCACTCTAATGACCTTCGTTAACACGACACAATGTGTGTGGCATATACATGTGTATTTGCCACACATGACTTACAAAGGAGCAATCGGTGTAGAGAGAGTTTTTAGAAGGAGCTACTGCTACGCCACAGTCCTTCGAGCTATACGTACATACATATATGAGAGCCAACAAAAATAAACACAGTCACATCCACGTAAATTTACATTGCATTTCCATATATACACACACACACACACACACATACTGAATTATTCTAGGTATATATGAGCTATTTGAATATCTTGTTGTTTGTGTATGGGCGTATGTGTGGTTGTGTGTATGTATGTGCGCGCGCTTTCTAAAATCCCACCTTGTTTTCCTTCCATTATGCCATTTTGTTTGTCTTAGCTTTGGCGTGCTGGCTTTGGACGAGTGCAGAATGAGCATTAGGTTGCTGCATATTGTTGTTGTTGGCTTTTGGATTGCCTCGCTCTGCACTGCGGCAGCTAGTTTATTTTTAATTTTACAGCACAGCTTTTGAAGTGAATTTCACACTCATTCGCGAACAAATGTACACAAGGCAGCATTCATGCCAAAGCTTGCACTTTTTGTTGAATTCATGTGTGTGTGTGTATGTGTGTGAATATGTACATACGAGTATATAGATATATTTATTTCTTTCCACTTATCCATTCACAGTTCGGTGTTGGGAAGTTGTTTGCTATTTTTACCGAATTTGAAATTTTTTAGCTGCAAAAGTATGATTTACATACATAAAAGCAAAGAAAAACACTAAAAAAATACTAAGAAAATGCTAAAAAATAGTAAAAAAATACGAAGAAAATATAAGAAAAATACTAAAAAAAAATTGCATGCCCATTTGCATACACTCCGCGCTTTCCGCTGTTAACAGTGGAGTATTCTGTTAAAAAATCAGCGTTTGATATTTTGTTAATATACGAGTATTTAGGTTAAGTTGGAGTGACTGTCAATAGGTCGTATCGGCACTATGGTATAGATACTTTTACTTGTCTAAGGTATCGGAACGTTTTACCTCGATAGCTGAATGGCAATTAAAATGTGAGCAGCTACCCCAAAGGCCGGTCGACGCTTAGGTTGATCACACGGATTAACGAGTGAATCTGTCAAAAGCACGGTTACGTTAATCTTTTGCTGACATAGCTTTTAAACCGACACGGATGCTTACCGACCAATATCTGCATCGCCTAGACTTGGTTGGTAGTCCTTATTGCCCAAAATGCTGGGATGAAGGGGAGACTGCCGAACATGTGGCCTTTTATTGCAGCAGGTTCGCTAAAGAACGTGACGACACAACGGGGTGTTTCTAACGCCCAATAATCTGGTTCCGCAAACGCTGGAGTCGGTTAAAAAGTGGAGGTGCTAGCAATTGCAACACGAATTATCGTTGATCAAACATTGCTTGGAGGCGAAGGAATGCTGCTAGACGAACGCAGCAGCAAGAACTACTGCCGTACTGAAAAAATGCAGCTAGACAAACAGGACAAGAATGTAACTGACGATTGAGCTTATTGCTCACGACGGCTTTCAGACGTAATTACCAAAATCGGGATCGGTTTTTAGTGGCGTTTAAGTCCCATATTGCATAGGCTTTCGATTGCTTTTACAATTCGTAAAAAACAGGTATCGAAAAAAGGCGCATTCGAATAGCCACTTCTCTGCTCACTATGTTTGGGCTCCTTTTTGGACTACTTTGACATATACAATTTAAAGGCCTGTCTTGGAGCGAGCAGCCACAAACGGCGTATGTTGTTCAGGTTGGAAGCGGCCTCATACTGTTGAGTATTTGGTCATCTTACCCAGACTGTGGAGCTCACCAGATCTTCCTTAGGTTTGTAACGTTTTTGTACGTTTTTCGAGCAACAGATATAAAAATGTGAATTTGAACCCGCGAGGAATGCAAGTGGTACTCACATAAATGTGGAAAATTTATCTGCTACGGCTACAAGCATGCCGGATTTAGAGGTGCAGAATTTGTGTTTATATAGAAATAGTTCTACAACTGGAACATGAACTTTGAGGTCATAAGGATCATTCGGAGCAAACGGAATTGATGATGAAGCACGTAAAAATAATGACGAATTGAAATCTACATGACCTACTTTGATGCGATGGTATGAATTTGTGTTTGCCATATAGTAAATTGCAATATCATTACCAAGTGCCAAACTCGAAAAAAGTATCGTGTAAAAGAACTAATTGCGTCATGATAAAAGTATCGAGTATTTACTTGCAAGTACAAGAGTCGAATAATCACTAATCGGCAAATCTGGGTTTGAGACTGGACGTATCGTGAGAACACATAGGCAAAGTTCCGTCATTTATTCAATTAATCTGTGAAATCATCATATCCTTGCCTTAGCAATATTGCCCATTCAAAGAAATGTGAATTCGGGAATTTAAATTAACTTTCCAGAGTGCTGCTACCTGAATATGTGTAACCTGCCATCATTCCTACTACCGTTTGCAAAGAAGTCAGTTGGAGGAATCTTAGGCTTTGAACAATAAATATTAAATTAGAAATATGAGTATGTGTGTCTAGAAATAGTCCCATTTTGTTGGTTAAAACTAATATAGGGCGATTTCATGTCAAGTAATCCAAGTATAGCGCAGAAGCTTGGACGATGACAACATCCGATGAAGCGACGCTTGGAGTGTTTGAGAGAAAGATTCTGTGTAAGATTTTTGGACCTTTGCACGTTGCCAACGGCGAATATCGCAGACGATGGAACGATGAGCTGTATGAGCTTTACGACGACATAGACATAGCGCAGCGAATAAAGATCCAGCGGTTACGTTGGCTGGGTCATGTCGTCCAAATGAATACAAACGCTCCGGTTTTGAAAGTATTCGATGTGGTGACCAGCTGGTGGTAGCAGAGGAAGAGGGCGGCCTCCTCTGCGTTGGAAAGATCAGGTGGAGAAGGACTTGGCTTCACTTGGTGTGTCCAATTGGCGCCGGTTAGCACGAGAAAGAAACGACTGGCACGCTTTGTTATCACGGCCAAAATCACGTAAGCGGTTATCGCGCCAATTATGAAGAAGTAGAATACAAGTATGTTGGACATTGTCTTCCATTTCTCTAAAAATTAGTCCAGTTCAAAATAAGAAGTGAACTGAAAAAATGTTGAGAGGAAATTTAAAAATTTTGTGATTTATTCAATATTGAAAATTTTGACACAGAGTTTTTATAGTACAATAACTTTAGTTCTTTCTAACATTAAAAAAAATTAATTTTGTGGGATAATATGTACTTAAAAGTTACATGTTTGTAAGGGTATTTTAATTTATTGTTTTTGCTCTAAAGTTTTGGTAAACGTTTTTGCCATTTTTGAAGAACACTGATTCCTGAAGCTTTCATAATGGGGTTCCCATAGCTTTTCAAGTTATACTTAAATACGTACAGCAAATCAAATATTAATTGGTAGAGGGTAGAGATAGCACATTAACCCGTAAGCAGACGGTCCTCGTATTGTACGCGGTTGCTGAAAGAATCTGGCTCTCACTCAAAGCCTAACTCTAAGCCTCTGGCTTCAATAAATTCGCTATCTAAAATTTACTGATTACTGAGATCATAAAAATAGAAAGAAACTGGCCGGAATTTTCGATGACGGAATGAAACCAAGGATACGAATTGGTGGCTCTATGCTTCGCTATTAAGTGGTTTTTAGAAATATATAAACAAATTTTTAAAAGAATTGACGACAATGTTCTAAATCGTCCAATTTTCTTTTTTAATCATTTTTTACTAATTAAGAACAAATGATTTTAAGTAATGGAAATCTTTATTTTGACATTTGTGCCCCCCATTGTTTTTCTGTTTTGTGCTGCAGCTGTCTAATTCACAAATGTCAAATATGATTTACATACGAAGCCATTTGCAAAAATTAAAAGTCTTCCGAAAGGTTTATTAATTTTGCGCCACTTTGTATGAAATGAGACTTTTTTTTTCAATTTCAAACGTTTATTAACAAAAAATGTTTACAAATTTAATCTTCAAAATAATAGCCATCACTAGCCACACATTTTTCCCATCTCTCAGGCAATTTGTGGATGCCGCGCCAAAAAAATTGGCTGTCAAATCAAATATCGAGCCATTTTTTGGCCCCGGAAAGTGCGTGGCCCATCGATGCAAACAATTGATAATCGAAAGGCGCCAAGTCTGGTGAATAAGCCGCATGCACCAGTGGTTCCACCCGGGTCGCTCTTGTTCAATGTAACGGTGCATTGTCATCAAGAAAAATTACTTTGTGACGCCGATCGGCATATTCTGGGCGTTTTCGGTGTATGTATGCTGTTCAAAACGGCCAAAGTAGCGTGCATCGTCAACAGTTTCACCTGGTTTTAATAGCTCGTACCAAATCATACCACGCTGATCTCAGAAAAACACACAGCATTGCCTAGCGGCCGAAGCGATTTGGTTTGGCCGTTGTTTTTAGCTTGTGGCCGGGCGGACCATACGATCGATTACGCTTGGGATTGGAGATATACACCCATTTTTCATCACCCCTAACGATTCGATGCAAAAAAGACTTCCTTTGGAAGCGGGAGAGCAGCATTTCACAAGTGGTTCTTAGGTTCCCTTGCTGCCCTTCATTCAGTTCATGCGGCACCCATCTTCCGACCTTTAAAATCATGCCCATGTCTTTCAAATGTTTGGAAATGGTTTTTTGGATCACTCTCAACTGATCTGCCATCATTTCTTGCATTTGACCATCATCTTCATCCAACAATGCTTGCAATTTGGCGTACTCAAACTTTTTCCGTGGCCGGCCACGGTCCTCATTCTCCACCACATTCTCTAAAATCACCACTTCGGAGTTTTTCAAACCACCTGAAGCACTGTGCTCTACTTAAAGCATGCCCACCATAAACTTCTATAAGCATTTGATGAGCTTGAGAAGCGTTTTTCTTCAAAATCAACGATGTCCGCAAATCGTAGTTTGAAGGCACGAAATTCGACATTTTTAAGAGCGAACAAAAATGCATTGCTGTATGAAACTTAACAAACAATGAACTGAATATTGTTGACAGATGACAGACGAAAAAAAAACAAAACATTTGGGAAGGTTTAGTCTGTGGACTAATAGCTGAAAGTCTCATTTTATAGGTATCTACCATATCTAAAATCAGAAACAACACCAAAGTAAGACAATTGAGTTCTTAATACCCTTCACTAATCTGTTCCACTAACTTGCTTCAAGCTGTCTTTGGTTTTTTAATAAATACCACAATTCGACAGCCCAATAATTGGAACGAATTGTATGAGAGCTGATTTGCCCCATTGTACCTTCACCTGGTTTTGACTTTAGTGCTACTCTTCGCCTTGTTAGCCGCTTGCTGTCGACCATTGTTTTCGCACGTTGCTGTTATTGCAGTTGGTTTGTCATAACGGCAGTGAACCGTTATAATTATTTACACACACGCTGATTCCACTAATGCTTCCTTTTTCTGCTGCCATCCTTACATTGAATTCACCATGAAAAACGCAAGTGGGAAACGGGAAGTTCCTCTCAGGTGGTGGTTGACTGCAAATGGAAACTCAAAGTAGCGCTTTGCTTTACCACTGAATCTTCTCTCCACTTGCTGGCAGTTGGCAGTTTGCACCTCACATGCGACTCCTACTCCACCTGCTAAGCCCTTGTTGGTATTGCTATTGAAGCTTTTGATGCCTTTAGCACCATTTGCTAGAGTTAGCACCTGAAGAGGTGGTGACAATATTTGTGCCACCATGCAATTGCCATCCAATGCAGTTTCCTGTTGCTATGATTCATGTTTGTTTCACTTTTTTTGCTATATTAGAGTATTCGTACATGCAACAACAATTTAATGAATAAAGGTTTTGGCAAATTTTGGGAAGTATTGTAGAATGCACCTGGTATTTGGAATGCGGCATGAAAAGCACAACTTTGAGTGTAAGGGAGGGAGGTAAAGGGAATAAGAAAAATAAAATGGAATGAAAAAGAAAAGAAAAGAAAAGAAAAGAAATTATAAATAATTATAATAATTACGCCACTTAAAAAGTAGGACAAAAAAGGAAAACCAATTAAATTAAATTAATTAAAAAAAAAAAACTACAGACTTTACGTTATCATTGAAAATGATTTTATTTATTTAAAGAGTGATTTTTTAGCTATTATCTTTTTAAACAGTTAGTTTAAACAGCTGACGCACGTTTCGTGTTTTGTTTCACTGTCAAACATCTTGAGTTTGGTCTATAATTTAACCATGAATCGTCTTACAAAAGAACAACGCTTGCAAATCATTGCATTTTTTTATAAAAATGCGTGTTCTGTCTAGAAAGATTAAAGTCGAAAAATTGTGTTCAACGATGAAGCTCATTTTTGGATCAATGGGTACGTAAATAAGCAGAATTTTCGATTTTGGAGTGAAGATCAGCCAGAAGAATTGCAAGAGCTACCAATGTATCCAGAAAAGGTCACAGTTTGGTGCGGTTCATGGGCTGGAGGTATCATTGGGCCGTACTTCTTCAAAGATGCTGCGAATCGTAACGTAACTGTGAATGGTGAGCGCTACCGTGAAATGATATCCAACTTTTTTTTGCCCAAAATGCAAGAGCTTGATTTGCATGACATGTGGTTTCAGCAAGACGGTGCCACATGCCACACAGCACGCGTAACAATGGACTTGTTGAGAGGCGAGTTCGGTGAACATTTTTTTATACGTTCGGGATCTGTCAATTGGCCACCCAGATCGTGCGATATAACGCCTTTAGATTATTTTTTCTTGGGCTATGTTAAAGCTCATGTCCTTTCAGATAATCCTGCTTCCATTAACGCATTGGAAGACAACATTAAAGTATTTATATGTGAGATACCGACCGAAACATTGGAAAGAGTATGCCAAAATTGGACTAAGCGGATGGACCATTTGAAGCACAGTCGCGGTCAACCTTTGCATGAAATACTCTTCAAACATTAAATTATATGGACCGAATATGGATCGATAGTACAGATTTAAATAAAAATTTGCTGCATTTTTTGAATTTTACGTGTGTTTTTTTGAAAAACTTTCCTATAGCTCTTAAAAAATCACCCTTTATTTATTCATTCATCAATTAAAGTACAACTCAAATAGACTACTAATACTAAAGCTGAAATATAATATATGGTAAACAATACGGTGTGATACATTAGTCACAATTCAAAAAGTGTATCTCCAGATTAAGTTTTGACTTGAAAGTCTTTCGTAAATTAGAGAATATATCTAATTTTTCACAAAGGCCTGAAAAAAAGATGATTTTCAATCATTTTTTCTTGCTCGTCAATTGCTTTATTTTAAAAAAATAAAAGCATAGCATTAATACATCATGTTTCGACTTAACTTTAGCAAAATTAAAAAAAAAAATATGATTGTAAAAGTTATCGCTGTTTGTGTGGAGCCAGTTTCTCCAAAAGTCCTTTGCGGTGATCATCAAGTCCTTCGAGATTCATCTGAAATCAAACGGACAAGAGAAATTAGTTTTATTAATAGATAATCTTATGCCGAATCGAAGCCTTTTTTTCAAAATTAGCAATATGGCGGCCTCAGGAAATATTTTTCAGATTTTTGAGAAAAAAACCTACAATTAATTGTTAAAAAAAAAATTGAAATTTTGAAAAAAGTCCTTCGATCAGATACGAGTTTTTTATATTTTTCAAAAGCAGTATAAATTTTAATTTATTTCAATTTTGTTATTTAAATCTAATTTTCCTAACTCCTTATACAACCTGTAAGCGGTTCAGTACGAGTAAAATTGGACTTGTAATAAGGTAAATGAAACATATTCGTGGATATGTTCCTTGTAAACATTACCGATAAAAGTTGTCTTCGCTTTTCCAATGTTCGCAATGCTCACAAAAGGCATCTACTTTTATATACAGGCAAATTAGAAGGCCAACGAAAAGAATGCATAGCAAATAGTGAAATGTTTCTGAACCTTCTCAATTCTTAAAGATGAACCCATACAGAATGGATCCTAGATAATGCTACAGTATTCGAGATTTAATCTAACAAAAGAAAAATACAAATTCTTCAGCGTAGAAAGATCGTGGAACTCCTTTGAATTCCTTACTACAAAGCCAAGCATAGATCTAAACTTGACAATAATAAAGTCTATATGTTCAAAAAACGACATTTTCGATGAGAATATGACCCCCAAGTTTTTCTTTTCATATATTTTTGTGAAAGTGGTAGTGCCCAACTTGTAATCGAAAACAATCGCGACTTTGTGCCTACTGAAGCTCAAGAGCTGGCATTTACCAGCATTAAGAGGTAAGGAGGTAAGGCTGCCGCCGTAGCCGAATGGGTTGGTGCGTGACTACCATTCGGATTTCAGAGAGAGAGCGTTGGTTCGAATCTCGGTGAAACACCAAAATTAAGAAAAACATTTTTCTAATAGCCGTCGCCCCTCGGCAGGCAGTGTCAAATCTCCGATTGTATTTCTGCCATGAAAATGCTCCTCATAAAAATATCTGCCGTTCGGAGTCGGCTTAAAACTTTAGGTCCCTCCATTTGTGGAACAACATCAAGACGCACGCCACAAGTAGAAGGAGGAGGTCGGCCAAGCACCCAAAAAGGGTGTACGCGCCAATTATATTGAATATATATTTTTTTTTTCGTTATTTTATATAAAAATTTAGTTCATTCAATAACATAAACAATATTTGATTTATATAGTTTGTAAAATGAGAGTAAAAATTCAATGAGTTAAAATTTTTTATCATTAATGATTATTTTCAGAAAATTGAGCGAACGCAGATTTATAGCTCATTTAATTTTAGTGCAATAAAATGCAAGTGTGAAGCGGTCCGGAATTCGCTTTGATTTTTTTGATATTTTTTCGCTAAGGGTTTTACGTATTTTCTTCCACGTAGCGCATGCATGCAATATTATAATGAAAGAAATCTCCACTGTAACAGTTGTTTGGCCGAGCTCCATCTATGTCTTGTAGTGCGCGGCTTGGTATTAACCCATAACTGGACAAACTCAAAGTGTTCGCTGCAGATGGTTATTTCTAAATAGCAGAAGATTTGTTATTGCTTGTGAAGGAGCGATCGCTAGCAGGAAAACGGTTGTTCTATAATTTACTGCTTCATGCTCATGGAGAGCACCAAGCCCAGAACCCACCAAATGTTATTCGCGCACAAACTCACTCAGCCACGACGGCGGCGGCCATCACAAGTACCTCTTCCAATAATGCATTAAAATACCGAAATAAATGGATTTTTGTATATTTATGTAGATATGCTTTTTTTATGTATCGACATATGTATGTAAAAGTACAAAAGCACACATACCTACTCACATATGGTAACCAACAGTTACATATTACGCACAATGTTAACTGAAGATAAAAATTGGACTATAGTTCCATAAAAACCTAAAGAGCATTAAAAAATTTTTAAACGTAAATGAAAAAAAAAACCAAATGCCTTAACAATAACAATTTGATCCTTCATGCATACCCCCGAAAAAGCAAAAGTTTTTAACTCCAATTATACATAAATAAAATTTTATGAAACCGAAAATGTTACATGAAACGTTTACGTTAAAAGGTGAAATGTTGAAATTAATATATTCTCTTGTGCGTGCTTTTTAACCCAAATGCACGAAAAAATCATATTAAAAAAGTACAGTTTTTGCTCGGCCATTGGATCATTCGCGTGATGGCACATTTCCCACTCATTTGCGATTTTAAAGCAGTAATGCAAACGAGTTGCAGTACCTCAATTAATACTCGTATTCCATCGAATTTGTGGAATCAGTTTTTTTTTGTTTTTTTTTTGGCAGGCAATTTCAGTTTTTAAATATGCACAAACGCCGTTTTTGCATGCCTTCATACGAATGGCCTGACTTAAGTCATAATGTATTTTATTTGTATTTCATTTTTATTTACATTTTTTTCCGCTTTCCTTTCACTTTTACATTTATATTTATTATATTTATTATTATTAATTATATTATTCGTTTTTTTTTATTTATATTTTAACTGTTTTTTTACTTATTTCAATTTATTTATTATTCTTTAATGCCTTATCCTTATTGTCTTTATATTACTTTAATTTTTTTTTACTTTTTATTTAATTTTTTTTCCATTTTTTATTTTTACTTTCATATTCATTTTGAATTTGTCTCATATTTTTGTTTAAAATTAAATTTTGTTTAAAATCTTATTTTTGTATTAATTTTTATTTAATTTTTTATCATTATATTAATTTAGTGTTTAATTTTACTTGTAGTTTTATTTATTAACTTTTATTATAAGTTTTATTTTAATTTTTACATTAACTTTTACTTATCCTTTTTTCTACTCTTACTTTTAATGTTATTTCAAATTTTCCTCTTTTTCTGTTTACGTTTTACTTTTATGTTTATGTTTATTATTACTATTGCTTACTATTTTATTATTCGTTTTATTATTTATTTTATTATTATTTTTTGTTTTTTTTTCGACTTAACTGTTTTTCCATTTACATTTTTATATTAATTTTGAAAATATTTTATGTTTTAGTTTTTCTTATTTTTATTTTAATTTTATATTTATTTTGAATTCGTTTAACTTTTTCTTAAATTTTTAGTTTTGTTTAAAATTTTATTTTTACACTAATTTTAATATATAATACTAAAATTTAAAAGGAAATATTTTTATTATATATTATAATATTAAATTTATGTGTAACTTTACGTTTATTTTTATTTATTGGTTTTTATTAATAGTTTTATTCTTACTTTTACTTTTGGTTCTATTTTAACTTTTACTTTTACTTTCGTTGTCTTTATTACTTTTATTTTTATTTTTATTTCTATTTTTCTGCTTATTTTTATTTGTATTTCTACGAGGGGTGCCTTTTATATGTCGGGATTAGAGAACAAAAACAAATTTTAATCATCGAAAATCACTTTATTGTTTTTCAAAATATTCTCCATTAAGATCTATACACTTTTGCATGCGTTTGAACCAATTGTCTAAGCACTTTTGCCACTCTGAATGAGGTACCTCCAAAACATGCATTCTAAATGCCGCAACCGCTTCTTCAGGTCTCGAAAAACGTTGGCCTCTCAGTTTGTTTTTTACGTACGGGAATAAAAAGAAGTCATTCGGTGCCAAGTCAGGACTATATGGCGGATGACCCATTAATTCGATGTTTTGGGTGCTCAAAAATGCAGTTGTTTGAGCCGATGTGTGAGAGCTCGCATTGTCCTGGTGAAGAGTGATCCGTCTTTGGCGATTGGTTTTCCTAATTTCTTGGAAGACAACTGGCAAACATTTACTGTTCTGCGTTGTTCTAGTGGTACGGTTGCGACATGTCCAGTTTTTCTGAAAAAACAGGCGACCATTTGCTTGGAAGTGCTTCGTGCGCGAACAACTTTTGTTGGATTTGGCTCATCTTGAAATACCCATACAGTCGACTGCTGTTTACTTTCGGGCTCATACGCGTAAATCCATGATTCATCACCTGCCACGATGTCATAGACGTGTTTCGAAGTCCCGCGATCGTATTTTTTGAGCATTTCCTTCGACCAATCGACACGAGCCTTTTTTTGAGGGATTGAAAAATTGGTTGGGATCCAACGCGAACAAATTTTTTTGACAGTCAAATGTTTATGCAATATTGAATGTATGCTGGTCCCACTAATGCCTAAGATTGTCTCAATCTCACGATTGGTCACATGATGATCTTGCAATATCAGTTCGCGCACAGCATCAATGGTTTTCGGAACAACAACTGATTTTGGACGACCTTCACGAAATTCGTCTTGGAGTGAACTACGACCACGATTGAATTCACTATACCATCGTTAAACACTGGTCCTTGATGGAGCTTTATCGCCAAAAAATGAATTAAGTTCATCCATGCAATGTTGCTGAGTTAATCCACGTCGAAAGTTGTAAAAAATAATTGCACGAAAATGTTCACGATTTAATTCCATTTTTGGACCGAGATGAATCTTTAAGTTACTGTAAACAACACAAATAGCGCTGGTATTTCAAAACGTTCTGAGTACGTAAAAGCCAAAAAATGTCAAACTTTGCGATACAGGTGTCAGTTGCCAGATTGCAACACCAGGGCTGCCAAATCCCGAAATATAAAAAGCACCCCTCGTATTTTAACTTACTTTTTTTATTTTACTTTTAATATGTATTTTTTTTTGTTAGTTTCACTTTTATTTGTACTGATTTGTATTAATTTTGAATGTTTTTTTATTTTTTATTTTAATGAGATAATTTTTGTATGGAATTTGTTATTTTACTTTTAGGTTTAATTTTTAGTTTGGTTGTACTTTTACTTTTACTTTTAATTTAATTTTTATTTCAACTTTTATTTTTGATCTTACCAAAATTTTTTTTTTATTTTGAAATCTTTTTTTTTCTAGTTTTGCCTTTCCTTTTTTAATTTTAATTAGGCTGCTACGTTTACTGTTTCTGTTACGTTAATTGAATTTTTAATTTTTATTTGTATACAATTTTTTTATTTTGGTTTTTAAGACTTTTTTATTTGCATTTTCGTTTTCATTTTTTTATTCTTCTTTTTCATTCTATTTTTTTGTGATTTTTAGTTCTTATATATTATTATTTTGACTTTATACGTTTTCTTTTCTTTTAAATTTGGTGTGCAATTTTTCGTTTCCTTCCTTTTTTATTATATTTAATTTTACGTTTATTCAAATTTTTCATTTATTTTCCATCATTATTGTTCTTTTATTGTTTTATTACTTTTAGTTTTTCTTATTGTTTTATTTTTATTTTTAGTTTTGTTTTATTTATTTTTTAATTTATTTAAATTTAAATTCAAATTTTGCTTTTTATTTTTTTTATTCTTTATATTTACTTTTTTTATTTTTTATTTCTTTTTATATTTCAATTTTACTTTTAACTTTAATCTTAATTTTAATTTTAATTTTTATTTTAAATTAAATTTTTATTTTAGTTTTAATTTAATTTTTAATTAAAATTTAATTTTATTTTCAATTTAAGTTTTTAATTTTAATTTTATTTTCAATTTTAGTTTGAGTTTTAATTAAAATTTTAATTTTAATTGTGATTTTAATTTTAATTTTAATCTTAATTTTAATTTGAATTTATGTTTAATTTTAATTTTGATTTTAATCTTAATTTTAATTTTGATTTTAATTTTAATTTCAATTTTAATTTTAATTTTAATTTTAATTTTAATCTTAATTTTAATTTTAATTTTAATTTTAATTTTAATTTTAATTTTTAATTTTATTTTTAGTTTTAATTCGTTTCTTTTATATCCATTCTTTATATTTATTTGTATTTGTATTTAGAATATACCTATACTCTATGATAAAAAAGTACCGGGAATGTTCGAATTAAAACGAACCGCGCACGTGGGAATCGATCCATATTTTTTCTTATGTTGGTACGACTGTAAGTCAATAAAGAATATTATTTATCCGTTTTTAAGCGTTTGAGAGATGCTTACGTCGCAAACGGCCGAAAATGTGAGCAAACAATTTTGGGATTTTGCATGATGACAACGCGCCATCGCACCGTGCCCAAATTGTGCTGGATTTTTTGACCAAACACCAAGTAAATACCATCGTGCATGCACCGTATTCACCTGATATGGCCCCGTGCGACTTTTTTTTGTTTCTCAAGTTGAAGTTTCCACTTCGTGGAAGGAGATTCCAGTCGACAGAGGAGATCAAAGAGAATGCGACGAAGGATCTGAAAGCCATCCCTTCGTTGGCCTACCAGGGGTGCCTGAAATTTAACTCTGTTTTGTTTTATTTAAACATTCCCGGTACTCTCTGGGCATAGGGTGTGCCAGTTGACTAAAATGTTTCGATTAACTTTTTTATTCTAAAATTTTTATAAATTTTGTGAAATATAGCTTTCGCAGGCCCATCGAATTTGTATTGGACTCATTAACGTTTAAATGTTTCTCGAGAAAAATCGAAACTGCAGATTTGCTACTTAATCTCTATCACAAAAAAAAAAACATAACAGTTCTAACTTGAAACACCCAATGCTTTAGAAACTACTACTACTTCAGAATCTACTTCACAAAGCGGGAAATTGAATTAAAAAATTATTTAATAAATTTTAAAATTTTTTTCAGCATAAAGTAATAAAAAAAAGTAACAAATACAAAATGTGAAATTTTTTAAAGTTCATACGTTAGATATCTTCCGAAGTGTATTTTATGCCTTCTGAAGTAAGCATTTTGTTTTTCTGAAATACTATTGGAATTCTTGTAGTAAATTTGACTTTGGAAGTACAGCCAGATTTTAAGTACGTATCTTCGCAAGATCTCTTTTTTCATATATTACGTGTAAAGTAAAAAGTTGTGACGGTCATCCGTTAGCTGTCTTTAGTGAGCTATGCCTCACGATTTCCACATTTCATTGGGTTATACTACTCGGATAGGGCGCCTCAAAGGTGATATTACGCTTGTATTTGGTGAGGTATTTTGCGTGTTGCAGCCTTCTAAAGCGAAGCAAAATAAAAAAAGAAGAAAAATCGATGCATTCTTCAGAACCACCAGGACCACAGTGTAAAGAGAAAGTAGGTGGTCAAAAACTTGTGCTGTTCTTGGACCTGATGAAGTATAAAAGCAGCAACAAAGCGGTGGTTTTGATGATTCCATTCTGGTAGACAAATCGTCGGGATGGTAAATTTTGGGAAATCGTCTATTTGAACCATTATATTAGCACTTATTCCATTGTCTAGGAAGTGAAGATTGCTCAGAAACCTGTTTGGCCTCATTGGCATAAGGAGAATGAGAAATATGTTAAGTTGATTGTCTAAATAAAACGAAAAAATATTTAAAGATTTTTGCATTATCTAATACGTATTTTGAGCTTCCAATTACGCGGAAATTATTCTAACTTTTTAGATTTTTTCGAAAGCTTTTGCCTAAATGCCAGAATTTCGTTCAAAAAACAAAAAAAGGATGAGTTCAACTTGAGTGCGGTTTCAGTAGTTTCTGCATTCTAGCAACCCAACCGATAAACTAGGAAATAATTCACGGCAGGCTGAGTATGCGTTGACAAATTTTTCATTTATATTAAGAAGCACTTCAATTCTTATTAAGTCCATTTCGTATGTACGCATGCGTGATTTGTCTAATCACATTAAATTTAATCTACTTAAAGTAATGAATGTTTGATATACGCCAATTCGCATGACTTGCACGCACTCACTTGAAAAACTGTTCAACTTTTTAAGACTTGCATAAACGTTTTGACAATCACTTTACTACGCTACTTAAACAACAACAACCGTCTTAACCGCAACTGAAATAGCAGAATTTTGTTTTTTCGGCACTTTGCCACTTTGTCGCTAATAATTGCTCAAGTGTTGGTAAACAACGTGTTCAACACATTTTTATAACAAAAACATTAACGGTTATATGTATGTAGTTAGGTGGGTGTGTGAGTGCTGCACGGAGTGTTACAACATGCGAACATAATTTGTGAAATAACACAGCCCTGCACTAACATCACAACCCCACACACTAAGCGTGCAGCCGAAGTACAAACAAAAACAAAAACACCAAACACATGTTGCATTATTAACAAAATATCCGCAAGCGTAAAATTTGAACAAAAATATTTATGCAGTAAGTAGTTCTGGGCGATGTGGCTGCGGCAGCGGCAGCGGAAACGGAAGTGGCTGTGTACGTGGTGACCCCGCACGCTGGCATAGTGCTTTCAATAAGGAGCAAGGACGGTTTGGTTTGTGTGTTGACCGTGGTTGAGTGTGGCGCTAAAATGTTGCTCGCTATTGTTATTTTTGGAACCTTACTACCAATTAAAATATGCATTAATGGCATCAAAGCTATTTGCAACTCACAAAATCAACCGTCGAAGCAATCAACCAGCGCACGCAGCGGCAACATAAAGCCGGGCTACATCATCTAACGCCACCAACAACCGCTGCAGTTATGGTGGTTTGCCAGTGAGAATATTAGTTGCTCTTAAAGTATGCATGCATTGGAAATATGCGAAAACTATTCAATGGGAAAAATTCATTTGCTAAAAATTGCGTTGCGAAAAATGCAACACCCTGGCGAATTTTGTTGGCGCACCAAGTTGCAAAAGTGCCATTAACTTCGAAGTAATGCCGAAATATTGCTAATAATTAAATTGTTCTTCATACAGAGGTCGTGCTTAGAAATGCACATTAAGTAACGGGGGCTTCAATAGGGACACACGAATTTTGTGTTCAACTACTGGGTTGGGGAATAAGTTCATAGCGTGTTTATATTTTCGTTTGTTTTACAGAGATTTGTTTGCAGTTTGCAAAAGGAGAAGTATTCGTTCGATAGAACTCTTTCTGCTCTACAAAACTATGTGAATGGTATTTTTGAGTTATTTCATTTTTTATTACTTCTGAGGCTTAGAAATGGAATATCCAGGAGGCAAAAATCAACATTTTCGACACCTGCTCTTCTTTGCTTTTCATCAAGGTTAAAAAGCTGCCAAATCGATGTCACGTGCCGCAGCGGAAGACCTTCTGAATGCGATGAAGAACGTCTCGCATCCCTTTTGAGGAAGAAAAGTCGTTAAACCAGTAGTGATTTGGCCAAAAAAATGAACTGCAATCATAAAACCATTCCCAATCACCTTCATTCAACGAGATTTACCGAAAAATCGGGAGCCTGGATAGCTCACGAGCTCAACGAAAAAATAAAGAAAGCCGCCTTGAAATTGATTCTTAACATTTCGCCCGCCATCGAGCAACACTCGGTCATAAACAACGCTTTTTGTACCGAATCAACACAGGAGATGAGAAATGGTGCCTATACTATACATCAATATGAAGCAAAGAAAGGAGTGGGTGGCTCTAGGAGATACGCTAAAGTCGAAAATCAAGCCGGATCTTCATCCAAAGAAGATCATGTGTTTGTTGGGTACTAGGAGGGTATGGTGTACTGAGAAATGGTCGAAAATAATGCCACGGTCAAATACTTTTAGAGTTATTCAACAATTAACAAAGGGCGCTTGGGCGCTCCGCAGCTCGATAGCAAAACTTTAAAAGCGTGTTAATCAAAACTATGTTCTTTGAACATCAAAACTATGTTTTTTGAACTGGTGATAACTGTAACTTAAAAACCGCTTGACAGATTTCAATAAAATTTATACTGCTTTTGAAAACCATAAAAAGTCTGCCTGATCGAAGAATTTTATTTTTCAAAATTCCGATTTTTTTTCTCGAGAATCTGAAAAATATTTCCTGAGGCCGCCATATTGTTCATTTCGAAAAAAGCTTCAATCAGGCATAAGATTATCTATAAGTATATGCACCTACATGAAGATTCTGTGCAGTTGTGTGCCGTCTTGATTTCAGCATGTATTTCGTTTTATACTTGTTAACGAAGAGGTCAATAACGATATTGTCAATATTGTCTATTTTTAAAAAGGTTTCATTTAAGTCGTTCGTGTTCCTCAAAAGAATGGCGATATCGTCTGCATAGGCACATATTTGCGTTGTTTTAATTAGTAATGTACCACCTTTGTTGACTTCTTTTATAACAAAATGCAGCATCAAATTGAATATGGCAGAGGATAGTGCATCCGCCATCTTGTTTGACACCAGATTCAATTGCGAATGTCTCTGCGAGCTGCCCTGGGATGATTACTTTTGCTTTTGTATCCATGAGCGTAACGATGATTAGCCTTTTAAGTTTTGCTGGAATTTCTAGGCTAAGCAGTACGTAAAAAATGTTGTCTCTCTTGACGCTATCAAACGCTTGTTTGAAATCTATAAAAAGGCAGTGAATTCATATTCGTGGCGTTTTTCAAAGATTTGACTGAGATTTGACTGATTGGTCGATTGTGGATTTTCCCTTGCGGAGTCCACACTGATAGTCTTCAATAATGGTCTTTCTGCATATTCATTGATACGATGATAGAGGACAATAGTAAAAACCTTATAAGTATAAAACGATAATTTTCACATACTCTCTTGTCTCCTTTTTTGTACACAGGGAAGATTATGCATCCCAGCCAATCAGAGGGTATAGATTCTCTTTCCTTCTCCGCGCCTCTGGTATAATGAATTTAAAATTGGGGGTATGAGAGGTGCATTTTATATTTCAGGATTTGCCAACCCTGGTGTTGCAATCTGGCAACTGACAGCTGTATCGCAAACTTTGACATTTTTTGGCTTTTACGTACTCAGAACGTTTTGAAATACCAGCGCTTTTTGTGTTGTTTACAGTAACTTAAAAGATTCATCTCGGTCCAAAAATGGAATTAAATCGTGAACATTTTCGTGCGAGCTCTCACACATCGGCTCAAACAACTGTATTTTTGAGCACCCAAAACATTCAATTAATGAGTCATCCGACATATAGTCCTGACTTGGCACCGAATGACTTCTTTTTATTCCCGTACGTAAAAAACAAACTGAGAGGTCAACGTTTTTCGACACCTGAAGAAGCGGTTGTGGCATTCAGAATGCATGTTTTGGAGGTACCTCATTCAGAGTGGCAAAAGTGCTTCGACAATTGGTTCAAACGCATGCAAAAGTGTATAGATCTTCATGGAGAATATTTTGAAAAACAATAAAGTGATTTTCGATGATTAAAATTTGTTTTTCTTCTTTAATCCCGACATATAAAAGGCACCCCTCGTATTGTAGAAGCCAATATAAACAGTTTCGCGTACCGCAGAAACTATTTATATTCCACATAACACTAAGGGGGTATTCTGGTCTAGACGCTTTTTAGTATACTTTTTTTATGGTTTTTATTAATATTGCAAAAGTATAAAAAAAAATTAGTAAAGAAAAATAAAAAAATCGTGGAATTTCAGGCCGGCGGAGTGGGGGCTACGTAAAAAACGGTGCTCCATAGTTGACATGATTCCAACCCTTGTAGTGATCTAAAACAAATAAATTTAAAAAAATTCTTCATTAGTTAGGATGTCGCTATCGGATTACGCCAAATCAAAGGGGGGAAAATCTCGAAATGGCGTCCACTTTTTTACCTTTTCAAGTTTTTTAAAAATACTTCAAACTTAAATTTTAAAAAATCCGAGGAAATTTTTAGTGAAAAATTGGGTAGAATAGAACAATCAAGAGAGTTAGAGACACTTTTCGCGTTAATGATTGTCAGAAAAGAAATACGAATAACATTTATTTTTAAGGTTTAAATAATATTTATTTAAAAAATTTAAAAAGATTAACCAAATATAATAATTTACAGCATTTTTTTAATAACTATTTATTTTTTTGGATACAAAGCCTTCGCAATTCATTCCAATTTCGCTCAACAACACCACCTCGGTTGTGATAACGCTTATTCTGCTGATCCCACAGTAAAAGATTCTCAAAAATAGCAGCTTTCAAATCTTCGTTTACTATCGACACTTTTCAAACTTTGCAACTGCGAAATCAAACACCGATCTGTATTAACTAACCAGCATCTGAAATTGTCTCCAATGATTGGGGTTAAGTAGTAAATACATAAATTGTGAAAACTTGAGAATACGTGGTGTCTTTATAATAATTTTGGATTACGTATTAGCTAACCTAACCAGATGAACGGAGACAGATTTCTATGAAGTAATTTGGTTAGTCAGACCATTTTTTATTTTTTGTGTCTATAGCGGACATTCAAGGTGAAGTCCAAAATAAACAAAACTGGCGTCATAAAAATGTTTTTGATGGCACCATTTTTTAATGAGTTGGTGCGTTGGAAGTTACATCGGAGATGGTTGTGAAGACATAAATGACAATGAACATACGGACCGCCCAAAATCAGTAATCACAGAAAACTCCACCGAAATTGTTCGTAAGTTTATCAAAAATGAACCGAAATCATAGTTGAAATTCATGGAATCGGAGTTGAATTTCTCCAAAAACATCGATTTATCGCATTTTAACTGATTATTTGGGCTTACGAAAGGTCTGTGCACGATTCATTCCGCACAAGTTAACTGAGGACCGAAAATTGTTCCGAATTCAACATTTGAAAGACCTCATTAAAGAGGCGAGAAAAAACGAAAACTTCTTTAACAACATTGTAGCTGGTGATGAGACGTTGTGTTTGCAAAATGAACCTGAAACTAGGCATCAAAGTGCCCGATGGAAGGCCCCAGACGAGCCACCACCCAAACATTTGTTTTTACTATTCCCAGGGAATTGCCCACAAGGAGTTCGTGCCAACTGCCAAACCGTCAATGCAATTTTCTATGTTGGCGTTGTGAAGCGTTTGTTGCATCGCGTTCGTCGAATTCGCCCTGAATACCGCGAAGGAAGAAGCTAGCGCTGATTGCATGGTAATGCACCATCTCATCGATCTACACTTGCGACTGAGTTTTTGACTAGGAATCGTATTTCAACCATCAATCACTCACCGTATTCATCAGATGTGGCTCACTGTGACTTCTACCTATTCGAAAAAGTGTATTTGGTCATGAAAGGAAAATGTTTTGTGTCCGTGGAGACCATCCAAAAGGCTTGTACCGACATCCTAACGGAAATTCCGGTCAACGACCTTAAACACTCTTTCAAAACAGTGTATCGAGACCAGAGGCGACTATTTGGAATAAATAAACTTGAAGTTATCGGAACGAAGCTCCGGTCGTTTCTATTTTAGCTTAGTCTTCTTTATTTTGGACATCACCTTGTAATGAGTCTTTCAAAAGTGACGCTTAAATATGGGTAGTGAATAATTCCTAGAAGTTACCTTTTTTACGTCATCTTTCACATTTGTCCAGTAAGCAGATGTACAATTTTACTGGATAGAAAAAACGCGTTAAAATTATTGAAATAATAAGGTCGATTTTTAAGAAGAACGTATACAAAATTCGTGGTTCTTTGGTGAAAATAATCTCCGAATGAGTCGACGATTCAAAGGTTGGTGAAAAATTTCAAGAAACTGGCTTTGGTGAGGATAAAAAAGGACTGGCATACCAAAAACGGACGTTACCTTGAGAATAGGGCTGCTGTAGCACAAAATCTTGCAGAACAGCTTTCAACGTTGATATCTCGACGCTCTCAATGATTAGGCTAACAAAACCCCAGCTCTCGAATTTGGTGGGCATCCTTACCGGACATTGTCCATTAGGTGTTCATGCCGTGAGGCTTGGGATTGCCTCAAGTTCATTCTGCAGAAACTGTCTGGAGGCCGAGGTTGAATCATCGCAACACCTTCTTCTCAGCTGCCCTGCTCTCGTCAGGCAAAGACTTCGACATCTGGGCTCTCACTTTTTCGCTACGCCTACGGATATAGCCGGTGTAAGTACCATAAATTTGGTGAAGTTCATCAGTAGCTTGTTGCGGCTAACTACGAACGCAAATCAGCTACTGTCGGCGTCGTCGAAAAATGTATGGTCATCATCGTCTCTAATTCCAAGGCTCCTTCCTCCTTCCCTTCCCCTTTCTCCTCTCCCATGTATGGCACCACAACGGACGAATTTTTACTATTTGTCCAAGTGAGCCCTAGCCATTTAACCTAACCTATCCTAACCTTATAAATATTTTCTTACTAAGGTGGTTTGCGATTTAAAACTCGTGCTTTCTGCTATGTGGATAATGAACTCATTATCATTTGTTAAAATTTTTGAGTACCTTAAGGATTTGTATAGCGATTTTCATATTTGACATTGACGAAAGGGCTAAGCATCAGTGAAAGCCATTACTAAGTTTTCTAGCACAGCAAACGGATGTACAATTATTCTAACAATATTTTTTAATAATTCCCCGTATAAATTAAAAGGCATAGTTAAGTGCCAAGTTTGAACAAAAAGCGGCCAAGTGTTGGAAAATTTAATTATTCTTGCACTTCAACGTCACATGCGCACACATTTTCCTTATAAGGATGTGACAAAGGCTGAGGCATAATTGTGTATAGAAATTAAATGTGCAGTGTAATTATTTGGAGTGTTTTGTGGCAAATTCGTAAATACTTCAAGCATTCATTTGTATATACAGTAACTCCTATTCATTATACATGCCTTTGTGAACGTTTAATGAAACTGTGCAACAAAAATTAACTTTTTTTGTGAGCAAAAAAAAATTGTTAAATTCATGTACATATATATACAATATATGTAAGTAGTAATATATAACCAAACTTTGCTCCTCTTGCTGTTTTATAAGGAAAAATTTAATATAAATAAAATAAAGACTAGTTCAACTTTCCACCTATGAAGTATACCCAGTCTACGTGCTCTTCTATTACCCTCATGCCCTAATAATTCGTTTATAAATATATTTTGCTGAAATATTTTTTGCAACTATTCATTGCACATATCAATACTGATTCCTCTGAGATCAGCAAAATTCCAGTACTCCATCAGCAAAAATCAACTTTTTTTTTTTCCTTATTACAAAACAGCAGGAAGAGCGAAGTTGAGGCTTGTAGTAATATACAATATCATATTCAAGGTGGTGCGGAATTATTCACCGAATTTTGGTTTTGAATAACTTTTTTACCAAGAAAAAACAACAAAATATATTGGGTAATGGAAATCTTTATTTTGACTCTTACGCGCTCTTTTTCTTGCCTGTTTGTGTCGAAGCACACCGCGAAAAATCATCAGCTTTATCAAATCCCATTATGAAGGTTTTTTGTGTAAAATTTTACAAAACAAACAACTCTCGGATGCGATACGCCCAAAATCCCGTGCAAAACAAGGTGGCCTCATGTCACCATTGTTATTTCTTTTAGTCGGCGATGACGTGTTGAATAAAGCGCTGTCAAGCAAACGTGGCATGCCCTGGCACTTCTATGAACACTTAGAGTAAATCGTTACACTTAGAAGAGTTACGGTACGCAGATGACCTAGCGCTTCTGTTCGCCAAAAGTTCAGATATCTAAACAAATTGGGATAAGCTCAATGCTGCCGCAAGCGAAGTTGGCCTTAAAATAAACGTTAGCAAGACAGAATTCCCCGACTAGAATTACAGTGAGGCATGACGAAGAATCAGTTAGGCCCGAATTAGGGAGGCCTTACTGAGGCACGCCTCACTATTACCCTACCAGGCCCACATTAGGCAAGGCAAAGATTGGCATGCCAGAACAATACCAAATTTGGTTGTGGTCACGAAAATCTGTGGCAGTGTCTCACTTAGGCATAAATTGGAATTCCTAACTGATTTGTAGAAGGGCATCCGGAGTATTACCGAAGTTCGGTTTTTTGAACGTGCGCCTAATGAGGCAGAAGTGTGGCGATACCTTTAGGTACTTGGGCCTAGTTTGGCTGCCTTATGAAGCGCAAAATTGGAATGCGGTCTGCCTTATTTGCGCCTAATCACCGCCTTAACAAAATTTCTAGTCGGGTCGATTCAAGTTGTTCGCAAAACGAGGCTCCCCGGCTTACTGCGTATGGAAAAGAAATCAGTCGTACGACAGAATTTTGCTATCTCGGTAGTAAAAAATACGAGCAGTTGAAACGATTGCACAACATATGGGCTTCAAATTTCATATCAGTCAAAACTATACTACGAATTTTTAATGCCAGCGTGAAAGCGGTGTTGCTATTGGGTATGGGGATAAGTTTTCGTCCTTTCTTAGTCAAAGTTACGAACATTTAGGGCAGCATATGGATGCATACGGATTATTCTGACGAAAAATTCGAGTTCTCTTGACTTGATCCATTCATTGATCCAGTTTGCTATGCTCTTGTAAGAAGTGAACCGCTCTCCAATAAGCGCTGGCTACATTAAATGGAACAGATGGTAATGGTGTAATGTCTGGGTAATACGGCGGTGGGGCGGGATTTTCCAATTCAGTCCCTCTAAATATTTATGGACCGATTTAGCAACATGTGGCCTGGCGTTGTCATGCAGAAAAATCAGTTTGTCTTGTATACCGTCCCATTTCGAAAGCTTTTCTTTGAGAGCTCGATTCAAGCGCATTTAAGCTGCAGTCGGCAACAATCTCCAGTGATGGTTTCAGATGGTTTAAGGAGTTCATAATAGATGACACCCTTCTGATCCCACCAGATGCACAACACACCCTTTGAAGCATGAATATTTTTTTTTCGCTGTCGATGGTTCATCTGGCAGGCTCCAACTTTTTCGATGCCTTTTCTTTTTCTTTCTTTTCTCCCGTCTAAGGAGCATCTCACACGTCACCAAACATCTCTCGATATCCTTCTCCTTCAATTCAGGTGGCACTATTCCCATTGCGTGCACACCTTTACCGACGGTTGATCTGTCAACATCCAACTCTTTAGACATATCATCAAGGGTTCGACATGCATCTTCATCCAATAATTGTTGTAGTTGAGTAATTACCCTAAATATTGATCAATATACGACACGTTTCAGCTGCACTTTTCCTTAAAAGGTAATAATGAAGTATGATTTCCCGCAAATGCTGTTTTTTCCGGACGAGCGTAGACATTTTTGACGTCAGATAAAAGAGGATATTTGCGCTTTAAACGAATGTCAACTACTGCGATCGAGACCTCACATATACGCCTTCAAATCACCAGTATGTTACTAGAGCAAACATAGAAATAGTATAAGCAGTGACACCTCTTTTACGAGGGCGGAAACATATTCCCATACCTCATATATAGCTGCGAATCCTGGTCGCTTACATTGTAAGTATCCGAAATCTGATGGTCTCATGCTACTTGAATTTAGGAGCTACTTAATTCGACCAACGAACTACCAATCGAACTCATCATCAAAGGTAGAAGATTTTGCTGAATATGCTCCACTTTGAGCAAAGTTACCAGCGAAGTACGCAGGACTGCTGTATGGAATCCGCAAGGCATTAGAAACCATGGAAGGCCGAAAACCTTCTGGCGACGCGTGGTGAATGCGGACTTATCAAGCTCAAATACAACGTGGAGTTCTTGAAAACAACTTTCCTACAATCGAAATGACTTCAGTACTTTTGTTCCGGCCCTACGCTCCCACTGAAGTTAAATGTAGTTATATATAGGTATACATAAGTTTACAGAGTAAGTATTCAAAACACCATAACTTTTTGTGTGAAATTAGTTTTAATTGATTTCAAAGACAAAATTGTTCAAAAATGATTACAATTTCAACATATATTCTCTTTAGCTCGATATGACTACCTTTTGCCTTGACTATAGCCTTCAAACGGTCAAAAAATGAGTTGCATGCTGCACGATTGTGATCTTGAGGCATTTTGGCCCATTCTCGTATAATCGCTTTTTTCTGCGCATCCATACTGGCATATTTTTTAGTCCTCACCTTGCTCTCCAAGACAGACCGGATGGAATAGTCCATCGGATTTTCGTCTGGCGAATTCGAAAGCCATTGTGCGGACGAAATAAAGTGTGGAACATGATTTTTTAACCACTCTTCCACGAGCTTTATGAGACGGTGCCGAGTCCTGTTGGAACGTCCATGGTCTACGACCTATTTGTTTGCGTGTCCACGGCTCTAAGGCAGCTTTTAAAGCCGCATTCACTTTGACGCCAGGCTCGATAAAAACGATTGGAGAGCATCCATCAGCGGTCACTGCGGCCCAAACCATTACTTGCGATGGGAAATTGCTTCGAGTGGCCATACTTAGGCTCAAATTCTCGTATGAGCGTTTGGTCAAGTAAACACGATCGTTTTGAGTGTTTATGAACTGCTCAATTGGGAAATTTTGTTCATCAAAAAACACAATGTTAGAAAATTTGCCACGTTCGTGCAAGCGCAACAACTCCTTTGCTCTTTCGCACCGAACTTTTTTTTTCTGGAGTGAAAGATCGTGTGTTTTTCGGAACTTGTAAGCCTTGACCTTGAGCTCATTTTTCAATATGCGTCGAGTGCTGTCTTGCGATATTTTCAGTTCTGTGGCCATTTTTCCGAACCATTTCTGGCGTTGTTGCGGTCTTTTTTGGTCCACCTTCATAGCGTTTTGCAATACTACCACATACATTGTAACGTTTTATAGTGCGATACACAAACATTTTATTCACTTTGAGGTGACTGTGCTCCCGAACAATGACTGGTTGTGATTTTCTAGCCAAATATAATGCAATCACACTATTGCGTTTGAATTCCATCACAGAAAAAAAATCAACAAAACTGAGACGCAAATACTTTTGATGGCTTATAAACAATATATTGAACTGTCATTAGAACAATTTTGACGTTGATGTCATGAGCTGTTTTACAGATACAAGCAGTGCGAGGGTGGTAGTACTTCATATCACTCACCCTGTATACTGGGTTGCCCATATTCGACGGATCCAGGTGTTTTTTTTGAAATCAAAGAAAAACACAATTTTTTGATGTTGATGATAATAATCATTTTGTTTGGTTCAAGTAGATTTGTTGACATTACTTTTTGAATATGATATCTCTCAAATGGCCCCCTTGAGCCTGTACGGCGTATTGTGCCCGTTTTGCAGCATTTTCTATAGTTTTAGCTAACATTTCGGCAGGAATAGCGGCTATTTCCTCACGGATGTTGTTCTTGAGCTCTTCTATGGTCTTTAGCTTATTAAATAAACCTTTGATTTTAAATATTCCCACAAGAAGAAGTCAGGTGGCGTTAAAACGGGCGAACGCGGTGGCCAGACAAAATCGCCATTTTTCGATCAAACGACGAGGAAACAATTTCTTCAAAAACTCGGTTGTGGTGCGAGCTGTGTATGGTGGAGCATCGTCTTGTTGAAACCAGAACTGCCTCATACGCTTTCGACGAATAATTGGCATCACAATTTTCTTCTTTTCTTCTTCTTCTTCTTCTTCTTCTTCTTCTTCTTTTCACAATTGTCTTCTTTTGTTGAATGTAAATTTCAACAATTTGGGAGCGCTCGCGTGGCGTGTCCTGTTCCATGATAAAAATCTGCTTGGACTGGCGCTTCCAACGCGATATGTCATTAAGCGATCTGACGTCTCTGTCAAAAGATACAGGGTTGCCAGATGGGTCCGTCGAATATGGGCAACCCTGTATACTACTGTGGGCAAAAAGTAAGGTGAATTTGGTTGTAAAATGAAAAATCTTTATTTATTTTTGTAAATCAATTTCATCCCCTTCAAAATAATCCCCTCTCGATGAAATACACTTATGTCAACGAACGCGGAACGATTTGCGTGGAATTTTTGGCGCAATGGTCACGAAGAACGAGTGCAGTGTGAGTCGGTGCATTATCGTGATGCAAAAACCAAGAGTTGTTGGCCCATAATTCTGGTCTTTTTAGACGAATTGCTTCACGTAAACGACGCATAACGCTCAAATAATATTCCTTATTAACAGTTTGGCCAGGTGGAAGGAATTCATAGTGCACCACACCACGAAAATCGAAAAAAAACTGTCATCATGACCTTTATTTTTGAACGACTTTGACGTGCTCTTTTCGGTCTGGCCTCGCCGTTAGCACGATATTCGCTTGATTGGTCGGTTGTTTCAGGGTCGTAAGCATAAATCCAAGTCTCATCTCCCGTAATGATGCATTTAAGCTTGTCCTGATAGTCTGAAAGCATTATTTCACCCACATCAACGCGACGACTTTTTTCCAAGAAATTGAGAGTTTTCGGTACCAAACGAGATTTGACTTTTCGTAGGCCCAAATGGTCTTTCAAAATGGTTTTCACAGATCCGTCTGATATTCCGATCATATCAGTAAGGTCTTTGACAGTCAACCGACGATTTTTGAGCACTAACTCCTTCACTTTATTGACGTGTTGGTCAACTGTTGACGTCGATGGTCGTCCGGAGCGCTCCAAGTCATCAACACGTTCTCGACCCTCATGAAAGTCTTTGTACCACTTCTTTTTTTTTTTTTTTTTTTTATTACAAACATAGATACAATATAAAATACATAACAATGTTTGTTGGCACTGCAACTAGTTACAGATAAACTAACGAGCAGTACAATTTTGGTAACATAAATAAAATTTTGTGAAGAGATTTTCATAGTCCCTTCCTTAAGTTAACAGCCATCATGCCAGATCATGTGGTTTAATTCGATGCAGTCGTCGAGTTAGGCCTGAGGTGTTGAGCAGATTGCTAGCTTCCTCGTTCACGTGCCTTTGAAGCCTATGGGAGTGGGCTTCTGCTTGTTTTTTAATTTCTTCAGCGACCGTAGGGATATTAAGGTCACGATGAATATCCTTATTGCGAACGAACCAAGGTGCGTTGAGAATATCTCGAAGGATTTTATTCTGGAGTCGTTGAAGTATATTTATATTACTTTGACTGGCGCAACTCCATAATTGCGCGCCATAGGACCACACTGGTTTTATAATTTGTTTATATATCGCTATTTTGTTATATATGGATAGCTTTGATCTTCCTCCAATTAGCCATTTAATTTGTATTACCTTCAGATGGATTTCATATAAGAGCGGACCAAGAATGCTTCCTTGCGGCACACCAGCATTTATTTCTTCAAGGTCAGAGTATTCATTTCCTTGTTTAACGCGAAAGTAGCGTTCACTCAGATACGACTTTAGGAGGGCGCAAAAACCGCTTGGAAGGCAGGTATTTAGTTTGTTATTTAAACCGTCATGCCAAACCTTGTCGAAAGCTTGTGCGACGTCCAAGAATACTGCTGAACACACGTTATTCTGTTCAAAAGAGTTTTCAATTTCGGCTGTGATTCTATGCACCTGATCGATGGTTGAGTGCTTACACCGAAAGCCAAATTGATGCGAAGGTAACAAATCTTTAGAGTCGATAATTGGCGTCAACCGATTGAGGATGAGCTTTTCAAATAGCTTACCAATTTGAGGCAGCAACGAGATTGGTCTGTACGAGGAAACAAGATGTAGATCTTTTCCCGGTTTCGGAATCATTATCATTTCCGCAACTTTCCACAGGGTTGGAACATAGTGAAGCTGAATTGAATGATTAAATAACTTTACTAATTTAACCAAACCTTTGTACCACTTATAAACATTTTTCTGCGACATGGTCGAATCGCCAAATGCCTTCTGCAACATGCTAAACGTTTCCGCAGCCGAAATTTCATTCCGCAAACAAAATTTGATGGCACTTCTCCGCTCAATCAAATCAGACATTGTGAAAATCGAAAAATGCACTCTTGGTCGTTTGGTAAACACAAGCGTAAATATATTACTGATAATGACATTCACATGAAAGTTGGCCCAGATGTTATTAACAGTGCTGCCAACTCATGAAAAAAATAAATAGAGCGAAATTTTAATCCCGCGAAGTTTGACAAATAAATTCACCTTAGTTTTTGCCCACAGTAGTATGTATACTGCAGCTGTTTACAAGTGTCAAATACGATTGGCACACGATACGACTAGCAAAAATTATAGATCTTCGGATATGGTGATTAATTTTGCGCCACCTCACAGGCGAAATGATTAATTACGTGTTTACGTGTTTATAAAACTGCAACGAAAAGCGAAGTGGTATAAATATACTTATGTACTACTACATGTGCATTTATACTATTAATACCTAAATAAAAATAAAAATAATAATTCATTGGAAAATTTTAAGCAGATTTAGGCATACATTTTTTAAATGATATTTTGACGCTATATTTGTTCTGGTGAAAAGTAAGATACATTTTTATGTATTAGCTGGATATATTTTGTTTTGTTTGATACCCATATTAAAGCTACAAAGTGAGTATAAGTTTTTATAATAATTTTCTGAAAATTTAGATCTTTTGAAACTTTAAAATTCTTAAAAAAAAAAATTAAATTTAGGAGAAAATTGAATTCTTGGCATGCAACATTACTGTATTAAATGTATAGTTCCAAGTACATATACAATTTGTCCTAGATAATTTTTACGGTCGCATGATGTAACACAACAATAAGGCAAAAGAGCAAAAGGATACATGAGCAGCGTTAGAAAAGTAGAAATTAAGTAATCATGCCTTGAAGCAAAGATCAACAAAAAAACGTGGAGATGCATAGCTTATAATATGAGTACATATTATACCACAGAACAACACTTATGAAACCCTTAGAAAGTTAGAAAATTTTCTAAAGCAAAACGTAGGCGAAGAAGAATACCCAAAGCAAGGCAAAGTAGAAGAACACAGACCATTACGAAAAAGGCAAGAAATAATAGTAATTGTGCGAAAAGTTTATAATTACAAATTTTAGTACTCAATTTGACTCAAATTACTTCTTGGCTTACGCTCGGCAATGAGTACTACACACACACACATACACGGACGCGCACATGTGCACACGCATACACCTCAACAATATCGCTCGTTTTGTGGAATTGCTTGAGCCAAAAGCTAGATATGTCAACTGAAAAATAGACGTTGCCGTTGACACTGTGCATCAACAGAGTCCGTTGAGGTTGCTGGCGCTATAATTGAGCTTCGCCTTCGCTTTGAGCATGAAGAGGATAGAAGAACGCCCAAATAGTGGCGAACAGTGAAAGTCAGCGCGCTTGCAAGTGGGTGTGACGTTTTAAGTATTCGCAGCACAAAAGCAATGAAAAAAGTATCAAGTATCTGCTTGGGGATATTTCGCAAGCGTCGTTACAATTTCACTGAGTGCTACAATTTCACCAACTAAACTCGTTGGCTGACTAACTAACTCCAAGCAGGCAGAGTGCGGGACGGCGAAACGTATGCGTTTATAAAAGGATGAAATGAAATGATATTAAATGAAAGATGCTCGTTGAAATGAAATTAAAAGAAATAAAGGGAAAACTCAGAAAAACTTCATTTGCTGCTAAAGAAGTAGGAAAATAGCGAATAAGTAAGGGGCGGGGGTAGAGAAATTCCTTTTTTTCTTTTTGCAACACATAAAAAAATCGTATAATTCATTTAAACAATAGCACATTTTACAATAACAATAATGAGGTTGAGCTTTAAATGTTAAGTGTCCGTTTATTGCACTCACACACACTCTTGCAATTAAACAATATCATTGCACATTCCCATCTTGTGTGTGTGCGCGCACCCACACGGCGTATACGTAACTAGTGAAGAGGCCAAAGGCGCTTTCAACTTATTGTTGGAGAAAGCTTGTGAAAAAGTTCAAGTATGAAATTACAAAATTGTTTGCTTTATACTTTCATAATAGCAAAAATGTTTGTGTTTTTTTCTTTTCATATCCAAGCAAATGATTTCTACATTCAGCAATTTGCTTGTGCACGCTTCAGTTGACACAATTTAAAAACCGAATATTTATGTGTGCTTATATGTACGTATATGTGTATATGTGTATAGATGCTACACTAACTTTCCATTTGCCAGTCGGAAATAATTTATTAAGCGAAAAGTAGTAACACACATGCAATGAAATTTTTGTAATAAAACTGCAATAATTGAGTTTAATAAATTATGTTTATTAATTAAAAAAATAATGTGCGTGAAAGTTGGAAAAAATAGTTAGCAAAATAAATAGTATTTACATTATCAAACAATTTTTTTATTATATATCACTTCAAAGCGCTCATCCTGTGCAAAAATAGTGCAGAATTTGTGACTTACTCAAAAGACGGGAAGTAATAGTGGCGAACGACATGTAGAGAATTCGAAACGAGTATGTAAAGAATTTTATTAAACAACAACTTAAATTTTTTTTTTTTTTTTGTGTGTATACTTTTATTTGCAATCTATGTTTACGACAATAAGCAAATGTTATAATTTTTGTAATCTTAACCTAGGTACTTAACAGAAATTGTTTAGTCTCCACTGAGACTAACCATTATATGCAATTTTATGTTGGGATATTTTATGTTATTTATTTGATAAATCTAGTATGTATATGGAATCGTTTTAGTCGTCGTATACTTTGACTATTATCTAACAGATTTATAGCTAGGTTTTACAATGATTGTCGAGTCGATTAATATACTTTTTGCTATATTTTTGTATCTCTTCTTTAACATAAGGAATATTGAGGTCTTTATGTATCTCCTCATTTTTCACAAACCAAGTAGCACCTGTTATTAGTCTTAGAGTTTTTGACTGGTAACGTTGGACTATTTCCATATTGGAGTGACTTTCTGTTCCCCAGAGTTGTAAAGCGTAAGTCCAAATCGGTTTTAAGATTGCATTATAGATTTTTACTTTATTTTCCAGGCTTAGCTGCGATTTTTCACTAAAAAGCCAATACATCTTTTTTGTTTTTTGGTTAAGTTGCTTCACTTTAGAGTTTATATGCGATCTCCAGGTCAACCTTCTGTCAAGATGTACCCCAAGATACTTCACAGTCTCGTTTTCTAAGAGTGAAAGTTACCTGTGTAGATTTTTGGGGGTTGACTCTAATCCTCCATTTGTGCATCCATTTCTCTCCTTCATAAAGCGCTTTCTGTACATTCAGCGACGCTCCTTCTGGGGTCAGAGATGTTGCAATTATAGCTGTATCATCAGCATACGTTGCAATGCTTACATCTGCCAACACTGGCAAATCGGCAGTGAATATTGTATACAGAACTGGACCTAGCACACTGCCTTGCGGCACACCAGCATTTATCGAGTATATATTAGATGTTACGCCTTGATTTACAACATAATACTTTCGGTTAGTTAAATATGATTTCAGTAATAAGTAGTATGGAGCGGGGAGTATTTTCTTAATTTTATATAAAACTCCCGGGTGCCAAACTCGATCAAATGCCTGTTGTATGTCAAGAAAAACTGTTGTACAATATTTTTTACTTTCCAGTGCCTCTGTAATATGATTGATGACTCGGTGGCATTGCTCTACTGTTCCATGACCTTTTCTAAACCCAAACTGGTGTTCCGGTATTATATTATGCTTGCCCAGTACTGGCAGCATTCTTCTTAGAAGTATTCTTTCAAATACTTTGGAGAATGTTACCAGCAAACTTATCGGTCTGTATGAAGACATAATGTTTTCAGGTTTATTGGACTTATTTATTATGATAACTTCCGCACATTTCCACTGCGTTGGGTAATGGTCAAGTCTCAGCATAGCGTTGTATATACGCGTTAATAGTTGAAGACACTTCTGGGGCAGATTTTTTAAAGATTTTCCATCTATTTTGTGTTATCCTGGTGATTTTTTGTTTTTGATGTTTTTAATCCCTATCTCTACTTCTGTTGTGCTGATACGGCTTATTGGAAAACTCATTTGGCATGGCACATCTAAGAAACTAAAAATTTCTTCGTCTTGTATTCCATCACCAGCGGGATTAGGTTGGAACACTGTAGAAAGGTGTTGCACAAATGCCTCCACTTTTTCTTCATTTGACCTGCACAAAACTCCATTGCTGTCTTTAATAGCGACATTTTTTCTAGTAGGACGCTTTAGATATCGCGTAGCTCTCCATAGGGTGTATGCATAATCATTTGTAAAGGGATCAAGATTTTTTAGAAAATCAGCTGTTGATTCATTTCTTAATTCAGCCATTCGTTTCTTAAGATCGTTTCTTGCCTTATTGGACATTGTTTTGTCCAAAGGATTTTGGCTTGTTGGCCATTTTTTCCTCAGAGCTCGCTTATGTTTGATTAGTCGTCTGATTTCTAAAGAACAACTTAAATTTAGCGGGTGGAACTAAAAATGCGTGAAGAAACAGTGAAATATTCTTAAAGCTGGGCGCACGGGTGTGGTTTACTGATGGGTCTAAAATGGAGGATGGTAGGGCCGAAGCTGGAATTGTTGGACCACATTTCAAAAAAGCAATAGCAATGGGGAAAACCACTTCCATTTTCCAGGTGGAGATCCACGCCTTAGAGCTGTGTGCCAGAGAATGTGTACGGAGAGGCACGCGTGATGCCAATATTAATATTCTCTCTGACAGTCAAGCAGCTCTAAAATCGCTGGATAGCTTCTCATTCCAATCAAGGTTGGTCTGGGAATGTTTGAAAATCCTCAACACCCTAACTTCAAAAAACTTTGTTACCTTGATATGGGTTCCGAGACATGAGGGGCACGAAGGGAATGACATTGTGAACACTTTAGCGTAAAAGGGCGCAAACACTTCCTTCATAGGTCCTGAACCTTTTTGCGGAGTAAATAACAGCTTCAAAAGTGCCTTTCTGCATGAGCAGGAACAACGAGGCTTAATCCAAACTGGAGAGCCCAATCGGGCATGCGGTAGTCGAAAAGACACTTGGATCCAGAACGGATAAAGGCAGAAGCAATCCTTAACCTAAGCAGAAAGGATATAAAACTTTACAGTGAACTACTAACAGGATTCTGTAAACTTAACTACCACATGAAAAAGATAGGTGCGATAAAAAACGATTGCTGTAGACTCTGCAAAGAGGCACAAGAAACAGCAGATCACGTTCTATGCGACTGCCCAGGAATAGCACGGCGCAGATTAAATATCGTGGGAAATGGGGCTATAGATCCAAACCTCCTGGTAGAAATTAAGCCTACAGCAATTTTAGGACTTATTAATAGCCTAAAGATGTTTGAGTAGGCTACATGGTTGCACAATAGGATTATTGTGAAAAAATTAAAAAAAAAATATTTTTGAATTCTTTTGAAGCTCTTCTTTCAATTGGTGCCCATTTGTCTATGACGAAAATTTCAAAAAATAGTTTTCAAATTTTGGAATTCTAGTGAATTTTTTTTTAATATGACACTTAGATGACTATGACAGAAATTTCAAAAAATATAAAAAAAACTATATATATTTATAACTTATTTTCATATTATTTTCCATTCGATACTTAGATGTCTATAATGAAAATTTCAAAAAATATATTGCAGTTTTTGGTAGGGGTCGACAGAACCGCTTTCAGCTGTCCCCTCTCAGACATCGGTGTGTTCTTGACCGTTGTTATAGGTATACTACACAATTTCTTTCTAAAGAAAGCGCAAGACAGATGGAGGTCTGTCTCATCGTGTACTATTTCGAAAACACTATGGCCTCAATGCGATTTAAACAGAACACTTAAGGTGTTGGAAATCCCCCGCCATTCAATTTCCAAACTCATTCCGGTGTTCACTGGTCACTGGGTGATCGGTACTCATGCGGAGAAGCTTGGAATTCCGTACAACCCCTATTGCAGAAGCTGTGGGGATCCTACAGAGAAAGATACTGTTGAACATTTTCTCTGCAAATGTCCGGCTCTGGCGGCTAGGCGCTTGAGATTCCTTAGCGTGCCCTTTGGGGATGACTTGAAGAAATTTTCCTGCCTAGATCACTTTTTTCTCCACTATTTCATGGCTGTAGACGGTTTTCTCTTCCCAAAAATTTTTTTTTGCATAGGTAATGGTCCACATAATGGTATCAATACGGCATTCTTGCCATTTTACCTACTGACCTAATAGCTAAATTCGAAAGTCCTATATTATTTGTTGTTTTCTGAACTTCATTTAAGTTTTTCAATAACCTTGCACATTTAAAGCCCGCAGTATAAAACTTGGCAAAAAATAGCTAATTTTATTCTTATGGGGTCAGCCCACCCTGATAAATTAAAAATTATATTGTTAGAAACTTTACCAGGTTTAAGGTCAATACCTTTTAGAAATATCTTTAAAAAATTGCGCTTTACTAAGAAGGTAAGTTAAGAATTTAAACAATTTTTTTTTTAATTAATTCGTCAAAAAAATCCTACGACACTATATTTTTTTAAGAAAATTTGTTTGAATTTTTAAGGTAATCGGTTAAAAATTGATTAGGTTACCATTCCCACTATTTTAAAAATATGGTTTCGAAAAAAATGCAGAAAAGGTGAACAAAAACTCTGCGCTCGCCTGGATGGAGCCTGAAGACAAAGGTAAGAAAGCGGTTTAGGTGTAGTGAAAGGAGAAGAGTTGTATGATATTAAACTTCCTTGCCATTTTGATCCCAAATATCTCAATTTGATCAAAATTATGTGAAAAACCTGATATGAATACATTTACCAATCATATTGCATTTATAAGTTTCTAATAAAATTTAATGGCGCATATTTTTGACGACTATTTTAACCCAATATTTCTTCCTTTTCGTTTCTAAAATTTTCTCTCTCTCTTCTCGCTTTTACGTTTTTAAATGTCTAAAAAATATTAAGTTTTTAGATTCAATTAATTTACGGCACGTTTTCCACCGATTGCCGAATGGAGCAAAGGGGAGGTGATTGGAAGATACGATATTTAAATATACACTGACGGTTCTTAGATGAACTGTGGTGCGGAAACTGGCTTTAATTCGGAGCTACTCATACGAGGTATGTGCGCAACCAGCGGTAAGATGGAGGCAGCGCAAACGTTCGCAGGTAAGATTATGACGCGACTTCGCCATATTGATTGGGAACGCAAAGCGTTTCAGCAACAGAGAAGGCGGGCAGTTTCTGACGAACCGACAACAAGCACAGACGTTTGAGTGAAACACTCAATACAGTATCGTACAAAAGACAAGACGGTAGTGAGTTCAGATAACACTACCGCAAGTTTTCCGATGTCTCCTTTACTTTGGAACCACCTATAAACATAGTGGGAGTAATTGGGACTATCGACGGTGTATAGCCTTCATACGCCTACAGGAGAGGAACCTGGACGCAGGTACCTGTTGTGTCTTCGGACATAAACGCCGCTCTACCCAGAAGTTATACTTTTGTGGTCCCAGGGTAGAATTAGCCGAGGTGGAGGATTGTTATAGTATTAGTGGGAGCGTGCCCCATATACCATTGGTGTGATGGCACCCTTGAGATGTTTCTGACATTTTGATTTCAACCTCCTTAAAAAAAAAAAAAAAATTCGGAGCTACTCAACCTATCTCAGTCAATTAGACTTCCTGACTATGCCAGCGTGTTCCAGGCAGAACTATTAGCCATCAGAGAAGCATGCAAATCACTAAAACACTACAAAGACATTGGTACAAGAGTAGCTATCCTTTCAGACAGTTCAACAGCTATCAAGGCCATTTTCCATTTCATCCAAACTAGTTTCACAATGTAGAGAGGAGCTAGAATTGCTTAGTCATTGGCTTGCAATTACTCTGATACGGGTTCCCGGACATAGGAACATACGGTGTAATGAAATAGCGGGTGAGCTAGCAAGAAAAGTTTCGATACTCGACGTAGCAGAGGCGGTGGCAGTCACCACCCCACTCAACACAATAAAAGCATTTATTGCCTCACACTATCATGCTTTAGCCGAAAGAAGATGGAAGCAATTAACTACGTGTATTACAACGAAAAACATATGGCCGTCGTACAAAATCCAAAGGGCGAATCACCTGTTAGGAACATTTCTCGCATCTCTTCAACCTTTACGGATCATTGGAAAGTAGGGGAACATGCAGCCAGACTCAACCTCCCCTTCAATCCCATCTGCAGAAGTTGTCAAGCGGAAGGGGCGAAGGAAAATCTTTTCCACTACTTATGTGAATGTCCAGGGCTAGTTAGGGCTCGACTTCAACAACAATAACAATAAATTAAAATTTATTAAATTATAAAAGTGTAGTCCTTTTTATAGGAAATCTAAAAATTTTCTTTAAAGTTTCGAATGTTTTAATTAGAATTTTTAGGAAATATTTTGTTGCACAATTTTATAGCTTATTAAATGATATATTAATGATTATTATAAAGAACAATAAAAAAATGTGAATATAAATAAAATTCTCGTTGATTTCTGACTATTTTTTTCCTTGACAATGTTGCCTATTTTCTCCATATTGAAAAAATCTCGTGTATTCTATTGGACTAAAATTTACTGAACTATAAAATTCCGTACCCAAATTTTTTTTTTTTAATTTTAATTAAAAAAGTTCAGGAATTTAATACAATTTCTTAGATTTCTTATAAATTTTGTATAAATTTGAAGCTTTAGTTTGTATAATATTTGTTGTAGAATGAACCATGGTTTTATGAAAAATTAATGAAAATCAAAAGGGCAAAAATAGTCGAAACTGGTGAAAATATTGAAGCACTATGCATATTTTTAGCCTAAAACGTTAATTTATCTTTTAAATTATCAGTGCATTCTTAAATTAGAAGTGGTTTGCAATAAATAAAAAAAAATATTTATATTCGTATCACCTCAAGCGAAAATTGATTTTAACACTTCCTAATTTTGTTTTTGCTGATATCATATCACTTTGTGAAAACAACAATAGTAGAAATTGAACGTGTTTTCCTATTGCTTCAAACATATAACGCATTCAGACTAAAGAGAAGTAAATTAAATTAAATGATTGTTAGAGCGAGTTTTCAGTTCATTGCACATAAGCAACGGAACGCGTTTAAGAGTTAAAAAAGGTCTTTAAGAGTTTTGTGCTTGGTTTTTTTTGTTTTTTTGTTATGGGAAGACGCCCGTGAAGAGGGAACTCTCATGAGTACTGCTATACCGGCATAGCAGAATGCACGACTTGTAGCCTCAAAGCTACACCTACGTACTAAACACCTTTCCACTATCTACCACTCTCCCGCAGAATTGTCCAAGAAGGAATTACCTCACGTGGCTGGTTAGCTCATAGGCTGCTAGTTATTACGTCTGCGAAGCTCCGCACGTCTTAAATCATTATGAATATGTTTCTCATGCCCGCAGATTCGCGTTCAGTTATCACCCGATACCAGCATAAAATCTATAATATTATCTCCGATTAATATACCACAAGTTTCGGGAGCATAGCGTGGGCATTGGAACAAGACGTGATCCGCGTCTTCTTCCCTATCCGTGCAAATTGGTTAGTTTGGGGAACTGTTATGGCCGAATCTACGGATTTATTTTCGAAATACTCCATGCCCTGAAAGAAACTGGGTTAGGTGTAAGTTTTTTTCCCCATGGTTCCTTTCTAACCACGACGTAAGAATGGGTATTAGCCCATGCGTCCATCTACCTTTCGGTGAACTGTTCCACCGCTCCTGCCAGTGGGCGATCGAACGATGCCTTTCTCCTTCTGCAATAGTTTTATGACTTGCTCTACCATCGTGTTCAGATAGCCTTATATACACTCTCTGCATTTCTTTCGCCAAAATGTCAACGGAGTTTAGCCCTGCTATAACGAAGGAACCATCGTCTGAAATTGTACGGAAGACGCAGATAGTTCGTAAAGCGCTTAGCCGATAGACGGCTGTCCGTTTTTTTGTGAAACTATTTAAGTACAGTGCATCAGCCCAGATTGGTGCGGCTACAAAAGAACTGAGCTGACTAACCTGCTATACCTATAGCATTCTTTTGCTGTGGCTAGGTCCACAATTATTTGGCAGGATTCGCGACAAGCAGGACTGCACACTCGATGCCTTCTTCACAGCGTATTCCAGGTGCGTTTTGAAGTTTAAACGGCTGTCAAACATCACTCCTAGGTATTTTATAGCGGGTTTTGAACTAATGGTTACAGACCCAACATTTACATTTATAGTTCCTACTATCGTCCTGCTGCTTATTAGAACTATACCAGACTTATGCTCAGCTAGTTCCAGCTTCATAGACCTTAGCCAAGTCTTGATCCTGCTTACTAATTCGCTTGCAATCCTCTCAATTTCGTGGATATGTTTTGCTACCATTACCACCGCGATGTTATCCGTGAATCCAATGATTTTAGTTCTAGGGGGCATATCCAGTCTTAGAACCCCGTCGTACATTAGGTTCCATAGCAGTGGGCCCAGAACTGATTCTTGAGGAACCCCTGCTGATACGATATGCTCCTCAACGCCTTTGTCCCTTCTAAACCCTTAGTTTACGGTCACTGAAATAGCTCTCAATTATTTTGATTCTATAACTAGGCGAACCTATTTTTGCGAGGGTTTCTAGTATATGCTGCCAGCTAGTTATGTTAAAAGCATTTTTGACGTCCAGAGTTACCACAGCACAGTATTCTTTTTTCCCGCCGCGCCATCTCTTGCTTTCAATGGCTTCTGTTGCTAAATCTACCACGCATTTGATAGCATCTATTGTTGAGCGGGATTTCCTGAAGCCAAACTGGTAGTGGATAGAATACCTTTGTCTTCAGCGAAAGACGATAACCTGTCACAAATAATTCTTTCCAGAATTTTCCCCATTGTGTCTAGTAGACTTATTGGTTGGTAAGACTCGGGTTCGACAGGTTTTTTGTTGCCCTTGGGTAAAAGTACAAGTGTTTGCTTCTTCCACCTCTTTGGGAAAGTGCCTGCGTTGAGGCAAGTTTGAAATACTGCTTGAAATATGTCTGGACGTTTGGAAATTGCTAAGCATTTTTGACGTCCAGAGTTACCACAGCGCAGTATTCTTGTTTCCCGGCGCGCCATGATTTGTGCTTGGTGAAGCCAGTTGTGTGTTATGAGCATAACGTTCCAAAATGGAATCAAAAAAATGGAAATTTTCACATATTTTTCATTACCTCTACAATCAAACTGAGAAGTCGAAGCAAGCGGCCAAAAATATTTGTGTGGCATATGGATCACAAAAATGATTCGAATGCAATAGCAAAGCGGTGGCTCTAGACACTTCACTTCACTAATATGCACATCGAAGATGAGGCACGTTGTCGAGGGCATTTATTAAATTATGGAAATTGGAAATCGTAGCGTAAGAGAGGCCTGTGAGCACTTATGCCATTGCCCAGGAACTCAAGAAGAGGGAAGAAACCTTCCTTAACCATTTAAAACCATTTGCATAATAGTTGGTCCAAATAAGAAGGTCGGAGAATGAGTACAACATAAGTTTTATTTATTGTGAAGTCAATAAATAATTGTTCTTACTAACTACTTACTACAAAAATATCGTTATAAAAAAGTTAAATGACAATAAACGATTTAATTGAGCATTAAAAAAAAGTATAGATTAAGTAAAATTGAGTTCAATAGAATTTGAGATCCGATTGATTTCATGAAGAGAGCGAGGAATAGGAGCATTTCAGGCCTAATTTGTTCGGAACCTATTCAAATGGAAGGGATATTTATCACAATGAAGACTTGGTAGGGACCGAAAAAGTAATCTTTTCTAGAAGACTGAGATAACATTCCCTTTTTGAACGTGTTGATGTATGCAACGCTTCCTCAAGTCCTCAAGTCCTTTGTGTCCTAATGCATTATATTTTAAAGTAAAATTTTCGAAATATTTTATTTTTGCTTGACTAGTGAGCTTACATGGATGTGTGGGTATGCATAGGTGTATGTGTAAAAAGCTCAATCTTAGTTAGTAGCGAATTACTCTTCTTTTTCAGAGTATTTTTACTATTTTAGAGAAGAAAAGCATATCACTTTAGGCGTTATCATCCTGACGCACCCTTAATTACCAGCGTGTACTTTGTAGTAATCCGAAATGCTGTTTGATGTTTACTATTTCTTTACTGTGGCATTTATGTATAAATACAATATAAACCAAAGCTCTTCTGGTGCAGCTCCTCCTATTAGAAATTCTCGGTAAAATGTAATTTTTCTTTTCTGTGACCAAGTAAGATTGCGGATTTTTGTTGTATTTTGGTGTTGGTATTTTGTTGTTGGCAGCATTATGTTAGCTCCGGGTGTTGTCTTAGTGGTTGTTGGTTGTTTTCCTTTGGCCATAACCACAATTTCAATGCAAACACACGCACACACACATAGATACATGCATATATACGAAGCACAATTCCCCGGGAAAATGATTATAAATGTTTGCATGCGCGCACAAGTTATTGTACTCCTTGTTGCTGTTAATGTTATTGTTGCTATTGCTACAACTATTAGCATTGTTATTGCTATGGTGGTTGTACGTATATACAGTTATACCACTACATAGTTGATGCTCATGCTGATGTTGATGTTAATGTTAATGGTATCTTTGTTGTTTGGTGCTGCTCTGTGTTACTCCACGCTGTCGAGTAGTTGTTGCAATGAAAGATGCTACAATTTGTTTTTTGCAATGGTGGCAAATTAATTTTAGTTACCAAAAGCAAGCAAACAACCAACAGTCAACGAAGAAGACGAAAACAACAACAATCGCTTGCAACAACAGCACTGATAGCAACAACAATAAGCATAACGAATGAGGGCAGCGTGTACAGGGTGGCGACACTGGCCTTTTACCTGTTTTGTTTCTGAGATTTAGTTATTTGTGAAATAACCAGCTACTATTAGTAAAATTTGGCACCGATTTGCCAATATTAATGAAAGATTTGATTTCACAGTAAAAAAAGAAAAAATCCTGCACGAGTCGAATTATGTGGTTCTACTAATCGTAATGCTATTGCTTTGTTTTGAATTAGCATTTACGCTTTACGCCAGTTTTATAAATAAATAAAAAAATAAAAGCCTCACCCGAGTGGGTTTATGCGTAACACCCATTCGCCTGGACCTAGTTCAAGGTCTACTGTAGGCATAAAAAATCGACTTTTAAAAGAAAAATTTCTCAGCGGTCGCTCCACGGCAGGCATTGGCAAGCCATCGCGTGAATTCTTGCCATGAAAAAGAGTGATTCCATGTCAAGTAACCCAAGTAATTTGCACTTTGTCTATTTTTTCAATAAGGTTATTTATAGACTTGAGTATAAAAAGAAGTGAACTGAAAAAGTTTTGCAAAAAATTTTATAATTTTGCGATTTACGCAAGAATGAACATTTTTTGGAGTTTTTCTGAAACAAAAATTCTTTGGGGCTTTTTAATATTTATATATAAGTTCATATATGATTTTTTTCTCTTTTAGTATAAAATTTACTCTTCATAGACATTTTTTTTTTCGCAATGTTTTTTTAATTTTCAAGATTGAATAAACTTCTAAATTGCTGAGTTTTTTATAAATTAGCTTCTAAATTGAGTTTTTTCAGTTTAATTCTTTAAAAAAAGTTTTCCCAAAAATTGTGAACAAAAAAATTAAATTTTTTTCTAAAAACATTAAACTTAATTAAACTAGTTTTTAAAATGAATTTTTTCTAATTTCTATACAAAAAAAAAAATTACAAAAATATATTTTAAAGTTAAATATCTCCGGTTTTTCTAAAAAAATAAAATTTATTTAAGTAGTTTTTAAAATACATTTTTTTCCAAATACAGGGTGGGCCATATAGCGTTTGCTTTTTGAACCACCTATTTTTTCGAGAATGGTAACACAAATGACATGTCAAATGTTTTCATAATTTACTTAAAGGTTTGATATTTACGAAATGGGACGCTATAAGTTTGAACAAAATTGGGAAATATTGAAAACCTATTTCCAAAGTGGTGAGTCTTCTTCTTCTTCCGCGGTTACAGTAAATGGCGAGCGTTACTGTGACATGCTCAACGAGTTTTTGTTTCCAAAAATTGAAGAGGATGATATGGGTGACATTTGCTTTCAACAGGACGATGCAGCTTGTCACACTGCCAAAGTTACACTCGAACTTTTGGCTACCGTTTTTGATATCAATTGGCCGCCTCGGAGCTGTGATTTAAGCCTGTTGGACTATTCTTCGTGGGGAGCCGTTAAGGACAAATGCTATGCGAACCATCCAGAGACGATTGATGCTTTAAAACACGAAATAGAAGTTGCCATTCATGAAATTGGAGCCCAAACAATAAAAAATGTGCTTAAAAATTGGGTTGGTCGAATGGCCTACTGTAAAGCCAGTCGTAGCAGTCATTTGAACGATATTATTTTTCATTCATAAAATAAAAAAAGTTTAATTTTTGAAGTGAAACTTTTTAGGCGTCGATGGACGAGCGAGAATGAATAGTAAAATTTCAAGGCCATGCAACTATATGGGCATTTTCGTTCCGCGAGAGAGAAAAAAGATATAACGTAGAGGAAAAGGAGAGAGAGAGCTATACCTTATATGTATCTTAGACACACTTTAGGCTATTCACGTCTCCCTTTTGTGCGGCCCTTCGTCTTTTCTCCCACTCCTACGCTAACGCTCTAGTCTAAGTCGTACGACGTTACTTGTATTGTAGGAGCAAGAGAGAACCACGTATACCTACATTATATACAAGGTGTTAGAATATAACAGGGAGAGAGAGAGAGTGAAGCGTAATCGTACAGCACTAACGTCATATTGTTAGAACAGGATAGATAGTAGTGCGTATGCCCGTGCCTAGTCTACCTGTATGCACGTTATAGTGCTAGACGCTATACTGTATGTGCGCACGGCTGTAACGCCATGCTAATACATCGGAGCGAAAGAGAGCAACGTATAGTTAGAATACGACAGATCATATTGTGCGCTGTATATGTATACGCAGTTGATTATTTCTCGTAATATCGATAATGTACAATCAAAGACATATGTATCATATTTTAGTTATCATAAACCAACCGTAACATTAGCACCTGTTGAAGCATCTAACGATAACAATGTAAATAATAATTAAATAGAATATTTCATATATTAAATTTGTACTTTCATATTTTCTAAAAATGTTGTAAAATTTAGTGAGTGACTATGTAAATATAAAATAAACGAATTTTTGTTGGAAATTTTGTCTATTTGTATTCTCTGCAAATGTTGTGAATTTATTTAGATATATATTCCTTCTCTTTCTCTACCTTATTCTCTCTCGGGTCTCTCCCTCTTTGTTTGTCTGCCTTGAAAATTTCACTTCTGTTATGTGTACTCGTACTACGCTACACGACTTTTTCCTTTTTTTTTAAATCATTTGTCATTAAAAATTAAAAGAAGTGAATTATCTTTGGTTCTCTTTAATATTTTTATAGATATGTATTTTTTCTCTTTTAGGATATAGCGCACTTTTAATTAAAAATTCCTTTAGGAAAATAATCTTTTTTCCAGCTTCGTGAAAATTTTTTTATTGTCAATATTGAAAAGTTTTCCATATTGAATACATTTCAAAAGTATTTACTTCTTTTCAAAATTTGATCAACGTATTTAATGAAAATAAATTCTTCCAAATATTGTAAATAAAAAAATTAAATATTTCCCACAAAAAATCTTTGTTTTTAATATGTGTGGTTTGTTCTTCAAAAATAAAAAATGGAAGTATTTTTTCAAACATTTTTATATCTTTTTGTTTTTTTCATCTTTTTTGTATGCATATCCTATACTTTGAAATGTTTTAAAAGAACTAGAAGAATTGTCAACCTTAAATAAAACACTAAATTGTAAACTTTTTTTTTTGTTTTAATTGTTATCCTACTTCTTTAAAGAAATTTTTCTGCACAAAAATTGTGAACAAACAAATTACATTTTTTTCCAAAAACCACTTTTTACAAAAAGCATATATTTTTTTTTAATTAAAAAAAAAAATTAAAGATCTTCAATTTTTTTTAACAGTTTTATATATTCATCTTTTTTGTCGGCATGTTAACGCTGAATAACTTTGCCATTTACTGATCGACTTCAACATACATGTTTTCGATACGTCAATTCAGTACAATTTCAACCATGAATCGCTTTACGCCGAAACGACGCGCTGAAATAGTGACGCTATACATCGAAAATAATAGTTCTACTGTTCTCACTCAACGCGCATATCGCAAAAAGTATCGCGGCAAGCAGAGACCGTCTGACAATACTATTCGTCATTTGGTGTCGAATTTTTTTTGAGCTCAGGACAGTAGGAGATCGTCAACATGCCGTTCGTCAGCGACCAAAACGTTCCAATGAACTTGTTGAAGCAGTGAGGGAGGGCGTTGCCCAGAAGCCAACAATCGGCATCGCGCTCAGCATTTTGATGTCAGTGAAACTGCAATGCACGTATTTTAAAGGATGATTGAAATTTGTTTCCGTATAAAGTCCAATTGACAGAAGCATATTGCCCATAGACCATTCACTTTCATTTTTTGAAAGCAAATTCCGAGGCACATTTTAACCTCTCTGGCAGCGTGAACAAACAAAATTGCCGCATTTGGGGAACTGAGAATCTGCACGAGATCCATGAAACGCCATTGCATGACCGGAAAGTAACTATGTATTTGGGCCGGCATTTGCGCCAAAACCTTCATTGGGTCGTATTTTTACCGAAAAAATGAAACGGTCGATGAAAACTGATATCGATGGATGTTGGCTCATTATGTCTGCCCGCAAATGCGTGAGAAAGGTTTCGACGGTTACTGGTTTCAACAAGACGGTGCGTCATGCCACACTGCGAATGCAACAATTGAATTTCTGCAACGAAAATTCCCGGGAGGTCTTGTGTCAAAAAGAGGCGACATCGACTGACCCCAGATCACCTGACTAAACCCCCGTGGACTTCTTTTTGTGGGGTTATCTGAAAAGTAAGGTTTACGCCAACAAAGCGCAGACTATTGACCAGCTTAAGGCAAATATGCGTGCCAAAATCGACGCTATAAAACCCGAAATGCTTGACAAGGTAATGACAAAGGCAGAGAAAAGATCGCAGTTTGTGATTGTTAATGAAGGTGGCCACTTGATTGATATTGTTTTCAAAAAATAGTTTCAATAAATTGTAAATAGCCGAACCAAATAAAATTACCTCACTTATACAAATCAGTTGTTTTTTTTTTAAAGTTATTCAATGTTTTCATACCGCATAAAAGATAACGCACCCTGTACTTTTTTTCCTTCTTTTTTAGAATAGGTATATACGGCGGCCGCCGTAGCCGAATGGGTTGGTGCGTGATTCCCATTCGGAATTCACGAGAGAACGTATAATAGGTTTAAATCTCGGTGAAACACCAAAATTAAAAAAAAAAAGAAAAACTTTTTTCTAATAGTGGTCGCCCCTCGGCAGGCAATGGCAAACCTCCGAGTGTATTTCTGCCATGAAAAAGCATGAAAAGAAATTTAAAAATTTTTAGGTTTTCAGTCTATTTCCTAATAAATTTTATCAAACATTTCGAATTTGGATTGAGCCCCTAGACCCCGAGCATGAGAATTTATGAAATTTTTTAAGTCTAGCTTTTGAAATGAAAAAAAATAGCAATGATTTCACCGGCACACAAAAAAAAAAAAAGTGGGGAGTACTTTTGACTAGACCCATATATCCCTATGTATTTTGACGCGCTGAATCCGAATTCGGTGTCCGTTTTGCCCGTACACCCCCAAAATTTTAAGTAAATAGCGAAAAACCGTGAAACCCCATGAAAAATCGCTGAAAATCGCATTTATAGACGTTTGTCAATTTTAAAAACTTTTCTTATGAGTGTATTATACCTGATTTCAGTGTATTTTGACGCACTGAATCCGAATCCGGGGTTTGTTTTGCCCGTACACCCCCAAAATTTTGATTAAATAGGCTAAAACCGTGAAAAACCGTGAGAAATCGCTGAAAATCCCCTTTTTATAGGTTGGTAAATGTTAAAAAGTTTTCTTACGAGTGTATTATACATGATTTTAGTTCATTTTAATGTGCCTAATACGAGTTAGGTGTTCGTTTTGCTTTTAACTACAGATTTTGCATAAACTGTACATATGCGACTGTGATTGCATAAAGAAAATGATAAATTTGTTTCATTTATTTTTCATTGAGTGCTTATGATAGAGATGGAAAAATATGTGAGAAATGCTGCTCTTACACTGTTCTTCTTCTTTTGTAACGTACTCTTTTTTCTTCAAACGATCTATGTAATGGATTTCTATTTCTCTTCTTGTTCTTCTTTTTTTCGTCTCTCTGTAACATCCAGCAAAAATCCGCCATCATGTTGACATCCCATCTTCCCTGATACCGATTCTCCATTTCACTTATGTCTTGATGGAATCGTTCACCTTGTTCTTCACTGTAATCTCCTAGATTTTCAGGAAAGTAGTCGAGGTGAGAGTGTAAGAAGTGCAATTTTAAGTTCACGGTTTTCACGGTTTTTCACGGTTTTTCACGGTTTTCATGGTTTTTCACGGGTTTAGCCTATTTAATCAAAATTTTGGGGGTGTACGGGCAAAACAAACCCCGGATTCGGATTCAGTGCGTCAAAATACACTGAAATCAGGTATAATACACTCATAAGAAAAGTTTTTAAAATTGACAAACGTATATAAATGCGATTTTCAGCGATTTTTCATGGGGTTTCACGGTTTTTCGCTATTTACTTAAAATTTTGGGGGTGTACGGGCAAAACGGACACCGAATTCGGATTCAGCGCGTCAAAATACATAGGGATATATGGGTCTAGTCAAAAGTACTCCCCACTTTTTTTTTTTGTGTGCCGGTGTTTTTAATCCTCGTAGGTCCATTATTATACCGTTTGAAACGGGATTGTTGCGCCACCCTGTGCAAACATATGAACATGCAATATAAACATAGATGTTATTCTATACAGCAAAGCACTAAAAAGAATCCAGAACGCTAAAAAGAATCTCCTCTATGGGAATATTGCAACAAACAATCAAGAGTCCAAACAGAAGAAAGGAAATCGCAAAACAAGCACATATTTCTTGGCATCACTGTCACATGTAGAACGAAATGGTAGCAGCTCAACGCGCGCAAGAAGTTGGTTTTAAAGTAGCTAACAACGACTTTGGAGAGAGGAAAAGTGGGTGAGCAAAGCTAACTAACTAAAATTGTAAAACTGAAGTTGTAGAATCTAAATTGAAAAGAATTTCAAGACGTAAAGAATGAATGGAATTTTGCCGAAATGATACGACTCGGAGTTCGTTCTCGGGTGCAACTAGATATGCGATTTAACGCATGATTTTTCATTAAGTTTTTTTAAAAAGTGCAAAAGGTGATCAAAATATCAGTAAAAAGTTTGAGAACCGTATTAACAATTTTTTTCTTTAAAACTTTACTCGAGGTGTATGTAATAGAGAAATTCTATAACGCCTTTTTCTCTCTCGACAGGAGCTTATAGTGTATGATTGCCGTAAAAACTCACCAAAGTTACAGCAAAACCTTCTTGGTTGATAATCTGGGCCAGCATACTCAGAAGTTTTAACTTCACCAATATTTAATATTTCTGTTTCGATTTATTAGAATTTTTCAAACATGACTCTGATTGACAAAATGGGTCTTATGGTCGGTTAAATTTGGAGATTGCCGTCAACCGCTTAATAGAAATGTACAAAAATGCTCAATTGTATTTATCTCCTTCATATGGATTTGAGATGAATATAGTTTAAAAATTTTAAGCATCAAAAACTTTTGTTTTATTTTTATGTTTATTTTACCACTTAAAGTTGTTCCATATGGTCGCCACTCCTTTCGGCTACTTTATGTTTTTTTGGGGGTTTTTTTATAAAAAAAAAGAATCATATTTTGCTTAAAAAAGTTTCATATGGTAAAAGTTTTGATATCACCTTTTCTCTCCCTCCTGTTGCAAGGGAGAAACATGAATGTTTGTCTGAGAAAATATGTCCTTTGCCACTAAAAGCTTAATTTTGATTCGCTGGATTCATCACTGGACGATCCACAGTGTCTAATTTCGCCGTTTTTAGTGAATATTGTATTCGAGCCTTCTCAGCAGGGCAACAAGTCGACTACATTTATATGGATTTTTCGAAAGCTTTCGACAAAGTCTCTCACAACATTTTACTACATAAATTATCTTCGCTTGGGTTTCACTCTGTTTTCTTGCAATGATTGAAATCATATTTCTGCAGAAGGCGTTGTGTGGTCACAATTTAAGGTATTTCCTCTGAAACTTTCATTGCGTGCCCTGGAGTGCTTCCGGGAAGTGTTTTAGGTCCGCTACTCTTTGTATTATTCATAAACGACATTAGCAATTGCTTCTCATTTGCAAATTTTCTGTTGTGTGCTGACGATTTATATTTATTTTCAGTTATAAATAATACAATTGACGTATGCAGGCTTAAATCAGATATAGAGAAATTGGTTATGTGGTGTCAAAAATCTCAATTTTCTTTAAATATCAAAAAATGTTGTTATGTCACTTTTTCCAAAATCCCTATTGCCTCTCAATCTTCTTATAGGTAGCATATCCAATATCGTATTTCAATTTGTCAATGAATCTAAAGATTTGGGTGTAGTTTTTCACGGTCGTTTCTCATTTAGGTTAGGTTAGGTAGTGATGGTTGCCCAGAGAGTGGGTCCACTTGGACGAAAGAAGTTTGGTTCATCCTTTGTGATACCATTGCAAGAGGGGAAAAAGGGGTGAAGGAAAAAAGTACGAAAGGGAAAGGGATGGGGAAGGTTGAGTGTTTACGGACTACGAACGGTGGCTAGTCTGCGGTTGTGTTAACTTCTTTATGCTCCATACAGCTGACGCAAAAAGGACTCGAAGTAATTTTGAGTCTCACGGCATGTATACCCCGCGGACAGTGCCCCGCGAGGATGCCCACGAAATTTGAGCTATGAGATTTTGTCATCCTCAGAATATCCCTCGAACACCTCCTATCCAAACGTGGCCAGAAGGACTTCGCGACCTTACACTTTCGTGTACTTGCCCAGCGCTCGCTGAGTTGGTGAAAAGCCCATCCTTTCAGGAGTAGAGCGCAGGTTGTCAAGGGGATCCCGATCCTCTCCAGGTCCCTTGTCTGGCCAGCTCGTCGGCTTCGCAGTTTCCAGCAATGTCACTGTGACCTCTTTGCAGAATATTCCTCCTCCAAGCCTACCGTCCAGCTTCGAGCCATCCATAATTAGGCCCTGTCCCCAAGGGTTGTCCCCGGTCCACTCCTCCCTTAGTGGAATATGGGTGGAGAAAGTTCCGCAAGGACTAAGCGAAACTCAAAGCTTCTGAAGATTCTTGAGTGCCCATATGTGAGATTGAGCTTATAGCCCAAGCCCTTCAGTATGATTGCGGTAGGTGCAGCGGCAATTCTGCCTGTGATGTCTATAGGTACCACATTTAACATTATATTAAGTGCCAGGGTAGGAGTAGTTCGAAGCGCCCCACTGATTCCAATGAGTGCAGACCTCTGAACTCTCTCTGGCTTTTTAACTGATGTCGTCGTCTCCAGTGAGTTCCACCAGACAACGACTCCATATAACAGGATTGGCTTTATTATGGTATTATAGAGCCAAAATACAACTTTAGGCGAGAGGCCCCATCTTTTGCCAATCGCGCCCTTGCATCCATACAAGGCGATTGTTGCCTTCCCTACTCTCTCAAAGGCAAGGATTAGACCTAGATACTTCACCTTGTTAGAAAGCACCAACGGAGCGCCCCCCATCGAGGGGAGTTGAGCTCTGGGTATTTTATGTTTCTCATTTAATAGCCATACGAATTTCTTCTTATCAAAATCATTTTCTGTCTTAGGTTTTGTGTGACGAAATAGCCCAAATTTTACGTACCCTTATGCCCTGAAATTATTGTTTACTGTATTTGATCGCTCCAGGCTCGAACTTTGTGCACGTGTCTCCGAAATTTATACTAATATAAGATCACTAAAATTTTCTGATCCTATTCCATCTTACAGATCACGTTTGCTTTTGATCAACCAGAAGTCCTTGGAAAATAGAAGATCAATTCTGTCTCTCTCGTTGGTTTTTAATGTTATTAAAGGTGATATTGACTGTCGTTTTCTGCTTCAACGTATTAATTTTCTTATACCTCTTCTTATACCTATTGAACGTGCTCTTCGTGATTTTAATGCGATCTCCAACTCTAACAGGATAGATTTCTCATTTTCTAAGAAAGAATTTGCTGAATTCTATCTTTTAGTTAGTTAGAGGTAAGCTTATGTTTATATTTAGTCTTAGCAGTCAGCCTGAAATATTGTTTTCTTGACTTTTTCAAATAAATAAAAAATAAATAAATCTTTCCAGAATGCTATTATTGATTTGCTTTGGGGCCTTGTTCCTTTTTAAGTAGAATTCCTAGACTTAAAAATTTTTCAGCTTGCTATCAACTATTGCTTCATCCCGCCCAATAGATCGACATTGTGGAGCATATAGATGATTCATTATTTTTGGAAGTTAATGGTGGATCCCGCATAGCTGAAGCTGAGTGTGGCCAAAATATTGTGATTGCTCCATGATTTTTTATAAAGTGCAGGAATCGTTTTGCTTTCAAATACCAGTTCAGCTTATGTCAATTTCTTTGTTCATTGTGCCAGTTGTCTTGAACGACGATGCTCTTTGCCACTCTTGCAGGTTACATACCACACAAAATACTTAGTTCTAAATGTTTCGCTATTTATGGATTAAGTATCTGCTTTTGAAAGTGTTTCGCCTTTCAACTTCGAGTCGTCTATCGGTCCTGGGAGTGTTCTGAGGCCCGCTTTCGTGTGGGTTTTATCGTCCAAGGTTGTACAAAAAGGTGCGATATACTGAGTATAAGCAAAGTTCATACTCCTCTTCTTCCGGATCTCTTAAGATTCATCAATGAATCCAAGAGATTTGTGGAAGAGTGACCTCAAACTAATTTATCCCTCTTACCCCTCACATTTTACCTTTCCTATCTCTATTCTATCTACTGAAATTTAACCCGGGTGTAGTACAATTGCCTCCTGACTGAAAGCTTGAACTAGTCGAACCCCCCACAAATCTAATATAATCTAATCTAATCTAATCCACTCGTCAGAAGTCTAACGACCAAAGCAACTGTGGTTTCAGAATAGGATATCATACAATAAAAGGATCTGTTATAAAAATTACTGATATTAAATTGGTGAGTCCAAAATCTGTTTAAGAAATCTATTGTCGTTGAAAAGCAAAAAAGAAAATGATTACGAATGAAATTAAGAGACTGGAAATTCTAGTGACGTCAGCACTAAGGTACGTTTCTTTAAACGTGTATAGCGGCCGCCGTAGCCGAATGGATTGAGTATGTGGCTACCATTCCGCAGTGCACAAGTTCCAAACCTTGGGCATGAAACACCAATTGTTTTTTCTAATAGAGTTCGCTCCTCGGCTGGTTAGGTTAGGATAATTGGCTGCGCACGTAAACAAAGAATTAAAATTTGTCCTTTGTGATGCCACATAGAGGTAAAACAGGTGGAAAAAGGAAGAAGGGGCTTTGGATTGGAGGTTGATTGATTACATTACATGCATTAACCGCTTCAAGCTGCTGATGGAATTCACTAGGTGTGTGATATTTAAACCTGCTATATACGCAAAAAAGTGTGAGCCGAGATACTTGAAATTCAAGCTGAAATTAGTGGTGCTGTACCTTACCCATAACCGCAACCATAGCAACCAGCTGTTCTGCATCCATAGCTGCACCATAACGCCATAGCCATAACCATAGCCGTATGTTTCTTGAATTTTTGTGTTTCCCAGTAACCTTAAGCAGCTGTGTAATATTTACTTGACAATTCTTTTGATATTTGCGATACAAATTTTAATATTGGAAATGATCGTTGAAAAATTAATTGACTTAGTGGAAAATTATCAGTGTTTTTATGATAAAATGCAAATGTTGTCATTAATTCTACTTCAGTATCAGCTGTTTATAGTTACGGCAGGATTAATCGACATATGCCGTAATGTTGCGGCTATGGTGTTGTGGTTACGGCACCACAAGTGCAAATTCGAGAGCTACAGCTTTATTAGCTTAAGAAATTCGTTTGAGCGTGACTAGAAAGATCTCGCGGGTTTGCATTTTTGCGCACTAATTCTCGGCAGGCAATGGGAAACCTCCAAGTGTTTTTCTCATAAAAAACCATCTGCCATTCGGAGGCGACGTAAAAACCTCCATTTGTGGAATAACATCAAATCGTACATCACAAATAGGAGGAAGAGTTCGGCAAAACATCGAAAAAGGTTGTAGCGTCAATTAAGTCACCTCTCTCTAAGCTGGCGCAAAATTAATCACCCTATTTGAAGAGTCATAATTTTTTTAAATGGCGTTTGACGTCAAACATATTTGACACTGGAGCTGCAGTGCACAAACAGACAAGTACTGGAGCGCGTAAAGGTTCAAATAAGGATTTCTATCACTCAAAAAAAGAAAATGTTTATTTACTAAAAAAGTTATTAAAAATCAAAATTAAATTATTAACTTTGTGCCTCCTTACGCTTGTATACAAATGACTAGTAAAGCAGTAAGTCTATAAAATAAAGTTTGACAATCGCAATCTATCGAAAATATCGATAGCCCCTACTATCGTTAGTTTTCCAACTCTACTATAGCGCCTTAAAGTCCGTCAGTTGTTTATGAAGTCGATGCAGTGCAAAATAACTACTTTAAATCCTGGTTTACCCCACCTTCAGCTTCGAGTACAAAAAAAAACTTCAAAAATGGCGAACTGAAAATTATAAATAAATAAATTCTACTCACCACAATTAATTTATTGATGAAAATATGTCGAGCTAAAGTGGATACCAATCTAATTTTGGTAAATTAATAGTAGCACTCTATAAAAGTTGTGGAATAACCAAATCGCTTGCATTTCGCGACGCGAACGCACAGGATGCCGGCAACCAGCCAACCAAACAAACAAACAAACAATAGTCGCACGCATTTATGTGTAAGCCTGCACCTACACGAGTACATACATAAATGCCCATATAATAAATTTTCACTATACGCAAATTACATTTTAATATTAAATTAATTATTATGCGCATAGCTTCCTACAACTAATTACCCACTTTGTCTTCATTTTCTGGTATTTTGCAAACGGAAACGCCTCAACGATCTACTACTGACTAGTTGACTATTACGTCGATAGCGCTCGAAATTCATTTGCTCTTATCCTGCAATGAATGCATTGCCCCTTCATACGGCGAAGTCCTAACGATTTGGCAGTGGGTTGTTCGTAGTTTGTTGGGGAAGTCTATGGCGGTTGTGTGGCAGCACACAAATTTTTGGCTTGCCATAGGGTGGAATAAATGATATTGGCGGTAAATATGTATGCGTGCACGTGCATACACAAACAGGTACGAATATGTATGTGTCTGTGTGCGTGTGTATGTTGGAGAGCACCTGTGTATGCCGGTGAGCAGAGATTTGGTCGAGCCCGCAGTAAACGCCTTCATTCAACAGCTGTTCGCTGTACTTGCACTGGATATTTATGTGCGTAGTTACCTATGTATGTATGTGTGTATGTATGTATATATATGTATGCAAGTGCTCCTGGTGGCAACTATATAGTACGTTTGCAAATGTAGACGAGGTAGTGAAGGTGGAGATTTACCAAATTTAGATGTAGACCAGCTGGCTTGATGAAACTTTTCATGCATCCGCAACGAAATGCTCTCGAATATCGGCAACACAATCTATAAATAGTACGAATTTAAACGCATGGGTGTATGTATATATGTGCGTATATATGTACCTGAAAACAGTATTTGCCATGGGATATGCCCACATGGACCTGCCAATAACCACAAATTTGCTCTAATTAGGCTACAAATTCGAGCGTTATTTAATTGGTACTATCAGCATAATATAACACACATACGCACACACAAAGCCATATATAATACATATATATAGTATATGCTTTCAGTGGTAGAGTATACCAGAATATTTGCGTATCACTTGAGGGCTGCATGAATGTGCAGTGTATGGGAAAATACTTTTTGCGAGGGAGAATACTTAGATATATAAATTAAATATTAACGAAACTAGATTTTATGTGGCGCAATGACAACCAATCAACCGACTATGCCTACCACAATGAAAATTTTTCACTCTAAGGGTTCACAAATGTGTGTGTGGGACCTTACCCATAACCGTAACCATAGCAATGGTTAAATCCCATAAGATAATGAAACAGAGAGACTTTATGAACTGCAATAGGAGATCTCTCTTATTCCGATCAGGATTGGGCATAGTGCAGTACATAATTAATGCGATAAGCGAATAGTTAAAACAATGAAGTTTAAGTGATAAGGAAACCCAAATTTCAAATTTATATCCCCCTTCACATGAGGCATCTTTAGATTCTCTAATAAAACTCATAAGGTCCCCTACGGCTGCATTATTAACAGTCATAGGACCGGTTATACTTTTCTTAAAAAATATTAATCTAGATCTAGCCAAGGCTGCACATTCACAGAAAAGTTTAAAACATGTATTAATACTCTCCACCCATCGCAGATGCAAAACAGGACCCTAAGTAAAAGATCCAAATTGCGCTGCATTTTTGTTTTTTGAGGCCTAATTAAGTTTTATATAGCTTTTATTTATGCCAAAACGTGGCAAATATGAAAATATGAGCGAAATACCTAATTAAGATAAATTTAGTAAAAAATTTTGTGAAAAATCTGAAAACAGAAAATGGAATTTTCAAGTGGATAGAGAGTTAACACTGTAATGTCCACCTTAATTAAAAAGTTCTCGACACCACCGCCAGGTGACGCTCTCAGTCAGCTGATTTAAGTCCTTTTTTTTTTGTTAGGTTGCCATATCTGTGATTAACATTTATGCCTTAATTTTATCTTCTTCTTCTTAATTGGCGCGATAACCGCTTACGCAATTTTGGCCGAGTTTAACAAAGCGCGCCAGTCGTTTCTTTCTCGTGCTACCCGGCACCAATTGGACACACCAAGTGAAGCCAAGTCCTTCTCCACCTGATCTTTCCAACGCAGAGGAGACCTTCCTCTTCCTCTGCTACCACCAGCTGGTACCGCATCGAATACTTTCAAAACCGGAGCGTTTGTATCCATTCGGACGACAAGACCCAGCCAACGTAGCCGCGGGATCTTTATTCGCTGCGCTATGTCTATGTTGTCGTAAAGCTCATACAGCTCATCGTTCCATCGCCTACGATATTCGCCGTTGCCAACGTGCAAAGGTCCATAAATCTTACGCAGAATCTTTCTCTCAAACACTCCTAGCGTCGCTTCATCGGATGTTGTCATCACCCACGCTTCTGCCCCATACGTTAGGACGGGCATGATGAGAGCCTTGTATAGTGTTAGTTTTGTTCGTTCAGAGCGGACTTTACTACTCAGTTGCCTGCTTAGTCCAAAGTACAATAGCACTTGGTGGCAAAAGAGATTCTACGTTGGATTTCCAGGCTGACATTGTTATTGGTGCTAATGCTGGTTCCTAAATAAACGAAGTCTTTTAAAAACTCGAAATTATAACTGTCTACAGTGACGTGGGTGTCGATACGCGAGTGCCCCGACTGTTTGTTTGAAGACAGGAGGTACTTCGTTTTGTCCTCGTTCTCCACCAGACCCATTCGCTTTGGGGAAGGCAGAACTAACAGCGCGGTTGTTAAGGCCGATGATGTCGATATCATCGGCATCCGCCAAGAATTGTACGCTCTTATAAAAAATTGTGCCTGAGCGATTAAGTTCTGCGGCTCGTACGATCTTTTCCAGCATCAGGCTAAAGAAGTCATACGACAGCGAGTAACCCTGTCTGAAACCTCGTTTGGTATCAAACGACTCGGAGAAGTCCTTTCCAATTCTAATGGCACTGCTCGTATTGAGCAATGTCATCTTGCATAGCCGTATTAGTTTTGTGGGGATACCAAATGCAGACATCGCGGCGTACAAGTAACGAAATCTGTGCAGTAATTTTATCACCATTGCTTAAAATTTGTAAAAGTTACGGCGCCTTGAGTAAATCTACCTCTGAACGCGTTCGCAATTAAAAAACGTTTTAAAAACGGATTTGAATTCGCAACAATGAGTTAATATTAAATTTTGTCACAGAAATTGATTCAATGGTATGAAAACCTTAGAAATGTTAGGAAACCTTTCGGCAGTGATATTATAAAGAAAATAGCCGACAGTCGTTGACGTCCATCAAGGTTGACGAACGGCCTGTGTAGTGGCAAACATGAATAAAGTGAAAAAAAGTGGATCAATAGCTGCCAATTAACCATCGAAGAGCTGGAGAGCGGACAGAGGACGTAAGGATTGCTTATGGATCCGTTCAAGGCATTGCAGTTCATGATTAGGGTTGCGACCTGTTGCTGTAGAGTTGATCCCAAATAACCTGAATTTCATGCAAAAAAGTAGTCGCGATGATATCGCGAATGACATTATTTCGAAGATCGAATCCGACGAATTTCATCGGTAAATGCATCACTAGTGGAGACGAGACGTGGATTTGTGAGTACGACTCGCAGTGCAAACATCAGGCGAGTGAGTGGAGAGTTTCGAATGAACCAAGACCAAAAGACCCACGCCATTTTCAGTCAAAAAAGGAAGCTATGCTCACGGTTTTTGTAGACTATAACGGTATTGTAAACCACGAATTTTTGCCCGAAGGTCAGACAGTTAAAAATTTTATTACATGTTTATGTGAAGTACTTTTTTGGTAAACAAATATCGGGAAGTGTTTATTTAAAAAGAGCGCGTTACACATCTGCCTAAATTTGTTTTGCTGGAATGTTGGTACAACTGTCCTCTATAGTGTCGCAGAGCTTGAGCGTGATCTGTCAATTAGTTTGTTTTTGGCATTTAATTATATCAGTCAACCGCAGGTATGCTCTGCGATTTTCACTATAGATAAAAATATCGAACAAGGAATTTGACTAAAATTTTGTGTGTTTGAACGAGATTTCGTATGTTAAATCATTGAAAATGTTGCAGAAAGCCCATAGTGAGTGTGCGTTATCAAAAAAAAACGGGTCTACGAGTGGTATAAGGCTTTTGCAGAGCGCGGAGAATTCGAATAAGATTTGCACCGATCTGGTCGCCCATCAACGTCTTCAACATCTTCAACAGATGGAAACGTCGACAAAGTCAAGGAAATGGTGCTGGAAAACCATTATTTAAGTTTGAGGGAGGTAGCTTGTGACCTTAGCGTGCCTCACAAATCAATTCGCAACATTTTACACCATCAGTTGGGCATGAGACGCGAGCCTTCTCGACTCGTTCTAAGAGAGTCGGATTTCTTTTCAAAAATTCATCGGAAGAACGTTTATCCAGCGCATCATAACAGATGATGAGACGTGGGTATATGAGTTTGACATGCAAACCAGTCACAGGCGGCTGAATGGCGTTATCCACATGAGCCGAAACCCAAAAAACTACGTCAAAGTCGGTCAAAAGTGGAAGTTCTGCTACTTTTTTTCTTTGAATATCATGGTGTTGTACACTCGGAATACATTCCAAATACGGTAAATAAAGAATATTATTTGAAAGTTATGTGACGTTTGAGGGAGAATGTGCGTAGGAAACGGCCCAATTTGTGGAAAGAAAACTTGTGGATCTTCCACGATGATAACGCACCGTCTCACAAGGCTCATATTTTGAACACTTTTTTGACCGAAAACTCGACAAATATCAGCGGACAACCACCGTATTCATCGGATTTAGCCCTGTGGGACTTTTTCCTTTTCCCAGAACTTAAGTTGCCACTCCCCGGACGAAGCTTAGAGTCGATAGAGGCCATTAAGGAGAATTCGCCGAAGGAGCTGAAGAAGATCTCTTCAAACGCGTTTAAAGGTGCTTTGATGACTGGACTAATGGTTGGCATGTTGCTTCGAATGGAGCCTATTTTGCAGGCAACAAAAAAAATTTTGATGATTAAACAATTATTTTGCGTTTTATTGAACAATTCCCGGAACTTTTTTGATAGAATGTAATTCGTCAAAAAAGAAAAGATTTGTGGAAAAATAACTCGTGGATTTTACCCCATGGTAACGCACCGTCGCACAATTGTGACCAACAACCCAAACGAGCAAGATTCGATCGAATTTACCTGATATGGAATATCATTCGTGAGGAATGAACTTGTATTTTGAATTTTCTCAATACATTCCGGAAACTTTTAGATCGATGAGGTATACCGGCCTGCATATTTTGCTATTTCCGTATTTTCTATTTTTTATTTAAAGAATATTAACAACAAAAATGAAACGCACGCTTGTGCGAAGTTTGTTAAGCAGTGCTGAGCTTCCGACTTACGCACAGTTCTTTGTAAGGGTACCTCGTATTTTTTTTTTTTTAATACATAAAATAAGGCAGCTCCAGCCGATTAGGTTGATGCATGAATATCATTCATAGTGCGAAATACCCGAGTGTATCTCTGCCTAGAAAAAAGCTTCTCCTAAAAAACTTTCTGACGTCTTGAACAGAATTGTAGCGAAGAGAGGGTCACGGGTTGACGGGTACTCGCTGTCAAAATTAGAACACATTCAATAGCATAAAATTCAGAATTGCAGCGGGGACGCGCTTCTTGCTGTCGCTTAATTTTACGGCGGCAAAATAATTAGATTCACTTCTTTTTTTCCGACGGGTTAAAGACTCAGGGTTGCTTTTCTGATTACTGGGTGATAATTTATTTGTTTACAAGCAACAGCAGGCAAATAACAAGGAAATAATATTTGATTTGCACAAGCAATCGCGAAAATTATAAATAATTTAGAAAGAAGTCGTTTTTTTGCTTTGTAACAATGAGCTTCAAAGAGTTGCTTCATCAATAAGGCAAAGGAAAGTATTTCACTTCAAAATTAATTTTACCACAAAACGCCAGCTGAAAAGCGTCTCGTCGAAGTTGTGTTTAACCGACCGAGTTGTCCACTGCAATTCTTTTTCGGGCCTGACATTCGGAGGCGGCATACAACTGTAGGTGCCTCCATTTGTGGAAAACGTCTAGACGCACATCACAAATAAGAGTAGCGATGGCAAGAAATACATCTCCGCTGTAATTCTGTGGAATTTCATGCTATTAAATGTGTTCTAATTCTGACAGCGAGTATCCGTCAACCCGTTACACTCCTGTTCGCTACAATCCTGTTCAAGGCGTCAGAAAGTTTTTTATGAGAAGCTTTTTTTTAGACACTCGAGGACTTGTCAGTATTAGAAAAAAACATTTTCTATCATATTGCTGCTTCATGCACTGAGATTTGAACCTAAGCACGCTCGAATGGGAGTCACGCACCAAGCCATTCGGCCACGGCGGCCGTAGGATTTTTCTTTTTTGCGCTGAAATATCATCAATTTTACCCAATGTGCATAATTAACAAATTTTGGGAATTAAATTCTTATATTGGTTAGAAAAATTGTTTTACCGATTGTGGCAACTCTTTGAGAAATTTCGTTATTTCAATTTTACATCTCGAAATTATACAATTTTCCAAGTGTCTCAAATTATTTGTGTCTATTTTACTGCCCTCAACATAAACGTGAGCAATTTTGCGTTTGTGCCATTGTTTATACATAAAAGGCCTAATAAGCAGGTTGTTTGTTGGTTGAAGCTGTTGTGGCATTTGTGGTGCCAACGGGCCAATCAACTCAGCTTGGTTCCTATGCTCACCTGCTGGCAATAATGGGGCTCGAGGCTTCACCTGACTTCCTCCAAAGCCATTGTGGCAGTAGTCGTAAATCAACTAGGCATTTTTTCCACTGCTGCCATCAGCCAACATATTTTGAGTGCGTAATGGCACTTTATTTGCTCATACTTTCTGCCGCTACTGTTGTAGCTGTTATTGGTTGTTGGTAATTGCAATTTGACCATGCAGCCGACCGTGGCCCGCCATAACACTCAATTATTTTCACTTTTACGCTAAGCATAGCGAATCTTTACTTCTTACTTTATTCATTACATTTTCATGCCAGCCATTCGCTTAATACCATCTCGCTTCCCCTTTCGCTTTTCCCATGCAGGTTGGCTACACAAATGCTGTTGCTTAGGCTACCCTTTGCGAGTGTGTTGTTGGTGTGCATGTTTTGCCAGCTCTTGTGGCTTGTTTTTGCGCGCAACCATTGCTATTTGTTTGCATTGTGAATGAGTTGTAATGTATTGTAATGGCAGTCAATTTGATTTTAATTAATGCCTAAGTAAATTTAATACGAAATGGTGATTACTTTCCTTACAAGCATTCAAGTTTCGCCAGCCAACCGAAATGGGCGTAGTTAACATGCAGCATTTACCCATTAGCGCACATTAGTATAGGTGTATGCATACATACATATACATGCATATACATATAAGTATGCATTTGCCCAAAGGTATTTATTTATGTATTTGTATGTGCGAACAAACTTGAACTCGACGCTCAATATGTACTCGTATACACTCTCTCTCTCTTATGAGCAAATGCGACCTACCAGCAACTTTATTAATTGAAATAATTGAGTTTCGAATATTGTTGTCGTTGTTTTTGTTGTTTTTGTTGTCACTGTTGCTGCTGTTGTTCTTTAGTAGTTGTAATGCGTGCATTAATTTCGTTGTCTCCTCTTTGCTACTGTTATTGTCAATGTTGCTGGTGTTGTTGTTGTATAGGCGTAAAGGATTTATGCGTGCATATTGACATTTTTGTGTGAATGTACCGTTATTTATTAGCCAGCCTTAACGTGTTGTCCAACATGTAGATGCAGCACTTTGTGTGGAATCGAAAGTGCTTACGGAAATTAAAGTTCTTGGGTTTATTTATTGACAATAAAAATTCTTTACTGTTATTTATTGCAAAATATTTGGAGTCTTATCGAAAATATTAATAGTTTCATTTTAGAAATTTGAAAGCTAACTCGTAATGGAAATTATTTATTTTGACAGTTACTTTCGTATAAGAGTGTGCGTGTGTGTGTGTGCGGGTAATCGGCTATTCAACGTAACTCAAAAGTAGGTGATAAATTTCAATGGAGTATATCTACAAATATTAATTACCTCTCCAAAATAAATTGCCGAGCAGATTATATGTTATGGAATAGAATTAACTTTATTTTCGTCTTAATACATGTAGGCGCAAAATTAATCACCCTATCGAGAGATTTATAATTTCTGCAGATGGCGTCGTACGCTAATCGAATCTGATACTTGCGAATTATAGAATAAAATTAATATTATTTTCGTCTTAATACAGATTGGCGCAAAATTAATCACCCTATCGAGAGATTTATAATTTTTGCAAATGGCGTCGTACGTTAATCGAATCAAACGCTGAAAGTGGCGACGGATAAGTCACACGTTGAGAAAACCACCAGATAGCATCACAAGAATGGCACTGGACTGGAACCCGCAAGGGAGAGCAGAGGTCCCGGTCGACCAAAAAACACTTGGAGAAGGGCAATGTGGCGCGTACTAGCAGATGCCGACATCCCATGCGGCGGAACAGAATCAAAATCAACATAAAACCGTGTATAATGGAAGAGTCTTGTCGAGGCCCTATGCTCCCGAGAAGAGTGAACAGGGAAAAAACCACTTGCAAGCTATACAGCGGCATAGCACCATGAGCACGTATACGGGCTGTCAAGAATTAAAATTTCCAAGGACTCGCTCACACATTATCGCAATGGGGTTAACAATCTCGAACCGAATGTAGTTTTTCAGCTCTTTTTTTTCAGAGGAGATTAAAATCGAAAATGTCAGAAACATCATCAAAGGTGACATCACACCAGTGGTATGGGGGCATGCTCCCACGAACCTTATAATATTCCTCCCCTCTCGGCTGACTCCACCATGGGACTGTTAAACGTATTTCATCAAGGTGAAGCCGTGTTTATGTCTTTTAGATACACCAGATACTTGCGTCCAGGTTCCTCTCCTAAATGCATATGGGGATTATACGCTATCGATAGCCTCCATTGCTTTGTGACCAAAGGAGCAACGGAAAGTTGCAATATCGTTACTCTATATCGACTTGTCGTCTGTTTGGGCTCATCTTGAGGCTTTAGCTCACGCGTTTGTGCATGTCGTCTGTTCGTGAATATAGTCACCACCCTCACAAGAGATCTGTTTCAAAATGCTTTTTTTGGGTGACGCATTTGTTGGGTTTTCTACATCGGTCGCATTCGCTTTGCTACCGCTTTGCGCTCCCATTCGAAGTTTCGGAGTTTTATTACTATCCTTGCGGCAAACTTTTTTACTGCTTCCCATTTCTCTTTCGAGTTCAGCATTTGCGTTACAAGGTTTTCTGGTGTGGGGATGACGCCGAGGACATTTGCGAGCTCGAAGCACTCTTCATAGAATCTGGCGCAGTGAAAAGTAACATGTTGTGCACTCTCGTCCTCGCTGTGCCCCTCAGGGCAGGTCGAATTACCTGCTCGATTAAAACGGTGGAGGTACATATGCCAGAAAGCCACGATGTACGCTGAGAACTCGGGTTAGACAGTAATTTGTTTCGCCGTGTCTTCTGTTTATCCAATCAATTAGTTTGGGGATCAACTTATATGTCCATCGATCTTTGGATGCGTGATCCCATCTATTTTGCCACTTTGCAATCGGACGGTCGCGCTCGGTTATTTTATTATCATATGTTGGTTTGTTCCCACGTGAGTGAAACTGTCGCTTAAGTTCCTCTGCTCGTGTACCAAAGTGAACTTTACTCGCTATAACGCAGATTGCGTCATCAGTAAAGCTAATTCCGTTAGCTTACAACACCTCTTTTGAATGTCTTGTTCGTACTTTTGACCATACTTAGGCGGCGTATATGGAATAGAAGCAGAAACAGTGGAAAGCATCTTTTTTTACCTTCTTGAGGTCCTCCATCGTTTGATAGTATACGCGTGATTCACTCTCATTGCTTTGTAACTGGTTATTTTTAGAGGCTCCTTGAATGTTAGATTTTCATGGATGTTGCCTCCAAAATACTTTAACCATGCTTGAGATGCGATGACATGTCCTCCAACCGAAATAGTGAGGGTCTCGCTCCGCCTGATAAGGATTAGCTCAGTTTTTTTCGCCGCCAACTCTCTAGTTTTTCAGCTCTGGAATCGTTGTTGGCTTAATCAAATTGACTTGATTTCTCAAAAAAACCCCACAAAAAGTAGTCTAGTGGAGTTAGATCGCGTGATCCAGGAGGTCAGTTTATGCCACTATTACGTCACCATCAAGCGGGAGCTTACATCACAACAATGCAAAGTTTTCCCGTGTTGTGTGGCTTCTGGCTCTATCCTGTTGAACACTTAGATCGTCTATGTCTATTCATTCAAGCTCAGGCCACAAGAAATCTTGAGTCAGTCGTCAGTAGCGATGTCCACTGGCAGTAACGGCTCTTTCAATTTCATCTTCGGGAAGGGAAACTTGGAAGCGAAGAGCCGAAAGGGAAGTTAGAAGCACCGGAAATAGCTGGAGCGAATAAAGGTACATTGCCAAGAATAGCACAAAGTATCGCGTAGGCGTGGTTGATGCCGTATGCTCTACAAGAGATTGAGGACCGGAAAAAGACGACATGGGAAGTAACCTCCACAAATACTCAAACCCATCAAATGATCAAAAATATACAACAAAAAAAAAATATAATAATAAATAAAAATCAAGCGAGCCCCCCAAAAATCGTATATAACAAAGAAATTTTATGCACGTAAACAAATGTCTCTGTTTTTGAATGTCTCTCTTTGGCTCAAAACACTAAGTAAGTATTTATGAAATAAAAATATTTTGAGGGAATAAAATAAAAAATAAAAGAAGAAAGAGATATTCACAGACGCATTTTTTTATTCTAGAAAATTTAGCTGTATTTATTTTTACATAGTTGTATTTAAGCTTATATTTGCATTTAAATAAACATTTTTGTACATTTATATGGAGTATTAATGCATGCACATGCATACATACCTATGTATATGTTTACCAATGCCATTGCAATTTATAATTTTGAAATTCTATTACAATTGAAATGCGGTGAAGAAATGAAGTAATATCAATTTTAATTTAATATTCAATTCTATTGAATGCTATAAAATAGTAGGTTAACAAATTGTACGTTTTCGCCTAAATGCACATGCATGTATTTGTACATACTTATGTATATTTAACTATGTATAGAGTGAGCACACACCCTGCTGTTTCCCAATGTTATTTGGTTTGCTTTGCAGTTAAAGTAGCTCGTCTGCTATCTCTGTTCAACTGCAGTATTATTATTATTACTTATTAGAGAAATATAAAATATTGCACTAACAATTTTAACACACTGGCTGTATTGGCACCTCAACTGCATAAACTCATTCTTAATATTTGTTACATTACGCTGTTACACGAAATGTTATTTACCAGCCTCTTTAACATCATCGTACGTTCTCTGCCGATTTCCCTTTCTAGCAAACCTCTCAAAGAGGTAACAGTAACATTTGCGTCTTATCATTTCATTAACATTCTCTGATCGTACCAGTTCTCTGATTGAAACGCCTCCCCTTTAGCTTTCTTTTCAGGCGTGGGAACAAGAAGAAGTCCGGAGGGGACAGGTCTAGGCTGGGGAAGCACCGGACCCCCATCTTGGCCAATGTAGAGGTGCGGAGGAAGGCGGTATGTGCCGCGCATTGTCGTGATGAAGGGTCCAATTGTTGACGAGGTCGGGCCGAACCCGGGCGACGCGGTTTTTCAGTCGAAGGAGCACTTCTTTGTAAAACGCCGCGTTTACAGTGCTATCTGGAGGTACAAACTCCTTGCGGACGATGCCAATTCGCAAAATGTACATAAATTTTCGCAGTAGAACTTTCGCTCGTACACTCCAAGAGCATCTTCTCTCAATTTTGGACATTTCCGAAACTATTATGCAAACCAATACTACGGGACTGCGAAACACCAAAAAAATTAAAAAACGTTTTTTCCAATAGCGGTCGGCATTGACAAACACTTTCGGGTGTTTCTGCGATGGAAAAGCTCCTCATAAAAAAAGAAAAATTTACCTTCCGAAGGCAGCATAAAAGGTTTTCGATGGATAAGACCCTCAGAAAATTGAACTCTTATTGAAATCCCCCGTTAGAGCACTCATTGTTTTGAAGACCCTTCTCAATAGGAACTTGCACTGCTTAATAAATTCTGCAGATCGGACAGTGCCAGAACAATTCTCGTATTTTTTGTGTTTTCACGGCGAACAAATTTTCTTATGAACCAATGATCGGGCACATTTGATGTTGTCGGTGTTATTTGCACATCTAGCGACAATAACTGCATGTCTCTGCATTTCTTGTTTTAAGTTGTAGTCCTCCTCTTTTCTGAAAAACAGAGAAAAGAATAAATAAAGGTTTCGGGAAGTTATAAATGGTGGGCCATGTAAAATTTGCTTTTTGAATCGGCTATAAAAAAAAACTAGTAAATATTTTTTCAAAGTTTTTATTTTATTTTGAAGATTGAACATTGTCATTTATGAATAAAAAATAATATCGTTCAAATGACTGCCACGACTGGCTTTACAGTAGGCCATTCGATCAACCCAATTTTTAAGCACATTTTCGATTGTTTGAGCTCCAATTTCATGAATGGCAACTTCGATTTCGTATTTTAAAGCATCAATCGTCTCTGGATGGTTCGCATAGCATTTGTCCTTAACGGCTCCCCACAAAAAATAGTCCAACGGGCTTAAATCACAGCTCCGAGGCGGCCAATTGATATCGGAATTTCGGCTGATTATTCGGTTTTCAAAAACGGTAGCCAAAAGTTCGACTGTAACTTTGGCAGTGTGACAAGTTGCACCGTCCTGTTGAAACCAAATGTCGTCCATGTCATCCTCTTCAATTTTTGGAAACAAAAACTCGTTGAGCAGGTCACGGTAACGCTCGCCATTTACTGTAACTGCGGCTCCTCGCTCATTTTCGAAAAAAAATTGGCCGGTGATGCCGCCAGACCAAAAACCGCACCAAACAGTGACTCGTTGTGGATGCATTTGCTTCTCTACAGTAACGTCTGGATTTTCTGAGCCCCAAATCCGACAATTTTGCTTATTGACGTGGCCACCGATGTGAGAATGAGCTTCATCAGAAAAGATGATTTTTCGGTAAAAATGCTCATCTTCGGTCAAACGGCCACAAACTGTCTTGTTGGCAAATCTTTTTTTTTGCAATTTTTTTTTTAAATTTCTCACAGTTTGAGTAGTAGACTCACTATTTTGGAAATAGGTTTTCAATATTTCCCAATTTTGTTCCAGCGTATAGCGTCCCATTTCGTAAATGTCAAACCTTTAAGTAAATTATGAACGTATTTGACATGTCATTTGTGTTACTATTCTCAAAAAAATAGGTAGTTCAAAAAGCAAACGCTATATGGCCCACCCTGTAGCTACATATATGCATGTCTTCATATACCGAACGCAACCTGTATATATACATAGCTGTCATATATAACGTAATGCGTTGAGACGAATACCACATCGTCAAACTCGTCATGAATACGACTGAGCCAACAAGAACTAGAGGAAGACCACAATCAACCTGACGAAATACGATAAAAAGCGGCATAAGAGAGCAGCACCTTGATGATGTGACGACATAGGACAGAGGAACCTGGCGGATGATAACAAGGAGGGCAGACCCCAAATAGGGACAAAACAAAGTGGAAGGGAGCGGTGCGCGTCGTTAGCTGTTTGGAAAATCTTTGAGGCTTGCAAAAGATGCTTTTTGAGGCTTGCAAAAGCTGCTTTGGGTTTATCTAGTGGGATTTGGCTTCCTAGAGAGGTGAAGCTATTGACGTTATCGATGAGTCCTCCATAAATTGTGAATGAACTGTCAAAAGACGGCAATTATGTTATTTTGCCTACAGCCACTGACCAACTCGAAATATAGTCTCAAGCAGCCTGGCCAAATTGTGCCCAATAGCAGTCTTAGTCAGCTAGCTCAGTTTTTTCCTACAAGGCTTTGCTTAACTAAAGAACAAATAATCGCATTTATATTCTTATCGGTTTCAATTATAGAATATTTAGATAACAATTGCACAGAAAAATATGCTTTCATATTTCATTAGAATCTGCATATGGTTTAATTTTGAAGTTCTAGTGAACTGAGTAGCTAAAGCAGGCGATGATGAAGCCTTCTTACGTATCCCTGCGAAGTGGGGTACTTGATTTAGATATGCAAATTTCTGCATTTATTCTAACTTTCGGAGTAAGACATGCAAGAACGAGTGAAGCTGTGAGTTGGTAAAGTTGGCCGCCTGGGCAGATTCCTCAGATGCGGTTCATATAGCGAAGTGTATTCAATTGCATAGACAAATTTATGCACACACATGAAAACGTTTACATATATTCTCTCTCTTCCTCTCTCCCTCTTTCTCTGCCTCTCTCCCTCTCTTTCTGTCTCTCTCTTATAATTCCATTTTGGCTTTTAATTATAAAGCATATTTTTAATGAGATTTACATTTGTTGATGTTGCATTTAAATGCAGTTTTTGCATAAGCCTAATAGTGTTTGGATATGAATCTGCAAAGGAGAACAATAATCAAGCAAATGGAGACATATGGTATGCACAATGACAGAATGACAAAATGGCAGAATGACATAAAATAGGTTATTCGATAAATCTTCAGCTAAGTAAGCAAAGACATTGTGTATGTGTCTGTCCTGGCTGTCTGTCTGCTTGCTTGCTGGTAATCATCGCAGGATATTTGAGAATGTGAGTCCATATGTGGCAGATATGAATAAGTGTTTGTGTGAATTGAATTATTATGTTATTCATGCCGAGTGTTTAATTATTTCTATGCATGCTAATTTAACATGCAAAATGATTTTGCGTTTATGGAAAACTACCTATTTGAAATGTCAGTTCTACGGTTGCGAGAGAAAACACATTTCAATACATGAATTTTTGAAAATTTATGTAAAAAAAATGTTTCCATTTTCCGCTAAGCAATTTTTGTTTCTTCTTAAAATGCCAAATTTAATTTTTTCTGATTTTTAAACGAAAAATGAATGTGGTCTTTGATCGAATTTGCGTATTTTTACATCCAATAATGGTGGCCCAAAAATAATAACCCAATTGGACGATAGCGTTGTACGTGAGACATTTTTGACACCTGTGCAATGGAGCTCATAAAATTCAAAAAAAAGGTTTCCATCCTTCAAATATCTGCCGTTCGGAGTCGGCTTGAACCTGTTGGTCCCTCTATTTGTGTAACAACATCAACACGCACACCACAAATAGGAAGAGGAGCTCGGCCAAACACCCAAAAAAAGGTGTACGCGCCAATGATATATATAGGGTCCGCCATATAACTTTACGGAATTAAAAATGCTATAAAAAAGAAACTACTCAATATTTTTTGTATTTTATTTTGAAGTACAATCCTTCCGGTTAATGATGGAACACAAATTCATTCATATGGCTGCCTCGGCTAGCTATGCACCATCCCATACGATCGGTCCAATTTTTCAACACATTTTTGATTGTATGCGGCTGTATTTCAGCTATGACATCGCGTATGTTGGTCTTCAGTGCATCAATTGTTGCTGGTTTGTTGGCATACGGGTGTAAGCACGGTTTTTGGTCGGTCACGCGTTGGTTTGTCAATAATCAACCCAGTTTCTCTTACTTTTTTCGCAAAGTAACGCACATACGCTTCATTCGGTGCTTTTCTTCTTCCCATTGCCGGACGTAATTTTCGTACACATTACACATTCTGCAAGATTACCATGATTTTCAAAGTAATGTCGCAATATTTCCCAGCGTTCTTTGAGCGTATACGCAACCATTTTCGTTCAGCGGAAGAATAAAACTAATTTTCTGTCAAATCAGATGACAGCCAAGTGGTACCATTCCTCAAATAATACCTAGTTCAAATCCGTAACGATAGATGGCGGCCCTGTATAATATATATCCTTCAAAGCCATTTTTATGTAGTAAAAAAGGTATTCAAAACCCAAATTGAATGATAAATTTTGCGCTAAATAAATATAAGATCTCCAGCAGAAGGGTTTTTCCAACTTTTAAGGTGTTTTACCACAGAATAACTATGCATTAACTCTCACCATCGCTTCCTGGTCACGGCAGCATTATGGATTCAAACGGAAGGCCAGACTACGTAATTCCACAAGTTAAATTTGGCAAACAGTCTAGCGTCATTACAGTGAAAAAATGGCCGGAAGAATGGTTCAGAATTCATATACCATTTATTCAATTTTTTACAGATGGGTCTAAATAGCGAAGCGGCGGGCTTTTGACCACAATTTGATCTCGAAAAGTCTCTCAGTTTCCTTAATTACTGTAGTATATTTAAAGCTGAAATCTATGCCACAACAAAAAGAGTTGAATTGGTTCTGGAACTAGCCTTGAATTGGTTATGGATTAATTTGAAATGTGTTCAACAATGCAGATTCAAAATGGATAAACTCTGCGGAAATGGGTAGAGCACTTTTTACTAGATACCAGGACACAAAGCAATAGAAGGAAATGAAAGAGTCGATGAGCTCGCTAATGCAAGAATTTGCTTGCCGAGATTGAGCTCGTTAGAAATATACCCATCGCTCTCCTTTCTGATATCGGAACTAAATGAGGATATAACTCTGGAAAGGCAAAGCACAATCAACCTCGTACAAAATTGCCAAAATAATGCGAAGGACTTGGAATACGAAAGCTTCAAATTTTATTTAATCACTCTCTAGAAAAGACCGCAAAATATTGGCTCGTATACTGGCGGGACACCTTCTCAACGCACACCACGCAGCCAAAATGCGATTAGTCCGGAGCAATACGTTTAACACATGCAAGGAAGCAAATGCTAGGGTACTTTGGAACATCTACTTGCCATTGCCCTGATCTTTGTAGGACTCGACAAATGTGTCTAGGATCAACGTATTTTTCATCCTTGAAAAATATTCCCGACAACATGCTGAACGGCTTGTTAAAACTCGAGAAGAATTGCATTGAGAATTACATGAAATAATAATTCGACTCCAAATACTGGTAACACAATGGACCCTAGAGGGCTAAGTGAGATCCTTTTACAGATCAGCCAGCACTACCTAACCTAACTATGAAAAAATATCTTGGGATTGTGTTCACAGTCTACTTGCTTTTTACACCTATTTCCATGCCTCGTTTATTATTGTATAATTGTATTGGGTTTTTTGAAACCACTTCCTCGTTGAAATTTGAAGGTACAAGAAACAAATTTGACGCTCTATGAAAAAAAAAATTAAAAATTTGCTCGTTTTTCTGATGTGCGACAAAAATAGTTCGATATTGTACTCCCGTGTAAAAAATTAACAGATGATTGGAAATATATGTTTCAGAAAAGAGTAACTGACCGTATCTCCATAACCATTACTTTGTGAATCCATGTTTATTAAGACTTTTTTGTTTCTTTTGGTTCGTACTATTATTAGTGTCGAAACGTATGGTTGCCAATGTTGCATACTTCTCATTTTCATCTTAATTTGGGTCCATGTAAGAGATTCATCTAAATCTGAGAGTTCCTCATTAAGGTTATCTCGTCATGATCTTTTAAGGTTTCTTCTGCTGAGTGATCCTTGTGGGCTCCATTTAATGGTTATTCCTCTTATGTCGGTCGCTGATTTGCGCAGTATATGACCAACCCACTTCCATTTGCGTTCTCGTTTTACATCGTATCGTCTATTGGTTTTTGTCTACTTCGGTCAAGGAGTTGAGATCCAATTGTCGGGTCACCAGATAAGAATAATGAGCAAGCAGCGTAAAAGCAGGCAAAAGTTGAGGTATCTAAAGCGAAACGAGAAACATTTAAAGACGTGTACGAAAATCTGAGCGGAGCCGATGGTGAAAAACTAAAACATGAAATTTGTATAAAGAGACAGACAGATGCTACTGATATGAAAACTGTGAAATACATCAAGGACAAAAATGGTGAAACTGTGACGACAGAAGCAAGCATTAAAGCTCGCTGGACAGAATACTATAATAGACTGCTGAACGAGGCAAATGACCGTAAAACTTTTGGATTTGATAGCCCAATCTTAGGGCCAATCAAGTAAATTGAAGGAATGGAAATAACGCTGAGATATACAAAAATGTGAAAACTATCGACCAAACTTACATCGCATACTCTGAAGATGTGGGAAAGGGTTGTAAAATATCGCATTGAAACATGACAGAAATAATACTAAACTAATGTGGATTCCTAGTCTAAGAGTCAAAACAGATGTGATACATATATATATAATTGGCGCGGACATCCTTTTCGGGTGCATGGCCGAGCTCCTCCTCCTATTTGTGGTGTGTGTCTTGATGTTGTTCTACAAATGGAGGGACCTACAGTTTCAAGCCGACTCCGAACGGCAGATATTTTTTTATGAGCAGCTTTTTTATGGCAAAAATACACTCGGAGGTTTGCCATTGCCTGCCGAGGGGCGACGGCTATTAGAAAAAACTTTTTCTTAATTTTTGATCTTTCACCGAGATTCAAACCGACGTTCACTCTCTGAATTCCGAATGGTAGTCACGCACCATCCTATTCGGCCACGGCGGCCGGCCACAGGTGGCCTACAGGCAATTAAATTACTAATTAGGGAAATATCTTAATGGGAAGAAAATTCGGCATGTGGTTTTTGTAGATCTAGAGAAGGTCTTCGATAGGGTACCTAGCCAATTAGTATGGCGGCCCTTAAGAGTCCAAGGAATACCAGAACAATACATCAACGTAATTCAAGACATGTACCACGAAATCACCACGCAAGTACATGGACTAACGCAAAATATCCCAGTGATGGTCGGTATGCATCAAAGTTCAGTATTCAGCCCGTTGTTTTTTAACATTGTTATGGATTATCTGACAGCTAAAGTTCAAGAAAAACCGCCGTGGAATATCCTTTACGCGGACGGTATAGTCTTAATTAATTAGGTTTTCGCTTGCCTGGACAGAAAACCGAATACCTGCACCTAACGTTTGGAGAGAGGAAACAGAGCAACGAGAGGCCCCCCGTATCAATGGCCAGCCAGTAACAGTAACAACAAGTTTGAATTTCCTGGAATCGATCATGAGCGAAAATGGAAACATTGGCGAAAATGTGTACACCAAGTCAATGAGGGGTGACAGAAAAATATAATTAACGATTAAGGAAAATTTGTAATGCTGAAATGAGTCGGAATGTTGGGCAACGCAAGCTAACCAAGCTGCGCGTCGTCAGCTGCTTGGAAGATCAAGCAGTTTTCCTGACAATGATTCGCAGTTTTATGTTTTTAGCTGAGAAGCTTAAGTCACTGAGTTTGCTCTGCCTGTGTCTTCTAAGCTTCACAGCTTCAAGAGAGTCATATTATCGGCGCAGTCAAGATCTCCTACATGGTCCATATTGATCGGATCCCAAAGAGTTGCCATTCCTGGACTGATATCGAGAGCAATACTTAGTACATATTCAATGACTGTTCAAAATAATAGCAAAGATAATGAAAATAAAATTGCCTTGTTTGACGTCTGCTACAGTTTCAATAGGAAAAGAAAGAGCACCATTATGTAGCAATCTGCATTTAAATTAAAATATTCAAATTAAAGTATGTGCTCGAATAGTTCTGAATATTCTATCTCATGCTTCCTTTCACTGAAGTGTGTCTCAGATACTGCGTTGCCACAGCCAAACAAAAACTTTCTCAAAGTCCTCGAAAACAACATGAAGAAGCTCTGGCTATTCGTTTACTTGTTCTGCAATAATTCGAAGAACAGCAATTTGATCCATATACGATTTCTTTAGTATAAAACCAGCCTACTGCTTGCGTAGTTTGTGGCCGATTTTGTCCACTGTATGGCTGAGACCTTGACCTTGCAGAGGACTTTAAGCGTTACACCACCCCAATTGTCACACTCGGTTGCGGTTCCTTTTTTCGGAATTTTTACGAGTATCCCTTGCATCCCTGGCATACAATTACCTTCTTAAATAATTTACAATATGTTTTTTACGCCCTGTATTAATAGGCGCAGGCCCAAATACGTAAAATAAACCTATGAATGCGAATGCATTAGAGAATATTGATTTTTTTTGTGAAAATAAGAATCCGTTATTATTTACTTGAACTGCATGATTTTTATTTATTTAATTTCTATTTACATTCCTACTTTTTCAACATTTTATTTACAGATTCTTACATTTCCTACAAATTCCTTACACACAGAAGTGTGTGTGTGTCAAGCCATGGCAACGCCAACGTCTGAAGTGAAAAAAGGAGAAAAAACCTAACCAAATCATAAATGTTAAGAAACGCATCTGAAATTGAAATGTACAGTGATACGAAGCTAGGCGCAGCTTGGGGGATGGCGGCTAACTAAACAAATCATTTGCATTTTGGTCCGAAAAATATTCTAAACAACTTACCACTTACTTATGCGGCAAAAGTGAGCTGAAGCTTTTAGGCGAGTGAAGCAGGGCCAGGAAATGGTTAGTTTATAGCAGCTCTTCGCATAAAAATCAGATATTTTTTGGGGATCATGGCATAAAGCAGCAATGGCAGTCGCATTTAAGAAGAAGCAGAACAGCTCGCGCTAAAAGTGTTTACTTTTTACTTAAGGAATTATACTTGAGCAAACAGCAGCTGCGAACCGGAAACGGAAACGCCATCACAAACGTCAAGTACAACAACGGCGCAACATCAGAGGGAAGACAACAAAATGCTGCCACTACTGCCAGTTACTGCCAGCGTCATGCAAGTGCTTGGCAGCAGTGGCTGCTGTTGTCGGTGAAGATTTTCGGTGCTGCTGTTAGGGCCGCCACTGCTGCTGCTCCTGCTACTGTTGCTGTTGCTGTCTTTGACGTTCCAGCACAAATCAAGGCAAATGAGCGCAAATGGAATTCGCAAATTGAAAAGTTTTCTTAAACTGTTTGTATTTTATGCTGGTACGAGTAAATAGTTACGCTACGCAGGGAGTTTCTTCCTTCGATGGATGAGCGAACGGAGCGCATGAGGAGGCAGGGTGTGCACTTTTGCGTTGTTGAGTTTTGTTTACACTGAATTTTGAGTTAGATCTTTGTGGATAAATGTTTGGTGTATCCTTTCGTATGTTAATTGTGTTTGTCGAATTTTAATGCGTCGATTGATGCATAAGCGGTTGCTTGAATTGGATTAGTTGTTTCGATTTTCGGATGTTTGGTTAATTTGCTGCTGTTACTTTGTGTTCTTTGATCAAGGCCGTACTGCGTGCCAACTGGCGCCTAGTAGAAGCAATAAATGTAGTATTCACTTGAACAGAGGAATCCATACGCTTGATTCTACAATAATAGAGGGTGTCGAGTACAGTCAAGAGAGTTGTCTTTTATCGATTCCTATAAAAAGACCTAGTCGGTTTATACGGTTATAAATCTTATGCAGCTCAGCGCTCCGTTAACAGTGACATTCGCCATTAAAAGTATACACAGCGTCTACTAATCTTCTGAGATCTCTTTTCCCCGAACGCTTCAGGAGACGTTTCGTTGGATGCTGTCATCGTCCAAGCTTTTTCGCGATATATGTCCAAGGACATATATCTAGCACATATATCCCTAGTAGTGTGCCACGCAGAACGGTGACAGAAAAGATATCTGACAGACTCTTCCTCCCCCTCATTCTTGCAGCTTCTGCAGTAGTGGAAATGGGTTACGTTCAATCCTTGCGCATGTCGATCTAGGCGACAGTGGGCTGTGATCAAAGCAACTAACATAGATACGTTTTTCCTTGATCTATTAAGTAGCAACCGCCGTAGCCGAAAGGGTTGATGCGTGACTACCATTCGGAAGACGTAGGTTCGAAACTCAAAATGAAGAAAAAGTTGCGCCTCGGTAAGCAATGGCAAACCTTTGAGTGTTATTTCTGTCATGAAAAATCACCTCATAAAAAATATCTACCGTTCGGAGTAGGCTTGAAACTGTAGGTCTCTCCATTTGTGGAACGAAATCAAGACGCACGCCACAAATAGGAGGATAGGATATATATACTGAGTAGCGACTTTAAGCTCCCGACGTCCCATTCTGGTCAATTTCTTTGTAGCATTACATGTCAGGCTATTTACCCATCTCGTGTTGGCTGAAGTGTCAGTGCTACTAATACCACGCAGTTTGTGGGCTTAGGGGTGTACCTAAAATTTCTATACTAAGAGAGAGGTGAGCGATAGTGCCCTCTCTAGCTAATTTGTCTGCTTGGCATCCATATCAAATAGAGGTGTGAATATTCCGTCATCTCGTTAAGAGATGCGTGGTATTTGTGAGCAATGATGACTTAGTGACTATCTTGCCAAGAGATTTAATCGCCGCTTTACTATCAGACTATATAGAATAAGATTTCTCTAACGGTAGTGACATTGGCTAACCAAGCAGCTGACTCATTAGTGACTACAATTTCAGCTTGAAATACACTTCATTGGAGAGGGAGATGAAACGAAACGTTTACTTTTGGTTCCTTACAGTAGAAGTCAAAGGCAATTTTGACGCCAAGCTTTGAGTCATCAGTAAACAATTTTTCCGACCAGGTATTTTGTCAACCCACTCACGTCTAGCTTGAATTCAAGTACTAAATAGCCTATATATATAATTGGTGCGTACATAATTTTTGGGGGTTTGGCCGAGCCCCTCCTCCTATTTGTGGTGTGCATCTTAATGTTGTTCGACAAATGGAAGGACCAGTTTGAGGTCGACTCCGAACGGCAGATATTTTTTATGAGGAGCTTTTTCAAGGCGGAAATACATTTGGAGGTTTGCCATTGCCTGCCGAGGGGCGATCGCTATTAGAAAACAATTTTTTATTCATTTTTGTCTTTCACCGAGATTCGAACCTACGTTCTCTCTGAATTCCGAATGGTAGTCACGCACCAACCCATTCGGCAACGGCGGCCACCCAGAGCCTAACACCAGAATCATGCGGCAGGCCAAATACCAGTATTATCTGCATTCTGCTTACCAACCAAACCTAGGGGAGATAAGAAGAAAAGAGTATTCAGAGCATCAGAAGATGTGATTCCAAGAGCGCCGTTGATACGTATAACCGCCAAATGTTGAAATTTCCTGTTTCTAATCATAGTCTATAGTCCCGGAAAAGGAGGATAGGTCTGATAACGGTCCTATAGAGCCAGTGAGTGTTTTTCGAAGAAAGATTTCACCTGCGTTCTATGGTTTGTTGCATGAAAATAGAACTATAGTCGATTTCCTTACTCTGCCTTCTACATTCATGTTCCAATTTAGTTTCTTCGCCAAATATTCGGCGTTATCTCCTTCTTCTAGTCTTTCACTACTTAATGATGGCTTCACAAATTGTGCAAATTTATGTTTCCCCGAGAAAACACTAATTCTGTTTTCAGAAGGTTTACACCCACACCGCTATTTGTACCCCATCTAGGCAGCTTATTACGACCGGTCTGCATAAGATCGCTAAGAGTTCAAAGATATTTGTCACTTGTGGCAACAACTATGTTATTTGCGTAGGCGATTACTTTACAACCACGATTATTAAGCATCAAAATCAGATCGTCGAAGGCTAGGTTCCACAGAAGCGGAGAGAGAACACCTCCTCTGAAAACTGTGCGAACGGTGCAAGAAGCACTTAATATGGAAATTATTTTCCGGCAGAAAACTTAGTTCAAAGTTGCATTTACTTCCAATAAAGGGTCCGGTCAACGGCGAGTACTGCATAGACGTGATAAACGTTTCTGTGGCCAGAAACCGGAAAATCTTTGGTTTCAGCAGGATAGCGGGTCATGCTATACAGCTCATGACGGAATTGATCCTTTGTGGGCCAATTTCGATAAATGTATTTTCAGAAGCCTCGACAATATCAATTGCCCACCTCGGAGACCCGATTTGTCGCGTTAGACTTCTTTTTGTAAGGTGCCGAGAAGGACTGATGCTATGCCAAAAACTTATTAACGATTCAAGCCGATGGGTCCAAAAATGAAATAGGTTATGGAGCCGAATGGTACTTAAACGATAACCATAAGTATCATTACGTTATAGAAGGAATATCAACTGTTTTCTAAACGAAACTTTAGCCATTCTGAAAGTAGTAAAATAGATAATTGAGAGGAGATGGAGCGGGAAACAGATTGGAGTCTGTAGTGACACTCAGGCTCCATCGAAGGTCTTGGAGAACACCTCAAATTTTGTTGAAGAATGTAAGTAGGAGCGTAATAATGTTGCATAGCCGAGTATATATATATATATATATATATATATAATTGGCGCATACACCCTTTTTGGGTGTTTGGCGGAGCTCCTCCTCCTATTTATGGTGTGCGCGTCTCGATGAAATACACTCGGAAATTTGCCATTGCCTGCCGAGGGGCGAGCGCTATTAGAAAAATGTTTTTCTTAATTTTGGTGTTTCACCGAGATTCGAACCTACGTTCTCTCTGTGGATTCCGAATGGTAGTCACGCACCAACCCATTCGGCTGCGGCGGCCGCTTAAGCAGAGTAAGCTTGCACTTAAATGGCTTCCAGGATACCACGGTGTTTAAGGAAATGAAATTGCCAATGAATTGGCTGACTGTGGATCAGCGGTTACCCCACAAGGACCAGAGCCAATAATCGAAATCAGTTTTACAGTGGTCGGTCAGTTCTTGAGTGGTCGGCATTCGTCGGTGTAATTTCGAGACCAAATCTCAAAGCAGAGGAAAATAAATGCAAGGAGTGCCGCAGGATGCTATCCTTTCACCCCTGCTTTTTAACTTATATATCTCGAAACTCCTCCAGCCACCAGAGAGAGTCTCCTTGGTTTCATACGCCGACGACTGTGACATTGATGGCCTGTACGCCAAGATAAATGACTACCTCGCCTGCCTTTCTCGATTCTTCACTGCGAGTACCTACAACTTTCTCCCACGAAGTCCACAGCGACCCTCTTCACCACCTGGGCAAAGGAGGCCAAACTGCAATTCCGACTATAAACAACTCCAAAATATTGGGACAGTTTGCTCTCCTTCTCAGTGCATACAACCACTATTGCAACTAAAGTGCAGAATCGCAACAAAGGTCTTCAAATCGCAACAAGGTCCTCAAGTCGCTTACCGGCAGCACTTGGGATGAAGAAATGTTGCTATCGACATTTAAGGCAATAGGCCGGTCGGTTTTTAACTATGCTGCGCCTGTCTGGTCGCCTGGAACTAGTGATTCGTAATAGACGAAGCTACAGACTTTTCAAAACACTACCATTAGGACTGCGACAGGATGTCTTCTGATATCCCCACTTCAACATCTACATGACGAGGCCCATATACTCCTTATAACAGTTCCTGTTAGGGTGTTACCGCAGGTCCCACCCATGCAGACACCTGCTTAAGCCTGAGCAGCCTCCCAGACATGTCAGGAGACACCTCCTCAACTATGCGGGTGAGATTCAGAACCGGCGAGAAACAGACTGACAATTACTGGATCGGACAGTGTATGGTCAGATAGTTAACGACATTCATCGGGAGACTCTTACCACCTTCTTAAGCTCCCGACCGCCGAATGCCGTCGTCGGAGTCCAACCACCACCCATTGCAGACGAAGAGCTCCAACTTCCTCAAGAGCTCCGCGTAACCAGCTAAGCGTATTCAGGTTAAACTCCTACCTATCCAGATTCGAACCGACATACTAAACATATTACCGGCATGTGAAGGCACCCCGCATGACACTAACCACCTTTGCCCATGCCCATCAAACCCCATCTTCTAACACCCCTCTCCCTCTGGATCCAACCTGTCGAAACAGCAAGTTTCCTGGACCTACCGTTAGATGAGCTAGACGAAGACGACCGGTGATTACACTACACTGACAGGGCAAAATTACTGCTACAACAACAACAACACTATATAAAACTCCAAAATCGCACCTAAACCCTATAATTGCAGAAATAACTCTCAATGCCTTCTCCTTTCCCTTTAACAGTATTCAACGACAGATTTCTTATGTCTATAAGCAAGCGTTTTAGAAATGGTTGCACCATGGATGGGTGCTTTCCATGGAAGTCTAGTATAATGTCTTAGTTTTTAGTACAAGTATTGCTGAATGTAGCCGAAGCCGAATGGGTTGGTGCGCCACTACCATTCGGAATTCACAGAGAGAACGTCGGTTCGAATCTCAGTGAAAACACCAAAATTAAGAAAAACATTTTTCTAATAGCGGTCGCCCCTCGGCAGGCAATGGCAAACCTCCGAGTGTATTTCTGCCATGAAAAAGCTCCTCATAAAAATATTTGCCGTTCGGAGTCGACTTGAAACTGTAGGTCCCTCCATTTGTGGAACAACATCAAGACGCACACCACAAATAGGAGGAGGAGCTCGGCCAAACACGTAACAGAAGTGTACGCGCCAATTATTTATTTTTATTTTTTTTTATTGCTGAATGTTAAAAATATACATAAAATATATAAATGGATTAAAAAAAATCTATATATAAAATAATAAAACTAAAAATATTTTGGAACAGTCAGCACTTGCTCAGATGTAGGTCAAAAATGTCCAAAACTTAGCCGTCATCAAGGTATTCGATTTTAAAGTTTATTTAAAATGTTTTTTAAAAAATTCTCATCATTAAACCAATTTTTTTATAAGGAAATTATTTTGCAAACCTGAGTATATCAAAAACCAAAAAAAAAAAACTAAATTGGTTTGCTTTCGTACAATATATATTTGCAGGTGTAGCAAATTAATTTGAATTTTAGAGTTTGTTAAGTTGCTTTTTGCTCACTCGCACTGACCGCATTTGCCACGCATACATACATGCACAGATGTTTGCAACATGATTTCGGCATAAAATTATATTATTCACTGGCACACATAACAACTATGATGACAGCTTTAACTAAAAAGCGAAACAATATTAATTTATGGCAGCATAAAAACAAGTATTTCGCTAAAATATACGCTTTTCGTTACAAAACACAAAAAAAAAAAAAAAAATTTAGAAAAGTATACCGGGCAAAGCTCTCTGGAGTTCATTTCAAAAACTTTTTAATATCCGTTGCGAACATTTTATTTTATTATTAAAATTTTCAACAGAAAAGAGTGAAGCAGCAGAGGAATATGACAAGAAGCAATGGCAACCTCAGCCAACCACTCTGCCTGTCATACGTTCGCCGTTTCGCAGAAAAGTTTGTTTTGTTTGAGTGGCAAATTTCTAACAATAACTTTTGTGGCGCGCTGTTAAAGAAATTCAAACGCAAACTCAAACTCTAACACAAACTGAAGGATATGAAATCATAAAAAAAAGATTGAGCAAGTGGAAGATGAAAGATAATATGAAAAGGGTAAGCGCCGCGAAGTTGCAATATAAATTTAGCCAACATTGTCTTCGTCTTGAATGAGCTAAGTTTACCGCGAAATCTACAGCTGCAAGAAAAATAATGAAATAGTAGCAATACCTCTAGCGCATTCTTATGGCCGCAAACTGGGCCACAACTGCACTAGCGTGCGGTAGTTAATTTTATTTAGCCCCAATTCTAAGCGCACAAATTAACTTGTTTCAAGAGGAAAACCCGTTATATTTAACGTTGGCCACCTCATTCATCTTGACGCATTGCGAGCTGCGCGCTGCTAAGAAAAATGCCTTAGCTCATCGCCCTTCTATTGCTAGCACTCATCTGCCTACTCTACATCCAGTTTGCAGTCAAGTAAAATGCGCTGCAAAATGCCCAACGCCTGCCTCCCGCCTTCTTCTTCGTCTTCTTCTCCGGCTTTACTCCCTCTCTCTCTTCCACTCTCCTCCCAAACTAACCGAAATGTTTTATTTTAATTATGCGAATTTAGAACGCGCTGGAAACAAAAATTTTTCAATGGCCACCAAAAATGCTGGCAACTTTAATAATACAAATACATATTACTCATTTGCACTGTTGTGCGGGGGGAACTGTGTTCATATGTATGTGTGTATGTATGTATATATATATAAAGAAGAGTGTATTTTGTTGAGGTTTGGCTTTCTTGCCGTCATGTTGTATCATGCGGCTGTTTGGCTGACAAAATCAGAGGATTACTTCCTCCAAAAAGTCCTTCAAGACCTTCATTCCACCATCCTTCCGTTCAGATGCCTGCTACTAGCAAACCAACAGACAAACAATAACGAATAAAGCAACAAAAATCAGTATGAAACGCAGCAAGTGAGGAATGTAAGCATAAACATTGAAGACGCTGCTTACATTGTATGCCAAAGTATTTAGTCGAAAACAACATTCTCGTAAATATTTAGGAACTTCTTAAAGGGTGTGGTTGTATGGACGTTTTAAAGTCTTCGTAGATTTCTTCTTATTCTCCCAGCTAGTGAGCTATGAAAGTTACGCGGGTTGATTGTTTTGCTGCTTTGGTTTTATTTCTAAGCTTTTGTTGCAGGATGCTTTGTTGTTACTGCTGCCGTTGCTGTGTGCTTTGTTTTGTTTTGTGATTTTTGTAAACCACGCAAGGAGAAATGACCGATTAATTCCGACACATTTAACAGTTCTTAGCTTATCTAGTATTTTACAACCCATTTAAGTGGTGATTAGCGCAAAGTGGCTGTGACAGTTGGAGTTTAGTGCATTCGCAGTCGAAATCTTGCTTCACTTGGCCTGACTCTTCGTACATAAAAAAGATAAAAGGGGTTTTCGCCGAATTGCTAAATATTACATTGTTTGAATAGCATATGAATACGTTTATGATGCAAGCGCTTGAAAGCTAGTTAGTGAGTTAGTACGGTAAAGAGTATAGGGAGTCGAAGTCCAGTACGAGATGCGCAAATTTGGGAATTAAAAATGTGTAAAAATTAATTTCATGCTTGAATATATCAGGTTAGATTATGAAATTGCTCATGAGAGGGATGGCCTTGGACAAGAAATCCAATTCGTCTATTATATTGAAAAAAAAAAAACGCGCTAGTAGCGCAGACACACCAAATTTAGCGAAGTTCTCAACCTACTATGCGATACTTTTGGCAGAAAAATGTGAAACACAGATGGCGTTCCAAGCAGTAAGATGGCATTGCTCCTAAGCAACAAAGGTGGGCATTCCCACTATTTAGGACTGGTAACGGCAGGCTAATCACCTACCCTGTCAGAAATCAAAATAGATTAACGAAACCAATGCAAGACACAGTATTGTCGAGGCTACCGAGAGGAGTGAACCAGGAAAAAAAATTGAAAAAATAGAAAAAGAGTGGAGGATTATGAAATATACCGAACAACAACTACTTGCTTCAATAAGAAAGCCGTCAAAATTTGAATCAATTAAGTGTAAATTATTCGTAGAATGCCAACCGCATTACAACCATCATACATTAAAGAAATTCAGAGTGCTATAAAAATCAACTTGTTTAGTTATACAGTCGATTTTCATACGAGCATGAAGTTTAGGTTAGGTTTCTTTGGCAATCGGCTTAGGGTAGCAAAGTCACTTAGACCCTGTATGTCCGTTGTGGTAGCACTGTGTAAAACGGGAACCTTACCATGTAATTTTTATGGAACCCGTTGGACTCTTTTATGAAGCTTAGGATATGTTTTATCTCAACACCAGATAGTTCCGAGAGAGAGTCGAAATGGTATTTTACCAATAATCTTACTCTACTTCTATTTAAAGCTAGACATTTACAGAAGAAGTGTTCTAATATCATTTGGAGCTGCTAGGCATTCCTGAGCAATCTTTGATCTTAGTATAACTGACTCCATTGATTTGATGGCCGCCTGGCTCTTCGAGAACATATTTATCGTAGTGTTTGTTACGGCGTGTATGTTAAGGTACACTGTTACTTCCTTTATGGCTGGGATTTCTGCCTGGTAGACGCTAGAGTAGTCCGGAAGTTGGACAGATAGTTTTAATCCTAATTCTTTATAAAAAACTCCATAGTCTACTTTATTTTCTAACTTTTTTGAGTTTGCCACTTTCTTCTAGACGGGATGCTGGTCTTCAAGAGCCTGTCGAAGGTGGGTTTTGAGAAAGAGTAGTAAATTTTTTGGTTATAACTACTAATAGTAAGCGTGGCCAAACCGCCTTATCTTCCATACGCTATACCCTACCAGATTTAAAGCAAGAAAGTTGACTAGTACCTCGAGCGCTTTATTAGGTGTGGTGCTTAAACCGACGATGATGCATAAAAATGCAATTCTTTGGACTGTGCGCAGCAGTTTCGTATAACTTGCCTTTTGAGGTGATGGTCACCAAACAAGTATTCTATATAGTAAAATGGGCCAAACTACCGTAGTGTAAAGCCAGTGAGTGCGTGTTGCGAAATGTTAATCCCCATTTGATTCAGGCATGTGTGCGATGCAATGTTGTGCCTTTTGAACGCTTTTCTCAACATTGATTTTCACGTAAGTTTCCTGTCTAATATAAGTCCTAATGTATGCTAATGAGTGTTAAAGACCATTCTCCTTCAAAGGAGTCTCCACACCCTTGAAAATTAGCGGGAAGACTGTGGGCAGTCTGTGTTTCCTTGTAAAGAGATTTAGTTCCGTTTTTGCGGGGCTTATACCGGCTCCCCTACTCTCTGTTCAGTTACTCAGCGTGACCACATTAGAGCGCAGAATATCCATAAGCGGGCTGGGATACTTTTCTTTAACCGAAAATCGTCAGCGTAAGCTGTGACATGGCATGAAACTATGGACATTTTTTGTCAAGGTATCGCTCTTGCAGCAACGTTGCATTTTAATGGTATATCAAATAATATGTTTGCAAAACAAACATAAGAATATAAGTATTAGGGTTGGCTAGGTGAAGTGGCTGTCCTTCGACGCTCCTGGGCCATGCAACCGCATAGAAGGTGTTCAACTGTCTCTTCCTCTTATATACAAGGTGGCGCAAAAGTAACCTTGCGATGTTTTTTGGCTGTAATTTAAAAAAAAAAAATGAAGAACTTTGATTCTTCTGGTGGATTATTTTTATTTGGTCTTTTAATTTTTTTTACATCAAGTCGAGAATATGATGTCATGTAAATGGCCGCCGCCACAGTTGATTGTCATTTGAGCCCTTTTTATGGCATTTTCCATCACTATGGCCAAAACTTCCGGCGATAGGTCCTCACATTCTTGACGGATATTGTCTTTAATAGCTGCAAGAGTCTGAGGCTTGTTGACATAAACCTGCGACTTCAAAAAGCCCCACAAAAAGAAGTCTGGAGTGGTAAAATCAGGCGATCTTGCTGGCCAGTGCAAATCGCCAAAACGGGAGATTAGGTGCTCGGGAAAGGCATCCTTCAGCATATCGGTTGTGGCACGTGCAGTGTGTGCCGTTGCCCCGCCCTGTTGGAACCACATGTTTTCCAATCCCAATTCATCAAGTTGCGGTAAAAAGAACTCGTTGACCATTACTCTGTAGCGCTCGCCATTCACGTTGAAACAAACAACTTCACCTGTGGGAAGCGAACCGTCAGCAGTTTTCACCGTCGGTAAGGCAAACGTAGATTAGGTTATAAATTATAAGAAATATTATTTTGTAAAGTAGTGCTAAGTGAATAGTGAATAAAGGAGCACGGCTCCCGAAAAATATATTTTTTTAAATTTCTCAATTACGAGAAAGTTAACTTATATACTGACCCCATTTTCATTACTTATTACACCGTTTTCTCAATCCTCTCTGTATGGAAAATGGATTGTTTAAAGCCTGTCTTGGTATGCATTCAACGAGTCACTATTATAAGTGCTACAGGCTTGTTAAATTGTTTAAGTAAGCATCCTAGGCGCTGAAATCGACCCGTTGAGGCATCCTTTAATTGGTCTTTCGCGGAGGTTCTTGTTCTCGGAACATGTTGACTGGCTTGCCAGCGGGCACATCAGCGGAACTCCAATATGGAGTTAACAATGAGGCATGATAGATACCCAAAGGGTGGCAGTAATTCCTTGCTTTTTAATGATGAAAAAGGCTTCTCGCTACGAGGAATGAAGTCACACCTTTGGCAGGGCTGCTCAAGAAGTAGGTGATGGTTAGATCCTTCGAGCCGATTTCTAGGCTTTCTTGCTAACGTCGTGGTGGATTGGTCATTGTTGTTGTAGTTAATGGACCTTCTTCGAGAGTTGCTCCCTTTATTGAAGTAAATATCTACAGTATGGCCACGTAGCACATGGGCTGGAAAGTCCCTGGTCTAATAAAAGGAACAAATGTTTTTTGTTCAAAATTAGCTTTATTCAACGTAATTTTCATCATTCTAGCGCAGGCTCTAATATTATATTTCAATACGACTTTTGTACAACGATTTATCTTTTGCCTCAAAATAGGCCTCAGTTTCAGTGATAACCTCTTAATTCAAGCGAAACTCTGACCGGCGAGCATTTTTTTAGGTTTGCCATTGTTTCGACTAACTTGTGACACGGTGAGCTCACGGTGCAATGAGTAAACGCGACACCCATTTTGAACAGATTATTTCTATAGTCAAACCCTCATGCAATATAAAGCCAACTTGCTGTTTTGATATTCTTATGATGTCAGCTAACTCACTTTACTTCACTTTTTGATCATTCAAAACGATTTTGTGGATTTGTTGTGATATTTTCTGGTTCTAGCGCCTCATTTGGATGTCCACTGCGTTGTGCATCATCGGTGTCTTTACGACTGCATTTGAAGTAAACGAAACATCGTTTTATTGTTGTTTCTGATGGAGCGCAGTCCTCATAACACTTTTCATGGCATTGCCTTGCTTGAACGGTAATTTTTCCCATCAAGAAATTGTGTAAAATTAAAAAACGAAATTCTTTTTGATCCATTGTTTCGAAAGTAGCAATAACACAATAAGCACAATAACTCATGAACTAATGAATAGAATATCATGAAATTTCATCAGCTGTCTTTTTAATGTTAATACTAACTGAAAAAGAGGGAATCCAATAAAGCTAGTGAAACCTATGAGCTAGGCCCGGGACTTTTCGGCCCATGTGTTAGTCTGCAAATGAGTACCTTTTTGCCCCTTACACAGATACATGTTTTTTTTTTTAATTTCCGCTAGCAACGCTTGTTTTTGCCTCTGCGTCGAATAAGTCTTCACCTTTCATACCAAACATCGCAATATCGACCGGTGGAATAGATCTGCCAACGATAGTGGTGGATATACAGTTACGACATTGAGGACTCTACTATTCCCACAGCATTTTGAGGCGAGCGGTGGTCTAGAAATTTTTGAATTTTTCCATATTTCGAAAGTATAGTATCTTGAGAATATACTGTGAAATTTGCATGTGGGAATTCCCAATATTATAGCTTCTATAGCCCATTAAACCAAACTACGTAGAGAGCGGTTCGCGCGCTCCTGTAGCTCAAACTTTAATTCAACATCGTCCAGGTCCAATTTTTCAGGAGGGTCAACTCCAGTGCCATTTTTATAATTATTTAAATTAAAAAACTCTTTTTTTTCCATTTCCAGTAAGAAAAAAAAACCTTAAAAAATTTAAATATCGTTTTTCATTTTTTTAATTGTAAAAAAAAAATTCTTGAAAATACCCCTTAAGCAATTTGCACTTTACACTCTAGGTGCGTCGCAGCCAAAATATCACAAAGACATTTTTTTTCAACAATTTTGAGCAAAACTAATATACAATTTTTTCCAAACAGAATTGTTTTTGGAAAAGATATTTTATCCTAAAAAATTAAAAGTAAAACTAAAAATAAATCTGAAAATATTAATTTGACAATAAAAATTTATTTTCGACAATTTCTAATTAAAACTAAAATTTTTTCCATTTCGAATTTTTTTTTTACAGTATATTTTATCCTAAAAAAGTAAATCTCAAATTATTAATCTGCTAAACATTTCTTTTTTCAACAATTTCGAATAAAAATACAATTTTTTTCAAAATTTTTTCATAAAGTATATTTTATGCTAAGAAACAAAAGAAAAAGTAAATCTGATAATATTAATCTGACAAAATATTTTCTTTTCAACAATTTCGAATAAAAACTAAAATTTTTTCGAAACGGAATTTTTTTTTAAAGGATATTTTATAATATATTTATTAAAAATAAAACTAAAAATAAATCTGAAACTAATAACTTAACAAAAAAAGTTTTTTCAACAATTCTGAATAAAAACTAAAAATTTTTTCCAAACAGAATTTTTATTGAAAATTATATTTTATACTAAAAAATAAAAATAAAATTAAACATAAATTTGAAATTATTAATTTGACAAACAAATTTTATTTCCAACAATTTCGAATAAAAACTGAATTTTTTTCAAACAGAATTTTTTTTCTATCCTAAGAAATTAAAAATAAAAAAAAGTAAATCTGAAATTATTAATTATTAATAATAAAATTTCTTTTCTCAACAATTTCGAATAAAATCTAAAATATTTTCCAAACAGATTTTTTTTTCAAATAACATTTTTTCCTAAAACATTAAAAATAAAACGAAAAATAAATCTGAAAATTATTAATATGTTTTTTTTTTTGTAATTTTTTCAGTTGACTTCTTAATATGCAAAAGCCTACAAGTAAACAAAATTTCGGAAAAGTTAACGATAACGCCCAATATATTTGGATCACTTAACATAAAAACGCGCATGAATAAAAATGGAGGTTGGCACTTCGATTTTAATATTATATATATAGTATTGTGCTCATTCAATTAACTTAGAACAAGAATATGAAGAAAATTGGATCAACTCATGACATATCATCAACCTACCCGAATGAGTGCAATGCCCCTATGGACAGCCAAGAGAGGTTTGCTGTGTCTTTGGTGGGAATGAAAGGGAAATATTCAGTTTCAGCTACTTGCGCCAATTCGAAGCACCTTCTGTTCACAGCCAAAAAGATTGAAGCCGACGATTGATCAAAAGCAGATAGAATTGCCGAATGGAAAAGATGTTGTGTTTCATCAAGGCAACGAAAGGTCGTACATTTCTTTAAGGATGCGCCAAAAACCTTTTTCTTTATAATTTATTTGCATTCAGCCTATAGCCAAGATCTGCCCTCTCAGGAGACTTATGATGATAAATTAGTCGGGGGTGAGAAATTTTTTCATTTTCGGAAAGTTATAGAATTTCCTTCAAAATGGACAAAACTTATCGAACAAAGCGACGCTTATTGGATGTTCAAAATTAGTATAATTCTGATTCGAAATGCAACGAAAAATTGCGAAGAACATTTTTTAAATTTACTTTTAATTCATATTTGCTTTCCAATCACTGTTAGCGTTGGTACCCGCTAACAATTGTGCGTCCGAACACAGCATAACTGTTTATTATTAGATTTTTAACCACTAGGGTAATCTGCTCGTTTCTCTTATTTCCACATTTAAGCGGCAATAATAAATAAATCTTCACATTCAAAACCAACCAAATTCAGTATCAATTATAAAATACATTCATTTATGCACCAAATCCAAATTTATGAATTTGATTTGAACGCGTTTAAAAGTTATTTATTCATTTGCATTTGGAAACATTTTCGACCACCAACCACCCAAAAAACCAACATCTCACATAAATTCCTAGAACAAACTCAACGCTAACTACCAAACACATTAACTCCTACATACATACACACGTACTTATGTATTGTTTGCATGCGAATATAATCACAAGGATATTTATTCGTCCAGTGTAAGTGCTCGGGGAAGGATAACTGCTAACAAACAGCAACAGAATAAACAATCCAATTAAATTTGATCCCCAAATAAAACCACAGGGATCTGCACTACGGCAAATGCAAAATGAAAAGACAAACAGAGAATAGGGAATAGAGAAATTGAAACATTTTTACTTACATTTCGTGCAAATGGAATAAAAAATTGAGCGATGCACTAATCCACAGTCATTATTTTCGTTTCTTTCAGCCAAAATTTATAAGGGCCCCACGGACCAGTTGACAATACGCACCCACGCCGGCAAAGCCTAGGTGACTTCACTCCGGTCTGCGCCTGGTTGCTGTGTATTTGCACAGAGGTAGGCACTTCTAGGACGAACGAGTATCCGCACCAATGGATTCTTATAATTATTCGTTTGTTTAGCCTTCGCATCTTTTTCTCTTCTCACTCCTTTTTTGATCACTCGGTGCCTCCAGTCTAAGTCTGTTCGTATTTCAGTTGTTGTTGTTTATGTGGTCGCATTGTAAATTACAGTTGTGTATTTGGCTTTCAAAATTAAAATTTAAATTTTCTCAATTTTTTTTTCGCACACTTTGTGTTGATTGCGTGCCTGTTCCACTGTGGTGGGCGTGACAGTCAGTCGCTCGCTAGTTGCAGCTCATGAAGTTAACCGACGCGTTGGTAATTTTCTGCTTTTTCACATTTAAACCGTATAAACATTTGAAATTGAGTAGTTTTTTTTTTGTCTTCTGTACTTTTTGGGGTATCTCAGCTGTAGTAAATGAAAACAATTAAAATTAGTTGCTTGACTTGAAAACAAACGAGGCTGAAGCACATTTCTTTTTCCAGTTTGTTTGGCTTAGAAGTATTTACGCAGACCTACTCTTTTTCGTTTGAATTAATTACATACATCAGCAAAATGTATGGCTTTGATGAAAAGCAAGAAGGAGAGTGGGTGAGACAGAGAGAGAGAGAGGGAATGAGAATGAGAGGGTGTGAGAAATTAAAATATCTAAGATAAATGATAACAAATTTACAAGAATGATAGAACATAAAATTATGCAGATTTAAGTAAAATATTGAGAGTAATTTTGAAGTAATGAAATTTTCGAGTAGCTAAGGAAGAGAACTGAGAGAAAAGTGTCAAAAACAATCAAATTTTTCAGCAAAAGTAAGAAGTTAAATAGGTTAATGTACGAGGGGTGTCTTTTATACGTCGGGATTTGGCAACCCTGGTGTTGCAATCTGCCAACTGACAGCTGCACCGCTAAGCTTGACATTTTTTGGATTTTTTCTGAATACGTGAACGTTTTGAAATACCAGCGCTATTTGTGTTGTTTACAGTAACTTAAAAGATTCATCTCGGTCCAAAAATGGAACTAAATCGTGAACATTTTCGTGCGATTATTTTTTACAACTTTCGACGTGGATTAACTCAGCAATTTTTTGGCGATGAAGCTCCATCAAGGACCAGTGTTTATCGATGGTATGGTGAATTCAATCGTGGTCGTAGTTCACTCCAAGACGAATTTCGTGAAGGTCTTCCAAAATCAGTTGTTGTTCCGAAAACCATTGATGCTGTGCGCGAACTGATATTGCAAGATCATCATGTGACCTATCGTGAGATTGAGACAATCTTAGGCATTAGTGGGACCAGCATACATTCAATATTGCATAAACATTTGACTGTCAAAAGAATTTGTTCGCGTTGGATCCCACACAATTTGTCAATCGCTCAAAAAAAGGCTCGTGTCGATTGGTCGAAGGAAATGCTCAAAAAATACGATCGCGGGGCTTCGAAACACGTCTATGACATCGTGACAGGTGATAAATCATGGATTTACGCGTATGAGCCCGAAAGTAAACAGCAGTCGACTGTATGGGTGTTTCAAGATGAGCCAAATCCAACAAAAGTTGTTCACGCACGAAGCACTTCCAAGCAAATGGTCACCTGTTTTTTCGGAAAAACTGGATATGTCGCAACCGTACCACTAGAACAACGCAGAACAGTAAATTCTGAGTAGTACACAACCATTTGTTTGCCAGTTGTCTTCCAAGAAATTAGGAAAACCAATCGCCAAAGACGGATCACTCTTCACCAGGACAATGCGAGCTCTCACACATCGGCTCAAACAACTGCATTTTTGAGCACCCAAAACATCGAATTAATGGGTCATCCGCCGTATAGTCCTGACTTGGCACCGAATGACTTCTTTTTATTCCCGTACGTAAAAAACAAACTGAGAGGTCAACGTTTTTCGACACCTGAAGAAGCGGTTGCGGCATTCAGAATGCATCTTTTGGAGGTACCTCATTCAGAGTGGCGAAAGTGCTTCGTCAATTGGTTCAAACGCATGCAAAAGTGTATAGATCTTCATGGAGAATATTTTGAAAAACGATAAAGTGATTTTCGATGATTAAAATTTGTTTTTGTTCTCTAATCCCGACATATAAAAGGCACCCCTCGTACAAATTTAAAGGGAATACAAAGAAGTGCGTAGCATGTAAGCGAAAAAAAGTATAGAAACGTCTAAAACGGCGTCAGCTAAGCAGCTGATTCTCTCAAATTCACCGAAAACCACTTGTAGAAAGGAAAAGTCATGATACATATATATATATATACATATATACAGTGGCCGACAGAAGTCACATACACCGCTCCCTTTCGTGGTTTACAAAGTACAAATACTTTGCTTAAAAATGTGTTTATGCAATTTCATTTGAAATAATCAGTTGACGTTAGAAATTTAGTTATTCAGCTTAGGAAAGAAAAAAAATCATATGGCGAAATTTCAAAAATCTTAAACCTAAGTCGTGCAACAGTTCAGATCATTGTAAATAACTTTAAAAATAGTGGTTCAACCGAAAATAAGCCGCGCAGTGGCCGCCCGAGCAAACTATCTCGCAGAGACGTCAGCTTGATTCTAAAAGAAGTGGACTAAAATCCAAAAGTTTCTGCTCCGAAATTGGCCGAGAATATAGCAAGCTCATCCAACAAGTGTGTTCATCCCAGAACAATTCAAAGAGCTCTGAACAAAAACGGCTTTCATGGTAGAACACCACGAAAAAACCTCTTACAGGTATTTCTGAAAAAAACCGTAAACTTCGCCTGGAGTTTGCCAAAGCACACAGGGAAAAGGGGATGGATTTTTGGCAAAAAGTTTTTTTTACAGATGAAAGTTTAATATATTCGGTAGCGATGGAAGAGCAAAAGTGTGGAGGAAAAAAAATACTGCACTGAGTCCCAAGAATGTGGTATCAACAGTGAAGCATGGTGGCGGCAATGTAATGGTTTGGGGAGCTGTTGCTGCATCTGTAGTAGGAAAATTACTATTTATTGAAGGTAATATGGATCGCTATATATACAAATCACTATTGGAAGTCAATCTGAAATCTTTAGTGGATGATTTGGAGCTTGGCCCAGGTTGGGTCTTTCCACAGGATAACGACCCAAAGCACACAGCACACAGCACACATCATGAAGGATTGGCTGCTTTACCATGCTCATAGGCAATTAAATACACCACCATAAAGCCCATATTTGAATATTATTGCACATATCTGGGAAATTTTAGATCAAAAATTAAAAAAAATCCGGTTTCAAGGGCTTCAGTACTCAAAGAACGCGAATAGAAGATTGAAACTATATAACTTCTGCAGAGTTAACAAAATTTAGTCACCTCAATGCCACGACGGCTTCAAACTCTAATTGATGCTAATGGTGGACCAACTAAATACTAAGAAGCAATATTACTTAGAGTTAAGTGAATTTTTCACACAAGAGTAAGATATTTGTGTACTGTATGTATGTAGACTTTTGTTAACATTGGTTTTAGGTTTTTTTGCTATAGCTTTGCTATTTTATGTTAATGTGTGGATTTTTTTAAGTTTATAATGATTAGAAAAAGCTTTCTAATAAAACTGTGTAAACACAGTTTTCACTAAAGTTTTTCAACTTTCAATCCAGTGGAAATGGGGGGTGTATGTAGACTTCTGTCGGTCACTGTATATTGGGTATGGGAATAAGTTTCCGTCCTTTCTTAGTCAAAGTTGCGAATTAACAGTTAAATAATTAAATAAAACATTATATAATGTGAAGTATGTGCCATTGGAAGCTACAACTTTACTCCATTTTTCAGGCAGCATACGTATTCCTCTGTCGAAAAATGCGTGTTCTTTTGACTTCATCCATGTATTGAGCCATCGCCATCTCGTAAGAAGTGAACCGCTCTCCAATAACGGCTGACTGCATTGATGGGAACGGATGGTAGTCCGAAGATGCAATGTCTGGGAAATATAGCGGGTGGAGCAAGATTTCCCAATTCAATCCCTTTAAATATTTATGGACCGATTTAGCAACGTGTGGCCTGGCGTTGTCATGCAACAAAATCAGTTTGTCATGCCTACTGTCCCATTCCGACCGTTTTTCTTTGAGAGATCGATTCAAACGTATTAGTTGCAGTCGGCAACAATCGCAAGAGATAGTTTCAGATGGTTTAAGGAGTTCATAATAGATGACACCCTTCTGATCCCACCAGAGGAACCATGAATATTTTTTTTCGCTGTCGATGGATCTGGTTCACATGGCAGGCTTCAACACTTTCGACGCTTAGAGTTATCATAATATATCGATTTTTCATCGTCAGTGACGATGCGATGCAGAAAATCTTTTCTTTTCAAGAAGCATCTCACACGTCACCAAACGTCTCTCGATATCCCTCACCCAGTTATCTGCTTTCTGGACCATTCCCATCGCGTGCTCACGTTTACCAACGGTTGATCCATCAAAATGCAACTCTTTAGACATATCATCAAGGATTCGAGGGTTCGACATGCGTTTTCATCCAATAATTGTTGTAGTTGAGTATCTTCGATTTTTTTCTGTGCCCCTCACGATCTTTACCACTCACGTCGAAATTTACACTTTGGAGTTTGAAGTTATATTTGATGGAGAGTGATTACCGTAAATGATGATCAATATATGACTCATTTCAGCTGTACTTTTCTTTAAAAGTTAATAATGCAGCATGACTTCCCGCAAATGCTGTTTTTTCTGGACGAACGTAGACATGTCAGATCGTAAACGTCAGATAAAAAGGGATCTTTACGCTTCAAACGAATGCCAACTACTGTGATCGAGACTTCACATATACTTAGACCTTCAAATCACAAGTATATTACTAAAGCGAGCACAAAAGTAGTATCAACAGCGACACCTCACACCACGAGGGCGGAAACTTATTCCCATACCCATACCCATTATAAAATTGGCGCTTATACCTTAACCCTTAGCTTCTCCTCCTATTTGTGGTTTGTCTCTTAATGTTCTTCCACAAAGTAAGGGACCTACAGTTTTATGTATAAAGAAATGTAAGCAACGCTCTAAAATGACGTCAGCTAAACAGCTGAATTCACCAAATTCACTGAAAACCAAATATTGAAGTGAAAAGTTCGGTTAGGTTAATGGCAACATTGAAATACAATAGGAATAAGAGAGTGGTTTGTAGAAAGGACGTAAGCACTGCTCTAAAATGACATCAGCCCAACAGCTGATTTCTTCAAATTCACTGAAATACAAGTATTAAAATGAAAAGTTAGGTTAGGTTGATGTAAACCTTGAATTGAAATAGAAACAAAAGTTGTTTGTGAAAAGAATCTGTACAAACCCCTAGAATGACTTGAGGTTAATAGCTGATTCTTTCAAATTCACTGAGAACCGAATAGCGGTAACGTCATGTGCGGTGCCTTCTGTATTCCACAACTGAGTTAGATATGCAGCACCAAAAATCAAACCCAGAATGGGGATCTTTGTATCCGTCGAACTTTTTGAGCAACTATATTAAGATGAAACAAATATTCCAATTTATTTTTAATGCGTTTCTCAACTTCCTAATGACCACCGTAGCCGAATGGGCTGGTACGTGACTACCATTCGGAATTCCGAGAGAACGAACCTAATCTCGGTGAAAGACCAAAATGAAGAAAAAGCTTTTTCTTTTCTTTTTTGTCGCTCCTCGGCAGGCAATGGCAAACCTCCGAGTGTATTTCTGCCATGAAAAATCCCTTACAAATATTTGCCATTCGGAGTCTGCTTGAATCTGTGGGTACCTCCATTTGTGGAACAACATCAAGGCGCTGGACACAAATAGGAGAGTGTACGCGCCAATTAAATTTCCAATTTAAATTTTGTACGCACTTTTACGGCTATTAAAATATTAAAATGGCAAATTTTTAGGAAAACCTCTGCGCGGCTAAAAGTATATCTGAATCTAGGGGAAATGGTTTTAAAATTCTTAGAGAGGTATTCGTGGAACTAATCAAGGTATGGAGTGTCTCATAATAACATTTTGACAACTTTATCTTCTGATGAGTCTACGTGGAGGTGTCGCCTTTGACTGTCCGCACTGCGGACTCTGAAGAGGTCTTGTGATTGAAGAACGCTGGACCCGGGTGTTCAATTAGAGAATATTTGACAGTTTCTTTATTGTCTACCAAGCGGCAGCTGTGGTTGGCTCTGTGAACCGGGTATTTTTTTAAGAGTTTGATAATTGAAAATGATAACATTAAACATAAATATTGTTGAAATGCTTTTTTTTATTATAATCGGGTAGATAATTTCATAGCATTTATTTTTTAGATATGATATCCGGCATATGCCCGCCGTGACTGCGAGCTACTTACTTAATTCAATTAGTCCAATTTTTGACTACTTTTTCCAATAAACCTGCCATATGGCGTCTCTGGTGGTTTGAATATTGCAATAAGTCGATTGTTAGGCGCGCTGAAAGGCAAGTTGCGTTGTCTTGTTGGAACCAAATGTCGTCGATTTTTAGCCGATTAATTTTTGGGGTCAGCATGGCTCGATAGCGCTCACCATTCACTTGCTGCCGTTACGCTTCTTTCGTATTTGAAATCTTTTTTCTTAAATTAAAAAACGAAATTGGAGATTGGATGCCACACAACTAAAATAATAACCGATAAATTGGATACTATTGTATATTAAATAATCTTTTTTTATTTTCTTTCGGATATTAATTGGCAGCCTAACAGCTACGCTTAAACCTCGCAGCTGATATATTCAAGCACGTGGCATTACACATTTTTGCTTGGCCTGCTTGGTGTTACAACCAGAGCCAGCCGAGGCAATACTCACTTTAACTTCACATTTAATCGGAAAATTTATTCTTTATATTAAAGCAAATATCATTGAAATACATGAAAGCGTATTTTTAAAAGGCTTTTAAAATGAACCCAACCGCTAGTCTCCCTCGACTATAAAGTTTCTTCATATTTATTTTTCTTGGCTATCTTGTAAGATGGAAATATTTGCCGAGATTGTAAATTATTTTATTATTTTAACTATTTTCAAAGTCTGAGCTTCTTATCATTAATTACTTGCTGCGTAAAAGAAAATAAAATAATATGCAAATTTTTATCGCAGTCATTAACACTTTTGCTTAAATCATTGCCATGCGTTGCCTTGATTTGAATGGGCAAGTAAAATTTAGTTGTTTGTATGCTAATTCGGTAAAGATAGTTATGAGGAGGGTGCGTAGTACGTCAGATATAAAGTGATTGCATATTTAATTGATAAAAATATGACTAAGAATAAGGAGTAAAAATAAATCACAATTTAAAGTTCACAGCCCGTTACTTATATTCGTTCTAAAGTGAGTAAAAATATAAGAAATGTATCAATTTGGAAGACGCAGGGGTATTTGCGATGGGTTTCTGTTGTATTTAACAAATTTCGACTTATTTTCCATAAAACACCACAAGCTTTTTAGCGCTTTTTATCAAACATTACAACGAACTGGATAGGAGAATTAGTGTTTATGTTAAAAATAAAACTTTTTCGGTGTTTTAATTAAGGCCTAGAAAATATCTTCCAAAAACATTTACTAGCATGTAAAAAAATATTCAGATTGATCAAAAATTGGATCTTCTAGCCATTTTTTGAACAAAAATTGTCGAAAATTCCCTGGGTGTGTTATAGTAATTACCCCCTTAAATGAACGGTGAGTCGAGTCATGAGTGAAACTGAAGAAATTACCTTTCACGATCTTGCATTTCAATATGATTTGCCACTCAACCCATCACAAAATCGATCGTCCACTTCAGTATGATTTGCCACTCAACCCACTTAATCCATCACAAAATCAAGCTTTTATTGCTTAATCGTATTTTTTTTCCTTGTTCACTCCTCTCGGTAGCATAGGGCCTTGACAAGACTCAGTCTTGCGTTGGCTTTGTAAATCTATTTCGATTTCTGCCAGGGTAGGTGATTAGCCTGCCTTTACCTAAGTAGTGGGAATGCCCACCTGTCGTTGCTTAGGAACACCACCTTATTACTGCTAGGACCGCCATCTGTGTTTCACATTTTTCTGCCAGAAGGATCGTACAAATGGTTGAGGGCTTCGCTAAAGGGGTGTCTGCGCTATTACCGCGATCGCCCGCTACCTCTTGCTGGCGTCACTGATGCAATGCCACTAATTTTGCTTGTTTTAGAAGTCACAATGCAAATAATGCCCTTACTATTGTGTGGGAGTAAGGATGGAAAGGATAAGTTTTGAGGTTGAGGAATGATTTTTTTTTGTTTTTAGAAACAGGGAAAGTAGGTAAATTTGGAAAAGAACGAGGACCATGCTTTACGTGGGATTCGAATCCACAACCTCTGGGATGGCAGGCTAGTGCATTTGTGCTAGACTACCGAGGCCTAGTTGCATTATCATTAATCATTTTATTAAATTTTTTATTCAGACTTTTTAAGCTTAAGAGAATTAAATAGAATAATTGGAGTTTTACACTTAGACCTTAAGCCGTTTTGTGCCCTCTACTCTTTAGAATACGTCATCCAACCCCAGATGTCTAAGTAAATATAAGATGGAGTTGGATTGGGCTAAGTGTATGTGCCTTTCTATTTCTTTCTATCTATTCCTTCTTTTTGCTATGGCGTCGCACTCATCATTCGAGTCAGTGATCTGCGATAATGCCAGTGAGCTCTCTTACATTGTCCTGAATCTCTTTTGATTACATCCACCCAGTAAGATTTTAGACTGGATTAGCCTATTGCTTGGTGTCAGTTTATATGTTTTAGGCTTAGATCCTCGCTTTTAAGCTCCTTCTGGAAGGTATATTGACCAATGTAGCTTTGATCCTATTACCAAAGAGCCTTTCTAGCCAATGCAATAGCCTCATTTGCACGTATTCTCATATGCCCTGGGACCGATATGAGCTTGTTGCCACTGTCCTAATAAAGTGAGTTTTTCTATGCACTCAACAACTAGTGAGTACTTAACTTCAAAGATATGGTTTTGAGTGCCACCTGACTGTAAATTCGTCGGGAGCTTTCGTTCTAAATTGATTACTGCACATAGCTAGATGGCTTACACTTCCGCTTGGAAAATGCTGGGAAAGCTACCGATTCAAGCCGCTACGCCTTTCGGTGTCTTCAAGGAATATGTGTAGAGTACAATTTTGGCGTTTCCTTTCAACGAGTAAGGGGCACTCCCTCTGATTTGCTTCAATTCTGAACCTGGTTTAAGCTTAAACTCTTCTACTATTTCAGGTCATTCACTACGCTTAGTAGCATAAGGCCTCGACTAGGTTCTTCCATCGTACACGGTGCTGGGCTAATGTGTTTGCGCCGTCCCGTAAAATTTCGGCATCTGCTAGCTCGCGCAACATCGACCTTGTCTAAGTATTCTTCGGTCAACCGCAATCTTTGCTCCCTTTCGGGTTCCAGTCCAGTGCCATTCTCATGATGCTATCTGGTGAATTTCTAGGCCTGTGACCTAACCATCGCCACTCTCTGTGTTTCATTTCCCATAGAATTTTTCGCAATTTTTAAAAGCACTGAAAATAAACCACAGACACTTGGGAAAGTAAGAGATTAAAATATTTCATTATTCATATTTCTTGAAAAAAAAAAAATCAACTGATATAGAACTCCAGACCATTTTTAATTTACTAAGAGCACGCCCCATTGCGGCATTACATGCAGTGATTAATATACGTAGTATTTTTTGGAGTACGCGCTAGCACGGAAAAATGCAGAAAGGATTTTGAGGAAACTTTAAGACACCTTCTGTGCGTTTGTCTGGCATTATTAAATATGCCTTTAAATGCCTGAGTGCCCCACTATTTGAGGGTCCGGAAGACGTCTCAAAATCGGATCTCCCAGCCCCGCTTAGATTCGCCAAAAGCGTTGACATCCCACATGATGTTCACTTTTAGTATTCATAGAGGTCGGTCTCTATCTGGTATCGCTAGGGACCAAAAGGTCTATGCGTGGCTTAATGCCAACCAGGTGGGCCAAATTAAGGAGTACAATCTAAAGAGCCACTGAAAACATGAAACAAAAAGTACAGTTCTCCTAGCATCTGAGGCCTTAAGGTTTATTAGAAGCAGGCAAGAGTTTGAGAAGGCCTCGGCTCAGAAATGTATGTATATGGATCAGAGAGCTATGCACACCTCCGATAGAGAAATATATTGAAAATACACTGGAAAAATTATGCCAAGATCTTTTGTACCGAGTCAAGAAAACATTCTGAATTTTTGCTAAAGTGGTTTTGAAGCATTTCGTAATATTCAAATAAAGGTGGTTCTTAATATCCTCTGGTGGAAGGAGGCTTGGTTGCTTACTTCTGTAATTACTGTAAAGGACGTAAATATCTATTCCGACAGCTAAGCGGCAATAAGGGCATTGGGTTCGTTGTTTGTGCGTTCGAAATTAGTCGGGGAACTCCTCACTTCTCTCTCGATTGCATCCGAATACTTCGATATACGGCTCATTTGGGTTCCTAGTCACAGCGGCATAGAGAGAAACTGCTGAGTTGTGAAGCTGGGTACACAGGGGATGCTGTATACGGTTTAACCGCAAAATAATAGGATTGGGGTTCCCTTGAGAACCTCCGGTCTGTTTTTGGAAAGACGGGCGTCCATTCAGCGAACGTTGGGCTTCTAAAGCTAACAAAGCCGCAGCCCTTAAATTTGGTAGGTATCCTTACCGGACACGATTCGTTAAGTGTCCATACGTTGAGAAGTGTTCGTTAAGTGTTCAGCAGAAGCTGCGGGTATTGCGGGTTTAAATATCATACCGTAGGTGAAATTTGTCAGTAGCTTGAAGTGGTTAATACGAACGCAAATAGCCACTATTGGTCGGCTTCCTCTAATCTAAAGTCCCTTCTTCCTTTTTCCACCTGTATGGTTCTTTTCATTCTCCTTTCCGAACCATCATCTGCATAGATTAAAAAAAAAACAACTACATACATCGTTAATAAGCATAACAAATAGTAAAGAACCTAAAATATTTCCCTGAGGAAACTCGAAAGAAGCCAAGAAAAGTTAGGAAGGTGTGCTGTCAATGGTGGCAACGCATCGCTTGTTAAAGAAATGAAATCCAAAGCAAGCTAATTTACTAACAAAGTTAGAAGAAGACACGTTATCAAAAGTTTTTGAAAAATCTGTATACAGGGTGCGCCATTTTGTATGCCGGTATGTAAATGCTGAGTAACTTTGGCATTTACCAATCGACCTCAACATTCATGTTTTCGATACGTCAATTCAGTATAATTTCAACCATGAATCGCTTTACGCCGAAACGACGCGCTGAAATAGTGACGCTATGCATCGACAGTAGTCGTTCTATTGTTCTAAATCAACGCCCATATCGCAAAAAGTATCGCGGCAAATAGGCACCGTCACGGGACAATAGGAGATCGTCAAGACATCGTTCATCAACGACCAAGACGTTCCAATGAACTTGTTGAAGCAGTGAGGGAGAGCGTTGCCCAGGAGCCAACAGTGTCGTGTCGTCATCGGAATACTGCCAAACAGTCGCTCGAATGGTTGACACTGAACCCAATTTTTGGAAGCAAATTCTAATGACTGACGAGACACATTTTAACCTCTTTGGCAGCGTGAATAAAAAAAATTGCCGCATTTGGGGAACTGAGAATCCACACGAGATCCATGAAATGCCACTGCATGACCGGAAAGTAACTGTTTGGGCCGGCATTTGCGACAAAACCATATTTTGACCGATCAAACGAAACGGTCGATGGAAACCGATATCGATGGATGTTGGCTCATTATGTCTGCTCGCAAATGGCTGAGAAATATTTAGACGGTTACTGGTTTCAACAAGACGGTGCGCCATGCCATACTGCGAATGCAACAATTGAATTTCTGCAACGAAAATTCCCGGGAGGTATAGTGTCAAAAAGAGGCGACATCGACTGACCCCAGATCACCTGACTAAACCCCCGTGGACTTCTTTTTGTGGGGTTATCTGAAAAGTAAGGTTTACGCCAACAAAGCGCAGACTATCGATCAGCTTAAGGCTAACATTCGTGCCGAAATCGACGCTATAAAACCCGAAATGCTTGACAAGGTAATGTCAAAGGCAGAGAAAAGATCGCAGTTTGTGATTGCTAATAAAGGTGGCCACTTGATTGATATTGTATTCAAAAACTATGTAGTTTCAATCAATTGTTAATAACCAAACCAAATAAAATTACCTCACTTATACTAATCAGTTATTTTTTTTCAAAGTTATTCAATGCTTTTATACTGACATAAAATATGGCGCACCCTATATATACAGTAGGGCGGGTCGATTTAAAAATCGCTCATTACTCTGTGAAAATCGTATTCTAGGGATCAAAATAAGAAACTTTGCCGAAGGAACCATGCCTCTAAAACGAATTCTGATGCCCCCCCAATTTGGGTCGAACGAAAAATCCCACTTTGACCCATTTAGAGTGCTCCAAGCGAGTCCAAATGTATGACCGACCGCCACTAACTTTGGACGGCCGATCAACCCATGCCAGTGGCACACCCCCTGGAACTCCCCTGGGGGGTTCCCCATACAATCATTTCAAAATATCACCATTTTTGGCGTTTACATGAGAAAAGAAACTAAAAAGTTCGACCCAAATTGGGGGACATCAGAATTCGTTTTAGAGGCATGGTTCCTTCGGCAAAGTTTCTTATTTTGATCCCTAGAATATGATTTTCACACAGCTATGGGCGATTTTTTTGCCTCCCCACAAAATACACTAAAAGTTCGACCCAAATTGGGGAACATCAGAATTCGTTTTAGAGGTATGGTTCCTTCGGCAAAGTTTCTTATTTTAGGATATATTATTCTAGGGATATATGATTTTCACAGAGCAATGGGCGATTTTTTTGCCTCCCCACAAATCGACCCAGCCTAATATACAGTCAACTTGAAATCTTCTTGTAAAGCAGGAAATGTAGTATTCCCTAAATAAAGCCTAATGTAAAAACTGTTGAACGATTAAAACAAATCCATGCTGATTTGACGAGATTAAACTTTTAGTCAGTAATTGTCTATAGTTGCAGACATTATTTTTTTCGCACTCTTAAATAGGGGGCTAATATAGGAAACTTTCCAATCTTCAATGAAAATGATAAGTGATTTATCAAAAACAATACTTAGTGCACAAAACCCAAGCTGGAATGTTTTTACTCAAAAAGGAAGAGAACCCATCTACATTCGTCAGAGAGCCAAAGTTTACAGATGAGTTTATTGAAGAATCGAATTTTAAAGAGTAGTCTCAAGAAAAAAAAAACAACATTATTTTGGGCCATCCTAATGTATACTCATATATCAGCATTTCTTCCTTCAATTATCCTCCTTCGCTCATTAAATAGTGAAAAACCCTAATTCCAGCACTCAATGTAACATACATAGATTACTCAGTAATGATTATTTAAGCTACACACCACAACACTTTCATTAATGGTTGGAATGAAATAAATGTATTTAGTACTTAAACTGGATAAAAACAATACGAAGTTAATTTTCTGCAAAGTTGATATTTGACACCGAAGCGCATAAAAACGCATTAAGAAGCGCCAGCGTAAAAATCCCTTACAACCAAAGAGGAAATGTGAAATAATCAGCCGTCACGTCTTACATAAACGCAGGCAACCATAGCGCACATACACAAATATACATACATACATAAAATAACTCGAACTGTGTCAAGAGGATTAGACAATAGACAAATGAGCAAAGAAAAACTTTTTTAGGTTCAAATGTACACAGCACAGCAACAAAATATTTGGAAAACTCTGTGTCCTGCAATTTTTATGTAAAAATCGTTGCTACATTCCTGCATGCGCATCTTAATTTGATTTCTCTTTTTTTTTTTTTGCCGTCTTTCTACGGTGTAATGAAAGTATCAAATTTGCTAGTCCCAACAGCCTATTTAGAAGCTTCCAGCAGTGTGTGAAGTGGTGTGAGAAGATGTTTATTTAAAAATTTATTTAGCGTAATTACATGCGATTTGTGCAAATCCTACCCTCACTTTTCGCTAAGCATGCGATTTTGTGTTGAGCCATAGCACAAACACGGATGCGTACTGATAAAGGCTGGCCTAGCGGCAAGTGAACCACTCGGGGTTACGTATACGCAACGGTGAACCCTTTCACGAATTCCTAACGCAAATGCGTTATGTAATAGAGATAGAAGATGGGGGAAGAAAAAATAACAAATAAAAAAATTACAAAAAAAAAAAACAAATTGTCAAAAAATGAGTAAAACAAAAAAAAAAGGAAAATCAGCTCATTTAGGATGGCTTAAGTCGATGGTAAATATTGTAAAACAACCTGCTAGCTGAAAAAAAAAATTAAAAAAAAAACATTTGAAGAAGTTTCATCAAAAGGGGTTGTGATTAGCATGCATTACACCTTTGACCTCTGCTGCTAAATCCCCGCTTAATTTTAACCCTAATCCAGCTGGTTAATGTAGCATCATTTATAGGTGTCTCTGATATTGCCAACTCATTTTCAGCCACTCCAACCCGAACCACTCGTTTTTAGCTAATTTTTCTTAGGCAAAATGCTTTGCTGCATAAATTAGTAGTTGATAATATCGAAAAAGGGCCTTTATTTTTTTTTTGTTAAATTTTTTCGTGCTGTTTTTTTGCTTTTTTCTGTCCATAAACGTGCTTACACGTGTAGGGCCACGCTTAAAGCAAATAAATAAAATATAATTCAAATTTAGAGTATAGAATTTCCACACACGCACACTAGTGTGCATTTATATATATAAAGAGGGGTATAAATGGAGCCATATTAAGTCACACAGACCCTTCTATGTGCTCATATGCAAGTAGTGTGGCTGCCGTAAGGCACCTTTTAATTTACAGATAATGAATTTTTTGGGTCATTAAGGTAACACTCGCTTACTCGTATGCTTTCGGACAGTTGGTGCAAAATTTATAGTACCCACTGAACCTGGGCAATTTTTATCTAAAAAGGGGTATAGTACAGCATTTGGGGAGAGCAAAAATTTATAGACCTTATCCCTTAGCGCTTTTTGCTCTAAGGGTTGCGAGCTTGTAACTTAAGCAGTTACATTGAGCAACGAGATAATTTTTATGAGTATAGATTTAAGTAGGAGCTTATATGTATGTATACAGACATACCTACGGACATATGAAGACATATATATTCTAGAGTCTAATCTATTAAACCTAATCTGCTTGTAATTTGTGGATTTGAAAAACAAAAAGCGGGTTACATATTTGCGGTGTATAATTGCGGGGCCGAGGAGATTGTATCACTTGAAATGGTATGTTGAGTTTTATTCAAATTCTAAAGTACCTTTTAATTGCCGTGACACGATTTTAATAACTCAAATTTAGTGCTCATACCTATTATAGAGCCGAACATTTTTTGACATAATAAATTACATCGAATTGCTCAGGTTTTGTAAAGAAAAAATGTTTGTGACAATTACTAGGATGTATTAACAAGTTTTGACACTTTATTTATTTGTAATTTTAAAAATTTCAATGATAATAACTTCATTTTGAACGGTGGACGTACACACTATCACCAAATCTCGAAGGGTGGATGAATAGGAAGCATGGCAACAACGACTATTACTTAACTTAGATACGCACAGGACACTGCAGTTTCTTGGAGTACCTACAAGCTTTTCAGCTGACCAATAACCTTTTTTGCCTCAGCTACTTGAATACAGTTGAGGGCATACAACACACGTGGACTCTCACTGCAAATCAGCAATGGACTTCAAACGTAATAGTGTGAGTGATTTTATTTGGCTAGAAAACCACAACCAGCGAATGTTCGTGAGCTCGAGTACCTTAAAGTAAATAAAGTTTTTGTTAATCGCACACATACCCATTACAATGTCACTGTTAGCTTTGCGAAACGTCATGGAGGTGGTCATCAAAAAACTGCAACGTCACGTGTACTGGTTCAGAAAGTGAAGAAGTAACTTGAGCGAAATCTCCGATGAAGAGCCAATCAAATGGTGGAAGAACTGAAAATATCTGACCGTAGCATCCACCGCATACTGAAAAATGATCTCAAAGTCAGGCTTTACAAGATCCAAACTCCCAAAACGATTGGGTTTATTTGACTGACCGTTCATACGAGTATTTGAGTTAACGATTGGCCACCAGGAGGCATCACCCGTCACAGGTAATGGTTCAGGCCGCGCTGTAATCGCAGTTGGACGCTCTTCAATCGTTTTCATCGAGCATGGCGTCAAAGTAAATGTGAAATAAAGGTTGTCAAAAAAGTCTTGCGGTATTTTTATTGAATTTTCCATTGTTCATAAAATTGGTTATAATAAAGCGGCTTAAGTCAAATATGCGCCGTTTTGTTCGATGACGAGTTCCCAACGAGATGCCAACTTCATAATGCCCCTCTTGTAGAACCTCGCTTCCCTATTGTCAAAAAACTCGAAGAGCCAATTTTCACAGGACTCTCTTGTGGACAACTTCCGACTACCAAGCTCGTTCGCCATGGACAGAAATAAGTGGCAATCACTTGGTGCGAGATCCGGACTATGCGGTGGATGCAAAAGAACCTCCCATCCGAGCTTCCGAAGCTTCTGGCGCGTCACCAAAGATGTGTGTGGCCTGGCGTTGTCCTGATGGAAGACAATTCGGCCTCTGTTGAACAAAGATGGCCTCTTCTGCATGAGTGCTGCATTCAAGCGGTCCAGTTGTTGGCAGTACAGGTCCGAATTGAGCGTTGGCCATAGGGGAGCAGCTCATAGTGGATGATTCCCTGCCAATCCCACCAAACACACAGAAGAACCTTCCTGGCCGTCAATCCAGGCTTGGCCACCGTCTGGGCAGCTTCACCGCTTTTCGACCACGACCGTTTGCGCTTCATGTTGTTGTAAGTGATCACCATCCGCTTCAAGAACGGGTCGATTTTGTTGCGATTCAGAAGCGATTCGCATGCATCCATACGGGCAAAAATGTTTTCTTGCGTCAAGTCGTGTGGCACCCATACATCGAGCTTCTTTTTGAATCCAAGCTTCTTAAAATGGTTTATAACGGTTTGATGACTCATGCCCAGCTCTTGGCCGATGCTACGGCTGCTACTATGCCGGTCTCTTTCGATCAATTCAGCGATTTTATCGCAATTTTCGACGACAGACCTTTCGGACCGTGGCGCATCTTCGATCACCTCTGCACCAGAACGAAAACGTTGAAACCATCGTTGTGTGGTGGAAATGGAAACTGTATCGGGTCCATAAACTGCACAAATTTTATTGGCAGCATGAGATGCATTTTTGCCTTTATCGTAGTAGTACTGTAAAATATGCCGTATTTTCTCTTTATTTTGCTCCATGTTTGCGACGCTATAACTCACGAACGACTAAAATCAAACAACAATTAATCAAACACGTGTTAGCACGTGAAAAGAGCTTTCCAAAAAGCTCTAACGTGAACCGATGCGACGAATACAACTAGAACTACGCGCTTGCAAAGACAAGCTTGCGGAAATACCGCAAGACTTTTTTGACAACCTTTATTATCGGGAAGGTATTTCGTTTCAACAGGACTCGGCACCGTTTCACAAAGCCCGAGTGAACCAAGAATGGCTAAAAAATAACATTCCGAACTTCATAACGTGCACATAATGACTCTAAAATTCATCAGACGCAAGTCCGATGGATTATTCTCTTTGGGCCATTTTGGAGAGCAAGGTCCGAACTAAAAGATTCACCCATCTCGACCTGCAAGAGACATTCGATTAGCTTGCGATTCTGGACCGTCTCAAGGCCATAGTCAAGGCAAAAGGTGGTCATATCGGGCAAAAGTAAATTGATGTTCAATTTTGTATTATTTTCACACATTTTTTACTTTGAATTGAATAAAAGTAATTTTCCAAACTGCATTTATGCCCTTTTTAGTTGGTTACACTTCGAGCCTGTACACCGGCATGAATGGTTCTAAGCTTGATAGTAGGCTAGAGGCGTTGTCTTCTCGTGAAACCGACCGTTGGTGATTTGATTAGTTGAAAACTGCAGTGTTGTTCTAACTGAAATATAAGCTATCTTGAAGAATATGAGACAGATCGAAACATAATTTCTGGCAAGCTTATATTTATTGTGACTAAGACGACTTGTAGAGCTCTAGTATCAGAATATACTCCAACCCACTTGCGCTTCGAGTTCGGTGGAACTAAAGGAAGCTGTATGGAGGAAAGGCTGGCAAAGCTAGGGAGGACCAAAGATACCATCTGGAAGACAACGAACCATATAGCCCGCAAACAATTATAGCAGCTCGAAATTTAGACAGACTTGACTGTTTTGCTTCATTTTGTAATGCACATTATTTTTATGTAGGGTATTTTTAAGAGTTTGAGAATTTTGAACAATAATGCAAAATAGAAATATTGTTGGAATGATTTTTTTTTATAACTTTTACTGTTTTGATACTTTTCCGTCTGATGCCAGTTTATCATTTAATTATTCATTATGCGATTTTGCCAATTTCAATGATTTATTACTAGATATTAATTGGGATAATTTATTAGCTAAACTAGACACATCTAGTAGTTTTTCTGTATTTAAATCAATTTTGTCTAAATTCTGCTTAAATAACATTCCAGTCAGAAAAAAAGCCTTAAAAATTACCCTGGTATGCTAAGACTTTGAAAAAGCTTAAAAATCTTAAAAATAATTATTTTAAGAAGTTTAAATCTACAAAGGATAATTTGTATTTCGTTAAATAGAAGCAAACGTTAAAGGATTTCAACGATTTAAATAAATATCTCTATAAAAGCTATCTCTATAACAGCATGGAGTTAAACATTAAAGTAAATACCAAAACCTTCTGGAAATACATAAAATTTAGAAGGAGTAGTGCCAGAGTTCCCATTGGTATCTTTTTCGATAATAGTGAGGCCCGAAGCCCAATTGAAGTGACAAACTTATTTGCTGAGTTTTTTAAATCTAATTTTGCCGATGAAGAACTTTAACCTCCGTCCGTCTTTTCTTCTGACTTTGTTTATGCCCTGAACTTTGAAGCCATTTGCCTCTCTGCTGAGGATATTAATAATGCTTCAGTTAAATTGAAATCATCGTCTCAAACTGATGCTGATGGGATTTCAGTTTTGATGGAAAATTGCCCGGTCTTCATAAAATTATTTTCAACAAATCTTTACCGTCGGGATGTTTCATTGACGCATGGAATCTCTCTTTCATTACGCCCTTCTTTAAGGGTGGCAATAAAAATGACGCTAGAAATTACACGGTGCTACAGTGAATCAGAACTTTTGAAGTGACATGATGAGCACTGTGGAACCGTGTTCAAAAAATTTTTAACACCCTCAAATTTTTTACTTATCGTTAAAAACCGATTTTAGATGTTTTCCGACACTTAAAAATTCGTAGCTCAACTGCATTTTATCCGATTTCCAATCTTGAAACAGTTTTGTTGAGGTAAATATTAATGCTTCTGACGTGTGTCTTCAATTCACGCTAAGAAAAAATAACCACTGATTTTTCAACACAAAACTTCAATTGTAGTAAATTTTTCCAATTTTGCGAGTTTAACTAGATGTTGTCTATAATATTGAAATGAAAGGTTTATTTATTAATAGAAAGTCTTATAGCTGTGTCTATTCCGAATGTAAAAAGCATTTAATTTCAAAAATCGATCAAAATGTGCCGAAGTGAAAGATTTTTTTCAATCGTTCAATCTTAGAATTATATACATTCATAATGCACATACACTCCCCTTCCCCATATTGAAATCGGTTGAAAAATGGGTTAGTTATGTATTTTTACTTCATCAAAAACACCATAAATCGGGTTTTTAACAATAACTAAAAAATTTGAGGGTGTTTTGAATTTTCTAAACACAGTTTTGTGTTGTACTGGTCTTGACCTAAAACGTGCACTATATCACTTGAAGAGTTCTTTCGATTTTTTTTATTTTCTAGCACCGTGTTCTAGCCTGTTTCAAAACTGTCGACTATTTCCAAAATTTTTGATTTGCCCAAATCAGCATGGGTTTGTTGCTAACCGATCTACATTCTTTCTCGGCTGGTTTCCAGGTAAACTGTATTTACACTGACTTGTCGAAAGCCTTCGACAAAGTTTCTCGTAGGATCTTAGTTAAAAAAACTAGCTTGTTGTGGCTTTCATTCTGCATTTCTGCAATGGATAAACTCTTATTTGAGCGATAGGCGTTGTGTTGTAACAATCGATCTACGTTGACGTTGTGTTGTAAGAATTCATCTACTCCCTTTGCTGCCACCTCTGTTGTTCCGCAAGGAAGTATCTTGGGACCGCTTTTATTTGTGTTATTTATGAATGACATCAAAAGTTGTTTCTCATTTGCTAAATTTTTGCTTTATGTTGATGACCTTAAGATCTTCTCAGCGATCAAAACTCAAGAGGATGCCATTAAACTTCAAAGCGATATCGATTGTGGTGCAAGAATTCACGTTTTTCGCTGAACTTATCTAAGAGCTTTCAAATCTTACTCGAAAACATAGAACATTTTGTGCAATAAGTAAGCAATGTGTTAGTGAGTTTGATAAGAAATTTTATTTTAATAAACACATAAATAATATTAATATACTTTAAAATCTTTCTCGATGTTGCGCAGCGTCAGTCGGAACGCCACTAAATTCCCTGATCCCTATACCATTAAGTTATTCTATACATCTTTTGTTAGATCTCATTTAGAATTTGCTGTCTTTATTTGGAGGCCTTGTAGTCAATATTGCTGTTGCAGCCGAAAGCGTTGAAGAAAACCCAGGTTTGTCCATTCCTCGTCGTTCATTGAAATTAGCCATTCCATTACACCGTATTTCGCATAAAAATTTGTGTCTTAAGGCTTATAAAGTCCAGGTAACACAAGAACTCAAGCCGCCCGATTATCAACAACAAACGTGCCTTTGCTGATTTGGTCGTAAATGCATGAAAATGATCCGGAATTCCATCGAAAAATCATCTTGAGTGATGAGAACCATTTCCACCTCGGCGGCTTCGTCAACAGGCAAAATTGTCGGATCTGGGGCTCAGAAAATCCAAGAGTTATTTTTGAAAAGTCTCTCTATCCTCAACGTGTGACGGTTTGGTGCGGTTTATGGTCTGGTGGAGTCATTGGACCTTACTTTTTCGAAAATGAAGCTGGAGCAACAGCTACGGTGAATGGATTGCGGTATAGAGAGTTGATTCACGATTTTTAATGGCCGGAATTGGATGGTATTGATCTGGACAATGTTTATTTACACAAGCAATAACACCTTTTATTGAAAACCCCTTTACATGACGACTTGCCAAGCTTTAGTGAATAGAAATGTCAGCACAGTTTGCCATTCTCAGCTGCCGAACCATAGTTACCGATATCTACAGTTCTCATGCAGCTCAAAAACACCCGATATGAAATTATTGCTCAGTGTCTAACAAAAATTATGTAAATCTAAATTTAAAATTCTATAAAAATAGCAAAAACGTTTGCAATTTTGTATTAAAGATTCTATTAAGATTTTTATTATGCGCTTTTATAGCCTATTAAATTTTAGCTTAATAGAACGCAGATTTGAAGTTGCTAAAATATCCCGTCGATTTTTGATAATATTTCTCCTTAACGGAGTTGTGGCTCTCACCAAAAATAACTTTAGTTTCGTGACCTAAAATTGAAGGTGGAAGCTGTTCATTTATTTCTGAGCGGAAAAAAATTTCGCACTACTCACTCTTTCACAGCCTTTACTGGCCAGCTTTACTGTTTATTTATTAAATCGGCTGAGTTGCCGCGTTTGTTTGTGAAAAGAAATGATCGCTTATGCAAATCTTGCGCCGCACTAACAAAAATAATCGAGCATTTTTCGCTTTATTTCAGGAGCCAGCTTATGTGCAGCCGCAGAACGCGTAATGCCAAGCATTAAATGTCACCAACAAAATGCAGGACTTAATACTCCAGTCGAAACGTTGCGACGGCGGATTCATACACACACACACATACATTTTTCAATATATATATAATATATATATATATATATATGTATATATCGACATATATGTAAGTATATATATCATAGTATATTTGTATATATAAACAAACAAGTCTGCTGGTAGATAATACCCACCTGTGGGCAGTAATGCAATAGCCCATGCACACACCCACAGCCACACACACACACACACAGAAAAATGTATATGCACACGGTTATTATGCATGTAAGCAAACTGGTTGCCACCAATATAGTACTCGTATTTGTGGAAAAATATATTTACCCACTCACACATACACACATGCATATATGCACAGTGTTTATAATGCATGCAACAACAGATAACGGCTGATAGTCGTCGGCGTGTTAAGGTCATATCAAAATGTATGATAATTATATGTAGTGAGAACAATCATTAACTGTACTTTAGTGGGTTTAAATAAAAATTTATGAGCACACTGATGGCGGTAAAAACTCGCTCGCAGTTGAATGAAAGCAGTTTGGTGCTGTGTGCGCGTATGTGTCGTACATACATATGCAATGTATTTACATGTGCACAAATATATATTTGCATTCGTATGCTCGTGCAATGCAGCCATAAAAGCGGAAATTGATTTAAATTTTGCAACTCTGAAAACGTTTTCCGCTTGTGGTATGATGCTGCCGGTCGATGCTGCGACAATTCGGTGTAGCCCATAGCGATGATTACCGTTTTGGTTGGCCATAACGGTGAATGTCGAATTGACTGAAAAATCAGTTTCCTTAATTTCCTGAAAGATTTCGTGGTTAATTGAATTTTCATGTGTTCACCATTTTGCTCATTGGCGTCATTCACAATCTGTTGCCAAACTCACTTCGCCAGTTGTTGGATTGCTTGCAGTGGTGCAATGGCAGTGACGGTTCTTGCAGTGACGATTATTTTGCAGAAAACCAATAAGGCAATTGTAGTGGTGTGTTTTGCGCTACCCAGTTAAGTGAATGCAATTTTCATGTTAAAGGTTTTTTCTAATACACAGTTCATATGCATAGGGCTGCCAAGTCAGCAAATAATAATAGAAATTGGATTTTTTTGAAAGTTTTGAAATAACTAAATTTTATTGCTTGATCGATTTCAGGTTTTTCAGTCTGTATTGTGATTGCAATTTTCATGTTTTTCAAAACATAGGCCATATGCATAGAATTGCCAAATAAGCAAGAAAAATAATAGAAAGTGGACTTTTTCGGGAATTTTTTAATTTACATAATTTTGATTACTTGATCAATTTCAGGGGTTTCAGTCTGTTTTCACATGTTTCGGTAAATCAAATAAAAAGACAACAAAGAAATCACACTTTTTGCCAATTTTTACTATAAACGGTTAAACTGTGTCCTATTAGTCAAATTCTTTCTGAGAAATTTTTTTTTCTGAACAAAATTGATAATTGAAATTGAAATCTAATTTCCGAATATTTTCAATACACAGTAACGAAATTGACCCTTAAACAAATTTTCCGCGTATACTTGTTTCTGGCGTCTTAGTTAAATTTTGAGCTACGGTGTACGAGGGTCGTTGAAAAAGTCCACGCAAATTCAGAGAAGTGACACTACTGGCGCACATCGAGGTTATGTTTTGTTAGTAGCATCTCTTGGGAGAATGCTTTTTCTTATTATAATCAGGCAAATTATTTGGATACCCGAGTTTGGTATTTTTTCGGCCTGTTCGAGGATCCTTTTTAAAAGGTTATATCCATAAATGGTTAGAAAGCTACCTGGAAACTCGAGTCGTTAGCTATAATAGAAATATATTAAATTCACGTCCAAAGTCGAAAAAGTCAGGCCAGACCCGGGTTTTCTCACCGAGTGTCAGCCAGATCGGTCTATTTCTTTGTGTTTGGCATTCCGTAGAATCGACGAAGCCGAGTGATTTGCGTTTTCCATCACGACAACGCTCGAGCTTACGCCTCAGCAGTTGTGGTCTCAAAATTAATGCCAGTATGGTTACAAAACGTTTAACATCCCTATATTCTCCAGACTTGGCTCCCTGAGGTCGCTCGGTCTATTATTTGCGCCCCAATTTGAAAACATGGCTGGAGAAAAAAAAAAGATTTTATCCAAACGATTAGGTGATTGCAGAGACGAATGACCATTTTTCGGACTTAGACAAATTCTATTATTCGGAAGGGATCAGCAAACTAGGGCAGCGCTGGACGAAGAGCATAAGCCTAAAAGGAATCTAGAATAGAATTGAATATACGAGTAATAGTTCTTTATTTATATTTACAGGTCACAATATTTGCCTACAAACTAAAAAAGGGAATTTTGAAACAAATAAATCAAGAATATACGGCAATGGCCTTAAAGGTCATCTTCCGGTAAGCAAACTACTCTGTAAGCACATATTTTGAACAATTAAGTAGTTTTTATTTTTGCGCGAACTTTTCAAAGGGATCTCCTATTAAAACACTTTGAGTAGAGGTTTATGGCAAATATTTTTGCGGTACGTTTTAAACCCGTTCATTGTACCCCTGTCATGTCTATTCTTTGCACTTCCTCCCCAAAAAGGCAAAAGGGACCCAGTAACCCCCTGTAAGAGGGTTAAGATATTCAACGAATATATTTCCCGTTACTTTTCACATACAACTTCAGCACATACGAGTATCATACATCTAAAATGTAAGGATCACATAGTTTCCGATGCCGGTTTATCAAAAGAATGCCCAAGAGGGTGAATATCTTGATTCCCCCCTAAAATTAAATTCAGATTTTTTTTTGCATTTTTTTAACCTTTTTGACCCGACATTCGCACATCAATCCTGGTATAAAATTGTTTATCGAAGTTGGTTAATTAGGTGATGTATAATTTAAAAATTAATTAAAAAAAGTCTGAAATACAATATTTATTTATTTTTTTTATTTATATTTTTTAATTGTTATATTATTCAAGAAAATTTTAGTGAAAAATATCTTTATACATAAAATTTACGTATAGTCTTACATATCGTCTTAGTGCGAGTCTGAATTTTTTGAGAACTGCAATTGATACAACGACGCCTTGCGTTTGACAACTTGTGGTGTAGTTTGTAAGCCGTCTTGGATCAATGCCTCAGCTAAAGAACGAAAACCGATTTGAATGGTATCTTTTTCCGGTTGAGGTCTTTATAAATAACCCCAGTGTTCACTGCTGTCGTCATTATCAGGCTGTAAAACACTTTTTTCACCACTTATCTGATTTCCTATCGTATTCATAAAGCACAGACATCTGATCATAAAAATTTTATTTCACTTGGACATTAGACTAGAATTTTTTCTCCTGTTGTCAACGTTTTTGTAACATTAGTCCCAGAAGGTCCGTGACAATTACTCAATACCTATACTTCTTTCGTGTTGTGTCTCATCTATACTTGAATGTGTTGGTATGTGGTTTGATATTGTGCAGTTCCGAAGTCCACAAACAGTTTTTTTGGTACAACATTTTCATCAGGAGTATTCCAAATAATATTTATTTTTGATGCGCCGGGGTTCGAAGCGACGTTATCAATGTCGCTTTCAGTATCATCATTACCGCTGTTAGAGCTCAAGACACCAGTAGGTCAGAATCTCTCGTCAGCATCCTCATTCTCCTCGTCTATTGAATCTTCGCTCGGTGAATCGATTTTCATCATTGAATAAAGATCAAAATTATAAAATTAAGAGAAAAAGAAAAGAAAAGGTTTTAAAAACAAAAAATTTAATGATTTTTAGGAAACAGTGTTTTTGGCATTTACATAAACACCCCCTTAGAAATTAAATTTTTTCCAAAAAAAATTATAAAAGGTAGTTGAATTTTTTTTGAATAATAATAACTTTAAATACAAAAGGAATTATTCATTGAAACGTTAAAAGTAATCCAAGATATTTGCCCTTGAAAACTGCCTACCAAAATTCGTAGCATCGAATGAAAAAAATTTGAAAAAAATCTAAGAATAGGTGGTTTTCAAAAATCTCTTTCAATAATTTTCCTCAAAAATTAAAAAAAAATTATTTGTTTTCCAAGAAAACTATTTGCAAAAGTATAAATATATTATCAAAAAAATAAAGGAACAAATAAAAAATAACCAAAATATTTGATTTTGAAATTAAAAAAAAAAAAAAATATATTTAAAAAGATTTTTTTTCAACTTAAAATCTTTGGGAAATATTTTTTGTGGTTTATACAAACACCCCCCTGATTTTTTTCTTGATGCGTATTTGAATAGAACTCGAAAAGGTAATGCAAATTCACTATGAGAACTTTTAGGGGCTACTGAGCTTAACATTAACTATTAATGAGAAAAAATAAAAAAAATCTATTGATAACTTGACATGGAAACATTGTGTGGGCAAAATTTACCAAAGAGGTTTGAAATATTGTGTAAGTCTCCAAGATGTGGGAGCCGCATCGCACATAGAGACAACGATGCCACTTAGACCACGAAATGGGTCCGTTGTGAGGTTTTACAGTAATTGAATTTTATAAGACAGCGACCTAAAAACATTGGAATAGCCCCTGCAGGTCATGAAAGCCGGTAAATTAAGTGGAAACTCCAGATTGATCATCTCACAGTCCAGATGCTAGTCCTACCTGTATATTTGATCATTAATGAAACAAAAGCTACAGAACAAAATATTAGCAAAAGAGCAGCCCATTTTGACATTAAAGAGAGATTTACTTGACATACTCGTAGATTTTTGAATTCGTTTTCAGTGGATACAGACAATGCATTAATATATCTTATCTTTTGGGTATGATTAGGAACATTTTACTTTGAAAGTTTTGGAAAGAGAAAAAAGTTACCCAGAGTCATAACGAGTGGATACGGCGATCGTTTAATGATATTTGTTGATTCTTTGACCATAAATTTATTCACAATGATATCTATGTGAAATATTGCAGTATGATGACGCAAAAACGAATCGTCTTTTTTTCAAGAAATTTGGTTCTTTTCTAGGGTTTTGCCCTCTTTAAAGCCGCTTAAGGGGTCCCGGTGGTCTAGAGCTCAAAAATTTAGAGTACTTTCAGGAATTTTTTTACAAAAAAAAATCAAAAACGATATTTAAATTTTTGTAGGCTTCTTATTTAACTTCTTTTTACATACAAAAATGATATTTTTGTTCATTTTAATAATTTAAAAAACGGCGCTGAAGTTGACCCTCCTGAAAAATTGGACCTGGATGGTGATGTCCATTTTGGCTCTTCTATTGTATTTATCTGAAACACAAAAATCAAACAAATTATTAATCAGTATGACTGTAGCTATGCCCTAATGTACGAGAATAAAAACAAAATTGACCAAATGTTGCTGTTTTGAATTCGATACTCTAAAAATCTGTTTTTTTCAATTTTTTAATCAAAGTAATACGAAATAATTGAAATAATAATATGATTCTATCACGGGCGATATCCATTGATGATGTGAGCAAAATATTAAAATTTCAGACGATTTAGTTGATTAGTTTTTTTTTTATAAGACCAGGCCCAAAAACCTAGCTAATGAGCTGTAGAAGTTATAATATTGGTAATTTCCGCATGAAAATTTTACAGTATATTCCTAAGATACTATACTTTCGAAATATCGAAAAAAACTGATTTTTTGAAATTTCTAATTTTTCTAAATTTTCTAAATTTTGGCCTCTCGAGAATATATTCTTCTTTATTTTATATTATTTTGAATTTTCCCGATCCTTTCAAGTGGGTGTTTTAAATGATTCATTCCCCGTATATATTGTATGCAGATGTTTTTAACTTAATTAAAGTTTTTTTCTGATGCATCGTTTCTGCATTGCTCAGGGAAAAGGAATGTAGTAGCCAGACTAAAAAATAAAAATGCAAATTTGTTTCACATTTTCCACACCTTTTATCAAGGATTGTTATGCAAAAAAAAAAAAATGTTTTTATTTTTTTACACTCTACGTTGATTTGATACCCATTTGCCTTTGATGAAAACTAAAAAAAAACCTATTTTCCAATTTATTTGACAAATCATTTTCTGAAAAAATATATTTTTTAACTATCTTGACATTCTTCCTTCCTTTGATACCCAGATGTCTTTGATAAAAATTAAAAGAAAAAAAATTTTGCAAATTTTCTGACAAGGATTGTTGTGAAGAAAAAAAAAAAAAAATATTTGTTTGAATTTTTTCAATAATATCTATCTTCCACACGTTTGGGTAAGGATTGTTATGAAAAAATATTTTGTTTTTAAGTTTTTTACTCTCTTCTCTACGCAGATGGTATCGCAATAGTGGCAAGGAACAAAAGATATCTCACTGAAACCTTCTGTAATATTGAATTTCGGGCAAAATCAGTAGGCCTTAGAATAAATGAAGGCAAAACTAAATATCTGAAGGTCTCCCGCAGCGAAGAAAGGCGAAGTCCTGAAAACATCCAAATCGGGACATTAACCTTTGAAGGTGTTCAACACTTCAAATATTTGGGAGTGTTAATAAAAAATGACAACAGTAGTTACGGCACAATACAAGACAGAATAATGGCAGCAAACAAAGCATATTACGCCCACACAAAATTGCTGAAGTCCAAACTGCTCACACGTGAATGTTAACTCCGCCTCTACCAGTCAATAATACTACCGGTGCTGTCCTACGGCTGCGAGTGCTGGACATTGACAAGCAAAGACGAAAGTAGCTTAAGAGTTTTCGAACGAAAAGTACTCCGAAGAGTGTTTGGCCCCATACGCTGCAACGATGGAACGTATCGTATACGCTACAACGATGAGTTGCTAAACTTATGCCAGGGGAAGACGTCGTGAAATACATTAAATCCCAAAGGCTTCGATAGTTAGGGCACACTGTGCGCATGGAAGACAGCCGCCTCAAAAATCTTTTTTATCAACGAATTGTCTAATGACCCGAGCCCGAGGACGTCCAAGGTTAACCTGGCTTGACCAAGCCACAGCCGACCTGAAAAAGCTACGAGTTAGGAGCTGAAGATCTGTTGCTATGAACCGTGCAGATTGGAAGAGGATTGTGGATGAAGCTAAAGCTCACTCTGAGCTGTAATCGCTACCTGATGATGATGATGACTCTCTTCTTTGATTTGATACCTATTTGTCCTTGATGAAAATAAAAAAAAAATGTTTTCCAAATTTTCTGCCAAATATTGTTATCAAACAATTTTTTTTCTTTTATTTAATACCTATGTATGTATATATCTATGTACAATTTTATGATATTATGTCTTTGCTGAAGGCGGCTGCCTTAGCCGAATGGGTTGGTGCGTGACTACCATTCGGAATTCACAGAGAGAATGTAGATTCGGCAGGCAATGGCAACCCTCCGAGTGTATTTCAGCCGTAAAAAAAGCTCCTCATAAAAATATCTGCCGTTCCGAGTCGGCTTGAAACTGAAGGTCCCTCCATTTGTGGAACAACATCAAGACGCATACCACAAATAGGAGAAGGAGCTCGGCCAAATACCCAAAAAGGCTGTACGTGCCAATTATACATATATATACCTATATATATGTCTTTGTTGAAAGTATAAAAATAACCATTTTCGAAATTTTCTAGCAAGGATTGTTATGAAAACAAAATTTTTTTGAATTCTCTTCATTTTTCCTTGATTTGCGTTTCTTTAAAACAAAAATTTTGGCCTGATGTTGAAAAACTAAAAACGCAGCTATACAAGCCAGTAGTAATATTTACATGCATATTTCAATTTTCTCATGGGTAAGAAAAAAAGTTAAGATTTGTATTATTATTTCAGCCTAAAATACACTACCAAAGCTGACAAGCTGTAACGAAACACTAATTTTAAGAATTTCTTAAGGATTTAGGGGTAGTCAGAGACACGAAAAAATTTTAATTTTCAATTATTTTTTTTTGCTAGTCAATTGCTTTATTTTAGAAAAATAAAAGCATAGCATTAATACATTACGTTCAGACTTGACTTTAGCGAAATTAAAAAAAAAAAATGAATAATTGTAAAGTTATCGCTGTTTGTGTGGCGATCGTTTCTCCAGAGTCCCTTACGGTGATCATCACAAGTCCTTGGAGATTCATCTAAAATCAATCGGACAGAAGAGAAATTAGTTTTATTAATAGATAATCTTGTGCCTGATCGAAGTTTTTTTTTTCAAAATAACAATATGGCGGCCTCAGGAAATATTTTCCAGATTTTCGAGAAAAAAACCAACAACTAATTGTTACAAAAAAATCGAAATTTTGAAAAAAAAAAAGTCTTTTAATCAGGCACGAGTCATTTATGTTTTTCAAAAGCAGTATACATTTTATTGAAATCTAAAAGGCGGTTTTTAAGTTACATTCAAAAAACATAGTTTTGAGAAAAACGCATTTAAAGTTTTGCGAACGCTCCGGAGCGCCGTTTGTTAATTCTTGAAGAACTCGAAAATAATTTTCGGATTCTCTTCAAATTTTCACACAATATTTTTAAGATATTCTACTTAAAGAAAATGCAAAAAAAAATCAATATTTTGAAAATTAGGACTACCCCTTCCCTCTTAAAACACCCATTTCAGTACTGACATATTGACATCAAAATTTGTGCCAACAAATGACACGTGACATTCGTGAAGGATTTTACATACTTTTTTTGGAAGGGTTTATTTATTTTTATTTGCTGTTTTCACGTATTGCTTTTTTTTGAAATTGACAAAACTTAAAAGGAAAAACACAAAAACTCACTACTACGTTTGTTGGGTTAATTGGTTTATTTGAATATTTTTTATGCATCAACATTTGCTTTCATATGCGCTCTTTTTATGAATGTGTGCGTGTGCACAATTTTATTAAAATCGGATTAAGTTTGATTGATACGGCACTCTTTAATTGTAAACTTTAGCTGAGTGTATTGATTTTAAATGAATTACATACGAACTGCAAATATGTACACACGTGAACGCATATACCTATATTTATATCTCCCCATTACCATAAGCATTCCACCACATACATACATATAACGGTTATGAATACATGCATATGTGTATGTGTAGCTATGTGTGCATGGATGTACGTGCATCATCCTCGACTGTTGTACCATTTATCAAGTCCACTTAATGCCAACTCCACTTCCAACCACTTCGTTCCATGAATTTGCCATGCCATTTCGCTCGTTTTACTGGCCATTTGTGTTGTTGTTTTAGCTGGTGCATCAGTTGGCAGCAGCTATCAGGCTGTGGGCGCAGTTGCTATAAAAAACACAGTATCGCTTTTTAATTCTTTATCTCTTTGAAGTACTTAAAATTTCAGTCATAATAAAGTGCGCATCGAATACAATAATGAGAAGGTACAAAGAGAATTTCCCAGTAGCAAATTTGCATGGTTGACGAGTTAATCGATGAGAGTTTGCTGAGTGTTCGGTATGGGGGTAGAGGAGTCGCTTTTTCAGTATGCTTTTAACTCTTTTGCATCATTGGACGGCATAATCCGCGAGCAAAGCCTCTCTCTTATCACCAAGAACGGGAAAATCCGCAACAAATTATTTTTTTGAGGAAAATAAATAATTTAGGTAATCCTGCAACAGTAAAAGTCTTTTGCAGACGCAAGGTATTATGTACAGGCATTTCGAGTGGTGATGCAAAAGGGTTAAAGGCCGGCACTATGTCGACAAGTAATGTCAATTTGCGAATTTGTGTGCCAAAGTCTCAAAATTATTTATATTTGTTGTTCGTGGTGCTCTCTTGTAAAGAGTCCTTCGTGTATTTTGAAGAAAGAGTAACGTGAACCAAGTTTCAATGCTTTTCGTGGATTTTTTACATGGAGAAAATGCGCAATATAATCTGGGGGAAAAATGATCAAAAATCAATTACAATTTTCAGCCACTTGCTCTTTCTTATCCTAAAATTTAGTTGGCTATAAAACTGCAACCGCAATTTTTTTGAAATTTCGATGGAAATTTGTCCAATTTTTCTAATCTTTGCACCCGCAATTTTTTTTAATTCCGATTAAAAAGTTTGAAATTTCGATGGGAATTTGTTCAATTTCTCTAATTTTTGTATAAAATTTTAAATTTGAATTTTTAAGTTGTTTTGTTAGGCAATGAACAATGCTTTTACAAAACCAAAAAAAAAAAAATAATAATGAGACTTGCACTTAACAATCAATTTCGGGAACTCATAGAAATAAATTCAAATGACTTAAATTCAAATTACATAAATTTGTGTGTAAAAGACCAATTAAGTAATCACATGCCACTGTTTCCTAGGTCGACATGCTCAAAGATTGTACGTACCTCATTTCGACTAGTGCAGAAGCTTCAAGAATGAGAGGAGGAAGAGTCGGTCAGACGTCTTCTTTGGTCTATTCGGCGTGGCATGCCACTAAGTTTAGATGCTTTGGCTCATCGTTCTTGAATGATATTGATGACCTTAGGGATGTTTTTTTTTTTTGTTTTTGGTGGGTGAGGTAGGGTTCAAAATGCCTTCGCACTTACAATGGCCGTCGTCTACTCCGTCGTGTGGTGTGGCCACTAAAACGATACCTCCTTTCCTTCTGGGGAGACACTCTTCCCGGAATTGCTTTCTATATTACTTCGGGAGGGTACAGAACGGCATCTATTATTCTGTGCATCCACGTCACCCCATATTTGTAGCCAGCTTTCATGCTATAGGCTCATCTTCTTAGAGACTTAGACTCATCTACCTATCTATCATGTCTCAGTCGAATGGATTGGAGCGTGACTATAATTCGAAAATGCGTAGATTTCAAAACCTTAGAGTCGAAGCATCAAATGATAGAAAAAGGAGTTTCTAATAGCACTTCACCAGATAATACCAAATCTCCGTATTTATTTCTGCAAAAGATTCTCATAAAAATTCATCTGCCTTTAGGAGGTCTGTGGAAAAGCATTAAAATGCATATCACAAATAGAAGAAGAAGGTGGCCAAACAACCAAAAAAGTTTTTAAACGTCAACTATCCGTAAATATAATTTTTATGATCAAGTGGTGTGAAATCTCTTTGACAGACCCTCGATTTCGCCCTGACTAATACAGTTCACATATAATGCCTGTTAAATCAGATGCCTGTATGACGGAAGTGAGAAAAAAATTTTTTTGTGGACTCCCAGTTTATTCATTTTATTATATTATAATATAATATTGATTCAAATAAAGTTTTCTATTAAAAAATAAAATTAAAATAAAGCGTAAAGAATAAAACTCGTTGATAGTTTTTGCCTCTATTCTTCAATAGGCTTTTCTGAATTATACCTGTAGCATCGATTTCTAAAGGTGTCGGAAAAAAGTATAACCAGATCTAGAAGCAGTTCCGGGGAGGTCAATTAAAAAAAAAATTGTTCAAAATCACGTTTACTAGTCATCCTTTGGCCTTTGATACTTAGTACCAGCATCGATTCTCAATTTTACCAAGCAGGAGAAGTGTTAGAAGAATTGCACCCATAGAAGAATAAAAGGAATCAAATCATACAACTTGGAAGTATTTTTTATATTATTATATAATATGTAATTAATTACCATTCACAGTCAAGAGCTGCCTGAGTAAAATATCTCTGCACTACCTAAATTACGACACTTCATTCGTACTTACCCTTAACCAGAATGGTGAGCACAAAGTTAAACAACGATACCATTTTTCCAAATTCCATTTAATGCAGATATAGGCAATTATATTAAATAAAACAACTCAGTTATGTTATATGAATTAGCGATAGCGATAGTTAGCAAAAATAAAAATGTATTAGTGACAAAGTTTTCCGAAATTGAAGCAGCGACGACCAAAATTGGAATAAAGATTAGCAGCGAAAAAAACAATTACTTGCTGGTCTTTAGATTGAAAAACACACAATCACTAAACGAGATTGATATTGGAAAATACAAATTTGAAGTAGAATTTGGCTGCAAACTGACAACAGATAATACCATGAAGATAATATGGAAGAACGAATTAAAGCAGCTAATAGAGCATTCGCATCATTTATACAACTTTTCAAATCAAACTCCTTAACAGATCTGTCAAGCTGATAATACCTATGCAAGCTAAAACCAAAGCTCTACCGGTCTTTTGCTATCGAGCTAAAACATGGAAATTGAGTAAAAAAAGATGAGACAAAATTTCAAATATTTGAATGGAAAATTCTCAGAAAAATATTATAAATATGAATAAAGGGTGGTTGAGTTTTAAGGGCCGGTATTGATTATGTAATATTGGTATGACTCAATTACGTATGGAACATAATATTGGGCAAATGGCCGCCGTGGCCTCGGCGGCACACCTTCATCCGGTAGTCCAAATTTCCGATGACGCTGAGGCATAATTGAGGTTCTATGCCGTTGATGTGCCGAATTGTCTCATCCTTTAGCTCTTGCCTCTAGCTAAATAACCCCAAACAAAGAAGTCCAACGGTGTCAAATCACATGATCTTGGCGGCCAATTGACATTGCCCCGACGTGAGATTATTCGGCCATCAAATTTTTCACGCAAAAGAGCCATTGTTTCGTTAGCTGTGTGACAAGTGGCACTGTCCTGTGGAAACCACATATCGTCCACATCTATACTTTCCAATTCGGGTCATAAAAGGTTCGTTATCATCTCACGATAGCGAACACTATTCACAGTAACTGCCTGACCAACCTCATTTTGGAAAAAAATACGGCTCACTGATGCCGCCGTCCCATAAACCGCACCAAACAGTCACTCTTTGTGGGTGCATTGGTTTTTCGGCAATCACTCTGGGATTATCATTCGCCCAAATGCGGCAATTCTGCTTATTGACGAATCCACTGAGGTGAAAATGTTCCTCATCACTGAAGATGATTTGCATTTTGATTTGGACGTCCGTTTTCATAATAAGCCTGAATAACTTTAACGCGTTGCTCGATTGTTTATCTTTCCATTTCTCAAATTGAGTTAGTCTGAAATTGAAAAATGTCAAATGAAATGCAGAAGAAACTTGACGTTTAGGTGTGGTTTACACTCAACATCGGCCCTTAAAATTTAACCACCCATATAAAAGTGCCGGGAATTGTTCCATAAATCGCAAAATATTTGTTTAATCATCAAAAATTTATTGTGTCGCCTTCAAAATAGGCTACATTCGAACCAATACACATATGCCAACAAATAGTCCAGCCATCAAAGCACCTTTTAAAAGCTTTCGAAGAGATCTTCAAACTGGAAGGAAACGGCAACGTACATAGGTGTATTGTTCAGCAGGTCAAAGTTCACAAGAAGCTATAGGGCCAAACGATGATGAAATAAAATAAGACGAATTTTCAAATCTCGCGAGCTACATACATTTGACTTTTCGATTATTATTTGTTTTTATGTTGGTACACTCGTCTCGAAGATATGCTCACGCTTTAGCAGTACGACATGTGTAGTTTGCTTGTGAGAGGTATAAATAAGACAAGTGTTTTGCGTGTTCGGCGATTTTCTGCTATTGACTCTTAACTCTCCTGGACTCTTCCATTGGGACGATTGGTTTCGATGGCATAACCATATAGCCATGATTCGTTATCAGTTATGACCCTTTTAAGGGGGCAGATACCTATAAACGGGCATACCTATTTTCCCTGATTTTCATTAAAATTATTTAAAATGAAGAAGTCAATATATTTTTTTTTTAAATTGGCACACAGTTTATTTATACATTAAAATAATCTACAATAATTTTTATTTTTTTTTATTTTAATCATTTAAAATGGCGGATGTATCAGGCCAGTCCATAAGTTCGTGCGTTATTTAAAGATGATTTTAAAATTAATAAAAAAGATGTTTAAAGTATTTATTAATCAATAATATATTTTCCTTCATCATTTACACTGTCTTCCCAACGTCTAGGCAAATTTTTAATTCCCTGCTCAAAAAATTGTTTGTCCTTCGAGCCAAAATACGCTTCGATATCCCTTTTTGTAGTGGGAGTAGTTCTTGTTACTCATATGGGATTGAAGTCCACGAAAAAAGTGATAATCACAAGGGGCAATATCCGGAGAGTATTGTGGATGCGGCATTAGCTCCCATCCGAGCTCGTTCAGTTTGCCTAATGTTTGCCTTGCGGTATGAAGTCTTGCGTTGTCGTGGTGAAACAAAACTTTGCGTCTATTCACTAAAGACGGTCGATTTTTGTTAAGTGCCTCATTCAGGTTTGATAGCTGAAGGGAATAATAATACACAGTTATCGTCTGGTTTGGTTCCAGAAGTTCATAATAAACAATACCGGCCATATCCCACCAAATAGAAAGGAGAATCTTCTTGGGGTGAAGGCCATCTCTAGGGGTTGGTTCTGGTGTTTCATCTTTATCTAACCATTGGCGTTTGCAAACAGAATTATTGTAAAGGACCCATTATTTATCACCAGTAACGATACGGTTCTAAAAACTTTCATTTTCAAGCCGTTGCAGCAGCTGAAAACACACATTCACTATCTGTTGAAGGTTGGCGACGGAAAGGCTATGCGGAACCCATTTTCCCAGCTTTGAAACCTTTCCCAACTGAACCAGGTGCCAGTGAACTGTTCCATGCGATGCATTTAACCTCTGAGCTATCATATCGACTGTCAAATTTGGCTCAGCTTTCACGAGTTCGAGCAAGGCGTTGGAGTTAAAAACTTCAGGACGACCAGCGCGGGGCATCATCCACGTCGCAGTTACCACTTCGGAACTATGAAAACCACTTTTGCACAGTCCTTACACTCACGGTATACTCTGAGCAGTGTTTATTTCTGCAGCAGAAGGTGTTGATTTTTTACCACTTTTATAAAAAAATACAAAATATGCCTCTTATACGCGTTCGAAGATTCTGTTTTATTTTTTAACAACACGTGCTTCTATCCACGATTAAAATCACTTGTTGAATGGACAATATATCAAAGAAAATATAAATAGTTCCGTTATATTCCGCGAATAATTTTTTGTACACAAAAATCGTATAAAAGTAAAATTATGGGTAAAATACGCACGAACTTATGGACTTACGTGATACACTCAATTCTTCCAGGAATGTCACAGCGGGGCTTCTCAATCGGCGTCAGTGACCTGAATACAAAAAACAAACAGTTTTTTGTTTATTAATGTCATAATTTCTATATGAATTAAAAAAAAAATGGAATAAATAATCGTGGAATAAAAATTTTTTTCTCCAAATTTTACAGGTATCTGTCCCCTTAAGCATGACGTCATTCGACAATTCCCATGCAGCGTTATTGCCAAAATTCAGCAATTTTGGAGGGAACTTCACTGCCAACTCCTTCATGCCCGAAATTCCCAAAAAACTTGCATGGCATGAGCCAATCGATATGCCGACAGCCTCAGCAACTTCTCTAATTTTGATTCGACGATGCTCCATAACAATTTTTTTCACTTTCTCAACATTTTCATCGATTGTTGATGTGCTGGGGCGTCCAGAGCGAGCATCGCCATTCACATCTTCTCGACCTTCTGTGAAAAGTTTGTACCACTTGTAAATGTTTTTTTGACTCAAAGTACTCTCACCAAATCCACTGCCAAAATTTCAAATGTTTTTGAGAACTTAATTCTTTTTTGTACACACAATTTTATGCAACTTCTTTGATCCATTTTTTCGATAGCAGAACATCGCCGGAAGGTAAATTGTTCTCTTCTGTGCACCCTTAGCTGCATAGTCACCACTTCTTCGTCGGAGCACACCCTGTGATGTGGAGAACTTATTCATTATCAAGCCGGGTTAAAGAATTTTTTTCATGCGTTGGCAAAAAGTAGTCGCTATTCGAAAAAAGAACTGTATTTGAATCACCAAGTATCGAATGGTTTTTTGTGCGGGGGTACTTAGTCCGAAAGTGCCGTAGTAGTGTCAATGTGTGGTCTGATTGTTCGGCATCATAGCGCTTTTAAAGTGACTTTTCACTTCCTGCAGCGAGTTTTCATTGTCAATTAATACTGCCAGTTATTGTTTACTTTTAGTGGCTATTGTTATTGCCATAGTAAATATTTTTGTTATTAAATAATGTGACTATATATATGTACACACACATAAATAAAAGTAAACATTTTAGTATGCGCTGATACAATGCGGTTATATGCACGTATGGAGATGAGTTTAACGACAGTAAATACCTACATATCAATATATATTTGAACAGTTACTTGAAATATTAATCGAATGATTTTAATGCGCTGGCCCATCTGGAGGTCAAATCAAAAACAACAAACATTTATTTTTAATTTGCATAACTGGTTTGGAGTTGGAACGTCAAATTTTTGTATAGCCCCATCCGGTAGTCGAAGTCGAATATTAATCAGAAGACTGGATATACCCATTTGCATCAGTGCAATTACAACTAAGTTAATTTCATCGTCGAAATAAAGTGAAAATACGTTGCATTTTTTTTATTGCTGAAGTAGCTTTTATTGAATGTCTGTTGCCAGTAGAAACAATTCTTGCGAAAGTGGGACGCCTGAGGAAAAGGTGGCTAGAAGATGTGAAGCTGATCTTAAGAAAATGCGCGTGCAATACTGGAGCGAAGTGGTTGTAAATCGAGATCGATGGCAAGAAGCTGTAAAGGAAGCAATGGGCTGTGGCGCTAAGAAAAATAAGAGTAAACCACGATAGAGTCTATCACAGTTTATATGAGTTGTCTTCTCTCTCCTTGCTGGTCACCTTAGGCAGGATTCGTATGTGTACGCCATTGACAACCGCTGCTTAACAATTAATTGCTGCCAAATTATGCTTGAAGCTTAGTTTCGTGTCGAGCATGACTCTGAGATGTTCAATCGCCTTTTTTGCTTCCGTGCGCTTATAAGCACGACCTCCGTTTTCTAGGCTACCAGCTGCAAACCCACATTACCGAGCCATCGCTGTACTCTCGCTACTGCATTGTTATATTTTTCTTCCTACTGATCCAGTCGCTTGTCTACAGCTACCAGCGTAACATCATTTTACGATGTATACCTTATCTGGCGATCCCTGAGGCACCCCACCAGCGACATTATACTTTTGTGGACCATTATCAATATCGTAGTGCAGGGAGTGAAGCTAAGTTCATGTGAGTCGAGCTATTACTTCATCCTTAACATCGTTTGTCTAAGTTTCTGTCTTGCCGCATCTCCATTACGTGCAGTAAAACCTGCTACAATGTCACCCGCATATCTCACAAAAGATAACAATCGTCAGACATGTCGATGGTGAGAATGTCGCCATAATTGACATTCAGGAGGCCAGGGTCTAGGATTGATCCTTGTGCAGCAAGCGATGTTAACCTTTTTGACCGTTGTCCTAACATATTGAGCAGAAGACGGGGGCATTCAATAAGTTCAATTCTTTTTTAATACGCGCAGTTGCTAGTTTTTATGAGAATAATTTTCATGGCAGAAATATAGTTAGCTGATTGCCAAACCCTGTCAAAGGGCGACCGTTATCATGGCATACGCAAACTTTCTTATAAAGGGTGGTTAAATTTCAAGGGCCGATGTTGAATGTGAACCACACCTAAACGGCAACGACACCGTTGGACTTCTTTCTTTGGGGTGTATTGAAAGTAAAGATGTACGTCGATAAGCCAGCAACAATTCAAGAGCTAAAGGATGAGATAATTCGGCGCATCAACCTCATAGAACCTCAATTATGCCTCAGCGTCATCGAAAATTTGGACCATCGGATGGAGGTGTGCCGTCGAGGCCAATATTTTAATCCACGCCTAATTGAGCTATATCAATATTATCATAATAAAGAGAAATAACAATAATTTAAAAAAAAAGAGGTTGTCTGTAAAGTCGGTTTACTGACGATAGTTTAACGTGATAACGTCATAAGAAAATACTGATTGAATGGTTGCATTTTTCAAAAGAAAATTTTAATTTTAGTTGTTTGATAGATATTTTGTATGGATATAGAGAATGAGTTAACATTAACATAACATAATATACTTTAACATAACATAACATGACATAACATAACATATCATAACATAACATAACATAACATAACATAACATAACATAACATAACATAACATAACATAACATAACATAACATAACATAACATAACATAACATAACATAACATAACATAACATAACATAACATAACATAACATAACACAACATAACATAACATAACATAACATAACATAACATAACATAACATAACATAACATAACATAACATAACATAACATAACATAACATAACATAACATAACATAACATAACATAACATAACATAACATAACATAACATAACATAACATAACATAACATAACATAACATAACATAACATAACATAACATATCATAAAGCATTCACCAACAGCTTTCATTTGATACCCATATTGTACATACACGTCCCGTTACCCGGGTCCACGTTTTGACCTATATCTCGAGCCCTATTTCCAAAATAAAATATAATCCATGTTACTCGTGGATGATGTAGCTTTCGAATGGTGAAAGAATTTTTAAAATCGGTCCAGTAGTTTTGAGCCTATTCATTACAAACAAACAAAGTTTTCCTCTTTACAATAATATTAGTATAGACAACATATCTTATAAGGTATATGGTAAATATTACCATACATTTTTTCCTTCATATATAATAAAAAAATTTATAATTATAACATTAAAACAACAGGTATTATTAACAAACTTGGTTTTATTTTAAATTCTTCAAGTGAATCAAATTAATAATAATCAATAAGAAGGCATATGCAAATACAAATACGTGAATTTATATATGTACATATGCGCATATACATACATATATACGCTCACTTAAGTAGGATAGAGCAAGATGTCGAACGTTGCCGTTCGTTTGCTTTGTTTGCTTTGTCGTTCGTTCCGCGCTTTCGCTTGCAGTTCATGCAATGCAATGAGCAAGGTAACGACAAATGAGCAAGGTAACGGCAATGAGCAAGGTAACGACATATGAGCAAGGTAACACTAATGAGCAAGGTAACACTAATGAGCAAGGTAACACTAATGAGCAAGGTAACGACACATTTTTTCGTGCGTGCAGCCTGTTAAATCGAATTATAAGACGTTATCACGTCAAAAAATTGTATTTTCTTCAAAATCAACACCGGCCCTTGAAACTTAACCACACTTTATTAATTACACTTTTTACTAAAACGCACACGTTTTACCCTCATTAGGTGACTGTTCAATTAGTTTTAAATACGAAAAAAATAACGTATTGTATAACTACAACTTGGCATGCCTATCAGGATAGCGCAAATTTTTTTAGTTATTTCAAGTACCCAATTAAAATGTTAATTATTTACATTGGACATTGCGCTTTTAGTTGACATCAAAGGCATTATTACTAAAAAGGAAGAGTATTAAAATTCAAAGCAAACAATTAAGTCGTCTTGTTAGTCAAAATGAAACCCTTCGCCACAACGTAAAAGCGCTTAAAATTTATATAATTTTTATAGCTTACCGAATGCTCGGGGTAAGCAATCGTAGTTAAGATTTTTCGTTTTTTTGGACTCATATGTGGCCATTGCTAGCTTTCGGCAGAAGACAAGTCCCTCCAACCCTCGAAAACGATAAAGTAAAGTTCCGCCATGCACGTAAGTGGCTCGCTGCGGGTGTTATAAAATTAATGCCACTTGCCACTTTCGAATTGCAAAGCTGCTGACGTCGTATTTGACAATGGCTATGATGATAATGCTCATGTTGATGTTGATGAAGATGGCAATGCTATTGCTGGCGTATGTGTGCAATTAAGTTAATGTCGTTTTCATGTGTTATGCTCATGTTTCATTGTTCATTGGGTTCTGCTCACGCTCGCTCCAACCCGCGGGCTGTGTTGCATGTATATGCAACTCCATCACTAAACACGACTACAACTATTTGCTCCATTTACTCATGTGTATGTGTGTGTGTATGTGCGCTCACATGTTGTGTATAAAATGAAATGAAATTAATTATGGGCGATAAGGTTTTGCTTTTGGTAGCAAAAGTTGTTTTTTAATCGCTTTTCGCTCTCGGAAAAGTTTAAATTACGTACATTTAGTTGCAGATTTAATCATTTTCTACTTGCATATTTTGCTTCTGTAAATATAAACGAACTTCACTAGTGACATATTTTTTTATTTGATAGCTGCTTATTTTTAATGTGTAGCTACAAGTTTCTCGTAATATTATCAAATTTCGTTACATGTTGGTAATTATAAAATTCGGAGAATTAAAAGCGGAAATAAAGTTATGTAACTGTAGTGAGAGGCTGCATAAAATACTGCGGCAACTCAAAACCACCACCATATGTCATTGGTATTTTTCAAAAATTTACATTTGCAAAGATAAGTTTTTTGGTTTTCAGTTTGTCACTAATGACACACCCTATATAGTACCTAAAAAACTGGTTTTTTGCTGGATTTCAAAAAAGATTCTTTTTGACTACCTTTGCCCATATTTTTTTGTTATTTAAATTTGCCCATAATGGGACACTTTATATAATATAGAATAAATAGTTACTTACTTATTTTTTTGCTTTTGGTCGACAATAATTTTAATTTGCCCCTAATGTTACACCCTATAGGATATCGAAACAGCTTGACTTTGCACCGAACTTTAGTAAATCTTCCTTTTTATGCTTTTAATAATCTTTCTGTTTTTTTTTTTACTTTTGTTAATTGGCTACGCTAAATAAGATCCAAAAATATGTGTAAGCGCTGGGTTTCGATAATTTCCTTTTTTTAATTTCGGTGAAATTTTGTTGGTAACATTTTTGTTTGTTTTAAATTTGCTATTAATGATGCACCCTATATAATGTCAAAAATCTGGTTATGCACAGGGGTTCAAAAAACTAACTTTTTATTGGTTTTTGTAAAAAAAGTTTGGTAAATTTTGTTTTTTAATATATCATTAATGAGACACCCTATACATTATTTTGTAATTTTTTTAAATTTGGTACTATTGGAATACCCTATACCACCCGAAATAACACAAAAAAATCTGGTTACGCACTGGGTTTTGATAAAAAAAATTTTTTACCATTTTGGTAAAATTTAATATGCCACTATTGGAACACCCTATATATTAGCCTGAAATCTAGTTATGCGTTGGTTTCGATAAATCTTCCTTTTTTATTATTTTTTGTAGCAATTTTTTGGTGATTTTTTTTAATATGCCGCTATTGGGACACCCTATACATTAGCCTGAAGTCTGGTTATGCGCTGGGTCTCGATAAAGTCTTATTTTTATTATTTTTGGTAAAAATTTTGTGGTGCAGTTTTTTTTTAATATGTCACTAATGGGACACCCTATATAATACCCAATAAATCTAGTTGTGCGCTAGCTTTTAATAAAGCTTCCTTTTCAATATGGTTGGTAAATATCTTTTTTTTTATTTGCAGCTATTGGGACACCCTATATTAAACCAAAAAATTTGGATATGCGATGGGTTACCATAAAGTTTCCTTTTTCCTTTTTTTGTTCAGTTCCTGGTCAATATTGTTTTTTAAATTGACGGTAATAAAGTGTTTTTTAATAAGAGGTGTTATTTTGATATTAAAAAAATGCTAGTTTGTAATATAAATGATCGGATGTCTTTTTCATTATGAAGAGGAAGGTATGCCGTTAATAGTGGAAAATAACATCAGGAAAGTGACCACCACGACCACGCTTACAGGACAATATCCTTTCATGAAATTTTCCATAACCGAATTACAAAGTGGCTGCCCTGTGTCCTCGATAGCCTCACGAATTCCATCTTTGAGGTCTTGGCCCTTGGCGTAGACCTTCTCTTTCATATGGTCCAAAAGAAAAAAGTCACAAGGTGTTAAGTCACAAGATCTTGGGGGCCAATTGTGATTACCTCTTCGAGAGATAACACGGTCCGGAAACTTTGCCGTAAAAGATCAATCGTTTCGTGGCTTGTGTGGCACGTAGCGCCATCTTGTTGAAAATAAACGTTGTCCAGATCAATACCATCCAATTCCGGCCATAAAAAATTGTTAATCATCTCCCGATAGCGCAATCCATTCACCTTTAACACCTGTTATTGGAAAACCGTATATAAATAATGCCCTAGAATTCGTTTATACACTGGGCTTCGATAAAGCTTTTTTATTGCTTTCGTGCATATTTTCCTATATTTTCTTTGTTTTTTAATTTGACCCTAATGGCTAAAATTGCTCAGACATTGTATTTAATTTCCACTCAATTAGATTTTCATGAAATTCTTCGTTTATTGTTTCACAAAAAATAGCTGCTGAACAATGTTGGTTTCCAATCGCACAACAACACAAGCATGATTTTCATATTTATTATATTTACTAATAAATATTGGTTGATTTTAGTAAACAAATATGAAATTCGTAACGGAATTGTTTACATATAAAGTTATTTATTTGTTCATAAAGTGAATGCCTTGTACTCGTATTTGTTTATTGCTTGCTTATTTTCACTATTTTTCTGATTTGATCCTTGTTTATTTCAATTTCATACGTGGGAAGGGCTCTTGTACAAAAATCGTTTGCTTTGTTAGGCAATTAATATTTTTTTGTAGTTTGTATGCAATATCGAAATTTTAGACTATTGATAAAAATAATGTTAGCAAACAAATAAGTAAAATAAATAGTTTTAGAATAGCTGCAACAACTTTAAGGTTTGAATGCATGCAAATAATTCAGACAGTGAAGTTGTGCAGCTTAAAGTCGATGCCTGTTTTGATTGCTGATGGGTATGATGCAGATGAGACTCTATTAATAGAAATTTAACTTAAATTACTGCAAGTGGAATTTTTGCGTTTGGGTTTTGCCAATATTGCTGAAATTAGCCTTAAGTCAAATTTATTTATTTTTTCAAATAAATTTTCGAAGGTTTTTTCATTAGTGGTCTAAGCCAATATTTAAATAAGTAAAGATGTGAGAACCACAAATAAGTTTGGTAAAACTATTACTCCGAAGTTCATGAGCTCTCGGTCAAGGAGCCATAGCTATGGAAAGTTGAGTGCAAAACCATTTGCCACTATGAAAAGGAAATGAACCGATATAAGGGACCAATCAAGGTGCCATTACTTTAATGAAAAAGTTGTTGAAAATTAAAAATATTTTAAGTCTCACCAAATGTTGAAGGAAAGTGGATAGCTTAGAAGAAAGAGTTCGTGGGAGGGAGACCCTTCACGGTTGATATGAATTTCTAATAGCTTCATGAAAAGATCTGATGCAGTTTTCACAAAAATATGCCACACAGGCTCGCCTAAATAAAAGTAAATCGTTCTACTTTTTTATATATACATTTTTTATAATTCTGGTGTTTACGTTTCGCAGTGCTTTCACTAAACGCTTTTAATTTTTTTCTCCAGTTACAAGAGAAGGACTTTAAGCTGTACTAATGGCCCTACTCGTTGTAGGCTGTTAAAATTGAAATCAAATGAATAAAATCGTCTAAATCTAATCTTCACTAATCTAAATCAACGAAAATATGCCGTGTATGTATAGACAAAAGATCGATCGTGCGCAACCTGAAGAGCAGTGTGTTGAATGACAAGAGTTTTTTCACTCTGAATATATCGGTTTACTCCAGGCAGATGTAGATTTTTTGTCTTCTGATAAACGGCGTTTTTTTGTAAGTTCTGCTCTGCTGAGAGACTTTCATCTATTCGTTTGCCAACTTTATCTGTTCTTCCTTCCGAATTGAAAAATGAGATATGTGAAAATACAAATGCCCTTAAGGGGTTACATGGGTTTCGTGGGTTCAAAAAATCGATTTTCTTTTTTAGCTTATTCATTTCTACAGCATCTCAAGAATAAAAATAAAAAAAATAAATAATTGGCGCGTACACCCTTTTTAGGGTGTTTGGCCGAGCTCCTCCTCCTATTTGTGATGTGCGTCTTGATGTTGTTTCACAAACGGAGGGACCTACAGTTTCAAGCCGACTCCGAACGCAGATATTTTTATGAGGAGCTTTTTCATGGCAGAAATACACTCGGAGGCTTGCCATTGCCTGCCGAGGGGCGACCGCTATTAGAAAAATCTTTTTCTTAATTTTGGTGTTTTCACCGAGATTCGAATCAACGTTCTCTCTGTGAATTTCGAAAGGTAATCACGCACCAACCCATTCGGCTACGGCGGCCAATTACAACTATTTAAAAAAAAAAAAAAATGTCAATCAAATTTGACCGAAATTTTCATTTTTTTGGAAGAATGTCTGCAGGAATTCTGATTTTTACTTTTTTTTCTTTCCTACGTTCAAGCACGAGTTTATGATCTTAAGTAAAACACTTATTTTTGTTTTTTCAGTTTTGATGATCCTGTCAGGAGCTATGCTGACAACGCGGACGCACCTCTTTTTCGAGGGGTGACCGGAAATGACGTCACAATGGAGGAGTTCTAAGTTTTTTTTTTTGAAAATTTCAGAAATTATTCTTTAAATATGTATCTAATATATAAGACAGAAGAAAGTTTGAATTAAATAAATGATTTTTTACATAGAAAAAAAATATTGAAAATAGACGTTTTTTACCCGACGAAACCCATGTAACCCCTTAACAATAAGGCCTTTTTAGTATGTATTTATGTATATGATATTAAAATAATAAAACTATTTTTTGTTTTGTTTTTAATTATATTTTTTTTAAATTATATAAATGTAAACTTAAAAAATCTGATGTTTTTGGCTACATTTTTGTGAAAAAAGCCCGAGTGTCAAGTGGTTAAGAAGGACATGAAATCCAATTTTTTAGTTAAGAAGGTAAAAAAATCAAGTTTAATGTGCTCATTTATTTTTATTTTTCTTCAGTTGAATAAACAATTTTTTCCGGGGTGTTTTTGTTTTTAGTTTTTTTCCAGAATCGGACGCCTCCCCCTATATACAGGAAAGAGAAATTTCCGAAATGGCAACTCAAATTTTTCTTAAACTTTGCTTGTTGTTGTTAAAGAAATCACTGCGCTTAAAACAGAAAATAGTCGCATACTCTCTCCTGTAAATACTCTGCAGGAAGATAAAAAGCAACTACTACAAAAATCAGATGATCTCTTTGCAGAAATCCGCTCTTTACACTCTAAGCTTGAAGCTAAAGATGCCGTTCTCTCTACATACACTAACATTTTAGGCAAAAAATATTAAAAGTATTCTTGCTAATTCTGCCAATAAGCTTGAGAGTGTAAATGCAACTAAATTGGCGAACAATGCAATTACTTCGTTTTGCTCCCCTATCTGTTCGATGCCCGCCTGTTGACATGGGGAACTCTGCTGCTGCGTCGAATATCTTCGCTATGAATAGTGCTGTTGTCACTAAAGAGAGGGAAGCTATGTAAGTCAACATAAATGCCCGCTGCTGCTACTATAACTTTTTCTGTTATCCAGGAAGACTTTCATGCACACGGGAAACTAAAGATTTTAACGTAAAGTAACACTGCAAACTTCCGATATTTATTTATTTCTCTCACACACTATAAGAGACGCTTCACCGGATTTTGACATCGTCCAAACTTCTGCGCCATACGATAGGCTGGGTATGATGAGAGCCTTATAAAGTATTAGTTTTGTTCATCGAGAGAGGACTTTACTACTCAATTGCCTACTTAGCCCAAAGTAGTCTATTGTTGGCAAGATAGATTCTGCGTTGGATGGTTTTCAAGGCTGACATTGTTATCGGTGTTAATGCTGGTTCTTAATTGATGGGTGACTATATTGAATAATAAATGTATTCCGAACCATAAAATTATGTTTTTCTTGACGAACTGCAAAACTTATTGAACAACCTAGTATAAGTACACGCATGTTTGGTAAATGGTACGATTTCAAATCGCGACGACTTGCAAATAATTTTTGTTTATTTGTGGTGAACATAACAAATTTTTTAAATGGAAACTGCTAGAAAGACAACCTTTCCGTCATAACTAAAAAATTAGTGCCCATTTTTTTGATTTTTTTACCGATTTCGAATCGTAAGGCTTGCAGAAAAAATCGACACTAATCAATATGTGACTTTTTCACTATAGCACTCACTTTATGCCATCTGGGGGAAATGAAAGTAGCTAAGCTTTACAGTCTATTAACTGTCAATGAAATAACTGTCAAAATTGGTAGAACTATTACCTTAACGTAAATGCATTGCAAAACCAAATCAATTTTAATTTTTTTTAAATCCGGAATTATTGAAGCTTTGCAGGAGAAACGATAAAGGCCAGATGGTCATTCTTGCTGACTGAGAGGCTTACATTTCATTTAAATTTCTTATGAGCAGATGTACCTGTATGTGTGCATCTACATATCGCACCCTAAATACAAAAGGGGCACAACTCAAAATTTTCCACACTCGAGCTTGACTTGTTTACAGTAGCACAGAAAACAAACTATGTGACATATCACGCTGAAATTTGCCATGTAAGCTTATAACACTCCTACCAAAAAACAAAAAATTTATTTTTGCCATATGTCATCCGCGGACCGTTTTATTGATAACGTCTCATTCATATTTGAGCAGAAGTACATTTTGAGTTGTGACCCTTTTGTATTTAGGGTGTGATAGGTGTTTACATATACACACACATTGGCGCAGAGGTTGGCTTATATTGCAAATTACATAAATTCACATGTCGAACACTTGTGAAAAATTAATGCGCTACATTGAAAGAGGGCACAACATTGACGTAACTTTAATACAGAGAGCAGCACAGAGCCATAAACACAAGCATGTATCGCCACATTAACGCCCACGTAGCCAAGCAGGCCTGCATGTAACCATATTTGTTGGCGCTTATTGGTGGCAATAAATATGCGGCGCGAAAAATTTCATTTATTGCCCATACAACAACACGAACAACAACAGCTGCAAGTACAACAACAATGCCGATATATGCATACACACACATATAAACGTGCACCAGCGAGCGGTGTCGGGGTGCCGATCCAGTGATTTAATGGCGACCATAGCAGCTGCTGCCGCAGGCATAAGTGTCGTTGGTGTTGTAGGCTAAGGCGAAGGCGTTAACACTCGGGCTCGCATTCGCATTTGCGTTCACGCTTGCGCTTTTGCTGGTGGCGGCAGCTATCAATAAGTGCGCCATTAAAAATTAATAATGTTGACATGTTGCAGCAACGTGCAGTGCACTCGCTCAACTTGATGCCTCGTTAAAACAACACAAATTGCTTTCGTACAAAAGCAAATAACGTGGATATGTATGCTTTTATGCATAACTGTCCATTGTGTGCGTGGATGTGTGTGGACGCTTGGACATTTGAGTATGTAATTAAATTTAAATAAGTGCAAACTGTGCACACCGTTACGTTGCGCTGCGCGGCGTCAGCGAGACCATGACTGTACGCCATCGTTGGGGGCTCCGCTGCATGCCACTTAATTTTGACTGTATTTTTACAGCTACAACTGAGTAATGGATGCATCAATGCGCACTACGGGAAAAATACAAATTAACACAAATAATGTCATCTCATTCATTACTTAACAAAGGAATCGACAATTTTTATTTTATGCCTCACATGGAGTTAAAGGTGTAACAACAGTTTCATTTTGACGAGATCGTTTGGTTTTTGCACTTTTAGTAGCCGTAAAATTCATACCATATTGCATTGATTTAAGTGTTCAATTAAGTCGAGTTTTTGTAATTAATGAAAATTTCAATCAGGATTTTAATTTAAATCCATTTGTGTTACATATATAAGGTGGCGCAAAATTAATCACCCTATCGGACGATTTATAATTTTTGCAATTGGAAGTGAACTAAAATACAGCTGCATCAAACAAACATACACGTGGCGCGTAAAGATTTTAATCACACAATTTAATTTTTTAGCACAGCAAGTTGTTTAAAAAAAAGAATTGGATGATTAATTTTGCGCCATCTAATTATGCATGCGCAGTGGCATATCTAAGTATTTTGCATGTGAAGACGATTAAGTAAATCTGTTATTTTCGTTTCGTCTGTCACAGTTAGAGAAATCTTCATTTACTCAGAAAGTCAGGCAACTCTGAAATCGCTACTATCATTAAAACACTCGTCTAAAAGAGTAAAATAGTGTTACAAAATATTAAAAATACTTGCGCAGTATTTTTCTAAAGAATGATCAATTTAGAGGCATTGTATTTTAAATTCAAATTTATTATTTTTGTGTATAACCATTAATGAGATTCATTTTTTAAAGATTATCCCTTCAAATATTGGCCGCAATTGCGTCGTAATTCGGCCATCCGTAATCACCAATTTTGAATAACTCGATATGCTGTGAATATCTTTAGTAATGTTGACTTCCAATACTTCAGTCGAAGCTGGTTTATCCACAAAGCATTTAGACTTCATATACTCCCATTGGCCACGATCTTAATGGCCAATCCACTGGTCCGAGACAAGAGATAAGTTACTCAGCGAAACGACGACGCAGTAAATCTATTAATTCACGAGCTGTATGGTAAGTAGCGCCTTCCTCTGTCTTGTGGGAACCAAATGTTGTGGAGGTATCGAGTTTCAATTTTCGTCGTCAAAGAGTCGTTTATCAGGGCGCGATAGCGTTCGCCATTCCCTGTTTTATTGGCACCAGCCTCGTTTTTGAAGAAATATGGGGCGATGATTTCTCCAGCGCGTAGGCCGAACCAAACGGTTATTTTCGATGGATATTATGGCTGTTAGTGAATGATTTCGGGTTGCTTTTCAGACCAAGTACAGAAATTTTGCTCATTGACGTAGCCAGTAAAGGCACCAAAGGTGGTACAATTGCACGATTTGTAAACGTCGTTGAGGCGTTAGTCTTTCCATGATGAAATGTCAATGAATATTGAAAAAAATTATGTATTTAATTTGATAGCAGTGACGCGTAATCTATCGAAAAAAAGGCTATTGTAAAAAGTACTTCCAATCTGATCCCCTTTTATTAACCTACTCTGGGTGCTAGGGCATAGTAACATTGAAGACAACTGTAAGGCAGCCGAGTTAGCAAGATTGGGCTCCTCGCTTGAAGTTAGTCAGGACAAGATCGACATACCAGTGCAAAATATAAACTTTTAATGTACTCGTACAGGCACACTATTGCTGTTGCAAATTCCAACTGGAAACAGTTAAGCACCTGCGCTATCAGTAGACAAACGTGGCCCGAACGGAAGATGGGTCGCACTAAGAATCTATTTGAATTAAGTAGGAAGGATCTATGGATTGTAGGGGGTGTCCTATCAAGGCACTGTCTAATAGGAAGATATGCCAGTAGATTAGGGGCACCCATCCAATGACTATTGTAGAAGCTGTCAAGATATAGAAGAGGAAGAGACACTTGAACACAGTTGGAGCCGTGTAGAAGACGGTAGAGATTGCTCGGTCTAGCTTTTCTTTCATTGCGGATGTTGCAAATCTCAAATTAGCTAGTATAGCCAGCCTCTAAAGGTTACTCAATGGATAAGAGAGGACCAAATAGAGTAAGGCTAGGATAGTTTCTGTGACATTGAATGGGAATTCTAACTGGCCTAGATGCGTCGAAGGGCCGTCACTTCACTTAACCTAACTTAACCTTGGTTTTGACTAGTAGTGGTGTGCAAATATGCAGTCTGTTTAATAAAAGCGTGTCCGGCAAAATTCAAACTTAGAGTTCCATTATAAAAAAAAACTGAAATGCTGCTAAATAGACGTATCCTTTTTGTAATACGCGTTGTGCAATTTGTTAGTGTTGTGAAAAATTTAGAAAACGTACGTTGTTTGCCTGTTTATATGGCGAAAAGGTGATTGCCTCCATCGGGCATTAGCAGCATTGGTATAATTTCTATCTATTTAAAATGTAAGATAATCGGTATTAGTACATTATCTGGGTGAATATTTAGTATTGCACCTTTCCTTGCAAGCTCATCTGCTTTGCAATTATTTTCTGTATTTCTATGACCTGGCACTCAGATCAGGTTTATTTTAAAATATATTGCGATACTCCGCATAATAGTTTGTGACATTCAACTACGGTTTTTGACGACCTTTTTATTGGATCTAACGATTCCAGAGCTGACTGACTCTACGAGCAGTTATGTGTTTCCCTCGAAGTTAGGTGTCTCTTCTTTAAGAGCAATAAGCCCTCCCATAACTCAACAGTTCTTAGGAGAAAAGGAAGGGGGAAAAAAAGAACCAAACAACTTTATAAATATAAAGCCTATTCGTTGATTACAAGGTTTTTGGTACCTTTGCTAGCAGGTGGACAGTGGAGGTGAACTGTTTCAGACAAACCGATGGCAGACACAGACGCTTGAGCCAAACATTCCCAACAGTACCGAACTGAGGACAAGACAATCGTTTGTGAGCATCGGACTATTGCATTTTCTCAGATGTTAAACTCCCCCTACAACCGCTTTCGAAGCCAGTGGGAGAAGTGAATACTATCGATGGCGTAAAATCTCCATACGCCCACACGAGCGGAACCTGGACGCAGGAACCTGTTGTGTCAATAGACATAAACGTGGCTCCACCTTGAAGAAATGCTAACGCGGTTCCAGGGTGGAAATCAGCGGAGGAGGAGGAATGTAATAGTGTTAGTTGGAGCATGCCCCACATACCATTAGTGTGACGGCACCTTGATAATGTTTCAGACATTTTGATTTACATCTTCTGACTAGGTAGGTAGGTAGGTAGGGTGGTTGTCGTAAGACACACTTAGACCTTCGACAGGTCCATTCTGATACCACTGGAGCTTATCCTTACTCTACGTGTTCCTTTTCAAACCATCCGGTTGCTTTAATAAACGAGCAGAGCTTCGTTAGTTTTAGATGGGCTATGTCCACTACATCAGTTAGAAACGCTGTATCGAGAGTGGGCAGCCTTCTCATAGCTAGGCTTTCACACTCACATAAAAGGTGTCTGACTGTTTCCTCTTCTTCTGTATTAAGACAGCTTCTAAAGAAATCGAAGTAAGGGATTCCTAACCTTCTAGCGTAGCTGCCTATTAAACAATGACCAGTTAAAACACCTATCATTTTTCTTATAGATTCTCTGTTGAATGTTAGCAAGATCTTCGATCGACCGCTGTTACAGTTCGGCCATGTCTGTCTGCTTAGTTCGCATGCTGAGAGGTTTTGCCAGATTGTATTTACCTTTTTGATGGTTTCCCTGTCTATAAGTAATTTACAAGTGGCTATGGGCATGGGTATCAGCGCCTTATCCGGTTCGAGACCTTCTGACTAAAACAAAAAAAAAAAGCGCTCTCTTATGGCGATAATTTTTGCCTGAAAGACAATACAGTGATTAGGCAAACGAAAGGATGCACTGATGCTTAGCTTTTCAGAATAGACTCCTCCATCTATCTGTTCACCAAGCTTAGATCCGTCAGTAAATATACTGACTTTATTTTCGTGATCAACCGTAGCATTGTTCTAGTCATGTTTTGAAGGGAATAAAAAAGTTTACAAGATTAATAAAAATTAAAAAAAAAGTATTTTTTTGGAAGTTTTTTTTTAATATGTTTTCTGAATTTTTTTTTAATTTGGCAAATACAAGTGTTTTTCATAATTTTGCTCACTGTTTCCTACATAAATGGTGAAAATGCTGTGAAGACATTGTTGTTTTCCATTCGATAGTATTTATGAGTGGTTATTTAAGTACAAAAAACGTGCTTTTTTAATTTTTTCAAAATCTCTATCGAACGAAACCGAAGAACTTCAAAACAGATGTATTTGAAACTTCGTGAGGTTTTTAAGAGCATATTAAGCTTTTAAGGGGACAGATACCTGTAAAATTTCGAAAAAAATTTTTTTTTTTCCATAAATGGTTAATATAATATAATCCTTTAAGAATATGTCAAAAAAATTTTTAGAACGTAAATTTAAGTATTTCTTATATTATAGATCGTCAACCGTGTCGACTCTATTCTTTGTGTTTGAGCGCTGGGAGAGGAATTTTCATGTGTTCAAACTTTAGACGCGTTTTTCTCAAAACTATTTTTTTCGAATTGGCGTACACGATAACTCGAAAAGTTATTGGCCGATTTCCCTGAAATATTTTGCACGCATCTTTTTCATGATATTACTTTCCATGTGTTTCAAGTTTTCGAAAATTTTTCAAAAAAATATTATTTTCGAAGCAAAAATAGTAGAAAAATTCGCCCAAAAATTCATTTTTTTAAGCATTTTTTTCTTATTTCATATAGAAATTATGACATTAATAAACTAACAAATTTTTGGGTTTTGGTATTCAGGTCACTGACGCCGATGCTACAATGCCCGCCGATTGAGAAGCCCGCTGCGACCTTCCTGGAAGAATTGGTGTACATCCGCCATTTTAAATGATTAAAATAAAAAAAAAATTATATTTTATTTTAATGTATGTATAAGCAAACTGTATGCCAATTTTGAAAAAAATATATTGTCTTCTTCATTTTAAATAATTTTAATGAAAATCGGGGAAAATATGGCCGTTTACAGGTATTTGTCCCCTTAAAGGCAGATTTGGCGTCAGTAGCTGTAGAAAGTGATTTTAAAAAGAGCTGTCAAAAGCGTCTTTTCCTGATTTTTCAAGTTTATGCCAAGTATGGAAAATAATTACTTACAAAACAACGATGGTCAATCCTTAAAGAGGAGTTTATTAAAAGTTTTGAAACTACTCTCAAATTTTCTAAGCGCTCAATGGTTAATGATATATTTACGATCGAAGACAAAACGATTCTTTTCGATTCAAATTTCAATATCTCTCTCTAAAAGTACTCATATCGAGGCCCACGAAAAACAAATTTAATAGGACTATGAATAAGTTCGTGCGGTTTTTTTTCGAAATTTGAAACTTTATTGACGTAAAATGGTTACAAATTTAATATTCAAAATATTGTCCATCGCTTACTACTACTTTTTCCCATCTTTCTGGCAATTCACGGATTCCCTTTGTGAAAAATTCGGTCGGTTTTGCCGCAATCCACGAATCGATCCATTTTTTGACTTCATCGTAATTACGGAAGTGCTGGTCAGCCAGGCCATGTTGCATCGATCGGAAGAGATAGTAATCGGATGGCGCAAGGTCTGGACTATACGGCGGGTGGGGTAGGACATCCCATTTGAGCGTTTCTAAGTATGTTTTGACCACTTGTGCAACATGTGGCCGAGCATTGTCATGTTGCAAAATAACTTTGTCGTGTCTATCGGCGTATTGCGGCCGTTTTTCTCGCAGTGCTCGGCTCAAACGCATCAATTGTCGTCGGTAGACATCCCCCGTAATCGTTTCATTCGGTTTCAGTAGCTCATAATACACAACACCCAGCTGGTCCCACCAGATACACAGCATAACCTTCAGGCCATGAATATTCTGCGCCGACGTCGATGTTGAAGCATGGCCAGGGTATCCATACGTTGCCCGACGTTTTGGATTGTCGTAATGGACCCACTTTTCATCGCCAGTCACAATTCGATGCAAAAAACCCTTTCTTTTGTGCCGTTGAAGCAGTTGTTCGCATGCCATAAAACGGCGTTCAACGTCTCTTGGCTTCAATTCATACGGCACCCAATGGCCTACCTTTCGGATCATTCCCATGGCTTTTAAACGTTTTGAAATGGTTGATTGATCACTCCCAAAGTTTTTGCAACCTCTTCTTGCGTTTGAGCCGGATCTTGATCGAGCAATTCCTCCAATTCGGTATCCATGAACTTTGGCGGCGCACCCTCGCGTTCTTCGTCTTCCAAGCCAAAATCACCACTTTTAAAGCGTGCAAACCACTTCTGGCACGTTCGCTCAGATAGAGCATGCTCACCATAAACTTCCACCAAGATACGATGACTTTCGGCTGCTTTTTTCTTCATATTAAAATAATGAAGAAGAATTCCCCGCAAAAACACATTATTTGGCACGAAATTCGACATTTTCAAGTGTGGTAAAAATATTGTTGTTTACGCTTCAAATAAAAAACTTATACTGACGTTTGTGCCTTACGACAGTAGCTCTCCAATGAATGTTTGGAAATGTGGATCGATGGAATAATAATCAAGTTACGCCATCTGTTGTAAAACCGCACGAACTTGTAAATAGACCTATTAGCTGTGCGCCCAAATAAGAGACTTTTGTCACGTTACTAAAAATGTCACAAAACTAGGGACTTCAAAGCTTCAAATTATCTCTTTTAACACTCGGTCTTGTGAGATGTTGCGTTGTGGTGGGGCAGAAGCTAAGAGTTTCTTCAATAATTTTGGCATTTTTTGACTAAAAAGTTACTGCAGACAGATTCTAAATAATACTTGCCTGTTTACCAAAAATGCAAACCTACCAAATAAAAAAAACTGGTTAACATAAAACTTTATTTTCAGTAGGAAACGCATTACCTAACCACCTGCCAAGGCTGTATACTCCACGCTATTTAACGTCCTATTCAATATTAGACAATTGTAAATGAAGCGCCTAAGCAGCGTGCTAGAATGAAAATATTATACTATAACTACAATAATTCATGGAAGCTTTTCAATGTTTGTTATTTTTTATTGCCATTCCAGTTACTAACACTGCTACAACACTATTTTCATTTTCATTTTCTATGTCAAAATATAATTTTTTTTTGCTCTATTTTTGGTATTTTTTTGCAATTTTTTTTTGAAGTGTTTTTACCATTGTTTTTTGGCATGCAAGTGCTCATGCACTTTGTGTATACTAAATATAGATGCATTTAAAATTTTGGCACACAGTTATTTTTATTATTATTATTATTTTTTTTTTTAAATTGTATTGTGAAAATTTTACATCCTGTCATATCACTTGCATTTAAATTTTCGAACTTGTAAAGCCCTAAAAGCACATGCACAAAAACTTCCACACACCTGCACGTTTCGAAGGGTAGGCTTATGCACGTACATATTTACATACTACTAAACATATTTACATACACACAAATACCGAAGAATCTATTTATTATACTAGCCAAGGTTGATGTAGGGGGCGCTTTGCGGCTTAAAGTCCCCTACCCAATCCCATGAAGATTAGTCACATTGAATATCTAAAAGCGCAAAGCTCCACTGGGATTCTGCTTTACTTTTCAGAAATGTTTAGTTAACAACCACGACTTAAATGCTGAACAGGCTGTAAGCATTACGGGCACCATGAGTTACGGGACCTCAGAAAGTGTACTTAATACTTTGCTGGACTTGCAGCTTATTCTTCTTCTTGATTGACGCGAGAGTGGCTTGAGCGATTTCGGTCGGTTTTGACAAAGCATCCCAGCCGTTTCTTCCTCCAGATTTCCCACCAGATCTTTCCAATGCCCTCTCTCTAGAAGCCCTCTCGCTTCCTCTGCTACCACCAATATGCATTAGATCTAATATTTCCAGAGCTAGAGCGTTTGTATCCAATCGTATGACATAGCTTAGCCTGCGAAGCCTAATAAGGCTTATCTAGCTCATTGCTTCTTCGCCTTCGATATTCGGCGTCGCCCACGCCCAAAGGTTCAAAAATCTTCCGCAGAATCTTTCTCTAAAACCCTCCACAGGACACCTAATCTATTATTGTCACAGTCCATCCTTCTGCACCATACCATAGAACAGGCATGATGAGAGCCTTATGAAAAATCTTCCTCAGAATCTTATGCTTCTTCTTCTTCTTAGCATTACAGCCTTTGGTGAACCCCTGCTTTATTCACAACCTTTCACCACTCGCCTCTATCACAGGCTACTTCCTTCCACCGCCGCACGTTCCGCTGTGCAAGGTCATCTTCAACGTCTTCAAGCCACTACTTTATGGGGCGTCCTCATCTTCGGCCTCCAACAGGGCGCAATTTAACTGCCTTTCAAGTTGTTCTCTCCTTAGGCAGTCTAAACACGTCTCGATGCCATCTCATCCTCTGAGATTTTATAAATTTTATCACAGTTTCGTGTTTTGCTAAACATTCCAGCTCATGATTATATCTCATTCGATACGTACTGTCCTGCAGTCTTTTTGATCCATAAATTTTTCGCCAAATTTTTCTTACGATGACCATTCGCTGATTAATGACAGTAGTTTTTAGCGTCCATAGTTCGCAACTATAGGTAAGCACAGGGCAGATCAAGATTTTTTCCTTAACTTTTCGTCGCCAGATAATAATTTTGACTTAAGCAGTTTCAAATTAGAGTAATAAAACTTATTTGCTGCTAAAACTATGTCCCTAATGGTCAATGACATATCATTATTGGCTGATATTTTGATACCCAAATGCGTAAGTTCTTGCATACTCTCGAATGAATCTTATAAAAATTCAGGAGGACGCGATAAGACTATGACTCGGTTGCACTTCTATGAACTGTCATAGGACGATTGGACTTGTTGATACTGAAAATTATTGGGACAGTTAATACCAAATATTATTCCTGCGCCAGAAACAGCTTCTGAAAGCAAATACAACTACTGCGCCAGTCGGCTTTCTACAGAAAAAGGCTGATATTCCGAACTTCTTTTGGAGGTTTAACCAAAATATTTTTCACCAATCGTTCCTAAACAGAAATGCTGCTGGATACCTTCTGTAGTGAAACGTCTTATAAATTTGAGCCCTTATATCAAGCCGACGATTTTTGAATTGAACCTTTCCTAATAATCAGAGCACTGAAAGAGATAATTGAGAGGAGGTCTCGCGATTACCGGTTCAGGCAGAGTTTACAGTAAAAGCCGGGCTACTTTAAAGGTGTAGAAAAACTCTCGTATCTCTTCAAAAACTGTCCAGCAACGAGACTAAATTCAGTCACAAAAGAGAACAACTTTGAGCAACAGGGAGTACTGTGGTGTTCAAGGTAATGCGATGACTGATGAATAGGCGAATTGTCGATCTGTAGCACAACGAATGTACCACATATTAGGCTAGGATTTGTAGTAACCATTAGACAAAAGTCACAAGTGATTCCTAAAAAAAACGAGGTAGGTGGGAAAGGAATTCCCGATGTAAGATGTACGATAGACCATGAAACTCTAGCATTTATTATGATCCGCATATCACCGTTTCCATTTGTTACTGAAGTGGGCAGCGATGCTCGAGAAGGGTTTGGAATAAGTTGTTAGGAACTTGATGCTATTTTATAAGCCTGTTAGTAGCATATTTCTTCCACCTCTTTTTGCTTTTATTTATGCTGCTAAACTTTGAACTTACCTCTTGGGTGGCATTGGATTGAAATAATTCGGTTAAGCGAACGATGTGCCAAAAATTAGTGATTGGAATTAGATAACCTCAACTGATTCTTGTGTTGCTTACAGGTTTGTGTATATAATTTTCAGTGTCTCATAAGTTTATTGGGATGGCAGAGTTGTGCTGCATGAATGAACCAATAGACAAGTGGCACTACTTCCTGTTGGAAATTGCATACTTACGAGTCGAGGAATACTAATAATGAGCACAGATAGGTAGGTAAAATGGTTGAAGTGCCAGTCTGGCACTCCTCAAGTAGCACTGAAGCGCCGTTTTCATACCATTATGAGACCTCCAAAAGGCAGATATCTACAGCCAGTCAGAGCTGTTGATATAATGGAGAAAATTGGTGGGATTTAGGTTGGCGCACTGCACCAAGCTGTCGAAGAAAAGAGCGCCCAGTGAGCTTAGTCATCTAGCTGCCAAACCCGAACATTAACAGAGAAAGTGCTCAAAAGACTCCTTGTCTGAAAGGTCCCCACAGCTTTTGCAATGGGGATTAAATGGTAACTTAGCTTTTCCGCGTGTGTGCCGATCGTCTCGTGGCCGGTAAACATAGCTACGAGTTTGGGAATTGAATGGCGAAAAGTCCAAAGGACTTTCTCAGTACTGGAGCCAAAGGGTTTTCGAAATAGCATATGAAGAAGTAGAGCTCCATTATTTCTGTTCTTTCCTGAGAAATAATTTGTGCAGTTCCCCTTAAAAGACTGTCAGATGATGCCAATGACCGGGTAGGAGCTCTCTGAGTCCAATTCAGTCCCCTTCTTGGCAAGCTCATCAGCAATTTCATTTCCCTCCATTTGCACAACTCGCTTAAAAAATGACTGCCTGATGAAGTTTCAAAATGTTAATGGAGCGGCAGAACCAACAGAATTTTTCTTCCACACTCTGCGTGATATGTCGTCATTTCGACAGAGATCAGAGAAGTCGCTAGTTCCCTAAGTTTTCTTAGAAGTTAGTTTTATAATTTTATTACCTTAAATTATGAGTTTAAGTGTTGAGAATTTAGCACAAATCGCTTAAAAAAAACCTTTCCAAACGAAGTTTAAGAATGCAGTGCCTCATTCAGTGCTAAGAAAAAAAGCACGAAATTTTTTTTATATGGAAAAAAAATGATCGAAAATCCATGGAAATTTTGGGCGACTTCAAACTTACACTTTAATTTAATGGACTATAAAACTGCGTACCCAAACTTTTTTGTTTTTTCAGTTCTGATTACAAATTTTGAAGTTTTAGTGAACATGTTGCGATTTTTTTTTTGTTATTTGCACAAAGTTTAAAATTTGTAATTTTATGGTCTTTGTTATAGATGAACTATATTAAAAAAAATTGAGATTCAAAAATAAATAACGAAATAGTTGAAAATTGTGAATATGTGGAGCGTTTACAATATATTCGTTGGGTGTACTTTCGAAATGCTGCTGAAATGGCAGTCTTTGGATAGATATAAAACCGGCTCGTTCTGGTAATGTAAAATTTACTGCCTTTGGAGCAACTTCTATTTATATTCTTCAGCGCTGATATGAAAGAGACTATTTTGGACAAATGTGAGGAAACTTTACTAGTTCACTAAGCACTTTTAGTATCCGTTTATATACCTATTTTATGAGCTACAAGCGATGTAATAGAGACGATTTCGCTGAAATAAAAGATTTTCCGTTTGCTGTGTAAGGACCTTCAATTTGAATATTACACCTTCAAATGTCAATACTAATACACATCCATATGTCATTTTCTTTAAATTTGAAAAATATAGTGCTTTCTTTTTAGAATATATTTCTAAAACAGGAGCTTCAGGCTCCTTTCTCCCCTCAAACGAATTTCTACTACCGCCACTGTATTCACCCTCGTACATACTCGTACATATGCATGCATGTATGTATAAATATGACCAGAGTATTTTTTAAAAATGCACACGAAATATTTTATAATATAATTTTGCTGGTAGTTTCGTGTCATTCAACGGAAGTCGAAGCTGACTCCAAACCGGGAATCACAAAAAAAGATATCTAAAAAAAGTGCACAAAAAATAAAAGTTAATAAAAATAAAAAAAAATAAGCAACTCAGTGCAGCAAACACTTCAAAATATCAAAATTCAGCTTTTGACAAGCACTCGCTTGTGAAAACATGTACGAAAAATCATGATTGCATTGCTGCATTGCACTATGGGTCAGACTTACTTCCAAAGTGGCGAAAATATCAAGTCGCAAATGTTGGTCGATTTTAATAAATCTTCGCAAAGAGGGATTATGTAGGTCATTAATTATGAATGGGAAGGTGGTTTATGAAAAATTTAAAATGGCGGATCCAAAAAATTAAATATGGTGGACGGTGTTCAAAAATTGTCAACTGAATTAAATTAAAGAACCTATGTGAGGATTTTTGCGGTTAAATTTGGAAGTAAAAAATACTTCAAAAAATGTATTTCTTCCTAAAATTTATATAAATTTAAGAAAATAAAAATTAATAAAAAATAATTCTGTTAAACAAAAAACCATATGGCGGATGACTTTCAGAAATTATCAGCCGAGTTTAATTAAGCAACGTATATGAGGGTTTTCGCGGTTAAATTTGATTTCAAATTTATAAAAACTAATTTTTTTAATTAGAAAATTGTTAAAAAAAAAAAAGAAAGAAGGAAGTTCTATAAAAATTAAAAAAAAAAAAAAAAATTAGTAAATTTTGGAGGTGAAATTTGGTAAAAATTGTTTTTTCAAATTTATAAATCTTAAAAAAATAACAAAGTAATTCAATTTTTTTTTAACAATTTACAAAAATTAGCATCCAAGTTTAATTAAACAACGTAGATGGTGAGCGGGCATGGGTGCTTTCAGTATTATCTGCATAGGTTTGCTATCCTCGCTTCACCGCTCTGCCCTGCTTGCCCAGAGAATGTTGAAGACGCACGATACGTACTCTTCTACTGTCCAAGATTCGAAAGAGAACGTGAGGAGTTGGCCACTATCCTTGGAAGACAGCCAAATGAGACTTATTTAACTGGCAGTATGTGCATTTCAAGACTTTGCTGTGATGCTGCATGCAAGTTTTCCAGGCAAGTATTGCGTACGCTTCACAAGCAGGACGAAGAAAAGCGAACAATAGAGGTGCTTCAGTACCGGCAGCAGTAGCAAAATAATATTAACGCCCCCTGCCACGGCTGATCACACCGAACTTCCCGACAAGTGCTAAAGCTAACATGAAACAGTGTTCCAGAGGAGGTCGACTCAGATATACCGAGAACAATTACGCTTGAGTTAATGACTCACGACCATATCATAAGCAGACAAGACGGTAATGCACACGCCATTACCGCACACTTTCGAAGTTCCATTTACTTCTTAATGGAGTAATGGAGACTATCACCGACGTATAACCTCCATACGTCATAGGTAGAGAGCCTGGAGGCAGGTTTCTTTTGTGGTTGTTATCCACAATCACGGCTCCACCGTTGATGTAATGCAAATGCGGTCCCGGGGTGGAAGTCAGCCGAAGAGGGGAGGTCTGTTTTAGTGGGAGCGTGCCGTCAATTGGCATCAATTGAATGTTTCTGATATTTTTATCCTCCCCTCCCACAAAAACAAAAAAAAAAAAAAAAAAAAAACATGGCTGTCGTACAATACCCAAAGCACGAATTACCAGTCAGGATGCTCTCGCGCAAACAGTTCACGTATTACTGCAACTCTTACAGGTCACTGGAAGGTAGGGAATCATGCAGCCAGACTCAACCTTCCTTTCATTGCCATCTGTAGAAGCTGTCAGGAGCCAGAACAGGACTTTGCTCATGCGGTAAACCTTTCCCACAGCAAATTAATGAAATCGCAGATATAGATATAAAAAATGTGCTTTTAAAATCGGGATCTCACGAAATGGATGGCTTAAAAAAAAAATATATATATATATAGTACATCACACGAGAACTGTGGTAATAAAAGGGCGCTAATTAAGATTATTTAGTACTAATACCCAACCACCTGAACCACCTCAACAACAAGGGAAAATGGAAGAACAAATTTAAATACATTAAAATTAAAGAAAATATATTTTTTAAGAATATTTAGAACAAAAATGGGTAAAAACAATCAAAAATGTCTAATAAATTAAACAGACAAAAAAAAAACTATTACTATAAAAATTTAAATAAAATTAAAATAATACAAAATGAAATAAAAATTAAACTATTTCAAAATTATATAAAGTGCATTTTTTAAGAATAAATTAATTAAAAAAAAAAAAAACGATTAAAAAGTTATGACAAATAAAAAAAAGTTATAATAAGTGATAAAATATATATAAAAATGTCTACGATAAATTCAACTAAAATAAACTCAAATCAAATGAATGGAATGAAAGTAAAATTAAAAAAAATGAAACCAAAAATTTAAAGTTATTAAAATCAACTAAAATACTTTATTAAGAATATTTAAGATATTTAAGAGAAGAGATTAAAAAAAGAGGTTGTCTATAAAGTCGACTGACGATAGTTTAACGTGACAACGTCATAAGAAAATACTGATGTAATGGTTGCATTTTTCAAAAGAAAATTTTAATTTTATTTGTTTGATAGTTATTTTTTAAGGATATAGAGGAGGAGGTAAATGGAATCGCAATGGAATTGATCAAGTTACATTTACACAAACGTGAAAAATTACGAAACATTTATCAAATTCATGAAATATATGTTCAATTTCCCCATCACCGATTTCACTTATTCAATACACTTTACACTCGAAACACTCCCTTTCATTTCCTACTTTTCCTATCATCGTCCTATTCTCAACAGAGAAATGGTTCATGAGCAAGATAACGACGCATTTTATGGGGCGTGCAGCCGGCTACATCGAATTATAAGACGTTATCACGTCAAAAGGGGGAATAAAATTAAAAACTTGCAATAAATAAAATAAATTTAGTAAACAAAAAAGAATAGTATAATAATATAGAATATTAATAAGAAATAAAATTAAAAAATTTTCAAATAAATTTTGCAAAATTAAAAAAAAAATTAAAGTAATATAGATACATTAAAATTAAATTAAATAAATTTTTTAAGAGTAATTAAATAAAAAAGAGCAAAAAGATTAAAAAGTTATAATAAATAATAAAAATAAATCAAACAAAACAAAAAAAAAAAACATACAAAAATTTATAAAATAGATTCAACTAAAAAACTGATATTAAATGGGATTAATCAAAGCAAAAATTTTAAATGTAATAATATTAAATAAAATAGGAAAGAATAGAAAATGTAAAAGAAAGAGAAAATGGAGTTTATTAAAAAAAAATGTATATTTAAAAAAGTTTAAATAATAGAAATAGGTAAAAAAAAATAAATCATTAAAATCAAATATTGTTAAATTTCAAGTCCAAAAAAAAAAAATCAACCTAACGAAAAAGCTATAACAAAAAACAATAAAAAAAAATTTAAATTGAATTTAAATAAATGGGTATAAAAATATAAAACTGTGGTAATAAAACGGCGCTAGTCGCTAATTAAGCCTATTTAGTGAAAATACTCTACCATCTCAACAACAACAACTACAAAGGAAGCAATTCCGTTCACTTGTAGACTTCTCAGAGCGTCCTTGTGAGTATTTCACTAACTTTGAGGACACCTACCTGAGATGATAACAGCCAAGTCTTCAGCACACGCCGTCAGTTTTTGTCCGTTATCTCCAAGTTCGATGTGAACCCCAATCTCATTCAGTAGGACTAATTTCCTAATTGAGCCACTAAACCGATTTTTAGTTTCCTGATTTTTTAGTTTATAAGTTAGGTCAGACCTATTTACGGAAAGTAGAAATAGTTGCAAGGCTCAAAAAATTGCTCTGCCACTTTGTAAATATTGCACTTAATTACTGCTATTATTATTTTTTTACTTAAAAATATTTAATGTAGTAGACAATGAGTGTCCAGTTCATTTAATCAATTTCAGAACTTGATTTCGGCCCATAGTGCATTCAGGCGTATATTGCAAATCCATAAATATGCACATTTCTATAAAAGTGTGCTTGTGAATATGATGTCATGTGTATATATGTAATTCGTATGTGCATTTGTGTTGGATTTTATGCTCTTAGCGCCCAACCTGACATTTGCCTACTTCCTGCTCGGTCGTTTCATTTGCGTGCACTTTTAGCATTCATGACACATTTACCTTTGCTGCCACTGCTGGTACTCCATACTTACGTTTGTATGTATGCTTGTATATGTAGTTACTAGTATTGTGCACAATGACGTTGTTATTGTTGTTGATGCCTTTGTGCCAAATTCAATTCAAATGTAAAAATTTTCTTTCCCATTTTAGCTGAATTGCTAATTTTCTGTTGATTGCTCATATTCAGTTTTCATAAAATCGTTTATCCATACACTTGCATGTATGTATGTGCATATGCACTTGTAGAGTACATGTGTAAGAGCATGTGTAAGTTTAGTACACATATTTTAAAATGCAAAGCATCATTGAAGTTTAATAAAATGAAGCCTTACTAGTTTTGTTGGGCTTGTTTGCTAATATTGGCATTTTAGATAGTGAAAATTCAAGTAAGCGCCTAAATGTATGTTATGTATATATGGAAATAGTGGAAAAATAGAAGAGGAACTGCAAATAGAACTGCACACATTTGTGGCTGTTTTGCGAAATAAGTGCAGAGAGCGTGAAATTAAATGCGAGAATATTCCTGCGATTTGAAAAATTCTTTGTCTTCTCTATGTTCGATTTTTATTGGTTTTTTTTTATGATTGTGAACCAGTTCTGTGGTTACTTAAAGTAAATTACCTTTACGAAAATTTTTACTATTACAAATTTTATTACAGGGTGACAAAAAATAAATAAATATATGCGGATTCAGATTGAGAGTAGGGCGGCCATTTTGTGAAGTTTAGCAAATGAGTTTTGTACCACTCTAGAGTAATATTTTCTCTGTTTGACGATTGATTTCATTGAAAGATTGCCTACCTAAAATGTGTTCTTGCAATTGTCACAAATCTCTCTCCCTACTAAGGCAGATTACGGAGAACATCTGACCCCAGCCCCACACCAGCATGGTTTTCGAAGAGTGTACAGTACCACCACAGCACTCACCGTCGTTAACACTCGGATAAACAGCGGGCTCAACCAAAACTCGACCAAAACAGCGTTGGACCTAAAAGGTCAGCCACGCCACGCTAGATGATATTTTACAGTCGACACTCCCGCCAGAGCTGAAGAGGTGGACCGCGAACTACCTGAGTTGTCGTCATTCGTCAGTGCTATTTCGAGACCAAATATCTCAACAGAGGAAAATAAAGCAAGGGGTTCTGCACGGTGGTGTCCTTTCATCCTTGCTTTTTAACTCCTATATCTCGAAACTCCTCCAGCCACAAGGGGGAGTCTCACTGGTCCCCTACACCGGTGACTGCATGATAATGGCGTCGGGCAATGACATCGATGGCCTGTGCGCCAAGGTAAACGACCATCTCGCCTGCCTTTCTCGTTTCTTTATTGCGAGGAACCGACAACCTTCCCTCACTAAGTCTCTCTTCACCACCTAGACAAAGGAGATCAAACTGCAACTTAAGGTAAAAGTTGATGACATAACAATTGCGACTGTTAACAACCCCAAAATCGTGGGAGTTACTTTCGACAGTTAGCTTTCCTTCTCAGCGCTTACAATCGCTATTGTCACTAAAGTCTAAAATCGCAACAAGGTCTGCAAATCGCTTGCCGGCAGCACTTGGGGCAAAGACAAGGAAATGTTGGTATCGACATTTAAGGTAATAGACCGGCCGGTTCCAAACTATGCCGGGCCCGTCTGGTCGCCTGGTACCAGTGATTCGCTGTGGACGAAGCTACAGACTTGTCAAACACTGCCATTAGCACTGCGAGAGGATGTCTACTGATGTCCCACTACAACATCTACATGACGAAGGCTGTAAAGAAGCATAATAAACTGCTCAGCAAGCAGTACTTCTTAGGGTGTTACGCAGGTCCCAACTATGCAGACAACTGCTTGAACCCGAGCCACCTCCCAGGTATATTAGGCGGCATACGCGGGCAAGACCCAGGACATAACACACCGACAATTACTGGATCGCACAGTGTACAGCCAGACAATTAACGACATTCATAGGGAAACTGTTACCACCTACCTTCGATCCCCGAATGCTGTCATCGGAGCCCAACCAAAACCCATTGCAGACGAAGAGCTCCAACTGCGTAGCCTTACTGTAGCAGGTTAAGCTCCTACGTATCCAGAATCGACCTCGACATACTAAACATATGTCCGGCAAGTGAAGGCATGACACTAACCACTTTGCTCATGTCCCATCAAACTCACTCATCTACCACCCCTCTCCTTCTGGATCATTCTGTCGAAACAGCAAGTTTCCTCAGCCTACCGTGCGATGAGCTAGACGAAGACGACCCGTGATTACACTTCACTGACAGGGCAAAGTTACAGCTACAACAACCACAAAAATAGCAACGGATTTTAGCAACGTTCGGTAGTGGACTAAGGTCATGAAATGCGCCCAAAAGATGACAAACTGTGTTTTATTACATATTTGAATACGAGTATTCAACCCTCGGTCGGCTAAGTCCTTTGATTTGATAGATAAAATTGACGTACTTCTGTAACTTCACATTCGATAGATCCATCTAAAATGGACAAGCAAGTAATCAAAAAAAAAAAAATATATATATATATAATAGCTGGCGCTAAAGTAATCCTCCTATCAGAAAATTCTATAAATTTTGCGATTGGCCTCTAATGTCAGTTCTGTTTTGACATTTGTGTAGTAAACACATGCGAAATACACGTTAATAAACAATGTTACGCTACACTGCTCCAGAACGTGGAATATTGCTGACTATTTATTTGACCAATAATCGGTCGGTGACTTTGGCACAACGTGAATTTCGTCGCAGATTTCCTCGCCGTCCAACGCCTACTGGTGAAACACTGCGACGTTTAGCCGCTCGCCTCGAAGAGACTGGCACAGCACGAGATGCTGCCAGGCGTGGCAGACCCCGGAGTAGCCGTTCTGCAGAGAATATTGCTGCTGTAGCCGAGGAGGTCATGGAAGCGCCGTCGACTTCGACCAGACGACGTGCCACGCAAATGGGTATCAGTCGACGGTCTTTACAGCGACATTTGGTACAAGATTTGAAGATGTTTCCGTACAAAGTCCAGACGGTGCATCAGCTGTTAGCTGCTGACCGCCAATCGCGTCTAACATACGCTCAAGCCATCCTTAATCACCACCAAGAGGAAGATGATTTTTCATCAAAAATAATCATGAACCGCTCAAAGTCACTGTATGGTGTGCTGTTTTCGCTGGAGGAGTCATCGGACCTTTTTTCTTCGAAGACGTCGCGGGCCAAACGGTTACTGTGAATGGTGAGCGCTACAGATCAATGATCAACGAGTTTTTTTTGCCGCAACTTGATGAATTGGGATTGGAAAACATGTGGTTCCAACAGGATGGTGCAACGGCACTCACTGCACGTGCCACAACTGATATGCTGAAGGATGCATTTCCCGGGCGCCTAATCTCCCGTTTTACCGATTTGCACTGGCCAGCAAGATCGCCTGATTTGACCGCTCCAGACTTCTTTTTGTGGGGCTTTTTGAAGTCGCGGGTTTATGTCAACAAGCCTCAGACTCTTGCAGCTCTTAAAGACAATATCCGTCAAGAATGTGAGGACCTATCGCCGAAAGTTTTGGCCAAAGTGATGGAAAATGCCTTAAAAAGGGCTCAAATGGAAATCAACTGTGGCGGCGGCCATTTACATGAATTCGTATTCTCGACTTGATATACAAAAATTTAAAAGACTACATAAAAATAATCCACAAGAAGAATACAAGTTTTTCATTTTTTTTTAAATTACAGCCACAAAAGATCGCAAGGTTACTTTTGCGCCACCTTGTATAACTTTGCGGTTTACCAGCTTCGGTAGAGATGCAAGCGAAAAATGCATCACTTTGGATGGCAATGCCGCCACCTGGTGTCTCTAATTTGTTATAGTAGAAACTACTACCGCCAAGCGCGCAGAAAAAGCGCGTCAATCAAAATGTTAGCACGAGCCCACTAAGCAACCATGTTGAAGCTAAGCGAAGGACGGATCATGACAGTATATGCGATTTTGGTACCTACCTTTTTTTGCTTTTAATGTTAAATTGGAGAAGCGTCGTAGACTCTCGGCATACATAGGTATTGAGTAGTCTTTGGCATGGGCTATATACAGGCATATGCAGTGCCCTCCCTACGAGCTGATGTATTCAAAGCTTGACGCAGAGCAAAAACAAGAGTTATGTCAACTGTTCTTTCTGGAAGTCTTCTATACAAATCTCCGTGCCCTTTTACTTTTTAATAGCAATTTCATTCTTCTTAGACAGTAAAACAATAGATTTTAACGCGTGAAACTATAGATTTTATACTCAGTTATTCATTTTCTCATCAATGTAGTTCTTTCGATGGTTTTCAATACTTGTACTTACTCGATTTTGGCTAAGTTCAACAAAGCACGCCAACCTCTTCTTTCTCATGCTAATCGGGTCAGTTTCACACATCAAGTGAAGCCAATTCTTTCTGCACCTGATCTTTTTAACATAAAGGAGGCCTTCCTATTCCTCTGCTACCACCAGCTGGTACCAAATACTTTCAGTGCCGGAGCATTTATATTCATTCGAACGACATGACCCAGCCAACTTATTCGCTGCACTCTGTCTATGTCATCGTAAAGCTCATACAGCTCATTGTTTTATTGCCTTTGATAGTCGCCATCGCCAACGTGCAAAGGTACAAAAATCTTCCACAGAATCTTTCGCTCAAACACTCAAAGGGACGCCTCACCCGATATTGTCACCGTCCGAGATTCTCCACCTGACGTTAAGATGGTAGAGGCCCACTAGACCCATTCGCCTTGCCTCTTTATCCAATTTGAAAAAGGCACAACTAACAGCGCAGTTGTTAAGGCCGATGATGTCAATATCATCGGCATACGCCAGCAATTGTACGCTCTTATAAAAAATTGTGCCTGAGCGATTAAGTTCTGCGGCTCGTACGATGCTCTCCAACATCAGGTTAAAGAGGTCACACGACAGCGAGTCTGCCTATCTGAAGCCTCCTTTAGTATCAAACGGCTCAGAGAGGTCCTTTCCAATGCCGATGTCGCTGCTGATATTGAGCAGCATTATTTTGCATAGGCGTATCAGCTTTGCGGTCATACAAAATTTAGACATTGTGGCATATAGGCAACTCCTTTTCGTACTGAATTCGACGAAAAGATGGTGTGTGTCGATTATCCCTTAAGGGGTCTTTTTCAAGGCTTAGAGTATTGTGAAAATCGCGACTTTGTTGTTCTTTAGCCGCGTTATCGCTATTCCCCCCTCGTCATGGTCGGGTAGCGGAATTGCAGTCCCGTCGTCAATGTTTGGCGTATCCAGATCTTTGCATTTTTTGTGCGTATTTGTCACTGTTTTGCAAGTTCGAGAAGTGTTACCTCGGTAATTTGAGTATGCTCTGGATATCTGCCATCAGGTTAACGCCTTTGATAGCTTACTTTTATTCATATCAACAGAATTTTCCTTTACTTTTTGCTGGGACAAATATAAAGTCCTTTGAAAAATTAAATTAATCTTTTTTATTTGATTTGTGATTATACATTCCAGATAAGGCTTTCAAGGGTTTGTGCTTTGGTGGAACGTAGTACAATTACTATTGTTTAAATATTTAAAAATCTACGAACTATTGCACATGTGTCCGGTATGGTTGACTTCTGCAAGTCTTCTAAAATGTGTTAGCAGTCATACTTCTTCAGGTTTTGTATTAGATGCTTAGGCACTAATCCAGTGGAAGTTATAATTATTGGAATTATATTTACTTCTCTCGCTTTGTACATCCGTTTTAGTTCTATGCCAAAGCTGCATGCTTCGATATTTTGGTGGAGTATGTGCCTTGGATGTTGCGATAAAGAGGCACCGCTATATCAAACACTCCGATTTTCTTATTTGTCTTATCGAACAAGATGATCTCAAGTTTGTTGGCAGCTGCTGTTTCATCTGTGGATATAAATCTGTTCAGAGTGATAGCCATTAAAAAAGAAAAGTACAATTAAACAATTTAAAATAAATATTCAAAAATTTCAATAGGTGATCTTTTGAGAATGAAAAGTCTATCTAAACAAGCTTAGAAGTTTTATTAAACTCACTTAAGGCTAAAGTAATAGGAGCATTTTAGGCATAAAGAGATTTTGAGAGACCAACATAGAGAAACTCCAAACTACAAAGAGCTTTAGCCAGAACATTATGAAAAATCCTCTCAAAAGGCACCAGACAGTCAAAAACACTATGAGTCAAATCAAAAATAAAAGATAAAGAAATGATTATTCTTCTGTTTTGCGGTGATTTTAAGTTAGTCAATAAGCATCGTCGCTTCATAGGTTGCGATAGGATCCGAAAGACGTAAATTACGCAACGCCAAGCTTTCTTCAATTACACGAAAGTTCTTTCCAATAAAAGCTTAAACATGAAATTACATCTTTGGGACATTAAATGTTACGTTTGGTCTGTTTTGTTGTACGGCGTGGAGGCAGGGACACTAAAGGTTACGAGTATGAATAAATTAGAGGCGTTTGAGTGAGATGAAAATATCGTGGTCAGACAAAGTTAGCAACAAAAAAGTCTTAACGAAACTTAGAAAGGATAGAGAGCTATTATTAAGAATAAAGCGCCGCAAAACCGCATATTTTGGTTATGTTATGCGTGGTCCTAAATATGAATTGTAGCATCTGATTTTGCAAGGATTAAGGACTATTGCGCAGTTCGTTGAAGCAGGCCGAAGCAGAGACAATTACCATTATATTATATCTAATATTTTATAGTTTTTGTTTTTTTTTAACCCTTTATTATTGTATCTATTTCAACTTAAAATATTTAAAAATTTTCTTTCTTTTTGGGTTTCAACAGTATTTAGAAGCCAATACCGCTATATACATTTATTTAAAAAAAAATTAACTCATTATTTAATTATATATTTATTCATAAAATTGTGACACCATTTACATCTGCAGGTCAGTTGGTCGTTTGCGCTTAAGCCTTCTAGCCTCGGTTTCCTCTTTTAATGGAAGTTGCCGAATTTTCCCTGTTAGAATGTTCTAGTAGTCGGTTTATGTGTCTTAAGCTGTTGTTGCGTATTTCTTCATGGACTGTTTTTACTTTAAGTTCTCGATGGATATTATCATTTAGTATATACCTCTCTGCTTTTGATATTATACGGAGTATCTTATTTTGCGTTTGTTGTATAATTTTTATATTTGTACTGCTCGCAGTTCGCCAGAGCTCTGAGCCATATTTCCATATTGGTGTTATAATTACTTTGTATATTAGTATCTTATTTTCTAGTGAGAGCGTTGAATTTTTTCCCAAAAGCCGATGAAGTTGTTTAAACCTAGTCTTGATTTCGCGTCGTTTTTGTCCAATGTGTAACTTCCAGTGCAGTTTATTGTCTATAATCATACCCAAGCATTTTGCCCTTGTGTCGTGGTGGATTTGTTTATTCTTTATGAATATTGGATTGTATTGTTTTTTTCTCTTGTAAGTGTATGTGACGTGGGCGGTTTTATCTTCGTTTATTTTGATTCCCCATTTCTCGAACCATTGAGTGGTATTGTCCAGTAATTCCTGAAGTTTATAAGCAGACGTTCTTGGATCTTTGGCTGATGCTAGCAAGACAGTGTTGTCTGCAAATGTTGCTATTGGAGAATTCTTAGTTGCCCCCTACACCGGTTGCCCCCCCTTTACCAGCTGTGTAAAAAAGGTAAAGAAGCGGCCCAAGGACACTTGCTTGTGGTACACCTGCTTCCATTGTTAGTATATCGGAATACTTATCTTCGAATTTTACATAAAATTGTCTTCCAGTTATATAACTTTTCATTAATTCGTAGTAGTCTGTTGGTAAATAAGTCAAGAGTTTTTGTAGAAGTCCTGCGTGTGATACTGTGTCAAAAGCTTTGGCTACGTCGAGATATACTGCTTCACACGTTCGTTTTTTATTGATGTCTTCAAAAATTTTGTTTGTAACTCTGTAACAAGTTCAGTTGGATGGTGGAATGTTTTTGCCTGAATCCGAATTGGTGGCAAGGTATTATTTTGTCCTTTTGTATAATGGTATCGATTCTGTCAAAAAGTAACTTTTCAAAAATTTTTGATAATACTGGTAGTAGACTTATGGGTCTGTACGAAGTTACTTGCGTAGGATCTTTGCATGGTTTTGATATTGCGATAATTTGAGCAATCTTCCATACTTTTGGGATATATTTCAAGTTCAAGATTTGATTGAACAAGTTCCTTATAGAGATAAGCCTCTTCTCTGGGAGTTCTCTTAAAATTTTTCCAGTTATTAGGTCGTATCCTGGCGACTTCTTAGCATCAGTTCTCTTACATATGCATTGTTTTATTTCTTCTAATGTAACATTTTTTGGTTTGCATGGATCTTTTTTTGCGTGGGTCGGGAAAAGGTTTACATTAGGCGTATTGTTCGTGTGTTTTGCGAGAACTTCAGCCTTGTCAAGATTTGTTCTAGTCCAGCTGCCTTCAAATTTTCTGCTAGGTGGTTTGTATAAAATTTTATTTTCGATTCTGTTTGTAGCTTTCCATAGTGAATAGGTTGTCGTTATGCCGGGTTCAAGTTTTTCGATGCGTCTCTTAAGTTTCATATTTTTATGCTCGAATAGCATTTGCTTGATTTCCTTTGTTGCTGCGCTTAGCTTGCTTTTGTCAAGTGGCAGCCTTGTTATTTGCCAGCGTTTACGTAAGCGGTTTTTGATTTTGATTTTTTCTTGGCTGTGTGCAGGTATATTGTAGCTCGAGGAACATATAGTTTCTTGTGGAGTTGATTTCATAGTGGCGTTCATTATTGTGTGATTAAAATAAGCTGTCGATTTCGTCAAAGGTCTTTAAGCTTATTTTATTGTTAAGATTACGGATGACTATTTCTCTAAATGTATCCCAGCAGGTTTTTTTGTTATATATGTTTCTATTCCAGGATTCCTTCGTATATGAGCTTTGATATATCATTATTATTGGGGAATGGTCAGACGACAATTCAATTATCGACATAATTGACATATCTTCTTGGCTAACGTTTTTGGTTATTAAAAAGTCGATCAGATCTGGACTTTTTTCTGGATCAGTTGGCCAGTATGTTGGGTCGCCACTACTTATGAACTTACTGTTGTTCCTTTTTATGGCGTCCAGTAAATTACGTCCTTTGGAGTTAGTTAATGAACAATTTATTACTGTGATCGCTTACATTGTTCTATTCTATTAAGAATTAGCAAATAAAGTAGAAATTTAGTAATGAATTATTTTGAAAAAAAAAAAAATTATATTAAAGGTATTCCATATATATGTAGCAATAGACACCTGAATTTCGTTCTTCTTGCTGTTTCATAAAAGCGTTAAAAAATTAGTTGAAATTTCCTCCTATGAAATAAAGTATACGCAGTGGATACCTCTGCAACGATTCTACTTTGAAACACTAAAGTCCTTTACAAAATTAAATTGTTCAGAAAACAAAAAAAACTAAGTAAGCAGAAATACTATGTGAAGTCTATTCTTCCACGTGCATGCACAATTTTTGGTGGATAACGAAAAAAGTTGGTTCTCGTCGCACATTTTAAGCAGAGGATATTCAAATATGCTAAGCAAAGCGCGAAATTACAAAAAACAAATTCAAATGGCTAACTATTTATTTATAAACTTAGCATAAAATGTTGCAAAATGTGAAATCTACTTCACCTGATATAATAATTTAAAAGTATACTAAAATATAACCAATTTCCTTATGCATTTCACCAGTAGCGAAGATACCGGAGTGCATACATTTACCGTTTCATATGAGCTTCATCTTCACCTAGTTAAATGTCCATTTATATGCGCATTCAAGCAGTGAAAACGAACGCGCATAAACACTTGCACCCATCCACATTGGGCAGTTGGTACTTACACGTGTTTGTGTGTGTGTGTGTGGATGTGTGCTCCGGATCGTTGTGTAAATGTTTGCCTGACTGAATTTTGAAATGCACTTCATCTCACTTGAATAACCATATTGAAGTGTGCACACACACACCCACTCGCGAACATGCATAAGTTTTGTAATACGTACATGTTTGACCTCGGAGCATTCGGCGCAACGACCGCGTAGAAACGAGCCGGAGGAGCATATCCTTTTTAATAGTGATGCATCTACTTGTATACACTTCGCAATTTTTGCACACAATCAAATTTTGTACATATACTAGAATAGCACTCACACATACTGTCTCCATACATATTTACATACATATGTATGCACAAACACGGACACATCTGCTAGTGCACACACTTGAGCGTCGCATGCATCGACGGTGTAGCCATTTGAAGGGACCGAAAGCAAACAATAGCAATGCCGAAAATGATTTCAGTGCAGTTATATCTTTTAACTGTACATTTAGCTGGAAGTAGTGTGTGCCGCTTCATTTCATTTCACTTCGTCTTCCACTGCTTTTGCTATTTCGCTTCTTCACATTCGTTCGAACTCACTTCAATTCGTGTAAGTATTCTTGGAGCTTTCTGCTCTCCACTGCTCTGTTGTTTGTCAAATGGTCAATAAAACTGAAACCATTAAAAGGGTGCACCGACCAACTGTAACAGCAACAACAACAACAAAAACCCCACGTAACCAATTTCATTTTGTGATGTATTCATACTCCTGCACTTCACCACATCAGCCATCATTTGCCACTATTACCGTTACCGCTTGTGTTGGTTGTCATGCTGCAGCATTGATGTTTCACCTCCTCCACTGACTCACTCTGCCCTGGTGGCTATGCAATCAAAGTAACCATAAAACTTTTGTTATCGCCGTAAAGTGTCGTCTTCATGGTTACAATGCGCCACTAAAGCACACATAAAATACCCGAAAAACAAGTAGAAAAAATGCACAAGGATAATAATGGTGAAAATAAGAGGTTGACAAGAAGCGAAGGAAATGGATGGCAAGGGTCGAGGCATGTACTATATATCGACAACTAGCACTTGTGACGGCTACTTTTTGAATGGGCTCTGATTCTTACATAAATAATTATTCATAGTTTTCATGAATTTACATATACAAATTCTATCGTATATTTGTCGGCTAATGGGAAAGGCAACGTTATCTCACGACCAACACTACAAATAAATGTTTATTTGCTTGTCTACCTCACGCGCCGACCTGTACTGGTCATTCACAAATCGTAATGGTAGACCGATTTGCTTCATACAGGGGCGATAGCCGCTTATGCGCTAGTCATTTCTAGCCAACGCTAGCGAGACACTTTAAGTTTTTCCTCTCCTGTTCTCTCTAGCGCAAAGAGGAAGACCTCTTTTGCTGTTATCACCATCTGCCAAAAAAGGGTTGAATAACCTGAAGATAAATCTTTGCGTTTTTTTTCCTCTTCTTCATTGGCTTGATGATAACCACTTAAGTGGTTTTTTTTGCTTTAAAAATTAATTTACAATCTAAAGAATATATTTTCAAAATTTTACGCTTAATAGAATATCTAAAAAGTCCTTATAAAGTCAATGAAGAGATGTGCGCCGAACGAAAGTTGAATAAGAATGAAAAATTGAATCGCCTTTTTCGCGAAATACGTTTTTTTTTTCGCTGTCAAATATAACTCAAAAAGTAATAAAGATATCAGCTCAAAATTTTACAAGGATATTCTTTAATATATTGGCCTTTGAATATACCTCAAATTTTATATGAATTATCACTAAAAATATTCGTTTATCAATTTGTTTATAAAATGTGGTGTAATTTTTTTCTTTTTCACTTGAAATCTTCATTTTTTTTTCGTTAAAAATAGGTAAGTGCAAAGCGGAGTCACTTATTTTAATGCAAAATTTTTGTCTGGTTGATTTCGATTGATTACAAGAGGCTGTATATTCCACGGCGCAAATTAAAGGAGCCACGCTTGAGCAGCTATAGTACCTCTATTTTGTTTTCATTTAGTTCAAAATTTTTTGTACATTCATTAAGCACGAGTATTGAGGGGTTACATACATATATCCAGAACTTTCATTCGATATTTCGGAAGTATATAATCTTGAGAATATACTGTGAAATTTTCATGCGGAAATTCTCAATATTATAACTTCTACAGCCGATTAACTACGTAGAGAGCGGACCGCTCTCTGTACCTCAAACTTTAACGCTTAGAGTACGGAGTTTATTTTATAACATAAAGGACGAAGTGGGATAACTTAGGTCGAACGAAAAACTTACTTTATAATTATAAATAAATAAATAATAGAATGCCACTAATAAGTTTTTATACAGGTTTTGAAATATAACTCGACTACCTAAAGGTAAAAAGAGAGAAAGAAATTATTTACGAAGTTACTGAAGAAAAACACTCCGTACTCTATAGGCTAAACCCCTTTTTTCTCGAAACTACTTTTTCCGGTACGGTCTGCATGATAACTCATACAGTTTTTAATATTTTTTGATGCGGTTTATTTTTAGACATCGAAAGTGTTTTCTCTATAGATTTGGTTTGATTTTGATTTTTTATTAAAAAAAATGAATGAATGAAAATAAACATTATTAAAGTGTGACATTTATGACGTAAAACGCATACATCGATAGACTGTAACTACAATTTTATTCTACAAGAATTTTTTTAGTTTTTACTGATCAGCAACTTTTATTCATTGTATGATACTTTAGGTTACGTGAGTTCTTATATACTAATTTTTGTAAAGAAAAACTAAAATAAATTTTTTTATAAAGTTTGGGTACTAACAAACACTGTATACATTTTTTTATATTTATTTTTATTATTACCCCTGTTGAAAACAGTTTTTCTTTTGGCGCTGCTAAACGTATGTAACCCCTTAATATGTAATTTATTTTAAGACAACAAATATTTTCAGTTCAACATTTAAAATTTAAAGTTGAATGAAAACAAAAAGGTTTATACTACTGTGTGTATTTCAAAGCGGCTTTCAACAGGGTGCCCAGGAGGCCATTAATTTATAAACTTCGACAAATGGGATTATCCAACAAAATAACAAATCCGATTGGAAATATAAATGCGAATACATCAGTTTGGACAGAAAGGGAAGTATCATATTACTTCCAGGTTGTCCGTTATCACATTTGCTCTTCACATTATACCTGAATGATCTACATGACTGTTTGAAAGCTGGTCTACTGATTGATGGAATAAATGTACGCCTTCTTCTAAATATATGCTGATGATATTGTTCTCTTAGCGGATAGTCCTAATGTCATGCAATCTATGATTAAAAACTAGAAATATATTGCGTTGAGTGGAACATGGAAGTACATTTAATGAAATCTGAGATGATGTTCTTTAGAAAAGGTGGTCAACTAGCCAAGGCATAAAAATGGTGGTACAAAGGTGAAGAAATAAAAGTGGTAGCAGAATATAAATATCTTGGTGTCATTCTCACATCCAAAATGGCGTTTGCTAATCATATGCAAGCCAGAAATAATTCACAAATGCTAGCATTAATTGTAACGGGTGATTTTTTAGCTATTAGTTTTTTAAACAGTTGGTTTAAACAGGTGACGCACGTTTCGTGTTTTGTTTCACTGTCAAACACCTTCAGTTTGGTATATAATTTAACCATGAATCGTCTTACAAACTAACAACGCTTGCAAATCATTGAATTTTATTATAAAAATTCGTGTTCTGTTATGAATGCGCGCTTCTTTCATTTTATGGTCAGTTTAATCGACCCACCGAAGCGGCTAAGCGAGCTATTGTGACTAAATTTAGAACCAAATTTACATTATTGGATATCAAACCACCAACACGCTTACGTAGAGTGCGAACTGAAGAAAATATCGCAGCTGTATCGGCCAGTGTTAATGATGACCTTCAATTATCGATTCGTCGCCGTTCGCAGCAATTGAGCCTCTGTTACTCAACAACGTGGAAAATTTTGCGAAGGGATTTAGGTGTGAAGCCTTTCAAAATATAGCTGGTGCAAGAATTGAAGCCGGACGACCTACCGCAATGCAAAATTTTTGGTGAATGGGCTCTTGGAAAGTTGGCCGAAAATCCATTGTTTTTATCGAAAAATTGTGTTCAGCGACGAAGCTCATTTTTGGATCAATGGGTACGTAAATAAGCAGAATTGTCGATTTTGGAGTGAAGATCAGCCAGAAGTATTGCAAGAGGTACCAATGTATCCAGAAAAGGTCACAGTTTGGTGCGGTTTATGGGCTGGAGGTATCATTGGACCGTACTTCTTCGAAGATGCTGCAAATCGTAACGTAAGTGAGAATGGTGAGCGCTACCGTGAAATGATATCCAACTTTTTTTTGCCCAAAATGCAAGAGCTTGACTTGCATGACATGTGGTTTCAGCAAGACGGTGCCACATGCCACACAGCTCGCGGAACAATGTACCTGTTGAGAGGCGAGATCGGTGAACATTTTATTTCACGTTCGGGACCTGTCAATTGGCCTCCCAGATCGTGCGATATAACGCCTTTAGATTATTTTATTGTGGGGCTATGTTAAAGCTCATCTCTATTTAGACAAGCCTGCTTCAATTAACGCTTTGGAAGACAACATTAAAGCATTTATATGCGAGATACCGGCCGAAACATTGGAAAGAGTATGAGAAAATTGGACTAAGCGGATGGACCATTTGAAGCGCAGTCGCGGTCAACATTTGCATGAAATAATCTTCAAACATTAAATTATATGGACTGTACTATCGATTTAAATAAAAATGTCATGCATTTTTCTGAATTTTACCTGTGTGTTTTTGAAAAACTTTCCTATAGCTCTTAAAAAATCACCCTGCAATTTTTGAGCTAAGCCATACATCTCATACAAAGCTAAATGGAAGCTGTTTCAAGCTATGTGCATAGCCATTTAAACAAATAATGGGGTTATGTGCTGTTGAAGAAGTAAATAGACTTCAGATTTAAGAATTTAAAAGAGTTTTCAAATTACCTGACTTCACCCCGAATTATGCAATAAAGCTAGAAACTAACGCTTGCTAGAAATACATTTGGAAAACCATCTATGAATGCAACAGCAAGAGTCCCGCACAAACTTACACAGTGCATATTACGAAAAAACATGTTTTGGGTCAAACAACAAAGACTTAGGTATGGAGTTCAGCCTAAAGCTTGAATAAGATATAACGGCTACGGACTGGCAAGATCGCTGTGTTCCAGCAGAGATTCGTACTTTAGAGAAGATATGCGGCTAGCTGACATAACAACAATGTTTAAAGTAAGATGTGGTTTGTTAAAACTGAATGCAATAGCCTATGGAAACACGGTAAGAGTGTGCACACTATTCAACTCAAACAAAGAAGAAGACATATATCACTTCTTAGAAAGGTGCCTTGTACTGAAGGAAATCAGACAAAGATACTTAAATGCAGAGAAGCTAAACAACGCTAAAGCATTATGATAAATATATATACTAAATGGCCAAAATTGGAGAACACTAACTGTTCTCATATACTCAGCCTGACACTACAGAGATTTCCTTATAGCATAGTTCAATTATTAATTAATTTAAGCAACATCAAACAACATCGTTATTGTCACAAGCATTTTAATTTATTTCTTTATTTACCTTAATGTATTAAATGAATTCATATATGAATCAAATCATTTATTAACCATAACACCGCGTTACACACATTCTGTCCTATGAACCAAATATACTTTTTCGGAAAGGAAGAAACTTAGGCCTTTTATTTTTGCGTTTGCAGGCATTTGTGTCAGTATTGCGACAAATAGACCAACAGTATTCGCCAAGCATATGCGTAATGTCTTGCCCTTTAAGGCGCTTTTCAATAGCCGCAATGTCCTGATGGAACCTTTCGCCATGTCCATCGCTACAAGCTCCTAAATCACCAGGGAATCAATCTAAATGATTATGAAGGAAATGGATCTTTAGCGACATTAATATGCCCATTTCGCCATATGTCGAAATCATTTCTGCAACAATATTTTTATAATTGTCATGTCGTTTGTTGCCAAGAAACTGCTCAATAACGGCAACTGTGCCTTTCCATGCACGTTGTTCGATAGCATTAAATTTTGATGAAAATTCATAAATTTTTACTTGGTGCGAATAAGCCACAAACGTAACAAAAGTTATTTCGAGTCAGGCACTGCATTTTTCGTAAGATGAAATATACAGAAAGACGTTTTCACGCAACAGAACTTAAAACAATTGTCCAAGTATACGTCTCCTAGTAGCGCAACTGTCAGATGATCGGAACTTCCGGAACTGTAACAAACACACAAACAGCACAGAGTGTGTTGTACGAAACAATAAATTAAAGGTCAATAAGTTGTTTAAAAATTTGGAGTCCCTTCAAGTTATGCCGAAAATTTAGAAAAACATTTTTTTTTTTAGAAAAAAAAATTCAAGAAAATCTGAGAATTGATAAAATTTTTTTTTTTTTAATTCTACATAATAAAAACATTTCCACGAGTCAGCCTGCAGAAATTCAGCGCGATTGGATCACGGAAAAAGGGCTAAAAATTGATCCAAATTTTTTACACAGGCGAACTACGGCTCTATATTTTATACATAAAAATAAAAATTCTGACGCGTACATGAAAATGGCCGATACACGTGTATTTTTATTTTTTCTCCCCTTTCCGAAAAAGTATATTTGGTTCATACGACAGAAAAAAAGTTCGTTTTTGTAACGCAGTGTAATTTTTATAAATTAAGTAAAGAATTTCTAATACTACTACTACTCTCAGTTTTTCGCAAAAAATGATTGAAGTAGCTTCCCAGTAATTGAAAATTTTTTTAATTTTTTTTTTAATTCACATGAATCACACTTTAATAAAAAAAAAATATTAAAAACAAATATGAAACCAAGTAATAGTAAAACATATCCATAAGTGCTTGTGCTATGAAACGCGCTTTATATCCTCTTTCACCTGCCACACCAAATAGTATAAAATGATGTTTATAAATAGTTACCTTTCAATTCTTATTCCCCATCTACTTAGGCTGATTTTTATGCTCTCGTCAAGCTCCTCCTATAAGCATCCAACAACAAACTACTTTTCCTTCCCTGCCTTCTGCCTTTTCGCTAATCGTACGAGCCCATTTCTTGTAAGTTTCATGCGGTACTATTGCCGCTACAAACTCAGTTGCGAAGTGGCATGCATCTCTGAGATAAGCGTTAAATGTCTTTATTTATATGTAAGCTGTACTGGTGGTTAGTGGAATGGGCGGCAAAGAAGGCGTCACACACCTTGCGTCGCAGCTGCCTTCGGTGGTGTTTTATTGTGTACATATGAATGAATATATGCATGCAGCAGGAGAGGGTTGTATTATGTTTTGAAACAAATTCGTTTCCACCTTTTGCATGTATTTATCCTTATCACTGCCGCCAAGTCTAGAACAAAGTCACAAAAAAAAAAAAAAAAATGATGCCAACTCAAACTGAAGTAGAAGAAATAAAGATAAAAATATTCATGAGAGTACGATGTGTGTAATATGTGCATATGTGTGTGTTGTATAAACAGATATAGTTGCAAAACCACTTTTACCTGATTAAGATGAAAGTAAGAAATGTGTACGTACAGTAATAAAAATATTTGCACAAAATGAATGCACACTCTGACATAGGCAAAAAAATGTGATTACTTTGTGTGAGTGGGCGGGAAAAACACTCAAGCGCTACCCGATGATACTTTTCATGCATCTACAAATCACTTCTAGGTTGTATAAACTGGTAAAGAAACATTATAATTCAGATACTGGTAGTTAATAGAAGAAATCATACTAGTTCGTCCCTGACATAAATAGTGCCAGTAGCCAAATCATCAGTTCTTCAGCAAATTAGTTTATTTTTTGTTTGTTTAGATAAGATAAGAAAGTGTAAGACTCGTCTATGGACGCGCCAATGCGTCGTGACAGGTAGAGGATTATATGCAAGTAGATACTGACTGAATATATTTATTTGCAGAAAGAACTGCGGCAAGAAGCGCGGTGCAACACCATTACACAAGCTTCAATACAACAGGCACTAAACCCAACTACCTAGACGTGTGCGGTACCAATGACAGCACCGCCTTCATCCGTCTTCGCAGTGAATGCACACCCGCACATTTTAAATGGTGAGAGGCACCTGCTTGCCCGTACTGCACCCTGTCAACCTTAACAGTCAAGCATCTTTTGGACGACCGTACGCATTTTATGAATCTCAGGCAAACATGTTTCGACAACCGTCAGAAATACTAAAGAAACAAATTCCCAGGAAAATATTGTAGAAATTACAGATTACTTGATTAGAGCGGATATGAGAAAATTCATTTAAACCAAAGGTCTCAGTCGCAGATAGAGTACGCAAAGCTACGACGGCGTTATACTCATTTGGGAGAAATGGGGTTTGAAACCCAGAATGATACTGTGCTTGTACACAGCAGTAATTAGACCAAGGCTCTATTACGGTATTGCAATATGATGGAATGTTCATGAGAAGGGAGTGAACTTTAAAAGAGTTGACAAGGTCCAAAGACTTGCATCTGTTCTTATAGCCGGTGCAATGTCAACCACACCATCGAAAGCACTGTATGCGATATTAAACTTCCTGCCGGTAGGCATGCAGGCCAAGTACATTGCGCGTAGTACGGCAATATGGCTGAGTACTTTAAGTAAGTGGTCAAACACAGAATATGGCCACGGTAAAATTCTGGAAGGGGCCTTGGGACTTCCCGGACAGATGGATTATGCAGTCTTGCCTACACTTGCTATTACAACGTTCACGACCCTCCTACCCTCGAGGGAAGAGTGGGAACAGGACGTCGTAAGCGCGGACGAGTCCATCCATGTACATACAGTTGGCACAAAGCTCGAGGGCAGGGTGGGCGGAGATCTTCTTTAGTTTTCGGCTCCCTGACTACTTTAGTGTCTTTCATGCTGAACGGATGGCAATACTGATTGTCAGGCGGCGATAAAATCCCTCAAGAAATAGTCGACGAGATAACATGGGTTCCTGGCCATTGTGACATTGAGGGGAACTGCAGAGCCGATGAACTAGCGAAAATCGGTACCAAATTGACTGATGAGTACATAGACAATGATGTAGATATACCCTTGCAAACATGTAAACTACGTATCCGCGAAGAAATTGTAGGAGAAGCGAATGAAAGATGGCGTAATGAAGGCACTTGCAAAATCGCCCGATAGCTGTGTCCTACTCTCTCATTACGGGGCACTGCCTAATCGGTAGGCACGCCCAGAGAATGGGTGTCCAAACAGAAGTTGTCTAGATGAGGAAGAGAGGATGCTGCACCTTCTGTGTCACTGTCCTGCTCTATCCAGACGTAGACTCGTCATTTTGAGGGAACAATCCTTTAATGAATTGGAAGATCTCGGCTCTGTCGAAATTACGGATCTTACAAAATTTTTGAAAAGTACACCTTGGTTTTAAGAGGTATGAGGGCTAGTTCTTCCAGCGGCATCACACTTTGTAGGACAGCGCAGTGTTAAAAGTGCTGCTTGCTTGGGTTGGTTGGTTGGTTAAAGTGGTGATTCTTCCAGAATTCAACTAGCGCTTCCGCGCCATTTTGTTGCCACATCCTCGTTACCAACTTGTTTACCAGTTATTTACAGCATAACTATATCCAGTCTGTAAGGAACCTTATTAGGTTGTTAACCTCTAAGCCAGATAGTTGTTCGAGATTCTCGAACAGCGGTTGGCCCAGGGTTAACATTCTGTCCTCTTATAGGGCAGGGCATTCACAGAGGAAATGGAAGATTGTCTCCTTTTTCTCCGGTTGTTTGCAACTGTGACAGTATGTATTGTGAGGGATACCCATTTTGGCTGCTTGTTCTCCGATAGACCAAAAGCCAGTTATTGCTGCCGTTAGTCTCCAGGCATTCCGTCGTTTCATTCTTATTAATGCCGACGATTGCTTGAGGTTGTAGGTGGGCCATAACGTTCTGCTAATTTTGCATTTCGTCTGGACTTTTCACTTACAGTCCGCGATTCGGAGGTATTTTTGGGAAATTGTACTCTTGACTGCACTTATTGGTGTGAGTGCTGCTTGCCAACTTGGAAAAAAATAGAACCCGCACTGGTTACGCTGAAAAGTAAACTGATAGTATTCTAGTCCACAACTAGTACTTTTCGCAATTGGACTATAACAGCCTACATAACATACATACATGCTTATTTGTGAGTGTTTATTAAGTTTAACTGAAATTGACGCTAACTTCTAAATATACCAGGAGTAGTACACCACTAAATTCAATTGAGTTTCTGCTTATTTAGCTCCTTCTATCCGCTAATCCATAACAAAACTTTTGTTTTCGAACTTTTCTTGTTGTTATATTTGCGCATTTTTACGACTTTTGCACGCCAATGTTTATTTATTGCTTTTGAAACTACTTGTAGAAATTCTTAAACCACCATCGCTAAGTTATGGCGGTATGAATGAGATTTTCTCAGTTCACTTATTTTTGTAATGGAATTATTCTTTTCCCACTTTAAGCGATTTAGCAAGAGAAAATCCATTTTTAATTGTTTTATATTTTATTTTTTGCTTTCATATTACACAGGTTTATATAAATAATGAATGAATTTTTTTACCCAACAACTAGATTATCTAATTTCTATTTTGATTAAGGTTTTATTTCCTTTGAAAATACTTTAGGTCTTACAAGTAAATAAGCATGAAATTTTAACTTATTTTAAGCACGCTTTAAGAATTTGAAGTCCTTTTCTCAAATTTTTCTGCCTCTAAAAATTAAAATAAAATTCAACAGCTTGCGGTCCACGTAGTTTGACAAATCGAATGCTGTTAATAAATTCTTTGACGGTCCAAGGGCAAGTGCAAATGCAAGTGCAAGTCCAAGTACAGGTGCAAGTACAAGTGCAATTGCAAGTGCAAGTGCAAGTCCAAGTGCAAGTCCAAGTACAGGTACAAGTGCAAGTGCAAGTGCAAGTTCAAGTGCAAGTGCAAGGGAAAGCGCAAGTGCAAGTACAAGTGTCTAGAAAACCTCCAGAAGATCCTTCATCATATAGGCCGCTCTGTATGCTGGACAACGGTGGCAAAGTGCTGGAAGCAATAATCTGTAACCGACCAGAGCAGAACTCAGAAGGCCATACAGGTCTGTCAGGTCACCAATACGGTTTCAGAAAGCATCGCAGTGCAGTAGATGCAATAATAGAGGTATATGTGAAATAGCAAAAACTGCTATCTCAAGTAGAATAAGGCTAGGAAGAACCAATAAATATTGCGCAGTCGTGACTCTGCACGTTAAAAACCCGTTCAATGCGGCCAAATGGGACCAAATACTGATGGCACTTTGGAGTATGGATGTGCCGAGTCATCTGATAAAGCTAATGGCTTCATACTTTGATAACAGAACCCCATGGTATAATACAGACGTGGGTGAACCAAGGCAACAAATGAGAGCATTGTTGTCTGCAACTAGATCCTGTTTTACGTTGTGGAGGGTAGCGCGATGTAGTGAAATATCCCAGCTATTTAAGACAGGTTAAACGGGTGTACAGATTATGCAATGTCAGAAGCATTAGAGGATATAGGACCATATCTGACGAAGCAGCAGGAGTAATAGCAGGCAGAATCACCCTTGATATAGAGGCAAAATGCATGATACAAAAATACCAGCATGCAAAAAACACGTGGGTATCTGGTGACAAAGCCTCACTGAGGAACGCCCTAGAGAGGATCGAGGATGCCGCCAAACCAAATGGAACGATAGTGGAAAGGGAAGAACCACTTTCACTATGATCCTCGACATATAGAAATGGATCCGGAGAAGACATGGAAACGTTACCTTGATGCTGATACAGTTTTTAACTGGGCATGGCTGTTTCAGGCAGTATTTGTGCAAATACAAGCACACACACAAGCACCACACAACATGGGGAGTTGCCTATACAGAAAAACATGAAACGCCTGAGCATGCCCTGTTAGAATGCTCTAGATTTGATGGGGAACGCAGCATGTGTCGCTCAAATATCGGCGAGAGCATGACAGCTGGTAGCCTAGTACAATATATGCTAGAATCTGAAGAAACGTGGAACTATGGTTGTAAATATGGGTCGGCTCATACGTATCTTTAGAAGATTGCACCTCCAAGGTCCGCATACCAAAAAAAAAAAGTGCAGGAGCAAGTGCAAGTGCAAAAGTAAGTACAAGAACAGGTGCAAGTGCAAGTGCAAAGTTAAGTACAAGTACAAGTGCAAGTGCAATTGAAATTGCAAGTGCAAGTGCAATTGCAAGCGCAAGTGCAAGTCCAAATATAGGTGCAAGTGCAAGTGCAAAAGTAATTACAAGTACAGGTTCAAGTACAAATATAAGTGCAAGTGCAAGTGTAAGTATTAGTGCAAGAACAAGCAAAAGCACCTAGACCACCAACGGCCGACTGGCTCGTGGATATTCCCCAATGCTCATCTGCGGGTAGTTGATATCAAAATCGAAGTGCTGCTAGAACCTAATAACATCAAATCAGAATTTAAAATTGAATAAGCTTGAATATTACAAGATTTACCTGTTTTTCAGTCGAAAACACTGTAATTGTACAACTGCTAAGTAGACTGTCAAACTGAGAAATTAGGTCATCAGATAAATCTGAAGTTAACCGAAATAGTTTTGGGAGCTCCCCTGCAACCAAATGGAAAGGATTGCTCATGTCCCGAAGCAAATGTCGATCCACAGATTGAGGGCTCACTACCTCCTCTCCAATCGCCAAAAACCAAATACTTAATAATATTTTGATCATGTCATTTTACCATTTTATTTAAAAACACTAAGTCTTGTTTTCTCGTTTGAGTTAACTATACCAAAATTGTTGTTGTTTAATTTGCGATAATCGACATGTTAACCAAACACCTAATTTTATTTTATCAATTTTCGTTATGAAACGAGTTACCGAATAGCAAAATCGTTAAAATTGTGGTTAAGTAGAGATAACAATGCGAATTTCGTTAAAATATGTTAGTCAATTCCGATACAGATGAATGAATATTTTACATAAGAAAAAGATTTTCATGGAAATTAGTGAGACACATGGCATAAAGCTGTGTCAATTGTAGAACGGTGTTGTTGTTGTAGTAGCAACATAAGTGAATACGCACATCCATACAGACTGCTGCTGGAGTGACAGTCCTTGGCCGCGTACAAATCTGAGTCATTCCGGTAACGTAAAACTGACTGTTGTCGCAATAGCAGCATTATCATTTCACATACAGGGAATGCTGCTTTTTTTTCTTTTTTGGCGGTGAGTTTGGGTTAAAAGTGCCTTCGCACCATATAGTAATTGTCGTTATGACGACTGTGGTGATTCCGCTAAAAATATTCCTCCTATTCTCATGGATTTTCCTTTCCATGACGGGGCTTCCTCCGCATTGTTTCGAGGAATAGGTCTAAGATGGCGTATTAAGAAAGACACTTACTTACTCACCCTGCGTTCAGGGTCGCCTGTTTTGAAAAACCTATGCCCAATGCTCTTCAGCATAGGTTTCCACTTCACGCCTCTTTTTTCGGATAATATCGCCCATTTGCGACGGCATTCCATTTTTCTTCGCCTATCATCATTTTCTCAATTATTTCTTCAGGTGTAAATACACCAATAGCTCGTTGCGGAGCTGTTCTCTATGTGTTCCACCTCTCGCATTTAAAGAGGGTGCTCCGCATTATCATATTCAGTATCTCTATAAAATCAGTTGGTAGGTTCCCTTCTCCTATTCCCCACAAATACTTGTGGAAGGACCCATGTCCGGACAAAAACTGTGTGAGGTAATAGCTAACCTCATCGTGCTGTCTTCCTTACCACGTTTTTAGATTGAGTATTAGTCTCGGTGATCATCCATCTACAGAGTTCCATCTTGCCTGTCAAAGTGTGAACGTTTGAATTCTAATGTCGGAGAAGCATGGTCCTGGGATTCCTGAGATTTTCGCCTCCTATCTCCGTTTGCGCTCATGTGCTAGATTATCTATAGGGAGGGTTCCTCTGATAACTAAAACCGTTCCTTCTGTTACTGTTCTGTATGAAGAAGCCACTCTGAGAGCCCGGGTATGTTGCACCGATTGTAAATTTTTTCCCAGGCATTCCACTCCTTACGAATCTGTCTATCTGTCTGTTTTCGCATCCATGTAGGAGAATCGAATTCATCGTGTTCATTAAAAGTTTTCATTTACTCTGAGTTTGATCTCCAAGGTTTGCCATGAGCTTACTTAACATGCCGCTTAGTTTGGCAGCTCTTGTGGCAGCATGATTTATGTGCGCCCAGTAAGTTAGCCTTGTGTCTAATTGCACTCTTAGGTATTTGACCACTCTTTTTGTCGATAAAGTGGCATCGAGTACTTGTATGTCTACTTCTAATGGAACACGTCTGTGCGTTAGAAGGACTGGCTCTGTTTTCTCTGTGGCCAGCTTTAATCCATGGTTTTCTAGCCATGTTTGAACTCGGATCATTACCTGATTTACCTTCCTTTTGGCTTCGTCAGTGTTTCGAGCGATTATTACAGCTGCAATGGCATTTGCGTATGCCACTAAATGCACTTCCTTAGCAATCCCTATTCGATGGATTCCGTGGTAGCTTATATTCAAAAGTTCAGGTCTGAGTATTGATCCTTGGGCCACACCTGCTGTTATTTTTTTTACTCTTGCATCCTTCTTGGATTTCGTATAAGAATACGCGATTGCTTAGATAACAACGAATAATCTTGAATAGATTATTTGGGAATTGAATTCTATCTTTAAGGCTTGAATTACGTCGCCCTTTCTTGAACTGTTGAAAGCATTTCTAATAACCAGTGTGGCTAGTAATATTAAACCTGCCTGAGCATGTTCTACGCTAACTAAAGGGTGGTTAAGTTTCAAGGGCCGGTGTTGATTTTAAATAAAATACAATTTTTTTTTAAAACTGTTATCACTTCTCTTTATTATGGTAATATTGGTGTGGTTCAAATACGTATAGAGTAAAATATTGCCACAATGACAACCGCGGCCTCGGCGGCACACCTCAATCCGATGGTCCAAATTTTCGATGACACTGAGGCATAATTGAGGTTCTATGCCGTTAATGTGTCAAATAATCTCATCCTTTAGCTCTTGAATTGTTGCTGATTTATCGACGTACACCTTTCTTTTTCAAATAATCCCAAAGAAAGGAGTCCAACGGTGTCAAATCACATGATCTTGGCGGCCAATTGACATCGCAGTGACGTGAGATTATTCGGCCATCAAATTTTTCGCGCAAAAGAGCCATTGTTTCGTTAGCTGTGTGACAAGTGGCACCGTCCTGTTGAAACCACATATCGGCCACATTCATATCTTAAAATTCGGGCCATAAAAAGTTCGTTTTCATTTCACGATAGCGAACAGTATTCACAGTAACTGGCTGACCGGCCTCATTTTTGAAAAAATACGGCCCAATGAAGCCGCCGTCCCATAAATCGCACCAAACAGTCACTCTTTGTGGGTGCATTTATTTTTCGGCAATCCCTCTTGGATTATCATTCGCCCAAATGTGGCAATATTGCTTATTGACGAATCCACTGAAGTGAAAATGTGTTTCATCACTGAAGATGAAGTGCGCGATATGCATTTTGATTTGAACGCCCGTTTTCATAATAAGCCTGAATAACTTTAGAGCGTTGCTCGATTGTGTATCTTTCCTTAGTTCTAATTGAATTAATCTAAAATTGAAAAATGTCATAGAAAAAGTAGAAAAATACTTGGCGTTTACGTGTGGTTTATATTCAACTTTGGCCATTGAAATTTAGTCAATTTAACCTTTATTACATCTTGAATGGCTCCAAAGGAATGCTGCTGTAACGATGCTGTGAAACAATAATAGACATAGCTTCAGGTAATTCATTACAGAAGAGATAGTACTCGTATAAAAAAGTTGGAATAAGTGTAGTGAAGTTGAAAGAGACTATATTGAATTTAAGAAATTATTATTGTTACAAAAAATTTACATAATTTTATTTTTACTTGCAGCCTTTTCAACCGATCTACAAAATTTAATTTATCGAAGCGAAAATACAAACAAAAACATGCTCGTATATTAGAGTAAATATCACATTATGAAAAAACATTAACATAAACATTTTTATTACTAATCAATGCAATAATAGACAAATTCCAAAATTCAGCTACCCATTGGCAACAAAAAAACGAAAAAAGTTAAACGGTATCTAGACATCAAGAAGTAACGTCATTCGCTTAGCAATCCACAATATAATTACTAACATTTTGATGAACCTTATGTCCCCCTGAAATTTTTCAATACATTTCCTTTGTTCAGCCCATTTGCTCTTTTAATCAACAGATGCATTTTTTCCATACACAGCCACACATGCACATACATACGTACTCGCATATGTGCATAAAGATACTCGTAACATAAAAGACATTCCAATTGAGAATGCCAATTTGAATTACTAATTTGCATATCCGTTAGGGAGCGTAAATTGGAAAAGGACTGAAACGAAAAGGGGAAAATGTATCATTTGCTTTCTTTGCTTCGCAGTTGAGCGATTCTGATTGTTGCACTAATTTGGGAATGCCAATAAGTAGAAGCAAACACACTAATACAACGATGATGATTTGTAAATAGACTTTCTTCATAGCACGTGAATGCTCATATTGGTACATGATTTTCTCACTCATCCGGTGTACATTTGAGGAAGTTTTACTTAAAATACGTTCGTAACTCTATAACAATGAATTCCAGGCTCTGGAACACAGATATGTACATCATTACATTAGGGCTGGTCAATTTATTCTTAACAAATATAAACGACTTTGTTTCGGCGACTGAAGTATTCTGCTCGCTGTAATGAGTATGAAAAAACGTACATGGCAGCAAAGCTTTTGTAATGTATTTAGAGCCTTCTTGTTTTTAATTTTAGCTATTAAATCCCAATTTTGTTGATAGTCACATTTTTTTGGCAGAAAATGTACGTGTAGAATTTTTGGGTACAAAAACTATTAAATTATTTTCCTCAAAACCCTTCGCTAGAGGGCATAGCTTCAGTTACAAACTGGATTTTTTTTACATTAATCCAACTCTACTAGTTGAGATCCGCAGCTTCCTATAAACTATATTCTTATAAAAAATTGTTGAAAATTGTAAGGAATTGGGTGTGCAGCAACATTTCGCTGATCTGGGTTCCAGAACATAGGAACATGGAGGGAAATGAAATTGCTGATGAGCTTGCCAGGAAGGGGACTGAATTGGCCTCAGAGACCTCCTATCCGGTCATTGGCATCCTCCTGGCAGTTGTTAAAGGGAAACTGCACAAATTATTTCTCAAGAAAGCGCAGAACAGATGGAGCTCCATTTCTTCATTTGCTATTTCGAAAATCCTTTGGCCCCAATCAGATATACAAAGGACTCAGAGAGTTCTTTGGACACCTCGCCATGCAATTTCCAAACTCGTAGCTGTGTTTACCGCTCACTGGACGATCGGCACACACGCGGAAAAGCCAGGGTTAGCATTTAATCCCCATTGCAGAAGCTGTTAGCACCTTTCAGAGAAGGAGACTGTAGAGCATTTTCTCTGTAAATGTCAGGGCTTGGCAGCTAGAAGACTAAGGGCACTGGGCGCTCTTTTCTTCGACAGATTGGAGCAGTGCGCCAACCTAAATCCCATCAATCTTCTCCATTATATCAACAGCTCTGGATGGTTGTAGATATCTGCCTGTTGGAGGTCTCAGTGCTACTTGAGGAGTGTCAGACTGGCACTTCAACCATTTCACCTACCTACCAACTGAAAATCATACAAATTAATGAAATATAGTCTCAACTGATGCAAACATCGGGTTATAGGGTTGCTAGTTCTCATTGCTCAATCGCATTGGTGTGTTTCCAAGATGCAATAGCTTACAAATTTATGGCAGAAAAAAATCCAAGTGTATCATGGTAGAGAACTCCAAATTATTTGGAATAATTTTAAAGGAAATTAATCAGAGAAGAAGACATTATAACGCTTTTCTTGTTAAATGTCTTTATGTGGGCAAAGGCAGAGTTAAATGTAATTCAAATGAAAGAAGAAAACCCCAAAGGAATTTTCAGCCTACAGTTCTGCCAAAATGATTTGATGATTTTAAAGATATCCCCTATTAGGGTTTCGTTAAGTAAAATTCGATCAAATAAAAATTGGGTTTTCTGGAATTCTTCTTGGTTTTTTTAGGGCCGTTTTTTTGTCTGTTTTTAGGGTCGTTTTACCTACTGATGTTAGATGGCGCTGCCGCAAAATTTTTGTTTACTCGAAAGTGTGTACTTACGAACAAAAATGAATGGAACTATATTCCGTGGATGAGTAGACTCTCTCTCGTGGGAGTCAGGAGGCCTTATCGAAACTACAATGCACTCTGGCCATCTGTTGCACCGGGGCGTTTTGGACTACTTCAGGCTCGACATTGGATGCTCTGGTTAGTCTACCACCATTTGATGCTTTTATCCAAGGATACTCTTTGAATGCCATCTGCAGACTGAAACATAATGGGAACTGGTACGGCCCCTGTCCGACGTTGGACAACAGAGAAGGCTTGCACTTAGATTCAACGATACTCTCCATGCCCCTTGACTCCATGCCATCCAGAGTCGTGCTTGACAAGAGATACAGAGTGGTATTGCCAGAGGCTCAATTGTGGTCAAACTCTGAAAATGAGCCCGGCAAACACTGTTTTCGCATTTTCATGGATGGCTCCAGGACCGAGCACGGTTCCGGCTCTGTGGTTTACGTGGAATCCAGCGTGACAAAACTGCACTTTGCTCTTCGAATGCATGCATTCGTGTTTCAAGTGGAGGTGTATGCTGTTCAAGAAGCCTTGAACTTTGTTGTGAAACACAAATGGAGAGGCAGATGATATATGTATGTCTGCAGCGACAGCCAAGCTGCGCTCATGGCTTTAGACAGCTACCCAACCACTTCAAGGGTAGTCGAGTACTGTAAATCCAGGCTGAACTATGTCGGTAGACATAATAGCCTGATGCTAATACGCGTCCCGGGACACGTGGGTATCGTGGGTAACGAGATCTCTGACGCCTTAGCTAGAATGGGCTCTGAGTCCAACTTCTTTGGTCCGGAGCCCGTTCTGCCACTCCCTTCTGCAGCCATCAAAGCCATGGTTAGCAAATGGGTTACTACAACCCACAAGCGCTTGGCAGGCTGAGAGAGGCTGCAGATGAACTAAACTGATGTTGCCTGTCATATCCGACCGACTGTCGCAAATCCTATCATTAAACAGAAGGGACAGCAGGTAGTTGGTTGGATTAATGGCGGTCCACTTTCTGTGGGCGAAGAACATGGAAAAGATGGGCATCTCAAACAGTGTACTCTACCCAGCTTGTTGAGAGGAGGATGAGATGGCGGACTACCTTCTGTGCGTCTGCCTTACCTTCGCTCGAATCAGGCTTGAGGTCTTTGGCACTGATGTCTTAAGAAGCGACCACCTTGGCTCCTTGGCACCACAAGATCTGCTCAGATTTCTTCGGAGGTCATGTAGATTTAAAGAAAATTGAAACGGAATCCGAGTGCAGTATAATGGACTTAATGTTGCCTGAGTGCTGTACTTGCTATAGAGTGGGCCATGTAAAATTTGATTTGTGAATCGGTTATAAAAAAAAAAACTAATTAATATTTTTTCAAACATTTTTTTTTAGTTTGAAGATTGAACATTGTCATTTATGAATGAAAAATAATATCGTTCAAATGCCTGCCACGACTGGCTTTACAGTAGGCTATTCCATCAACCCAATTTTTAAGCACATTTTCGATTGTTTGGGCTCTAGTTTGGTTCAAAAAGCAAACGCTATATGGCCCACCCTGTAGTTGTCCCGACGAAAAAAATATATATAGTCCACGCCTGGTGATTTACGCTGGTATCTAAAGTAAAACCACCGATGAAGAGAATATAGGTAGATGATGATGAACTGATGAACCGGAAAGGCGCTCTGATGTGCGTCCTAGTAATTCTGGTATTTCATATATTTCGTCCTGAGAATGGCGTTGGTAGCCAGGATCAATAGTTTACAGATTCAAAGAAACCGAAAATATGGGTTTTTAACTAAATTTCTATTTTCATACTATTTTGTTTCCCCTTTGTTTTTTGTGTAAAGATTTACGGCCATTTTTTTGAGCTAATATAGATAAATATTTTGTAACAAAGACAGCGTAGCCAAATCAGTTGGTGCACGACAAGCAGACTATCATTCGGTAGAATCCGGGCTCAAGACTTTGAGTGGGCATGAACCAAATTATAGAAAAAGCTTTTTTGTTTCAGTTTATAGCAGTCGCCCCTCGGCAGGCAATGGCAAATCTGCGAGTGCATATCTGTCATGAAAAAGTTCCTCATAAGAAAAAAAAATCTGCTGTTCAGACTGGGCTTAAAAGTGTAAACCCCTCCATTTGTGGGAAAACATCAACACCCAAACCCAACAACGGGGGTAAGCGCCAATTATAAAAATGAACTTTTAATTAAAAAAATTATTTGAATTCACAGATGCACAGCCTTGTTTGTCTGACATTCCACACATGGGGATTCGTACTGAGAATGGCAATGATAGCAGTGATTATGTAAATTTAGATGGTTCATAAAAAGCTAAACAGATCTTTTAACTTCGTTTGAACTTTTATAGTTTTTTCACGCCGCTTCTTTGTTCCTTTTTAATTAGAATTTTTGTTTATGTTTTGTTTTGTTTTTATAATATAAATAAAATAACGCATTTTGTAAAGAAAAAAGATTTTTTTTGTAATAAAAAATTATTTTCTATATAAAAACAATATTTTTTTTCGCAAAAAACATTTGATATCAACGTCATCTCCCATGATTACGCTATTTTTTTCCAATAAAAGTAATGAAGTGATCTTTCTAGCATCATATATACTCTGTTTTACATTAAAATAAGAACAAAAAATGAAAAACTTTAAAAAGTAGCGAAACTAGTACAATAGCGCCATCTAGCGCAAGTCTTCAACTTTGATGATTTCCTTAAGGGGGGTAGGGTTAATTCCACTAAAAATATGCACTTATTTAAGAATTTTTTTTGGAAAGATGATTCATGTAAATTTATTTATCCAATTAGTATACTGTAAACTCATATTTCAAAAATATTTTCAAAAAGTTTCACAAGAAAATATACAAAATAGCGCCGTTGACAGCAGATCTACGCAGACGTCTCGAAAAAAAGGCAATTTGCCGTGGACAGTTTTTCTCAGCATTGGATCATCTGAAATCAAAAAATCAAAGAGTTTTCATTAGGTAATTAATTGTCCGAGGTAACCCTGTCGAGTTTTTATTAAAAAAAATTGTTTTTCAATTTTTTTTAACATTTGAAGTAGAAGTTCGATTTTTAGACAATAAATCGCATAATATTGTTTATTGTAAAATAAATAAAAATTGAAAAAACCAAAAAACCTCCCAGGGCTACCTCGATAATTATGTAGAGTAAGTGTGTACAAAATTTCAGGAAGATCGGCCGAGTAGATTCAGAGAAAAAGTGTCCACCGACTTGAAAAACGTCGATTTCCAGAAAATCGATTTAAAGTTCGACCATAGCAGGTAGCCGAGTCGGAGCGGCCAACGGTTATAATGCTCTAACTTTGTGAGTTTTGCACCGATTGACTTAAAATTTGGATACAACATTCTTGAGATTATGTACATTCATTTTCTCAAATAAACCAAAATCGATTTTTTTTTACCCTAAAAACCCTACCCCCCCCTTAAGGGCCTTTAAAATTGGAATACCGCCTATTTCGGCGGAGCATTGAAACACAATATTCCTACGGGTGTGGGTCATTTTGACCCTAAGTGTAAAAAATCAGAAATTTATTAAGTTTCTAAGGGTCGTTGAAAGATTAAAATGTCTCACAAAAATATTTCTCGAAAATTTCAATACAGGATCTCAAACGCGAAAATAATATTATTGTCCGATAGGCAACTGCACACCAATCTTTTTTTTTTCTTAAACCGCATCTTTTTTTTTCTTAAACCGCCTATATAAACTTTTTTTAAAACAGTTTTCGAATCAAATATTATTGTACTTTTTCTGTTTACAACGAAGCGCGAAAAATAAGAGGCCAATATCAAGAGCCTCCGAAAACTTATTTATTTTCAGCTCGCACGAAAAAAAGTTAAAACGTTAAAATCTGAAATTTTCGATACTTTATTCCCCACGAAAGCAACACGTATCGTGCTAGGCTCATACCTACTACGTACATTCACGTGACGCTTACGGCTTTGCGCACTGAAATCTGATTAAAGCCAAAGAGTGAATGCAGGAAATAAAAGCGAAATTGATTAACCGAAGAACTGCAATATGTGAGTACTCGTACTGCTAGACTACAAAAGAGGAAAAAAAACAAAAAAAGAGAAAAAGGCAAAATGCGCAAGCCAAAGTGCGAAATTCTCATTGTTGGTGTTCTGTTTGTTCTTGAAAACTAAAGAAATCACCAGCAGGACAAACAAGCAAAGGAAACTTGCAGCTTGCAGAGTGCAAACAAAAAGAACAAAAATCAAAAAAGAAAGTCAACATGCAACTTCTTGGCACGAAAGAGGAAACGTTAAGCACTAAAGAGAGCTTGACACCTGCGGTAGTTCCCTCGGCCACCCGCTTGGCGTGAATTTCAAGCGCACACTCGTTCGTTCGTTCACTCCTTCGATTACTTGTAGCAGTTTGCTTACATTTTCGGCTTCGCCTTTGTTGATATTTTTGGGGTGTTTGTTGTTATTTTTCTTGGCGGGTTACGCTTTCCTTTGCTGCAGTAAAATGCAACTTTTCAACACTTTTTCCTTTTATTCGCACAATTCTTCATTGTCGGGCATAACTTTGCTGCTTTTGTTATGAAATTTTTCTTTTTACTTTTGCTGGTTTTAATTTTTATTTCGGCGCAATGTAATTTGTTTCATATGTGAAATGTATAATGGATGATTTTTTAAGGCCATAGGTCTTTCGAAAGTGATAACTGCCAAATGGGCTGGCTTTTTTGTTTGATATTTTTGCACAGTTACAGGTATTTTTTTAATCATAATTTTTACTGCAAAAACTGTCCAGGTGGTTCCCACGGCGGTCGTTTCTACGTTACCAGAGCGGTTAAGAACTGTCCCTTCGGCAGCATTCCCCGTGCATGTATGGGAAATGTTTATACTGCAACAACAACAACACCCGCCACTAGGTTTAGCGCCTGGAAAAAAAGGTACATAGAGACAATGGCCCCTATTATGAGTTGCATTCGATCTTCGATATTCGTTCGTTGTCGAAGATCGAAAATCGAATGTCAATTTGGTATTATGAGCGGTGCATGCCTGTCGAAATTTTCGTTGTATACCGAATTTAGAGTCGAATGCAATTTTGCTTTCGATTGTGTAGCGTATTGTGGGAAAACTTGTTAAAATGTAAGTTGTTTGCGATTATTTATTGTTTTATAGTAACCAAATAATAAATATATACTAATTTTGTTAATATTATGCAGGAATATGTTAATATATGTTAATGTTTTGGGAGGAATTTACAACGGAGCTGAATTGCTTGGGGCCACCAGTTAGAACGGCAGCAAAATGGATTAAGGTTAATAATGTTTTTTTTGTGATGTTTATAGAAATACATTTTTATTTTCCCTTGGCAGGTATGGGCTGAAATACGTAGAGGAACTGAAATACATATTTTTTTCAAATGACGAATAATTGAATAAAGAAAATTTATAACAAAAATAAAACAGAAACTGTGGCGTAAAGGTTTCTATTTAATACTTTTTAGATTTTTCTATAATATTCTAAGAATTTCATTTCTTATGTTTTCTGCTTCTCCGTTATTTGGCTCCACTTCAATATCTTCAGCATCATCGTTGAGGGTCTCATCGGATAACTCTTCATCCGGAAGTTGAACATTATAAAACAAGCAAATGTTGTGCAAAGCTGCACACACATTTATAATTTGTGTTGCTTTTTTTGGAGAATAGTGAAGAGCTCTTGGCTCGGGTGCACTGCTGCAACTGGTTTTTTGTACTGGACAGTAGGTTCATAAACGGCTCTTTAGATAATCTAAAGTTCTTTAAAAAACTGTAAGGAAATTTCTGTAATATTATGTACGTCAACACATTTTGAAAATACTAAACTTGCTCAGTGGAAGCCATTTCAAGGGGGTTGGATGCGCCCCTCAGCTGTTTTCTACATCTAGCTAGTTCCACTAATCTTTCATCGAGCGTTGAATCGTCGAACCACAACTCCGTTGTACTCATTTCACAAAAAAATACTTTTTTTAACTTTTAAAATTGTTGTTAGCAAAGAATTTCAACACAATCGGTTTTTCTTTTATTTTGATTTGCTGTATCAGCTGAGAAAAATTATCTATTGTAAATGCGTCGAGCGATCGAAATTCACAATAGTCCTATTCTTCAACGAATGAGCACCATAATACCAAATGAAAATTCGTTCGATCAGCACTTTCGACTACAGTCGAAGATCGAATGTTGCTCATAATAGGGGCCAATAACTAATTTTTGTCACATATATTTTGGCCTTAAAGAGTAGACCGCCGAAAGAATGAGAAGATCTTAAAGGCGCTTTTTCAAAACTTTGTACAGCACAAAGAGGTTTCTCTATGTAAGTTTTGTAAGGAATCCGACGCGAGTAAGAATCGAAAACTTCTTCTCGATACTTTTAACGATCACAGTTATCGTCTACATTGCGGTATCGGACTCATTACTGTGCAAATATTTGTCACTCTGAGTAGTGTTTTGCGGGGTAGATATAGGTCTACTCTTCTAGATAACATTCATTTAGTCGAGCTCATAAGCCCAACGACTTCCGAAGCAGACATCGATGCTGTAGAGTTGAGTATGATCGAAGACTCGACTTTGTTGATTAAGTGACGACGACATTCACAACAACTCTATCTCCGCCCGTCCTTCAAATGGGAGACTTTGAGGCAAGATCTTGGCTCACACCCATGTAAGATCATACAGCTATAAGAATTGGGGGCAGTGGGCCAGATATAAATGGGCTAAACATCAACTGCAATTTGAATCAGAAGGGAAATGAGACCTACCATATTACAGTATCAACGGGTATGTGTAGAAATATAAGGGTGGCCGAAACAAAAAAAAAAAAAAAAAATTATACAAAAAAAAATTTGTTCTATAAGCAAGAAAATGAGATACCTATTTTTTTTAATTTTATTTAATACTTACCACTGCCGTCACCGCTTTGCCCATTACCATTGTACGAAGATCGTTTGAAAAGTCCGTGAAAAGTCGGAGAGATGGGACTACTGGCACGCACCGAGGTTATGTTTAGTTATCTTGGAAGAACACACACCAAGATGGGTATATTTCTTTGTGTTTGGCATTCGTTTGAATCGAGAAGTCGAGTGATTTTCTTTTTTCTTCATGCATTAGCTCACGTCTCAGCAGTTGTGGCCGCAAAACCAAGGGAAATAGGGTTCAGACTCGTTTCATATCTACCCTATTTACCAGACTTGGGTCCCTCGTATCCCTCGCACTACTATTTATTCCCCAATTTGAAGATTTTATTCAAATGAGGAAGTGACTGCAGAAACGAATGGCTCTTTTACATACGTCAATAAATCCTATTATTCGGAAGGTATCAACAAACAAGAAAAACGTTAGATAAAGTCTATAAGTCTAAAAAGATACTAAAAAGGTATACCCTAAGCAATGAAGTAGTTTTCATTTTTGCACGGACTTTTCAAACGACCCTTGTACTCCCATAAGGAAAATCCACTTTTCTGTAAATTCAGTAGTGATGCTTTCCATTTCAATTCAACCGGGCTATTCGGGACATGTTCTTCGATTTCGATGTAACTCAAATATGTTACTCTCTGGTCAAAATAATGAGAAACGTATTTTTTTGTTCGCCCGAAAATATTTTTTTTCAAGATTTATCGGCAATTTTGTTCTTCGGCTCAAAATCGATTTTTTTTCATTATATAAAATGTTTTTTTTTAAATGCTCATAACTTAGTCAAAAATTAACCGATTTTAATGATTCTGTGTTCAGAATGATAGTCGTTACTTACACGAACGACTTCATGTAGAAACAATTGCAAAAAAGTAGTTGACCATTTTTTATTTTCCAAAAAACCAAAAGTGCGAAACAGGTTTTTTACTCAAAAATTCATTACTCAAAAACAACTCATTTTAGCTACAAGGCATTCAGCTCAATTGAAGTTTGAGATGTCCTCTTGATTTGGAAAAAGTTATAAAAAAAACAAATACACTTTTTGAAATATTGAATTTGGAAAAAATTTCAATTTTTTTTCTGTTTTGCTAAATAAAAAATGTTTAACTACTTTTTTGCAATTGTTTCTAAATGAAGTCGCTCGTGTAAGTAATGGCAATCATTTTGAACGCACAATTATTAAAATCGGTTCATTTTTGACTAAGTTATGAGCATTTAAAAAAATTTTTTTTTATATAGTTAAAAAAAATCGATTTTGAGCTGAAAAACAAAATTGCCGATAACTCTAGAAAAAATTTTTTTCGGGCGAACAAACAAATACTTGTCTCAATATTTTGACTAGAGAGCAACATATTTGAGTTACAACGAAATCGAAGAACATGACCCGAATAGCCCGGTTGAATTGAAATGGAAAGCATCTATTACATATTTACAGAACTTTATTATTTAATCTCCAATTTTAATGTCTCTTTAGGAATGTCCAAAATTATACCCAATGATTTACTTAAAAAAATTTAACTATTCTTTATAGGGACCCCGTAAACTACCTGAAACAAAAAATAAAAAAATTTTAAAGCAAACTAATTACCAAATTTTTGTTTGTTTTAGAATAAATGTTTGAAAATTTGTAAGAATTTTTTTTTTGTTTTATGTTTGCTGTTTCGCCGCTTACACCTTTTCCTCCTCCTCCTATCTGTGGTGCGCGTTTTGATGTTTTTCCACAAATGGAGGGACCTGTTTTATGTACGAAGACTCGAACCTGCGCACTTCCGAATATTACTCACGCACCGATCCATTCGAATACAGCGGCCACGTAGAAATTTTGTATATAGTTAATCCAAAAATCCATATTTGATATTTTATCGGCTCTTTTGTAAGACTCCTGTTTTACTAAAAAAAGCACCCATTCCTTATATGTAAGTGTATGAGTTCTTATATTCTGTATATTATTACAAGTGTGAAAAGTTTTTCTTGTGGTTGCAAGTTTTCCAAGAATTTCGGTTAGCTGCAGTGGAAAATAAAAACTAAATGTAAGAAAAGAAATTTTGTAAAGTTTACATAAAAATAAAAAAAATAAAAAAAAAATAGGAAAAATGCTCAGTCATACTCGTATTACCTACATTAAACCGACATATTTATCAACAAATACGTGATTCCACGAGCCTAAAATGGCTTCAAGCGACCGATAGGTTTTGTAACTTCAACCGCCGGCTCTTTTCGTACTTAAATGTAGACCACTGTCTAGGGGAGGCGAAGACAGTGCAGGGTTTGATTGAAAAGTAATGAGCCTTATTTTTTTAAGCAGTTTTATTAAACCTTTTGGCTTATACAACTAATAGGACCCTTGAGCGTCAATACACCGCTGGTAGCGGTCCTTCCACTGCAGGAAACATTTTTTACACTCATCCGCCGGAATCGCGTTCAATTCGGCTGTCACAGTTTTTTGGATCGCCTCGATGGAGTCGAAACGCCTCCCCTTCAGCTTTCTTTTCGACGTCTTCGTTTTCGTCTTCGACGTCCTCCCGGCCTTCCTTGAACGACTTGTGTCACCGTTTTACCTGGACACTGGACAGAGTTTGGTCCCTGTAAGCCTCCTTGACTAGCCCAATGGTTTCGGTACTCGTTTTGTTTCGCTTTATGCAAAATTTGATCCAGTAACGTTGCTTCAACGATCGCTGCATTTTCGCCACTGCAAAATCCTAACACACTTTTAAAACAGCTTTCACGAGTGGAGCGTTGTTGACTGCACCGCTGTTGCCAGCGAACTGGGACCGGTTTCTAGTGGAAGACGATTCGGTTGATCGCTTGGCAGATGCTCCGCGCGGGAAGGCTCATTACTTTTCAATCAAACCCTGTATGTTTTAAATTAATTCATTAGGGATCATAGATATACATTGTGGTGTTTAAAAAAGATTTATCAGCGCTACTCCAACATGTGCTTAAACCATGCCGATCGTTTCGGCGAATCCTACTTGACTTGACTTTCGAAGCAAAGAAACTAAACGAAAACGAACTTGTGAAATTAGGTGCACGCGTTTTGCTGCACAGAGAAGTGTACGGATCTTAATTGCAACAAGATAAAGATTCAAGTCAACGTTGTGTCCTCGGTTCATGCGTACATCTGAAACACTGGAAGCGTATCTGCCAACCAGCACAGCATGATCGATTTGGTTTTAAGGTTTTCGATCTAGAGGCAGCTTTTTGAATCTTTTAGTGCTGGAATCTGTTTCTCTGAATTACCATGTTTCGGACACCGTCTAAATCGACTACCTTTAGTCCATTAACAGGTGTTTTGCCATTTTAATGCTTTGGGGTCGAAACCCCTTCCTTTCTCACACTGGCACTGAAGTCACTAAGTATGATTTTTATCGCAAGGCAGGGAAAATGCTCATAGAAGCGGTCTCGATCACACCGTCTTTTTCATTTAACGAGCTGTGCATATCTTCGACATCTCGCTCTGATGTGGACTATGTTGAGATGCTCGTTCGCCGAATTGAACCAAAGTTCTTGATTTCGAATACTATTTTTCACCACAAAACCTTGCGCGCTTTTCGTTAGTCGTTATTAAAACAGGAAAGGTGGTATCACATCTGTGGGACACTTGCTTCAGGACAAACGTATACTTAGAGCAGAACCTCCTGGGGAACAGACGATGCTTGCTTTAGTGGTACCACTAAATTTCCTCCTTCTCTTTCGCCGTGACCTATGTCTTTTCGCAGAAAGGCTGCTCCTATTGTTCAGGGTATACGAACGTGGATAAAGGAATCGAGATTGTATATAGTCGAGCAACTCTAACTGCGTTCATCTTCCTCCGAAACATTATCTGGTTTTGGGGCTAATTTTTTCTAAATACCCTCAGTGGTGTGCTTTTAAGTTTCATCGGAGTTTTGTTTTCCGTTTACAGTATCCAAGTTCTGAGATGTGAATTCCGAGGTTCCTTACTCCGACCCTTAGTGAGTGCTTAAACGGCAACTTTGAACCATTCTTAGTCCAGTTTTCAAAGCAGTAAATTTATATTTAAGGAAGTCTTTCCTGAAACTTACATCTATTTATATGCCTCGAAACTTCGGATTGGCGTCTGAACTCTACCAGAGAGTCGTGTACACCCATATCTATCATCGTTTGTTTTTACGTCTTCTGGAATCGCATTATTAATAGTACCAGGATACAAATTCTTTGTATTTTTTGCTTAATAAAATCAAGCTGGGAAGTCTCTATGAACCGAACTTTTTAGTAGGCCTTTCGGTAATTTGATTTAATTCGGTGCAGTGTGGATGCTATTTAGTATCATTTTGAGAGCTTTGAGTGCGAAGGATAAGAGGTTGGTGAGCCTTCGAACTGGTATGTGAGACCTTGCAGGCTTTTAAAATAAAAGCAACCAACTAGTTTCTTTAGTAATCGGAATAAGTAGCTTGAAAATAGACTCTCATACTGAACGCTACCGGTGCGTTAATAAGTTGTGCGGGTATATAAGACCTTATCGGCTTAATAAATACAACCACCCATTTCTTTAAGTCTTCGAAATGTAATTAAGGGGGCCGCCTGCTTTAGAGACTTGAGAAAATCGATTTTTTTTGCATAAATGTCTTCCCAAACTATCCAAAAATGTGTCCTCAAAATTTCAGAGGCAAATTTAAAATATTTTCGGAGTTACAGAAGAAATTGTGAGCAAGCATCGAGCAGGCCGGATCGCTCGAAGTGCAATTTCTCGGTTTTTTACTAATTGGCGGGAAAGATCGAGAAAAAGTTAAACGTCCTATGGAAACGAAATAACATTGATTGTATTTGGAATAAAATTTTTTTCTAGTTAACCTAAAAAGCCTTAAGAAAGTTATGATTAACCCACTTTTTTAAACAATCTAAAGGGAATTTGTTTTTTCAAAAAAATATTTTTTTTTTAACCAGCGAAAAATTGTTGAATTTCTCACTTGTCTCTCTTGTTTAATTTTCTTGGTTTAACTAGAAGCTGTACTATACTAAAATAAAAATCTTTTTGGGTTTTTGGTTTCAGATGAAAATTGCGACCTGCATCTTTCCCGCCGCACGACACATGCACACTCGAGGCGCCTCGGTAAAATGCTTGTACCAGGCATAATATGACATATATTTTAATGAAAAAATTTGTGAAGATTGTCGAAATATATAACAATAAAACCTGAAAGTTCCGTTTCATTCGAATATTTCTTTTCTTCCCAAAAAAAATCCACGAAAAAATCGATTTTATCTAAAGCAGGGGGGGCCTATAATAGCCTCTAAAATAGAAACTCTGGTATATTAATAAATAGTGCGAATTTCACATCGTCCGGTTCAGTAGTTGGTTTCTTTTTTGTTTTAATTTTGAGACTGTTATTGGCCATTTTACCCTTTTTTTTCAAAATAGGTAGGCTTATCGATGGCTTCAGCTGAGATGAGGTACTAATACCAGAAAGTGAATGTTAAAGAGTATTTCAGGAGTATCTTGGTCGTCTAGTTCGAAGATTTTGTGGTCTTATTTCTCTGAAGGAAACCTAAGGATTTAGAGCACTTCCAAAGAATTCATCTGGTTTCGGCTATGCCTTCGAAGCAAAAATCTTTATGGAAAGGCCTCTCAGTCCCTTTTAAACCTTTTTGGTTATGTTGAGTTGTTTCCGAGGCCTAATTGTTGTTGGCTTCGTAGCAATAATTTTTATGCTGAGATAAGGTTGCTAGCCTGAATTCCACTTCTTTTAGGTAATTCTCACCTTAGTATGCTTTGTTCTCCTTCTTTTCACTGAGGTTTCTCTTGTTTTTTAGAGGCATTCAATCTCCGGCCGGGGTTAGCAGCATCACCACGCGCAGGCAAAACTAAGGAGATTGGGAGTGATAGGTGAGATACTTCATTTCGTTAGAGTTACACTGCGCTCCCCTTTGTGATGCCTGATGATGCCTTGTGATGCTATATATGACGATGATGATGATGAGTTGCTTCCCACAAAATTTGTGAATTACGTCAAGTTCTTTTGGCCCACCAACAAGGTTTGCATGTACTCTGTGGTTTATGATTTGGGGAAGCATGATTTTAGATCCCTAAGCATGCTAAAGTAAAACATCTAATAAGGTCTTTCAACTTTTCAAATGAGCATAGGGTATTGGGAGAATTATTGCTTATTTGTGGTGGTTTTTTGAGAGACTTTAGTTTAGTTTTCTGTTCTTCACCTTATTCTATTTTTTTTCAATTTTTTAAAGCCTTAAATGCAGAGTTTGTATATACAGTTTGACATTTAACGTGTGTGAACGCACCTAACGCTTACTTCAATGGCTTTAAATCATCTTTGCTCCTTGTCGCAAAATACTCAAAAAGCAACACTTTACCCATACACTTACGAGTATTGTTTTCGAACCTTGTCATCTAACAGAAAAGCCGCAGATTTCACCGCAACTACAAGGCGTAGACACTACCACAAACACACATACATGCACGCACACACACACCTATCTAAACGGTGAGACAAAACCACAAAAGAATGCAACGATACATTGCAATTCTTCGAACTCGCAACTCATCTAATGGTGTGTTAAGGATGAGGCGACTGGGGAGAGGGGGGTGATAGACAAGAGCTTAGACATTGCACAAAATACGAATGAAAGAGCATCAACAGAAAGTCAGAGCAATCAAAGTGTAGCCAAATTGCCGTTAGTTTGTGATGCTATTGTTTCGTAGACTTGGTATGGCCTCGAGTGCGAGTGTGAATGCGGGTGTGTCTGTGGTTGTATACGAATGACGTGTGTGACTGAGTAGCGTGCAATTGTCAAGTCAATCGCATTGCTTTGTTGTAGTTGTTGGCTTCTGTTATTGTTATTGCTGGCAGCCAACGAGTGCGTTCGCACGCACTTCAAACATTTTCAATGGCATTGGCGGCCATTCAATGGCCTTCTACTCCTATACACATAAATACGTATATGTAAATGAGCGCACGTGTGTATGTGGGTGTATGCGCGCGTATTTGGGTGTAAGGACATTGGCAATTACAATTTCGTTTCGCTACAAAACACATCTAGCCATTGTATGGACATTTGTGGCAAGATAGGTTGTTGCACTTGTTGTTGCTTTTGTGTTTTGCTCTTGCCATGAACAATTTACTTACTCTGGCCAAAGAGCAGTGCAAGTTTTTTGAGTTCTTTGCTGCATCAGAAATAAAGTGCTGTTAGCTTTGCGAGGTACCTTCGAATCAGAGATGAGTAAACTCTGTTAAAAATGCTTAAGTAGTGAATATTTGCAGTTGTAGGCAGTGGATTTAAATTTTTGAATTTCCAAATGGCGCATGCAATGCACAGTTTTTTTGTGGCTGGTCATTGACTCTTATAGAAAAAGAGATACAAACTTCGGAGGGACCAACGCTCAATGTGGGTCCTCATGGTTCGCAGATAAGGCGCTTTTAACAGCTATAACCTGGAATATTGAAAATTTTTTGATACGTAGTTTCTGAAAAGGTTTTCCAGTGGATAGGTCACTACTTGAAAGCCTGTGAGTTCTTTTTGAAGCTAATAGCCACGTAGATGCCTCTATTTACTAAGCAGATGTCTTCTTCACTACCTCTCTGCAAAGTTGTTCAACCATATGGAAGTTGATGTACTAATTAAGGGGTTAAACCGTTGCAAAGTTTACATTTTTTTTGGCTTAAAAGTTGCCCCAATATCTGATAAATGATATACTCAAAGGGCTTCCATGCTGATTTATCGTGATTATATAAAATCCATTGCTTATCATTGGACATGGGAATTAGTTTCCGCCCTCGTAAGAGCGGTGTCGCTGCTGATACTACTTCTGTGTTCACCTTAGTAATATACTGGTGTATATGTGAGATCTCGATCGAAGTAACTGACATTAGTTTGAAGCGTAAAGATCCATTTTTATCTGACAACTACGTTCAGAAATGTCTACGTTCGTCCCGAAAAAGCAGTATATGCGGAAAGTCATGCTTCATTATTACCTTTTAAAGAAAAGTCCAGTTGAAACGTGCATCAAATACAACTTTTGACGCTTCCAACGTGGCAATTTCGACGTGAGTGATAAAGATCGTGAAGGGGCACCGAAAAAATTCGAAGATACTCAACTAAAGGGTTTTCCAATAAGAAGTGTTATTTTGATATTCAAAGAATGCTTTCGTTGCTTGTGTGTGTACGTAGCGCCGTTATGTTGAAAATAAACGTTGTCCAGATCAATACCATCCAATTCCGGCCATAAAAAATCGTTAATCATCTCTCGATAGCGCAATCCATTCACCGTAACTGTTGCCCCAGCTTCACTTTCAAAAAATGGAGGTCCAATGACTCCGCCGGACAATAAACCGCACTAAACAATCACACATTGAGGATAGAGAGGTTTTTCAATAATAACTCTTGGATTTTCTGAGCCCTAAACCCGACAATTTTGCTTGTTGACGAAGCCACCGAGGTGGAAATGGGCCTCATCGCTCAAGATGATTTTTCGATGGAATTCCGGATCATTTTTATTCATTTCAACGACGCAATCAGCAAACGTTGTTCCTGTGTTAACTGGACTTTATAAGCCTTAAGACCCAAATCTTTATACAAAATACGGTGGAATGCCTAATTCCAAAGAACGACGAGGAAAGGACAATTCTGGGTTTTCCCCAACACTTTCGGCTACAACAGCAATATTTTCATCTGTTCTTGAGCGACGTGCACGGGTTATCTCCTTCACATCACTAACAGCTCGAATTTTTCCACCAATTTCTGTGTTGCGGTCCGACAAGGTGCTTCACGATGACCCAAAAATGTTCGAATTTTACGAACCGTCTCTGCCAAATTTTCATCAGTTTTATAGTAAAATTTAATAATTTCAATGGCGTAGTTTCTACTTGTCAAATATCAAGAAATGACAGCTTCATAAATGACATCTATCGAAATACTACCTGATATTGGAAAACCCTTACAACAATTATTGGATAAACGACGTTCTTTGTTTACAGCCATACCGAAGCAGTATATAATCGTGAGCCCATCTTTAGCCATTTCTACACCTGTGCATTTATCACCTTTCAATGCATATTTTTTATCGGCTAGTACTCGGAAAAACAAGCCACTCTCATCTGCATTATGAGTGCTTCAAGAATCATAGCCTTCCATCAAATATGGTACTTTTTTGGTAAAACTTTTGACACCACCTTGGTTTACTCTACCAGCTTCTCTCGAAATTGTACGGAAGGTTATGTTGTGCCGTTTTTTTGAACTTTTCGAGCCAGCCGGATGATGCACTAAAATTGTTGTAATTGAGTTTCAATGAAATTTCTTTAGCTTTGGAATGCCTTTATTTCGTGCCTTCACAAACCATTCGTAGCCCAATTTACCAATACTAAGACTTTTGGCTTCACCAAAGAAAAAGGAGTCTTTTCTCCAGGTTGACATCAGTGTCACACAAACTTAAAACTTGGTCTTTGTTTTTGAGGAGTTGAATTTTGCTGATCTTATACTTCTTCGCCAACTTGCGTACATTAAGTTTTTCATTTTTATGACTTCCAATGATATAAACTTTGACTTTTAGACTCAACACCGCTGTAGGCATTGCGATTCACGATTTATTATCGACCATGAATCGATAGCGGTTCCCATTGATCAAGAGGAGTAAACGCGGTACAAAATTTATTGAGAGTACGACGAAATAATGTGAAAGAAACCAGATGTGAGCTTGTTGAAGCTGTGAAAAAGATAGGGTACGCGTTTTGAAAGAGCTGACAGAAGAAGACTTTGGAAAATTTTTTCGCATGGAGCGTAATAAGTATAGAGGAGAGAAGTACGTAAATATGTCTGAAATCAGAGCAAAATGCTTCGTGTTTCAGTCTCGTAATTTACTTAACTTCGTTCGATATTAAAAGCAAGTGAGATCATAAAACAAGAATGCCCGCGTTTCTCTCGTTGGTCTCTTACAATATCATTTCTATGAAGATATTTCGGCTAGTACCAATAAAATTTTGAGCAAATTCTATTATTAAAAATGTTTTTTTTTTGTTTTTTTTATACAATATATAAAAATTTATTCAAAATTTTTTTGACTTTATGCTTACTAAGGAATTAAACAGGGCATCATGCAGCCAAACTCAACCTTCCTTTCAATCCCATCCGTAGAAGCTGTCAAGCGGAAGGGGTTAAGGAAAGTCTTTTCCACTACTTATGTGAATGTCCAGGGTTAGCTAGGGCACGACCTCGCTCCTTCGGTAAGCTTTCCTTTCAGCAAACTAATGAGATCTCAGACATCGCGATAAAGAATTTGCTGTTATACTTGGATCTCACAAAATGGATTTGACTTACCTCAAAAAAAAAAAAACAACACATCATCACCCGAGAACAGCGGTAGTAAAAGGGTGCTGGTTGCTAATTAGGATCAACCACTTCAACAACAACAACAAGGATTAAGCAAAAATATATGTATGAAAAAATGAAGGAATACAAACGCGCCGGCTCTGAAAGTATTTGATGCGGTACCAGCTGGTGGTAGCAGAGGAAGAGAAAGACCTCCTTTGCGTTGGAAAGATCAGGTGGAGAAGGACTTGGCTTCATTTGGTGTGTCCAACTGGCGCCAGTTAGCACGAGAAAGAAACGACTGGCGCGCTTTGTTAAACTCGGCCAAAATCGCGTAAGTGGTTATTGCGCCAATTAATTAGAAGAAGAACTCTTATACGCCTTATGGACGGATCAATTTAGCGTTTAACCTGTTGATCAATTTTTTTATATTTTTTTTTAACTTTTTTATTATTATTTTTTTATATTTTTTATAAAGGGTGTTTTTTTTAGAGGTTAGATTTTCAAGATGGAATAAAACGTATATAATTTAATGTTATGGCCAAGAATTTAGCTCTATTATAAAGATAAGGGTTTGCCATTATGTTTTAAAAATGATTTCGGGCAAGTGGCCGCCGCGGCTGGCTCGAATAAATTCCAGCCGAGAGGCCCAATTTTCGACCACTTTTTGCAGCAATTGGGGCCGTATGTCAGCAATAACGCGCCGAATATTCTCTTCCAAAACGTCAATCGTCTCGGGCTTATCTGCGTAGACAAGCGACTTCACATAGCCCCACAAGAAATAGTCCAGCGGTGTTATATCGCACGATCTTGGAGGCCACGCCACAGGTCCACGGCGCGAGATAATGCGCTCACCAAAAGTTTCCTTCAATAAATCGATTGTTGCGTTGGCTGTATGCCATGTAGCGCCGTCTTGTTAGAACCAAAGGTTGTTCACATCAACATCGTCCAATTCAGGCACGAAAAAGTCATTAATCATGGCTCTATAGCGCTCTCCATTGACTGTAACATTATGGACGGCTTCATTTTTAAAGAAATATGGACCAATGATTCCCTCTGCCCATAGAGCACACCAAACAGTGACTTTTTGAGGATGTAACGGCGTCTCAGCAATGGCTTGTGGATTATGTTCACTCCAAATGCGACAATTTTGCTTATTGACATACCCATTCAACCAAAAGTGAGCTTCATCGCTGAACAAAATTTTCTGTAATAATGTTGCACGATTTGTAAACGTTGTTCAGGTGTAAGTCTATTCATTATGAAATGGCACACCAAACTGAGCATAAATCAAGTGACAGCTGTCAAAAAGACCATCTACGAAAAAAGTAGTGCCAACTTGAAAACCTAACCTCTAAAAAAAAACACCCTTTAGTATAGTATTAATTCTAAGTAAATTAAATGTTAGTGATAGCAGAAGCAATAAATAATGGAGTCAATAAGAAAAATAAACTTAACGAAATTTTTTATAGACAGAACAACCGGTTTGTTCGATTTCATTTCAGCGAAAATTTTTTATTGCCTAACAAAGCGAATGGTGACATTTTTATAACGAATATTATCATGGAATATGTAGTATTACTTGTTTTTACCCCCTTGTTCATTCCTCTCGGGAGCCAAGGGCCTCGACAAGACTTGTCATGCGTTGGTTTCGTTAATCTATTTTGCTTTCTGGCAGGTTAGGTGATTAGCCTGTCGCTACTAGTCCTAAGTGGTGGAAATGTCCACCTGTCGTTGCCAAGGAACAACACCTTCTTTTCTGCTTGGAGCGCCATCTGTGTTTAAAATTTTTCTGCAGAAGGATCGCACAGATGGATGAGTACTTCGCTAAATTTTGTGTGTCTGGGCTATAACCACCGTTGTCTACTTCCTCTTGCTGGCGCCACTGATGCAATGTGTAACTGCTTGTTTTTGCTTGTTTTTAGCAGCCACAATGCAAATAATGCGCTGACTATTGCGCGGGAGTAAGGATGGGATGAATAACGTTTTGGGTTTGAGGAATGAGTTTTTTTTTAGAAACATGGAAAGTAGTGAAAGTGCGAGGACCGTGCTTTACGTGGGATTTGAACCCACAACCTCTGAGATGGCAGGCTAGTGCACTTACGCTAGACTACACAGGCCGCTTGTTATTATCTACTTGACATTCATAAATTTTAGGTATTTTGATTTGCAAGCGAACGCATAGAGAAAAACTCTAACGTTGAGGTGAGATTTAAAAACTAAAATTGCTTACAATTTCCTGCTTGTTCAGCCCTACGAACAGCTCGAAAAAAGTAGATCAACTTGCACTCAAACATTTAATTTTCGACCAACTTCTATTTTTTGGAAAAATGGTTGAACGATCAACGAATTATTGTATAGTTCCTTCTAGAAGAAAATGGCATATAAAATCTCAAAACTGTGAATTTGCAGTTTGAAAGATATTCAACAATTTTATGTGAAGTACTGCGAGAATAATTTCTGTAGAATTTGACTTTCACATACAGGTACATTTTGCGCTTTTCGGGAAATAGAAAATAAAAACATAAAATAGGTGAATGGGCAAGAAATTTTTTTATATAATTTCGCTACACATCTCTATTCAAATATGCCGAGAATAAATTTAAGTATCACATTTTTATAGAGAATAAAATATTGTCCAAATTCATTGTACTAAATAATAAATATATGGAACTCAGCCAAGCTTATTAAAATATAATTACCATCATCTAAGAATAGCTCGAAAATTAGTCAATGTTAACCATTTGTTCTAATTTACTTTTGACTAAAAAATTTTGCGAAACTACTGAAATTTCGCCACAGGGATGCATTGAGGCATATGCAAGTATATGCACATACTTACATATATCCATGTGAATATGCAATCTTCCATCTGTGAATTCCCTCTTAACTCCAGCGTCAACAAAAGCGATTGGACTGGCACCGCAAAGCTTGTGGTCACTGTAATTATTCCGTACGCTTCACTTATCTCTATTTGCTTAGTTAAGTGGCAGACCTGAGTGATACACAATGCTCACAAGCACACACACACACACTCACACATGTGCATAAATATTGGTATGTTGAAATACCCAGTCAACAATGGTTGATGAAACCGAAACGAATTTGAGACCAACTACAAATCTAGGACCTTGTAACGAATGCATAGCTTAAAATATTTAATATGGCATGCTGAAGTAAATATCATTGCAAACTTAAAAGCCGAATTACGAACCGAATTACGGATGTTTTAAAGGAAAGGGGTGGGTATTTAGATTTATGGCAAGGAACTTACTCTGGAACAACAGTAAATCGAACCCTTAAGACTACAGACATGTTGCGTTTTGTTAACAATTTTCATTATTTTATTTGCATTTCATCAACAGCCATCGGTAGAGGCATCCCCTCCTCACTGTTATAGCGAATGTTTGAAGAATAAATCAGACCTAATACTAGAAAAATTGGGACTTTTAACCTCACTACCAGAAATCGAAATACCAAAAAAAAAAAATACCAACGTGTTTAAATCAAGCTGAATACGATCATAAAAATAAAAAGCGTAGCGGACAACCGTCATTACCGTCGCACAGTGATTTAAACAATGGACAAAAATCAAAAAATTAAAAGCAATATTTTAGAAAAACTAAAATGGAAATAAAATCTTCATTATATTGCTCAAATAAAATCACCTTAAGTTTATTTTTATTTTTTGTTTCCTTATCAGTAAAATTATGATAAAGTCTACCTAAATAAAATCCTATTTTATTTCTTTTAGATTTGATCAACATTTATTATCGTATGGTAGTTCGTTCTGAACGTTTCGTTATTTTATAGTTTGACTCGTTTATTATGGCAAATATTCAGCAAGGTATGTAAATATTTTAATATATGTTTGGTATTTTTCTTAATTTTTTTTGTAAAGTAGTCATTATTTTTAGAAAACTCTATTTTTGGTAAAAGGTGCCAAAAAGTGCCTTTCCAAATTTGTTGTTATTTGATATTTTAAACTGTTGTGTTTTTAAAGGTATAGGTCTTTTTTTGCGCAAAGTTGAACTTTATTCCGAATTTTTATTTTTTAGGTACTTTGTCAAATATAAAAAATAAAGATTTGGTGGATACATGGATTTCATTGCCCAAAAAACAAAGGAAAAATAAGTTAGTTGAAAAGGTTCTAAACCTAATGAGACTTCAGACTGTCACGAAAGCAACTAAGCGGGAATTTGAAAAATCTGTTGGCATTTTTTGTGCAAAAATAAATATTAAATGGCAAACAAATTTTCGCAGAAAAGAACAGTTTTTAGCCAAAGAAAGCAAATGGCTGAACTCTGAAATATATATGACCTCATCACTAAAAGCTATTTTAAGAAAACCAGCTGTTCCAGGTAACACTTTTGCTGAACAAAGCACTTCTCGTGGAAGACCATATGTAGCTTTTGGGGAGTCAAGTGAGAAGACTAAAAAGAGGCGAATTGAAGAACTGGTCTCAAAATACACCTTGGAGGAGCTTTCTTTTGCGGTAAAAGAATTATCTAAAAAAAGTAATAGTCAGGTTGAGTTTAAGGAATTCAAAAAACATTCATTGACTTTACAGGAGACTTTAGCGCTTTATCTTCAGTTAGAACTTTCTCAGAGAAAATATAACTTACTTAGATCAATTATTAATAGTGTGCATTCAGAATTTTTACCTAGCATCTATAAACTGCGACAGTTTCGAGACAGTTTATTACCAAAAGATATTATAACCACAGAACAAGGATCTGAAATAAATCTACAACAACTTCTTGATTATACATTAAAAAGCATTTTAAAATCAATATTAGACAAAGAATATATAAAAAGTGAAACTTTAACTCTGACATCTAAATACGGATTCGATGGAGGCTCTGGGCATAGCACCTACAAACAAGTATTTAGCTCCACAGAAATGACTGACGAATATTTATTTTTAGTTGCTAACATCGACAATTTTCGAGAACTTTTAAATAATACCAGAGAGCTTTACATTGAATTATATGACTGGTTTTATATGCCTTCCAGTGTCCATAAATTATTAGTTCATGGCGAAGAGATCATTAAACATTTTGATTTACCAATAGGGCAACTGGCAGAAGACGCACTTGAAGCTAGGCATAAGGAGGTACGAAATAGTCGTCTTTATCATACACGAAAAAATTCTAGAATAAACACTAATAAAGATATTATGACATATTTACTAGTAACATCAGACCCCTTTATATCTTCTCTGAGAAAGACTACCACTTCGCATTCTTTTAATTTTTCGGATATTAAAACCTATATTTTAGAGGAAAATGTAAATCAATTTGATTTGGAAAATATTTCAGATAGTGACTAACTAAATAATTTTGTTTTTCTTCCTTTCCTATGTTAAGTATATTTTTTTGTACTACTGAAAAATATTTTTTTTTTATTATTTAAAGTTTATTATATAAAGTTGGTGAATAATGCGTTAAAAATATTCCTAGCTAATTAAAGAGGAAACATAATTTTGATTTTTTGAAATGTATAGCAAAAATTATTGTTTTAAATAAATTAATATTATTAAAAGTTCAATGTTTAATATTCTAAAATTTTTCGTTTATACTTCCTGCCTCCTAACTTAGCCCAGAACTTTTTTTTCATGCTACAGTTGTAACTCTATACATGAGCTACACAACTGCTTTTATTAAATTAAAATCGGTAAAGTAATACAGGAGTAGTGATTTTTGTCCGATTAGCCCATATACTTGAATCACTGTGCGTCGCCACGTTGATAGTAGCACCGAAAATAGCAGCAACTATAAATGTTCTGAGCCCTTAGCATAGTGGACGGTAATGAACTACCCTTCACAGTGCTCTGCGATGCCAATCGCTGGGTGATCATTTTGCAGCGTTTGGATGGCTCCGTTGTCTTTCACAATAGCACCGGAGTGATTTCTTCTTGAGTTTGCAACATTTACATGAGCTCACTCTTAATGATTATTTTGAGCTGCGCATTGATTTGGAGAAATTTAACGATTTAGAAAAATGTGCACAGTACGGCGATTTCAACATCCTCGGTGAAAATACTACCTATAAATTAGGCATTTTAGGAGTTTATGATGGCACGGCTAGCGATTCGTTCAAGTGCCATGCAGATCAGCAACTTAGTACAGGGGATCGCGATAATGATGAGAAATTGCAGGGTAGTTAGGAAGCTGGTTTAAAAATTTCATGATCGCTAATATTTTTGGCAACTATTTTCAAGGCGGCCGCCGTAGCCGAATGGGTTGGTGCGTGACTACCATTCGGAATTCACAGAGAGAACGTAGGTTCGAATTTCGGTGAAACATCAAAATTAAGAAAAACATTTTCTAATAGCGGTCGCCCCTCGGCAGGCAATTGCAAGCCTCCGAGTGTATTTCTGCCATGAAAAAGCTCCTCATAAAAAATATCTTCCGTTCGGAGTCGGCTTGAAACTGTAGGTCCCTCCATTTATGGAACAACATCAAGACGCACACCACAAATAGGAGGAGGAGCTCGGCCAAACACCCAAAGAGGGTGTACGCGCCAAATATATATATGTATATATATTTACAAGGCGAGATAGATAAGTTCATGGAGTGTATGTTTTGGGAAACTTTCCGGGGTCCGTGGTAGATTTTTAGGAATAATTATGTATCGAAAAAAATTTCCTGAATAAAATACTTGTTTAAATTCGCGTTATTTATTTTTCATTCAACTGTAAGTCTCACCAGGCTTATGAAATAATTTAAATATATGTATGAGGTATTCCATGCCTATTGATCCATGTATTTTGGACATAATTATACAATTTTTTTGATATTATTTGTATGCTTGAGTGTAGAAGTAAACTGAAAACGTTTTAGAAACTTAGCTTTTAAGTTTACTTGTGAGAGGACCTACTTGGATGTGAAAACAAATTAGATTCAATTCAATTACCGCGTAAAACGGGCGAACGAGTAAATATAGCAGTTACGTAGGCGTCGAAAACCCCAAGATTAGTTGATATTGATACTATAAAAATTTATTAATTTATTTTGCAAATTAATGTGAGTGAAATATTTTGAAGAAAATCTTAATGAACAAAAGTTGGCCATAATTAACTATTTATATTTTAATTTTTTTTTGTTTTGACTTGGAATTTATTTGCATATTACATTTTTTAAATATCATAACTCGATATATTCAAATATTTCTAGCATTGATAAAAAAATGTATAAAAAAGAACCAAAAATCAGATTGATTTTTTACTAATTTTAAACAAGATTTTTCGATTCTTTAAAATTTATGAAAGAAACATCTAAGAGCAAGTTTTTGCTGTAAGAATACTTTCTTTGTATTATTTAAAAGAAAATATGTAATGTTTAAAATAATGTTAAATATTATATCATAACGCTGTATATTAAAGTATTTGTATCACTTAAAAAAATTTATTAAATAAACAAAATCAATATTGATTTTTTGTTGAAAAAGATTTTTCTTGAAATGAGCCCCGAAATATGGGATTAATCCCGAAATTCCGTAAATATCCCGAAATACCGTAATCAATAATTATTCCCAATACTGGCATCCTTACTTCTCACTTTGCAAGCTACATACGTTAACGTACTTAAGTGAGCGTTCATATGTATAAGTATGCATGAATATGAATATATCATAACTGTATGTATACATAGTAATACTTATTGAAATACATGGCCACATTCAAATCAAATCAAGCCATACATAATGCACTATAATGCACTCCAACTTACAATTAAATTGTTACTCTCAGAATTGTTGGATGAGTTTGTGCTGCAACGGTTGACTATTGGTTGCCACTGTCGTTAATGAAGGCTGAAATTCGATTGTCAAACGAATACATATACAAGTGTGAGTGTGTGTGCTCTCCTAGAAGCGACAGCATCTGCAGATGTTGCCGCTTATTATTATTACCTTCACTTTGGGGGTTACCATTGTTTTCATAGCGTTTCACTTTGCGGCATTGCTGAGAGGAAGATGTCCCAGCGGCAACCTGAGTGCTAAGTTTTACTTTCTCACGCCCAGATAGGTTGAGGACGAAATGTAATTATATACTGATCTTCTTATGGAGGACGAAATAGCAAGAGTCTGATTTTGCGCGAAATGAAGCGAAGAGGTGATAAACTTTCTTCTCCTTCCTCAATGCCAATGGATGGTTTTTAGATTGAAGAGCAGCAAAATGAGTCATATTTTGAAATGAATTCAGACCAGCTGAGTATTTACTCGCCTTAACTTGAAGCTGAAATTCTAAGTAGAAATAAATGTTTAAAATTATTTTATGCTTTTAACTATTTTTGAGAAAGAAATGTAAATTACCCTTAAGATAAAAAAAAAAAATGTACTAAAAAAAGAGGCACTAGACCATTTTTACTTGGCTTTTTATTTTTCAAAAATCACTAAAACTAGTGTTTAAAGTACCAAGTTGCCAACTATATTTCTAGATTATAAAAATTAAAAAACAATATTTGGTTGTGAGCTGAGTTTAGGATACGGCACTTAAAAAAACTAATGCGTCGGATTAGGATTTTTTGAACTCGGTCAACATCGCTTATAGCCTAAACAGACGGCGGCGTTAATCGGGATTACCGGTGATTAAAATTGTAGTGTGAAAGGCGGTTGTTACGCTGATTTGTTTTGTCAGTAAAATATGGATCACAGGCAACAAATACGGGTATTAGCTGCTCTGATGCTAAGACAAAATTATGAATTAAAAAAATTCTTAAATTACCATTTCTCAAACTACTCCTAAACATCAAAACAATTCATTTAATTTCAGACGTGTTAGAATTGCACGTTTCTCAGTGCAAAATAGACTCAGCTATAAGCCTCAAAGTTCCCTCTCTAGATAAAAAAACAAAATTTGGATTGTAAATTTGAGTTCGCTTCACGATTGAAAAAAATTATTACTCAAAATTCATTCAACGTCATCAGTTAAATTTTTAAACTTTGTAACTGCAAAGTTTGTTTAAAAAAAACTAGCTCCGTATCAACGGATAAATGTAATTACTACTAAGTAAATTGAATGAAGAAGACATTCCATGTTTAGTTTTTGTGATGTGAGATGGTACTCAGGAGAACTGTCATACGACAATGCGCACAAAAGAATTAACCTTTGACTAAAATAAATAGGTATTTTGCGTTAGAAGAGAGTAAAAAACCAAAAATCGATGCGTCTTCTATGGCCCAAGTTTCCCCAACTAGTCTATTTCGAATAAAGTCATGTATCTCCGTAAGTGGTTCTCCGATTTACTTGAAATTTTGGCACAGTATTTAGGAAGTACCTATGTATATAATTATTTTTTTAAACAAATATTATTTTAAATTTTGTTTTTTTTTTATTGTACAGCACCTTGTTAGTAAGAAACAAAAGACAAGAAAAAATGCGTGTAGCGTAGTACACATAACAGAAGTAAAACTCTCAAGGCAGACAAAGAAAGAGGGAACGCGAGAGAAGGAGAGAGAGTGAGAGAGAGAGAGAGAAATAATATATATCTAAATAAATTCACAACATTTGCAGAGAATATGAATAGACAAAATTTACAAAAAAACGGAGAACGGTCAACCGGTGTAGATACACGCCGGACACAAACCGTGGCAACAACGCGCTCTACTCCGAGCGTTTATCACCCGCACAAACAAACACAGCGATTCCAGGACCGCAGCAACGGGATGGATATCACTTTATAGTGCGCACAAGCGCTAGCCAGGAAACGGAAATAAGCGCCAAAAAGTAGGCACCAAAAAAAACGCCAAAAAAATTGGGACCAAAAAACGCCCCAAACAGTAGGCACCAAATATATTCCTACAAGTTTGCACCAACAAACAAGCGCCAAAAAGTAGTCAGTGCTATTTCTCACTAGAAATTAGCAACCATAAGGAACTTACGAAAAATAGCCAAAAGTGTATCTAAGATATATATTTATAAGGTTTAGCTCTCTCTCTCCTTTTCCTCTCCGTTATATCTTTTTTCTCGCTCACGGAACGAAAATACCCAAAACGTTGCATGGCCTTGAAATTTTACTCTTCATTCTCGCTCGTCCATCGACGCCTAAGAAGTTTCACTTCAAAAAAAAAAAAAAAAATTTAACAAATTGTGTTTTTAATTTTTTTAGCTTAGTTTAATATAGATGGTGTTTTTGTAAGATGTTGAGAACTTAAAATGCTATTAAAAAACAGAAATATTGTTGGAATGATTTTTGTTGTTGTACAATCTGTAGATAATTTCATGGAATTTATTTTTTTAATATGATATTCGGCATATATCCGTCACTACTAGGAGTTACATGGTCTACTTAATCAGTCTTAGTTTCGATTACTATTTCCAATTAATGTGAATAATAAATCTAAATCATCTAAAAGGAGAAAGGCTAACAAGTTGAGAACGATGTTGAATCAACATTTCGGCGTCTTCTTCAACACTTCGCACTATGAACTTCGTGAATGGATTTATGTATTTATTTTCAAAGTAAACTCAAACTATTAAGAAAATCATAATAAAACTGTGGAAATAAGCCAGAAATATCGACAAATATGAAGAGTAACAGGAAAGCCATTAACATCAGTCCGGACAATAATTCTAAACAAGAAAAATCGGAGTTATAACTTCAACTTGCGCGCCTGTAAATTTACCGAAAGGAGAGGGTGCAGTAATACAGGGCTTGTGAAGAATAACCTTTTCAAAAGTGAAACATTAAGAAAGTAAAACGTTTCAAAAATATATTTGTCTGCCAGAAGAGTCATACGAAAAATTGCTATAGTGAAAGAATTGCTAAGAAAAAGTTAGTTATATCCGATAGTATTATTTTTTATAATTATTGCTTTCGCAAAAAGCCTTCAGAATTTTGAAAATCGGTTATATATTATCGGATTTAAGCAAGTTTTGCATTTTTGGTATGAAAGGAAAAACTATTTTATGGAGAATATCTAGTATGGCGCTGAATAAAAAAAAATGCATTACCAATTATTTACTAACAGTGAAGCGTGTGGCAGTGGGGTGATGGTATGGGGTCTACATCAGCTGGTGGTGTAGGAAAATTTCAGTTTATTGACTTGACAATGGATAAGTTGGTTTACAGGATTTGATTGAAAAGTAATGAGCCTTATTTTTTTTAAGCAGTTTTATTAAACCTTTTGGCTTATACAACTAATTCTTCAAAATAGGACCCTTGAGCGTCAATACACGTTTGATAGCGGTCCTTCCACTTCAGGAAACATTTTTTAAACTCATCCGTCGGAATCGCGCTCAATTCGGCTGTCACAGTTTTTTGGATCGCCTCGATGGAGTGGGAACGGCTCATTACTTTTTAATCAAACCCTGCATATACAGGGTCGATTTGTGGGGAGGCAAAAAAATCACCCATTGCTCTGTGAAAATCATATTCTAGGGATCAAAATAAGAACCTTTGCCGAAGGAACCATACCTCTAAAACGAATTCTGATGCCCCTCAATTTGGGTAGAACTTTTGGGTAGGGGCCTTCTTAAGAAATGCGCGTTTTTTGCAACCATTTCAACAATTAAGGTATCACTGGAATGCAATGCAAACGGTTAGATGATACCAATTTGTTAGCGTTTTCATTCGATGGCAGAAAAGATGATACTTTACATAGCCATTTAGCTGATTTTTTCATGTAAAGGCCAAAAATGGTGATATTTTGAAATGATTGTATGGGGAACCCCCCAGGGGAGTTCCAGGGGGTGTTCCACTGGCATGGGTGGATCGGCCGTCCAAGGTTAGTGGGGGTCGGTCATACATTTGGACTCGATTGGAGCACTCTAAATGGGTCAAAGTGGGATTTTTCAAAATTTGCCCCTACCCAAAAGTTCGACCCAAATTAGGGGACATTAGAATTCGTTTTAGAGGTATGGTTCCTTCGGCAAAGTTTCTTATTTTGATCCTTAGAATACGATTTTCACAGAGCAATGAGCGATTTTTAAATCGACCCGCCCTACTGTAGATGGATATTTCAAACTAAAATTTAAAGCAAGGCTTTGGGATACTGGGTTAATTAAACGACCCTAAGCATATGGCTCATAAAGTAAGGTTAACACCTCGACAATCGCCAGATTTAACTCCCATTGAACACCTATGGGTGCTTCTGGAAAGAAACTTAAAAAAACACAAAATTACAAGCACAGAGATCTTGAAATGAAAATATCGGTGGGGACAACAAAATGCCTAACAATATCGCGACAGCCCCTCAGATGCAAACTCACTGTATATAGTATAGCAAGAGCGTTGAGCCAACAGGTACCCAACAGCCTACTAAAAGCCAGCATGAGAGTGTTTTGAATATCTTAATTATTTTATAAATGAGCGTAGACCTTTCGATTCTTTCATTTTTGCTCTTCAAATAAAATCTTTATTTATTTGTTAAATGTTGTCGTCTGAAATAAATAATGCATTTAATGTTGATATAAGAGTTGAAGATCAGAAACATTTATTTAAAAAATTGGAATTCCTTTTTTCATGCTATTTTTTCAACTACCCACGTAGACTATTGAAACTAAGTGTATATAATTGGCTCTTATACCTTTTTTTGGGTATTTGGCCGAGCTACTCCTCCTATTTGCGGTATGCTTCTTGATGTTCTTCCACAAATGGAGGTTCTTACAGTTTTAAACCGATGCTCGAAGGACAGATATTTTTTTATGAGCAAAAAAACTTTTCTATCATTTGGTGTTTCATGTGCGGAGACTCGAAAGTGTGCACTTCCGAATGGTAGTCACGCACCAACTCATGCGGCTATGGCGGCCGCTTTGTATTTAATTTGCTTAAATACTGCACACTGAAATATTTGAATTCGAAAGTCGACTTTCCCCCATTTTTCAATGCCTGCTGGCGCTCTGTGCAGTGGCCTAACTTCTGAGACAACTTAGGATGACAAATCGGTCGTAGAATTCAGTATTTTTATAAAAATGGCTAGTACGTGAGCTTCCTATTATATTTCTAAGGTTTCAGTGACGATTTGGTATTACCAGATTTTGCGTTTTTATTTAGGAGTAAATGTACAGTTCTTCAGAAAACGCTGCGTTGTGTTACAAGTTTACATAAAAATTAAAAATTAAATAAATAATTGGCGCGTACACTTGTGCTAGATGTTTGGTCGAGCTTCTCCTCCTATTTGTGGTGTGTATCTTGATGTTGTTCCATTACATACAGTTTTATGCCGATTCCGAATGGCAAATGATGCGCAGCCTTTTAATTGCAGAAATACGTTCTGAGGTTTGGCTTTACCTGCCGAGCGGCGACCGCTGTTAGAGAAAACTTTTTCTATTATTTGATTTTTATATATGGAGATTTGAATCTACCGGACGTTCAATAATGTGTGTGACTGACACATAGATGGCGGCACTAGTACCAAATCAATATTTTTTTCGAAAGTTGGCAACCTTTTTAGGCTTACTGTCAAAATCATATGTTAATCCGACCATTTGTTTACAAGTTACAGTGCTTTAAGTGACGCTACTTTTGAGTTTTTAAAAAAAAATGAATTCAAAGCAATTCCGTGTGCTGATTTATCACTGTTCAATGCCAGGAATGGCTTGAAAAACATTATTCGGACTCTGCTCCATCAAAAAGAAGCATTTGTTATGGGTATGCCAATTCAAACGTGGTCGTACAGACACCGATGACATTCCATCTACTGGAAGGCCAAATGACGCTGTTATTCCGGAAAACGTTAAAAAAACACTGAAAATCATTATGTCCGACCGTAAAGTGAAAGTGAGGCAGATTGCTGACATTCTAAAGATATCAGCAGGCAGTGTACACACCATAATACACGAACATTTGGGTATGAAAAAGGTGTTTTCCAAATGCTCACACCGGAGCAAAAACAACAACGAATCGATGATTTAAAGAGCTGTTTGGACATGTTTACACGCAATAAGTCGGAGTTTTTGCGTCGGTACATCACAATGGATGAAACATGGATCCACCTCTTCTCTCCAGAGTCAAATCGGCAGTCTGCTGAGTGGCATGCAGCCGGTGAAAGCCGCCCAAAGCGACCAAAGACGCAGCAGTCGGCTGGCAAGATTATGGCGTCTGTATTTTGGGATGCGCATGGAATAATATTCATCGACTATCTCCAGAAGGGGCAGACCATCAACAGCGACTATTATATAGCATTATTGGAGCGTTTGAAAGACGAAATCGCAAAGAAACGGCCTCATATGGCGAAGAAAAAAGTGTTGTTCCACCAGACAATGCACCGTGTCACAAATCAATGAAAACGATGGCAAAATTAGACGAATTGGGCTTCGAATTGCTTCCCCATCCACCGTATTCTCCAGATTTGGCCCCCAGCGACTACTGGCTCTTCGCAGACCTCAAAAAGATGCTCTGTGGTAAGAGATTTGGCTCAAATGATGAAGTAATCGCCGAAACAGAGGCCTATTTTGAAGGCAAAGAAAAATCGTTTTACAAAGGCGGTATCGAAAGATTGGAAAAGCGTTGGAATGATTGTATCTCCCTAAAAGGGGACTATGTTGATGAATAAAAACGAATTTTGGCAAAAAAATGTGTTTTAATTAATTAGTCACACACATTATTGAACGAAGTGCTACGTACCTCTGGCTGGTAGTCACTTACTAACCATTCGGCTACGGCCGCCGCAAATTAAAGAAAAAAAAACATACTTAAAAAAGCTATTTGACTTCTATTGATAAACCCGTTATTTCAGCATCAATGCCCTTGTGAAAATTGATTTCATAAAAAGTTTTCATACATTTTTTTTATTTTAATTTATATGAAATTCAGTTTTTTTTAATTTTTTTGCCCTACACTGTTTTCTGTCCCTCCAACGTTTCCCATGCATTGCCATCCTTTGGAACAGGAAATATTGCAGCTCAATCAATACTTGCGCCAACGAGAGTTTCTAGCTTGGAAATTTCTTCTAGGTGCGGCCTACTTACATACTTTGCTCTGCAAGCTGCTCTTTCATAGTCTATCAAGTTAAACGAAAATGTTGTTTGTAATTGTTGTAGTTCTTACTGCTACATTCTGCCACCTGGTTGCTCAACTGTGTTGCTTTGCGGCGCGCACCTGTTCAATTAAAATAAACATCAAATGCTTCGCTTCTCCACTGAGGCACAGACGGTAATTTTGTGGTTTCAAATGATTTTGTATGGCTACTGTGCGGCAAAGCATTGCCTTTAACAATCTACTCGTATTACAACAATAACAATGACTACACCGATACAATGCAACCGGTGCATAGTCGTACGAATACCTATCATCATTGCCCGACGGCTTCCCTTTCTGGTCAATGCAATATATTCGCCAACAGGCGTGCAGTGCTTGCATGCGATTTTGTTTGTATTGGAGCGCATGTACTATAGGTACGAGCGTAAGTATAAGTGCATCTATGTGCATGTGCACACGCTTACGGGGTTTGACTGACCGAAATTCACTAGTAATATCTGTTTTGATCAGTAATGTTGTATGTTGCATGTTGCATGTTGTTGTGGCATTCATGTTGATGAAGTGACTTTTGCTGTTGGTAAACATGCATTTACAGTTGCTTGGCACTGCCTCATTGTGGGCTTATGCTCGTATGTATGCTGTATGCATTTTGTATTCTGGATGCTATACGATGATGCTGCTATCGGTGAAGCTTTTATTAGTCTGCCTGTTTGTTTGCAATACTGTTGATGCGTTTTTGTTGCTGTTGCGCTGCTGCTGCTATCATCCTGGCTGTGGGTGTCGGTCTCTCAGCTTGCGGTTTGTATTGTTGCTGTGGTCGAGGTAGCTGTGATAGCGATTCTGATAATTTACAGTTCTTCACCGCCAACTAAATTTCTCCTAATTTATTCATTAACGTCTATTCGCTTTTCATAACCGCAAACACCCTATCTCTAGCTCTCACCACAATACAATGTGGGAGAGTGCCTTGGATGGCATCTATTATTCAAATGTTTGCATTACGTTGGCGGTTTGTCTTTATGACTTGAGTGATTCGGGAATTGTTATGGTTGGTTGGCTGACGACTATTCTTGGGCGTTTGCGGCTTCGAAAATACAGTAAACTTGTCTGTGGAAGTTACGAGCATGGCCTTTCTGATGCTTCGAAATGCATTCGACTGGAAGTGCTTGCAACCAAAATAATAAATTTTAAGATATTATGTTTATTATTAAGATATTATGTTGGCGGCAGCCGCAGCCAAATGGGTTAGTGGGTGACTATTATTCGGAAATCAGAGAGAACGTAGGTTCGAATCTCGGTGAAACACCAAAATGAAGAAAATTTTTTTTCTAATAGCGGTCACCCCTCGGCCGGCAATCGCAAGCCTGCGAGTGTATTTCTGTTATGAAAAAGCTTCTCATAAAAAAAATCTCCCGTTCGGAGTCTTCCTAAAACTGGTCCCTCCATTTGTCGAACAACATTAAGACGCACGCCACAAATAGGACAAGGATCTCGGCCAAATACCAAAAAAGGGTGTACGCGCCAATTATGTATACCCTATGACCAGGAAGTACCGGGAATGTTTAAATAAAACAAAACGTAGTTAAATTTTAGGTAAATTTATTTTATCTCCTTCAAAGTATGGCCCTTTTGAAGCAACACACATGTGCCAACGTTTAACACAGTCCTCCATGCACCCCTGGTAGGCTGAAGAAAAGATCGCCTTCAGCTACTGCGTCGAATTCTGTTTGATCTCCTCTATGAACTAAAATCTCCTTCCACGAAGTGGTAACTTCAATTTGAGAAACAAAAAGAAGTCGCACGGGGCCATATCAGCTGAATACGGTGCTTGGACGATGGTATTTACTTGGTGTTTGGTCAAATAATCTAGCACAATTTGGGCTCGGTGTGATGGCGCGTTATCATCATCAAAAATCCAAGAATTGTTTGCCCCCATTTCCGGCCGGCCAGGCAGACACGGATGATCCGTCCTACGAACATAAGAAAAAAATATGGACCGGCTCCTACGTGCGAGTTACACAATCAAATATACTTGTGCATGGGAATGCTGATAATGACGATATCAGCATAATCTTGCAGAAGTATTTAAAAAGGGATCAGGTTGCAAAAGCTTGAGCAACGTAAGCGTCGCCGTCGCTTCCGTTGCAAAATGCTTAGCTGGCAACATTAAGCGTAAACAAGAGGGCATTTGCATATGCCAAATAAAATTATACATTTAGTCTTAAGACCGAATTCAAGCTATACGGAGTTAATAAACGTTTGAGTCGAAAACCAAAAGCTCTCAAGAATTTTTATTTTCGCCATAACATAATTCGCTCACTTACAGTTCTCTGTGGTTATTTGTCTCTCAAGAGATATAACCTTTTAATACATAATTGGCGCAGTCGAACTCGAACAAAAACGTTCCGAATTAACCGAAGTTAATTAACATAAAAACGTTAAAATATTACTTAGTGCGAGTAAACAAAAGACAAATACAAACAATTAAAAACACAAACAACAAATCAGTGCGTTACAATCTTATATACCCAAGAAAAAATAGTGCTCACAAATTCGATGAAAACCGTAAAATCGAAGATACAACGATGGAAGAGGAGCTTCAAAACTTGAGGGAGGTCGTACTCCAACAGGAAGCAGCCCTAAACCTACTCAGGCAACAACAACAACAACAACAACAGCAACAATCAACCCAATGGATGTCCAACAAAGACGTAATTCAGCAGTTCCGTCAACTAAGACAGTTGGACGACCAACATGACGTGTTGGCTTTCATAAAATCTGTCGAATTTCTTATGGCGCTATGCCAGGGAAACGAGCTATTGATTCAATTCGGCACAAACATTGTTGCCAATGAAAAAGTCTCAGGAGCAGCAGCGAACTTTGTCAGACAATTGGGGATGGAGCCGAGCTGGGAACAGATGAAAACCAAGCTGATGCAACAAATGCGGCCCAAGACGACTTACGAAGATGTGTTCGACAGATGCAGATTCATTAAGGTAAGTAATTTAAGAGAGTTATTTAATGAATTTGAAAAGGCAAAATGTGAAATAAATAAAATATATATGTTTGATGAGTTTAAACCAGCAATATACGAGAACGACAAATTAGATCGAGATTTATTAAATATGTTAATAAATAAAATAGACACTCCATTCAGAATTCATGTCGATGAGGGTATATCTATGCATGCCTTAGAAACAAAGTATTCAAACATCAAAGCACTGGATGACCCCAGAGCTATATCACAAAGGTACAGGAAAATATCTAACAACACATTCAATAAACAAAATAACACTAACAATAACAATAATAATAACAACAATTATAATAATAACAATGCCAGACAAAGTCTGAATGGACGGTCGAATCCCAATCATAACGCCGGCCCACCTCAGAGCGATCAGGCAATTCAACAATCGTATAACAGGCCACAACCCGGTCAAAATCAAAATTCTAAACCCAACCATAATAACAATTATAACAATAGGAACAACGGTTCAAGACAGACAAGAATGTCTCATATGAGCGTTGACACCCAAAGGAACGATTCCATGGCTATGGAGATCGGAACTTTGGAAGAAAATCGGGCAGAAGAAGAGGAAGAGATAAATTTTTTGATACCTTGCCTAGAGCAACCGGAGTACAACTTCCACATAGAATACATAAAAGGGAAAAATAACAATATCGCTGATTTCCTGAGTAGGATCAGAGAGGACGAGATAAACATAATGGAGGTCGAATCAACCGACGAGGAAGACAATAGGTCCTTAGCCGTTCAAACGGTTCACTCTAAAGAAGAAGATCAGGGTTTCGACATGCCTATCCTAGAAACAGCCGTTAACAGATTCAAAGTACAGCTAATTTTTGCGGAGAGAAAACCTGAGGCCATCGTACAGGTGTTCGGAAAAAAAGAATTTACATTAGCAAAAAAGACTTGGAAGATAACCAAGCAGTAAACACCCTCCGACGAGAAATAACAACAGGAAAAATAGGAGTTTTCTCACACCTTAGCGACCATGAGTTTTACCAATTCCAGAAAATACTAGAAAAAGAATATACCTCCAACCCGAAGGTAAAGTTCGTAAAATGCACCAGGTTCGCTAGGGATATCGAATCCGAAGATGAATTACACACCCAAATAGCTTTATTTCATAAAAATGAAAGTGGCCATTGCGGGATAGATGCCACTTATCAGAGGCTTAAACTCGAAATTTACCACCCCAACCTTAAGACCCACATCCACAGAATAATAAATAATTGTGACATTTGCAGTGGTGGCAAATACGATAGAAAACCCATTAGGAACAATTTCCACATAACAGAAACACCAAAAACATGCAACGAGATAGTACATGTAGACACATACGTAAACTCGAAGCAATCTTTTATAATATTTATCGATAAATTTTCAAAACACGCCACTTGTTTGCCATTAACCGATAGGAAGAGCACTACAATAGTAGAACATATCCAACAATTCCTATCAATAAAAGGGAAAATCCAAAAGTTTGTCTTCGACAACGAATTCAATAGTTTAAACGTCAGAGAATTTTTAGAAAAGGAAGGTATAGAATACCACTCAACCAAACCAAATAGTCACAACGGGAATAGTGACGTCGAAAGGCTTAACAATACATTGACGGAGAAAATCCGCACCCTAAACATAGAAGAGAAAATACCCATAATTGAACAAATGGCAAAAGCTGTATACTTCTACAATAACACTTACCACACCACCACAAAATCCACACCGTTTGAAATACAAAATCATAAAGTAGATCATCAGAAATTGTACGACAGAAAGTCAGCACAAAAAACCGAGAAAATAAAGAAACTAAATGAAAATAGGGAAACTTACATAGAAAATAGAACAGAAGGATTTATAAAAAATTATAAAAACCTAAGACACAAAGAAGAACCGAAATTCAGGAAAGCAAATTTACAGAATATCCATACAACAAACATTAAAAGACCTACACAATTTTCAGATAACAATTACAATTCTCATCATGTGCCTGTTGCCAACGCTGTCGACAGCAATGATCAATATAACACCAATCCGGGCTGAAGCCGGATTCATATCTTTGGGGGAGAGTACAGCGGAACTGGTCAGCGAGTCGAAAATGGTTTTGCACATTATCAACCCAATGGAAATATTAGAATTAACTAATATAATCCAAAACAACACGAAAATTCTTGTTAAACAAAATAGGCATAGGCTAGATATCGAAATAGAAACCATAAAAATTAAAATAAGATCAATAACCCCGAACCCATTAACAAGACAGAAACGCGGTCTAATTAACGCAATAGGAAAAGCTCAGAAATGGCTCACTGGTCTCATGGATGATGACGACAGGGAGACCATTATGAACCACCTTCTTAATAATCAAGAAAACGAACATAACATAATAAAAAACATTAACGAACAAGTAAAAATTAACAATGATTTACAAAAATCCATTAACACCTTAAAAGAAGCAATACTAGATGACAGGGAAAAAATAACCAATACCCTTAACAATATAGAAACATTCAATAACATGATCAAAGCAAACATAATGTACCACGATCAGTTATTGAAATTGAAATTTTTACATGATAAGGTAGACACCATTTTGGACACAATAGCGTCAGCCAAATATAACCTTTTTCATCCTTCAATACTAACAAAAGAAGAGTTTACACTCTATAACATAGATTTCTACAAAATTAAACTAATCCGCATGGGAGTCATGACTCACGAAAATAACATAATCATTGCAATCAAAATACCAACTAACATCATAACAACCACAATAACTATAATAACCCCAATAACAAACCGAAGATATAAAAGAATCGACATGAGTCCCGAAAGGATAGTAAAAATTGAGAACAAAACTTACACATATGAAGAAAATAAGACAATAAAAGAGCTGAAACTCAGTTCAAACTGTATTACTAAGAAAAATTGTAAAATGGTAGAAGACTTAGAGTTTAAAACAAAACTAATAAATGAAGGCACATTATTGATAAGTAATGCAGACAATAACATAATCCAATATAACTGTAACGAAACCACCAACAGCGAAATATTAAAAGGAAACTTCCTAATAGAATTTTCAAATTGTACAATTTTAATAGACCAAACCTATTATAAGAATAACCAAGAAATATATATACAATCATTCGCTGGTGAAGAAGAAGAAGAAAATTCATTTAATTTTACTGAAAAACAGACATTCAAAGAAACAGAAATTAAAAACACTAAAGCTATAAAAGAAATCAGAACACAAACCGTAATCTCCAACAGCTTCGGTATAATGTCAATAGCTCTTGTACTCCTCTTCATAGGAATATATACCTATAAAAAATGTAAAAGAGGAATCCAGGAGAATCCCTCATCAAAAGGGGGAGGAGTTACACAATCAAATATACTTGTGCATGGGAATGCTGATAATGACGATATCAGCATAATCTTGCAGAAGTATTTAAAAAGGGATCAGGTTGCAAAAGCTTGAGCAACGTAAGCGTCGCCGTCGCCGTTAGCTGGCAACATTAAGCGTAAACAAGAGGGCATTTGCATATGCCAAATAAAATTATACATTGAGTCTTATGCTTAGCTGGCAACATTAAGCGTAAACAAGAGGGCATTTGCATATGCCAAATAAAATTATACATTTAGTCTTAAGACCGAATTCAAGCTATACGGAGTTAATAAACGTTTGAGTCGAAAACCAAAAGCTCTCAAGAATTTTTATTTTCGCCATAACATAATTCGCTCACTTACAGTTCTCTGTGGTTATTTGTCTCTCAAGAGATATAACCTTTTAATATATAATTTGCGTGGTTCGTTTAAATTAAGTATTGCCGGTACTTTCTGATCACAGGGTATATATATGTTTATTAAAAATATCTTCAAATAGTTGCCACGAAATACTTAGGACGGATACTAATATTAGAACGAAATTAGCTTAAATTGTTCGGAGACTAGCAGCAAAGCTGAGACTGTAACCGATATATAACATATTTTTCTCTATTGGGCTTGCACGAGGGCGGTTAAATAGATACCCGTGTTCGATGACAGAGGGAAGTTGGTATGAGCATCGTGTGCTGCTACCTATTAAACGACGACAAAACAAATTTCAGACTGACTGATAGGTTAATTGGGTTTTGGAAGCTCTTCGAGTAGGACGTGCTTCGTGATTTTCGCTAACATGGAAAAAGAGCAGTATCGTTCGGTAATTCGCCTGTTGTTTTTGGATGGGGAAAAATGGGAGGAGATAAGAGCAGAGTTGGATGCTGTCTATGGGGACGCTTTGCCATCTATGTCCACTGTGGGTGAACATCTGTTTTTGATTAGAAGCGACCAGGACGTCCGGCAGACGGGGTTACCTGGGAAATCATTCAAAAAATCCGCGCAATGATTCTCGCTGATTGACGAACGAAAGTGCGCGAAGTAACAGAGGCCATAGGTGTAGAGCGGAATAGCAATTAATATTTTACATGACAGGTTGGTGAATAAAAAAATTGTCTGTCCGATGGGTGGCGCGATTGCTCACGGTTGACAACAAGCGTATGCGGCTGTTAACTTCGAAGCAGTGTTTGGAGCAATTCAAAATAAGAGCCAAAGGAATTTTCTGGGATTCATCATTAGATACCAGAAATGAAGCAACAATCAAAATAATGGATTTCTCCCTGTGAATCTGCTCCAAAGAAAGCGAAAACAGCCCCATCGGCCAGAAAGGTCATGTCACCGATTTTTTTGGGATGCGAACGGCGTTATCCTCATGGATTTTTAAAAAAAAGGGGAAACAATCACTGGACAATACAGCAGTGAGTTATTGGATCGCTTTCACAAAAAATTGAAGGAAACAAAGTCGCATTTGACGAAAAAGAAAGTGCTGTTCCACTACGATAACGCATCAGCACACTTATCCGGAGTTGCCGTCGCTAAACTGCATGAATCGCGTTACGAATTAATGCCTCACCACCCGTAATCATCCGACCTGGCTCGCGGCAGCCTTTGCTGGTTCCCCAACATGAAGAAATGGTTCACGGGAAAAAAGTATTCGACAAATCTTATTTTTTGGATGGGTTAAAAACTGGCCTAAGCGTTGGGAGAAGTGTATCTCTCTTAAATGGGGAAAACTTTTTTTTTTTAATAAATAGTGTTTGCATTTCTAACACGGGCACTTATTGAACCTCCCTCGTATGTGTGTATGATTGTCACTTATACACTTTTTAGGTATTTGACCAAATCCTTCTTTTATTTATAGCGTGTGACTTGATGTTTTTCTATAAATGGAGGGACCTACAGTTTTACTACACTTCCGAACGGCAGATAGTTTCTTATGAGGATTGTTTTCATAGCAGCAGTACACTCGGAGGTTTGCCATTGTCTGCTAAGGAGGATCGCCATTAGAAAACACTGTATCATTTGATGTTTCATGCCCGGGGTATCGAACCTAAGCACTTCCGAATGATAGTCACGCACCAACCCATTCGGTAACGACGACCGTCATTTCTCTATTGGAGAATTCAGTTGATATTTTATACTTTTCTTGGTAAGAGTATCAGATAAGCGTAGGTTTCTTTTCTCATAAAGATGCTTTAAAGTACCAGAGATTAATTTTGCTGGTGTACAATAGGGCGGGTCGATTTAAAAATCGCTCATTGCTCTGTGAAAATCGTATTCTAGGGATCAAAATAAGAAACTTTGCCAAAGGAACCATACCTCTAAAACGAATTCTGATGTCCCCCAATTTGAGTCGAACGAAAAATCCCACTTTGACCCATTTAGAGTGCTCCAATCGAGTCCAAATGTATGACCGACCCCCACTTACTTTGGACGGCCGATCCACCCATGCCAAAATATCACCATTTTGGGCCTTTACATGAGAAAAGAAACTAAAAAGTTCGACCCAAATTGGGGGACATCAGAATTCGTTTTAGAGGTATGGTTCCTTTGGCAAAGTTTCTTATTTTGATCCCTAGAATATGATTTTCACAGAGCAATGGGCGATTTTTTTGCCTCCCCACAAATCGACTAGGCCTAGTATACAAATACCTATAAGTTGATGAATTCATTCGCATTGGAGGATATTGTGAAAGTAGGTTTCGAACAGTGAAAGCAGTTTGAATAGCTGCGGGCAAAATATAATTATTATTATTGGGTCACAATGCACTGCGCCTTCTGAGGTGATCCCCTGTGGTTGACCGCAAACCTAAAATTAAAGGCTTCTGATGAATTTGAGTAGGCTTTCTGTTTCATATCGCTAAGGGTTTTAAAACCACATCACCTAGGTGTATGAGTTTTCGTCTGGCGAGATCAGCATAGAAAGCACTCAGGAGTTTCATGATCCAGTTTGCAAAAATAGCAGACTCCTGGTTTTACTAAATGTGGTTTCCTAAAATGATACCGAAGACTAAAATGTTCCGTATAGTATGCAATGAGATTTCAAAGCCCTTTTTGTCCGGATTTAGGAACCTATTTCATAGGTTGAAGGCATACACTGTGTAGATTGCTTCTGTCCTGGACTCTCTTTCCAGTGTTGCGTGAAATCTCTGTCTTCCCAGTCTTTGATAAATTCCATTATGGGAGCTGTGGTGAGTACACAAAAGAGTTTTGGTACACGAAATTTAGCTAGGGAGTCCGCCTGTTCGTTACCGTCATAAACTTCATGTCCAAGTACCCAACCCAACAAGACAGTGTTCTTTGTGAATTAGTTGACAATCTATGCCTATAAGAAAAAAAGTCTACAAATTTTCCTAACAAATTTAGATCTCTCTGCCGAAGGTTAATATTCAAGCATAAGTATTTAGAGTTAAGCTGGAGAAGGAATGTCGAAAAAGGTGCAGAGAAAATTCCGACTACTTTCTTCAACTATAAAAAAAGGATTTTGTGAAAAATTGGAAGATTCCATCGCGTGTTACTTGCGGTAATTTTAGTAATCAGACTGAGCACTGGCCAGTTCGAAAGCTCTTTACAAAAGAAGAAGCAGAATCTGAATGCAACTGGGAGAATACAAGAACACGCATGACTCTGTATAAAAGTAGTTCTGAGTAGCGATAAGCAAATCCAGCAAATTATGAGCAGACAGCTTAAGGAAAACGCATTTGGAAACCTGAATCGAATAAATCACATCGCGCTGGAAGTTCTGTGGCAGAATTCATATATAGTTTCTTATATAAGAGAGATTAGAGAAGAGCCTACAGACGGAACAGGAATAACCATGCCGAGGCATTAAGGCCATGTAATGCTCTGATCCCTTTAATTATTTTCTAACTTCCTAAATTAGATTCTCTCTATCAGCATTATTTATACTTATTTAAACGAGCACGAGTACCTACGCATTTACAATGCAGACTTTTCCAAGCACTTTGCATTAAAAAAATCTGCTCTTGCTTTTGCGTGCCGTACCTTCGTCCGATTAGTGGCATGAAAATGGAATATCATTCTATTGTAACTTACACTAATGACGTTGCAATATAAAAAAGCATTTGTGTTATCATTTAGGATGTAAATCTCAAATTAAATTTTCACTTGATGGAACATTTTCTATTGTTTCTTTTTCAGTGCGTGGGACTCGCAGCCAATGCTTGGTCCCTAAGCAGCTGCTTCTTCTTAATTGGCGCGATCACCGCTTACCCGATTTTGGCCGTGTTTAACAAAGCGCGCCAGCCGTTTCTTTCTCGTGCTAACCGGCACCTGTCAGACACTCCAAGAGAAGCCAAGTCCTTTTCCACCTGATCTTTCCATCGCAGAGGAGGCCTTCCTCTTCCTCTGCTACCACCAGCTGGTACCGCATCGAATAATTTCAGAGCCGGAGCATTTGTATTCAGTCCGGCGGCATGACCCAACCAGCGTAGCCGCTGGATCTTTATTCGCTGCGCTACGACTATGTCTTCGTAAAGCTCATACAGCTCATCGTTTCTTCGCCTGCGATATTCGCCATTGCCAACGTGCAAAGGTCCAAAATCCTTGCGCAGAGTCTTTCTCTCAAACACTCCAAGCGTCGCTTCATCGAATGTTGTTATCGTCCAAGCTTCTGCGCCATACGTTAGGACGGGCATCATGAGAGTCTTGTGGAGTGTTAGTTTTGTTCATCGAGAGAGGACTTTACTATTCATTTGCCTAATAGCACTTGTTGGCAAGAAAGATTCTGCGTGGACTGCCTTATACATAATCCGGCTTTGCCTACAAACAAGAATCACCGACCAACGCCTCGAAAATGTAGAAAAGAACCTTGTGTTTTTGTGTGTGAGATTATGATCAGGCAGGCGTACCAGTCGCCATCCGAATGCGGAGATATTTGCTATAGAGAAACCAGCTAACTGTCATCAAAATTTAGTACAGCTGGGTGCGCAGAATGCACTACTGCATTCCAACATAAATAGGCTGTACTTTAAATGGTTGTCAGATTGAAAGTTGTTGCGAAATTTTGTGTGCCCTCAACTTCACTCAACTACTTCAGCGTCACGCTTTGCTGGTTTCCCGGACTTAACGATATTGAAGGAAATGAAAAGGTTGGAAATGAAAATCATATACATTTAATACTGCATTTGACTTGAGCATAATCGCGGAAACTAATAGAAGTTGCTCTCTGACTACTAACTGCAGGGTCTCCAAAGCGCTCTTGCTAAAACTCAATCATAAAAGGACAAAATGTCTGCTGGGATTCAACAGATCAACTACCGACGTCCTTACAGCTGTTATAACGGGCAATTGGACTATTGGCATCCTAGCCAGTAAAATGGGTGTACCTCACAATTACTTCTGCAGGAGCTGTGGAGATGAAGAAGAAATTGAGTCGGTATAATACCTCCTCTGTGAATGTCCCGCACTTCAAAGAAGCCGTGCCATATATCTTGGCAATTATTTTTTTACGGACCTGGGAAGTTTACAAGATATCTCACTGGAAGGACTAGTGAGCTTCTTAAAAAGATCTAAGTGGTTTAAGCAACTTAGTTAGAGGAAGCAAAACAAATGCAAGTATTACAATAGGCCTTAGGGCCACCGAGTCTTGTCTTAAACAAGTAACCTGATTAACCTAATCTAACTTAATATAATAATTGGATAAGAAATCCAGCGGATGCAACAACATTTAGAAATGCGTACTGCACTGTGGCCCGAATACCGCTGTCCAAAAATTTTATAAAAATGTTACCAATGTTAGACGCCATTAGTCTAGAGGGTTCGCATTCTTTTTTACGGCGGTTAAAGTTGTAACAATTTGGCCGAAAATGGAAATAATTTATTGAAAATATATAAAATGACTTCAAATGAAATTTCTGTCCTTGAATTTCTACAGTAGAATTTAATGAGAAATTTCTGTAGTAGATTTTAACTCCCTAACTCCTTCTTAAATGGTCATTCTCGAAACAAATGTAAAGAAAGGTCTTTAAAGAAAGCAATTAGAGTATTAAAAGGTTCCACGAAGATTTTAATCAAACAATTTTCCGATGATAATTGAAGATAGAAACCTGCTATCGGTTAAAATAAGTGCATAAGAAAGTTGAATTGACGCTTATTTCTAGAATATCAGCAGAGTACGCGCACATCGAGTTCTTTGAGGAACACCAGTTAAAGCGACGTCGTTTCACAGGTGAGTAACTTCTTTAACATCGAAAAATTCAGTTAGGGGGATTTGTCTCTCTCCGCACTCACCTGGACAATTATAACTCCGGGTGAGCTTAGAAGGTTTTTTTCGCCCAATCAAATTTCGACAGCATTAGATTGGAAAGGCGTTCATGCATTAAAGAGTCCTTGATAAATATAGTAGTTGCCAATTTTTTTCTTTACTTATTGAAAAAGCTCTTCGGCTTAACATAACCTATGTAACGGGTTGTTAATATTCGACGGACCCATCTGGCAACCCTGCATCTTTTGACAGATGCGTCAGATCGCTTAATGACATACCGCGTTGGAAGCGTCAGTCCAAGCAGATTTTTACCATGGAACAGTACACGCCACGCGAGCGCTCCCAAATTGTTGAAATTCACATTCAACAAAAGAAGTCAATTGTGAAAACTCAACGGGCGTATACAAAATTAAATAATGTGAAAAGTGCGCCTTCTAAGAACACCATTAAACGTTTGTACGAAAGGTTTTCGACTGATGATGCTCTTTCCAATCCAAAGAGGCCAAATCAAAACCGACCAAGGCGTCGCCAAGGACATCCCAAAATCGCCGTTCTCAGCAGTTGGGCATTGCTCGGACCATTTTAAAACGAATTATCCGCATTGATTTGCATTTATTCCCGTATAAGATTCAATTGAAGCAAAGATTGTTGCCTGCGGTCAAGCCTCGTCGATTGGTATGGGTCCAAAGAGTCATCGAAATCCGTCGGGTCCGTCGAATATGGGCAACCCGTAGTGCCGAGTGAAGGGGTATGATGCATAGAATGGCACCTTTTTATTGTTAAGTGTTTAAAGTGAAATTTTTAACAAAATAAAAATAAATAAGCAGCATCACGACTCTCTCTCTCTCTCTCTCTCTGAACGGTAAAATTAAGCATCTACGTACATTAAGCAACTCTATACTTAGTCTACCCTTACTCCATCCGCTGGGCATTAACTCGTTGCGAATGCCCAGTGGCGAGTCCATTAGACGACGACCGCAGCATTTTAATATACATTAAATAGCGCATTAGCGTTGCTGGAAACAAAATAAATGTACGTATGTATGTGTGCTTTTGCATGCACAGAGCAGCCACACAGTTTCACGCTTGTAGGTATTTAGGTGTTAGTGTACCCATGAAAATCCAACTGCAGTCGAGAAAATTTGGTATGCAAAAATTGTGCTTTGCCTTTTCGTCGCTTGACGCTTGGCGCTTGCAACACATTTGCAGCTCGTAACTCAGCGAACCAAAGCAATTCCTGATGATAAAATGAATATTCTGAATTTTCAGCCACACGGACAGCGTAGTGGGCTAATGATAGTGCGTCAAGTGGCGCAGTGGAGTACTTTACAAATTAATATAAACACAAATATGTAGGTATGTGTGCCTGCGAGAACATATACATACGGCTATTTTTATACGCTTATGTACAAATTTCAAAAAAAAAAAAAAAAAAAATGTTTTTTTATATTTCTTTTGCCATGCCGGTTTGACACAGCTGCGAGGATATCCTTGAAAGCTATATAAATTTTATGAACTTGCGTATTTACATGACTGTGGATTGATTAGGAGTGTAACTTTTTTTCGTTATTACAATCTCGGATTGCCAGAATTAATGTCGGGACTTGGTTGGTTTAAGTGGTGATTCTTCCAGAATCCAACTAGCGCTTCCGCACCATTGTTTTGCCACATTCTCGTTACCAAATTTTTTGTCAGTTATTTTCAGCATGACTATATCCAGTCTGTGCGGTTCAGGAACCTTATCAGGTTGTTGACATCTACCCCAGACAGCTGTTTCAGACTCTCGAACAGCAGTTTACCCAGGGTTAACATTCTGTCCTTCCATAGGGCAGGGCATTCACAGAGGAAATGGAAGATTGTCTCCTTTTTCTCGGGTTGTTTGCAACTGTGACAGTATGTGTTGTGAGGGATGCCCATTTTGGCTGCTTGTTCTCCCACCGGCCAAAAGCTAGTTATGACTGCCGTTAGTCTCCAAGCGTCCCGTCGTTTCATGCTTAACAATATTGACGATTGCTTAAGGTTCTAGGTGGGCCATAACGTCCTGCTAATTTTGCATTTCGTCTGGTCTCTCCATCTACAATCTGCGGTTCGGAGGTATTTTAGGGAAATTGCACTCTTGATTGTACCTAGTGGTGTGAATACCGATTCTGCAAGAGGTTGTTGTAGCTGAACCCAGTGCCTGGATTGCAGCTTGACTATCCGAAAGAATAGCGATATTCTTCGGGACTTAGATATTCATTATTTATTTTTATATTAGAAAGAAAACAAAAACAAAAAAATTCAAACCTATCCATATTAGCTAGAAAGTTTCAGTTAATGTATGTTCTCTTGCCATAAAAAAAGATATTTCATATGCTTCGTAAGAAATTACAAATCCCAAAAGTCACAGGACAAATGCGAACAAATAGTCTCGGTAGGGCTGGTTTTTCCCTGTTGAAATCGCAAAAGTTTATGAACAAAAAGATGTACGAGGTGGCAAAAATTAATCACCCAATTTTTTAAACAACTTCTTTACTGTATAAAATAAATTATATTGAGCGATGGAAATCTTTATCTGGAAACTTTTGTTTAAAATTTTTAAAAATAAAATTAAATAGAGGTTATGAAGTATAAAAAGAAATAAATCTTGACCTTTTGACGTACGACGCCCTTTGCAAAAATTATAAATTTTGCGATAGGGTGATTAAATTTGTGCCACCTTGTATGGGGACGTAGATACCAGAGTGAGTTCATGTTAAGTAATCGAAGAATTTTCAACACTTGACGGTAGTTTATTTGTTGACTTGAGCAGAATAAGAAGTAAACAGAGAAAGTTTGAAAGAAGTTAATCATTTTGAGATTTATTGTTGAAAATTTCGTTATATGGTTTTTTAAAGTGAAATATCTTCCTTCCTTTTCAACGTTTCGATAGTTTTTTTTTTGTAAGATAGAATAACTCTTTAAATTTTTGTTTGAAAAATTACTCGAAAATTTTTTGGAAAAAAATTCAATTTTTCATTTGAGAAAAGTTTACTATTTTTTTAATTTTTCATTTGAAAAAATAAAATTTTTTTTTGGTTTTTTTTTTTGTTTTAGATAAATACAGCGCACGCTCGATAACGTGAACTAATTCAAACCAATGCAGTTCACGTTAACAAAAGTGTTCACGTTTTGGAATGCCCAAAAAGACTAAGTAAATATATTTTTTCACATTTAAATTTACATTTAATTCTTGTTTTCGTTACATATTAATTGAAAATTAAGTCATACGATGGTTTGATTTAAGAAAATCAGTCATCTTTTTTTGTATCTCCTGTTTTTCTAAAACTTGAAGCACAGCTTTCTCCCTTAACGGTCTTTGCACACTCGTATCATTTTGATCGACATCTTCATAACCAGCCCATTGTTGAAAATTTCAACTGTTTCAGTCGGCTTAATTTTCTCCAGTTGCTCTAGTATGCTGTCATTATCGGATTAATCCTCTTGTTGATGATCGTCATGTGGATTGCCCTCTTCGATATCTTCGTTCCATTCATGAATGGCTGGTAACGTGAATTTAATCTGAAATTTTTAATAAAACAAAGTTGTTTCAATAACTCACATACATATCTTTGAGCATATCTGCGAATACGAACGAACCTCAGGATTTAAACTACTAAGGAGATCGACGGTGTTGCTCCTCAAGGTATGAAGTTCAACTTCCCATTTTTCTTTTAAAACCATCAACGGAATATTATCTTCGGGATCATCATTGCTAACCGCAAAATTTAAAATACTGTTCCAGTACTTAGCTAGTGTTGCTTCACTAACACGAAACCAAGCCGCATCCAAAGGATTTATAGCTGTTGATAAGTTAATTTTTTTCAACTACTCGAGCAAATCAGACATTGTCGCTGCTATTGAAGCTAGAAGGCTGTTTCCGTAATGCAACTTAGTGATTTTTATTGCATTCTGATCCACCGGGGAGTAACGTTTGGTGGCATAAACATTGCCGAAATTTGCCCATTCTCCGTTGTCAGTTCAGCTTCGTTTGGGTGAAAAGAAGCGTTGCCGATTAGGAGGAGAGCTTTAATTGGCGAGGCTTTTCCTTTAAAAACGATGTTAGCTTAAAGAACTACCAGGAATATTCCCTGTGGAACAAATGACTTATGAAACCATTGCTTGAAGATAGCCGACATCATCCAGGCGGATTTCGAGCTCTTATAGTAGGTGGGACACTGAACGTTTTTGAAGCAGCGTGGATTCTTCGCCTTTCCAATTACCAAAAGCTTAGGTTTGTGGGATCCAGTGGTGTTTGAACAGCATAAAACGGTGATTTGTTGCTTCTCGGACTTTACCCCTGGGGCTCTCTTCTCCAAACTTGACGTGTACGTTTTCTCTGGCAAAAGTCTCCAGAATAACCCCTACTCATCAGCATTATATAACTGATCGTTGCACAACTCCAATTCGGCCATTTTAGCTCTAAGTTTTTCTTTAAACGGACCCACTAGCTGAGGTTGCGACAGTTTTTCGCCTGATATTTTAAGAAGACGAATACCGTACCTCTTCTTGAATCCTTGGAGCCATCCATCACTAGCGAAGAAGTTTGATTAATTTTCTTTAAATTTTGCATGTAGTGTTTTTGCCTTTTCTTTCAACATTAGAGCACTTATTGGCCGGTTTTTATCTTGCACTCGGATAAACCAACGACAAAGAGCTCTTTCCATTTTGGGCAACTCTGAAGGTCCACAATGTGTGTTGTTTACGCATTTTAAAATCACTTGCTTTTTCGCGTTAATGTTACAAATTGTTGATTTAGCAAGATTATAGTTTTTTTGCTAAAGTCGTGACAGATGAGCCTTTTTTTAAAAAGCCGAGAATTTTAGCCTTTTGTTTTAATGTCAAGCACACGGGGTTTTTAGAACTCATTTTCACCAGAAAACATAAGACGAAACACTGTTTGCAAAACCAAAACCGCGACTGAAATATTTTACTTCTTACATGCAATTACGAATAAAATGCCTATTTCATAATAAGGGGATTCTCCAATTTCAGAATTACTTAAGAACAATGTAAACTACATTCAAATAATTGTAACATTTATTTTTCATATCATAGAGCTTCTTAGGTTTGTTTACGTTTTAGAGTAGTCAATGCACAAAAATATGTGTTCACGTTTTGGGGTGTTCACGCTTTAGACCGTTCACGTTATCGAGCGTGCGCTGTATATTCTTTCAATATTTTTAAATAATTTTTTGATTTTTTTATGGGACAGGGTGCAACCTTAACATTTGTTTTTTGGTTCATATATTTACTTAGTTTTAAATTTTTTTGGAAAATTTGTTTTTGGGGGACTGTCTTTCCAAAAATTACTAAATAATTTTTTTTTAAATACAATATAATATATTTTCCGGTAGAATATTCAATGTGAAAAAGAACCGAAAATATGTAACTTTTCAAAACTGAATACCAAAATTTTGGACAAAAAGATTTTATATATTGTATGTATTTCTAAAAAATATATTTTTTTATAAGTTTAAAAATGTTAAATAGAACCGAAAATATGTCATTTTAGAAAAGTTAATATCAAAATTCTGAAAAGCAAATTTTTCCAAAAAATAATTTCTTTTATAAGTATACTTTATTTTAAAAAGTTCAAACGAAACACTTTATAAAAATATTAAAAAGAGCCAAAAATATATTTTACTACAAAAAACTTGAAAATAAAACTTTATAAAATTTTTAGGAAGAACCAAAATATGTCACTTTTAAAAATTTAATATTTTAAACAACAAATTTTAAACAAAAAAATGTTATAATATATGTTCCCAAAAAATAATTTTTTTTTATTTTTTATAAGTAAAAAATTTTAAACAGAACCGAAAATATGTCACTTTTTAAAAAAGTTAATACCAAGATTTTGAAAAAACAATTTAATATTTTTCCCAAAAATGAGTTTTGGTAAAGTAATTCTAAAAACTCAAAAATAAAGCTTCATAACGATATTAAAAGGAACCTTTGACTTCACTTTCACTTTTATAAACTGCATATACAAATTTTTAGGTTTGAATAAATCTCAAAATTATAACATTTCCTGTTTTAAGTTGTTTAAGAAGAATTGCATGCAGTGATGCCCAAGATACGTGACATGGCCATCCTGAAGACTTCACGGCCGACTTTTTTTTTGGTTTTTTTCTTTCCCCATTATTTTATACATCTGTCCATTGACATCAAATATGTTGTTTAACAATTTGGCCTATAATCCAAAACAATCCTTTTTTCGCACAAAATTATTCACATACGAAAACTCATCTTCGCTTTGGAACACTCCTAGCTTTTATGTTTGTTGTACAAAACCAACAACATCAAGAGCAGACAAAAAATTAAAGTGTAAACTTGTTGTTGCGATGGCATAGCACGCGTGCGTACTTGAATTGTCGCTATCATCAAAGTTGTCGCCGTCACTACCACTTAGCTGAACTCTTCCGCTTTTTATGCATGTCCTGAGGCGATTCTGCACTTCGCGCTAACGAGTCAAGCCACCAGCATGCAAATTGTATGCAAAAACATATTTCTTATTGTTGGTTTGCGTTTGTCTGCGAGTTGATTTTCTTAAATTTTTTGCGGTTGCTCTCATTTCTCATTTTTGCTGGATGCCACTATTTTGACGCTATTCTCTTTTCAGGCTTTGCGCAACATCGCTTTTTTCGCTTGTACTATATTTATGTACTTACTAAGTGTATGTGCAAGTATGTATGTATGTATGAATTAAATAATGCTGTAATATCATGTGTCAAACAACAAATCTAAAATAAAAACAAAAAATTCTAATTAAAAAATAAAATAAAAAATAAATAAGAAATAGAAAGTCGCGCTTCCAGTGGTAAATTAATTACTGTGTAAATTTTTTTTTAAATTAGAATGGATTGTGGTAATTTTTTGTGTGTAATTTTTTTTTTTACCTACTTAGTAGAGCCAACAGTTTTGCTACAAGTTTTTAAAGCCGTAGACTTTTAAATTTTACGCTGAACGCTTAGGTAGGCAGGCTAGGGGGTAGCTAATATGACGCCCTGAGACCTGTTGTAGGTCCGTTGTGATACCACCGGATCTTTTTCCTTACACTATGTGACTCCTTTTAAACCATACTGTGGATTTTAAGAGTGATTTTTTAAGAGCTATAGGAAAATTTTTCAAAAAACACACGTAAAATGCAGAAAAATTCATGAAATTTTTATTTAAATCGATAGTACAGTCCATGTAATTTAATGTTTGAATATTATTTCATGCAAATGTTGACCGCGACTGCGCTTCAAATGGTCCATCCGCTTAGTCCAAATTTGGCATACTCTTTCCAATGTTTCGGCCGGTATCTCACATATAAATGCTTTAATGTTGTCTTCCAAAGCGTTAATTGAAGCAGTCGTGTCTGAATAGACATAAAAATAATCTAAAGGCGTTATATCGCACGATCTGGGTGGCCAATTGACAGGCCCCGAACGTGAAATAAAATGTTCACCGACCTCGCCTCTCAACAAGTCCATTGTTACGCGTGCTGTGTGGCATGTGGCACCGTCTTGCTGAAACCACATGTCATGCAAGTCAAGCTCTTGCATTTTGGGCAAAAAAAAAGTTGGATATCATTTCACGGTAGCGCTCACCATTCTCACTTACGTTACGATTTGCAGCATCTTCGAAGAAGTACGGTCCAATGATACCTCCAGCCCATAAACCGCACCAAACTGTGACCTTTTCTGGATATATTGGTAGCTCTTGCAATACTTCTGGCTGATCTTCACTCCAAAATCGACAATTCTGCTTATTTACGTACCCATTGATCCAAAAATGAGCTTCGTCGCTGAACACAATTTCTCGATAAAAAAGTGGATCTTCGGCCAACTTTCCAAGAGCCCATTCACCGAAAATTCTGCGTTGCGGTAGGTCGTTCGGCTTCAATTCTTCCACCAGCTGTATTTTGAAAGGCTTCACACCTAAATCCTTTCGCAAAATTTTCCACGTTGTTGAGTAACAGAGGCTCAATTGCTGCGAACGGCGACGAATCGATAATTGATGGTCGTGATTAACACTGTCCCATACAGCTGCGATATTTGCTTCAGTTCGCACTCTACCTAAGCGTGTTGGTGGTTTGATGTCCAATAATGTAATTTGGTTCTAAATTTAGTCACAATAGCTCGAATAGCCGCTTCAGTGGGTCGATTAAACTGACCATAAAATGGAAGAAGCGCGCGATAAACTTTCTTAACAGAACACGCATTTTTATGATAAAATTCAATGATTTGTAAGCGTTGTTCGTTTCTAAGACGTTTCATGGTTAAATTATAGATTAAACTGAAGATGTTTGACAGTGAAACAAAACACGAAACGTGAGTCAGCTGCTTAAAAATATAATAGCTAAAAAATCACCCGTTATAAACGAACTTAACTTCATTAGTTTAAGTTGCGCTAAATCCGCTACATTTGCTCAAAATGTACTGCCAAGCGTCTAAAGTCTTATTCTGGCTAATCCTTCACAGACAGTTCGTATCGTTTAACGAAGTTGTCCAACCAGTGTGATGATGCCACGAGTTGACACAGGTAATCGTAGTCTGCACGTCATTTGCGAACCAGACGGATATCCAGCATCGTCTCTTTACAGAATGCTACAAGATTTACACCCCTGGAGTCTTCCACAGTTCACGTTTTGTATCAGACTTACGAGACTGAAATGAATGAACGTTGTATACTTGCACTGTCGCTCAATGTAGACTGCTGCCTTATGTTGTATTTTTGAGATAAATTCCAAGAATTAATTTGAATCGAACTGTATAGGTAAATAATTAATTTATCGGAATATTTTGTTTCAAACAATTCTCTGAAATGAGAATATTTTAGGAAAACAAAATATATTATTACTTATACTTAATAAGTCAACAGCATTTTTTAACGAATTCTTTTTGTCACATTATTTTAACTAGGGATTATTATTATTATTATTAGCATTATTATTATTTATTGTTCGGCTTTTTTAAAATACACATGACACTTCATTTTTAATCATTAACATTAGAACGTACGACAGTGCCACTAGGTCGTTTGTCGGAAGAAAAAAGAAAGAAAAAAAAAACGAACAAAATCTTACATTTTACATATGTTACTATGGCACTATGTATTGAATTCGTTTAAAATAAATTTTCTATATTCTATAGCACCAGTGATGAACTTAAATAAGTTATTATATCCAGAAGGGCCAATACCATTTAAAATTTCTATGATTTCATCTCGGTTTAAACTACATTTTCCAAAAAATCTTTGACGAATTCTTTTAAGTATCGGGCATTTTCCTAAGAAATGTGTGATGTCTTCTAATTCATTTAAGTTACATAAAGTGCAATTTAAATCCCTTTATCTTCCCAAGTATATTAAATCACATCTGGCTTTCATAATCCACATAATTTTATAGATTCCAGTATAATCGTTTAAATAGCTTCTGGCGTTGTTATAGTCTAATTCCATATATAATCGGGTGCTTTGGTGTGCCCTTTCCCATAAAGTTCGAATATTCGAATCATGGAGATTTTCTAGTATTGAAATTAGGTAGATTTCTATTCCACTCTATTTTATTTGAAGTGCCCCATTACATGTTGTATTTAACTTTTGTGCCAGATTACTAATTTCTTCAACCCAGAATATCTGTTTTTCTAAAATCTTTTTTGATAGTACATATATGAAGCAATCTATTATCATCATATTCAAATAACGTTTTGAATATATATTTTGAATGAAGCTGCAGTGTATACAAATGAAAACTTGGAACATTTGTCTCCAAGAGAATGCAGTAAGATGGCGTATTACTCGGGAGATGAAGTACCCTTTTTAAAAAATAAAGTTGAATTTTGTCTACTTCTTCAAGCAATGAGTTTCCCCATACCTGAGCAGCATAACTCTGGATTGCTTTAGTCTAAAAACAGTTTCCATTTTGCCGACAACTTAATTTTATTTTTACTAAGAAATGTGCACCAAGTTGCATTTATGGAATTAACTGGGATTATTTTCGGGGGATGTCTTATTTTCGGAAAAATACGCTAAATGACGCTTGCTTTTTTATATATTTGTTTTACTCTGTTATTATTTGTCTGAAGCAAAAATAAACATGACTTTTGGAGCATTTTATTATAAATTGATTTAGTAAAACTGTGAATCCATTTTTTTCACATTTATCTGAATAACGTTAAAAAAATTATTATGTGATTTAAACGATTTTAAATAAATAAATTTAGTTTGGAAAACTACTTTTATTCAATTCAAAGTAAAAAAATGTGTGAAAATAATAAAAAATTAAGAATCAATTTACTTTTGCCTTGACTATGTCCTTGAGACGGTCCAGAAACAAATTGCAAGCTGCCCGAATGTGACTTGTAGGTATTTTGGCCCACTCGCGCCCAATGACTGTTTTCAGCGCCTTTTAGTTCGGAACTTGCTCTCCAAAATGGCCCAAAGAGAATAATCCATCGGATTCGTGTCTGGTGAATTTGAGTGTCATTGTGTGGTCGTTATGAACTTCGAAACGTTGGTTTTTAGCCATTCTTGGTTCACTCGACCTTTGTGAGACGGTGCCGAGTCCTGTTGAAACGTCCATGGTCTGACCCCGAAATATTTGTCGGCCCACGGCTTTAAAGTAACCTCCAGAATACTAATATCGATAATATTTTGCATTTACGTTGACTATTTGGAGGGCGCCCATCTACGGTTACGGCGTCCCGAACATTTACGTGTGACGGGTGCTGCCTCATGGTGGCCAATAGATACCGCAAATTCTCGTATGAACGGTCGGTGAAATAAACCCTTTCGCTTTGGGAGTTTAAGAATTACTCAATTTCAAAAATTTCTCGTCAGTGTTCGGAAAATGGCCAAGCTAAGCAACTTCTGACTTGGTCCAACGCTGGGCTAACGCTAGTGCTTCCGCACCATTTTCTTGCTACATCCTCGCTACTTATTTAACGGTTATTTTTAGCATGACTATATCCAGTCTTTGCGGTTTAAGAACCTTATTAGGTTGTTGACGTCTAAGCCAGACAGTTGTTCGATACTGTCGAACAGCGCTTTGCCCATGGTTACATTGGACATGTACATTCACAGATGAAAAAGATGGTTTCCTTTTTCTCCGGTTGTTTACGACTGTGACAGTGTATGTTGTGAGGAATGCCCCTTTTGATTGCGTGTTCCCCGACACACCAATAGCCAGTTATCACTGAGGTGAGCCTGCAGGCATCCCTTATCTGGCATCATGTTTATCAACGTTGACCTTTGTTTGTGGTTGTAGGCGAGCTATAACGTTTTGCCAATTGACTTTGCAGGTTGTCTGATTCCTCCATCTACAATCCGCGATTCGTAGGTATTTTGAGGAGCTTCCATTGTTGATTACACTCATTAGTGAGAATACCGTAACGTTAGTCATCGCAGATCCCCTTCTTGCCAGTTCATCCACTTTTTCCTTTCCTTCAATGTTCCGGTGGTAGGGCTATTTCTGCTTTGCTTCACCAGTTTAGAGGTTGCTGTAACTGAATCCATTGCAGTTAAGCTATCCAAACAAATAGCGCTATTACACTTAAAAGCGAAGTCTGCGGTTAGTAGCCTACATACTTCCCCTATTGACAATACTTCCGTTTGAAAGACACTGCAAGTATTGGGAAGACGCACAGATTTTTCCAGTCTATACCAACCCCAACACCACAATCAATTTTTGATCCATCTGTGAAGACTGTAGTATCGAAGTTGTTTAGTAAAAGACCCTTACTTCATTCCTACTAAGAGATGAAATGTGAGTGGAGAAATTCCTCTTGAATTTCACCCTTGGGACGGTGTAATCAGTCTTCCCCGAGGTGACCTGAGTTCGCTGCAACACTAGACTGGTATGACCATTAGTTTTTTCCCTCTAGAGACCCGCCTTATTTAACTCGGGTCGTTTAACTTAGTATTTCCTAACTTAACTCTAACAAAAAACCCCATTTTAAGTATCTGAAATTTCTCAAAATATATATTAATTGGTCAATTCAGTGAAGATCAATAACCGAGTCGAAATGGAGCGACTTATGATTTGTGAAAGAGATCAGCACATTTTATTGCAAAAAGTAAGTTGAAAGTAGTTGCTGCGGGTTATTACTCACCTACGAAATTCCGTGTGAAAATAGTGTAAGACTCAACTTTACTTACCGGTAATGGTCAGAACTAACCCTTTTGGACACAGCGAGCATACGATCGAACGAATCAATCGAGAGACTGGCCTAAAAAACGTTTTCACTTAGCTTTCATTTTATATGACTGTACGTGAATAAAACTGAGTACGATTGCCACTAAAACCTAATGTTGACAACAATTAAAGCCAGATATGAACTAAAAAAAACACACATTAAGCTACTCGGCTATCTCATTTTTTTAGTGTTTAGGCTGTAGAATCCTGGCTCTCTTTACTACTTGATGTGTAACTCTAAATCAATTTTGTTAAGCCTTCATTAAATTATGTTGAAGCACGAAGTTTCACGTCAGTTTCTACAACATAAACAAATCACGTGAAAAATTTGGAATAGTTGAAAAGTAGCTTCAATTTCATGAAAATTGAGTTACAAAGAATGTGCTGGTAGCGCATTTTTAAAATGAGAAACTTTTCAACAACTTCTAAACTTCTTTCTACCACCACTTATCCTATGAATTTTTCAAGCAATTTTTCAGCGCACTCACAGATGAATTTTATTCTCAAACATTTCGTTGTTTTGTTTTTTGAATGGCAAAGATTTGTGGGTTTTTATGCGCACATACCTACATTAGGGTGGATCACTCGTCATGCAAAATAAAGGAAAGCAAGTAAGAAACTAAAAAATGATACTGGGGTTTCAAGCTAATCATAAAAATTGTAATGCCGTATGATTGCTATCAAAATATTGTTTATTACCATATTTGTAGTGAAATGTGAGTTGAACCGCATACAAAATTACGTAAAATAGCGAGTGTTGTATAGGAAAAAAAAGTGTACAATAATTTGCTTCCAGTAATTAGTCGTGATGGAAAAATGTAAACGTTAAACATATGCATTATGCATGAAAAAAGAAAAAGTTGGATATGGATTAAAAAAAAAAATTAAAATAAATTAGTTTTTATAATTATTCACAAAACCTTACAATTCCCGAATCATTAATATTTAATAGAAATATGTTAGCGGAAGCCATAAAAAATTACTTTGATAACAAATAATAACAAATATTCGGCTGCAAAAACTTAACATCAAGTCTCTAAAAACAAAGACAGCAACAAAGGCAACACTGCAATAACTGAACAGCTTCTCTCCTTATTTGCCAATCAACGCATCGCCCAATGAGTATTCTACTGTACTCAGTGTGTTGTTGGCTCTACTGCTGATGTCTCCAATAATGTAGTGCAAGCAAATTCGACGTCAACGTCGGCGTCGAAGGTAGCTGCCTCTGCGCCTAGTAATAAAGCTAATACAACTTTTGATTATGTTGAGTGTGTAGAGAATGTTGGACTTTCTGCTGTAGGTGATTCTGCTAGTTTGAGCTCTGCCTCAAATAACAATGAGATCAATATAAACAAAACTCGTAAAGCACCTATAACTGTTGTTGGAAGCAATCTAGATGCAAATTTCGATGTGGCTGTCTGACCGAAATGGCGGCATCTGTCAGCGTTTAAGTCCAACGTTCAGACTAGTGATATTGACGACTATGCCTCGAAAAATGGAAATATTACTCCATCACTAATTTATTGTTTTAAATTAATTAAGAAAGGCATAGATTCTAACACTTTATCAAATGTAACTTTAAGACTGGCATCTCGCCTTCAATTTATAATTAGTTGCTTGAAGCTCCTATATGGTAATCTGAAGTTAAAATAAGACCCTTCCCTATAGCTAAACCTTAGGCTTAGCTTAGGTAAACCCTAATGTAAAACGTACCTTGAGTTTATATAATATTATCAAAATATTTCTGATATGCTTCTCCCGCATTTCTGCGCAATTCAATAGGAAATCAGCAGATATAGAAATCGGAGGTTATACATTTTTCAGCTTTGCTTTGCCATTTATTCCCGCTTCTTGGTACACAGTGAACATAAACTCAACTAGCATTTTTTGCTTCTGCTTTCAAAATTTTGATGGTAATAAGCAATATTTGATGAAATTGATGAATGCGGATTGGTAATAAATATTTCAAAGTTTTATGGCGGTACCTCAATCAGTTGAGTCATGCCTGCTTTATTCCAGTTTGAAAATAAATTTTTCACTTTTTTAACACATTTAGACCTTTAGAAACGCCTCTTTTGCAAGCTTACGCAACTTGTGTTAGAAAAAATCCTTCCAGGTGAGCTTAAATTGAAAATACAAAAAACCTTACGCAAGTCGATTATTTCTCGGCATAGTTGTTGGCGCACGAATGCAGATATTTTGGGACTTCCAAGAAAGATATCCCACTTTTTACTGTTTCACCTTAATGTACCTACTTGTGAATATATCTATAGATGTATGGGCGCTTGTGAGCAGATACAACTCGCTAACTTCATACTTATGCATATTTTATGTGCGAGAAGCCTTTGAAAACATGCTGTTTATGTAAGTCAGTGGATGTGTGTCCATATTCGCAAACATACACACACATACACTCGTATGAAACGCGTATAACCCGTCTCCACTCAAAGATTATGCGAATAATGTGAATTTGAACGACCGCAAATTCAAAAAGTGAGCACATAAAGATGCACATAAAATGCGAGTATTCCTCAACTACCCACCTAATTTCCCTATCCACAATACCATATGTATGCGCACAAACACGTGCACATTTTTGCACTGCATATTTAATGGGTTAAGGGCAGACATGAAAAAGAGGCACTTCACCCACTACTCGCATAAAACACGAAACATATCAAAGTCACAAAAGCTTCGAAAAGAAAACGAGGTTTTCAACGAAATTCGGCGAAAGTACCACAAAGTGTAAATGCTGAAAAATACTAAAATACGTCTTTATTTTTTTAACAGCATTTGTATTTGTAAATGTATGACTGTTGAGCCGACAGCTTTGCAATGCAACAGTCAAAGTGACTCCCATTAGATTTGTTGGCAACCGCAAATTTTATTGCTAAATCATACACTCGCCCATTCAAAGAGAAGCACACCACACCACACACACACACATGTACCAGCATACTGACAACTCCGCTGCCTTTTTAATATGAATTTGTTTTTGTAAGCGCTCGTAAGTTTTGGATTTTATATTTCATACATACAAACATACAAGACTCAGCGCTGGGAAGAGCATGACACCGAACAGATTGAAGCGCTGACTCTCACAAACTGTGATTTGGCTGGTTGGTTTGTTATCCTTTGCTGCTATGCTACAGATTTAAAATTCACAGAAGCATGTGTAGTGGCTGGAATCTAATAAGGAAGAAACGCGAAAACGTACAAAATTTGTGTTTGTGGGGAAAACGTATTTTGAGAGAAACATCATCGCTGTCAAATTCTATTGGAATCGGTTAGTGGTTGAAAGTGTTGAGCTCTGTATGTTTTCATATTTGCTGTTAAGAAAATTACTTTTGAGTTTAAAGGTGGATGGATAGTGATGCGAATAATGAATTTTGAAACATCTTTGAAATCATGTCTGTTTAGTAGAAATACCTTAAAATTTAAATGTTTAGAAGGTTTGCCATTGGTACTGGAAAATACATTACACAAATTCTTTGTTGTTGTTTTCCATAACATTTTTGTTTTTTGGCCATTTACAGTGCATTTGTTTCTTCAAAAAAAAAAAAAAAACAAAAAAAAAAAAAAGTTATAAAATTGTTTTGCTTTTGTATTTTAATAATAATATAATTTCTTTCAGTAGAAATATTTTACAATTAAAACACAGGATTGATTATTTAAAATGAAAGTACTTCTTTCTAGAAAAAAGATTAATTTTTTTTTGCTGTCTATTTTGATAATAATAGTTTTTACGAGAAATCATTTGAAATTAAAATACAGGGTTGGTCATTTAAGGTGAAAGTATTTGTTTCTGGGAAAATGACATTAACTATTTTTTTTGTCAATTTGATAATAATTTGCTTAGAAAAATATATATTTAAATTAAAATACAGGGTTGGCCATTTTTAGTAATAGCATTTGTTTTTGAAAAAAAGGAAACTATTTAAAAATATTTGTTGTTGCTTATTTTGATAAAAAACTGTTTTTTTAGTAGAATAGCTTTCGATAAAAATACAAGGTTGGCCATTTAAAGTGAAAACATTTGGTTCTGGAAAAGTTAAATAGAAAAAAGTAGTTTGTTGCTTATTTTGATAATATTTTTTGCTTAAGAGAAATCGTTGCAATTTAAATCAGGCCAGCCCATAAGTTCGTGCGTTTTTTAAAGGTGGTTTTAAAATTAATAAAAAAGATGTCTAAAGTATTTATTAATCAATAATATATTTTCCTTCATTATTTACAATGTCTTCCCAACGTTTAGGCAAATTTTTAATTCCCTGCTCAAAAAATTGTTTGCCCTTGGAGCCAAAATACGCTTCGATATCCCTTTTGATAGCTTCTTTTGAAGAGTAGTTCTTGTTACTCATATGGGATTGAAGTCCACGGAAAAGGTAATAATCACAAGGTGCAATATCCGGAGAGTATGGTGGATGCGGCATTAGCTCCCATCCGAGCTCGTTCAGCTTGCCTTGCGGTATGAAGTTTTGCGTTGTCTTGGTGAAACAAAACTTTGCATCTATTCACTAAAGACGGTCGATTTTTGTTAAGTGCCTCATTCATGTTTGATAGCTGATGGGAATAATAATCAGCAGTTATCGTCTGGTTTGGTTCCAGAAGTTCATAATAAACAATACCGGAGATATCCCAACAATCGACAGGAGAATCTTCTTGGGGTGAAGGCCATCTCTAGGGGTCGGTTTCATCTTTATCTAACCATTGGGGTTTGCGAACAGGATTATTGTAAAATACCCATTTTTCATCACCAGTAACGAAACGGTTCAAAAAACGTTCATTCTCAAGCCGTTGCAGCAGCTGAAAACACACATTCACTATCTGTTGAAGGTTGGCGACGGAAAGTCTATGCGGAACCCATTTTCCCAGCTTTGAAACCTTTCCTAACTGAACCAGGTGCCTGTGAACTGTTCCATGTGATGAATTTAACCTCTGAGCTATCATATCGACTGTCAAATTTGGCTCAGCTTTCACGAGTTTGAGCAAGGCGTCGGAGTTAAGGAGTTCAGGACGACCAGCGCGCGGAGCATCCTAACTTCGGAGTTACCACTTCGGAATTTTGAAAACCACTTTTGCGCAGTCCTTACACTCACGGTATCCTCTCCGTGAACAGTGTTTATTTCTGCAGCAGCAGTTTTTGCATTTTTACCCCTTTTATAAAAAAATAAAAAATATGCCTCTTATGCGCGTTCGAAGATTCTATTTTATTTTTTAACAACACGCGTTTCTATCCGCGTTTAAAATCAGTTGTTTAATGCACAATATATCAAAGAAAATACAAATCTTCTTCTTCTTAATTGGCGCAATAACCGCTTACGCGATTTTGGCCGAGATTAACAAAGCGCGCCAGTCGTTTCTCTCTCGTGCTAACCGGCGCCAATTGGACACACCAAGTGAAGCCAAGTCCTTCTCCACCTGATCTTTCCAACGCAGAGGAGGCCTTCCTCTTCCTCTGCTACCACCAGCTGGTACCGCATCGAATACTTTCAAAGCCGGAGCGTTTGTATCCATTCGGACGACATGACCCAGCCAACGAAGCCGCTGGATCTTTATTCGCTGCGCTATGTCTATGTCGTCGTAAAGCTCATACAGCTCATCGTTCCATCGTCTACGATATTCGCCGTTGCCAACGTGCAAAGGTCCAAAAATCTTACGCAGAATCTTTCTCTCGAACACTCCAACCGTCGCTTCATCGGATGTTGTCATCGTCCAAGCTTCTGCGCCATACGTTAGGACGGGCATGATGAGAGTCTTGTAGAGTGTTAGTTTTGTTCGTCGAGAGAGGGCTTTACTGCTCAATTGCCTACTTAGTCCAAAGTAGCACTTGTTGGCAAGAGAGATTCTACGTTGGATTTCAAGGCTGACATTGTTATCGGTGTTAATGCTGGTTCCTAAATAGACGAAGTCTTTTACAACCTCAAAATTATAACTGTCAACAGTGACGTGGGTGCCGATACGCGAGTGCGCCGACTGTTTGTTTGAAGACAGGAGGTACTTCGTTTTGTCCTCGTTCACCACCAAACCCATTCGCTTTGCCTCTTTATCCAGTTTGGAGAAGGCAGAACTAACAGCGCGGTTGTTAAGGCCGATGATGTCAATATCATCGGCATACGCCAGCAATTGTACGCTCTTATAAAAAATTGTGCCTGAGCGATTAAGTTCTGCGGCTCGTACGATGCTCTCCAACATCAGGTTAAAGAAGTCACACGACAGCGAGTCACCCTGTCTGAAACCTCGTTTGGTATCAAACGGCTCGGAGAGGTCCTTCCCGATTCTGACGGCGCTGCTGGTGTTGAGCAACGTCATCTTACATAGCCGTATTAGTTTTGCGGGGATACCAAATTCAGACATCGCGGCATACAGGTAACTCCTTTCCGTACTGTCGAATGCAGCTTTGAAGTCGACGAAAAGATGGTGTGTGTCGATTCTCCTTTCATGGGTCTTTTCCAGGATTTGGCGTATTGAGAATATTTGGACAATGGTGGACTTTCCAGGTCTGAAGCCACACTGATAAGGTCCAATCAGTTGGTTGACGGTGGGCTTCAGCCTTTCACACAATACGCTCGCTAGAACCTTATAGGCGATATTTAGAAGACTAATCCCGCGGTAATTGGCACAAATTGCAGGATCGCCCTTCTTATGGATTGGGCAGAGCACACTTAAATTCCAATCGGCAGGCATGCTTTCATCCGACCATATTTTGCATAGGAGCTGATGCATGCACCTTACCAGCTCCTCGCCGCCATGTTTGAATAGCTCAGCCGGCAGTCCGTCGGCGCCCGCGGCTTTGTTGTTTTTTAGCCGTGATATTGCTATTCTCACCTCGTCATGGTCGGGTAACGGAACGACAATTCCGTCGTCAACGATTGGGGTATCGGGATCTTCACATTCTCTATGACATGCGCAGCTGTCACCGTTTAACAGGTTCGAGAAGTGTTCCCTCCATAATTTAAGATTGCTCTGTACGTCAGTCACCAGATCGCCGTCTTTGTTCTTACAGGAAAACGCCCCGGTCTTGAAACCTTCTGTAAGCCGCCGAACTTTCTGGTAAAATTTTCGGGCGTTGTTCCTGTTGGCCAGCATCTCAAGCTCCTCGCACTCACGTATTTCGGCCTCTCGTTTCTTCTGTCGGATAATACGTCTCTCTTCCTTTTTCAGCTCTCTGTAGCGATCCCACATGGCTCGCGTTGCGCCCGATCGCAGCGTGGCTCTATAGGCGGCATCTTTTCTTTCGGCGGCAGCATGACATTCCTCGTCGTACCAATTGTTTTTTCGGGCTCGCCGGAATCCGATTTCTTCTTCGGCGGCGGTACGTAGGGAACGAGAAATGTTGCTCCATTGCTCGCGCATGCCGGTTTGTTGGGCAGTGCTCTCCGAGAGCAGGAGTGAGAGTCGAGTGGCGAATCTTCTGGCTGTCTGTTGTGATTGCAGCTTTTCGATGTCGAACATTCTTTGCGTAGGTAGATGTACGTTTTTTGCTGCACAGAGGCGGGTGCGCAGCTTGGCTGCAACAAGGTAATGATCCGAGTCGATGTTGGGCCCTCGGATCGTACGTACATCTAATACACTAGAAGCGTGTCTTCCATCTATCACAACATGATCGATCTGGTTTCGCGTTTTTCGATCAGGAGACAGCCAGGTAGCTTGATGTATCTTTTTATGCTGGAATCTGGTGCTGCAGACTACCATGTTTCGGGCCCCGGCGAAGTCGATCAGCCTCTGTCCGTTACCGGATGTTTCGTTGTGCAGGCTGAATTTTCCGACTGTGGGACCAAAAATTCCCTCCTTGCCCACCCTGGCGTTGAAGTCGCCAAGCACGATTTTTATGTCGTGGCGGGGGCAGCGCTCATAGGAACGTTCCAAGCGCTCATAGAAGGAATCTTTGGTCGCATCGTCCTTCTCTTCCGTCGGGGCGTGGGCGCAAATTAGCGAGATGTTAAAAAATCGCGCTTTGATGCGGATTATTGCGAGACGCTCGTCCACCGGAGTGAACGACAGTACTTGGCGACGAAGTCTCTCTCCCACAACAAATCCGACACCGAATTTGCGCTCCTTTACATGGCAGCTGTAGTAGACGTCGCAAGGTCCTATGGTTTTCTTACCTTGCCCCGTCCATCGCATCTCTTGGATGGCAGTGATGTCAGCCTTTACTCTCACGAGGACATCAACCAGCCGGGCAGAGGCACCTTCCCCATTAAGGGACCGGACATTCCAGGTGCATGCCCTCAAATCATATTCCTTATTTCGTTTGCAGGGGTCGTCATCAGTAAAGGCAGTTCTCATCCGAGGCTTTGTAATTCTTTTCATTGGGGGGGATTTTTAAGTGGCGGGTCCCAAACCCAGCGCACAACCAGCTATCCTGGAATGCTTCGCCTTCTCACGTTAGCTCACTCCCGAACGGGTGTTCGGAAGCTACCCAGAGGATACGTGGGCTAATCCCGGCCGTTGTGAGCTGCTTGAACCATATGTAGAAGAATCGTCCTGGCCACTCCCAAGTGAATGGCGATCAGTAACTTTCCACACTTGCGTGGACTTCTACACATGGAACCATCCATGCAAATAGTTCCGTTATATTCCGCGAATAATTTTGTGTATGCAAAAATCGCACAAAAGTGAAATTATGGGTAAAATACGCACGAACTTATGGACTGACCTGATACTTGCTGCTTTCTATTTCGCTTGTGTTTTCAGCAGTTAGACGTTTAGCCGGAATTTCTCAAGTTATTTTCAGCGGCCCATTCACAATAATCTCTTTTTTGAATTAAAAGTCTTTTTGTCCAATTTTTGTCCTCGTTGACCCACTCAATTACAATATTTGCTTTACGTCAACTTTCATTCAAAGAACAAGTTGTACCCTCGTAATTTACAAGGAAAACTTTTCGTGTGCAACACACCAATACAGTGCAACTCAAGTCAACGTTAAAATTAAGTGACAGTTTGCCAGCAAAACCAAAGCAAAAATGCAGTACTGACAGCCATGGCAGCTAAACAATTAGTGACAGGCGCATGTAGGGTTGGCAGCTCCATGAAAATTGCAAGTTATATAAATACACACACACACACACATGGAAAAATCTATCTAATGCACGCTTGCGCAAATAAATTTGAACACATATGGAAATATGAAGCGCGCAACTATCGCAGACAAATTAATTCTGCATCATGCAAACACACATTCGTACATATGTACGAGTAATTGTAGTAGCTGTCACACAATAGTAGAATTGGAAATTAGAATAAATCTGCGCTCAAAACATGTCAGGAGTGAGAACACATGGCGGTGGCGGTGGCGGTAGCGGAATATACAAATATTATACTTGTATGCGGAGATGTGTGGGAGGAAGACGGGACACATCCCATGTGAACGCGTAATGGAGCTTAATCATTGGTGAGCGACAGGCAGCAACCAAACAATTACCAACACTGTCGCCATAGCTATTGTTGTTCTTTTCCTTTTGTTATTGTTGTTATGTTGACATTTAGTGTTGTTGTTGCTGCTGCTGTGCAGCAGTATAATCAACTAACCACTGCCATCGCATTTAACAGCGAATCGTTGAAAATAATAGCGGGGAGCAGCCAAAGCGAGCAGAATGATGGACACACCAGAATTGTCAATGTATAAATTTTGCTATGAGCGTTGACAACTGAACATTGCTGCCTTTTTCTCTTGTTGCTGCTGCTGCTGGAGTTGTTAATGTCATTGCTGCCAACACTCAGCTGTCGTTTGCCGTTGATGACATTGTTACCATTGCAGTTGTAGTTGTCGTTGCGCGTTGTGCCAGCCACCACCACCACCACCGCTATTCATACATATTGCTGATAAAAATGTTGTTGTCGTCGTGTGGTGCGGGTGTTACAATACAGTTATGCACAGTGACTGTCACTGAAAAGCGTACCGCTGTTTCTTTATGCTATACTTAGGCATCGGCGTTGAAGTTTACGGCCCTAGAACCAAGCGCTCTGTGCTGATGGTTAGTTTTCGAAGCAACTTCCAAGTGGAGATGTATGCCATTTGGGTATGTGCAGAGAAAAACTTAGACAGGAGCGTTCGGAATGAGCGACGTGCCATTCTGAGTGACAGTCAGGCGGCACTCCTGGCCCTGTCGTCCTGTGAGATCAAATCCTCACTGGTCCTTGAGTGTATTGAGTTAATCTGCTAGGAAGGGTTAATTGCATCCGGCTAATTTGGGTCACAGGACACCGGGGTAGAACTTGTAACGAAATAGCGGACGCATTGGCGAGAGAGGCTGTGGCCTTGCCTTTAATAGGACCCGAGCCTTTCTTTGCTATTGGACAACACACCATCAAGAAGAAGCTCAGGAGTGAAGCGATAGGGCTAAGGGAGGTTTACTGGCACAAAATTATTGAGTCCCGCCAGGCGAAAACTTTAATGGGAGGGTACAATGACAAGAAGCTTAAAAACTTATATCCCTCCCCAAGAATAAACTGAGAATGCTTATGGGCATCCTCACAGGCCACTGCAGATTGTGAATCCATCTGCATATGATCGGGAGTTGTTCCATGGACTCTTGGCGTATCTACGACCAATCTCAGGAGACTCTAATGTACCTTCTCCAGGAATGTACCTTTCCTGGAACGCAGTGCTATAGCGCGAAGAATATTAAGACATTTTGGCCAGTTGCAGATAGCAGAAAAGCACATACGCTCAATACAACTCAGCTCTATCCTGAGTTTAATAAGGGAGCTGGGGCTGGATGAGGTACTGTGATGAGTGGAGGGCACAAAAGACCATACGATCGAAGGGTAAACTTCATTAGGATTCTAATCTAATCTTTTGCAATGCTTAGTTTCTCCAATTAATGGCTCATAAGCGCTAATTGAAGCAGACAGATCTAAACTTTTATAAAGCATCTAAGCTTCGACATCCAGAAGAAGAAGTAGTGTTACACGAACCGCAGTAGTTCGAAAAAAAATGTGATTATTTATCACTTTTTTAAAATATCGCCTTACGTTTTAATAATACAAACTATTAAAACAACTTAAAAAAAGTAAACAAAAATTTAAATAAATAAAAGAATGAATGCTGAAAGTAAAATGAAATTTCCAATTTAAAAAAAAAACAGCAACAGCAAAAATGGATACTAATAAATGAATAATAACTTCAAACTCCAGAACAGCCGATTGCAATTCAAAAGTCCAAACTATTAAAAGAAATCAAAAAGAAAGAAATGAAACAAAAAATTAATAAACAATAGATAAACAAATGTACTAAAATAAATGAAAAAGTTGAAACTTCAAAAAAAAAAAAGAAATTTTAAGCCAAAAGCCAAACTATTAAAAGAACTGAAAACGAGAAAAATAAATAAAAAAGAAATTGACAAACTTTCTTCACAATTTTCAAGGTTTTATAAATGTTTTTGAATTTTCGAGGAGCGCCCCGTTCTGGTTGTTACAGGAGAATTGCACAAGTTATTTATGAAGATAACGCAGAAGAGATGGATCTCTTTTTGTATGCTATTCCACTTCATTGTATGCTGGAGCCTTTTGCTTCAGTATAATAGAAGCATGTCTCATAAATTCTAGGTTGTTCCACTCCACTCAAATTCCAAACTGTGTTTACCGTTCATAGGACGATCAGCGCACACGCAGAAAAGCTAGCCTTGCCATTAAATTCTCATTGCAGAAGCAGAGGAGTGGTTCCCGGTAAGGAGACTGTTGAGCACTTTCTCTGTAAATGCACAGTTAGGCGATTAAAGTCACAGGGTGCTCCTTTCTTGGACAGCGTTGGGCACTGCTCCAACCTAAATGCCATCAACCTGCTACATTACATCAATATCTCTGATTGGCTGTGGATATCTGCCAGAGGGCTCATAATTGTATTGGGAGTGCCAGACTGGTATTACTTGGGGAATACCAGACTGGTATTTCAGCCATCTCTCCTATCTACCTACAGTCACCAATAGCCTGGGAGCAAGACACACCGTTCTGTTGGGCTGCGTATCAGGACTTGAAGGTCGTGAAGGTAGCAAAGTAGGCGCTACATCAAAACCCCATGAACCAGGAACCCATCTGCCGGCTTCCCAAAGACCACATAAAGGCAATTAGCAACGACTGGGAAAACACGGAATTCACACGACAGTGGGTGAAAAGTCCTTGATAGACCAAGGCAAAATATATTAGTTCATCCTTTCTTTTATGAGAGCATCAAGTAGGCTCTTAAATCCGGATAGAGTGAACTTAGGAATAATCAATAGATATTATACAGAACTACACAGTCTTCGTTATCATTTCAAGAAGGTAGGACTCGTTGAATAAAGCGTCTGTCATTTGTGCAAGCTGGGAAATTAAACCCCAAAGCGCATCCTCTGCAAATGTGCAGTTTGCATAAGACAAAGGCTCACTCACTTAGATGAGTGCTCTCGTCTGGCATCTGGCATCTGGTTACTCAAAACACATCTCACCTATCGCTTGTGTGCGCTTCAAGTATGGTGCGGCTTCGATGCTGTGTCGGAAGAAGCAGCAGTAAACATACTGGTAAACGAAGCTGCAACTAAGAAAACCAAATCTTGCCAGCACAGAATGGAGTAACACAACAAAGGGCCGCTGGACACACGGCTGCACCCCAGACTTTCGAAGTAGGAAAAAGAAAATAAAGAAAACGAAAAAATAGAGAAGTGGATTTTTACTTGACTCAATTTTTAACCGGGTGCGGGTACTTCAAAGCATATTTCCAACAGTGCAAACACGAACCTGATCCCAATTTTGACAGCTGTGGGAGAGATGCGGAAGAAGATATTCACCACGTATTCTTCGAATGTAAGCAATTCAATCGCTCTACTAGGTCGATGCTTCACAACATATTTGGCGGCAATTACAATCCTGAGTCACTCTTGCACTTCTTGCTACAAATTAGCGAAAAGTAAATGCCTCAATTCTCTGCTGTTTTGGTGATGCAACTTCCAGGAGAACTATTTTCTATATCCACTTCTTTGTGTCTGGAAAGAAAAGAAGATGCCTAAATTTTAATTTTGAAATGTCTCCAATGTTGTTGACGAATGGTTTGCTGATAGTTCGAAATCTTAGTCTCGATGAACTCGGACAGATTCAGAGATAATGAACAGGAGTTTTTTCCCCATTTCGTGACAACTATGGCTTATTGGTGTGTTTACCCTCGCCTCGTCGTTTTCCACCTTCCAGCTTCCTGTAAGAATTGCGGTTAGTGTTGGAATGTTGGATCGACCGTGCTCAAGCAGTTGTTTGGTCTTTGAAACGCTATAGTCAATGCATGTCTTACTGGATACTACACAGGTTGGTATGCCCTTCCATGATCTACTTGCTATGCTGTAATAGTGAGACCCTAGTTCCGCCTTACTCCAGCTGATGATAACGCTATCGGTCGAGCTTAAGGGACTACTAATGAACTATATTTCATAAAAAATTTACGCAAAAATTTGACATAAAGATATGGTGAATATTGTGAAAAGATGAAATTACTTAATGATGCCTGCCCGTGCGTAATTCTAGCGAGAATTAATATATTTTAATGAAACTTGACCCACATATTACTTTTTCTCAAAGGTAGTTCGGTATTGGAAATGAGCGAAATGAGACGGAAGCTAGGCCCTTTCAATATATTTGGTATAAATGATTAGTCCGAAAAAATGCACAGGACGCAGGTAATTCGGCCAAGCTTCGTGTACGTGCATCTCTCGACCTCAGTTAGAACCGACTTAAATAATTTTGAGATCGGATAAAAACCATGCCTTCAAACATATATTAAATTTCTGAGATTTTTTCAAAATTTCGTAATTTTTTTTTAAACGGAAATGATTTTTAAGAAATAAATATATTCTATGTAGAAAATTCTAACGCTTTAACTAAGATTTAATAAAATTCAAAAAAAAAATTTTAAAATTTTTGGAGATATTTTCGAAATTTCGCTAATCTTTTTTAAGCGTCTTAGAAAGCGTAGAGCTTTAATTCATACACTCTTTTTAGCGTCTTAACTATACTATAATAATGAATTTACAAAAAATACCCATTAAAAAATACAAAAAACTGTACGATTTTTAGTTACACTCACTGTAGGCAAGCTGCTGTCGACTATACGAGTATTGATGCCGCTGATAGTTATGGTGATGGCTCTGGTGAAGTTGATGGGAACTCTGGTTGACAACTATGAATGTGACAATTTTTATTATTTTATTTGATTTGCTTGTCGCTGGCTTGACACACATACATATTTACTAGAATATACATACATATTTACAAGAACGTATTTATGTACGAAGCATCAGCTACCAGACAAATTCATGATATTCTTGCTTGCCGTTTTTTACTTGCCATTATTTTGAGCCGCAATCTTTTTTTTTTTTTTTTTATTTATACTGTTGGTCCATTTTCAATTTTTTTGCACGCAATTTTCGCATCGCCTTATTTGATTTTCTCATCGTTCTGGTTTTATTGATGTGTCGCTAACAATTTGCTGTACTTCTATGGTGGGTTGATAGCTGATAAAATTTGTGCCAATGACTTGCCATTAGATGGAAACGCATGCATTATTGATGAGTTATTTGCATACATACGCACGCCTTCATAGACAAATCACATACACATATACTTACATATAACTTTAACTCACCACAATCGCAGCTTTGTGCGCACAAATGTCATCGCAATTTGGTGTTGACAGTTATAATAATGCATTGCAATTTGTTGTTGAATTTGATGGCTAGATTTGTTAGATCGCTCAACATACATACATTCATATTCACTTGTATTACCGGTACATATATACATACATACATACATTCATACATATATGGGGAGTTGTTTAACTTTGATGGTTATGAACTGGGCATCGAGGCTGCATTTATTTGTGTCATTTCAAAATACCAACACTCATACAAATTTATTTACTTGACTTTATACAGTTTCATGTATTCCATACACTTTTCGCTAGTATTTGTATGTATTTGCATGCGTTCCTATTTATATGATTTCATCTATGAAAAATTCGATTCGGTACCTAATTTAGCTTGACGATGAAAATTCAACGCCAATGAAAAAGATAATAAATTTATGTGGTCCATTTTGCAAAGCTTAGTGACAATTATTAAAAATGAATTTTATGCTTGCAACATTTCATATTTGCAATGTAAATTGCCATTACTCATACGCCGTGGCACACACAGACAATATAAATCTTTTTATTCATTGCAGCTAAAATTTTACGCTCGTTGATTGATTCATATTTTGTGTGTGATTTTCATGGCCATTTATAAAATGGAATTTATATATGTATACACATTAGAGTGTGTGAACTTAAATATTTTCAACAATAGCGCCAAAATTGCAGTGAGCTGAGTTTAATTTAAGTTCAATCAAAGCACTACGATTTAAGGCAGGTTCTTTTATATGTAGGTCAAGGGTATATAACTAAATATGTCTTCAATGAACCAATGGTGAGATGCACTCGATTCTGTCACTACTATCCCAACCTCGTCTTAAGCCTTTTTTTATATAATTTTAAGCAACAATTCTTTGCAATCTTTAACTAAATACTCAAAAGCATTTTAAAGGACTAAGATTTATCCGTAGAATAAATATAATATAAATAAAAACTAATAATTTAAAAATGCTTAAAAATTTAAGTTCAGAAGGAATCGAACTATTTGTATATGTGGCTGTTTCGATTTGGTCACACCACTCACACCGTCGAATTGATAGGTGATAGATGGTTTAAGTTGAGGGGGGAGCCTGGTTTATAAGGTCAAAAAAATCAATTTTTTTTTCATTTTAAGCGATTCCTAATATATTTCAGAATATTCACACAAAGTTACAGAGCTTAATTCTCAATATTTCCGTAGATACAAAGCCAAAGGTAGGCGAGCGTTAGGTAGTTACGCTGTGACCGGACAGCTATAGTACAAACTTTATCTTCTTTTCTCGACTTTTCATTTTTATGATTTCTTTGAATTGGCGTACATGAATGAAAAAAACTAATGAACCTTTTGAAATGAATCTTAGCTTGTTCCCTTCAGTATTAAATTCTCTTCTATTTGAACTAACAAAATAAACAAAAAAAATTTTTCAAGATTTTTATACCAAGTTGAAGTGAATTTTTTTTTTATAGAAAGGCATTTTTTTTCATGAAAACCTCCAAAAAGTTGAAATTTTGGAATTTCTCTCAGTTTTCTTAGTTCATCTAGAATAAAAAATCATGATAATTAGAAATCCATTTGAATTTTTTTGCTTCAGATAATAATTACGAGCTGTATCTTGTACGCCAGTTGGAAACTCCAGCGTTGCAGCGCTCTACTAATTTCTATGTTAAAAATTTTTTTCAACTTATTTTAACCAGTACAACAATTTTTTATACTTTTTAAATATTCATTAAAAGATAGAAAAACATTTGCAGTGCTAAACTAATTTTTTCCTTGAAAAAAAAAAAAAAAAAAATCGCAAAGAGATGCAATTTTTAGACCTCATAAACCAGGCTTCCCCCTTAAGTATGAATAATCAATTCCGGGCAAAGCTTGTAAGTTGTGCAAAGGCTATAAATAAATGTTATTATTATTACGAGGAGATTTAGCCCTCTGGCCTGAAATATCTATTGTGTCCTCTTCATGGATTTAGAGTATTTCTATGAGCTCAACTTCCCCAATAAATTCCAATCAGCTGCCTCCTTGTAGTACCTGCAAGTTCCATTGGAGTATAATCCCAGGTTAAAAAAACGATAATTTAATATAAAATGTCTTTTTATAATTTGTGTGATGATTCTAAAATTATTCCTATATAATGTCATCATCATCTTGGCATTACAATCCGGGGTGGACCATTTCCTCCTCTTCAATGCGCCTCCGTTCTTGTCGACAGCCTGCTTTCACTCTACATATGTTGTGAGATTCTCATCTTTCATATATCGCCTTCTACGCCTTACAGTCATCGTACTCTTCGGCCTCTCCTTCTTGCTCTCGTTTTGGTCGTTCTTTCGCTGTTCGTTTTTAAACGTTGCCCATTAGATTTAAAAATCGCTCATTGCTCTGTGAAAATCGTGTTCTAGGGATCAAAATAAGAAACTTTGCCGAAGGAACCATAACTCTAAAACGAATTCTGATGTACCCCAATTTCGGTCGAACGAAAAATCCCACTTTGACCCATTTAGAGTGCTCCAATCGAGTCCAAATGTATGACCGACCCCCACTAATTTTGGACGGCCGATCCACCCATGCCAGTGGAACACCCCCTGGAACTCCCCTGGGGAGTTCCCCGTACAATCATTTCAAAATATGTATCACCATTTTTGGCCTTTACATGAAAAAAGAAACTAAAAAGTTCGACCCAAATTGGCGGACATCAGAATTCGTTTTAGAGGTATGGTTCTTTCGGCAAAGTTTCTTATTTTGATCCCTAGAATATGATTTTCACAGAGCAATGGGCGATTTTTTTACCTCCCCACAAATCGACCCGGCCTACTGTCCATACCATCGAAATCTTTGGGACTTTATAAATCGCGTTACATTTCCACCCGCGATTAAAACACTGAGCTCGTGGTTATACCGTATACGGTATGTACCGTCTTCTAATTGCATAGGGTCGAATATTCTTCTAAGAATTTTTCTTTCAAAGTCAGTAAATTCACTTTATTATCTTTAAGGACCCATGTTTCACAGCCGTAGGTAAGAACCGGTCTTATTATAGTTTTGTGCACCTAGAGTTTTTGTTCCTTTGATATCAATGAAGAATTCATAAGTTTGATATGGCCAAAGTATGCTCTGCTAGCTGCCTGAATACGGTATTATATAGATAAGGACGTATCCTTATTTATGCTGAGCACTACGCTTAAGTATTTAAACCCTATCATGAACTCTAAAGCATAACCTCCAATTCAGTTGTGACTATCATGAAAAAGAATCATGTCATGTACTTCGGCTTTTCTTCATTTATATTGAGGCCCGTTGGTCTTGCAGCTTGCACTAAGCGCATGAAAACGTTTTGAAGAGCCCCTCTATTTCTCGCAAAAATCACAATGTCGTCAACGTATGCGCATATTTGTGTCGATTTATAAAAAAATTGTGCCACCTTGAGCTATTTCGTTTATTGCTGAATGCAATGTTAAATTAAATAAAAGCGTTGATAGTAAGTGAACTGATAACATTTTTCGAATATCTGCGACATGATAAAGCATTGATCTGTTGTCGAGCGTCCGATTCTAAAACCGCACTGATAATCTCCCACGAACTGTTCTGCACACACATTTAGTTTCTCATGCAGTATGTATGATAGTGTTTTGTAGTTGAAATTGAGAGGAGTTTGTCCCCTTTGTTATAAATTGGGAGTATTAGGCTTGTAAACCATCCTTCAGGCATGTTTTCTACTTTCCAAGTTTGAAGTATTATTTCATATATCTGTCTTATCAACTCTTCTCCGCTATATATTATGAGCTTTGCTTTTATACAGACTTCACCACCTGATTTCTAGTTTTTCAGCGTATCTAATGCTCCTTTCGTGTCATAAGAGGTCTTTTCTACTGTGTATACAGTACCAATAGGCTCGTTATATCCATTAATATTTAAAAGCTCATTAAAGTATTCTTTCCAGATATTTACCATTTCATTTCTATCACTCACTAAATCACCATTTTTGTTCTTCCAAACCATCAATCTCGACTGGAATTGGCTCATGTGTTTCTATTTAATGACTTACAATCATTAAGCCGGTTTTGGCTAAACTTACCCATCATTGGTTTTGATTACGATAAACCCGAAAAATTGTCTCAGTATTATCTACTTTGTGTTTCCGCTACTTCTTGAATAAGGCAGGAGAAGTTACTCTTTCCTAGTCCAAAAACTAGTTGTGTGCATATAAATGGGGTGACCGCCACTTGTTTGGATAAGTTAGCAGCCATTTCTTTCCAATAAATCCTTGGCTTCCATAGTACACGTACCTGATTGCTCTGAATTAAGATATTCAGCTCATCAAAGCATCCCAGTACTAGTTTTTCTGAAAGCTGGAAAGAGTCGACAACCTTGATTGCCCCCTGGCTGTCAGTAAGGATAGCTAAACTTCTAATGTTGAAGTAGCGCTCAAGGTCAAAATGATAGAAATATTTAATAAAAAAAAAATTGTCGTTTAATTTGTATATTGTATAAGTAAATATTTCCACATGACCTTAGCCAAAGTTCTAAATCCCATTGTCTCTACCTATTTTCTTTCTAATACTCGCCTTTCCGCTGTCAATTAATTTCTGGATCTAGGTGTAGTTTCATTTCCCCTAAAGCCAATTAGGCATTAATTAAAGTTAATTGGGCTTTCTGCAACGTTAAACGCGTGAAATCACAAACTGCGATATTTTTTCTGCGTTTGTCAAATGCGGCAATTTTGTTTATTCACTCTGCCAGAGAGGTTAAAAAGTGCCTCGTTAGTTATTAAAATTTGCTTCTAAAAATTGGGTTCAGTGTCAACCATTCGAGCGACTATTTGGCCGTAATCCAAGCGACGTGAATGGTCTATTCTTGTATCAATTGCACTTTATACGGAAACAAATTTAAATCATCCTTTCAAATGCACCGCATTGTAGTTTCAATGACGCGACGACGATGTGACACTGTTGGCTCCTGGGCAGCGCTCTCCCTCACTGCTTCAACAAGTTCATTGGAACGTCTTGGTCGTTGATGAACGGTACGTTGACGATCTCCTACCGTCAGACGGTGACTATTTGCCGCGATACTTTTTGCATATGCGCGTTGAGTTGAAACAATAGAACGACTATTTTCGGTGTACACCGTCACCATTTCAGCGCGTTGTTTCGGTGTAAAGCGATCCATGGTTGAAATTGTACTGAATTGACGTATCGAAAACATGTATGTTGAAGTCGATCGGTTGGTGAATGACAAAGTTATTCAGCGTTTACGTACCGACATAAAAGATGGCGCACCCTGTTTGTATGTATGTAAGTATGTACGTAGTTTTACATATTTGTAATAAAAACCATTTGTGAATACGCAAGTCATAAAACAGCGTAAAAAACCAACCTAACTTGGAATGCTTCTGCAATGTGGTTTAATTTATAAAAGCAAAGTCAGCAGGCTTCACCAGGCATACACACCCACACACATACATATACATATATTCATACCTCGCATGCTCGCACACAAGCAAACGCGATTGAGAAAATGAATATGGTTTGAAAATGCGCGCGATTATGCCTAATTGACAGTCACTGTAGGAAAGTATGCACATATATTGTTGCCCATACCTATCGACATACATACACACATACATACATACATGCCAGTATGCGGAAAGCACTCAACTCGCAGGCTCTTAGTTCTAAGTATTTTGGGGCGCTTTGTGATTACCAATTCAATAATATTGTAATAATTTCCGATTACCACATCATAGAGCCGAATGGAAGGGAAAATTGTAAAACGTTACGGAAAAGGAAATGTCATTTCCTGCCAGTTGACGGGGTGTGAGACAATCGGTTAGATGTGGAAACACTGCGGTAGTTGCTGCCAGCTGTGGCAATAGCACGAGAAATCACTGTAGATTTATTTGGCGTGCACATTTAAAAGTTTCCATCCGCAAATGGTATGCCATATAAACAAATGTAAGCGAAAGCACACAATTGCGCATATGTAAACTCACACGCACATGCCAGCGTTTGCATATACTCCTAAATGTATGCATGTAGGTGTGCTACTATTGTTTGTGTGCGCTTGCCGGCATGCGGGTCTTCGCATTTATTCTGTTGATCCACTTAATTGAAACGCATAAATTAGCGGCAATGATGAGTAATCCAAAAATATGCTAACATACGAGCAAAAGTGCCAATATTAAATCACCATTGGATGCATGAGCTATGTGCAAATGTATGTGTGTGTGTGTGTGAATTGACATATTCCTGATATGCGGTAAATTTGTAGGTGTAACTCAGTGAATTGAATTTTCTAATTTGTAGAATTTCGTAATTGTGTGCTACGATTTGTCGAGTTTTACCCATCTCTCTGCAAGTACGTATACAGTGCGTTTAAAAATTATAGCACTTGGACTTACTGAAAAGTACTGACAGTTCATTTAATAATTAATTTTTATAAAAAGTGTAACAGTTTGTTAGAAACTCAAAAAAAAAAAAAAATCAAACAAAAAATTCAAAAAAAGTTTACCTGAACTTTAAAATTATTTTTCACAATTTTTAGAAAAGTTTTAGGTACACAGAATTATAATACATTCCATTTTGGTCTAATAAAGTGAGTGCAAGCTTGAAATAGCTCCAAAATCGCATAAATGTTTGAAAATATCTTTGCTGATGGTATTTTGCTTTTCCTTCGAATACGCCCTATTTTTTTCTATTTTGTTTCTATGCCGATGATATTGTTATAGCAATCTCGGGGAAGCACCTTCCAACTTTATGCGATCTTCAACAAAGATCCCTCAACAGACTATCACTTTGGTGTAAATGTCGAGGACTTGAAGTAAATCCGGAAAAAACGGATCTGATACTATTTAGCAGAAAACATAAAACACCTGCTCTTAAAGACATATTCCTAGGAGGGAAACCACTTAGAGTAACAGAAAAGGCGAAATATTTAGGACTTGTACTGGATAGGAAGCTAAATTGGGGGCTCACAGTCGCAGATAGAGTACGCAAATCTATGATGGCGTTGTACTCCTGCGGAAGGCTAATTGGAAAGAGATGGGGATTGGAACCCAGAATGATACACTGGCTGTACACAGCAGTGGTTAGGCCTATTCTCTACTATGGTATTGTAATATGGTGGAATGCCCTTGAGAAGGGGGTGAACATCAAAAAACTTGAAAAGGTTCAGAGACTAGCATCTGTTCTCATAACTGGCGCGATGTCAACTACACCATCGAAAGCACTGTATGCGACATTAAACTTCATGCCGGTAGATCTGCAGGCAAAATATATCGCGCGCCGCACGGCAATAAGGCTGAACACTCTAAGTAAGTGGTCCTGGCTGGCACTTCGGAGATTCCCGGATTGGTGGACTATGCACTCCCGCCCACACTTGCCATTACATCGTTCACGACCCTCCTACCCTCAAGGGAAGAGTGGGAACGGGGCGATGTAAGACAGGGCGAGTCTATCCATGTATACACAGATGGCTCTAAGCTCGAGGGCAGGGTGAGCGGGGGTGTATATTCCGAGCATCTGGGGATCTTCTTCAGTTTTCGGCTCCCCGACTACTGTAGTGTCTTTCATGTTGAACTGATGGCAATAACGAAAGCCGCGACACTGGTACAGTGTGATGCGATATCTGGAAATGACAGCTACCTTTTCACTGATAGCCAGGCGACGATAAAATCCCTCACAAAGCAGTCGACAACCTCCAAGGTAGCCATGAAATGCCGCGAATCTCTTAACGAGATGGCTGAGTCGCGTTCGCCTAAGGATAATATGGGTTGCTGGCCATCGCGATATTGAGGGTAACTGTAGAACCGATGAACTAGTGAGGCTCGGCACCAAGTTCACCGATTAGTACATAGACAATGACATAGACATACCCATACAAATATGTAAGCTACTTATCCTTGAAGAAATCGTTAGGAAAGAAAACGAAAGATGGCGTAATGAAGCTGCCTGCAAAATCGCCCATCAACTGTGGCCCACCCTTAGTGCTAAACGCACAGAATCTTTGCTAAGCCAAAATAAACATAGTCATAGCACACTGATTTTAGTCATAACGGGACATTGCCTAATAGGTAGGCACGCCCAAAGGATGGGTGTGCAAGCACACGACTTCTCTAGAAGTTATCTTGATAGGGAAGAGGAAGAGACAATCTTACACCTTCTGTGCCATTGTCCTGCTCTATCCCGACGGAGATTTGTTATTCTAGGCAGACAATTTTTTAACGAATTGGAAGATCTCCGCAGAAATAGGAGATATTCTAAAATTTTTGAAAAGCACAAAATGGTTTTAGGAGAAATAGGGAAAGCTCCCCACGCGGCATCACAATGGGCTATGAGCCTGAGTGTGCCCCACAGGACAACCGCTTCAACCTAACCTGACCTAACCTCTATCACACGATTTTTGAATCACTTGAAATTTGCGATTTATTATACTAAAATTCAGTTGGCTATGAAAAAGTGTGTCTGAAATTTTTCTTGAGATTCGGATAAAAAATTTTGAAAAATAATAAAAATTAAACGAGAAGTAGATAAATTGTAAATAAGGCTCTGTCCTGTAGTTATTAAACACACTGTGTGCACATATCCGGAGAAAATATACTCTAGTAATGAATGTGCGTCTTTTTGTAAAATTTTCGCTAGCTTGAGGGTCTTCCCTTTTGATGGCGCACATAAACAATCGGGGGAAGTAAGCGACAATTGCCGTTCGCTTAATCACTTCCGATAGTACGGGACTAGTACCAAATTCTAACAATGAGATCCAGTATGCTCTGGATTCCCGTTTTTGTTAGTTCCGGAGCTGTTTTGAATTCAACAATTCATATAAATATGTAGATACTTATTATACATATATATTCATTTGCAAATAAATAGCGCTTGCGCCCTTAATTTGGAGTTTGGTCGGGCTCTTTCTCGAATTTGTGGGGTGTGTTTTGATGTAGCTCTGCAAAGCGGGGAAACCACGGTTTTAAGTCGACTCTAAATGGCAAATATTTTTTTATGGGGAGCTTTTTCATGGCAGAAATACACTTGGAGTTTTGCCATTGCCTGCCGAGGGTTGACCGCTATTAGAAATATATGAAAGGAAGAAAAAGTTGGAGGATACGTTGGACAGTGGCTGATAACATTTGTATGATATTAACCGCTTCAAATGTCTAAATCTTAGCCCGATTAGGGCAGTGGTAGCTGAGAAGAAGGTGCTGAGATTTTTCCGCCTTACTCTCCAGACAGCTTTTGCAGAAAGGACCCACCATTTGGATACCTAACGAACAGTGTCCGGTCAAGATACCCACCAAATTGGAGAGCTGCAGCTTTTTTGACCTTAGAAGTTCCCTCGAGCACCTTCGATCCACCCGCGGACAGAAAGATCCCGCGACTTTGCACATTTGCTCACTAACTCAGTACACGGTTTGATTGAAAAGTAATGAGCTTTATTTTTTTAAGCAGTTTTATTAAACCTTTTGGCTTATATAACTAATATTCTTCAAAATAGGACCCTTGAACGTCAATACACCACTGGCAGCGGTCCTACCACTGCAGGAAACATTTTTTAAACTCATCCGCCGGAATCGCATTCAATTCAGCTGCCACAGTTTTGTGGATGTGTCGAAACGTCTCCCCTTCAGCTTTCTTTTCAGGCGCGGAAACAAGAAGAAGTCCGGAGGGGACGGGTCTGGGCTGTAGGGGGGGGTGGGGAAGCACCGGAACCTCCATCTTGGCCAATGCAGAGGTGCAGAGGAAGGTGTGCGCCGGCGCATTCTCGTGATGAAGGGTCCAATTGTTGACGATGTCGGGCCGAACCTGAGCGACGTGGCTTTTCAGCCTAAGGATCACTTCTTTGTAAAATGACGCATTTACAGTGCTTCCTGGAGGTACAAACTCCTTGTGGACGATGCCTCGAGAGTCGAAAAAGATGATCAGCATGGTTTTGACCTTGGATTTCGATATACGCGCCTTCTTGGGTTCTTGTGCCAACGTTTTACTTGGGGTCTGGACCGAGATTGGTCTCCGTAAACCTCCTTGAGTAGCCCAATGGTGTCGGTACTCGTTTTGTTTAGCTTTATGCAAAATTTAATCCAGCAACGTTGCTCCAACGATCGCTGCATTTTCGCCACTGCAAAATCCTAACACACTTTTAAAACAGCTTTCAAGCGCTGAGCGATGTTGACTGCACCGCTGTTGCCAGCGAACTGGGACCGGTTTCTAGTGGAAGGGGAAGGTCCAACGATCATTTTCCCCCACCAGCCGATTCGGTTGATCGCTTGGCAGACGTTCCGCGCGGGAAGGCTCATTACTTTTCAATCAAACCCTGTATTTGTTGAGTTGACGGAATGCCCATATTTCCAGTAGTAGACCACGGGTTCTCAGGGGAACCCCAATTCTCTCATATAACAGTGAAACCGTTTCCAGGGTTTCCTATCTAGCTAGCTGATTATCCCAGCAGTTTGATTTTAGGCCACTGTGACCGGGAACCCAATTGAGCCTAATATCGAAGTATTCGCACGCAACTGTGGGAGAAGTCAGGTCTGCCGCAATAAATATATACTACGTCCTAACCTTGAGATTGATGGGGCGCCCCCCGCATAATACTCCTCCACCAATCTTTGAGTACGGCTTCGAGCCATCCGTAAGCATGTTTGTTATGATCTGTTTCCACATGTTGCATGCCGCCCATTCCTCCCTTGAGGAAATATGAATTGAAAAAATATCGCCCGCATCCAGCAGGGGTGTACATTGATCAATCAGCATAGTGATGAACTCTAAGTTTCTAAGAATACTAGAGTGTCAGTAGCTTAAGTCTAGCTTGTGACGCGAACACCTCTAACTGATTACGGCACGCGCAGCAACCGTTTTCGCTGCGATATCTACGGGTACCACAATCAGCATAGCGTTAAGCGCTAGAATAGGAGTAATCGGAAGTACCCCACTGATTGCAATGAAGGCAGACCTTTAGACCCTCTCCAGATTCTTAAATGATATCGTCTTCTCCAGCGAGTTCTACCAGACAAGGACTCCATACAACAAAATTGGCTGTATAATTGTGCTAGATATCCAAAATGTAACTTTAGGCGAACTACACTACCTTTTGCGGAAGCGCCGCTACATCAATACAAGGCGATTGTCACCATCCAGATTCTCTGTTCAATGTTGAGACAAGGGCGGTCGCTATTGAGGGGAGGCGAAATCTGGATATTTTATATTTCGTCGTAAATAAGACGAGCTCCGTCTTCAGAGAATTTATCGAAGGGATCGGGATATACAGTCCATTTCAAAACTTGATGTAGATAACCCTGCATGAATTCCATCCGAGTATCTAAAAACTTCCCTCTGAAAATAAGTGCCACGTCATTCGTGTAGGAAATTACCTTGCACACTCTCGAGGAATTTCACACCTTACATGCAAATCAATTGTGCTACAAAAATTTACGTTAAGATAGATTTTTTGGATTTATCGACTTATTTGCGAACTACAAACATTTCGTCTGATTTTTAGTAGCTTAAAACTTGACAGCAATGATGGTCATTGATTAATCATGCAGAACTCAATCTCGTAAAGAAATCAAATTTTTTTTTTCACCTTCCAAAAGTAGCGAAACTAAAAATTCCTTACCTGCTTAATCTAAAAAAATAATTGAGGAGTTTCAGCGATGAAAACTTATTTGTCCCTTTAAATCGAAGTAAGCAAAATTTATTGCTGTTGGTTAAAATCACATCTTTACTTTAAGTTGCCGTACAACATTTCTTCGTATCTGTATCTCTACCGAAATGTGCACACCAAAAAGTAGCTTTTGCATATTCATGGCCATAAAGTTGCGAGTATGAATGCAAACCTAAGCATATCGAAAATGCCGCCATGCGTACTTAAGGTAAATATTAAACTACCCCAACTAATTCTCAGCAGCGCTCATTCACCTGCAGACATTTGCTTAGTCATTTGCATTTGAGTTGATAATAAAGTCTCTGTGCGATAATATTCTAATTATGCTGCTCAAAAATAATTTTGAAATATGCAAATGCTTTAATGTGTTAACAAGAAAACGGCAAACCGTAAGCGTTCTGTGCTATTCCAGAGGGCTTTAGCTATTTTTATGTTGCTCATATCTGTTTTGTTTTGTTGTCTTTGAGATTACAGGCAAGAGTTTTCACGCACATTTACCCACCTTCGTTGAGTGCCAAGAAGTGTACGTACATATATAAAGAAGTAGAAGGAGACAATGATGGACGTTGAAATGTTTTCGTAATTCACGAAAGATTTCAACGTAAAAAGTTTTGAAGACTTTTTGTATGCAAGTAAGAAAACAAAAAAAAAATACGCCATAAATTTTTGTGCCAAGAGCAACCGCAACAGCAAAAGTAATAAAGCCAGTAGCAGTGGAATGGCATGAGTTGATTTTTGCTCAGTCGCCTTGGCGTTGACAAAATGTTGACGAGTGCCTGGGGAACGGCGCAACTTCTGCAAATTCACTGATAAGCCTAATAACAGCGTTGCTGTTCAACTTGTTGTAGCTCACCGACATATGCATTTGTTGTTGCTAATTCGGTGTTTCGCAGCAGCCACATATATCACACTATCATCGAAAATTTGGAAATTCCAAATTGATATTTATTTTGAAGTTTCAAATTATGCATCTTGTAAATTGATAAAGGCGACGCGTTTCACTTTGTTTGAAGGCTTATAATATATGTTTATCAGATAATGCGTATATGTTAATGTGCCGTTTTGTGTATGTGTATGTCTGTGTATATATACGGGGGTATGTGGTATATTTAAAAATTTTCTTCAAGACCAAAAAGATGTACTCCAAAAATACAGTGTACATTTTAATAGAGACTGTATTATACTTGACTCCAGCAAGCTTTAAGGCAATATGAGATTATGAAAAAGGCATGTATGTTGACTTCTACTCATAAAAACACGTCTGCCAAATGTTTTTATACCAACTTATAGATAATGCCGTATGTAGATATTAATCACAGGAACTACGTGGCGTATGAGTGATTTTTATGACATCAACATACGCATTTTTGTTTACCAAATAAGTTGACTTAAAAAATCGACTTGTTGAACTGAAAGTGCCTTTTAATTTTTCTCGAAAATATCTAATTATTCATTAATTGTATTTTGCTCCCTTCTGAGTAATCCACTATCCACATATTGTATTTGGGCAAGTCTTCCGAACTTGACTATTCAAAGTTATGACTGTAAAGTCTTTTAGCTGAACGCTCAAAAAATTATATATATATTTGCTTGATGTCGCTTGAGAAACCAGTGAAACCTCAGCGGAATTTCTTAAAAATTTTTTCACATCATTCGGCACAAGTTCTTTTTTTGGTTAATTCTCAAATTATGCGGTGTCCAACAAGTACAAATCTTCTTGACAACCAAATGCTAATTCAATATTGAATGTGTGCTGGTCCCGTTAATACCTAATGCCTCTATTTCGTGATATATCACATGGCGATCATGCGTTATCAATTTACTCACATCATCAATTGTTTCTGACAAAAAAACTATTCTTGGATAACCTTCAAGAAATTCATGCTGGAAGGATGGACAACCACGTTGGAACTCGTTGTACCAGCGCTTCACAATGACTAAGTGTCGAAGTAAGGCAAAGGTCAAAGTAAATTGATCAATGGACTTTTGTTGCGATAATCCAAGTCGAAAGTAATAATAAATTATTGCTCGCAAATTTCCCGAGCTAAATCCATTTTTTTGGTTGCAAAGGCCCATAATAAGTAAAATTAATTATTTTTTGTTTATTTTTTATTACGAGACATATAATAAATATATTTTTGTTTTTGTTTTTAATAAACATTCATTTCTATGAAGTTGAAACAGTTGTTATAAAAGTCGATGTTTAACATTAAAGGAGTACAAAAAATATTTATTGTGAGATTAGCTCACTAAAACCTCCGAACGCAAAATGCCCAGAACGTTTTAAAATCGAATGCAAAATATTTAAGGAATTAAGAAAATAGAGTAAAAGAAGCAGAAAAGATTTCGGAAATAATGGCAGGCTTATTCTTTTTCCGCATTCTTTGCTACTTGCAAGGTATTATTTCACCTTTTTGAATATTTTTATCATAGAAAGCCTTCTGTCGAATTCGAATGAAAGTATCTTTTGTCAACTATGTACAGTCTCATTCCCACGAACCCACGAGAGTGAGAAACGTGCAAGCCATTTGCACAAATTTTATGGGTCTTTGAAGTCTCTTATTCACCATTCGCAAATTTAAATTTGAAATTTAGCAATTTGCCAAGTTTTCGTTTGCTATGAATATTTGCTCTAACAAGAGAAGTAACCAACATGCATTTCATTTATAATCGCGCTAATGGCGCTGTAAGCTCCTGTATTTGTAATTCACCAGATTCCTTCATATCGTATCGGAATAATTCATCAAATATTGCATGCTACTGGTGAAAGTCATGGTTTATAGGTGAATCATTGGGCCACAGCAAACATATATTTAGATTATAACTTGATTTGTTTAAAGCTGGAAATTTAATTTGTCTCCAGGACCGGTCTGCTTTCTGCGCTTCTGCTTCAACCTGCGGTCTCCAAGTGCCGTCTGGCACCCAACAGGTATTATTTGGAATTGATGTCTCTCTACGTTGGACTACCTAGTCCAGAGTAAATAAGGCTTTCAATTACATTAATCTTAGAATATTGTATCGTTTTGGCAAGCTAAATACTATATTAGTTAAAAAAAAAAAATCAGAATATCTTCCAAAATAACTTTTTGATGATGTGAAGTAGGAAACATTTAATAAAAAACCGTAAATTCAAAAATTTACCAAGCAACTTTTTCTAACTATTAGGGAATGGCTAAAATTTTATTATATATTAAGCATTTTTCGTAATTATTAAACAAATTTATTTATTATTTTGTTAATTGACCAACGCTACCTTGGACTAAGTAGGCAATTGAGTAGTAAAGTATTCTCTCGACGATATAAAGCTCTCACCATGCCTGTCCTGTAGCAGAAGAAGAGGAAGACCTCTTCTGGTTTGGAAAGGCCAGGTGGAGAAGCGCTTGGCTTCACTTGGTGTGACGCGCTATGTTCAACTCGACTAAAGTGGAATACGCAGTTATAGTGCCATTGATTGGTGAAGAAGAAGAAGACAAAAACCTAAACTAGAAACGTATATAAAATTGGACCTTGAATTAAAAAAAGTGCTCATACAAGAAAAAAGGAAATATTTTTTTTAAATAATTTTTAGAATTGAATATCTCGAAAATGGATAAGTGGTGGACACCATGTCACAAAACCAAATTAATAAGAAATTACTTAAATAATAGGACTATGAATAAGTTCGTGCGGTTTTTTTTCGAAATTTGAAACTTTATTGACGTAAAATGGTTACAAATTTAATATTCAAAATATTGTCCATCGCTTACTACTACTTTTTCCCATCTTTCTGGCAATTCACGGATTCCCTTTGTGAAAAATTCGGTCGGTTTTGCCGCAATCCACGAATCGATCCATTTTTTGACTTCATCGTAATTACGGAAGTGCTGGTCAGCCAGGCCATGTTGCATCGATCGGAAGAGATAGTAATCGGATGGCGCAAGGTCTGGACTATACGGCGGGTGGGGTAGGACATCCCATTTGAGCGTTTCTAAGTATGTTTTGACCACTTGTGCAACATGTGGCCGAGCATTGTCATGTTGCAAAATAACTTTGTCGTGTCTATCGGCGTATTGCGGCCGTTTTTCTCGCAGTGCTCGGCTCAAACGCATCAATTGTCGTCGGTAGACATCCCCCGTAATCGTTTCATTCGGTTTCAGTAGCTCATAATACACAACACCCAGCTGGTCCCACCAGATACACAGCATAACCTTCAGGCCATGAATATTCTGCGCCGACGTCGATGTTGAAGCATGGCCAGGGTATCCATACGTTGCCCGACGTTTTGGATTGTCGTAATGGACCCACTTTTCATCGCCAGTCACAATTCGATGCAAAAAACCCTTTCTTTTGTGCCGTTGAAGCAGTTGTTCGCATGCCATAAAACGGCGTTCAACGTCTCTTGGCTTCAATTCATACGGCACCCAATGGCCTACCTTTCGGATCATTCCCATGGCTTTTAAACGTTTGGAAATGGTTGATTGATCAACTCCCAAAGTTTTTGCAACCTCTTCTTGCGTTTGAGCCGGATCTTGATCGAGCAATTCCTCCAATTCGGTATCCATGAACTTTGGCGGCGCACCCTCGCGTTCTTCGTCTTCCAAGCCAAAATCACCACTTTTAAAGCGTGCAAACCACTTCTGGCACGTTCGCTCAGATAGAGCATGCTCACCATAAACTTCCACCAAGATACGATGACTTTCGGCTGCTTTTTTCTTCATATTAAAATAATGAAGAAGAATTCCCCGCAAAAACACATTATTTGGCACGAAATTCGACATTTTCAAGTGTGGTAAAAATATTGTTGTTTACGCTTCAAATAAAAAACTTATACTGACGTTTGTGCCTTACGACAGTAGCTCTCCAATGAATGTTTGGAAATGTGGATCGATGGAATAATAATCAAGTTACGCCATCTGTTGTAAAACCGCACGAACTTATTCATAGTCCTATTAATAATCTCCTTAAGTGCCTACTCGTAGAATCACTTTCTCGTTAACTTGTATAGAAGCAGCCATTTGAGTCACCTGACTTGTTGGCACTTAATGGAATAAGTCTATCATTTAAACTATTCCGATAGTTTTTGAAGGGGCACCTCCAGTTATATTGCAATTAAAGGCAGTCCATTGCTGACTCATTACAAGTGCCTATCGTGCCTGTCGTGGAGAGTCTTACTGAAATAGGAATATTTTTGGAAAAACTGGTGACCAAGTTTTCGATGTCTCATAATATTAATTTTTCATCACTACTATCGCCTACTGGAACCTACAAGCACAAATATGTAGCTGTTGAAAGTCAAGCTTATATGAAAATTAAATCTAATTTTTAACCCTAGAGTACGAAACATATTTTACGTACGTTGCAACGAATGATCGTCGAATCGACGACGTATTTTTTAATTGACTACAGCTATAGCTTAAAACCAAACATACTCTGCTAATAAATGATTTAAATTATTTTGACATCCGATTAATCTATATAAACAACAAATTCAATTTTTATTCATAGGAAAAGGATTTATTTAATTTTTGTACTAACTCATTTCATGTTGTACAAAATTTTGAGATCATAAAAAAAAGCAACTAAATATTATTGTAAAACAAAAATAAAAAAATAAAAGCAGTAAAAACTTAAAAATTAAACATTCTTAGCTTGATGAAAAGTTAAAGAAAAATTCAAAAAATATTCACATTGAACAAGAGTCACACAGTTCAACTTTGTGCTCTCCACATATAGGTTTTTCGCATTTATCACATTTTGACTTCGTCATTCGTCGTTTTTGGTACGGACATGATCTGCACATACTTCTTTTATTTTCTTTTTTATCCTTTATGGTTAACTCCCCGTTGTTTTTACTGCAATTCGGAGTAACAATATTTTTAATATTTGCTCTTGTCTTGCTAAGTAACTTTGGCATTTACAGTCTTTCTTTTTGCCATGGTTCAACAAGACTCTTGTGGAGCTCTTTCATGAATTGTCTGCGGTTGAGAGGTTTTATTCCGGCAGTAAATATATTGTGTGTATAAATTACGTAGCTGTTAATAAATGCTATATTTAGGATACCATAAAATATACACATTGGCCATCAATTTGTCTTTCGTGAACACGACATGACACGGCACATTTGGTCCAACGTATCGACTCCGCCTTTTGTTATGATATTTCAATATCACTGCCTGAGTTTCTAGAAACAAACGGGGAAACATTGGCCTCTTCTGATTCAGAAGATGTTTTTGAAAAGCTGTCGTCACTTAACACCACGTCGCTTTCGTCTGCATCGCTTTCAATTACATCCTCATTATCAGAATAATCACAACTCTCAAAAAACTTTTCAATTTCATTATCGGTTAATGTTTTTTTATTATAAGCCATTTTGTTTTTCAACTAAAGTAAAAAAGGACAAAGTAAATAATTCCGCAATATAAAAATACAAATAAGTAATGATATTAATCCAGACATAAAAGTCACGCTAGTACTAACGTTCGACGATTCGACGAGCACAAAACAAAAATAAGTAATGTTCTAGCAACGCGGTTTAAAAAACACGACTGCTTGCAACAAGAGTCAATGACCTACTAACACCATGCAAAATTTGAGAGTGTTAGACACACACATTTAAAAGCAATTTAGTAAAAAAAAAACGATGCTCGTCGAATCGTCGATCATTCGTACTCCAGGGTTAACTAACTAACGAAAAATAATTTTGAGTGATGGAAATCTGTAATGTGACCTGTACGCCTTCAAGTGCTTGTCTGTTTTCTATACTGCAGTTGTCTAGTTCATAAGTGTCAAATATGATTGACGTACGACGTCATTTTCAAAAATAAAAAAAATTGTAACATCCTCCGATGGGATGATTAATTTTGCGCCCCCTTATTTATTCTTTATCGCGTGCTTGGTTAAGCTTTTCATTCAATTTATAGCGCAGAAATGAAACGCTTCAGAGTTTTCTGCAGCCCGCGAATGGTCAGACGGTCTTTTATGCGCAACTTTTTCTTGACAAAAAAACACTCAGATATTTGCCTTTGCCTGCCGAGCGGTGAACGCCATTAGACAAAAAAAAAAACACTCTATCATTGAATGTGTCATGTCCGCAGTGGACATCAACTGCGGGAAAATCTAACGGCAAATACGCACGGCTAAGTCAGGCTACGGCATCTGCCTGCACTGAATAGTATTAGTTAAATACCAAAAAAACAACAAATCGTCTATATCGATTAAAGTCAAACAAGCTTTTGGGCGCAATGTCGCGTCCAATACCACAACTGCTGCCGAGCTGTTGTTATTTTCCATAGAAATACAAATATAGCAGCAAGTGTACCTATATATTTTATAATAGCAAACTGACACAAATACGTTTGTACGTTATTTATATGTATGAATATGTGTGCGTGTATGCACGCGTGTACTGTACGTGTATGCAGTTGAAATTTAACGCGCTACGAGTGCGTGTGGGTGGAAGTGAGAAATGCGCAACCGGAAAATGGCAAATGGCAAAGCGATTTGCGGCTGCTGACACAAAATAGTTGCCATGGCCTTAATGTGATTATCACGGCGCTGAGCGTACACTCAATGAGCTTATACGAACTTTTGTGGCAGCTACACCAACACTGCGCGCGAGTTTGCAATAAACAACAAAGACAGAAAGTACGACGACTCAAGCAATGCAAAGTGACAGCAGCAAAGCAGCTGGGGAATGCCAATGTTGTCGCTGCTGCTGCTGCTGCTGCTGCTACTCTTTGCAGTTTTTCCTGTTATTGTTCTTGTTGTTATTGTTGCAACAGCAAATGAAAGCTGCTATTGGGTGCAAGCGCATTAATGTGCCATCTGTCAGAGTCATCCGCGTTGCCGCATTGCCCAAGAATTTTTCAACTTCTTTTGCCATTTCGCCCGCTGTAGCTGCGGCTGTGACTATATGCGTGGCATGTTGCATGCCGCATCTTGTTGATTTAATTCAATTTGTGTTGCTGCAGTCAACAAGCGCTGCTCTTATACTTTTGTGCTCTTTATCTCTCCTGTTGATGTTTCGCACGACAGCCTTTCCGCAGTTTTTTTTCAATTTTTTCTGCTCTTTGTTTTTTGCTTCTACAGCTACTTATGCCATTTTAATACGTGCAATTTGTTGTTGGCATCTTTGTACGTTGCTGTCAACTCGTTTGCGGTGAAATGAGTGAGAAAAGATGTATGCAAATTGACTGCTACCAATTTGCTTTATAGCAGAGGTAAAAGTTCAGGTTGATTTTAACAGCAAATGCAGTGGACTATAAATGCAATAAATTCCTGGTACGTTGCAAAGCTGATTCCAATACGATAAAAGGTGGTGAAGCAAATCTCAGAATTCTCTGAATCAAGTTAAAAAGCTTTGTGATTGTTATTTTTTGTTTTTGTTATTTTTGTTTTCATTTTGCTTTTTACTTGATAGCAAAAATTTTGTAAGCCTTCATATTTAAATGTTTATATTAAGATTTGCCGCATTACTACTTCACCCACTTGGCTTTATCATTTTCTTATCCGTGTTTTCTCTTCGTCTTTTCTTTCTCACGCAAATGCGAAATGTTAATACTTTAACCGCTGTGCTGAGAAATCACCCTGAGGTGAAATTTTTCTTCGCAAAGAATGGGACAAATATGCAAAGTAGCTGAGTTGAGTGAATGTAAAAGTTTGCAATGCAGATAAAAATGCGAAAATTGAAATTATTCATGGTATAGTTAAGCTTAAGCCTTAACCTGGGGAAAAGCTAAAATATTCTACGCAGACATGGTGGGCACTCATTTATTGTTCGTGGATATGTTTAAATGAAATGTTGAAATGAAATATTTATATATAAGAACTATGATAGCTCACTCCCTCTGCAGCTGCTTGAGCATACAGCGTTACTGGGAAAGTCACCCTAGGTACTTAAGAATATTGTTGTTCAGGTAATTTTTGATAGCTGAAGAGAGATATTTAAAATTTTTTTGTTTCAATGAAGTTAAATAAGAAACACTTAGTGAAAAATTGTGAATTCGCAACGTTTTCAAGCAGACTATTTTAACTGTCAGCACTCTATTCGAGTTTTAGGAATACCTTTTATTAATTGATATATCCTAGGTATTTGTGGCATGCGTCTTGATGTTGTTCCATAAACGGAGAGACCTAAAGCTTAAAACAGTCTCCGAACGACAAATGATTTTTTATGAAGACCATTTCCATGGCGGAAATACACTCGGAGGTTTGCCATATCTTTTCGAAGAGCGACCGCTAATAGAAGAAACTTTTCTGTAATTAGGTGTTGCATGTACCGAGATTCGAGCTTGTGCACTTCCAGATAACGGTCGCGCACCAACCCACCTATTGACTGCCCATTAATTTGTTTATTTATAAACTATCTAAATTTAGTAATAATGTCCTACATACTTACATACAAATTGCTTTTTGAGGTTAGGTACTATGTGTAGTTTTAAATTTGTGGCTTGCAATTTCTGCAAACTCCTTCTTTTTTTTAGGTGTGCCCAATCCCTGAATGACTTTTCTGTATGTTTCTCTATTATCTTATCTGTTCAGCCGAAATGACTAAATTTTACAATGTTAATAATAGTCAACACTTCCATCGACTGGAAATATATTCAACTTCTGCTACAGCAAATAAGCAAATATAACTACATCACTAATAGCGAGCAGCTCGATGACGTAGTGCTTCATTTCATGCAACAACTTCAGATGACAGCGAGAAACAGTACAGTCACAGCAAAATAGGCTCCTGGAGAGAAAAAGTATACAACCTTTATCAGAAACTTAGTAGCAGAAAATCAAAAACCACGGAAACGCTGACAGTAAACTTCTTCTTCTTCTTCTTCTTAGCACGACAGTCCTTGGTGAACCATTGCTTCTTTCACAATCTTTCGCCACCTGTCTCTATCTAAAGCTACTTCCTTCCACCACCGCACCTTCAGTTTTGCCAGGTCATCTTCAACGTCTTCAAGCCATTTCTTTCTGGCGCGTCCTCTTCTTAGGCCATCAACAAGGCGCAATTGAACTGCCTTTCAAGTTGTTCTCTCCCTGGGCATTTTAATCACGTGTCCAACCCTCATTATCCTCTGAGATTTTATAAATCTGTGATAAGTTTCATTTTTTGCTGAACGTTCCAGCTCATGATTATATCTTATTCGATACATACCGTCCCGCAGTCTTATTGGCCTAAAAATTTTTCGGGAAATTTTTCTTTCGAAGACCATTAGCTGATTAATGCCAATAGGTTTTAGCGTCCATAGTTCGCAACCATAGGTAAGCACAGGGCAGATCAAGGTTTTGTATATATCCTTAACTTTTCGTCGCCAGATAATAATTTTGACTTAGGCAGCTTCAAATTAGAGTAGTAAGACTTATTTGCTGCTAAAACTCTGTCCTTAATTGTCAATGGCATATCCTTATTGGCTGATATTTTGATACCCAAATGAGTAAATTCTTACAGACTCTTTAATGCATAGTCTCTTATCAGCAGGTCATGCCTTAAACCGGAGCTGCACCGGACGATAAACTTTGTTTTTTCTGTATTAATTCTCCGCCTAATAGTTGGTACTTTTTTGTCTAGTTTTTTAAACGCATCCTCTAATTCACTCCTCCGTTTCGCCATGATAAGTACATCATCTGCATGTGCACAAAGCTGGAACAGATTGTTGTATATAGTCCCATTTGGATTTAGTTCGGTAATTACTGCATGCAGGACCAGGTTGAATATCAATGTTGATAGAATAGTCATATTCGTATAGCTTCTCGAAAGTGACAGCGAACTTGATCTTTAGAAAATAAAACGAGATTGAACTTAGAAAATAAAGAGCTACACACAGCGATCAAGATATTTGGAAATGATAAAATCAATTAATTTCTGTGTGACCTAATAACTTATAAAAGTAGAGGGTATTCCTTGTGGAAAACGACAAAATTTCTCAATAGACCAATTCAACTCAGCGCTCCTATCACAATTGACGAGAGAAACTGGGATGAGTAGAGCCTAGTGGAAACTGCTCTGAGTACGTTAAATATATTATTCCAGTTACACCAAAATAAGTTGGTAAGCAAACGTACAAAGTAAGGCTTAAAATGTCCCCTGGATTTTAATTTCATCACGGCTGAAATAATTCGCAATCTGACAAAAAAGTTTACCCAAAAATTCAAATTCACCCAACGAAATGTCTTCTTGCAGGCCAATATCTCTGTTACCAGTAATTTCGAAGCTGTTTCAAAAAGTACTTTTACAACATCTACAGTAAGTCATTGAAAATAAACGTCTGATTCCTATTGTGAGCCGTTTTTTGATGTATCGCAAGCTTTCAATAAAGTATGGCTCGAAGGGCTCCTCCAAAAGCTCAAGTCTTTGCTGTTAACACAATACTGCGAGGTGATATTGTCAAATCTAAATGGGGCACGAAACTGCATATTTGTCTCTAAAAAGATAAAATCAGGGAGGCATTTTGGATCCTCTGCAATATCTGCTCTATACATTCAACCTAACATCGGGAAACCAGCAATGCGGATGACTCTGCCCTACTTGCAGGCGATAACACTATCGAAAACGGAAGAAATAATCCACAAGAAGCTATTAAATTATTGCTACATGAGCTAACCAATGGAGAATAAACATTAACAAAAGCAAGTCAGCAGATATAGTGTTTGCCCTAAATAGATTTGTGGGGGGTTGGACAAGTCCAAGCACTCATTCAGCAGACCATCGTTCTACACCCGGATGGATTTCAGTAGAAAGAATAGAGATAACGATAAAAAGTGAGTGGTAAGACGGATAAATTAGTTTAAGGTCACTCTTTCACAAATCTCTTGGATTCATTGATGAATCTGAAGAGATCCGGAAGAGGAAAAGTATGAACTTTTTCCAAACTCAGTATATCGCAACCCAACATCCTAAGTCTGATACTGTAAAACGCCAGACAGCTACAGAGAAAATGCTCTGCACTGTCGGCATCCTCAAGAGAGGATAGGCATATTGGGTTGCCAATGATTCCCATGGTAGCCATATGCTGTGCCTTGTGAATACTCCCCCCAGCACTCTCAGGTCCTTTCTGCTGAGTTTTAAGAGAAATGTTGCTATTTTCCCGTTTGGTTCTTTCACAAAGCACTTGACTACTCTGCACAAGTTCAACCTAGACCAACGTCCTCTATGGGTAGACCTCATGAAGTCGTCAATCCATAGTTGAATCGATGCGGAATTGACGCCTAGAAAGGGTTCAGGGCCTAGTGGTATACTTGCAGAGCCTTCATTTGCTAATTTATCAGCTAACTCGTTCCCTGTAATACCACATTGCCCAGACATCCAAATAAGACTAACTTTGTTGTGTTTTGCAACACTCTTCAGTTTTGTTTTACATTCTCCGACGAATTTCGAAGAGCAGCGTGGATTAGCAAAGGCTTTCAGTGCTGTCACTACAAACTCCAATAATGCTACCCCGCCACTTTTTCTCAATTAGACAGTACGCCGCATTCAAAATGGCACAGACTTCCGTAAGGAATACCGTGGTCATCTGTCCTGTGACATAAAAAAGACTACTTACATACAAGTCAATTTTCAATGATGCGTGGATAATACGATAAGGGGTTAGGGGTAGTCAGAGGCCCGAAATTATGAAAAATTATGATTTTCAAAAAAAATTTTTTTCCTAGTCAATTGTTTTATTTTACAAAAATAAAAACATAGCATTAATACATCATGTTTCGACTTGTCTTTAACAAAATTTCAAAAAAAAAAGTCGTAGTTGTAAAAGTTATCGCTGTTTGTGTGGCGCCCGTTTCTCCAGAAGTCTCTTGCGGTGATCATAACAAGTCGTTGGAGATTCTTGTAAAATCAATCGGAGAAGAGAAATTAGTTTTATTAATAGATAATCTTGCACCTGAACGAAGTTTTTTTTTCAAAATTAACAATATGGCGGCCGCAGGAAATATTTTTCAGATTTTCCAGAAAACAACCGAAAATTAATTGTTTAAAAACAAATAGAAATTTTTGAAAAAAAAACAAAAAATCTTTGAACGGGCAAAAGTTTTTTATGTTTTTCAAAAGCAGTATACATTTTTTTTAAATCTACCAAGCGATTTTTACGTTACAGTGATCACCAGTTCAAAAAACATAGTTTTGAGAAAAACACATTTAAAGTTTTGCGAACGGAGTGCAGGGCGCCCTTTGTTAATTGTTAAATAACTTGAAAAGTACGAGTATTTGTCGGATTCACTTCAAATTTTCATACAACATTTTTAAGGTAATATACTTTAAGAAAATGCAAAAAAATCCAATTTTCTGAAAGTTTTGACTACACCTAACCGCATAAGTCGGCGAGATCAAATAATTGGGCATGACACTTGATGTCAAACTGTGCTGGAAAGGAAAACGAAAAGAGTTTAGCTTGAAAATAAAGAAGCTATATTACCTCATTGGTAGGCGTTCAAGCTTTTCAATCTGCAACAAATTACTTATTGACAAACAAACACTAAGACCGGTTTGGACTTACTTTCCCACGACAGTCGGTTCTACGTAATAGAAACAATCCAGATTTATATCCGGCCAAGGACTGACACTTCAGCAGTATTCCCCGTGTATCCATGGGGAATGTTTTCGCAGCTACAACAACAACAACAGGCTTGGACTTACGGTATCAAATTCTGGGAATACGCTAGCCAAGAGTACATCACCCCTATCTAACGTCTGCAAAACAAAATCCTGCGGAGTATAGTAAACGCGCCATTTTATGTAAGGAATAGCTAAACTAATTGGGATCTTGGCAAACCAACTGTGACTGAAGTAACGAAGCTATTTGACATAGCTCAGAAACACCGACTTTAATATCAACAATCGACTGAATTCTTCTCGAAAAGGGTTTAAAACGCACAACAGTAGCAGACTTTATGGAGTAAGGGTAGCGATTACATTATAAGATGCTTCTTAAGGGGTTAGGCGTAGTCAAAATTTAAAAAAAATTGGAATTTTTTTTGCTTTTTCTTAAAGTATAATATTCTAAAGTATAACAGGTTAGGTTAGGTTAAATGGCTGCCCTAGTTTAGGGTACATTTGGACAAATATTGAAAATTCGTCCGTTGTGATGCCATACAGTGGATAGGAGAAAGGATAAGGGAAGAAAGAAGGAGTCTTGGGATTGGAGATGATGATGGCCATGCATTTTACGACGACGTCGACGGTGATGATTTGCGTCCGTAATTAGCCGCAACACTGAACAACTGATGAACTTCACCCAATTTGTGATATTTATACCCGCAGGCGTAGCGAAAAAATGAGAGCCCAGATGTCTAAGTCTTTGCCAGACGAGAGCAGGGCAGCTGAGGAGAAGGTATTGAGGTGATTCTACCTCCTCTTCAAGACAGCTTCTGCATAACGGACTTTAGACAATCCCAAGTCTCACAACATGAACACCTAACGGACAATCTCCGGTAAGGATACCCACCAAATTCGAGAGCTGGGGCTTTGTTAGCCTTAGGTGTTCCCTCGAACGTCCCCGATCTACCCGTGACCAGAAGGATCTCGTGACCTTGCATGTTTGCGCACTAGCCCAGCGCTCGCTGAGTTGACTCGAATCCCATCTTTTCAGGAGCAGACCACAGGTTTTGAAGGGAACCCCAATCATCTCATTTCGCGACGAAACCGTATCCAAAGTTCCCTGTCTAGCCAGCTCATCAGCCCAGCAGTTACCCTCTATACCGCTGTGACCGGGAGCCCAAATGAGCCTGATGTCGAAGTATTCGGATGCCATCGAGAGAAAAGCCAGACATTCCCCGACTAATCTCGAACGCACAAACAACGTGCCCAGAGCCCTAATTGCCGCTTGGCTATCGGATTAAATATTTACTTCCTTAACGGTAATTACCGAGGTAAGTAAACAATCCACTGCTTTCTTAATTGCGGATACCTCCGCTTGGGAAGCACTACAGTGGTCAGGAAGCCTGAATTTAAGTTTGATGAGGAGCTCCTTACAGAATACTCGCCCTCCAACCCTCCCGTCCAACTTCGAGCCATCCGTGAGCATGTTTGCCATGCCTTGCCGCCAAATGTTGCACCCTGCCCACTCATCCCTTGAGGGAATATGAGTAGAAAAAGTTCGCTCGGACCTAGAGTGGGTGTACAGTGATCCAGCATCTTGGGGATGAACTCAACATTTTAAAGAATGCTAAAGTGTCCGTAACTTAAGTCCAGCTTATGGTCCGAACACCTTAGTCTGATTGCGGTGCGTGCAACGGTAGTTTTCCCTTCAAAGCCCACGGGGTAAACTATGATAACTATTGTGTGAAAATTTGAAGTTAATCCGACAAATACTTTTCGAGCTATTCAACAATTAACAAAGGCTAACCTGGAAACTGATTATTAGTATCCTTTTATGTATGCCAGATGCATTGCTCTAGGCTTTTGAAAAGTGCACAAGATTTCCTAATATAAAAATATGAAAAAAATTCTACAATTTCCTACCTGAACCCTTTGAGCGTTTCCTTTTGAAGGATTAGGTCATTTTCTAAGCAAAATAGGCGATTTGGTGTAGTTTATGAGTTTCTCTAGTCGACTACCCACTCAAATTAAGGCTTTTGACATTTTGTATTTGAAGCATTGCAAAGAAGCTGAAGATTAGCTACAACTGCTATCTTTTATTGGCACATAAATTAAATGTGCTTCAATTTTACTAATTATTTGCCTACCGACTTCTCTAATATGTAACACAAGAAGCGCCCCTTTAATATTTTAAAAAGTTCAATCCCTTTTTAGCAGTTCTAAACTATGTGCAGCATTTTTATCAATCAAAAATGAAAACTAAATATATTTTACATACTTTACGCAGAGGAAAATAAAAAATAGTAAAAAGAAAATAGAATGCAAACCAAAATAGAAGCAAAACAAAAATTGAGTGGTCGAGATGTGCATTTCCCAATCCATGACATTTCATTTAATTTGTCATGCTCGCTACCGCACGGATAGTTTCCTACTTTGCACAGATTTGTACCCTCTTCACCGCACCGTCTACCTACCAATCATCAAGCGTTCACCCACAACTGACTGGCTCAGTAGAGCCGCGCTCGGATGTATTATATAATACTCGTATTTCCGGCAATACTGTCAGTGCAATCGTTTACGTATTTGTCCAATTGTCCTTCTGAATTCGTTTCGCCCGTTTTCAATCGAGCTGCACCCTATGAGATTTACTCTTTGCTAGTTGTGCCGGCTAATCCGTTTTCCTTACCTCGTTCTTCCATCCCATCGCCCAACACTTTTTGTGCCTCAACACTGCAGGCACTTTCCATTACCATTTTAATGGACTTGAAGCAACATTACGGCATTACGGATTTTCAACTGAAAGTGCACCAAAAGTTTTGCAAATGAAATTATGTGGCAATATTGACCACAAATGCAATTTACAATAAAATGTTTACGACTTCCCACCGCACTAACAAAGCATGCAATTGAAGTATTTATTGTGGACGGCAATGCATAGCAAAGTCGGCGAAACTGGTGCGTAGCTGGGCAGAGATATACAAAATGGAAGAAGACCCTGTTCAAGAAGAAAACGTAACCCATTGAAAATTATTAGAAGCTGACAATTAGTTGTAGAGGCTGGCGATCGCAAAGTGCCCAATAAAATCTAACTGACAAACTGATATGGGGATGCGCTTTCAAACTCTGAACAATTTTAAAATACTCTTTGCATTTGGAAATCAATTTTTTATACAAAATGGCGTATTATTAATAATTTGTTAGAAGTTATTAGCTCTAAAAGGTTTCAAGAATACAAATGAATCATCCAATTTTGTTCTTAAATAACTTTTTTAATAAATTGAAAAAAATATTAGGTGCACAACTAAGTCAATAGATGCTGCCAGCAGTGCGCGCTAGTCGATTCTAACATAACCTAAACGTCATAAACATTTGGTAAGCAAACTGCTTCGACACATTTTGTGAAAATGTCTGATTATGTGCCGAATAATCGTTATTTGTGGGAAGTGTTGATTTTCCTCTTTCATTCCAAAAAACGGCGGCTGCAGCGCATCGAGAGCTACAAAAAGTTTGTGGAGATGCTGCTTTAAGGTCGTTTCACTGTTGTTGCCGAGATTGGTTCCGTCGCTTCAAAGGCGGTGATTTTAATGTTGATCACCGTCCGCCGTCCGCGTGAAGGAAGGCCAAAAACCCTCGAAAACGCTGAATTGGGAGCATTGTTCATTGAGGATCCGTGTCAAACGCAAGAAGAGCTTGCTTCAGTATTAGGAGTTACCCCCCAATCCATTTCCAAGCGATGGCATGCTTTGGGAATGATTCAGAAACAGGGGACTTGGGTTCCTTATGAGTTAAAACCAAGGGAAATTGAACGTTGTTTTTTCGCCTGTGAACAGCTGGCAAAAAAGGAAGGGTTTTCTTCATCGCATGGTGACGGGTGATAAAAAATGGATTCGTTACAGCAATCCAAAGAAAACAAAGTCATGGGGACTCCCCGGTCATGCTTCTAGGTCGTCGCCTCGGCCGAATATTCACGCTGCGAAGGTATTGCTATATATTTGGTGGGACCAAGTTGGTGTTATTTATTATGAACTGTTAAAACCAAGCGAAGCTAACACTGGGGATCGGTATCGACTTCAATTGATGCGATTGAGCCGACCACTGCGCGAGAAGCGGCCGTAATACGCGGAGAGGCATGAAAAAGTGATTCTACAGCATGACAACGCTCGGCCTCACGTTACCAAATCCGATCGATGGCACATGACCAGCAGTTCTATTCATATGAAGACATTAAAAAATGGCTTGATCCGTGGGTAGCCTCAAAAGATGAACAGTTTTACCGCGACGGTATACGAGATCTACCAGAAAGATGGAAAAAAGTAATAGCCAGCGATGGGCAATACTTTCAATGATTCATTTGTAACCATTTTTACAGAATAAAGTTGTATTTTCATCAAAAAAAAAAACAGCGTGAACTTAGTTACGAATTTAATACTTTCAATTCTTTGGGCTTCGTCAGACGGAATACCACTAAGTTCTATGATTCCTGTACCATCATGTTAGTCCATACATATTTTTTCAGGTCTGATTTAGAATTTGCTGTTTTTATTTGGAGACTTCGGCCTGTGAATTTTATTAATCCCATGCCTTAGACACTCGTAGGTCTACACTGGGTCTGCCCTTTACTCGTAATATCATTACTGGAGTCATTTACTAAAACTACTTTTACCAAAAAAGACGATTTTATGTTCACCAGCGATGTGTTAGGACCCTCAACTCTTTTTGTGGGGAAAACATTAAAACTAAGTAAGCCACTAACGCTCCCACCAGCAAGAGCTGCCTTTGAAATACTTCTATATTACCATATAGTTGTTTCTAAATATCATTCTACTGATTTTGTGGGTGCCATACAAAATTTACCATTCTACATGGCTCTATTAGCATTAATGGCTAAAGTATCCATTTACTCTGAGCGAACTTTTGCCTTGAATGGCTTACGTCCGAACAACTTTTATATGGATTTGATTCCTCTTGTAACATCTATACCCAAAGTCGATAGTCAGTTAGTTTAAGGTTAACAAGCAATTCATCATCTTTCACGATCTGTGAAGATGCACCGTGATTTAATGCTATCAACATTTCTTTGAACTAATGGGCACCATCCGTTTTGAGCGATTGCCAAATGTTTTAGGTATACTCGTACAACAGGAATAAATCTTACTGACGGCCAAATTATTATGCATTACTAAATAGAGTATAGACAAGTGGAACTACTGTCCAATAATGTCCCAACCTGATAGTGTGCGACATGACCCACTTGCAATATCAGCTCATGCCCATCATGAATCGTTTCCGATATAATCGCCGATTTTGGCGAAACCGATGGCGAAATTCATTCCACATTAAAATATAAACCTGGTCGAACTCGGTAAACCAGCAAAGCACTTTGGCTGGAGAAATACTTTATTTCTATAACACGAAACTAGTGGATTCTCACGCCGTTGTTGGTTCGATCCCCGTCGGAAATCAGAGAATACTAACGCATGAGAATTTTCGCGAATTAATTCGAATTTTTTTGCCAAGATGAATGTTGCAAGTGCCTGTAACAACACAAATATCAGTCCTATGAAAAAACGCTCTAAGAATGGTTGCCATTGAAAGTGTCAAATGTTAGGATGGTAAAGTCGGATTTGATATATGTATGTAGTTGCCATATCGCAATACTTAATTGGCAACCCTTATTCTATTTACATACCAAGTTTTTTATGCATTTGTGGACTTATCGCGCTTTAGAGTCAAAGTTATCAATGCAAGACTAATGCCTTTGACCAACAAATAAAACCCCACTTTCAAAAATGTTTTCGAGTTTCAAATTTAGCACAAATTATTAACCTCACATTTGCGAAGTCGTCTAAAAATAAGAGAATGCAGAGCAAATGCGAATTGCTGAAATAATATTGCATTAACATTTCATTTTTTTCTACAATTCAAGCCAAAGTAGTATTTAAAATTGGTTGTGAGTTTTTGCTCATTCTAAGCTACTGATATAATCTTTGTATATATGTACTTTATATATACATTTTCATATACATACCTGCTTAATATAATTATGCCGAAAAGGGGTCGACCTCGGAGCAGCTTTTGAATGCAAAAGTAAAACACGTTTGAATACTATGAAATGCATTAGGCGCACATTTATTTCATTGACTGGCAAATAGGTCACGAGATTACCTCTGAATTTAGAAATTCAAAATACTCAAAAAAAGAAGCAAAAACAAAAGGTTCACAAAAGCAGAAAAACGCGCGCCTTTATTGGTCGGCCTTATATTTATTATTATTTACTGGAAAATACCTGGCATGCGCTATCTTAGCATTAAGGCAAAATATATACGTAAGAGTTGTGAGGAGCACAATAACAAATAAGTAGATATAAATATCAAAGAGCAATGCAACATTTTCTCTCTTGATTTGCCTGCTTATTCTAGCTCAACACTTCAAAGTCCATAATGTGAACCATTACCTGTGCAAAGAAAAATTATTGGGAAAGAAAACCTTCTGTAGCCACCCAGTGCTGTTGATGTAGTGGAGGAGAGAAAAGGGATCTAGGCTTTTAGAAAGAAATTGTGTACTTTCCCTTTAACAACGGTAAAGGAGACACCGATGTCTGATAGGGGGACAGCTGAAACCAGTTCTGTCGACCCCTTCTTGGCAAGCTCGTCGGCAATTTTATTTCCCTTTACTTTCCCGTGCCCAGAAACCCAGACAAGTGAAATGTTTCCTGCACGTTCGAGACGTTTGAGTTGCTCCTTACAGGAGTTCACCAGAAGAGAGCTGCAATACGGCGACGACAGGGCCTTGATCGCAGCTTGACTATCAGAAAAAATATTAAAGTCTCTCTTCCAACAGCGATTCTGAAGCATTTTGCATGCTTGCAGGATCGCGTAGACCTCTGCTTGAAGGACGCTGCTCTTTTCCGGCAGTGTAAAGCAGACCGAAATGCTGGCTGATTTAGAGAAAACCTCCGCTCCCACTCAATCTATCTTGGATCCGTCAGTGAAAACAGAGGTAACTATATCCGTGCTGACTCTCCCCTATTCCAATCTTGCCTGCTCAGAAAGATAGCCCCAGCACAACCCTCAAATCCCAGTTTGCGGATGGAGAGATCAGTGCGAAGTACAGAGAAGGAAGGGGAGATCTGCTTCAACATGCTACTATGTCCTACAGGAAATTGCCTCCAGAGGCCAATCTCCTTCAACCTAATAGCGTTCTGAGCAGCAATGGACTTAACCTGCAGATCCACAGAAAGTAAGTGCAGAATAACGTTGAGCGCAACAGTGGAACATGTTCTTCAAGCACCCTTCTGAAGAGCTACCCACCAAACTAGGCAACCGTATGTCAAAATTGGCAGAACCACTAAGTTGTACATCCAAATTACGGCACGTGGCTTGAGACCTCATTTTTTGCCGAACATAGATTTACAGGCGTTGAAGGCAATACTGGCCTTCTTTACTCGATTTTCTATGTGCAGCTTCCAGTGGAGCTTGAGGTCAAGTACTACACCAAGATACTTGACTTCCGATGAAAGAGTAAGACACTGGTTGTTAAGTCTAGGAGCTTAAAAGGCGGAGGCTTGTATTTGCTGGTGAATAGCATCAACTCCGTTTTGTCAGAGTTGACTCTGAGAGCGCGTATGGCAGCCAAACTATCGATTTATTGGAAAAGGTATTAAAAACGTTCACTGATCGAATGAACCATATAACTCGTAGTCGACACGAACGTTTTCACTATTTATTTTTTAATTTAAAATATTTTTTATAAAAATGTAGTTCATACTACAACAAAAATCAAATGACACTTAGTTTCAAACTTTATTCAAAACTCATACAAATTTGTTTTATAAAATTCGGGACATTTTCATTCAAATTAAAATATGTTTAATCAGTGTGTATGGAAAAAATTCGAGTGTGCAATTCTGTAGTACAATAAATTTTGATATAATAAAGGGCCAGTTAACACTAAACCTACCGATACTTTATGTATTCCTATTCCTACCAACGTGGGTCAAATGACCCGCCTTTAAAATGTTGTATATATTACTAAGTCTAGCGAAAAATATATCAATTAGGCCAATTTGGTACATGAATGAAACAATTGTTTTCAATTAATGATTCAAAATAGTTTATATATTAAATTTAAAAAACATAAAAATAGTTTATTCTTTGCTTTGTTTTTGCTCCTGTTGAAAATCTTCTTTCGGCAAGTTCTTCAGCTAATTAAAATAAAAATTGTTATCTAGAGGTGTTTTTGCCGATTGTTTCTCTATATAAAACTCTTGAGTTGATTCCAACCAGGTCAAGAATATTGAAGAAAATCTGCGCAGGTCATCTTTGCGATTTTGATTTCACTGAGTATTTTCTGGCCATCTGATTCGTCATCTCTACACCGTACTTAGTATTATTGTAAAATCTTATCGTTTCTGGTATACGCTTGCCATATGTTTCAATGCTTTTGCGATAAGTAAAAGCACTTTTTTGTTTGTCTTACTTTTATAAATGGTAAGTGAATAATGACTCGATTTATATAGTTTTGTTGAGAAGCGTGGCGCACCATCTTTCTTCTACTTGGCTAATTTGGGCAGTTCTCTTATGCTTCCGCGAATCGTTTCCAAAAGAGTGGTTCTTTTCTAATAGTTTCGTAGCGAGTGAAGCGCTTGTAAAGAAATTATCTGTAGTGACGCTTCTTTCGCATCCTGTGAACGGTTCCATTAGTTTGAAAACAACGAATTTCGCAAGAGGAGTTGAAGCACCTTTTTTTCTTCCTTTTCCAAATATGAAAATCCATTTATGATGTATTTAGTGCTGACATCAGATGCTAGCCAAAATTTGATACCAAACTTATTCGGTTTGTGCGGCATATATTGTGTAAATCTACTTTGTTTTCAAAGAGCTGTTCATCGATAGTTACATGTTACACAGGCTTCTAACAATTTTGGCTATTCTTGATGAATTTGTACCATACTTCTGAGATTAGAGCGAATTTATCATTTTGTAAACGCTGGCTTCGTTGCTGGCTAGACCCCATTTAGTGATAGATATGAAATGTTCAAATTTTTTGCCTGATATAAGCCACGTGCATATACATAGAAGACCAATAAATACATTTACTTTTGCAGGAGTAAAATTCCATTGAGCTCCCAATACTCGAGAGGCTTCTTCTTCTGTGCATTTTCTTATGTACACCATTGACAATAATCAAAGAAAATGCAGTTCTTACTTTGCCCTTCATTATATTTCGTTTGGCATACGCTGTCGGGCCTACAACCTCCCTAAAAATATTATAAATTGGAGAACGTCCAGGTGTAGAGCTTTGTTTTATTTCTTGCCAAATTGTACCAACAGGCGCAATTTCAGTACATCGGTCTCCACATATTTTTCACTTTCTGAACTCGGTAACGGTCTTTTTCTCGTCTTCGCTTTCTTTACCTGAGGACTCACATTCATCTGTACTGACAAATGAATTATTATATTGTACTATGTTATCTACTTTACTTTCAGACAGTTGCTCCTCACTGAATTCCGAACACTCTTCATTTATGTTATTTACAATGATTTCAAATATCTTGAATGTTTTGACATTTTTGGGATAAGAATTATACGTAAAATTATCAAATAAGAATTTTTGATTCACAAAATAGCACTATAACTTGAAATTTTTACTGTAACGCTCGCTTGTAGTAGAACGAAATTGGCTATTCATCCGTCAGTCTGCAATAAATATAACTCAATGGAGCGAATTATATCACGTAATAGGAAAAACGGCTCAATCAAGAGACACAATCTGTGCATGGGTCAAATGACCCGTTACGGTAGTTAGAGCAGATCACATATATTTCTCGGTAAAACAATTAGCAAAAGAGGAGTAAATTTTGAGAAATACATTCGATGTATTTTTTAATAAAAGTCGTGAAAGAAAACGGCGATTTAACAATGTTATTTCCAAAATCTTCTGAAAAAAAGTTTAAAATGGGTCATTTGACCCGTCATGGTAGGTTTAGTGTTAAAAGAGGCTCAAAAGTCGCGTTCACTTTTGAAATTTATTTTTGTTTGGTTTTTTCTGCTGACGGTATTAGGTGCTATCCTCCATATAACGAATGCTTGCCTTTTTCTTTTGGCGCTGATTGCATGCGCATAATCATAAGCATCTTAGGAGGTTTTTAAAAACCATCAGCGCTAATATTTTGAAATAATTTGAAATAAATGAGTAAAAAGTGACTTATTTCAATCTGCTAAAAAAAGCTTTTTCTCCAAAACGCAGTTCTCTCAAGAAATTGACATATACACTTAAAATAAATATATTTCAATAAAAATATTGCACATTTCTAATCACAAATGCGAGCAATACACAAAATACACTCGTAAAGTAATATTTACTTACATAGTTCATATAAATAATATACCTTTAAAATGCTTCCTTTGCAGGATATGAAAATTCATATTTGCGAAATTCTCTATTTGTGTTTGCATGCAGTTACTACTGCTTTTTTTGGGACTGAAGTATCACTTTCTTGGAAGAAATTTGTTTCTGAAGTGCCGATACGCGAGTTTGCAGGGTAAACAAATTAAATTGTGAAATGTCGACGCAAAATGAAAAGCACAAATAAGAACCAAAACTGTGGGAAAATGAAAAATGTCAGCACAATATGTGTGCGCATAATGTGTGTACGACTTGGAAATGTATGTATGTATGTGTGTGTGTTACATATGCGTACACTATTTATTAGATATGCCGAAGTGCGGGACTACGGGATGACAATCGTGCTTGCTTTAGTACCGGAAATACGGGGCTGATTTAATATTTCCTTGTAGTTATGGCTAATTTGATTTTATAATTTAATTTTATAAATTAGATTTTATAATTCAATTTAATTGTATAATTTAAAATCAAATATTATGGAAAATATTTTTATTTTATTATCATTAAGTGTAAATATTATTGTATATGAAATTGTATTATAATATATGAAATATTATTATAAATTATAAATATCATAAGCAAAATTATAAATATTACAAAACAGGCAGTTAGCAGCAAAGACCCCTAGCAGAATGACCCGATTGATTTGAAAATTCCGTGCAAAGTAATCGTTCGTCGAATGGTTTAAGAACACGATTAGTTTCATTGTAATTAGAATTTCTAATTTCATCTTTCGAAGAACGATTATACATTATCTATTAGGGCGGGTCGATTTAAAAATCGTTCATTGCTCTGTGAAAATCGTATTCTACGGATCAAAATAAGAAGCTTTGCCGAAGGAACCATACCTCTAAAACGAATTCTGATGCCCCCCAATTTGGGTCGAACGAAAAATCCCACTTTGACCCATTTAGAGTGCTCCAATCGGGTCCAAATGTATGACCGACCCCCACTAACTTTGGGCGGCCGATCCACCCATGCCAGTGGCACACCCTCTGGAACTCCCCTTGGGGGTTCCCCATACAATTATTTCAAAATATCACCATTTTTGGCCTTTACATGAGAAAAGAAACTAAAAAGTTCGACCCAAATTGGGGGACATCAGAATTCGTTTTAGAGGTATATTTCCTTCGGCAAAGTTTCTTATTTTGATCCCTAGAATATGATTTTCACAGAGCAATGGGCGATTTTTTTGCCTCCCCACAAAATACAATAAAGGTTCGACCCAAATTGGGGGACATCAGAATTCGTTTTAGAGGTATGGTTCTTTCGGCAAAGTTTCTTATTTTGATCCCTAAAATATGATTTTCCCAGAGCAGTGGGCGATTTTTTTGCCTCCGCACAAATCGACCCAGTCTAATACATAGCCTAAATCCCTCAAAACTACTCCTACGCGAGCGGGGCCGCGGGTTAAAGCTAGTATAATATACATCTTCTCCTATATAGTTCTTCGCTGATACATATGGTCTCAACCGATTAAATCTAGTCTAATTTGAAATTGTGAATAAGCCATCATTATCGTGGATGCAATAAATTACACTTCTAATTCTTATCGCCCAGCCCTGCTGGCAACAACAGCGAGCGAAAACCGTCATGGTCGAATATCGACCAAAAAAAGGCATAACTATATGAAATGGGGACAGAAAAATCTCCTTTTATAGCAAAAACCGCAACATTTACTAATTGTTTTTTTTTTTTTTTTAAAGCAGTACATACTTCTGTATGTTTGTAAAGAGTTACGTTGATTAACTTGAATGGCAAAATTTTTTATTTTAAAATAAATGAATCTGTATTAATGCCAACTAATATCCGCTCATTTCGCTAGAATATTAAGAGCTTAAAAAATAAATGAACTCCATTCAGCCACAAAATTTGCCTGCTTTTCCAGTTTTCTGCATCAATATTTTTTTGAAATAACTAAAGTGCGTGTAAATGTAACTATTCTTTTTTGTTTTGTTACCAATGAAACATTTTTCAGTTTAAATAAAAATCCCATTTTAAATTTCATTTATTTATTATTTACCATATGTGTGGACTCCCAAACCCTTTCCTCGCCGCTTAAGCAATGCTGATGCAATTTTTTTCAAGTTAATTTGTAGCAAAATAATGAATATCCAAATCCCGGGAGTAATCCTGCAATTTCGGGTTTGTAATAATGAGATCCCGAAAATCCCGGGATCGTAAAAATTGAAAAAATGTATATCCTCTGTAAGTGCGCATGTATTGTAAGTAAACAAACTCGAGCGAGTGGTTAGAAGTAAATGCAAATAATCCAGAAATATTGTGCAAATAACAATCACGGCAAAATAATGCGCTGCTACATAAAAAATTCAAATGGCACAAAAATTGTCAAATACAGCGAAAAAAATGTTGTGAAAATGCGAATGGAAATGAAACACGATAGACGGGAAAAAGGGATTGCTAAAATCCATAGAGGCGGCCACACTATTCGGCACTCACTCAACTGCAGATAAATTCCGCTGTAATACAAATACCAAACACACATACTTGTACACATATAATATACATACTTGTAACTAGTACACACATAAATAAATATGAGATGCGCTTAAAGCAAATCGAAGTGTATTCAATTCGATGTTGTTTGTCCTTCGCATATCCTTCGCACAGCCATCCTACTGCCGTATTTGCCCGTATAAATTGAAGTGCAGTGCAACCGAATGCCATCGAGTATTTTCGAGAAGTAAGTCCTAAGTTTGTCAAATAGAATACATTTGTTGATGTTGTTGTAGTGACTTACATATTTTTGTTGTACGATACTAGAGCAGCTGGCGCTTACAGTCACAAGCAAGATAACTATGCAACTAACTGCACCAGGAATGCACTCAATTTTGCTGCAATGCCATCGCCAACAATGTGTTGCATATTTTATATTGCAATCGAATCGAACAACAAATAACCCTTTCAGAGGTGCATATCTAATATGCAATGCTCGAGGGTTGGGTACACCCAAATGCTCGCATTGAGCGAGTGGGTGCTGGATATGTCAAGTAGATACTAAATATAGTAATGCAGACTATGTAGTGTGCGTGTGTTTGAGTGCAGGCGCATGGTTTGTGGTTGACTTGTCGGCAGTAATGCAACGGCAGTGCAGGTGATGTTTGTAATTTGAAATAGAGTGTGCCGAGTATTGGATAAAGTATTATCGTAGTAATAGGAATGTGAATAATTTCAAATATGTAGGAGCATGCAGAACTTATTAGTTGCCATTTATTCCTCTTATTAGATTGACATGCATACGAATGGTGAAGTGAGACTTTTTAAATCAATGCACACAAAATGTTACTCATACGCACAGGCTGTTATCGCTTTTTCATGGTTGTTGAACTGAAAATGCGGAATAGAATACACATTTTACATGAATCAAGGAATTTGAACATTTTCTTTGGACCCAGGTCATCCTGGTATTCTATTATTGGAAAGCCATCGTTACTATTTTTGTGTAGATGCAATAGTGAATAATTCTGTCTTCCTGCAGTGGGCGAAATCGTTTTCATGCGGAAGGTGTTGTGCGGTTATAATTGATGGTATATCCTCTGAAACATTCATTGCCTGCTCTGGAATGCCTCATGGAAGTGTTTTAAGACCGCTACTCTTTTTATTATTTATCAACCGCGTTTGTAATTTTGCTTCGCATTCACTAGTTTTCTGTTATACCATTTAAAAATGTTTTCGGTCATAAATAACACAACTGACGTATGTAGGTTTCAAGTAGATGTAGACAAATTTTTTGTGTGGTCTCAAAAAACACAACTTCCTTTAAATATCAAAAAATGCTTTTGTCGGAAAATGCGAAGTACGAAGCAATTTTGTAGTGTGCGTCTTGGTGTTGTTCCACAAATGGAGGGACCTACAGTTTCAAGCCGATTCCGAACGGCAGATATTTTTATGAGGAGCTTTTTCATGGCAAAAATACAATCGGAGGTTTGCCATTGCCTGCCGAGGGGCGACCGCTATTAGAAAAATGTTTTTCTTAATTTTGGTGTTTCATCGAGATTCGAACCTACGTTCTTTCTGTGAATTCCGAATGGTAGTCACGCACCAACCCTTTCGGTTACGACGGCCGCTGTTTTAGCATACCCAATATTGTACATCAGTTTTTTCCAGAATCTAAAGGTTTAGGTGTAATTTTTGAGAGTTGTTTTTCATTTTTTGGTCACATTAATTTCATCTTATCAAAATCATATTATGTCCTAGGCTTTGTGCCTCGGAATAGCACAAATTTTACGGGCTTTTCACAGTTAAAATTATGGTTTACTGCATTAGTACCATCTAGGATTTAGCTGTTTATTTGGAGGTCGTACCACATATTTTTATTGACAGAATCGAACGTGTGAAAAAGGTGTGTCTGAAATATGTACTAAGGCCGTCATAACCGAATGGGTTGGTGCGTGATTACCATTGGGTATAGGTATGTATGTATAGGTTCGAATCGCCGTGCAGGAACATCAAAGTATTTCTGTCATGAAAAAGTTCCTCATAAAAATCATTTGCCGCTCGGCGTAGGCTTGAAACTGTAGGCCCCTTCATTGGTGGAAGAATATCAAGACACTCATTACAAATAAGAGGAGGAGCTCGACCAAACACTCAACAGAAGTGTACGCGCCAATTATTTATTTTATGTATTTAATTAAAGTTTTCTGGTCCTATTCCATCTTACACATCTCATTTGCTACTGATCAACGTGAGACCTTCAGAAAGTAGAAGATCGATTTTGCACTACCCTTGGTTCTCTCTTTTGCTCATTTCCTACTTTTGCTTTAAATTATTCGTTTTTTTACAGCTCCAAGAGTTTTCCGAACACTTTTCCTTCCTATCTAAATAAGTCCAATATAAATTATGCCCATAATGAATTTTATGAGATCTCCAATTCTAGCTCCTTAAATTACTTAGTATCAAAGAAAGAATTTTCAGTACTATTGAAATCTATCTTTCATTTGGTTAGAGGCATGCTTTTATATTTTAGTTAGATGTAAATTTATAATTGAATTATGTATATGAGTTTATTATTTTTTAGTTTTAGCAATCAGTTTGAAATCGTGTTTTCTGGACTTCTTGAAATAAATAAATAAATAGGTGTGTCAAGTGTGCTAAATTTGGTCTGCACCTAAACCCATATATCCGTGCAAGTTTGAGTAAAATTTTATTCAGGCAGGCTCTTAATTTTTGGAATCAATCAAACTCATAGACAATGTGAGTTAAAGCTTGTCGCATCAGATGGATGGACATAAACACATAAAGGGTGGGCGAAGTTTTTATCCGATCTCGAGAATAGTTGTGCCCTAGTTGAGTACGTGTACTATTACGTATTTACGCAAAAGCTATGGTATATAGACAATTTTTAAAAAGTTTGCTCCGTCTCATATTTATTTTTTTTGTTGAGTTCATCATTTTTACCAAATTTGATTAATTTTGCTTCATTCACAACAAAGATATTACGTGTTTTTTTGACAGATTTGTTCTTGAACAATGCATGTAAGGACAGAACTTTTGTTATAGCTGTGAATGAAGAGCTGTTGACCTGACTCTTTTTGACTTCTTCCTCTCTGATGTAACAAATCTCCAATCGGGTATGCTTAACGCTTCACGCTTACTATTCTTCGGTTCAGAGTTTTATTTAATTAGCTTTGAGAGGAACTAGAGCAAAAATATCATACAACTGGAACCTATAGAGATCCGAAGAATATTTTTGGGAAGAAAATTTGGATGCTTCGGAGGGATTAGTCGACTAGTCAATCCCACCAATATGCACCTCTGCATGTAGCAGCGTCCTTGTGAGCTCTGGCAACTTGGTAAACAACTGAACTTTTTCAACCTATGGTTTCGTATAAATGACTTTTTAATAAACAAAGAAAGCTTAAGTCTCTCTCAGAATGCAAACTGCATATTGGGAATCTAGAAGTACGAAATTGGAAAAGCTAAGCAAATTCAAGAAGAAGATTCTGTGAAAGCGTGGAAGTCTGCCATGAGTTCGTGAAGTTTAGATGCATGGGGTACAAGCGGGCAAATTGGTGCACCGAGGAGTCACTCGAACTGCCACTCGACGCCCTTCTGGCGACATCCGTCTGGTCACGGGTAGTACGGAAGCTGTCGAGGAAACTTTTGAGGCTAACAAGGCTGACCTAGTAGTGTGACCTAGTATGGTCGACTATATAACCTTGAGTAAAGAATAATGTGTGCTCCAAGTTTCATTAAAGAATTGTATATTAATTTTTTCACAAGTGTGCAATAATATAAAAATAACACACAGACTTGTGGTATACGCCATAAAAGTTCGAGTACTAACATGAAGTGCGATGCAATGTTTTCGTCAGATTTTGGCTTTGTTAAGTTGGATTAGGATTTTTACGTGTTAGATGTACTGAAAATGAAATTCAGTGGCTGCTAAAACACTCAGACTAAAACGCCCATTGTATTTAGAGCGCTGGAAAGAGGGTAGATAGTCAAGGAGGGAAGGAGAAAAGTATCAGAGAAAGAGATAGGAAAGAATATAGACAGAGATAGAGTTAGTTAGTCCTGTGAGAATTTTCCAGATTCATTGGCAAATCTGTAAGTATCCGGCAGTTTTAGAGAACGAATATTACGCATCCTCACGACATCGGAACCGAAAACTCCAGCAAAGGCGGGACACTCACAGAGAAAGTGCTCAATACTATCCGCCTCCTCCTCCAGTGCTTTCCGCCATTGTGTCCTCAATGATTGCAATGGTGGTCATATGCTGACCCCATGGGTTGTGTCCTGTAATAATACCGACCATCAACCGGACGTCTTTTCTTCAAGTCTTAGTAGAAAGTTTGACAGTTTTCTGCTCGGACTTATCACAAAACACTTTGCAATTCTGCAGCGTTCTAGACCGGACCATCGCTCTTTATGTAGATTGCATACACAATCGCTGATCCAATTCATGATTCCTGCCGCACTGATTCCGATTATTGGCTCTGGCTCTTGTGGGAGAATCGCTGATCCACGGTTGGCCAATTCATCGCCAATTTCGTTTCCTTGAATAGCGAAGTGTCCTGGAAGCTATATAAGTACAAGCCTGTTTTGTCTTGCGACAGAATTAAGCTTCTTCTTACATTCTTGAACAATCTTTGAGGTTTCCTTCGCGTTCTCCAGGGCTCTGAGTGCAACCTGACTGCCACTGATAACTCCAATCTAGCTCTCGCTTCATCTCCTCTCGATTGTTCATTCGGCTACTTTCAGGATGGCAAAAATTTCCGTTTGGAAAACAATTGCCATTTTCCCCATAGGAAAGTGATACTTATTACTATCGTTCAAGTATCATTCGACTCCAGACCCTATTTCATTCTTGGACCTATCGGTAAAGAAAATATCCGTCAGTAGATGTACTAGTGATTCCTTTATTTATTAATTGAGAATTTTTGATTATCAAATTATTAATTTCTGCGACGTGTTATTTCTGCGTCAAAGATGATGCTCATTTTTCATAGGCGACTATCATTCTTCACACTTCCTCTACTTTCTTTTGATTGTTTTTGCCACCTGTGAATATTTTGTTGTGATACAACGTGGTTGTTGAAGGCCTCCTAAATAGGTATATTCGAAATATTTCTCATACAGAAGTTTTGTGCCGTACACAAAATTTGGGACAACTTTTTACTCCAGGCAAATGCGGGTTTGTTGCATGAGCAACTTTGAGAGAATCCTAGTTTTGACAGGAAATTTAACAGAAAATTTGACAATATGAAGGTCATATGTACCTAAAAATATCATTGTTCAAATTGTTGAGCCTGCTTATTTTAATTTTAAGTTTCACCTAACCTTACATGTCTTATTCAAGCCTTTACTAAAGCTTAATTTTTATGATAGTCCCAGTTACATAAACAGGAAACACCTTCATTTATAAGCGAAAGCGTGCTTTATTCTTATTTCATAAAAACAGAAATACCAAATGGAGAGTACAGTCAAAAAATGCAAAGGGTACAAGCTGATAAGTCAATAAGCAAAAGTTGCTTGCTAGAAAAATGTTGTAGCAAGACTTAGTGAAGGCTCACTGCTCCTGCACATGCATGCACTCGTATTTATATACCTAAGTAGCCTTGAATATAGCCTCATGTGCAAAAACATTGCAGTTTAGGGCAACGAAAGGCATATCAAAGAGCCATTCAAACCAAATGAAATCTAGAACGTGTTGAATGCAACTTCCGTTTCCGTTTTATTTGACACAAAATTTTTACAAACATATTTATTTACATAGCGGCGCACATTCGAATGGACCTGCAACAGACTTACATCCAAGCGACGCACTCATGAGCATTTTGATTTGTTTGCAGAAAAGACCAAACTAAATTTTACACACACATGCATACACATAGATAACTGATGAAAATGGTAAATGTTGCGTGTGCATGCATATCTAACTTTTATAAGTATGTTTGCATGTGTGTAAATACATTAGGGTGCTTCAGTCTCCTAGGGAAAAATAGTTGGTGCTGTACGCCATTAGAATTGGAATTGGATTACTTATATTTTAAAACCTTCATTCAGATATTTCGGAAATATACTAAGACTTAATTAATAAAAAATATTAAGATCTAAAACTTTAATTAAATTTTTTAAATATTAAATTTTAAAAATATTTGTCAAAAAACCACTTTAGTTTATGGAACATTTAAGCCTAACCAGACCCCAGCATAGTAACTGGCGGAGTTCCACAAGGCTCAGTCCTATGCCCCTTGCTGTGAAATATTATGTATGACGTAGACTTACGTCTCAGTTTACCACCAGGGTAAAATATTATAGGGTTTGCTGACTAAGGTGGAGTCAGGAAATATAATGGTGGGCGATAATGCCATAGAATCGAATCCGTTTATTAAATACCTGGGCGTAATAATCGACCATAGGCTGAACTTCAGAGATCACCTATCATACGCGAGCAGCAAAGCGGCAGAGGCAGTAACAGCACGGACGCGCATAATGATGAACACTAGAGGCCCTAGGCAAAACCGCAGAAGACTACTTAATGCCGTGGTCTCATCGATTTTGCTGTAGGCAGCTCCAGCATGAGCGGAAGCAACTAATTGCAGCTCTTATGCGAATTGTATGAAATCAGTGTATCGATTGAGTGCCCTCAGAGTGTGCTGCGCGTTTCGAACGGTATTAGAAGACGACATTATGGTTATTGTAGATCTACTCTCAATAAATTTAATGGCAAAAGAGTACGCTGAAGTTTGCCAAAACAAAGCGACTTCAGAACGGCAGACAATACGCAAGGAAGCAGGAAAATTGGAGTTCGTCCCCGAACGGACGCTGGACGTACCGTCAAATTCCCTTAATAGCCAAATGGGTTAACTGTAAACATGCACAGTTAGACTATAATCTGACCCAAATACTGACGATAGTTGGGTGTTTTAAATCCTAATTATATAGGTTTAAGCACGAAGACGAACCGTACTGTTCTCAGTGTGCACCAGCTGTAGAAGATGCAGAACTTGTTTTGTTTGTCTGTCCGCGATTTGTGTTCGAAAGGGAGGAATTAAGCACTAGGGTGTGGATGCTAATTTCGGCTGATAACCTAGTGGATATTATGTTAGAGTCAGAAGAACATTGGTGAGCCGTATGTAATATGGCAAAAACAGTAATCTCTAAACTGCGTCGCGCTGAACAACAGCGCAGATCTTCATAAAGAGGCAATAGGCCGCTCCCCTTCCCGTCAAGTGATACTTGACGGTTGACGCCGCTAAACAACACTGTACGAGTTTTCAAAAATTCACAATAGGCCGCTCCCCCGCCCGCGAAGTCATGCCTAACGGTTGTCCCGCGGTGGGAGGGAAACGGAGCTGGGGTGGGGTTTTTGTGAGTGAGTCGAAAGGCAAGTCCCACACTTTTCGGCTTTCAATGCTTTGTGCCACTTCAACAAAAGCAAAAACAAAAAAGACCATTTGCATACAAATTTTAAAAATTTTATCAACGGATTCCAAATATTGATGGTTCCAAACGAAAACAAAATCACATTTGAATAGTTTAATTTTTCAATATATGAGCCAGATTAGACTGAGTTGTTCAAGTTTTTCTGCAACGCATCTTCCAAAAGAAATGAAAAATAGCCTTCAAAATCGCATTATTTAGAATCCGTTGGTGCAGTTTGCGTACACTTTTATGCAGACGCTGGTAGTTGATCTGTTGAATCCAAGCAGACATTTTGCCCTTTTAAGATGCAGTTTTTGCCAGAGCGCCTTAGAAACCCTACAGTTAGTAGTCAGAGACCATCTTCTATTGGTTACCGCGATTACACTCAAGTCAACCGCAGTGTGTAGTTCATTTAGAGCAATGCTTAAGTCTTCTACACTCGCTAAAGGTCAAGCTCAGAACCTTTCCTTGCATTCTCATCCGCTCCTTCATTCTCTCCACTCCAGAGCCGGGCACCCAGCAAAATGTAATCTAGTGTTGTTGAATAAACGAGAGCGATCTCATGCATTCTTGAACACATTTTGAATTGATGCGTGCTGAAGTCAGTGCCTTGATCGCTGTTTGGCTATCAACTAAAATGGTAAGGTTTGTCGGAGGTAAGTCCATTAGTTTATCGTTTTTGCTGATTTGACTATAGCGAAGATCTCAGCTAGGAAGACGCTACACTTGTTAGGGAGTCTAAACGAGTTATTTAAGGATAAGTTAACCATTTAAGTTTTATCTCTTTGTTCATCTGCGGTGATTTTTTGGAAATAAATTCTTTTAAAAAAATACTTTTTTTTATACCAGATTTTAAGAGGTATTTTCAATTGCTCCACTTCACATAAATCTTAATATTTTTATATTGTATATCCCAAATATTTTGGCGAAGGCCTTAAAATAACATAAATTTTTTAATACCAGTTGAAAACAGTAACTTTTTTTGGTGAGACACCCTAATACTCATACATGTATACATTCATAGTTATGTATGCTGTAGCCCCGTGTATGAGTATGAGTGTGAGGTAGTAGCGCCTAGACTGATCCAAAATCCCCTAGCGGCGCATGTCAGCTATGTTGCTAATACAAATTTAAAGTGCATTCGTTCGGAATATCATCATCGTCAGCTTTTGCTGAGTGTTTAGTATTTATGATTCTCGTGTGGCCTGCAGAAAAGTGTTCAGAATAAAACTGAATATGGAGTGAGCTGAAAATTCAGATTAGCAAACTTCGGCTTCTATTTAGTTGGTAACTAGTTACTTTTATTGATAATTGTTGCCATTTAAAGTTACCAAAAGGGCTTACTCTTACGCTTGATCATTCGTGTGATCTTCTTGCGTGCCTGCCTTTAAACATACTTCCCAAAAGATCACTCAAAAGAGGCAGTCACAAATTTCGATGATTTCGTGAATCTCGTTCAACTCAGCTTCTAAACGGCTATGCTACTGGCAACCGCCAACTTCTACCTATCTGCCATAGAGATCTTTTTTCGAACACTCTATTGATCTAGTCATCAGATATTGTCCTCGCCCAGGCTTCTGAATGGTGCATACATTAAGGTCGGCATGCCTTATTATTATTCATTGGGAGATTTTGGATAAATGTAAATATTTGAGTAGGCCGGGTGATCATAATTGAAATTTTAAGCAATCAGGCGTAAATGTTAACTTCTTTTGTATTCAAAAGTAGGAAAGGATAGGAAAACGTATAGGGAGAGCGGATATTACAATAACGCTATATTAAAAGAAATATTAAAAATATTTTAAATTGCGTTTCGAGCTACTTTCCAATATAGAAACATTTGAGAAGAGTATGCCAGCCTGAACTTAAGTCGACCTAAAACTTTCTTATTTTCATTAAAGATATGCAGTAAGCCGTCTCGTTACAGGTATAACTTCTCTTGCAAGTCCCTACTTGGTAAACACATGGCATAAAAAACAGGTGGGCTCTTACGGAGGAATCCTGTTTTAAATGGATTTTTTCCATTGCAATCGATTGGTAATATATCTGAGAATATACACACGAAATTAGATAGTTTATTTCTCACTATTTCCGTTGATACAGAGGCAAAAGCAGAGACACGTCGAACGGTGCTTAACGAAAAATTTGAAGCCTATTTTCTCGTTTTTTTGACTTTTAATTTTTACGATTTTTCTCAATGGACGGGCGTAGTTGAAAAACAAAAAAAATTAATTAACTTTTTGGAATGAGTCACATTTGGTTATTCTCAGTGTTTTCTTTATTATAAAAGAACTAAACAAAATTTTTTTTGTTTAAATTATTGACAATTTATTTTAAAACTAAACTAAAAAAAATTTTTTTTTGAAAAAGTTTAATGAAAACTTTAAAAGTAATTATTTAAAAGAGAAATTATTCAAATTTTTATTTATTTATTTTTTTTTTTGTGCAAAAACATATATTTTTCAAACGTTCAAAAAATTAAAATTTTCAGTGTTTTGCGTTAATCCAGAAGAAGAATTCATAGGCACTAAAACTCTATTCGATTTTTTTTCACACAAAAGTTTCGAGTTAAAAAAATTTGTTTTGGAAAAAAATTCATATTTTTATTTATTTAATTTTTTTATTTATTCCAAAAGTGGAAAATTTGAGTTTTTTGCATTAATTCATAAGAAAAATTCATATAAATTAAAACTCTACTCAATTTTTTGTTCACACAAGTCTGCGAAACTCAAAATGTTAGAAGGTAGGTAGGTAGGTGGGGTGGTTGTCATAAAGACACACTTAGACCTTTCGCAGGTCCATTGTGATACCACTGGATCTTATCCTTACTCTACGTGTTCCATTTCAAACCATCCGGTAGCTTTAATAAACGAGCAGAGCTTCGTTAGTTTTAAATGGGCTATGTCCGCTACATCGGTTAGAAGTGCTGTATTAAGAGTACGCAGCCTTCTCATAGCTAGGCTTTCACACTCACATAAAAGGTGTCTGACTGTTTCCTCTTCTTCTGTATTAAGACAGCTCTACAGAAATCGAAGTAAGGGAGTCCTAACCTTCTAGCGTGGCTGCCTATTAAGCAATGACCAGTTAATACACCTATAATTTTTCATAGATTCTCTGTTGAATCTTAGCAAGATCTTCGATCGACCGCTGTTCCAGTTCGGCCATGTCTGTCTGCTTAGTTCGCATGTTGTGAGGTTTTGCCAGCTTGTATTGACCTTTTTGAGGGGTTTCCTGTTTATAAGTAATTTACAAGTGGCTATGGGCATGGGTATCAGCGCCTTATCCGGTTCGAGATCGAGCGTTGTACCGGTTCGTGCAAGTTCATCCGCCTACAGTTTCCTGCAATATTCTTGTGGCCTGGCACCCAGATAAGGTGCACCTTGTGGCACTTAGATACGGCATTTAGTAGTTTAAAATATTCTAGAACTGTTTTTGACGAGTAATACTCTCGTTTTTTTTTCTATAAGTCCCTCTTTTATGGCAGTGACTTCCGTCTGAAATACACTGCAATGGCTAGGTAAGCGAAATGATTGGCATACTCCGAGTTTATCGGAGTAGACCCCTCCACCTACTTTAAATCATTTTCCTTAACAATAAGCCCGTTATCCCATTCCTCTTTGGAAGGAAATACTGTGACAAAGGATTTATTAAAATTGATGTCCTTGGTCTTACAGAAATCCGTTGTGCTGGGAATTCAGGGGAATTGTTCTAAAATTGAAGAGTGTCCTCTTTGGTTCGTTCTGAGTAGGCCGATTTCTCTTAATCTGAGAGTTGCTTTGGCAGCTGTTTGCTTACCGAATTGTTCTATTGGTAAAATATTAAGCATAATATTTAGTGCATCTGTGGGTGTGGTTCTAAGGGCCCCGCAGATGCAAAGACTGGCCATTCTTTGTACGTGTACCATGGTTCTTTTAATGCACAATTTATCTAAAGCCGGATACCATACTAATCTGCCGTATGTTAGGATTGGTCTGACAATTGCTGTGTAAGGGCAATATACGATAGATGGGGAGAGACCCCAACTTAGTCTTATCAGGTATTTTAACCGAAAAAAAAATTTTTTCGCACCTTTCAAATATGTATGTTTTTATTATTTTGCAGAGTTCAATTCATTATATACCAAGTCGAATTTTCGAAGTTTTCCTAAAAGTTGATATTTTTGAATTTTTTCGCTTTTTTTTGTGTTCACCGGGAAGAAAAAACTTGGCACTTAAAAATATTCTAAATTTTTTTATTACAGGTGAGCTTTATCTTTTACTCCAACAGGAACCTACAGCGACGTGCCATTTTAGAATTTTTTTGCCAACCAAATTTTATGAGATAAATTAACAGAAAAAAATTATTATTATTATTTTATGTATTCAAATAAAGCGATGAATTACAGTAGTCAATATATTTAACACTTATCCTGTATTCATGGGCCGAAATTGCACAAATCACTTTTAGCAATGAATATGCGTAAATTTAAAATATCTCCTGAGTTGATAGATTCGACAAGAAATTTGATAAAAATTAGAGGCGAGCTCGCGATAAGTTACACTTAAAAGCGAAGAACAAATTGGTTGCCATAGACTTTGTTTCATCGTACACGCATACAATGATTTTATATTTTTTAGGGAAATATTCCCAGAATAGAAAGAAAATAGAAAATTGAATAGCAGAGCTTGGAAATGGACTTGTTTCTGAGAAAATATTGCGCAAAAGTAGCAGTTGAGTGAAAAATGTTGTAAGAAACTACCAAAATGCCGCTAAAAGTACCATATTGAAACACTACCAGAACATACGAATATCAAACGTGAACGTTGCGTGAATTTATCCCAATAGTCCAATGATCCAGAACACAGGTTTGCTTAAGAGTGCAAGGCTTAAAAGGTTAGGAGTTAAATAAATATGTTTTTGTTCTTTTTTTAAGTACAGGAAAAATTTGCAGAGCTCAATCAATTTTTTCGCTAAAAAAAAAAAAATAAATCGAAAAACATAAAGGGTTTTATAATGAGAGGTGCTATTTTGATATTCAAAGAAAAAAGCTATTTTTTAATATAAATGATCGGATGCTTATTTCATTATAAGGAGGAAGGCATGCTGTTAATAGTGGAAAATAACATCAGGCAAATGACCACCACGACCATGCTTACAAAACAACATCCTTTTCATGAAATTTTCCATAACCGAATTGCAAAGTGGCTGCCTTATGTCCTCGTTAGCCTAACTAATTCCATCTTTGAGCTCTTGAATCGACCCTGGGCTGTTGGCGTAGACCTTCTCTTTCACGTGGCCCCAAAGAAAAGTCACAAGGTGTTAAATCACAAGATCTCGGTGATTGTTTCGTTGCTTGTGTGACACGTAGCGCCGTTTTGTTGAAAATTAAAGTTGTCTAAATCAATACCATCCAATTCCGGCCAAAAAGAATCGTTTATCATCTGTCGATAGACCAATCCATTCACCTGTAACACTTGCTATTGGAAAACCCTATATACATATATCTGAACTACTCAAGCAGGCTCCCGCTTAAGGCAAATATGTTGGTGTAACCATTCTGGTGTACATTTTCTCATAGAAATTTACAGCAACCGGCTAAGTATTGGACCAAATCACTTTCTTTATGGAAGTTAGCTCACGAAATCTAGATATAGGTCTTCAAAGTTCGAAATTCGACTTTTAGTAGAAACTTCTTTTCAACTCTTTTAAAGCATATAAATAACTAAAAATGATAAAAATGTGCGCGTGGTCTATATTTTCCTCTTCTTTAAATGGCATGTAACTTTTTTTGTGTAACTTATATTAAAGGTGCTGTGATAGGTTTAAAGTCAGAGTCAACATTTTGTGAAATATAAGATTTCACTTTCCCCAAATTTGGCCTTTGAAAATTAAACAAAAAATGTACTGGTGCAATACCAAGGAAAAAAATTCATTTTGCCGCTATGTTGGGTTTCTAACCAAAAAAGATTTCAGCGGTTCTGCATTCACGAGTTATTTGTATATAATATATTAAAAAAAGTTCGTTTCTAAAAAAATTAAAGTATTTGTTCAGTTCAGAAAAATAGTGAAAATATGTTTGCGTCATACTTTCAGTATCTGCTACTCTTCAGAGCTTTAAACATTTTTCCAATATTTTTTTTCTATTTTATAAAAATCTGTTTTTGATAATTCCTGCAGAGTAGCCGACAACTACCATCTACTATAAATGCACACACACACAACCATACTACGAAATTGACTTTTTCATGCTTTGATTTATTTTAGTTCATTGCCTATAGTGTGAAAAGTATACGAATATTATTGCTGACACGGTGCTTTGATGGCGTTTTATGGCTGGATGAATAGACGACATGAAAAATTCACAAACCTACAATAAATAAGGACCTGCATGCATAAAAATATTCAATAAATAAAAAATTCCTGAAATAAAGTGCAAGCTAACACAAAACTGAAAATTAAAAAAAAATTGGCCTTGCAGCAAAAATACTACACACCTACACATGAACACACACCTACATATACATGCAATGTAGATGCATATGAAACACACACACATACCGATGGGTTGCTTGTCATGCACTTTTGTAAAAAAAATTTTCACAAATATTTATATGCAGCAGCATGAAATTTTGCATGTGGATGTTTTTTTAGATTTCTGATATTAAGTTTGTTGATTTTTATGCTTTATCAGAAATGTGCAATCGATTGTAAACAAAATCAGTCTAATAACTTTACGGTATTAGTTGCAAGGATTTTCTCATCAGTTAAGTAGAATATTTCGCCAATTTTATGAATGCAACATGCCGCGCTATTTTATGAACCGCCGCAAGCTGTTGAAAATTTTATAAAGCAACCAGCGAATTTCGGTTATAAAACTTCCAGCAAGTGCTGCTCATTGGTATCATTTTGAATATAATTTATATGCATATGCGGAAAATATGCGCTTACAAGCAAACTTCAACAACTCGACAACTTACAATATGAAGTCCTAAAATATGTGTAGGGGCTAATAACTATGCACGGAGTGTTTCGATTTGCCCAGAACATTTGCCGTTTTCAAGCGAATTTCTGCTGTGCGGTTTTTTTGATAAGATTTGCATAAAATTACAAAAGAGACGTGCCTATGAGCCAAAATGTGTTAAGTAAGAATGAAATTTCCTTGAAAACTGCAGCAAATCAAAAATGACTGAAACGACTGGATTAACTTTTTTTGCTCTAACACTTTGAAATATCTACTTTCTCTATGCATTAATCAAATTCATCAATATTGCCTAATAAAATTTGAAAAACCAACAGAAAATTAAAAAAAAAAAATGTTGTTTGATTGTATGCTTCCACTAAGTAGGAATAAATGTGCAAAGTCAAAATAAGGAATGTGTGTATACTCTTTAATTTCTATATCTGCTGTCTTGTGATTATGCTCCTCAGTAATTTTTCGCATATAATTTGCCTGAATGGTACAGCAGCTCATGCCAGGTATTTGCTAGTTTTACCATAAGTATAAAATACCAGTGAGCAAAGTATTTTACTTTTTTACTGAAGAATCATGGTTCAAAAGAGTTTAATATCATCGTCCGAAACCAGTAGCTATTGACAACCAGCGCAGCTTCTTCCGTTTCTTCGAAAATATAAGAGCCGATCAAATCGTCGAACCAAAATTAAAAAGGTCAGCCCAAACCGTGCTTTTTTCGAGAAGTCAGTGCAACTGATTAATCTGCCTTCGATTTAGCTTACTTACAAAGCTATTTTAACAGGAATCAAAAACGAGACGGAAATTTTTTCAAATAATTCCGTGTTTTAATTAAAATTTATTAAAAAAAAAATTATTGAAAACTTCGCCTCTCAAACATATTTTTATAAATAAAGCTTTCTTTTTTCAACTAAACAGCTTCAGCGTAACACACGCATCACAATATTTAAATCTATTTTGAATTAACTTATTGCATTTATTTCCGTTTACAAGTAATAAGGTGGTAACGTCATTCAAAAATATTTGTATTTTAAGGTTTTCTCAGTCTTGTTCCTCCCGTATTCATATTCTAATACTAAATATAGTTTATTAAATATTTTTTATTTTTTCAAAAAAAAATTAGGTGGCAACACCACATTCATTTCTGTTAACGATTCTTTAACTCCTTTCGTCTAATTTTTAATTTAGTACAGATTAAATTTACATTTTGAGAGTAAAAATTAGGTGGCAACACCACATTAAACAATTTCTGTTAACGATTCTTTAACTCCTTTCGTCTAATTTTTAATTTAGTACTTAATTCAATGACAGCTTAAATTTATATTTTGAGAATAAAAATTAGGTGGCAACACCACATCAGGCATTTTTTGTTAATGATTCCTTAACTCCATTTGTCTGATTTTTAATTCAGTAGTTAATGCAATGACAGCTTAAATTTACATTTTGAGAATAAAAATTAGGTGGCAACGTTATCAAAAAAAAATTTGTTTTTGATTACTGATTTCTCTAATTCTCTCATGAGTATCACATGTTGTAAATTTTTATTTGTTTAAATAAATTTTAAATTGAATTAATAAGTGGCAACACTTTAATCATTAGCAATAAATTAGCTTTCAAATAAAGTGATATCATATTTAAATCGGTGTTTATCTATGACTCTGCAGCCGAAGGGGTTGGTGCGTGACTACCATTCGGAATTCAGAGTATTCCCTAAAAGACTAAAGTGAAGAAAAGTTTTTTTCTAATAACGGTCGATCCTTGGCCAGCAGTGGCAAAAATGGCCATAAAAAAGCTTCTCATAAAAATGTCTGCCATTCGGAATTGGCTTGGAATTGTAGGTCGCTCCATTTGTGGAACAACATCAAGACGCACGACACAATAGAAGGAGGAGCTCGGCCAAACACCCAGAAAGGGTGTACGCGCCAATTATATATAGTATATTTATAACTATGACTCCTGCCGCGACTTAAACAAATAAATTTCTTGGCTGCCAAACATTTTTCTTATTCTTAGTTCATATATCTTGTCATTTACTTTTATTACTGTATAAAATTATTGTTTAAAAATTATTATTTTTTATTTATGAATAAAATTGGCTCACAGCACTATTTTATGGGCTTTAACCATAGTGCTACTTAGCGAAAAATCTAATACATCTACATTTGAAATTAATATCTGTATACATATTTTGAATATGAAACCAATCAGAGCATAAATACAACATCTCGAAGCCAGCGCCATCTAACATCTTCTTTTGTACAAACTATTTCTTATTAGATAAATAATTTTTATGTAATTCGGATGTGAACCAAATTCTACTATAAATGTGATTTTTATATTGGTGTATTTAAACTCCATCCTCGCGTTGACATAAACAGACTTACAAGTCTTTCAAGGTATTCACACTACAACGCAGCCAAATTTTAATACTTAACCAATTGCTTTAAGGGTCTAAAGCAACTTAAACCTTCTGTGTGCTCGATATCATGCTGCTCTGCGTAGAAGCCTGGGTGCCTTTCCCACTACTTCTATTTGTAACGTCTTGGCTGAATCCGGACTTCCTAGTTTAAGTGAGCGGGTGGAATATATGACTGCTGGTTATACACAAAGTGTTATCCTGCAACAATGTTCATCTTTAGAAAATCACAATCAATGCAGCAAATATATAGAATATGTTTTCCAAAGAGGCTGTCGGCGTTATATCATGTGGTTGCCTTGGTCAGAAAAATGAATATCCATTTTAAACCTACTCATCAAACCCGCAGTAAATGCCCACCTTGGTTTTGAAATCGTCATTTGTTAATTTCTTTCAAGATTATTGAAAGGAAAACACTTGTGCTCTTATCTACCAACAAGTTTTGCTTCAGCACAAACGACAGTTAAGTCAAAAATCTTTCAAATTCATATTTACCGATGGCTTCAAAACTAACTTCTCAGCCTCTTTCGCGGCTGTATCTAGGGATCTACTAGTTCTCAAAAAAGGTTTGCTGTACAATTACTGCTCAACAGTTACTAGTGAAATCTTTGCTATATATCAAGCCGCTCTAATAGCCTCCACAAAAGAAAAGTAAATTTTGCATTTGAACCGACCTTTAATCTGCCAACGATGCCGTAAGAAATTTTATTAATAACAATGTTGTGGTAACTTGCGTTCGAGATATACATGTCAAGCAAACAAACAAAATTAAACTGATGTGGATACCAGTTCACTGGGGAATTAAAGGCAATGAGTTCGCTGATTGTGTAGCGAAAAGTGTTCATAAGGAACCGGCTCTATATTTTGACGTTGTGGAAAAAACTGCAGTACTGACATAACAAGGCTCTATTGAAATTCAGAGTACAACCTATCTATCCAACGGAATCTAAACATGCCTACATTTTATTGCTCTCACGACTTCCTTTACTTGTTAAACTCTGGAGATGCAGAGTCATCTACTATAGAACATCAGTAGATCATATCCTAGATGAATGCATGCAGTTTACCAATACTAGGCAAAGGATTTTTGACACAGCTCTCCCATCACAACTTCTAGTAAATACAACATTATCAAATGCCAATACTATATCTAACTTTCTTGTATTGTGTAACATAGCTCATTTCATTCAATATACCCATCCTTATACATATTTTATATATGTACTTGCATTACACATATACTCCTTATATTAAATATAAGATTAGCAAATATTGTAATTAATTCTATTGTATTTAGTTTATTATTAAAACCAGCTGATGGCCTTGAGATAATGTTATTCTTTTTTCCTGCTATTTTCTGTATACAGGGTTTGAAAAGTAATGAGCCTTATTTTTTTTTAAGCAGTTTTATTAAACCTTTTGGCTAATACAACTAATATTCTTCAAAATAGGACCCTTGAGCGTCAATTTACCGCTGGTAGCGGTCCTTCCACTGCAGGAAACATTTTTTAAAGTCATCAGCCGGAATCGCGTTCAATTCGGCTGTTACAGTGTTTTGGATCGCCTTGATTGAGTCGAAACGCCTCCCCTTCAGCTTTCTTTTGAGGCGCGGGAACAAGAAGAAGTCCGGAGGGGACAGGTCTGGGCTGTAGAGAGGGTGGGGAAGCACCGGAACTCCCATATTGGCCAATGCAGAGATGCAGAGGAAGGCGGTGTGCGCCGGCGCATTGTCGTGATGAAGGGTCCAATTGTTGACGAGGTCGGGCCGAACCCGGGCGACGCGGTTTTTCAGCCGAAGGAGCACTTCTTTGTAAAATGCCGCGTTTACAGTGCTTCCTGGAGGTACAAACTGTTTAGCTTTACGCAAAATTTGATCGAGTAACGTTGCTGCAACGATCGCTGCATTTTCGCCACTGCAAAATCCTAACACACTTTTAAAACAGCTTTTACGCGCGGAGCGATGTTGACTGCACCTATGTTGCCAGCGAACTGGGACCGGTTTCTAGTGGAAGGGGAAGGTCCAACGATCATTTTCCTCCACCTGCCGATTCGGTTGATCGCTTGGAAGACGCTCCGCGCGGGAAGGCTCATTACTTTTCAATCAAACCATGTACTCATATGTTTAAAATAAAACATGATTCTGATTCTGTGCTAATTGAGTTATAGCTCGGGAACAGGTAATATTGCGTGATTTCAAATGTACTTACGGCTGGAAAAAGGGAAGTCTATTGCATTTTTAGTTTGTGCTTGATGCCTGATTCTCGAAAATAACTTTTTACTGACGTCATAAAAATTATTGATATACATACTATACATATATGCAAAATTCATCTGCGTGGGTTTTTCGTTCCGCATTCAGAATACCGGGAGAGATTTGAGGAGTCGTGTAATTACTGGATATGAGACCTAAATATGCATTTGAGAGGGTTTTAAATAGACGATTCTATAACTTCCCTGATTTTTTTCTGACACCGTTTTAAGTGGATACGGATGCTTCCAAAAATATTTGCACATTCTAGACTAGGCTGGTAGCCCTTATTGCCCAGAATGCTTGGGCGAAGAGGAGACTGTTCGCTAAGCAACCAGACGACTTAGCCCGATGTTTCTAACGCCCAATAATCGAGTCCCACAAATGCTTGAGTCGGATGAAAAGTGGAGGGCGGTGCTAGTTGTTGCAACACGAATTATTGTGGCGCTTTGCAACATTGATTGGAGGCGAAGGAATGCCGCAAAATGAACGCAGCAGCTAGAGTAACTGCTGCATTGGTAAAATGCAGCAAGACGAGCAGCAAACAAATGTAACTGAAGATTGAGCGTATTGCTCACGACAGCCTCCAGACATAATTACCAAATCGGTATCTCTGTAAGATGATCCGTCGGACTTGAGGTGTCTTTATTGGCGTTAATGCCTAAAACTGATAAAGGTTTCGATTGCTATGGCATCTCATAAAAAAAATACTTCCTTATAGATATCCTTTTTGTACGCCAAACAGAGACTGGCAGGCTTTCCATTGCTTATCGAGGAGCTATTGATATTTAAATAAAGTTTCTATTATTTCATGTTCAACATACACCGTGTGCGGCGAACCCAGAATGGCTACAGTGACTGCTAATAAATAAACAACTAAGAAATGTCTAGTTTGCCCCACTTTAATTCGCTGGTAATTATGCACTCAATAACATTTAATTAATAACTATTCGTTTTTTCTATCAAAATGAAGCGGTTAATTGCATAAGCAGGACTTATCAAGATGTCTTGAAACTTTTAATTCCATCTTAGTTGAAAATGAGCTGCCAAAATTTCTTAATAAATTTCACAACAAACTTTCGACAGCACGCAACTTGCCCTCCAGCCTTATAGCCACTTTTCCACAATTTCAATGAACTGCGTAATTTAGTGGTGAAATACCATGGCTTGGAGCAAAACTAAAAACAAAAAGAGGGTGGACCCGTGACAAAAACAATAAATCGTCAGTAGACTGTGTAACCGCACTTTAAGTTGTGCCCAGATAAGTGCGTTTGCTGCGTAACGAACTGAATGCAGCGCGCATCGATAGCTGGTAGCAGCGGTAAGGTGGTGGCAAAGAACCGGTAGGTAGCATTTGCAGTGGCAGTAATGCTTATTATGTGTACATGCTAGTAAATTCTACTGAGGGCTGTGGTTGCCACCCACCGTTGAACCGACCCGGTACAATGCACTTTCAAGTCAGTTGGTTAGAAATGTGTTGCGACGCTTGTGCTGAGGGTTGCGCAGATGTACTTCCTGTATTGTATTTGAAGGCTGCGTGCCAACACTCACAACTCTCAATTTAATTCAGTTTTTGAACGCAAAAGCAGAGTAAGTTATTTGCAACAAATTACGAAATAAATGTAGGAATCGGAAAGAGTGGAAAGTTGGCGTGGCATCTTTAAGCCTTTCAGTAGTTCAGCTGGAGTTTTAGAAGCATCCAATGCTTACCGAATATTGAGCAGCAAAATAGTTTTGGGGTGAATGGCTTGAAGTATGCTGTTTATTTTGCTCTGGTTTTTGCTCTTCTGCCTCTCTATCTCTAGCTCCCGCTCTCTCTCTCTCTTTCGCTCTCTCTTTGACTTGCTTGGCTTTAACAACAATTTCTACAGTTATTTACGTTGCTTATAGCAAAAGCAGCAGCAGTAGCATTAGCATCGAAGTGAACCAGCGGTGTGAACTATGTAAATATGTAAGTATTTCCTTCCACTGTCCGGGCATAACTTTGTTGGATAACCATCGTTTAACATGCAATTTACTTTGGAATTTGTAATTATAAAATTTTCAAATTTGTTGCCACCATTGTTGATTTGTTGCATGCATTCGTTTTTGCTGTTGTTATTGCTATTATTATTGTTGTTGTTGTTATTTATGCAGCTTTTCAATTTTCACATTTTTGCTGTAAATTCTCTCGCGTTCATGTAGATAACTATACAGACACACGAATGTGAATATACAAATCCAAATAAAATGCGGACAAATACACACACACACACACATACATACATATGTATATATCTGCAAAGAGTAAATGCACATAAAATGCAAATTTTTATCAGAAAACATACATACATACATACGTACATAAATACGCATATACATATATTTTACATACATACAGCTGTGAACATGAAAATAGCAGCCATCATTTCATCATCGTTTCTTTGAATCCCTAGTGGGACATATGTAGAGGACCAACCACACCTACGCGCCATCTTCGTCCGGTTACTGGATAACGCCTTCACCTGCTTTCAGCTTAAACCCAAATTGATCCGTTTCGCGATCCATAGTTCTCTTCCAGGTTTCTCTTGGTCGACCAGGCACTCTCCCACTCGCTGTGAGTGGGTCTAATTTCATTGCCTTCTTCGTTATGTTACCGTCTTCCTTGCGTAAAGTCTGTCTTCTAATCCGAATGTGTAGCGGCTTCATGTTTGCTTTTTCGAGCAATTCCTTGTTAGGCATTATTTTTGGCCAGAAAATTCGGAATACCGACTGTTTCGGTGGTGAATTTCCAGGTAGAGCTACAATACAGCAGTATCGACAGCACATCCACTTGAGGAACCTAACCTTTAACTGGAACTTAGGTTGTTATTTCGGCATGCAGAGTGCAATACCCAGAGAGCTCCTTTTTTGATTCGGGAGCGTATTTCCACATCCGTGCCACCGCCCGGTGCCACTGTGCTGCCGAGGTAAGTAAATTCCTTCACGGTTTCTGTAGGGTAGAAAATAGCAGAGTAAAAAAATATTTTGAAGTAATTTATTGTTTTGCAAAAAATCATACAAAAAAAAAATCTCAATACCAATATGTGTAGAGTTTATCTGTATAAATCTGGTAATTATTGGCATCGTTACGTTTTTATAATTTGCTAAAAAAAAAAACACGCTAGTTGGACAATTGATATGGGGCGTCATATTTTATGGACTTACGAGTCTAAAATAGTTTTGTATGACGGGTTGATGATTATATGTTAGACATACCCCTGATGCCATTGGGAGGATCTCCAGCGAATCGGTAAGCGGGATCAATGCTTGATTAAGGTCTGTGAAGCTAGAATTAGCTGAGCATAAGACCGATGTAGTTCTAATAAGCAACAGAAGGCCAGTAGAAACTATGAATGTAAATGTTGGGTCTGGGTTAGTTCAATACCCGCTAATATGTTGTGATATACCTATAATACGTTGTGAAGAAGGCATAGATTATGCAGTCCTGTCTGTCGCGAGTAATGCCAAACAACGGCAGCCCTAGCCACAGCAAAAGTATACCATGTAGCAGAATAGACAACTCGGTTCTTTTGTATACCGCACCGATTTGATCTGATGCACTGAACATAAATAGCTACACACAAAAACTGATAGCCGTCTATTGGCTAAATACTTTGCGGACTATCTGCGACTTCCGTATAATTTTGGACGACGTTCCTTTTCTTATTACAGGACTAGTCCCCGCAGACATTTGGGCAAAAGAAATGTAGAGAGTGTTATAAGGCTATCCAAGCATGACGGTAGAGCAAGGCGTAAATATATTGCAGAAAAGGAAAGGCGTCCATGGATCGCCCACTGGCCATACGCGTGGGACAGATCACCGAAAGGTAGATGGATGCATGGGCTAATACCCATTCTTGTGACGTGGTTAGACTGGAACAAATTGAGAAAACAAACTTCCACCTAATCCAATTATTTTCAGGGCATGGGGTATTTCGAAAATACTTCCATAATTTCGGCCATGTGAGTGGGAAGAAGGTGCTGATCACCCACGCGAATACCTACGCTATGCTCCCGAGACATGTAACATATTAAACTTAGAAAGTATTATAGATTTTATGCAGAAATCTGGAAGCGAGTCTGCGCACATGCAAAACACATTCACAATGATTTAAAACGTTCTGCGATATTCGCCGTTGCCAATGTGCAGAGGTCCAAAAATCTTGCGCTGAATCTTTCTCTCAAATACTCCAAGCGTCGCTTCATCGGATGCTGTCATCGTCCAAGCTTCTGCGCCATACGTTAGAACGAGCATAATGAGAGCCTTGCAGAGTGTTAGTTTTGTTCGTCGAGAGAGGACTTTACTGCATAGTTGCCTACTTAGTCCAAAGTAGCACTTGTTGGCAAGAGAGATCCTAAGTTGGATTTCAAGGCTGACATTGTTATCGGTGTTAATGCTGGTTCCTAAATAAACAAAATCTCTTTAAACTTCGAAATCATAACTGCCAACAGTGACTGTTTGTTTGATTACAGGAGGTACTTCGCTTTGTCCTCGTTCACCACCGGACCTATTCGTTTCGCCTCTTTATCCAGTGTGGAGAAGGCAGATCTAATAGGTGGCGGTTGTTAAGGCCAATGATTTCAATATCCTCAACTACGAGGGGTGCCTTTTATATTTCGGGATTTGGCAATCCTGGTGTTGCAATCTGGCAACTGACAGCTGTATCGCAAAGTTTGACATTTTTTGGCTTTTACGTACTCAGAACGTTTTGAAATACCAGCGCTATTTGTGCTGTTTACAGTAACTTAAAAGATTCATCTCGGTCCAAAAATGGAATTAAATCGTGAACATTTTCGTGCGATTATTTTTTACAACTTTCGACGTGGATTAACTCAGCAACATTGCAGGGATGAACTTAATTCATTTTTTCTCGATGAAGCTCCATCAAAGACCAGTGTTTATCGATGGTATGGTGAATTCAATCGTGGTCGTAATTCACTCCAAGACGAATTTCGTGAAGGTCGTCCAAAATCAGTTGTTGTACCGAAAACCATTGATGCTGTGCGCGAACTGATATTGTAAGATCGTCATGTGACCTATCGTGAGATTGAGACAATCTTAGGCATTAGTGGGACCAGCATACATTCAATATTGCATAAACATTTGACTGTCAAAAAAAATTGTTCGCGTTGGATCCCACACAATTTGTCAATCGCTCAAAAAAAGGCTCGTGTCGATTGGTCGAAGGAAATGCTCAAAAAATACGATCGCGGGGCTTCGAAACACGTCTATGACATCGTGACAGGTGATGAATCTTGGATTTACGCGTATGAGCCCGAAAGTAAACAGCAGTCGACTGTATGGGTGTTTCAAGATGAGCCAAATCCAACAAAAGTTGTTCACGCACGAAGCACTACCAAGGAAATGGTCGCCAGTTTTTTCGGAAAAACTGGACACGTCGCAACCGTACCACTGGAACAACGCAGAACAGTAAATTCTGAGTGGTACACAACCATTTGTTTGCCAGTTGTCTTCCAAGAAATTAGGAAAACCAATCGCCAAAGACGGATCACTCTTCACCAGGACAATGCGAGGTCTCACACATCGGCTCAAACAACTGCATTTTTGAGCACCCAAAACATCGAATTAATGTGTCATCCGCCGTATAGTCCTGACTTGACACCGAATGACTTCCTTTTATTCCCGTACGTAAAAAAACAAACTGAGAGGTCAACGTTTTTCGACACCTGAAGAAGCGGTTGCGGCATTCAGAATGCATGTTTTGGAGGTACCTCATTCAGAGTGGCAAAAGTGGTTCAAACACATGCAAAAGTGTATAGATCTTCATGGAGAATATTTTGAAAAGCAATGAAGTGATTTTCGATGATTAAAATTTGTTTTTGTTCTCTAATCCCGAAATATAAAAGAACCCCTCGTATTCGTATTGCGCAAATACATTTGAGGTTATGGAATAGCCAATCCCATAAAAAAAATATATGGGGACTTAAAAAGAGTTGCGTACAAAATGCGAAACAGAGTTACAATCACCAACTTTGGGGAAATGTTAAAGATGCGTTACTGTAGATTCAAAAGCAGCGATGTGAGCAGTTGATGGACTCAATGTCCCGTCGCTATGCGGTGGTAATAAAAATTTGAGAAATTCAACTAGAAATTAGTTACAACTTTGTACCTGCAAACTTTATCAGTGCAGTTTTTCTTTAATATTTTTATAAACTTGGGTAGAATGCGTTGCTTACTATATATGGCCTCTGCTATTTTAATGTTAACTCTGAATTTCTATCTTTTGATATACAATGCTTGTTTTTTTCGTTGTGGAATTGATTTAAATATGAGTTAATAGAAAACTGAAACTAAATATGAGTTGATAAAAACTTTCTAATTATATTAAAATTTTGCTTTGTTTTTTGTAATCTAATATTTTTTTGGTACTGCTATTTTCGTATTCGTTCGCAACTGTACTATGTATGTATTTATAGATATATGTATGCCTGTACTTCAACACATACCGTAGTTTTGTTGCAGTTCATACATTTATACAAATTTGTAGAAACAATTTTTGTTGGAAATCTTGAAAGAAAATCAAATATATGCACATCTGTATGTATATACAAATAAGTGTTGAGCCAGAAATTGAAGAAACTTTGAAGTGATATGTTCAAATTGGATTATTTTCTGTTCAAATAGAAACGAAAAAGGATCTCACAATCTACGCTTGCTACAGGAGAATTAGTTTTCACAAATTTGCATACATTGAGTCGAAAAAAGTTTTGACACAGTGAATTTTGTTCCAATATTTGTAATATTTTTCAACTTTCTTTTTTTTTATTTATTTTTTGTAAAAATATAGTTCATGCCACAACAAAGGCAACATAGTTTAAAATTTCAAACTTTATATATTACAATATTAAAAAAAATATTTTTCAAACAAAATCTTGAACATTTTAATCAGAACTTTTAATTTTTTTTCTGATCTGACGTGATATGAGTCGAAGGCGCCATTACGGCAGGTGGGGCGAAAATAATATCTGCTTAAAACGATACATTTTGTTGCTTGATTGCGATATGATCACAATTATGGTCGCACCCACCGTCTACGATTACCATGAATTCTGCTAAAACCTTCATTTGCTACATAAATTTTATAAATAATATATTTCTCAGCCTATTTATACATACATATGTACACAACGACATAACTGTATAATATTTGCTTTCACGACAAGAATGACTCCTTTTTTTTAAATGCTGCAATCCTTTTATTGTAGCACCATGATCCGTTTCACGTCGCGCCAGTCAAATGCGTTGCCTCAACGGTTGGAACGGACTCATTGTGACAGACCTCTTATTGATACTGCGCGCTCGTTCATATCCGCTCTCACCCCTTACATACGTTAGTATGGGCCTCAGCATATTTTGTATATTCTGACTTTGCCTTTAGTGCTGAGGTATTTATTGTGCCATAGAATGTCCCTAAGACATCCTGCTACGCGCGCTGCTTTGTTTGTTTGCGCGCTGACGAACTAAGGGCATTTGAAGAAGTTATTTTGCTTGCATCTTAGGGAATGCCTTGAGACTGTAAGGGATTTTGTTTTTGATGCAGATGTTATTATTTTTTTTTTTATTATTATTAAAAGTTTCTACAGCTTTTTCGACCCCGTAGAGGAGCCGTTGTAAATCGTCTTTATTGTTGCATATTAGTATTGCGTCATCCGCATAGCAAATAACTTTCATTTCCGTTTTAAATTTGTATCCCCTAGCTGCATTTTTGACCTTTGCTATTATCTCATGCACAACTAAGTTAAAGAGTATGTCAGAGAGCTGTCACCTTGCCTTATCCCAGCGGTTACTGATAGATTCTTAGATACATCATTACCGACCCTTACACTTGCTTTGTCATCGGTGTTAAGATTTTTGATAGCTGATGTGATTCGTTGGTCTATTTTCCGTTTTTGCAGAATTCCAAACACGTTTTTGAAGACAACCTTGTCAAAAACTTTAGTGAGATGAACGCAACAGGGATAAGCAGGCTTGTGGTATTCTATTGATTTTTCGATTATTTGCGGAAGTATAAATATGACGACAATCGCTGACCTTTTGATATTTCAATTTCTTCAATTCTTTTGGCAAATTTTTTTTGTGAAAAGGTTTAGGATTGCGATTAATAAAGTTATTGCTCTGTAATTATCAGGACCTGGCGATTTTCGGTTTATGAGTCTCGTTGCATTAGATTCAACATCGGTAAGGGATATTAAAACTTGTGAATATGCAGAAGGACGCGGTACAATTCATTGTAGCTCAATTTGTCCGCTTCGTATCTCATCTTCTCGCTCTTTTACGTAGTGCCGGCTAAAACAATTCTCCTATTGATACAGCCGATGGCCCATGCTGCTAGTGCTGCTGCCTTCTTATATTTGTATAACTTGTTATTATACAAATTTAATAATAATAATAATAATAATAATATTAATAATAATAATTCTCCTATTCTTACTCAGGATGTTCCATATCTTCTTTTGTGCGCCATATAAGTCGTGTTCTATTTCAGAAGAGAAGCGCTCCCAATGCTGCTTTTTGATGATAGCTATAGTTGCATTAACTCGGTTTCTCGCTTTTGCAGTCAACCTAATTTATTTTTCTGCTTCTGTATTGCAAATATCAATTTTATTTTTCTCCCGCTAGCGTTTTTCCTTCGTAAAAAATCACGACTTATACAGTTTTTTTCTAGTTCTGTTTTACAGATCTCTTTTCAACAGAATCGGCCGCCGCGTTCAGGAAATCTAGTTGTTTTTTTCTTTTGGATAAAATTTCAAACATTATAGGGCAAGTAATGCATTTCAAACATTTATGAAGCATCATCCCAGAAGTGCGATAAAGATGTACCAACGGCGTGAGAGTGTCCGATTATTTGCGTGATATTGAGTGGAAAAATAAGTACATGAACATTGAAAGCAAAACACACATATACAAGACGATTGTAGGACCCATATTCACAAGCGGTTCTGCAGAACGAGTTGATTATTCAAAGACAAAACCCTCGCAAGATACTGCTGAGCTGCACACAATAAGCACTATAGCGGAGAAAATAAAATGGGAATGCATTACCAATCAAGACATAAGAAGTTAAACGAACACCGACGATCTTCAAGATCGAGACGGCGCGCATGGAATGAACACGTGACAAAGACCTCCTCCGACAGCCGACTGAATAATAAAAGTTTGGGTATACTCAGAGTGGAGTAAAGCTGGGGTGCATTCGGATGCCTTAGGCAAATGAAACTTTTTGGATGCATATGCATAAAATAATACCGACTTTAAATGGCTAATAGGTAACCACACAGGTTAAAATTGATTGTGTTTGCAACTGCACCGGATATTTGAAGAATATTTAAGCATACACTTTTCAAATCACATTATTGTTAGGCATTTCTTTTGACGAAAAGTAAACAAAACCTTTTTGCAATAGCCGGAAGTATTCTCTTTCGTCTGGTATCCATATTAATATCATAGATTGAGTATAAGTACGAGGTGTGTTCAAAAAATAAGGTGAATTTTCAAATCTCGCGGGCTACATACATTCGACTTTCGATTATTACTTTTTTTATGTTGGTACACTCGTCTCGAAAATATGTTCACGGTTTTAGCAGTATTGCATATTTAGTTTTTTGTGAGAGTCATAAACAAGACAAGTGCTTTGCGTGCTCGGCGGTTTTCTGCTATCGAAAAAATGGATCAAAGAAGTCGCATAAAATTTTGTGTTAAAAATTAAATTAAGTCCTCAGAAACACTTAAAATACTGACAGTGGCATACGGTGAGAGAACTATGAGTCAAAAAAATGTTTACAAAGGTGCAAGCTTTTCACAGCAGGTCGAGAAGCTGTGATTGACGACGCTCGCTCTGGACGCCCCAGCATATAAACAACCGATGGAATTCTTGAGAAAGTGAAGAAAATTGTTATGAATAATCATCAAATCACAAAAAGAGAAGTTGCAGAGGATATCGGCATATCAGCATACCGGTTGGCTCTTGCCATGCAATCTTTTCGGAAATTTTGGGCATGAAGCATGTGGCAGCGAAGTTCGTTCCGAAATTGCTGAATTTTTACCAAAAACGTCACCCTTAGCATGGAGAATAGCGGGATGTGAAAGGAGATGGAACCCTATTTCCATTATTTTTGCGACCATAACTACTGAGGCGTGACCTGGTGAAAAGGAAAATCACTCGACACCTTCGATACAACCGAATGACAAACACAAATAAATATACCGATCTGGGTGAAACTTGATGCAAGAGATGCTACAAACTAAGCATAACCTCGATACGCGCGCGTAGTGCCAACTCTCTAACTTTGCACGGACTTTTCAAACGATCCTAGTAAATCTGTCATTTTTGGGGTTGAATGATCTACGATAATTTCATCTAACCTTGAGAACTAAAGTGACAGCCTGCCCAAGTACGAGCTGCTCTAAAAATGTTGCTCATATGCATATTTGATGGAGATTTTTGCTTCCATATAATGCTATCTTTTCTGCACACGTAATAGTCAGGGCTTAGTAGGGCTTCATGTACAGAGGTTCCAAGTATAGCGAACGTGCTGCAGCAACAGCATTCGTACAATAGGTTTTCGCTGAACTTCAGTTAGTGTATGAAATGTTCACAGGAACATTCTGATTCTGGATTTCTTTCTATAGTATATACTTATAAGTCATAACAAAAGGCTACTTTTTAAAAATCTCAAGAAACTATTACACTCAGTTTAATAAAAAAAATTAAAATACATCACAAAAATTATATTTTAGAATAACATTAAATCTCCGCACTCTACTGAAAAGATAAACAATTTTTTTAGCGTCTAAAGTTGTTCAAAGGTACAACGATGCCTAGGGTCCCACACAAGGTCTAAGGAAACTGAAAATTTTTTAGCTACTGGATCTTAGAGAAATATCGCGGTACAAGAAAGTCTTTTAGTCGAGTCAAATATCTTATTATTAAGGTATATTTTTTTATTTTATTTTTGAGAAGATCACATATTTCTCTTTTATATGTATATATTTCCATATTTATTTCTAGAGAAATTAGATTTTATGCAAATGCAAGTATGTTTACTCATGCATACACACATCACTGACTTGGCACAGGTCCCTCCCAACGGTTGATTTGCGTGCATCTTTTACTTTCAAAATAATTCCACGCAGTGTTGTTCCTTCTGTTAGCTGTCAGAGATTTTGGTTCCAAAAATTACCTACACAAAGTTTTATTATAATTTATGTTAGATAAATGAATGCAAATTCAAAAAACATTGCATGAAATGTAGCAGCAAAATACAAAAAAACGAAACTAAGCAAAGACAATAAAGCCACAAGTATTAGTGCCAGTGAGGAGGCGTGAAGTAGTAAAATTGTGTGCCTACACTGAGAAATGTATTAAAGTGCTCTAAAAGTTTAATTAATATATGGACCTTGCAATCGAATCAATCAATTAAAAAAACCATAAATTTAGTTTCCAAAATTACTTTTATTCAATTCAAAGTAAAAAATATGTGAAAATAATACAAAATTAAGAATAAATTTACTTTTGCTCGAAGTGACCACCTTTTGCCTTGATTGTAACCTTGAGACGGTCCAGAAATGAATCGTAAGCTCCTCGAATGTGACTGGTAGGTATTTTGGCTCACTCGCATACAAATGCTTTTTTCAGCGCCTCGAGACTGGTGAAACTTTTAGTACGGACATTGCTCTCCAAAATGGCGTAAAGAGAAAATCCAACGGATTCGCATCTGGTGAAATGGATACCCATTGTGTGGACTTTATGAAGTATGGAATGTTGTTTTTTAGACATTCTTGGTTCACTCAAGCTTTGTGAGATGGTGCCAAGTGGTGTTGAAACGTCCATGGTCTGCCACTATAATATTTGTCTGCCCACGGCTTTAAAGCAACCTCCAGAATACTTTCCTGATAACATTTCGCATTTACCTTGACGCCAGGTTCGATGAAAACAATTGGAGAGCGCCTATCTGCGGTTACAGCGGCCCAAACCAATACCAGGTGCCCAATTGATGACTCCGACTCTCATATGAACGGTCGGTCAAATAAGGTTTATTTGGGAGTTTACAAATTGCTCAATGTGAAGAATTTTCTCGTCAGAAAGAGGAATGTTCGGAAGTTGACTGCTATCGGCCAAGCGAAGGAACTCTTTCCTTCTCTCAAGTCCGACTTGTTGCTGCTTTTGTGTGAGATTATGGGCCTTTTGGATCTTGTAAGGCTTGACTTTGGGATCATTTTTCTATATGCAGTGGATGCGATGGTCAGATATTTTCAATTCTTTCACCATTTGATTGGCGCATCGTCGGGGATTTCGCTCAAGTCGCTTCTTCACTTTTTGAACCATTTCACGTGACGCTGCAGTCTTTTGATGACCACCTCTATGACGTTTCGCGGTTTGTAGTTTGATACTCTTCGAGTGCCGTACCCTGTACATAATATGTTCTAATGTTCTACGTAGAAAAGAACGCGAGAAATTTTTTTCGAGCAAAATATGATAGCTACTCAAAATATGGGCCTTTTTGTCTGTTTTAAGAGATACACTAAACAATATCAATAATAGGCGGATATAGTGGTTTACAATGTACCACAAAAAAATTTACCATACGATTGTACTTTAAGTTTCTTAATACACTAAAGCCCAAAATTTAATTTAAAATCACACAATAGGTCAAAACGGATAATGTGCAATGGTTAACTTCATTAAAGGGTACTGAATAAATTATTTTAAGCATTAGTTCTTATTACAATTACAGCCAGTCTTGTGAACGCGAAACCGTGATATACCGCTGTTTTTCACTTCCAACAGCCGCAGTTCTCTGAATGTTTCGCCATTTTTCTCCGTGCATTTCTAATCACAAATGTGGTGAAACTAGTAGAAATGATAGCAACGGCAACTAACAAAATAATAGTTTCCTGCCTTTTGTGAGGCGATTGTAATAAAGACAATAACCTGGCTACATGAAAGCAAACATACTCGCAGGCGAAACTCACCCAGTGAGAAATTAAAGCGTTTTAGAGGGAAGGCATAGACGCTTTGAAAAAGAAAAAACAAACAAAAAAAGACTAAAATCTAAATACCCGAAAATGTTATGGGACAAACCTATGTTCAATGTATGTACGTGGATGCCACCGAAGACGACGCTGAACACACATTTTTCCAATGCATGCGTTGGGAACAAGAACGTCGAACGCTGCAGAATGCAGTCGCTCACATAGTCACTGAAAATGTAATCGACAAGATGCTTAGTAGCGAGGAAACGTGGGAGACCATCAGTAGCAGAATGTAATGAGGAAGATGGAACACTACTCTGAAAGAATGCGAAAGCGGTTCGAGAGTGGGCGACGTTTCCAAACGAGGGAGAGTTTTTTCGTCTCCGGATATACCATTGCTGCGACGGCAGCTTTGCTGATGCATTAGGTATTTTCAACCCCCTCATCCACACAATAAAAATCTGTGCTAGAATCGTTAACTATTTAACGATTAAGGGGGTTGTATAATGACAGAACAAAATGCGGCTCTTAACAATCACTATATATGAAAAAAATTGCATCACTTAATTTTCCACCACAAATTGTTGAGAATGACAAGACACCGATTCTTAAGGTTGTTCAGCAACACCTTACGCTACAGCAGTAATATTATTAACAGCAAGTCGAGTTTTGGTCTGCCGGTCCTTTTTATATTCGCATCAGAATCAGTTTCTTGAAATTTTTTCACCAATTTTTTAATTGTCGGCTCTTTCAGGTGATTATTTCCACCAAAAAAATCAAGCTCTTGAAGATCGACCATTTTCGTAATCAGTTTCAATAATTTTAACGCATTGTTCTATAGTGTAAAAATCGGTCTACTTGACAAAATGCCAAAGATGACATTAAAAAAGTGCGTGTAGCGTAGTATACATTACAGAAGTGAAACTTTCAAGGCAGACAAAGAAAGAGGGAGACACCCGAGAGAGAATGAGAGAGAGAGACCAAAGAGAGAAGGAGAGAGAGAGAGAGAGAAAGAATATATATCTAAATAAATTCACAACATTTGCAGAGAATACAAATAGACAAAATTTACAAATAAATTCCCCTTCATCGCTCGACATCTTGACAACTCGGTCTTTTACGATAGATAGTTGCATTGTGTGCGGACAAGCCACTGACGATACGACCCGTGTGCGGAGGCCCTAATTGCGTTAATTCCTACACATTCTTCAGATTGAATCTGCCTTGTGAATACCTCGCAGCGACGTTGAAATAAAATTTGCTTCGGCATAAGTGGCTTGCTTTTACCGAATAGCACTGCTCACATACTATTAACAATAGAGCCAGCGCTTCCAAATTTCCACTAAACATCAGTCGCCTTTTTTTTACAGACATACACGGGGACAAATTTGTTTTCTTTTTCGTAATGTTTCAAGGTTAATAAGTTAAAAAATTCTTAATTTACCAATTATCGAGGAAAAAAAGAAATACGGTACGCAACGACTATGGATCTGAGCTTGGACGAAGTAATTAAAACCAAAAAGATTGCTCGACCATCAGTAAGTACATATGTCGAAATATATTTCCCTGTGTTCAAGTCGGAGCAATCTGAAATCTTTTGGTTAACACTTTTCATTCTTTACAGCAACAATTCGGAAAACACACGTGAAGGATTAACATTGCGAAAAAACGTTAAATAAGCCGATATTTAAACAAAGCGTTGTGACTTATGCCCGTAATAAAATAATACAAAATATAAACTGTCAAATTTCAGACGGTCAACAGCAAATAATCAACCGAAAATGGATGGACTTATGATGGTAAATTACTATAAAATATATAAGGTATAGCTCTCTCTCTCTCTCCTTTTCCTCTACGTTATATCTTTTTTTTCTCCCGCGGAACGAAAATGCTTAAAACGTTGCATGACCTTGAAATTTTACTCTCCATTCTCGCTCGTTCATCGACGCCTAAGAAATTTCACTTGAAAAAGAAACCGTCTAGGAATTAATCACTACTACCATCTAAAGGCTTTTCATTTAGAAACTTAAGCAAAGCTAGTCCTCCAATTTGTGGCCGGCGTCTTCATGTTGGCTTTCTAATGCAGTGACCCACTATTTTATGCCACCTCTGAACGGTTGAATGGATTTTATGATGGAGCTCGTTCATGACAGAAATACGCTCAGTGGTTTTCTATTGTTTGCCGAGGAACCACCATTGAACTTAAAGGAACACGTTTCCAAACCAATCTAACTACCTTTAATTCAATTTTCTAGTTTTTCTACATTTGCTTTGAAAATTCAAATATTACCCTGACTTTGAAATTGAGTGATATTATTGATCGGCTGCGTACAGATATATTAAGCTTAATTTTTATGTATAAACTCAAAAGTTCTAAGCATTTTTCTAATTATTCCAATGATGAATTAAATTAAATAAGACTAGGAATAACTTGGTTTGACTCACTTCTTCCTGGCTTTTATAAAGCTTTTTCAACGTTTGTATCCGAACCAGAGCGGAATTATGAGAAGCAAGGCTTTTCTGTTGCGTTCGGTCCTGTATAGGGCCCATAAATAAGACACGGTTTTTGACAGCTTACTCCAATTTTTCACCGTGTTGATACTGAATAATGTATCGAATTTTCTTGTTATTACTTTCATTTTGGAACGCTCTAACAGAAAACTGGCTTTCCTAGGCATTGATTTATTCAACAAAGTCTAGAATCGCAGTTTAGTATCGGTTTTTGTTTTGTTTTTAAGCTTGAGAATTTAAAATTATATCACAAAATAGATATAATTCTGTATTTTTGGAACGAATTTTTTTTATTACAATCTTCTAGCTAATTTCGTGGCATTTATTTTTCGAATACGATATCAGACATATGTCCGCCGTGAATAAGAGTTATATGAATCATTCAATCAGTCCACGGGTTTTTCTACTTTTTCCAATAAATCAGGTCTTAAGGCGTCAATGATGACTTGAATATGGCAATAAATTGGTTGTTAGCTGCGCTGAATGACAAGTTGCGCCGTCTTGTTCGATGTCGATATGTAGCTGATTTATTTCTGGGAACACAAATACCCTTCACCGTAACGGCAGCTTCTTCTTCATTTCAAGAGAAATAAAGACCGATGATGCCGCCAGCGAGCAAGCAGCTCGTAAAATGCTCTATGAACTTTTTTTCAAAGCAAATTTCTACAATTTAGAAGCGTTGTTCTGGCGTTAAACGATTCATGATGACTTTGCAAACTATATATATAATATAATATTTGGCGCGTACACGCTTTTTGGCTGTTTGGCCGAGCTCCTCCTCCTATTTATAGTGTGCGTCTTGATGTTGTTCCACAAACGGAGGGACCTTTAGTTTCAAGCCGACTCCGAACGGCAGATATTTTTATGAGGAGCTTTTTCATGGCAGAAATACACTCGGAGGTTTGCCATTGCCTGCCGAGGGGCGACCGCTATTAGAAAAATGTTTTTCTTAATTTTGGTGTTTTCACCGAGATTCGAACCTACGTTCTTTCTGTGAATTCCGAATGGTAGTCTCGCACCAACCCATTCGGCTACGGCGGCCGCCTTGCCAAGCCATACCGAACCGAAATGTCAGCACAGTCACTCTCAGCTGTCAAATCATAGTTATCAATATCGAAAGATCTCATGCAGCTTTAAAAATACCCAATATTTATAACTCCATGCCATTTCGAATTATCACATTTTGATCTTCATTTTGGTAGAGGATGAAGAAGTAGCAATGGGTAAATGAAGCTTTGAAGTAGAGCTATGCCCCGCTTGTTTTTCAATTATTTAATAATCGTTTACTTTGTTTCAGGATATTTCCTATATCAAGTAAAAAATATTATTGATATATAGGTCATTAAGTTTTCTTAACACGCAAGTTGAGAGGTGACTCAGGTTCTAGTAAATATCAACAAGTGTGATTCCTATGGTAACACCTAAGCAGAAATTGCTTGCTGAGCAGTTTAGTGTGCTCCTTGACTGGGAGTATGAAAGCCTCATGGTGAAGGTGTTGCAGGGAAAGATCCTGTATACTTGATTCTCCGGTGTTTTTAATGAATCATGCGCAGAACCAATTTGATCAATTTGGACTTAATCAAGCGCGGTTTTCTTATGTGTAAGAGAAAGAGGAAAAGTCGCATGTAAAGAATTTTTGATATCAGTTTTGCCTCAATGCTCTTAAAATATTGAGCTGTTTTTAGAGCTGATATAATATTTAGTTGGCTTTGACAGTTAACTGAGCGTATATGGTAAGGAAGCGAAATTAACTTAAGCTGAAGATGTACACCGAAGGAAAGTGACACGAAATTGCATTCACAGCAGATTGAAGTGACTGGATATGGGGCAGACGGAAGCCGAAACAGAAGTGTAGATCCGCACCAAAGGAGAGTCACAGGAATCGGAAATGGACAGAAAGTGATATGATTTGAGGCGGACATGGTCAGGATTACAGGCAATCTTATGGTGCCAAGGAGCCAAGGTGGTCGCTCCTTAACCCATCAGTGCCAAAGACCTCAAGCCTGATTCGAGCGAAGGCCGGGAAGATGCACAGAAAGTGGTTCGCCGTCTCATCCTTCTCTCCACATGAGGGGCAACACTGTTTGAGATGCTTCCCTTCTCCATGTACTTCGCCCACTGAAGGTGGCACGTCATCAGTCCAATCAGCTGCCTACAGTCCCTTCTGCTTAGTAACAGGAGGAACTGCGACATTTGATTGGAGATGACAGGTAACATCTGTTCTATCCATCTGCAGCCTCTCTCAGTTTTCCAGGATCGCTTCTGGGTTAAAGTAACCCGTTTGCTAAGCGTTGCTTTGTTGGTCGCAGAAGGGAGTGACAGAATAAGCTTCGGCCCAAAGAAGTTGGCCGCTGAGTCCATCCTAGCTAAAGAGTTAGAGATCTCATTACCCACGATACCCACGTGTCCCGGGACCCATGTAAGCATCATGCTATTATGTATAGTTCAGCCTGGACTTATAGGACTCGACTACCCTTGAAGTGGTTGGGGGGCTGTCTAAGGCCATGAGCGCAGCTTCGCTGTCGCTGCAAGCACATACATATCTGCATCTCCATCTATTTTACACAACAAAGTTCAATGCCTCTTGAACAGCATACACCTCCGCCTGAAACACAGATGCGTGCAAAGATAGTTGTTTTGTTCCGCTGGATTCCACGTAGACACCAGAGCCGGAACAGTGCACGGTCCTGGAACCATCCGTGAAAATGCGAAAACAGTATGAGATATATATGTATAATAAATAAAAATAATAAGAAATATTAAGCGAGCATTTGTCTATAAGAAACAATAAATAATTTTTGCTGAAATCCGCCACCAAACTTAGAAATATCTATCTATTATACTTTTATCTAAGTTTATGATCCTGAGATTTGCGTCCACTTTTGAACATAGCCTTCCTCCATTGATTTCCAATTTGCTCTACTTTGTGTTAATTTTATTCAATTTGTTGCTATTTTTTGATGTGATCGCTTCATGCTGTGGCCGGCTTGCGAATTTTCTTCTTGTCTTCTAGTGGTCTCCATTCTAATATTTTCTATTTTCATCTGCTATCTCTAAAGTGCGCTATGGGGCTAGCCCATCTCCATTTTGCTTTGCTAACTCTTTCGATTACATAGGTAACTTTTATGTTCTGTCTCAGAGCTGCATTTGTTTTCTGTTCTTTGCCTTCTGCTTAAACTCCGTAGCGATCTTGCCATTGCTTTTTGAGCCGGGTGCAGTTCCCGTACAGTACTCTTGATAAGAGTAGACATTTCATGGCCATAGGTTATAATACACAGAACGCACTGATTATATGCCATTATTTTAAGGTATATAGGCAAATTGCTCTCCAAAATATCTCCAAACACCTTTCATCGTATACCAATTCGTCGTCCGTAGCGTGGCTATCTTTGTCAATGGTAATTTCATGCCCGAGATATTTATATTTAGATAGATAGGTTAATTTGAGGTTTGCACTTCGACCTTGTGGTTCTTTGTACCGTTTACTCATCACAGTGCCGCATCCCAACCCAGGTCTTTAATTAAACTTAGGATAGAGCTGGATTGATCGGGGCGTAATTGCCTTTATTCTGATTGCAATTGGTCGAGATGTCTCAATCTTCTCCGCGTTATAGCGCTGCACTCAAGGAGAAGCTGTTTTAGAGTATCCGGTGATTGGTTGCAGGAACGATGAGAGTCTGCTGACCATATCCCAATCCTGCACAGATGACTGCCCAATTTGCAAAAGCCGTTGAAGAATGCCCGTGATCATTCTCAGTTTATGGTTTATGGTTTAGGAATGGTTATGAGTTTTCTAAACATCATTTGGTGAGAAGGATTTCGCCTGTCGTTCCCGTACTTTGGTGCCAGCTAACCTCCCTTAGCCTTAGCTCTTTACTTCTTTATATTTAAAGAGTTATAAGATCTTTCATTATTATCTGTCGGATTCACATTTACTAGTTACACCATTACTTTTCCACCCAGACCTTGACTACATGGGCCATATTTGCTTCGTGCATACCTACTCAGTATCTCGCTCCATACCCGATTGCATGCATCGCAGCGTTGACTTAGTCTTGCAGCTTAGAAGCTGGCAGCATGGGCAAAGCGGCTTACTTACGCTATTTGTTTCCACACTCCACCAGTAACAACAACAATAATAAACACTGGTGGAAACAAAAGCGGCAGGAAAGTTTTGTAAGTGGGAGAATATTCGATAAATCTGCTTTAACACACATGTAGTTGGCCTGCCGGCCGGTCGGGAAGTCGAAAGCGACTGGCATTGCGCTTTTGATATTTCACCACCCTTTCGCTGAACTGGTCAGCAGCGGCACCGCAGTACTGTCAATGCTATTGTGTGTATAGCCTGTGTGTTGAGAAATGCGATAGTCACGGCTTTTCGGTCACCACGGAATGCACAATCAGCACTGCGCATAATTGAGTGTTAGTGTGGTAAAGTGTATATGCAAGCGTGTGAGTGTGTGCGTTTGTGCGTGTTCTGTATTCTGGTTGCTCATTCTTATGTTTATCTGAAGGAACTGACAAACTTTCCCGGCCATGCGGCCGGCAGTTGTGCAGTTGGTTTTGTATGGCGGATGCCCACTGCATGCCAGTGCACTGCTTTGAAACAGCTTCACAGCATAAATCTCGCATGCCATTCAGGAGAAAAGTGTGCGTGCCATACATGTATACAAACGCATACATACAAGTGCAAGCGTACTAGCAACAGTACCCGTATTTCATTTTAGTAGATTCCTTCCGCTGCAGTGAACGGATGAGATTCTACTACCAAAATGGTTATTCCTTGGACTCTCGTACTACCCTATGACTCTTCTAAGGCTTAAATCGCCAATGACCATTAATTCCCTGTTTGGTTGTGAGCCGGATTTATGATGAATGGCTTTGTGCATTTGCCGTCGCTGCCACTTACAATCTACTAAATGCATGCGCACACACACTCACATGCATGTACGTGGAATATTTGGCACTCGTGCTGGTTGACATAGCTCAGAATGCACACACACACACACACAGCCGGGCTTATGCTTAAGAGTGCAAGGAAGCTGTAAGGATGTGACATTAAAAGGAGATTTCTGTATAATATATCCGGCTATTTTACGAAAGACGGTCACTTGCTGAGAACATTCCCTCCGCCCTGTTTGTCCATGTACTCGTGCAGTCTTCAATTCGTCCGAAATATTATTTTGCAAGTTTGCACTGGCGTGCATGTGGCTGTGCGTTTTGGTGGCGTGCAGCTGGTGTTGTCTCTTCTGATTGTTGGTTTTATGGCTTCCAGAATAAGTCTAACTGTAAATTAAATTATTTTATTTGCTTTCCGATGAGATTTTCATAGGTTCTTTGTTGTTTTTGAGAAAGCTGCTCTTGGTGTTGTTTTTGGAAAAATTGTTGTTTCTGGTTGTTGCTCTTGCGGTATTTACTTTTATTGCGTGCATAGAGTTTTCTTTACTGCTTGCATTTTTTCGGATATTTTAAGGCCAGTAGTTGGTATTTACTAAAAGAGAAAAGGTGAATACATTTTTTTTACTTTCGAAAAATATAGCATTTTTAGGTGGATACCAATTAACGTTATCCCATTGATGTTTAAGATTATACCATTCTTAGCTTGGCGAGGTTCAAAATATTACTAGTATGTATATAGGACAGTTTCTCAGGGTTTGACAACAGGTCGAGAAAGAATTTTTTGCAGATAGAAATTAGAAATATTGCGCCATCGACGAGCCTTGCTAAGTTTAAAAATTGTATTGCTGAATAGTTGCGAACAGCCTTTTGCATTTGAAGCTAGTTATGCCACACCGGTTACTGAACAAATGATTATACCAAATTGAAAAAATATCAAAATATCATCACACTACCCCTATACAAGGTGGCGCATAATTAATCCTCAATTTTTTTTTGTGTTTTTTAAATTACTTTTTTATTGAAGCAGGTGACACAAAAAACATGGTATTGATTGATTTTTATTTTGACCCATCCATTCGGACGACATGACATAGCCAACGAAGCTGCTGGATCTTTATTCGCTGAACTGTGTCTATCTCATCGTAAGGCTCATACAGCTCAGTGTTCCATCGTCTGCGATACTCACCGTCGCCAACGTGCAATGTTCCAAAAATCTTTCGCAGAATCTTTCTACCCAACCTCCATGCGTGGGTACCCGCATCATCGGGTATTGCCATCTTCCAAGCTTGTGCCTCCTGCGCTAGGACGATTAAGATGGAATTCTTGTAAAGAGTTTGTTTTGTTCGTATAGAGAAGACTTTACTGCTCAGTTGCCTACTTAGTCCAAAGTAGCACTTATTGGCAAGAGAGATTCTTCGTCGGATTTCAAGGCTGAAATTGTTATCGGTGTAAATGCTGATTCCTAGATAAACGAAGTTTCTTACCATCTCGAATTCATAACTGCCAACAGGTACGTGGGTGCCGATACACGAGTGCGCCGACTGCTTGTTTGAAGACAGAAGATACTTCGTTTTGTCCTCGTTCACCACCAGACCCAATTGTTTTGCTTTTTTATCCAGTTTGGCAAAGGCAGAGCTCACAACGCGGTTGTTAAGGCCGATAATGTCAATATCGATCTTTTCAAGCATTAGGTTAAAGAAGTAAAACGCTCGGAGAGGTACTTCCTAATGAAGGTGCTGCTGGTATTAGTTTCGCGGGAATACCAAATTCAGACATCACGGCATAGAGTCCACTTTTCGCACTGTCGAATGCAGCTTTGAAGTCGACGAAAATATGGAGTGTGTCGTGTGTGTATTCTCCCAAGACCCATAAACTTTTCCAAGACTTGGCATATTGTGAAACTATGGTCTATGGTGGTCCAGGTCTAAAGCCACACTGATAAGGTTCAATGAGTTGGTTGGTGGCGGACTCTGTCCTTCACACAATACGCCCGCCAGAACCTTATAGGCGATATTTAGAAGACTAATTCCGGGGTAATTGGCATAGTTTTCTCTATCACCCTTCATATGGATTGCGCAGAGCACTTTTAAATTCAAATCGGCAGGCATGCTTTCATCCGACCATATTTTGCATTGTAGCTGATGCATGGACCTTACCAGCTCCTCGCCGCCATGTTTGAATAGCTCAGTTGGCAGTCCGTCGACTCCCGCGGTTTTGTTGTTCTTTAGCCGCGTTATCACTAGTCTCACTTCGTCATTGTCGGGAAGCGGAACGACAGTCCTGTCGTCAACGATTGGGGTATCGGGATCTCCACATTCTGTTTGATATGCGCAGTGGTCCCTATTTAACAAGTTCGAGAAGTGTTCCCTTCATAATTAACCATCTTTAGAGCTACTTAATTAGTCAAGGTGCACTCGTCTTGTGTTGTTAATTTGCAATCGCGTAGAGCGGCCGCCGTAGACGAATGGATTGGTGCGTGGTTAACATTCGCAAGTACCCAGGCTCGAGCCTCCGGGCATGACACATCAAATAATAGAGCAAACGGTCACTTCTCGCTAGGTAATGACTGATCTCCGAGTGTATTTGCTTCATACAACTATAGGTCTCTCCATATATGGAAAAACATCAAGACGCACACCACAAATAGAAGGAGGAGCTCGTATAAATACTCTTTAAAGAGTATAAGTGCCGTTACTGTTCAAACTTTTTCTACGATTTGGACTTTCATACATGAAGATTCGGAGATTCGAAAGCAGTAGCAACCCATCTAGCTACGGCGACCGTCGTAAGTAACCTATAGTCTGCTTGAAAAATTTTCCGCCCACCAGAGAACGGACGATGAAATTGAAAAAAGGAGGTTAGATAGACGAAGTTGAAGCAGTTCTAGATCCGGTCTAAGATTGATTTGCATGGGTTTGCGTTTTATTAATAGAAGATGGCTAATTTTTGAACAAAGGGCACATCAAGTGTATAAAAATTAACAAACTGTGGTAAGTATCTTACATTTGTAGATACAACAGATTTACGGATCTTTATAAAGAACGGCTGGAGCAACTCTTCATTAAGGTAAAATTAGTGCACATTTAATATGATTTCTTTTTAAAAGCTTCTCAAAATTAACAAAAAGAATTTATTTTTTGAGGTATTATTGATTTATTCGATCCACTTTTTTTATTCCATTCATGTAGCTGTCTGGACTAGCTCTGCAGTGGCGCTAAAGTGTGTCCGAATCCATGTCTTTTATATTAGACCACAAAAAATATTAGGTTAGGGATTAAATTCGTAGCGTTTTTACCGAAGACTTTTATTTAAACAAAAAGCAATAATTTTATCGATAAGATAGTCATTGCTATTTACAACCTCTTCCCACCTCTCGACCAATTTGACAATCTGACAAAGAAGTTGTTGAGCCAGTTTTTAAGGACCTTTTTCGTATCGAAGGTAACGCCCTTCATATGGCTTGACAGGGAGCGGAAGAGATGGTAATCGGTCGGTGCAAGGTCCGAAGAATACGGCGAATGCCGAAGGACCTCCATTCGAGCTCTTGGAGTGTAGCTTTGACGGCTTGTGTAACATGGAGCCTGGCGTTGTCGTGAAGGAGCAGGGCATGACGATGTCAATCAGGTCTTTTCAGTCGAATAGCCTCATTCTCGCGGTGTAGCTGGGCAATGTAGAGCTTCTTATTGGCCGTGGCATTCTTTTCGAGAATTTCCCAGTGCACCATGCCCTCCCAGTCCCACCAAACACATTTTATGATCCTCTTTGGATGAAGATCCGGCTTGACTCTCAGCTTTGGCGTAGCTCCTGGAGCCACCTGATCCTTTCTGTTCTTCATATTGAAGTATAAGTTTCATTTCTCATCTTCCGTGACTATTGGAAAAAAACGTGTTGTTTATGACCGCGTGTTACTCGATGGCGGGCGAGATGCTGAGAAGCAATTTGAAGGCGACTTTCTTTGTTTTCTTCGTTAAGCTAGTGAGGCGGCCAGGACTCCAATTTTTCGGAAAATATCATTCAATGAGGGTGATTGAAAATCGCTTTGTGATCGCAGTTAATTTTTACAGCCAATTCACAACTGGTTTGGCGACCGTTCTTCTTCAAAAATGATTTGAGACGTTCTTCATCGAATTCAGAAGGTCTTCCGCTGCGGAACGGGTCATCGAGGTCAAAGTCGCCATTTTTTACATTTTTGCCAAACTATTTTCATGCTGTAGACTTACCTATCACACCCTCTTTGCCACCCATGTGGCAAATGTCCAGAGCAGCTTCGGCAGCTTTTTAATCTCGATGAAAAGCAAAGGTTTCGAAAATTTTGACTTTTACCTTTTGGGTATTCCATTTCTAAGCCACAAAACTAATAAAAGAGAGCGGAAAGAGTTTACCGAATGAATACTTTTACTTTGCGGAACATCAAACAAATCGTTGTAAAATAAAATCAAATATAAAAACGATATGAACTTATTCCCCAACCCAGTAGTTTAGCATGTCTCTTTAGCCCTCACTGTTGACCAAAATGACGTTTCTAGCAGATTTTCAAATAAAAATGTTCCAATTATGCCACCGCACACCTTGTTGCTCAAGCGTAAAGTGATTCATCTCCTTTCGCGGAGATTTGACACTAACTTCTTTGTCACGATTTGCAGCGGTAAAAAGCTTACGCTGCCAGAATAACGTATGAATGAAAAAAATTCTATATAGGTCAACCTGTATATTACTTCTATTTTCACCGCTGGCTCTGCTATAATAGTCTCAGCCATTACTGTTTTGAACTATTAGACACATTTAACCTCAAGCTGCATGCATCATAATTTCCTTCCATCGTTAACCAGACGCTGATTATGAGATTGCTGACAAAGTCAAAGGCGAGTGTATAAGTAACAATGAGCGGAAATTGATATTGTGCGGCAATTGTTGCTGGAATGCAGAGACTGTGGTGCAGAGTGGAAAGATGCCGTCAATGAGATACTGAAAGTGAAGATACAAAAGCAACAAAGTACACGCAATAAGCACTTTCAAATCGATTTTAGCTACAAGAGAAAACTCAGCGTTTGTGGAATGCAAATTTCGAAATAAGGAGTTGTGAAGGTGTAAACATAATTTGCACATATCGCTAGGGGCAAAAAATTTAATCAATCTTTGCGTGTAAAAATTTCTAAAATTGCTTGTAACTAAAAGTATGGTAAAACTCAGCTTAAAAGTTAAATTTGAATTTGTTAAAGGTAAAACCGAGTAGAATATTTACGCTTTTTCGTACTTAGATTACCTATCAACATTTCCAATTACCAGCCGCTAATGTGGAACTTCATATAACAGCAATACAATAAAACAATAATAGCTCAAAAAGCACACAACCAGTTAAGTAGATTTTAAATCTTTTTACGTACGTACATATTTTCTCTTCTGGAAAGCAAACTTTTCGTTTTGAAATTCTTTTACACAGCAGGCGATTTACTTTTTTTTCACATCTTTTGCTCTGAAATGCAATCAACGGCTCAAGCTTAGCAATATAAACAGCAACAACAGTGGAAGCAAAAGAAGAAGCAGAAGCAATAGCAACAACAGCAATAGCAACAATAGCAGAAGTAAAAGTAGCAGCAGAAGCAGAAGTAGAAGCAGAATCAACAAAAGCTATAACAATGGTTAGCAGATGTGCGTTAACTCATGATGTCCACACACACAACTACACATACGCCCATATACATAAGCACTTGCTTTTTTGTGTTCACTTACACTTCGCTGCATTGACCCAGTTTTACTGTGTAAGCTGAAAGGATTACTCAGTACAAATCGGCCTAAGATTATTGCTCTGCAATTGTATATATTTTTTCTATTTTACCTTAGGTTTTGTAGGTATTATCACGTTTAGTTGGCTGCCTTCAAAAGTCAATAAGTGGATAAATAGAACAAAAAAAAAACCAAATGAGAAGTAAAAAATTGTCGAAAATTAATTCCCATAATGTCTACCTTAGCAAGTATAACCAAAAATAATATTTCATGACGGCCAATAACTGATTTTGACAAAATCAAATAAAAATAAAAAAAAATAAAAAAAAAATAATATAAAATAAAAAAATTAAAAATAAAATAAATGAGAGAAGATAATTTGACTTCTATAAGTGGATTCAGGAATGATGAAAATATAACAAAAACAAATACTAAACAAGTCATTATAGTAGTAAAAGAAGTCAATTTGGACAATGCGACAGACTCGTCATGCCAACAAATTCTACGAGAGCCGGGTAAAGTATAGAGAAAAATAAAGCAGTCATCTCAAAACACCAAGCTCGTGGGGTGAGCCATGAACAAAGAAAAAAAAAATATTTTTAAGAAAAAATCTTTTTTTGATTTCCTAACCGTGTTGATTTTCTAACGACGAGGAATGTCTTGCTGCCGTAAAAAGAAAGGATGCTGCCTATAGAACCACGATAGGATCGGGCGCAACGCGAGCCATGTGGGATCGCTACTAAGAGCTCAAAAAGGAAGAGAGACGTATTATAAGAATGCAGAAACGAGAGGCCGAAATACGTGAATGCGAGCAGCTTGAGATGCTGGCCAACAGGAACAACGCCCGAAAATTCTATCAGAAAGTTCGGCGGCTTACAGAAGGTTTTAAGACTGGGGCGATTTCCTGTAAGAACAAAGACGGCGATCTGAACAGAGAGAACACTTCTTAAAGCTGCTAAATAGTGACAACAGCGCATGTCATAGAGAATTTGAAGATGCCGATACCCCACCATGACGAGGTGAGAATAGGAATAATGCGGCTAAAGAACAACCAAACCGCGGGAGCCAAGGGACTGCCGGCTGAGCTAAGATGCATGCATCAGCTTCAATGCAAAATATGGTTGGATAAAAGCATGAATACCGATTTGAGTTTAAGTGTGCTCTGCCCAATCCATAAGAAGGGTGATCTTGCAATCTGTGCCAATTACCGCGGGATTAGTCTTCTAAATATCGCCTATAAAGTTCTGGCGGGCGTATTGTTGTGAAGGGCTGAAGCTCACCATCAACCAACTAATTGGACCTTATCAGTGTGGCCTTAGACCTGGAAAAACCACCACAGACCAGATATTCACGACACGCAAAATTTTGGTAAAAATTCATGAAAGGAGAAGCGACACACACCATCTTTTCGTCACCTTCAAAGCTGCATTCGGCAGTAAAAAGTGTTGCCTCTATGCCACGATGTTTGAATTTGGTATCATCGAAAAACTAATATGGCAATGCAAGGTGACTTTGCTCAATACCAGCAGCGCCGTCCGAATTGGGAAGGACCTCTCCGAGCCGTTTGATACCAAACGAGGTTTCAGGCAGGGTGACTTGCTGTCGCGAGACTTATTTAAACTGATGCTGGAAAAGATCGTGCGAGTCACAAAACTAATCGCTCAGGTACAATTTTTTATAAGAGTGAACAATTGTTGGCGTATGCCGATGATATTGACATCACCAGTTTTAATAACCGCGCTGTTGACAGCTATGACTTCGAGGTTGTAAAAGGCTGCGTTTATCTTGGAACCAGCATTAACACCGATAATATTGTGAGCCTTGAAATACAACGTAGAATCTCTCTTGCCCACAAAATACTTTGGACTAAGTAGACAATTGAGTAGTAAAGTCCCCCTCGACGAACAAAGCTATTTCTCTACAAGTATTCCATCACGAGGGAAGCAGAAGCGTGAACGACGACAATATCCGATGAGGCGTCCCTTGGAGTGTTTGAGAGAAAGTTTATGCGGGAGATTTTTGAACCTTTGCTGAAATTTTTATGCAAATTGTAACCGTTAAACTTAAGCGTTTCGCGATTTAAATTTTAAAGGGATGAAGTCTACGATCCTTGCGCAATATTTGCATGCACAACCATTTTTGGAAGTCTTTGGGCAGTCGCTCTCTTGCGCACGAACTAAATTGGATTATAGTGCTAACTTTTAACGAGGAGTTTTATAATTTTATTTGTTTTTGATGTCCGGCTGGGCCCCGGCTGTGGGCTGTTGCCTCTGATCTTGTTGCCCGGAACCATCACACCCATGAATGAATAAAATTTTCACTTAGGGCATCGAATAAACCTCGAAAGCTGTAACGTGAACAAAATCTATGACGAGCAGTTGCACACGAATCACTGGCCTTCAAATACGTTCGATTGAGAATGCACTTTGTTCCCTTGTCCACTGCATCATTGTGGCTAAATAACCCGCACGAATAATAATACAAACGTGGCCTTCTCCGCGCTCACATACTCAGAGTTTGGGGAGAATCTTTAAATTTAAAGCCTGCACTATTTTCAAGTGGTTTCCCTTTTCGAATAGATACCGTTTTCAAATTCATAAAATTTTCATATGGATAATATTTTCAAATGGACTGTAATTTCATATAGATAATTTTTTCATATGGATAGTGTTTCCAAATGGTTACTTTTTTCCAATAAATTATTATTATTATTTCTAAATGGATTTTATTTTCATATGGATAATTTTTGTAAATTGGATAATTTTGCCAAATGGATGTTTTTTTTAAATGGATAACCTTTTTAAGTAGATACTCTTTACAAATAGATGGTCTTTTTAAATGTATATTGTTTTCATATGGATAATCCTTCAAACGGATAATTATTTCAAACAGATAACCTTTTTAATTGCATAGACTTTGCAAATAATACTCTTCTTAAATGGATAGCATTTTCAAATGGACTGTAATTTCATATGTAAATTTTTTCAAAAGGGTAATCTTTTCAAATAAATAATCTACAAATAGATAGAAATAGAAATAATAGCGCTTTCATACGGATAACTTTTTTAAATAGATAATTCTTTCAAATGGATAGTATTTTCATATAGATAACTTTTGCAAATAGATAATTCTTTCAAATGGATAGTCTTTGCATATGGATAACTTTTGTAAATGGATAAAGTTCCCAAATGGATAATTTTTTTAAATAAATAATCTTTAAAATGGATATCTTTTTCAAACAGGAAGTATTTTCATACGTATAAGTTTTTCAAATAGATACATTTATCACTTGGATAATTTTATCAGATTAATAATTTTTTCAAATGGATAATCTTTTCAAATAATTAGATATTTTTTTTATATGGATAAATTTTGTTAAATAGATAATCTTTCAAATGGGTAGTATTTTCATATGGATAACTTTTGTAAATGGATAATATATCCAAATGGTTAATTTTTTCAAATAAATTATTTTTACAAATAGATATCTTTTTTAAACTGGTAGTATTTTCATACGGATAACTTTTTCAAATAGATACATTTTTCACATGGATAATTTTATCAGATGGATAATCTTTTCTTTGCAAATAGGAACTCTTTTCAAATGTCTATTTTTTTATATGGATAAATTTTGTTAAATAGATAATTTTTTTCAAATGGATAATCTTTTCAAATAAATAATCTTTGCAACTATATACTGGATAATGATTTCAAACCGATAACCTTCTCAAATGGATAGTATTTTCATATGAATGACTTTTTCAAATAGATAAATTTCTCACATGGATAAGTTTTGCAGATGGATCACTTTTACAAATGGATAATGTTTTCAAATAAATAAACTTTACAAATGAATATCTTTTTCAAACAGGTAGTATTTTCATACGTATAACTTTTTCAAATAGATACATTTATCACATGGATAATTTTGTCAGATGGATAACTTTTTCAAATGGATAATTTTTTCAAATAAACAGTCTTTACAAATGGATATCTTTTCAAACAGTTAGTATTTGGATACGGATAACTCTTTCATATAGATACATTTTTCATATGGATAATTTTATCAGATGGATAATTTTTTCAAATGGATAATGTTTTCAAATAAATAATCTTTACAATAGGATATCTTTTTCAAATAGGTTTATTTTCATACGGATAACTTTTTCAAATAGATACATTTATCACATGGATAATTTTGTCAGATGGATAACTTTTTCAAATGGATAATTTTTTCAAATAAACAATCTTTACAAATGGATATCTTTTCAAACAGTTAGTATTTGGATACGGATAACTCTTTCATATAGATACATTTTTCATATGGATAATTTTATCGGGTGGATAATTTTTTCAAATGGATAATGTTTTCAAATAAATAATCTTTACAATAGGATATCTTTTTCAAATAGGTTTATTTTCATACGGATAACTTTTTCAAATAGATACATTTATCACATGGATAATTTTGTCAGATGGATAACTTTTTCAAATGGATAATTTTTTCAAATAAACAATCTTTACAAATGGATATCTTTTCAAACAGTTAGTATTTGGATACGGATAACTCTTTCATATAGATACATTTTTCATATGGATAATTTTATCAGATGGATAATTTTTTCAAATGGATAATCTTTTCAAATAAATAATCTTTACAAACCGTTATCTTCTCCGAACAGGTAGTATTTTCATACGGATAACTTTTTCAAATAGATCATATTTTTCATATAGATAAGTCTTTCAATTGCTCTCTACAAATATAAGCTCGTTTCATATAGATATAATTTTTCAAATGGACTTTTTGTTCTAATGGATAATTTTTCAGATGAATAATTTTTTTCAAATGAATAATTTATTCAAAGGGTCAATAGTGGGCAACAAATTTGAACAGCCTAATGCCAGAAAAGAAAATTTTGAAATACCCTTATAAAAATGTTTTATTCTGAGAAATACCATACAAATATCAAGAAATGTATATTATTAATTTACGTAATTTTTTTTTATATATATCATACATATTTTGATGACCACCACTGTATATTGTGCAAATATGATGGTCAATGAAACGAATATCTAAAAAATTGATTTCTGTAATTAAATTTGTATTCATCCATTAAGAAACCCAGCCATTGTAGCAATCATATTTATTGTATTTAGCAAATATGTGCCTATGTATGTATATATGTAACTACTATGTAAGCAAACGGATATATTATTACAATCCCCAGTTACTTAGAATTAAAACAAAAGTGTAAATGTGCCATTAAATACTTGCATAAATCTTTCACTAGAGCACTAACTGAATATGCATATTGGATTTTCAAATCAATTTCAATTCTGTTGTGATATCAGTAAATTATTTACGTTGCTCAACTATTTAAATAAAAGCCTTGTTATTAGGTTTTCTATAAAAAACAAAGAAGAAAATTTTGAATTTATATTCACAAACCTACATTAATTTTGTATATTGAGTTGATTTATTGAAACCAATCTTAAGAGTTGTTTTCCCAGATGGTTTAAATTTCAATTGCCGTTTTGTGCACATTTGTACATTAAATATTTCATCAATTTATGCTATCTCGTATGCGATGTGTCTTATTGACTTGAGAAAAATTTGAGCAAACACAAATCATGCAGTGATACGAGTATGTGACAAAAAGAAAAGGAATTATTTGCAATTTCCTTAAAACGGACAGGCACAAATTGCCAATGAAATGTGCTTTGGTCGAATACATACTCGTACAGGATAAATGTTCATTTAATCTAAGTAAAAGTGCACTTCAACTAATAAATATATTTATACAAGTACATGAGATTCCACCCAATGGGGACATCAACTACTTCCGAACTAATGCAAGCGCCTCTAGTGATTTCGGAGCCATGACTGGTGCAGAGAGTGATAGTGCGCTCAATAGTTTGTTAGTGGAGTAGTGGAAACTGGGTCGTGATATACTCGCCGGAAAAGAAACGTACGAGAGGCGGCGAGATAAGCTAAAGGCTTGAGATAGTTAATAAATGAAAGGTATGGTTTTATGTTTTTTTATTTTTCTATTTAACCCCCCTAAATTAATACACTTTGCACAACGTGAATGTCATGCCTTTATGCCAATGAAAATATATTGAAAATGGTAAAGTTTTTGATGAATAAATAAATTTTTAGATGACTTGAAACCACAACCAGCTATTTTGTAATGGCAATTATTACATTAAATATATGTATGTATAAAAAGAAAAATTACAAAGACTAGTGCACAAGAAATTATCTTCGTAAAGCTGCAAAGATACATTAAATACAATATTAAATCACAAAAGTTTTATATGTTACTTTATGCGTGTAAATATTTTAAATTAGAGGTAAGAAATTTACCAAAAGTGCGAAAACACTCTTCGAGTTGCTGGTTATTCCGCTTGGAAACGGTCTCGAGTGCAAAGGGTTAATTGTGATGGGCGCAGCTATTCTGAACGCAGCACAAATGTGGGCAAATATGAATCAAGTGTACCTTCAACACCTACGAACCACAAACAGACTTGGTGTCCTGAGAGTGGCCAGTGCCTATCGCACTCTCTCAAATGACGCAATGAGGCAATGAAGCATATCGATCCTCACGCGGCTGAGACTCTCCAATGCAGAAGCTGGAACGCAGCAAAAAAAGCAGAAAAACTGCGATCAATTACAGAATGGCAGATACGGCCGGAGAAGCTGCGAGCAATCCGTGAAAGATCGGTGCACTTTTGAATTGATTCCAAAGATTGCGAAAACACGGAAACATCGATTTCTATATCACGCAGTTGCTTACTGGACATGGTTGCTTCAAAGCATACCTACACAGGTTCCATCTTGAGAATGAGCTTTACTGCTCGCAGTACCCCGAAGAACTCGTAGTGTCCTGAAGAACACGAACACGGCGAAGCATGAGAGAGTGTTTGTTGAAAACATAACGTAGTCAAATCTTATCCTCAAAACGACTTGTGCAGTGGCCGTAAATATCCTGACGCGGTATATACGCATAGATCCGATTTTTCAAAAAAACGAAGTGCTTGTTCGGTGGACGTGTAGAGGAATGTTTAGATTGCCAAATTATTATAAGTTCAGTCTGTTTACACCTCAGAAGCCGTTTAAAGTCTACTTCCAACATTTGGTACATAAAATGCGCTGAAGTATTGAATTTCCTATTTAGGTAAAATTGGGGTGATTTCTATTGAGGTTAGCTCGTTTTAGGTACCTTACCTATATATATTTTATATAATCGTAATGCTGATACACAAGTATATATATTTTATGTAAGGTTCCAGGGACGAACAAATAGTAACAAAAATATACGTAATACTAACGAATATTTACATGTTCGGTCCCTATAAAAATAGTTGAAGCTACAATTTTTTAAATAAAGCATAGGACATTTTTGAAGGCACATCACAAGATGAGATTAATTAATATAATTTATAAGTAGTACAACAGGTACTAAAATAAACCTTTCCGAACATTTTTTCACAGCAGTGCGTATCAAAATGACCCCGCTTGGTCTGTTTAGCAACGTTGTTGTCGCTTTTTCTCAGTGTGTGGCCGATCCACTGTCATTTCTTTTGCCGTACTTCGGTTGCTGCGTTCATCTGTTAGGCTTTCCTCAACAAATCGGCATTGGTTATTGTTCACGGTCAGAAAACTTGCATGATGCGCTGGGAACAGCAATCAGTAAATATTTGGATGGAGAACGATTTTTTGTATTTTTTTTATTTTTTTTTATTTGTAATAATAAGCCCAGCAATTGTTTTTCTCCCGCTCAAGCGCATGACGAACTTACCATTTTTCGTTGGTGCTAAAATATGTTATGCGTTGAGATCTAAAAATGCTCAGCTGAAGGAAAATAAAAAAAATTAAAAGTAATCATTAGTGAGTCTTGTAACGAGACAGGGTACTATCGTTAAATACGAAAAAAGGTGCATTAAAAAAATAGACAAAATTTAAGTTGATGGTGAGGTGCTATCATATTGTCGCGGGGTGTATGTCTATGCGTACTACTTTAAACCGTAGCCATCCACAATAATTTTAAGAGGTTAAAATCATCTTTCGTTCATTTCTACAAAGCAAACATTTGAATAAATACCAAGCAACTAATTCGGCATTCCAAATAGAACTAGTGGGGAATCAGTAGTGAATATGAAATTCGCTCACTAGTCGCAACTGTTCATGCAGCTTATCTGCTAGAAACATTACATGTATTGAATTATATACACTAGAGTTCACAGTAATAGCAGTGTGACGTATGTATTTGTTTATATTCTATTTTTTTTTGTTTTAGTTTTTCATAAAAATGCAGTCTCGTACAAAATTGGAAAAAATGCAAGAAATTTTCATCAAACCAGTATTTAACCAGAATTTTGAGTAAAATTTTACAATAAGTAAGCAATTTTATAGCTAATTGAATTTTGTAAAATTGTAATTTTTTAAAGTGGGTTAAAATCACTTTAATTTTTAATTTTTTTTGCTGCTCTTTTGCATTTCTTCCATATAAAAAGATGTCGAGCATTCGTTTTATGGTTGGAAATGCAAATATGTAGATTGTAGATTTGTGGGGATCGGACAAGTTCAAGCACTCAGTCAGGAAGACCATTGTACAATACCCGGATAGATTACAGTGGAATGAATGGAGATACAGGATAGATACAATATGAATGGTAAGACTGAAAAATTTGGTTTAAAGTCTTCCGCGAATGTTTTGGATTTATTGATGAATATTAGGAAGAGGAAGAGTATGAATTTTACCTATATGCAGTAGATCGCACAACAACAGCCTAAGCCTGATTCTATAAAACGCTGGACAAGTACAGAGAAAACGCTCTTCAGTGTCCTTGCATTCCCGGCAGTATAGGCATATTGGGTCATCACTGATATCCATGGTAGCCATATGCTGCCCACTGGCGTTGTGCACTGTGATTACACTCACCGGTACTCTCAGGACCTTTCTACTAAGTGTGAGGAGAAATATCGCTAGTATCCTATTTGGTTCTTTTACAAAGCACTTGACTACTCTGTAGCAGCCCACCTCAGACCAACGAACTTCTATGGGTAGATCTCATGAAGTCGCCAATACATAGTTGAATTGATGCAGAATTGACCAAGGAAATGTATAACACTTGCATCAAGAAAAATTACGCAAACACTCAAATAAGAACAAATAAAACTCGTAAGTGGAAACCTGCTGAAAAATACCAAACCTTTCGATAAAAATATGAAATTACAGCCCATTTTACATAGTGTTGCAAAGTCGCAAAACATAAAAGGCAACCCTCATATTAAAAATCAACGCATTTTTTGAGCTGCTTCAAACTGTCGCAACATTATGCCAAAATTAAATGAGCCGCATACTTAAAACTTTTTAAAGTTCTGATTAAAAGTTTGAAATTTTGATAAAAATTTGTTGAATTTGAGTTATATACTTTTTGTTGTTAAGTGTACGTTTTTTTATAAAAACAAAGTTTAAAAATAACAAAATAAAAAAGAAAAAAAAAATAATCACAACTTTGTAATTGAAATAGTCAGAACTGTCCCATATGTCGTGCTGCTATTATTGTGAACACAGGTGTAGATATACATATATATATACACGCCTATTCACATGTGTACATATGTACGTTTCCAAATTTTATCCAGTCATCGTTTTGGGTGCAGTAAAATTTACTTTGTTGAGTCTCAATAGCACCATTTTACTAGGCTAAATAAACAATGCGACATGGAAGCGAAAGGACAATGAAATCCGTGCAATACATACGTGGACGAGTATAACAACAAAAGTGTGCCGCATCGAGTAAAATCCAACTTTTCAATTCTGTCAAAAATACTAATAAAACATTTACGCTTGCACTTAACTGCGGATGTATTTTAAATGCGAATGGATACAGTGCCACAAAAGTCGGCTACACACCAAGCACAAACAGATTCAATGCAGTGCTTGTATACATACCTATGCATAGTTGTTTGTACATATTTGTATATTTGAGCAAACATACCACTACATACACGTATTTACAAAAAATTCTATGCGCCTACACAACTAATCTCACCCAAGCTAATGGAAATTAGAATGCTGTTTCATGGAAAAATCGATTTGATCTTCGGATTACGCACGTATGTTTGGCATGCATTTTTTCTCTGTATCAATATATATGTATGTATATGGGTTTGTATTTTGCTGAGCTTTTGAGTTGATTATTTTGTTATTCTTTTAAGTATTTTGAAGTATTTTTAAGTACTTTCACCCGAGTGTACCAATTTGTGGTGGAGAGTTTTGTTAAAGTAGGTAGATAGAGAGATGGGAATCAATTCATTGTTTATAAGTTCTCGAAGAAAAGATTACAGCTGGAGTTGGATATTGAAAAAAGCACCGGAAAATTCTTCATTCATTTCGCACTTGAATGGAAAAGTTTGTATGGGGTAGGTGTAAATTTTTTTAGTTTGAAAAATTACTTTTATTCAATTCAAAGTAAAAAATGTGTGAAATAATACAAAAGTAATAATCAATTTACTTTTGCCCGATATGACCACCATTCGCCTTGAGACGGTCCAGAGATGAATCGCAAGCTGCCCGAATGTGACTTTAAAGTACAGGGCCTGCCATCTATCGTTACGGATTTGAACTAGGTATTATTTGAAGAATGGTAACACTTAGATGTCATCTGATTTGACAGAAAATTAGATTTATTCTTCCGCTGAACGAAAATGGTTGTCTATACACTCAAAGAACGCTGGGAAATATTGCGACATTACTTTGAAAATCATGGTAATGTTGCAGAATGTGTACGACGAAAATTACGTACGGCAATGGGAAGAAGAAAAGCACCGAATGAAGCGTATGTGCGTTAATTTGCGAAAAAAGTAAGAGAAACTGGGTTGCTTATTGACAAACAAACGCGTGACCGACCAAAAACCGTGCATACACCCGAAAATATTGCTGCTGTGGCCGAGAGTGTTCGTGAATCACCAGGAACATCAGTTCACCGTCGTTCTCAACAATTGGACATTTCGGAGACATCATTGAGACGAATTTTGCGTAAAGACCTTGGTATGATGCCGTACAAAGTCCAATTCGTTCGGCAGCTGAGGCAAACCGACCACCCAATGCGTTTTCGCTTCGCTTCATGGGCTTGGGATCGGCTTGAAGAAGATGAAGACTTTCCATCTCATTTCCATCTCGGCGGGTATGTTAACAAGCAAAATTGCCGCATTTGGGGCTCAGAAAACCCGCACGCACTCGAAGAAAAGCTGATGCATTCACAACGAGTCACTGTTTGGTGCGGATTTTGGTCGAGAGGCATCATTGGTCCATTTTTCTTCGAAAATGAGCGAGGAGTGGCCGTAGCCGTCAATGGAGAGCGTTACCGGGCCATGTTGAACGAATTTTTGTTCCGAGAAATTGGAACAACAAGATGGCGCTACTTGCCACACAGCGAATGCTACGATCAATCTTTTGCGCACTGTCTTCGAAGATCGCATTATCAGCCGAAATTCTGGTATCGGAGCTGCGCTTTGACGCCGTTGGACTATTACCAGTGTTATGCCAACAAACCAGTAACAATTGATGCACTGAAGACCAACATACGCGATGTCATAGCTGAAATACAGCCGCATACAATCGAAAATGTGTTGAAAAATTGGTCCGATCGTATGGGATGGTGCATGGCTAGCCGAGGCAGCCATGTGAACGAAGTTGTGTTCCATCATTGGAAAATAATTGAGTAGTTTCTTTTTTATAGCATTTTTAATTCCGTAAAGTTATATGGCGGACCCTATATTTTGGCCCACTCGAGGACAATGGCTTTTTTCAGCGCCTCCAGACTGGTGCAGAAAATAATCCATCGAATTTGTGACTGGTGAATTAGAGAGTTTGTACGGACTTTATGAAGATCAGAACGTTGTTTTTTAACCACTCTTGGTTCACTCGAGTTTTGTGAGATGGTGTCGAATCCTTTTGATATGCCCATGGTCTGCCACTAAAATATTTGTCTGCTCACGGTTTCAAAGCAATCTCCAGATTATTTTTGCGATAATATTTCGCATTTACCTTGACGCCAGGCTCCATGAAAATGATTAGAGAGTGTTCATCTGCGGTTACAGCGGCCCAAACTATTACCTGTGGCGGGTATTGTCTCCTGGTGGCCAATCGATAACTCAAGTACTCGTATAAACGGTCGGTCAAATAAACCCTACCGTTTTGGGAGTTTACGAATTGCTCATTTTGAAAAATTTTCTCGACAATTTTAGGAAATTGACCATTTTCGGCCAAGCGAGGCAACTCCTTCGCTCTCTCAAGTCTGACTTGTTGCTGCTTTGGTGTGAGATCATGCGCCTTTTGGACCTTGTAAGGCTTGACCCTGACATCATATTTCAGTATGCGGCGCTTTGTTGGGGATTTCGCTTAAGTCGCTTCTTCACTTTTTGAACCATTTCACGTGACGTCGCAGTCTTTTCATTACCACCTCCATAACGTTTCGCGATGCTACCAGTATCATTGTAACGAGTAAATGTGCGATGAACAAAAACTGTATTTACTTTAAGGTGCTCGAGCTCACGAGCAACCGCTGGTTGTGATTTTCCAGCCAAATATAATGCAATCACACTATTACGTTTGAAATTCATTACTTATTTTCGTTTTTCGCGTTTACTCTCGGAAAAGTGTTTCTGTGTGCTTGTAAACAATACTCTGGACTATGCATCAGCTGCGCGAGCGTTCTGAAGTTGGTTACACTTCAAGTGCCGGACCCGCTAATCCGAGTTTTATAAAATGGGATCTTCTGCTAGAAGCACATTCCGCGTATTGCGCGATTGCGTGATTGTGCCATATTTTTACCTAAGTGAATGAAAAAAATCCACATGCCATTCAAAAAAGAAAAACTATTCACCCACAACGAATCACTGATTGGTGTAGTTTTTGGGCTGGTATAGTCATCGAACCATACTTATTCGAAAATAATGCCGGTAACAGAGTTATGGTGAACGGAGAATGTTATTGGACATGATAATTGACTCTTCACATCAATTAGATGTCATGGGCTTTGAATAATTGTTTTTACCCATACGATGCCACTTACAACACGGCGCATCAAGCACTCTCCCTACTGCGAAGGAAGCTTCCAGGCTGGATTGTCTCACGAAGAAACGAAGTCAAACGGCGGACGAAATCTTGTTAATTTGACACTATTGCGCTTTTTTCTCTGGAGCTATGTGAAAAATATGGCCCATGCCAATAAGCTCGAAATGATGTTTTTTTTCAGTTTGGATGTGTACGATAGCCATGCTCTACATGATGGAAATCATCATTATCATCGTTCATGGCGTTTCAAAGCTGAGTGCGTTAAAGCTTCCTTGACACTGCTCTTCCAAAGCGAGCAATCTTGAACTTTTGCTTCGTAGTTACGAATTACTAAATCTTTGAGATCGTTGTCCAGTGCATCTATCCATCGGTTCCTCGGTCTGCCTTTGGTCTGCCCCGTTCTGAGTAAGTTCTTTCAGTTCCGAGTTCGAGCGGATTTCAGATTTCAGGTACCTCCATCACTTCTTATTGGGCCAAAAATCCTTCTCAACATTTTTCTCTCCATGTTAGCAATCTGTGCGTAGTCGACAACTTTAAGAGTCCACACCTCACATCCGTTAGATGGAATAATAATTTGTTGGATGTTTATTTTCGAGCAAAATACAGCCCTCACTTAAATTATCAGAAATCCTTGGGTTACTGGGTCAAATACGGTTGCTTTAATAACTATTTTATTTCATAAAAAATATTGCCTCTAATCAAGTGAACCGGACTGCATAATTTTGAGTTATCAAAATCTTTATTTTGAATTTTACGCACTCCATTGTTCATCTGTTTGTATGCTGCAACTGGTTAGCTCACAAGTGTTGTAGTGACGAAGGACGCCATTTGCAAAATTAAAAACCTTCCAATAGGGTGATTAGTTTTGCGCCACCTTGTACACATAATTGCTTCTGCACTAAAAGTATTCGGTGCTCTATCTATTGCTGATGGCTGAGGAAAACGAATGATTTTTCTCTGCTAGAAAGGCTAAATGCTGAGGAGCGGAATTTAATTGGTGCTTTTTCAAAGCGTTTGAAAAATAAGAAAGTGACGTTAATAGCTTAGGCATTTACAGCGCCAAATAAGCGGAAGGGAAAGAAGTTTTAGAGAATAAAGTTCCGACTGCGGTTGCAGATTTTCTATTTCTTGATTTCATTAAAAAGTTTATGTGAGTACAAAAATAGCTTTCATTTCATTCGTTCCTTTGCTCATTGATTAATTTGCTGTATAATATAGTTACATTCTACGATGTTTCAAGACTGTGAGGAGCTTACGAAGGAAGCTTACGGAAGCTTAATAAAGTTCATGCTTTGCAGATTAAAAAGAAGTAATTTCCTGTTACAAAGAGTGAGTTCTCTTTTGAGTATGATGCGATTTATCAGTGATATTTTAAAATATGTGTATAATATCAAAGTCTTTCTACAGCAAAGTGTGTGGCTTTAACCCGTTTAGAACCAGGCAAAAATGGGTAATGAAAATTTCAAAACTTTTTGTGGTATTTGCTGAAAATTAATATTAATATATTAAAAGTAAAGAAAAGAAAAAAAGAAAGAAAATTAATATTATTAAAAGTAAAGAAAACAAAAAAAGAAGAAATATTGCTAGGGTTGACTTTTATATTTTTCGCCCAATAATGAAAACACAGTAAAATAATAATGAAAGTAGCTTTTTTGTTTTTCAAAACATTCTCCTTGGAAGTCAATATATTAGTTTGGAGAAAAAGAAATTCATTACTTTTGCGTAACATTTTTGCGTTAATGGTTTAAAAATGTTTTATGATCGATATTTAGCTCCAGGGCGATGCTCCGACTACTAACATGCAGGACAACTTCGATTATACCTGTAATTTCATTGATTTTTTTTAACACCACAAATGACTGAACGGAATCAACGAAAGCAAAATTGCACAAAGTTAGCTATAAAAGTATCGGCGCCTGAAACATAAGCAAAACACCGTTTTTACCTTTATTGTAGAAAAGTTGTAAAATAATCCGAATTTGCTCTTTGTTGGCTTCCATTGTCAACTCACAACTGAATGCAACAAATAAAAATCAGCAAACTAATTTTTTTTAGTGCGAAATGTCACCTTGACATCGAGCTTAAACCTAAAATTGTTTGATCGGTACTTTACGAGATATCGATCACTACAGCCATCTAACGAGAAAATAATGGATTTCTTCTTCGCCAAACTCATATTGCTACAATCCCTTGAACCAATTTCCGCAGCTCTTTTGACACTCAGAAGTGAATACCTCCAAAACCAGTTGTTTAAAGGCAGCTTCTTCAGGTGTTCAAAAACATTGATCTCGCACTTTATTTTTTATGCTCGGTAACAAAAGGGAATCATTAGATGCCAAATCAGAACATTAACTCCATCTTTTTTGTGCTCACAAGCTCTCTTGTAGGAGCCAATACGCGAGAGCTCGCATTGTTTTGGGGAGCGGCATACGTCGTCTGCGGTTGGTTTTCCTTAATTCTCTGAAAAATTCTACCAAACAAAAGGTTGTGTACCACTCAGAATAGGCTGTTTCAAATTTCGCTAGTGGCACAGCTGTAACATGACCAGATTTTCCGAAAAAAACAGGCGACTTTTTACTTTGAGGTGCTTCTTCCGTGAAGAACTTTTGTTGGATTAATCTCGTATTGGAAAACCCATCTTATCGATTACGCACGTTTTAAGCCAACGCGGCTGAGTCTCCGTATTTTTTGTACACTAATTACAGGCGGCCGCTGTAGCCGAATTGGTTGGTGCGTGACTACCATTTGGAATTCAGAGAGAACATCGGTTCGAATCTTGGTGAAACACCAAAATTAAGAAAAAGTGTTTTCTAATAGCGGTCACCCCTCGGCCGGCAAAGACAAACCTCCGAGTGTATTTCTGCCATGAAAAAGCTCTCATAAGAAATAACTGCCGTTCGTAGTCGTCTTGTAGGTCTCTCCATTTGTGCAAGAACATCAAGACGCATACCACATATAGGAGGAGGATTTATAATCAATAAGAGTCCTTTTTTGAGAAGTTGCCAAATTATGCGGTATCTATCGAGTACAAATCTTTTTGACGACCAAATGTTAATGCATCAGTGGACACATGATTATGCTAGTCCTACTAATATCCAATGACGCCTCTATTTCAAGATATGCCACAAGACGATCTTGCGCTATCAGTTGACACACAGCATCGTTTATTTCTGGCGCATCGACCGCTTTTGGATTACATACATGAAATTCATCTTGCAAGGATCGACGGTTAGGCTGAAAGTTATTGTATCAGCCTTGTAAAATGTCTAAGTGTGGTGCTTCAACCCCAAAAGTTGAAGTAAGTTGAAGAATGCACTGTCCCGTTAATGCACGTCGAAAATCATAACAAGTCATTTCATGAAAATTTTAGCTCGTTAATTTCATATTCTGAGAGAGATACATCTTCGGCAACGGTAGTCTAGCGTAAGTGCACTAGCCTGCCATCCCAGAGCTTCAGGTTGAGGTTGAGGTACGAATCCCACGTAAAGCACGCAAAGCAAACTTACCTACCTACTTCCCTAGTTTCTATAAAAAAAGTTCATTCCACGACCCCAACAACTTTATCCTTCCAATCCTAACTCCCGCACAAAACTTAGCGCATTACTTGCATTGTGGCTGCTAAAATGAGCAAAAACAAAAAAACAAGGAACAACTCACAGTTACACATCGCATCAGTGGCACTAGCAAGAGGAAGCGGGCAACCGCGGTAATAGCGCAGACAAACGAAATGCAGTGAAGTCCTCAACCATCTGTGCGATCCTTCTGCCAGAAAAATGTGAAACACAGATGGCGCTCTAAGCAGTAAGAAGGTGTTATTTCTAAGCAACGACAGGTGGGCATTCCCACTACTTAGGACTGGTAGCGGCAGAGTAATCACCTACCCTGCCAGAAAGCAAAATAGATTAACGAAACCAACGCAAGACTGAGTCTTGTGAACAAGGAAAAAAATAATCTTTCTATGCAGTGAAAAAATTCCAATAAAGCTGATAAGTGAAAACATTTCTAAAATTATGCAAAAAAGTACCAAACTTTTTGATAAAAACATCGAATGACAGACAGTTCTTCATACTTAGTGTTGCAAACAAGTAAAATAATATAAAGGTAAATCTCGAATTTATTAAAAATTGCCCTTCTTATATGGGATTAATGACTAATTTTTGTTCTGTTTATTAATTATATTTGCTCTAGCTTCTCATCAGCAAGATACTTGCTTTATGCAGAAGGCGTTAAGATTTATCGGCGATCACTAGCTCTCTTGATTCTGATTTGATGCAAATTTATTTAGATAGTTTTATTTACTGGTGTATTAAAAATAGTCTACCGCTTAACATAAATAAGTGTTTCCGAATTACCTTTTCTAAGCGTGTCTCCGACACCTCTTATTACACATCTATCACGCCCCTGTCACTGATAACGACTTTGGTGTAATATCATATTTTATTTGAAGCTTTTTTTTGGTAGTCATATAAAATACATTTTATTATTACCAAATCTTACGGCATGCCTGATTTTATTAGGTGTCATAGATCCAATTTCTCCGAATCTGATGCGCTGAGTGAGTCTCAAACTTGCGTATGAATCCTTCACTCCGTATTATACGGCACATGCGCTGGAATTGAATGAATCCATAAAGTATTCCGTATTCCGTGCGGGTTGCGTAATTTACGTCTTTCGGGTCCTATCTCTACATATTAAGCGCGATGGTTAATAATTAACTTAAAATCATTGCAGAACAGGAGAGTAATCTTATTTTTATCCTCTATTTTTGATTCAATCCGTGGTGCTGTTGACTGTCTGGTGCTTCCTGAGCCGATTTTCCTTAAAACAAATTTTCTTTCAGACCTCTTCGTAGTTCGGAGTTTTTCTGTCTTGGCCTTTCAAAATCTCTCTATGTTGAAAATGCTCCTTTTACTAGAGTCTTAGTTGAGTTTAATAAAATCTCTAAATTTGTTGAGATAGATTTTTCATTTCTAAAAGATCGTCTATTCAAACTTTTGAATACTGGCTTAATACATTATGTCAAAAAGTACCGGGAATTGTTCAATAAAAAGCAAAATAATTGTTTAATCTTCAAAATTTATTTTGTCGCCTTCAAAATAGGGTCTATTCGAAGCAATGCCCGTACGCCAGCGATGGGTTCAGCCATCAAAGCACCTTTTAAACGCGTTTGAAAAGATTTTTAGCTCCTTTAGCGAATTCTCCTTCTCTCGACTCAAAGCGGCGTCCGCGGAGTGGAAAAAAGTCATAGCGGGCTAAATACGGTGAATACGGTGGTTGTTTGATGATATTTGCCGAGTGTTTGGTCAAAAAGTGGGCCTTGTGAGACGGTGCGTTAGCATGGCGCAAGATCTATTAGTTTTCTTTCCACAAATTAGGCCTTTTCCTACACATATTCTCACTCAAACGTCGCATTACTTCCAAGTAATATTCTTTATTTACCGTAGAACCATTTGGAATGAACTCCGAGTGCACAACAACATGATAATCAAAGAAAACGAGCGGCATGACTTTCACTTTTGACTGACTTTGACGTGGTTTTCTGGGTTTCGGCTCATGATGCGCTCAAGCATTTCTTCTGCCACCTTTGTCCGATGAATTTTTTGAACGAAATTCAATTCTCTTGGAACGAGTCGAGTAGCCACGCGTTTCATGACGAATTGAAGGTGAAAAATGTTGCGAATTGTTTCGTGAGACTCGGTAAGGTCACGAGCTATCTCTCTCAATCTTAAATCGAGGTTTTCCAGCACCATTTCCTTGACTTTGTCGACGGTTTCATCCGTTGAAAACGTTGATGGGGACCAAATCGGGGCAAAACTTCCACGACTTCTCTGCCCTCTGCAAAAGCCTTAGACGTATCACTCGTCGAGCCGTGTTTTTGATAAAGCACACTCGCCATAGGCTTTCTGCAACATTTTCAATGATTCGTCACACGAAATCCCGTTCAAAACACAAAATTTAAGACAAATTCTTTGTTCGATATTTTTATCCATACCGAAAATCGCAGAGCAGACTTGCGGTTGATTGATGTAATTAAATGCCAAAAACTAGCTAATTGACAGATCACGTTCAAACTCTGTGGTACTATAGAGGACATTCTAGCAAAAAAAATTTAGACATTTGTGTAACGCGCCCCTTTTAAATAAACAATTTTCGATATTTTTTCGCAGATAAATAAATAAATAAAAATTGTAAGCATTTTGAAGCCCAAATAATTATATTTTTGAAAATTTAATAAACTCATATATTTGATGTAAGAGAATGGACGCATTATGGGGCAAATGCTAAAATAAATTTTTTTGCTTTTGATTATCACTTATCTGCAAAACTACTGAACAAAGCACTTCTCAAAAATACTGCATAATTCTTTCTTACACATTTTTGCTTTCGTAATCCAGAAAGTAACACTAACTTTGTATTAGCATAACTCAAATGATTATGAAACACAATTAAAAAAAAAACCGCTGTAAATGCCCCTGTTTAGGCTCAGCGGGTGCATATGGGTTAAAGCACATGCACTAAGTAATAAAACTACATATCCACTCACTTACTTACTTACACAAATACTTACGCGCAAAACAAAATCAACAACCAAAGTCTTCAACTCGAATGGGACGGAGAGGGAAGGTGTTGAATATCAAAATGTGACGCCATTAACTTAAAAAGGTCAAAAATTCATCAATACAAAACGGAAGCACCCGCAAATTTATTTGTAAGTATTTATCAAGTATTCGACGTTGGTCAACCGTGCCAAATCACTTTAGCCCAAAGCGTTGAAAGTTTTCCAACTGGCGGTTTTTGAGTACCGAAGCGTGAGTTGGCCAACAAATGTATGCGTGTGTGTGTGTGAGTGTGTGCGTGAAATTATTTTTGATAAATAATGGCTATGGGCAAATGTTGTACGCACGAATGCTTTCTTGTTGTTGTTGCTTTTGCTCTTGTTCTGTTTTTGTTATTCATTGAATTCTTGCTTGAAAATTTAAACGCCAGTTGCTTTGTATAGCTGTGAATACACCCAGTTGGGAAATGATTTCTAAGACAGCTTTGGCGCGGCTGAAAGTGAAAGTGACTAGAAAGGATTGTTAAATTCAACCAAAAACGCAGAAGAGACTTTTAAGTCAATTAGGAAGAGGATACAATTGGTTGTAAGCTAGCGGACCGAGCCGGATTTACGTCCTGTCAAGGGTTGCCAGTAATTTTCAAAAATTCAGCAATATTTTTTAATGCCACAAAAGCAACAAAACGAGAAGACAGAAAAACTCTGTGTCTATTTTAAAGGTGATCTGTTGGGTTAGAAGATATTGCTTGTACTTTAAGCTTTGCAGTGTCTAATAGGATGCATCCGATAAGTAGATGGAGAAAATGCCAAAAATTAAAAATACTTCTTCAATACAATCAAATACATACTTTTTAGTAAGTATGTAGCCGAATGTGCTTGGGCGTGTTTGTCATTCGGTAGTGCTCGAGTTCGAAACCCCGGTCACGAAGCACCAAATGATAAAAAAGAAATTCTTTCTAATAATGGTCGTCCCTCGGCAGGCAATGACAAACATTCGAGTGTGGTTCTAATAATATATATCTTTTTTACTAAATATAAAAAAAATTTTGAGTAATGAAAATCTCTATTTTGACCTTTACGCGCTCCATTGTTCGTCAGTTTGTATACTGAAGTCAAATTCTAGAGTGCCATATTTGGTATTATTGAAGTTCGACGTTATTTGCAAATATTATAAATCTTCTCGTAGGGTGATTGATTTTGCACCACCTTGCAAAAAACATGATGGAAATTTAAATATATTAAAATTACTAATCTTTTAAAAGTAAATTTCACGCACCTAAAATTATTACTCTATATTCGCTCGGGACATCTGCACCGAAATCACATATACTCGTATGTACTATAGTTACCTACAGAAATGTTATGTAGAAATGCTAGTTGCCAGTCGCCATATATCATATATTTACAGCATTTACAGCTGAATTGATGCATAATTTTGCCCACTCATTAAGACAGTTAAGTTTTTCATGTGTACGAGAAAGAAAGGTTCGCCATTTTTTGAACCTTATCGAAAAGAAAATACTTGCCTTTTAAAAAAAAAACATAAAAAAATTATTAATTGAGGAATACAATGTCATTCAAATGCCTGCCTTACCTTATCCTACCATAGTTCATTCCTACAACTCAATTTTGCTGCACATTTTCGACGGCATCGTTCGCCATAGCCGAATGGGCTGGTGCGTTACACCCATCCATTTGCTTTGGATCCGAAGTCTACATTATTATTTTCTTTCGTTTTTTCGATAGCGGTCGCTCCTTGGTAGGCAATGCCAAATCCCTGCGCGCCATGAAGAAGCTGCTCATAGAAGGCGTCTGTCGTTTGGGAGCGGAAGATAATTGTAGGTCCCTCAATTTGTGGAACAATATCAAAGTTCACACCAAAAAATAGGGAGAGAAGCTCGATCAAAGATCTAAGAAAAGATTTACGGGTCAATTATATAGGGAAATATATATTTAGTCCTATCCTAAGTTCTGTTGCAACTTATGCCCGTTCTCTCTCTCTTAGCTTCACATTCTGTGGTGGACCATAGCCTCATCAACAATCCTCCTCCAATTCAGTCTCCCTCTTGCCTCATTTCTCATCGCTTTTAAGTACACATGCCTACAAAATCTCGCTTTTTTACAGCTTTTAAAACCGCTATAGGTGTTTCTTGAAGATTTTTTTATGCTGAAAACGAATATGACCTTGAAAATGCCCCAGCACGTCAGGATTTTTGGCAATTTGAGGTTAAATAGTCAAAAAATGCAGACTTTGGCCATTTTTAAAATTTTTTTTGGAGCAAGGTAACGTTTTTTTTAATTTTCCACAACGGCATCGCAAAGTACTAGTTTTCAGCTTTAAAATCCATTTTTAAAAATATACAATTTTTTGAATTCTTTCGTTGGACATTCTTATGATGCGGCCAATTCATCTAATCCGCTGCGCTTTAATAAAACGTACTACATTTTCACGACCAATAAAGTTTTCAATTTCGTTGTTAAAACGGATGCGATACGTGCCATTTTCAAGCCGAATAGGACCGTAGATTTTTCTCATTATGGATCCTTCAAATCGCAGTAGCTGATTTATATCATTAGCTTTCAGTGTACAGATTTCAGCACCATAAGTAAGAACTTAAGTCCGCTATAGATATGAAATTATAATCCTTTTTTTATTGAAGTTAGTTTTATTTAAGCATGCAAATATTAAAATAAAACAATTTTTAATTTTCATTCGAAATGGGCACCATTTGCTTTTACACAAGCCTTCAAAGAATCCATGGATATTCACGTCGCTGCTCCACCCAATTATTGTTTGAGACTATCCAAATTTCCCTGACGTCTTGGAAAGTTCATGTTCTTCAATTCTGAACACAAACTGTAGACTAATGGATCTGAACTTCCAGACGGCCAATCTTCTGCGCCTATGAACCCAGGAATATTGTTTTAGCCAGTGCTGGCGTTACATCTCCTCATTTCTGCGAAAAAAAGAATAAGTCCGGGCCAAAATTGGCCCTCTTCAATAGAGAGTGCTGCTCAACTGCTTCACCCCGCCTTGTAAGACATCCTCCTGATACAATTTTGGCCCGGTTTTATTCTTTTTTTCGCAGAAATGAAGAGATGTAACGCCTTCACAAGACACTCCCCTCCAAATATTTCGGAGGCTAGATGGGGGCGACGCTGGAATCGGAACAACCCTCGGAACAACATGTTTTGGGTCTTTAGAAGTTTTAGCATCGATTTTCTTGTTTTGTTACTAAAAACTTCTTCAACAGTGAACATTTTCTCATCTGTGAAAAGCATATTTAACTAAGCATATTGCATGTTTTATAAAATAAAATATAAAAAAGAGGACGGGACCCAATTTTAACATTCCCTGCCCAGAATTGTTTCTTAAATATTCGCATAGGCCGGGTAGGTAAGGGTAAATGGTTGTTCATGTAAGATCCCACTAAGACAAATAATCAAATTCGCCCGTTGTGATGTCATATAGAGCAAAACAGAGGGAGTAGAACCAAACAGGGGGAAAAAAGAAAAAGAGGGCTTTGAATTAGAGGAGGATGATGACCAAACATTTACTAATTACGATTGTGTTAACCACTTCAAGCTGCTGATGAAATTCGCCAGGCTTGTGATGATCAAATTAACTATATTAGCAGAAGTGAGAGCTAAGAGGTCTTAATCTGAGCCCGGCGGGAGCAGGACAGCTGAGTAGAAGTTGCTGATATAATTTCGCTCATCCCCAAAAAGCTTCTTGAGACAAAGGACTTGATGCATTACAAAGACCCGCCGCGTGGATAACTAATATATAATGCCTCGAGAGCTGCGACTTTTTAGCCTTAGAAGTCCATGCAATATAGTACAGGGTGGGCTATATAGCGTTTGCTTTTTGAACCACCTATTTTTTTGAGAATGGTAACACAAATGACAAGTCAAATGTGTTCAGAATTTACTTAAAGGTTTGACATTTACGAAATGGGACGCTACACGCTTGAACAAAATTGGGAAATATTGAAAACCTATTTCCAAAGTGGTGAGTCTTCTTCTTCTTCCGCGGTTACCGTTTTTGAAAACCGAATAATCAGCCGAAATTCCGATATCAATTGGCCGTCTCGGAGCTGTGATTTAAGCCCGTTGGACTATTTTTTGTGGGGAGCCGTTAAGGACAAATGCTATGCGAACCATCCAGAGACGATTGATGCTTTGAAACACGAAATCGAAGTTGCCATTCATGAAATTGGAGCCCAAACAATCGAAAATGTGCCTTAAAATTGGGTTGATCGAATGTAAAGCCAGTCGTGGCAGTCATTTGAAGAATATTATTTTTCATTCATAAATGACAATGTTCAATCTTCAAAATAAAAAAAAAGTTTGAAAAAATATTGATTAGTTGTTTTTTATAGCCGATTCAAAAAGCAAATTTTACATGGCCCACCCTATATATATTAATAAAAATAAATTATAAATAATAAAAACATACGTATAAATAACATAATATAAAATAACTCTAAACTCTAACATAATATAAAATAACTCTAAAGAAGTTCCCTCGAGCGCCACCCGTGACCAGAAGCATCTCGCAATTTTGCACGTTTGCGCACTCGCTCCAGCGCTCACTGAGTTGCCGCAAAGCGTATTTTATCAGAAGCAGACCACAGGTTCTCAAGAGTACCCCGATACGCTCATTTCGCAATGAAAACGTTTCGATGATCAACTGTATAGCAGGTTATTAATTCAGCAGCATATTTGCTATGCCACTGTGACCGGGATCCTAAGTGGGTTATAACATCGAAGTATTCAGAAATCAGGCATTTCCCGAATAATTTCGAACGCACCAACAACGAGCCCAATGCCTTAATTGCCGCTAGTCGGTCGGAGTAGATATTTAATTCCCTTATTGTAGGTGCATCTTAAGGGGTTATACGGAGTTATGACTTTCAAAAAAATCGATTTTTTTATTGCATTTTTGTAATGTACATATATTCAAAAGTATACGCACGAAATTTGAAGTAGGTCTAAGCAATACTTTCGGAGTTATACCTAAATATGTAGAGATGCCTCGGCACGTTTTAAGGTAGGTATTGAAACTTTAAACGTGTTTTTTTCAAAACGGCATTTTTCAAGTCGGTGTACACGATATCTCGAAAACGGCTTGTTTGATCGGTCAACCGTTTTAACTCAATCTTTAAAGATATATTACATTTTCTAGTAATTAATCGTTCCTTTTGTAAATCTGATACTTATTTTCCATTTTATAATCAATTTACGGCCAAATTTTAACGTAAAAATCGAAATCATTTCTTTTAAAAGCTGCCATTTGTGAACATTCACTATTTTGATTAGCCGAACGATTAATTACTAGATAATCTAATATATTAACATAATTTGTTCGGTTTTTTGATTTCAGATAATCCAATCCTGAGTTACGATGTACACCGTAAATCGTCTTTTTATAAAGGAGGTTCCAGAAATCGACTGCAGCGCGCTCTATAATCAACATTTTCATAAATAAAAAATTTTGTTACGTTCTTGAAGGATGCTTTTATAGCCGGCAAAAATTTTCAAATTAAAATATTCTGAAGTTTCTTCAGGATAAATACTTGACAACCCGTCTTTTATTTGCTTCAAAACTGCGTATAACCCCTTAAGTAAAAAAATCTCTATTCTATTACACATTTCTGTATTTACATCTGCGGTAAGCATTAAAGCATCACCTATTTGTGAGAGAGAGGTAAAAGAGAAAGAAAAAGAAAAAATATGAAACAAAAACAAAAACCACTTGACAGCATCCTATTGGAAAACAATCAACTTAGCACACGACTTAGTACTCAAATTTGGTAGTTAATCAATTCGAAAGTAACCAACAACTAGTCCCTTAAGTGAAGTATATCAATGAAAATACGTGCACATGTACACACGCACACACACACACACACAAATATGCACAGATGCAATAAAGAAAATCTCAGCAACATAACGGACAAAACAAGAGCATGTTTCAGTAAATTAGGTGCACAATTTCAGGTGGTTACAGGAAGCCAATTGCCATATACACAAAACCAAAATAACGCAAAAATGTTTACAGACAACCACATATTCACCTGCAGCTAAATACAAGCGCATACAAGGATGCACATATACATATATGCCACACATGAGCGGTTGCGTGTGTGTGTGGGTGTACAAAGAAGGCATTGCAATTGCATTCACAAAGCAACTTACTTGGTTAACTGGACGAGCGGGCATCTACACGGATGTGCATAAATGTATGTATGTGGGTATGTGTGTGTGTTTGGGCTGGCTTATGCTTTCGCCCGCTTTGGTAGGGAGTGTTGTTTTCGGTTTGAAAGGTGCTTAATTGCGAATGTTATATAAGGCGCGTGTGCATGTGAGTATGTATGGTATGTGTGTGCATGGTTGCAATTACATACGATTTTTGTTTTTGTAGCTGTTGTGATATTTCTTGTTACTCTCCTATTTGTGGCAATACAGATTGGCCATTTCAACTGTTTGTACGGTGCCAGTACCCCCATGCCGCCACCCCTATCTCTACTCCTTACCACATCATGTTGTTTGCAACAGCGTGTGGCATGTTGATTAAGTCAAAACAATAGCTTTTGCCGCATACACAAAGATTTGCATACATACATATGTTTGTATGTACAGATGGAGTTGCAAAAATAGCGCTTATCCTACAGATGCAAGTAGGTGCGAGTGTGTGTGTGTGAATGCATGTTAGTCGTGAGAATGGTCACATGTTCACCTGCCCAACCATACATATACACACTATTTACACACATAGAATATCCGCATGTGTGAGGCCCTTGAACACTGCGCTGTGGCACTTGGCTTTATTAAGTTGTTCCAAAGCTTGCTGCCACGTTCGTCGATCTCCCTGGTTAGGCAAATACACTTAGATGAACAAACATATTTACATATATACATACATGCGTGTATATGTATTCGTATATGTAGGTTCAATTGCCAGCTGTAAGTAAAGGTTGCTTTAGCTGCTTTTAGGGGCTGTCGATTTCATTGTCACTTCTGCAACACCTGTCCTCCCCTCTCTGGTTTCGTCAGCAGCATTCATGTTTTACATGCTTGTTCCAGGGTGTTGTTATAGCGTGTATTTGAACACGTGCTTTTGTATATGTGCATATGTATAGGTAAGTGCACAAACATGTTTGCCGAAGAAATGAAAAATATTCATATTCTCACGCTTATCGTTTTGAAATCACTGCCAATTTGACTAAAGCAGAGATTTTGTCAAACTCCATCTGATACCACTAAAGATCAATAGGTCTATGTGATGGCTTTCAGCCAGCCAGGTCAACCTAACCTAATCTTTAAATAGTTTGGGCCGTATTAAAGTCCCTAAATGGGGCCTGCTCCAAAAAATACAGCAGACCAGTGACGGAAAACTATAGCTCTTTATAATACGGAACGTAATTGGAACTTAGTAGTTCAAAATATAAGTAGATAAAACAATGCTTGGTTAGGCTAGGTTCCGTTTTGGTGGTTGCCACTCGCCATAAGGGTGCATGTGGGGCCCACATATGTAGTTCTGGAGGCCGATTGTGATACAATTAGTTTAGATTGAAGTGTTCCCTCTAGTTCCCAAGGTGGTGCAAAAACTTTGTATTTCTTAAAAACGATAAAATACTATCGTTCACCTGGCATTAGTATGAGTGTGGGGCATTGAATGGTGATATTCCTTGCCATAGCTCACTCCCATGTCAAATCTGTTGAAAACCAGCAGAAAGAAAAATCGAAAGCCATCAAACAAATTGATTGCTCAGACGGAAAGTGATTACTCCAGAATTTTTTTTTTTTTTTACATTTGTACAATAATACTATAAATTACTTAAGAAATAACTGCTTAGCAACGTTAGCAACAAAAGCCTTCGGCTAAGATGTAGGCCGATAAGCCGATACCAAGTCTGGCATACATCCAAAAAAGTAAGTGTTTAGACAGGGATATCGCTTTTTGGCAAGATCGGAGTGGTGGCAGAAGAAGTGTTCAATGCTCTCCAACTCTTCCTCATTCCTGTAACTGCATCAAAAGTCATTTGAGGCGAACCCCATATGTATTCCTATTACGCAGTGCCCGATATTTATAACAACTACCATACTAATGAAAGGCCGTGTTAGATATATGAAGGACCTAAGTCTGATCTCATTCCTTCTACGCTAAATCTATCTACTTATCTCAAAAGTGGGCTCCGTGGTCCATCTACTGCTGGCTTGCGCGATGTACCTGATCCAGATCATGCTTGAAGATAAAACGATACCTACATGTTGGACAGAATTGACTGATTTAATGATGACACGACTGATTTAATGATGAGTAGAACACGTTTGCAGAATGCCAGATGAAAGAATAACTCGCACGAGGTATTGGATGGACGCATATAAGGTTAAAAGCGAAGACAGCGACCGCGAAAAAGATGGTTGGACGACATTGAGGACGATCTAAGAAGTATTGGAGCGTCAACTACCATGGTATGGCTAAGGGCTGAGATGCATGGAGAAAAATTGTGGAGGATGCCAGGGCTCACACCGAGCTGTAGTGCTTGCATGTTGTTGATAATTGATTTAAGATCAGTTCTCCTTCCAGTCTGCTTATCCGCTACGAAGTTTTCCAAAGTGTCTCTGGGTTCAGGAACCCAGACAACGAACCCCAGTTCATTTACATTCGATTGTCACTTTCAATGAAATACCCTGGTACTGTAGAGATTTTAAGGTCACTTGCTATGCAATGCTAAGAAAAAAAAATCTTTATTGCAGCGAATTGCAGGCAAAATCTGTTATTGCGCTTTTTCGTCATATACTCATACGCACGTTCGAACAGACCTGCTAGAATTTCTAGAGAAAAATTTACATCTTATTTGTGAGTAATCACTTTCCGTCTGAGCAGCCAATTTGTTTGGTTGCTTTCGAACCTTTTCTACAAATTTCTTGCGAAAATTAATGTCGCCTCTTGGTTTTCAATTGATTGGGCGTTGAGTAGAGTGATGTAAATGAATGTCACCTTTCAAAATTACACATACATACACAAACACATACTATTGTCAGGTGAAGAATATGGACTACCGCTATTTGTGTTCGGCTAATATAATTTTCGTTACAATATTTGACTGGGTTTTTATGTTCCCATCCATTTAGTAAAAGCAACCTGCTTTTATTGCCAGGTGACACTTTGCCATTTACCAGTAGACGCAAATTTTTCTTAAAATTTCTTCTACTGCAGACTGACAAATTTGCAATGTGTTCACCTTATTGATAATATCATTTTTGATTGCCGCCGCTGGTATGTTTTAAATCAACCAAAAGCGGCTATTCAAAACTCAGTGAGTGCAAATTTAATTATTTATGCCACCAAACGCAATCAGTTTTGTGTGCATTAAATAAACCTTTTTTTCGCTGCATCATTTCCTGCATTCCGCTGTAACTTATTTGGGCAATACAATCAATATTTTTAATTCTTTATTTCTTTATTTAAGCCAATGGTAAAAACCCTACTTACAAGATTTAGTGCTAGTCAAGTGCTCTTGAAAGAGGGGCGTAATTGAGTTAATAGATCTGAGAACTTGAACATAAAATGGATTAGAGGAGCGAAGTACTCCATTAGGAACAATGAAACTTATTTGGCCGAGTAGATCTGAATAGTCAATGGTACCGCATATTTATATCGTATGTAAATATTAAGGAGTCCCGGTGGTCTAGAGCTCGAAATTTTAGCGTATTTTCAGGAATTTTTTTACAATAAAAAAATTAAAAGCAATATTTAAGTTTTTTAGGTTTTTTGTTTAACTTCTTTTACATACGAAAAAGAAACATTTTTTTTTTAAATGGCGCTGAAGTTGATCTTGTCGAAAAATTGTACCTGAACAGTGTTGTCCATTTTGACTCTTCTATTAATCTGAAACACAAAAACCAAAAAAATTATTAATCTGTATGACAGTAGCTATGTCCCACTACTGAAATAAAAAAATTGACAAAATGGCGCAGTTTTGAGTTTGGCACTTTAAAAATTGGGTTTTTTTCAATTTTCTAATCAAAAAAATACGAAATAATTCAAATAATAATGAGTTTAAAGTTTTAAAGTTTTAACCATTTATATGCGGCCATTGACGCCGCCGGGTAACGAATCTGACTCTTCCAGCTAAAACGGCTGTAGAATGGAAAATACTGGAAATATCCTTCCAAAAATTTGACACTCTATTCATAAAATCCTATTTTCGAAATATCAAAAAAAAAAAATCAATTGTTTGAAAATTCTAGACCACCGGAACCCCTTAAGTTTTAGACAAGTCATTCGATCGAGTGAAAAAACATTAATAAGCATACACCTGACACTGTACGATGGCAAGGGAGTATTAAAGTGTAAAGATTGAAGAACAAAACGTGCAAACTTGCGCTGAACTTTTTTAACTTTAAGAGAAGCTTTGAACTCTTTTAACTTTAAGAGAGCGGACTGAAGCATTAAAAATAAGTTTCTGGAGTATAGGCCTTTAAATTCACTAGCATAGCGTTGCAAAAAAGCTAAGTTGGCATATGCCCTCGGAATAGTAGGGGAAATATGAATAATAAACGCTAAAAACGAATCAAAAATAACACCAAGATCACGAATTTCATTGATTGAGACAAGAGTTACACTTGACACATAATAAGTTGACGAAAGGAAATTCATGGACTTGGAAAACGTCATGTGACAACACTTACTACAAGTAATATTACGACATAGTTTGTTTTGCAAAACCCTGTCATTCAGAGCACTCAAGTCTTCCTGTAATAGTAATCTATCCGATAGAGAGGAGATTCTGCGAAAAAGTTTCAAATCGTCTGCATGGAGTAAATATTTAGAATACTTGAAAAGAGACCAACGTCATTAATGAAAAGTATAATCAAGGAAGGACCAAGAATGCTACCTTGTGGTACTGCAGGAGTTGCCACAAACGTATGAGATTTAGTATTTCTAATTTCAGCAATTGAGATTATATTTGACAGGTATGATTTGAGCCATAAAATGAAACCAGGTACCTCACAAAATAGAGAGATATACGCTACTAATAGAGAGACCTGTAGTTTTTTGCCACCTCCGAGCAGCAGATGGTTTTCTATGAAGAGCTTTTTCATGAATACACTCGAAGGTTGGCCGTTGCCTACAGACAAACGACCGCTGCTAGAAAACAATTGTTTCTTACTGCAGAATTGAGAGAAGTAGAGTGGTTTTGTAAAGCAACTTTGAAAAATGTTTCTGTTGCTATTGGCAAAAAAAAAATGTATACAACTTTAGCACTGTCGTCATATTCAGCACATAATAATTACCAAAAACTTTTGTGTGTAAAATATGATATAAAAAAATGTCTCACCATTTTGTTCAGTACAATACAGATATTGACTTCTTGCAGCACATTTTGGGTTGCACAACGATATGTTTTTGGCTGCAGGTTCTGTATTTCATCGCACAAAGGAACTAAAGAACGAATTTATTTTAATGGGTTACATACGTCCAGCAGCGCTAAAAATGCCCTGCAAGAACTGTTTTTAGAAGGGATAACAAAAGGAATAAATATAAAAAAAAATTATTAACATTATTTATTAGTACTTAGACTTTGTAAAAAAATTTATTTTAATTTTTCTTTACAAAAATTAGTATATAAAAAATAACGTGACACAAAGTACAGTGAAAAAAGTTGCTCCACGGTCGGCATCATTTCTCCTTGAAATGTTCACTTTAGTTATGTTTATAAATTTTTTTTATAAAAATATCAAGAGTCAAACCTATAGAGAAAACACTTTCGAATATTTAGAAAAAACCGCATCTAAAAATATTAAAAACTGTATGAGTTATCATGCAGACCGTGCCGGAAAAAGTAGTTGCGAGAAAAACGAGTTTAAAATTTGCGGTACAGGAGCGCGCGGACCGCTCTCTACCGAGCTAATGGGCTGTAGAAGCTTAATAGAGGGAGTTTCCTCATGAAAATTTCACAGTATATTCTTAAGATACTACTACTTTCGAAATATCGAAAAAAACAAAAAATCAATTTTTTTTTAATTCTGCATGTATGTCATCCCTGAATGGAAATCTTTCAACAGTTTGTTTCGACGGGAATCTATTGACTGTGATATCAATAGAATAGCTGATTTGATTTTTTACAATAGTTGTCTTCGCTTGCGGATTGCCCATATTCGTTTCGTTTTGTTTACCTGCATTTTAATTTGAAAACTGTGTATAATTACTACATATAACACATGGGCCGAGAAGTCCCGGGCCAAACACATAGTTGCTACTAGTTTTATTGCACTCACCTCCTATTCAGTTTGTACTAACCTTAAAAATACAGGTGTAAAAAAGTTCATGATATTCATTAGTTCTTAAGTTGTAGTGTTAAAAGTGACGCTACTTTTGTTATTTTCAAAAAAATGGATCGAATAGAGTTTCGGGTTTTAATTTTACTTCTTGATGGGGAAAAATACCGTTCAAACGTAGCAATGGTTGAAAGTGTTACTGGGACTCCGCTTCATCAGAAACCATAATAAAGCGATGGTTTGCTGAACTCAAATATGGTCGAAGAGACACCGAGACCACGATGATGCACAAGGCAGTGGACGTCCAAATGAGGCGGTAATACCCGAAAACATGAAAAAAATCCCCACAAAATCGTATTGAATGATCAGAAATTGATATTGCGTGAGTTAGCTGACCTGGTAAAGATAAGGATAGAACGAGATGGCTTTATATTGCATGACATTTGACTATGCGTAAGCTCTGTTCAAAGTTCGTGTCGCGTTCGCTCGTAATTTTGTTTCATCAAGAACATGTCAAAAGTCAGTCAAAACAATGGCAAAACTAAAAAAAAGGGTTCGCCAGTAAGAAATTTCGCTCGAATGAAGAGGTTATCGGTCAAAATGAGGATAATCTTGAGCCAAGAGATAAATCGTTCTATAAAAGTGGTATTGAAATGTTAGAGCAGCGCTGGAATGATTGCGGTGTTCTTATGCAGACTCTTCCTGGTTTCACTATTTCTGGTTTCTGGTAAGCAACAGAGAACTAAAAAACTAGGATTACCGTTAACAAATCCATAGGTAATGCGTAGAAAAGTAGAGGGGGCGTCTTCTGCCTGCTGGTTTCATCTGTATAATTAGGGGTTTCACAACTATTTTTCTTCTTAATTGGCGCGCTAACCGCTTACGTATATTTGGCCGACTTTCTCAAATCGCGCCACTTGTTTCTTTCTCGACTAGTTTCCACAACTAATGTCATAAAAAAGAACAGGTGCACTCATCTGGAGCTGGGTGCGAGTTATGCAATTTTTTTTTTGTGATTTAAGAATTATATTTAAACTGTGGAGTCATCTTTGAATCAGGACCCGATGCAGTGGACAAGATGGTGCAAAATTATTCACTCTATCATACGATTTATAATATTTGGAAATAGCGTCATAGGCAATCATATTTGACACCTGTGGACTAGGCAGCTGCAGTATACAAACAGCGCGCAAAGGTCAAAATAAAAACGTCCATCATTCAAAATTTTTTATTCCGAGAAAAAGTTTTTCAAAAATAAAATTGGATGATTAATTTTGCGCCACCTGGTAAATATTACATTTTATAGCCCAATAAAATGTCTAGCAGAAAATGTCCATAACTTTTTAGCATAAGAAAGCAGCCGACAACGTATGCGGAAATGTATTACTTCTTTGTATGTCACTCCGTAGCTGGAACTAAAATTTGTAACTCAGATTTTATTTATGGCTGACCTCTCTAGCAGGCCTAGAGGGCCTGTTAGCGTTAACGCCTTCTGCACATGCCCGCAATGCAATACAAAATTTTGTTTCCTGTAACTAATAATTCTGGCAAAGCTTGCAGCCATCACAACTGCTTCCAGTAATTTTTGGAAATTTAATAAAGATTCCGGTAACTTTTATTACATATCAACATACGGCAAGCAGGTACATATAAGTATTTCTATGTAAATGCATTAAGTTCTACCAGTTCAAGCCAATTTGTGCATTAATGCACGAATGATTTCTCTCTTTCACTGTTATTTAATTTTCATTTGAGAAACCAAATTTCTTTTGAAAAATGTTGCAAAGTGAAGTAATTGCAACAAACGGCAATTTTAAAACCGTCGATTCTAAAAAAAACCTAATTTTTTCAGAACTTAGAGAACTTTTTGATTTCATATACCAGTCCAGAGCCTCGAATACTCATACTGTGAAACATACATGAGTATACTCCTTGGATGTAAATAACTGGAGTTGCAGGTTTAAGGGCCAAAGGTAAGTTAAGATGAGGTTTTCTATTGATTTATGTTAAAATAAAGGTTTCTATTGAAGAGATAAATTTTCTATTAAAGTTTTCTATAGAGTTTCAATCGATGAGTAAAGATTGCCTTTGTGTCAAAGTTGATAAGTCGTTTACTGAAACGCGACTAAACTTTTTGTGATAATTGTTTAGTTCGTACGCAAACCCATTAGGTTAGGTTAGGTTATGGTCGTAGTCGGTCCGTATGACTAACTCACTTAGACCTTACAGGTCGGTTGTGATACCACTGTGCGACACGGGAACCTTGTTTATTTACTTTCATGAAACCATTTTGGGGTTCTTATGAAGCGCAGGATTGTTCTAGTCCCCGCGCCAGACAACTCTGTAAGAGAATTGAAAAAGTGTTTACCTAGACAACCTTCTCTGATTTTAGCTAAAGCTGGACAATTGCAAAGGAAGTGCTCTACTGTTTCTTCCTCCTCCTCATCTCTACAGCTTCTACAATGTTCATGGGAGAATACTCCTAATCTCAAGGAATGCCTTCCAAATAGCCAGTGGCCCGTGACACACGCCACGATATATTATCCTCTTTTGAGAGTCTAAGCAATTCTTTCTTCCTTTTCTTGTTTATTTGCGGTCATAGTAGCCTCGCTGTTACGCATGTATCTTCATCTTCCCATGACCTACTGGGTTCTTGGGTAATGTGTTTTTTTATTATTAATTTACTCCTGGCCAAAGATATTCCAATGTTACTTTTATCACGGTGTTCCGGTTGAAGAGCAGTACCTTTTTTGGCTAGCTCATCAGCTCTACAGCTTCCCTCAATATCTCTGTGCCACGGAACCCAAATAAGGCTGACCTTGAATACGACGCTAATATCATTTAGGGGTGCTCGGCATTTCTGTCCAACCTTTGATCTTAGTATAGCCGCATTCATTGATTTAATGGTCGCTGGGCTATCCGAGAATATATTTATAGTCGTTTTTGTTACGGCTTGCATATTTAGAGGTATGTAACCACTTGTTTTATGGCTAGAACCTCTGCCTGATAAACGCTGCAGTAGTCTTTCGAAAATACTCCAAAGCCAACTTTATCGTCTAGCTTGGAACTATCTGTATAAAAATTTAATTTCTCCCTTCTCCATGGCCTTGGTGTCTGCCACTCCCTTCTTGACGGTATACTTGTCTTGAAGAGCTCAACGAAGGTAAGTCTAGGAGTAGAATAGTCTATTTCTTGTTTCAAACCGCCGTTCTTTCCATGGCACCATACTTTTGAGTCTAAGCGCCGAGGCGGCGGCCATGTTTTTCCCTACGAGATTTAGTGCAGGCAAATTGATTAGCACTTCTAGCGCTTTGTTTGGGGTAGTCCTTAAAGCACCAGAGATGCATAAAAGAGCTGTTCTTTGGACCTTACTTATGATTTTAGCGTGACTCGCCTTTAGGGCAGATGTCCACCATACAAGTATTCCATATATTAAGATTGATCTAAATCCCATTAATGACACTCCTCTTAATGACGATGAAAGATCAGTAGGTCGTTCTCGTTTCTATAAAAATGTAAAGTAAAAAAAAATTTAATTTCCGTTTTCGCAAGAAGTTTACACTACGCCTTTTCACAAATGCATATTTAACAAAACTCGTTGACTTTATGAAAACTACGTTTCAAATACACTATAGTCGTAGAACTTTTATAAGTAGGCTTGAAATTTGAGAAATGTGTCTGTGAGGAAAGAAAATCTTAAACAGAAATGAGCTGTTTAAATACTGTTTTTACTACTTCGCAAAAAGTTCGTGTTGAACAAATATAAGTAGTTACTAAAATACATTTTTTATAGTAGTGAACGGAATTACTATCTAATACTTGCTCTAAATACTATTAATTCGTATCCCTACGATTTCAGAATTATGAACACATTAATATTTTTTGATGAAAAATATAGCTCATACTGCAACGAAACTCACGTAACGCGAAGTTTAAATTTTAGTACAATTTTTGTTTTAAACTACATCAAAACTTTGAACTTTTTAAGAAATTTTATAATTTTGCTGGGTACGCAGTTTTATAGTCCATTTAATTTTAGTGTTAGTGTGTTAGTATTACGTCTTCTTCTTATTCTTGATTGGCGCGATTTTCACCGAGTTTAACAAAGCGCGCCGTTTCTTTCATGTGCTAACCGGCGCCAGTAGGAAACACTAAGTGAATCCAGGTCCTTATCCACCTGGGAGGACGGTCCGGTGTGTAGAAGACCACGCAAGTGTGGAAAGTCCCTGATTGCCATTCACTCGGCTTCACTTCACAACTAGCGGTTGAGAGTGGCTAGGGCAAACTCCATTCGAAATTACGACTGACGAGCATTTCATGGATTTGTATCGATTATCGAAAGCGTTAAATTTACATATCATGAATAAACTAATGCCATGTAAAATATTTCATTTATTTTTATTATCAATATATATAGCAGGGTTAAGGTTAAACGGCTGTCCAGGCAGAGGAAACGCTTGGACGAAGAAATAAAAATTCTTCATAGCAGAGGAACTAATAGGACAGAGTGAAGGAGGAAGAGGGGAGGTTAATGGCTGACGATTGAACGATGAATTTGTTAGCGTTACTTTGGTCAGGTAGTTAGTATAAAGGCCTGCCAAGTTGTCTAAAACCTACTTCGCACGATATTAGGGCAGCTAAAGGAAAACACGGCCACCTCTGCCTCAAACCAGCTGAAGCAAAAGTGATTCAAAGTTCTGGCGAACAGTGTCCTGTTAGGGCACCCACGAAAATCGAGTGCTGAGATTTTGAAGAAGATCCTTCGAACGCCTTCAATTCACACGTGTCCAGAATGATTTCGCAATCTTACAAGTTTGTATACTTCCCCAGCGCTTGCTGAGTTGATGCGAAGCCCAGACTTCCAGGAGCAGTCCGCAGGTGGTCAAAAGGATTTCATCTTCCTACGCGTGAAAATTACCTCACATGTCTCTTGTCTAGCCAGATCATTCGCCTCGCAGTTGCTTGCAGTGTCACTGTGACCAGATATCCAGATGAGCCTTATAACTTAGAATTCAGATGCGATTAAAAATGAAGTTTGGCATTCTTCGACCAGTTTCGAGTGCACCATCATCGAGCCCAAGGCCCTGATAACCGCTTGGCTGCCGGAGTAGATATTTGCTTCCGCCACAGTTATTATATCTCCAGATGAGCAGTCAATTAGTTGTTTCTTTTGTTGAAGTAATTGAGAGTTATTCTATAGATTAAAGGCAAGTAATTTATTAAGTATTCTTTTTGACTTCACGTTTTCCTCTACCGACCATCTTCATCTGCTTTTCGCTGCGCCAATTTGTTTACACATGAAAAAGTTTTCGACATTTTTTCACAAAGCGAGAATCGTCACGGTTGTGTAAAAATGCAAGTATTTCGTTTCGGTCAACTTTTTTTTCATATGAAAACACTTTATTCTTCTCATTTTTTCAAAGATCTTGAATCCTATTGTAATGGAAATGAAAAAAAAAAATTAATTTCACCATTTCATAAAAGTATAATTCATTCTAAAGTCGCCTGGTATAGTGTGGACTATCACCACAAAAAACCTGGCATAGAGAGATTTCATTAAAAGGAATAAGAAATATTAGTCCAAAAAACTGCTAACTCGAACTCCACAGGCCACATTATATCAATTTTTGATGGTATTCATAAACTTTCGTTAGTCTATTCAATACTTTTGCTGCAAGAACTGCGAGACGTCCAAAAAAATCGATTGAATGGAGCATTGCAAAGCCATCATAAAATGTGTTCGTAAGGACTAAAACTATCTGAAAACATTATCTGTTGTTTATGAAACGTGAATTTTGAATCTGAACTCCAAACTAGCCATCAAAATGATAAACGAAGGTCACTAGAAATAGTCACATCAAAAAAAGGCGTCGAGAAAAGTGAAAAAAGTAGATCCTGCTCATTGTGCTCGAGTTGTGCATAAAAGATTTGTACAGTCAGTCCAAGCAATTACTGGATACATTTATTTGAACATCTTAAGAGATTGGGGCAAGATTCTAAAATCGATTTTAAAAAATGCAATAAAAAATTTGAATATAAAATGAAATGCTTCAGATAAAAAAAATGTATAAATATTCCTAATTTGAATTTTGGCGCTGCCTGACATTTTTTTTTTAACATTTTGAAAAGTTTTTAGTTTCGTCGAAAAAAAAAATTGTATAAATGTAAATTAAAAATTCCAGCTCAAAACGTACTGTAATAATCTGCTTTCTCTTTAGAAAATTCGTCGTTTTTTGGACATAGTTAGGTCAGCATTTTCGCTTAGAATTAAGCGTAGAATCCAAGTATGCTATACTTTTTGAGTCAGGTTAAGCTGTAGCGGCTGTCTACTATGACTGTGACATCGGATATAAAACTGTAAATATATAATAAATATGAAAATGATAGCCAATAATTGGAGAACTTGTCTGGATCTTCCTAAAACCATTGTGAACTTTTCAAAAAAGCACTTCCTATTAAAAAATAAAATAAAAAAAAATTGGTCGTGTTATTTTGGAACAGAGAGTTTACTTAAGACTTGGCTTCAACAAAAAAACACTTTGAAAAACAAACACTTTGAAAACACAAAAACAAAACAAAACACAACTCAATTAAAATGGCAACACTTCAGTTATGCAGGTGAAAATAAGGTAGAGAAAAAATTCAATTTTCAAAAATGTGCTGCAGTCAATAAGAACTTGCAATTTGTCATGTGCAATGAATTTACAAGTACTCGGAGCACACACACATACACACTCACATGTGTATGCCTAAGTACACATATGCATACAGAAGTATCACATTTAGTGAGTATTGGCGAAAAGTTTGGCTGAAAGCTGAAAAGGAAGTCGAGTCTCTCAATTGAATTTGCACTTCATCAGTTGCAACAAAATAAGGCAAATAAACATGAGCACGAGTGGAGGGGGGAACAGGGGGTAAAGCAATCAAATGGGTCACTACCATAAGCAGCAACAGCAGGTGGGACGGATATGAAAGAAACGAAAGTGTTGTGTTATGCTTTCAACGGCAGCACCAGCAGCAATGGCTACAAGCACGTTTGCCAATAACAAAATGATGTAGATAAATTTTTCTTTTTGACGATAAACAAACCGTGAAGCGAAAACCAACTGGCAATTTAACATGTACTACGAGATGGCATGCGAGTACAACTGCTTGGTTGTTGCATGCAACCAAGCGCATTGCTGGAAGGGAAACAAGAAAACCTTGTAAGAATGTGTAAGCAATAGCATAAAGGAAAAGTGAAAAAAATAATAAAGTAAATCGTTTATTGGAAAATACAGTGCATTCGGTTATAGTGTACGTTTGCGTGTTTGTGTGTATTTTATGCTTTATTCCATTGCATGTTGCCAGTGCGTGCGTTTGCGACTGTAATTGCGTACTAGCAAACTTTTGTCTTCGATAAAAATCAATTACATTGTACGATACCGAGAAAAGTAAGAATTTTTACCTCATTTAAACTGTGTACCGTAGAATGCAAGGTGCATACATGCAAGTAGTCTAGTTTACTTTAGAGATTTTCGAATACAAAGCAAGAAACACAACTTCGAGGTATGTGGTGAGACTTGCAACATTTCAACTATTCCACTTACCAACAACACCATTTGTCTCGCTTATTAACGAAGCTTGGTTTAATAACAAAGGTAAATGTTTTGATAGGGTTGGTGTTTTTTCTTACACTATTAATCTCGTGTTTCTGGCATTACTCATACGCCGTGGAGCACACAGAGTGATTCCATGCCAAGGGATGGAGTATTTGGGACATTGTCTTAAATTTTACTGGACATTGGTTTATTTATAGGCTTGATTAGAATAGGCAATCAATTGAAAAAAATTGAAATAAATTTTATAATTTTGAGACATATTCATGTGAAAATATAGGGTTTTTCAGTAAGAGCGCTTCAACTTTTGAACTTTTTTGAATAAAACACAAACGGTTTGACTTTTTTAACTAATTTTTTTTTATTATCGAGTTTGAACATATACATTTAAGTATGAAATTCGATTTCTTTTGCATGACCACCGCGTGCACGTTTTACGAAGTCCAATCGTTGAACCCGATTTTTGACCACTCTTTTGCATAAATCGGCCGAAATTCCAGCAATTTCGCGTTCAATATTGGCTCTGAGCTCACAAATCGTCGCCGGCTTGTTACTGTAGACCAATGACTTCACATAACCCCAAAACGGGACGGCTTATTAAATGGACCGTAAAATGGCCGTAATGCTCTTAAAGTAGCAGCAACAGAATGATTATTTTCATAAAAAATTTGCACGATTTGCAATCGTTGCTCAAGTGTGTAGCGTTCCATGATGAAATGTATACTAAAGAAGTTTACAAATGACAAGCGAAAAATAAAAAATAATGCGTCGTTCGCCCTCCCTATCGGAAAAAAGTTGAAGCGCACCTATTAAAAAACCCTATACCTATGTAAAAGGAAATGAGCATGGATTCGACACACCCACAGAAAACCAGCCTAAGAAATACCAACGATGGCCTTATAATGGAATACAGAAAGGTATAGACGCAGGGGAAGACCAAGAGGAACCTGACAATGCCTATATGACGAAATAATTCTCAGCGATCTCACCTGGACTCAATTGAGGCGAAATACAAGCGATAGAAATATTATATGTGGAAATCGTTAACTTTGGCCCAATCGGCGCTTAAGCAAATAATAATAATTCATGTGAGAAATTTCAGACGTGGAAAATTATGATATATAGTTTTTTGAACTGTAGTTTTTCTTTTTATTGTTACAAATTTTAGGATGAAATATACCTTTTAAAAGTTTTTTTGGGAAAAGAAAGAATTTTTTTTATTAAAAATGTTTGGAGAAAAATTTGACAAAAAAAATTATTTCATAAAAATAAATAAAAGAAAGAAGAATGTTTAGAAAATTCGAAGATATTTTTTCTTTAGGGTTAACCTATTTTATTTTTCTACAAATTAATTTCATCTTCGCAGAAACAAAGCTCGATCGAGGATAAATACTTCAGCCCATGTAATAGCTCCAACAACAAGAGGAAGAAATGTTTCATTAACTAGCGGACCCGACAGACTTCGTTCAGTCAAATAGATTTGTGGTAGTTTATATTTCGACCTTGAGACATTTTTACTCTACTGACCCTCACACACCGCCCGATCATTATGGCGACGGTTCTGTTCAGGAGAATTAAAGAAAAGGGTCAGCTCGGGTAACCTAAGAATCTTCGCTTCCACGAACTTTGGCCACCTTGTTGGGACCCACTAAAAACCCCGACTGGGAAGTTTGCTAGAGGGCTTCAAACTAAGAGGGGAACTCAAGGTTCAAACCTGATTGAAGAATAATCTAAAGGGATAGTGGGCACCTAAACGTGACAAATATTTATAAAGTGGGTGCTTCAATGACAAAACATAGAGATAATTAATTATTTATTATTATTATTATTATTAACATAGGGTTAATAGCCGATATAAAACATAATGAACATAATGATATTAAAGAATAATGAAACAAAACGTATATAAGTATTTTCAGTAAACGCTTTATTGTAAATCAAGTGAAACATAATTATTAACCGAAATCTGTTTTATTTTTATTGTAGTGCTTTATGATAGACAATGTTTTTTGTTTGATTACCTGGTGAATATACAAACAAATCTGATGGTTTTCCAACACTGGAACAGGCAACATGCAATTGACCATGTGAGAAACATGGGTTTTCTAGATTAATTAATAATGTTTGTCTTTTGTTTTTCTTAGCACATGTTTATGTTCTGTTCTTCTTCAAATACGTATGGTTATCTTTTAGTATTCTTAAAATATGTTTGGATTTGTTCAGCTCTGCATGGTTATTCTTAGAATTTACTTAACTAAAACAGAAGAAAGAATATTACGAGGCCAATCAAATCAATAGCTCTTACATTTTCTGACTTTTCAATTTGGTCAGGCTCACGTTATTATCACTTTTGTGTAAACGTAAAGCGCGAACACGCACACACACGAACGCGTAATATTTGTATGGGAAAAATAAAAGGGCTCTTTTAGGGTTTCCCGGAAATTATTCGAACTTTTCTCGCCGTAAAAACCAACCTTAGACTTCAGGGAACATTTTAAAAAAAGGATGGTTAAGATTGGTCCATGCGTTGTGGAGTTATGCGCTTACCAACACATTCTGCTATTCATTTTTATATTATAGAAGATTTTAGCCATGAATTTAAATGGTATTATACATTCTCAAGTAATTTCTAACTTAAAAGTGAATTCAAATGTTTTCATGTTTTACATCAAGAATGATGGATTATTTAATAAACTTCCTGAAAGTAACATCGTAGAAGCATGATTGGTTCTGGATAATGCCAGAATCCATAAAACTCGGGAAGTACGCGGAAAGATTAGTGAGACTAATCGTACGTTATTTTTTCTATCACCATTTTCCCCCATGATAAATCCTATAGAAAAGGTATTTTCATAAATAAAATTGTCTGCACAAAATTTGCTGGCCGATCCACAAAATAATCGAAATTTATACAGACCATTGAAGAATCAATGACCCCTTTTACTTCTACAGATTGCAAAAATTAGTACGTTGACATGTCTAGGAAACTACCGCTGGCTGTGGCAGAAAAACCGTTGCATTAAATGCTTTGTCCAAATAGCTTTATTTAACTTTTTTTGATTCTTATTCTTGTTAGTATTCATTTTTTATTGTAAATTTTCAATGCTACATTAATAAACTTTAATCTGAAATTAAAAATCTTTAATTTGAATTAAAAAAAATTTAATTTGAAGTAAAAAAACTTTAATTTGCTTTAAAAAAATTAAAAAAAAGACTTTAATTTGAAGTTAAACACCTATATTTATTTTTCTATAATCTGCAACATTAGCTGCATAAGAGCTACCAATATCGACTCCAGAAAGTGGCGAACTGTGTTGTTATTTCTGTTCAGTATGGTTTGGCAAGTCGTCATGACTTATTTAATGCGAAAATATCGCTGAAAACTTACAAAAACAAAGTATGTTCGTGAAGGTCAAAGAACACTGTTCGTGAAGGTCAAAGAACACTGGTGGCATCATTGGTTCTTATTTCTTTCGATATAAGGAAGGATCTGCCCTTACGGTAAATGGCTAGCGCTATCGAACCATCCTAACTGAATTATACTTTCAAAAAATTAATCAGCTAAATAAACATGGATGATATTGACTGGTTCCAACCATGTGGCGCAACTTGCCTTCCAGCGCACTTAACAATCGATTTATTGCCATATTCAAGCCACTAAATGGTACCATTGTCAGAGTTATTGGAAAAAGTAGTCAAAAATTGGAATGATTGCATGGAATATAAAACTTATAGCCGGGACGGACATATACCGTATACATACCATATTCAAGAAATAAATGCGATGAAATTATTTACCAGGTTATAATATAAAAAAATTTATTTCAACAATTTTTGTTTTTTATACTGTAATTTTAAGCTCTCAAACTCTTAAAAATCACCCGATATTTGAAAGTTTTCATAACAACTTTTAATCTCCGGAACCAGTTTGGCGGGTAAATTGATAGTTGCTAATCTTGCTATTTTTTCAGAACTTTGTATGACCGCTTTCAATGATACTGCATACAGAGATTTCTCGAAAACACTCGTCAGTCATTAAGTCAGTCATTCAGACCCCATGTTATTAAAGTATTATAGTTAAAATCCTTCCACACCCATGTGTTGTTGTTATTTACAAAACCAGCTCCCATTATTTTATTGTCCCAACTGGTATTCTCAGTTCCTAGTTCTACGCCTTTTGCTTATAGCACATCCAGTTTACCCAGTTTTCTACGACCTTGGTGACGGTTTCCAGCTCCATCTTAAGAATGACTTGCTTCATATTCGCTTTAAGTGCAATGACATCAAATCGTAGCTCCGAGGTGGTCAATTGACATCGCCGAGATGGCTAAGAACGCGATTACCGAACCTGGTGCGCAAATCATCGATTGTGGCATTGGCTGAATAGTATAATGCGCAATTTTGCTGAAATTAAAGGTCGTCTAAGTTCATGACTTCGCTTTCCAGTAAACAGAAATCGGTTCTTATGTCTCTGTAACTCTCGCCTATGACCAAAATGTCGATGCCTGCAAGATTTTCATAAAAAAAAATTTGCCAATAATGCCCCTCCAAAATTACTACCAAATTGCCACTCTCTGAGGAGCCAATGTATCACTTGTTATAATAGCCACCGAGATGAAAATGGGCTTAATCAGAATGGATGATTTTGACTTCTTCTCAAAGTTGGGTTGCACAACATTGACTTCAGAAATAAGTTTGCAATGCAAACGCTTTTGCGTTCCGCCGATATTTGACTTTCTGTCAAGATTTCCAGTGGGAAACCGCATTCCCGGTCATAGTAAAATAAGATTAAGAAAAAACATAGGTAGAATTTTTAGTAATATAATATAATTTTCAAAATTTTTTATATATTCTTTTTTTTTTTTCCAGGATAGGATATACTTTTTAAAAGGTTGTTTTTTTTTTCTAATACAAATTTTTGGAAAAATTCAAGATAAAAAACTCATTCTTACAAAATTAAGTTAAGGATAGAAATAAAGGAAATTTGAACATACTTTTCATTTACAGTTAGCTTATTTTATCCCTTAGTGCACTTGAAAGTGTTCAAAAGAACTTTTAAATCTTGCAAACAGCTTGATTTTATGGCTGAGGACCTGAGGTTTTGAGCCGATTCCGAAGTGTAGATAGTTTTTCTATGACAACCTTTTTCGTGGCAGAAATTTTCTTAGAGGTTTTGCTGCTACTTGGATTATTAGGACTCTACAAATCTCAGAGCTATAAATATGATGCTGGAGAATTCTAAATTTACTTAAAATATGCGCAGGGGCTAAACATCTTCATTATGACCGAAATGAATCAAGTGCTTATTGTTTATTTTAGTGTTTTGAAAATCTTCTATGCAAGGCACTAAGATCTAGTACGCTTACCATTACTTAAGTGGTTATATTGTAAAATGTAAATTTCTCCTGTTTAGTGCATTAAACATTCTACTCATTCTTGCTGTGGAAACAAATTTGTACGTATCGATGCTTTGAAATACACACATACATACCAAGCGCGCATGTAAGTATGTATTCGTATATGTTAATTCGCCCTGCAGTCAACCAGAATACATAATGAAAAGTTACTACCGGTTTAATGGATTTTAAATTAATTGAATTTGCATTTACACCTGTCAGTAGTACATTTATGTACGTAGTACTAATATATTTTTTTTTTTTTTTGTTTTTTACTTTCTCCCTCTGTTTTGCGCTGTATTCGCAAGAGCATGGAAGGTAAATTATTTATATTAAACACTCCACCACTAAAATAGATAAGTGAGTCGGAGTGCTTCAAAATGACTCAAAAACACTTTCTCTGTGTAGAAAAGATTTATAAAGGATTTTCGAACGTACTTCTTTTTTATATTTGCTTTTTGTTGACAATTAACGCTAGTATTTATTAAATGTTGATAATGAATTCTCAGCTACTTGGTTTTGTTAATGAAGAGGAAATTCTAAAAATAAAGTCAATAGAAACTCTGAAAAGTCACATATATTCGCGTGTTTATACTTTTGCGAAATAGTGAGTTTCAAGACCCTTCTTTCTGAGGATATTTTTCAAATGAGTTCATAATTGTTTTTTTTTTTAAGCCTAAATAGAATAATGCTTTGATATTACAAATATTGGGTAATCGAAAAAGTGTTTTCGTATTTCGAATCAAACTTCAACTTATTTTTTTATATTTAAAACGAACTTTATTAAACCAAATATGTACCATTTTGGTCGACCACCTTTTGCCATTTTTCTTCTGGAGACATTATTCCATCAGTGTAAAACTTGTGTGGTTTTTCGGCGAAAAACTGCGACAAGTAATTTTCACAGGCTTCTCTTAAAGCCAACTTTACTCCATTAAGGGCGTTCTGCATTGATCGAAACAAATGGTAGTGCGATGGTACAAGGTCAGGGCTATTTGGTGGATGCATCAAAACTTCCCAGCCAAGCTCTCCCAGTTTCTGTCGAGTCATCAAAGATGTGTGTGGCCTAGCGTTGTCCTGATGGAAGACGACGCCCTTTCTGCTTTCTGCATAATTTCCTCGACTTTTTCAATGACAGGTCGACCGGAGCGAGGTGCATCTTTCACATCGACATTTCCAGAACGGAAGCGAGCGAACCATTGTTGTGCTACACGAACTGATACATCATCGTCTCCGTAAACTTCACAAATTTCATTGGTGGCTTGCGTGGCATTCTTCCCTTTTTTATACAAAAATGTCAAAATATAGCGAATTTCTTCATTAATTTTACTCATTTTTGAACAGCTATAACATTTTTTCAACTTCTCCGAATTTAATTTTTTTTCGGTGAAATGAAGCTTAAAATGTTACCTTTCTAACACCATATGATATGACACAATGTGTTTGGCAGCACTGGAGATAGATAACTCCAAATGCCTAGGTCTTTAATCTGCTTTGCAGTTTTCAGTTTCAGAACCTTCAACTATCGAAGCTTGAACTAGCAAAAATGATCATTGAGATCGGCTGCATAAAGGTGTAATTTCGAAAAAAGAAAACATTATATCATTAAAAAAAATTATAAAGAGAAGTGCGTCGAAAATACTATTTGTTTTTGGTTTCATCCGCCATTGCTTGGAATTTGAGTTTCTTGAAGGAAATAATTATAAGGCGCAAGTGCTTTCGTTAAAATTTTATATCTTGTTGTGGCAATTGCGTTATATTTTTATAAAAATTTCACAACTTAACAGTTTGCTTAAGGTAAGCTGAGTAGTTTTCATTAGCAAATAGGTACATATTTTTCATGCGGGGAAAATAACTTTTTAGGACAATATGCCAAGCGGAACGCAGCTACTTACCGAGGTGCGCGCTAGTATTCTAGTTTAAAGGGCATCGGGAGTCTGAGTGCGCAAAATGGCGCTAAAAGTAAATAAAGAGCATCCCTTTTTAAACATCCTGCTGGAAAAGAAAGAAAATTGCACTACGCACAGATAGACTCGGATTCGCCGATAATCATAAGTTCTGGGATGATGAAAGGTAATCCTTCATTTTTAGTGGAAGAAAGCTTAATCTCGTTGGGCCTGATCCTTGTCAGTAGTATTGGAAAGTTATGCTCGAGCCACGACAAACGGCGCTACTCCCGAAACCTCCACGGTGGCCCTTTTATGACCTTGGGTGCTTTTCGTTACTGTGGCAAGACTCTAATTTGTTTTAACTCGCATAAGATGAATCCAAAAATGTATGTAGAGAGCTTGGATACTCGTAATATTATATTGAATTTTGCTGAATAATTTCAATATGAGTCTTGGACGTATCAACAGGGCAATGCTCCAATCCATAGCGTATGCGTACAAAGGAGTTTTTTGTTGTCGAAAAATATTTCTTTGCTGAAGTGGACCGTAGTTAGTTCAATGGAGAGCCTCTGTTGTATTCTTCGCAAGCATACTTATAAAGGCGGACGCCAGTTTACGAACCTATTGCACCTTAAAAAGCTATTAAAGAGGGACGGGCAAAAATCTACCTAAGTGTCTTTCAGCCACTCGTAAATTCGACTGTTAATATCAAATAAAAAAAATAACGGAGGACTCACAAACTATTCAATAATTTTTTATATCAGTTTTTTAAGATTGTATTATATTTAATATAAGGTTTGACCCTTATGTCTATTTATTGTCATGCCCTTGAAAATTATTCAATTTTTGTAATGAAAGGCTCAAATAAATCCTTTGCCATGTTTTTTTCTTACATTTGTTCTCTTCTCTTATGCCGAGAGGTAAAAAGATTTAACTTATGATTATTGTATTACAAAAATTTCATTTTGTGTCCCATATAGCTATTTTGATTAGTGTACTTAATAACCAGCCTTGAAGCTATCGAACAGTCCTCAGAAAAAGTTCTAGGGTTTGAAACCGTAGACTTTCCAGCAAAAATCAGCTTTGTCTTTGCAATAGTCTCAAATAGGTAGTTAGGCATTTTGGAGTGATACTTGACTCCGAGCTCCATTGGAAGCTACACATTGAAAATCAGGTAAAAAAGGCCAGTATAGCCTTTTACTCCTGCAAATCTATGTTCGGTAAAAAATGAGGACTCAAGCCACAGGTCGTGCTGTGGATGTACAACGCAGTGGTTTTGCCAATTTTAAAGTTTCAATGTCTGGTTTGGTAGAGCATGTAAAACTTTCCCTAGAGATTGCCTGAATGTCGTTTTGCACTTACTTCCCATCGACTTTTACGTTATTTCCATCGCAGCTCAAAGTGCAATCAGGTTAAAGGAGGTTGGCCTCTGGAGGCAATCTCTCAAGGGACATGGTAGCATTTTCGTGCAGTTAACACCGTAATTCTCCGAACTTCAAACATATCTCCTTATCCACAAACTAGAATTTGAGGGTCGTGCTTTGACAATTTTTCCAGATAAGCAGGATTGGATGGAGGGGAAAATCTGCTTCGAAGCGTGCACCTCTGTCTTCACTGACGGTTCAAAGAAGAAACCGGGAGTCGGAGGAGGGGTTTTCTCTAAATCAGCCAATTCATCTATCGTCTTTATTAACATATTCTCCGATAGCCAAACCTCGATCAAGGCTCTGGCGACGCCATGGGGCAGAACGAAATTAGTAAACTCCTGATCTCCTCCAAATCTTTTGGTTGTGCAGGTAACATTTCTCTGATCTGGGGCCCAGGACATAGGAACATAGAGGGAAATGAAATGGCAGCTAGACGATTAAGGTTACTGGTCGCTCCTTCCTTCGACAGCCTGCAGGACTGAGTTTCAATCTTCTCTATTACATCAACAGCTATGGCTGGCTGTAGATATCTGCCTGTTGGAGATCTCATATTGGTATCAAAACGGCGCCAGACTGGCACTTCAACCATTTTACATACTTACCTAGTCTCAAATAATTTCGAAATTGTTGTCCATTTTGTAATAAATCATAATTTGTGATGCCATTTTTATCACCAAAAGTTCGGAGTTATGTGAGCTATTTTCCAATTCTGCAGAAATAATTCAGCAGGGAGCGATTTATTAAAAATTAACATGAATGGCTTTGCGAGCGAGATCCAGTTTTTGAGAAGAACCGGAACAGAAACCTATTGAAAATTTAATTTTTGATGCATAGCCTAAATGTTTGTGAGGAGTCTTTATTCTTTGCTGGATTTTTTGTTATGAGAAATGAAGAGGGTTAGGTTAGCTAGGTTGCTTGTCTAAGACAAGACACTCGGCGGTCCTGTGATACATGTATTTTTCTGCTTCCCCTAACTAAGTTGCTTAAACCTTTTAAATCTTTTTAAAAAGGTAACTAGTCCCTCCAGTGAATCATTTTGAAAATTTCCCAGGATTCAGAGAAATAACCGCTAAGATTTTTGGCACGGCTTCTTTGAAGTGCAAGACATTCACGGAGGAGGTGTTGTACCGACTCAATTTGTTCTTCACCTTCACACCCATGAGGTACATCCATTCTACTGGCTAGGGTGCCAAGAGTGCAGTTACCCGTTAAAACAACTGTAATGACGTTGAAAGTTGATCTGTTGAACCCAGCGGACATTTTGTCCTTTTAAGATTCAGTTTGGGACAGAGCGCTTTTGAGGCCCTACAGTTAGTAGTCAGAGACCACCTTTTATTGATGATTGATGCGGGATCGTGCGTGTTTTCTTTTATCATGCTAGGTGCTTTAATCACTTCCAACGTCGCCTGAGGCGTCGACCGGAACGCACCTTATTCCTGCGCAAGCTATTCGTTGGACTTTTATGAGATTCCTTATGTAGGATTGTGCATATGCACCGCAGGGTAAGTTAAAATTATGTCATATAAATATTTGAATTGTTATCGGGCTATGAAGGCAGCTGAATGACTCTTTGACGCTGTTTGCTGATTATCCATGTTTCTAGTAGTAAGTATGCCCAAGGGCAGCGTTGTTAGCACTGCACGGACTTATTTAAAAGCAAAACAAATTGTCTGGGTCTGGAGCCGGATGGTACTTAAACGATAGTAATAAGTATCACTATTCTATAGGGGAAATGGCAACTGTTTCCCAAACGGAAATTTTTGCCATCCTGAAAGTAGCCAAATGGATAATCGAGAAGAGACGGATCGGGAAACAGATTGGAGTTTTCAGTGATAGTCGGGTTGCACTGAAGGCCCTGAGGAACGCGAAGCAAACCTCAAATATTGTTCAAGAATGTAAGAAGGAGCTTAATTCTGTCACAGGACAAAACAGGCTCTTGCTTATATGGGTTCCCGGACACTCCAGTGTTCAAGGAAACGAAATTGCCGATGAATTGGCCAACCGTGGATCACCAATAATCGGAATCAGTTCCCCAGGAATCATGAATTGGATCAGCGATTATGTAGGCAATTTACATAAAGAGCGATGGTCCGGTCTAGAACGCTGCAAGACTGCAAAGTGTTTTGTGACAAGTCCGAACAGAAAACTGTCAAACTTTCTACTAAAACTGGGAAAGAAAGACGTTTGGCTTATGGTCGGTATTATTACAGGGTACAGCCCATGGGGTCAGCATATGACCCCCATTGGAATCATTGAGGACCCAATGTTCCAGTCTAGCCTGGAGGAGGTTGATAGCTCTGATCACTTTCTCTGTGAGTGTCTTGCCTTTACTAGAGCAAGGCTACGTGTTTTGGGTTCCGATGCCGTAATAATGAGTAATATTCGTTCTCTAAAACTGAAGGATATTTACATATTTGCCATAGAATCTGCAAAATTCTAACAGAACTAACTATCTCTCTCTCTCTCTGTCTCTATTCTTTCCAATCTCTTGCTCTGATACTTTTCTTCTTCCCTCCTTGACTATCTACCCTCTTTCCGGAGCTCTTAATACAATGAGCTTTTTAGCCTGAGTGTTTTAGGAGCCACCAAATCTCTTGGTGCTCTTTGGCTGGACCTATTCAAATTTCAATTTCAATACAAATTGTACAAATAATTCTATAAGACGAAATAAAACAAAAAATGTTTGCTTCACTGAAATTTCTCTTCGTAAAAATCTACCCATACTCCTGCACCCAATACTTTTGGTTCCTGTAAGCAGTAATTAATGCAGAAAACAGACAAGTCTTTGTTAAACACCCTTTACAATAAATAAATATCGAATAACACAAGCGGAATAAAGCGCCAAAGGTGAACAGCGAACCGTCATTAAAACGAATAAATTCATGAATTACACATTTCGAATTACTACTTTTACTTTTACCGTTATTAGAGTTGGTGCGCTTGTGTTAACTCATTTCTATGAATTCTACAACGAAGATGACTTCTTTGAACGTTTCTGTTATTTCCTTTTCTGTCGAAAATTCTGTATCTTTTACGGTTTTATTATAAAGTAAATGTGGGCATCATCTTTAATGCATTGAATGTTAGGCTAAAGGCCACAAGGGACATGCAAGCAAAAGGAAGAACAAGAAAAATTGATAACAGCTCTTCGATAGCCAAATAAATGGCAATGACTGCGCCCACAAGGGACTGAGTCAAGCAAGCAAGCGCAATAAATGACATAAGCCAAGAAAGCGGATGAATTCTGTTTACCTACGGCTGTGATAGGAGAAACTAACCACAACTATTGCTACACGCACACACACGCACGTACGTATAGCTATAATTTTTAACCGCTTCCAAAAGCATAGCAGTAATGGATTCAGCGAGCAGCATACCATGCTATGCCAATGACCGCAGCCAATAGCCAATTGAGTGCGTACCTATTGATGGTCAAAGATGGCTGAAAAAGAAATTACCAAAGCAGCGATAGTTAAGAAAAAAACATGGACTCATGCAAGCATCTGCAAAAAACACAAAAAGCAACATTTGGCGGCAATACCAGAAATTCACCGTTGTGCACTATTCTTGTGTTTGTGTTCTGTCGCAGAAATTGTAAAAATATTCGCAATTTCCAATAGTTGCCAGCAGTCAAAAGCAAAGCTTATGGCAGAGTTAACTGCGAGGCGCACACATTTACATACTGATGAGCTCATTCTGCGCCAAAGAAGATCTAGGAATTGAAAAAGTGTGCAGAGCGCCGGGTCAAGTGAATGAATCATAGCAATGTTGGCAAATTTTAAGAAGCTGAGCAGCTGAGAAGCTGCAATGCAACGAGGGAGCGAAATCTCAAATCACAAAGCAATCGCCAATGTTGTCGCTAAAACGACCGCAAAACTCTTCGTTACTCAATACGTTTCCTATGTCCACATGCACATATACACACATACACACGTACGTACCTTTTTCAAGCGCAAGCGAACGGATATTATGTAAAATATAGCACAGTCATACACTCATTGGCATATGAAAGTGTACCAGTAGTTAATTCACTTGTGTCGCTATCGATCCCTAATACCCGCTGCCCATACTCTCGCTGTCGATGATGTATGATCATGATAATGTGCGTTTTCCTACGAATTCCCACTTGAATTCGGCCAGTTCAAACCCAATGCCAAAGCAGCTGAAATATGGGTGTCTGTGGCATCAAGAGATGTGCATTGTTCCCGCTGCCACAGCCAATATCGCCAATATTTCTACCGCCTTCTATTGGATTTGTTCGTTTGTAAGTATGTTATTACCACAAAAATTCCAAATTAAATTGTTCACTGAATCGCAATAATTTGTGTGGGTGGGAGCATGTGTGTGTGTGCATGTGTATGTGTGGGTGTGCATGAATCGTTCAATATGGACTTCTAAGGTCTCAAATCTGTGTAGGACTGTTTGGGTGCATGTGATTTTTCGGGTTATGGTCGAATTCACTTCTGTGCTTACGAATTTATGGTCAGATAACTCCACAAGGAGCGTGATTAGATGCGTAATGGTTTTCATAGATCTTTTATTGGAAAATTACTTATAAAATATTGGTCTAATATAATTTTAATTTGCACAAACCAAGTTCTCTCACAATAATTTTTAAGTAAGGGGGTTTTTTGTATTTTTCAGTATGCTCGTCGTGTAGTTTAAAAAGTGAATCGAATGTGTGTAAGTGCATTAGAGCGCCCATCAAATATATTACTACATATATATTTGGAATTTTTGAATGGCATTTTCGGATAGTCCTTGCCACAAGAAAAAGATCTGCGTAAAAAGTAATTCGTCTTTTGTGCAAGTTAGTCAAGTTAGATTGATTTGAATGCTTACAAAATGATCTACGAATATTTTGTTTTTCGAATTTGTCTACTTACATACATTTAATAAGCTATCCAGAGATGCATTAGGAACAATTTTATATGTCTATCGAAAATATGTTAGACTCCACAAAGGAATTTTGTACCCGACATTTTACAAATTCTACCATTTCTTGTTTCTAGCGCGATCAACCCTCCGTTAGGTATCCGGGCCTGGCCATACTGGCTTTTTCGACTTTGGACGTGAAGTTAGCACATTTCTATTACAGCTAATGACTCGAGCTTCCAGGTAGCGTCCTAAAATTTATTTTTCTATCGGTTCATGGATATAATCTTTTAAAAAGGATCATCGAACAGGACGAAAACAAGTCAGGATTGAGTGACCAATTGAAGGTTTTGAAAACGGTGTTTAACGGATAATTAAAAATCACTTGGTTGCCAAAAATATGTATTAAAGAAGCAATTACCGCTTAATTCTACATAAAAATTGCCAAATTAAAGTAAACGAATTGTTGACTTTCGAATTATAGAACTATAATTAAATGGGTTATTTTCAAAAAGTTTCTCATAAAAAACAATTTGCCCTTTGAAGTCGGCCCAAAACTGTAGGTCTCTCAATTTGGGGAACAACATGAGGACGCACGCTACAAAAAGGTCAAACACCACTCGGACAAACACCTAAAACACCTAACGTTTCTACGACAGTCGGTTCTACGGTACCGAAACGACCCGGATTTATATCCAACCAAGGACTGTCACTTCAGGAGCATTCCCCGTAAGTATGGGTAATGTTTATGCTGCTACAACAACAACAACAACACCTAACAGAAGTACAAATGCCAATCATTATTTTTTATATATAGTTTTTTAGTCTAGTTTTTGAGCCTTTAAGTCAATTTAAAATTATTGCTTTCAACTAGAGACAAATTTGTATTTTTTTGCATACCTTTTTTTACGAAAATGCGATCTATAAGAAAATGGGAAGGGAGCGATAGAAATTATATAGGCATAATTAAATAAAAAATAAAATAAAATATGAATGATTACTTTCATTCAGTTATTCAGACTGCATATACTAATCAGTAGTCATTAGTCACCAGCTACTAGTCGTCAGTTACCAGTTACCTGTAACCATGCGTTTGTGCGGATGATAAATGCTCGAAGTAGTGCGCGTTGTTGCCACGGTTTGTGTCCGGCATTTACCTACACAGGTCGACGCTTCTCCGTGCTTTGTAAATTTTGTCTATTTGTATTCTCTGCAAATGTTGTGAATTTATTAAGATATACAGGGTGGGCCATATAGCGTTTGCTTTTGTAACCACCTTTTTTTTTGAGAATGCTAACACAAATGACATGTCAAATGTGTTCATAATTTACTTAAAGGTTTAACATTTACGAAATGGGACGCTACACGCTTGAACAAAATTGGGAAATAATGAAAACCTATTTCCAAAGTGGTGAGTCTTCTTCTTCTTTTCTGATGAAGCTCATTTTCACATCGGTGGCTACGCCAATAAGCAAAATTGTCGGATTTGGGGCTCAGAAAATCCACACGTTACTGTAGAGAAGCAAATGCATCCACAACGAGTCACTGTTTGGTGCGGTTTTTGGTCAGGCGGCATCATCGGGCCATTTGTTTTCGAAAATGAGCGAGGAGCCGCGGTTACAGTAAATTGTGAGCGTTACCGTGACATGCTCAACGAGTTTTTGTTTCCAAAAATTGAAGAGGATGACATGGACGACATTTGGTTTCAACAGGACGGTGCAACTTGTCACACTGCCAAAGTTACACTCGAACTTTTGGCTATAATCAGCCGAAATTCCGATATCGATTAGCCACCTCGGAGCTGTGATTTAAGCCCGTTGGACTATTTTTTGCGGGCAGCCGTTAAGGACAAATGCTATGCGAACCATCCAGGGACGATAGATGCTTTAAAACGCGAAATCGAAGTTGCCATTCATGAAATTGGAGCCCAAACAATCGAAAATGTGCTTAAAAATTGGGTTGATCGAATGGCCTACTGTAAAGCCAGTCGTGGCAGTCATTTGAACGATATTATTTTTCATTCATAAATGACAATGTTCAATCTTCAAAATAAAAAAAAAGTTTGAAAAAATATTGATTTTTTTTTTTTATAGTCGATTCAAATAGCAAATTTTACTTGGCCCACCCTATTTATATATGTACGTGCATGCTGTCAGCGTCAAAGGGAAGTGAACACCAGATATGGATAAGTTTTGACTATTTATTTATTTAGTTTTCAATTTCAATTAATGTTATACAAAATATACATAGTTCAAAATATAATTTTTTAAAATGTGACCGGTGCGTTATAAGATCGAAACTCTTTGACTCTTTGATAGCCATTGGAGCAAAGTTCAAAGAATTTTACTGATGGCATACCAATTAAGCAGTTAGCTGGTAGGTTTCTAACAACGCAGTTCAAATTTTGTTACTACTCATCCGTCGAATTTGCAATATGATGGCTTTAGGCGCCTTCCACAATTGTGAAAAAAGTTTTCTCCTTGCCAGCAATACGAAGCGAAGATAGCGGCGTTGTGAAAATATCAAAGAAATGCCTAATGCGTAGGTCTAATGCGATGCTATGTTAATATTTCGCTATGCAAAAATGCTGATGTCAGCAAAAGAAAAAAAATGTATTATTATTGTTTTATATGTAGCGAGACCAATTGCGCATAAGAAAGAGCACATTGCGTTAGAGTATTTGTGTGTGGATGTGTGTAATTATAATGTAAGTGCAGGTTAATATACAGGCCGAATGAGTAAATTTACGATGTGAGAGCGTAGTAGTAATTATTTTACAGAGTGCCCACAGACAGGATGATAGAATAGGCACATTCAACACAACTACAATGCATAGTTTGTCACAGTAATAGGCCTATCCCAATGGGTCCGTTGCGTTGTGACTGGCCAATTCGCACCACGGCAATGTGAAAAATTCATGAAAAAGTTGCTCAATGATAAAATAAAAAAAAAAAATTCGTTAAATTTCACGTCGAATAAAATCAAATAAGAAATAAAAATAATTTAAAAATCAAAGCAGTTTTTCTTTCTGTTGAACCCACTACCTATCACAGAACATACTTTTGTGCACCCTCTGGTTGTGTTTTTAGTTGAATGAGAACTATCAGTATAGATGGCTATGGTTTGACAGCTAAGAATGGCAAACTGTGTTGATATTTCTGTTTAGTAAGCCGTAGCCGAATGGGTTGGTGCGTGACTACCATTCGGAATTCATAGAGAGAACATAGGTTCGAATCTCGGTGAAGCACCAAAATTAAGAAAACCATTTTTTAATAGCCGTCGCCCCTCGGCAGGCAATGGCAAACCTCCGAGTGTATTTCTGCCATGGAAAAGCTCCTCATAAAAATATTTGCCGTTCGGAGTCGGCTTAAAACTGTAGGTCCCTCCATTTGTGGAACAACATCAAGACGCACTCCCCAAATAGGAGGAGGAGCTCGGCCAAACACCCAAAAAGGGTGTACGCGTCAATTATATATATATATATATAAGGTTTGGTAAGTCACCATGAATCGTTTAACGGCAAAACAACGCTTCAAATTAGTGGAAATTTAAGTTAAAAAAAATAAATCATTGAAAAAATAAAACATTGAAAAAAATAAATCGGAGGCATAATCGGTTCTTATTTCAAAAAGGGAAAGGAGCTGCAGTTCGGTGAATGGCGAGCGCTATCGATTTGAATTTGAATTTTTTTAACACGTTCGCGGACGTAAATGCTATAGCATTCATTTTTGTAGTGATGCAAAATGACGTGGATGCTACAGCATTCAAATTTTAAAGCCAAGTTTTGTTCATTTAATTTCATGTGACTTTAAGTTTTTGTAATTAATATACATTTTAAAGTAATGAATTCATTAAGTAGTTTCACAGTTAAAATACGATGTTCGGACTACTCTTATTATATAAGTATAATCAGATTTTGGATATCACAACTAGTTTCAAAAATAATTGCCTGTCTATTTTTGCAGCTCCCTGAAATTTTTAGTGTCCGCGAACGTGTTAATAAAAAAAAAGGAATTTTACATTAAAAAAATCCTTTTACATGCGATCATTATCCTTGTGAGAGCAATGTGTCATCACACAAAAAATGTTACTGCATTTCTCATCCAATTTTTATCTTTAAGAAAGAATGCTAGTTTGTAAAGCCCATCTTGCTTGGCTGATTGACAGCCTGAAACATGTTAAGATGGGCTTTAAAAGTCTCCACATTTTATATATTTGATTTTCTAATTTATTTTCACTCCTTTAAATAGCATGACTATTTACTCAAACTGCCCTAATTTTGCTACATTGCATTAAGGCATTAGCTATTTGTCTAGTTTAACGCATTTCGCTTGTCATTGTAAACATTTAATTTTCATAAGATTCACGCTAAATTTCCGCTTAAAAGTATAAACAGTCGACTCATCTCCTTCCGCTCATTCGTACATGAACACCTTTCGAGCGTGACGTAATGTAATGGAATGATGTTTCATTTTTCTATTCTTGCCACTATTGACTTCGCATGGCCTTCTGGTGCATAGTTGCGATGACGCTGTCTCTTGCTCCCATAATAGCGCTCAGCTGGCAGTCGCCAAAAAACCTGAATGTCATCCGGGGGCTAATAAACTAACTAACATAATTTCTGACAGACGAGCCAGTCAAGTGTGATGGCAGTCGGGCGAGTAGTCACTAGAGCAGGATATGAGGCATGCAACTAGATAAACAGGTAAGCTGACTCGACTCATCGCTTCGTTTGCACATACACAAACACACTCACATATATGTATTGTACATAAATGTAGTAATGTGTATGCACTTTTATATTTAGTTGTGTGATATTCTTTTGCTTGTTCGCCAGCCCATTTTTTGGTTTGCCTCCTTCTTGCTGGCGTAAATATACACTTTGCACTTGTACTCCTTGTTTTACTAGCTGTTATGTGGTTTTGTTTACAAGGCACCGCGTAGCCGCCTGTGTAGCCTCTTGCAGTGGTTTCACTGGTGCGCATACATCTACATATGTGTGTGAGTGTTTATTTACTTACAGACCTGCAAGTGTATATCTTTTGCATACTAGCAGGCGCTCTACCAAGCTCGTATTTACTGCTGGATCAGTGAAGCAGCCAGTTGCATGCCGTTCGACTATCATATGCTCCTAAATACCAGCATATGCTGTTGTTGTTGTTGTTGTTCTTGAACCTCGTTGAGGTTAGTTTTTCAAGGAAGTTTGCATAACAGTTGAAGTGTAAATTTCAGCCAAACTTTTTTTGCTAAGCTTCTCTGCTTAACACAACTTAACGAATATAAATTGATAGGTACATAAAATTTAGCTTAAACTGCCACGGTATTGCAATTTTAAGGTGGGTAGGGGCATACTCGTACACATATACACATACTTATCGGTGGAAGTTTGACAAAACTACTTAACTCAACTTACTATTTCACACCAGTCAATCAATAAAAAGCTGGGTTCTATGTAAAATTAAAAAAAATGACCTATTCATATGGTAGCTGTAACTTGAAAAGAAGTAAATAAAAAAAGTTTTTTTTTGAAAGCCTCGAATTTGTTGGTATATGTCAAAACCTGCTAAAGTCAGATAGGTCGTTTGTTTAAAGCTCATAAATATCTCCAGATGCTATTGGAGGTACTTTGAGTAAAACTTTTGACTTTGGAACTATACAGAGAAGTTGTATATTGAAACAACTTCAAGAGTCGTAAATCCTGCCAGTTTAGCCTTTTTTGTATTTAGATATTAGCATTTTGTATATATCTAATATATGTATAATAACAAGAAATCTCCCGTAAGGAGCAGATCAAATCTCTTGAGGGTGCAGATAACATTTCTCTGATCTGGGTTCCAGGACATAGGAACATATCAGGTCAGTCCATAAGTTCGTGCGTATTTTACCCATAATTTCACTTTTGTACAATTTTTGCATACAAAAAATTATTCGCGGAATATAACGGAACTATTTATATTTACTTTGATATATTGTAGATTCAACAAGTGATTTTAATCGCGGATAGAAACGCGTGTTGTTAAAAAATAAAATGGAAACTTCGAACGCGTATTAGATGCATATTTTGTATTTTTTTTTATAAAAGTGGTAAAAATGCAACAACTGCTGCTGCAGATATAAACACTGTTCACGGAGATGATATCGTGAGTGTAAGGACTGCGCAAAAGTGGTTTTCAAAATTCCGAAGTAGTAGCTGCGACATGGAGGATGCCACGCGTCCTGGTCGTCTTGAAGTCTTTAACTCCGACGCCTTGCCCGAACTCGTGGAAGCTGAGCCAAATTTGACAGTCAAATGATAGCTCAGAGGTTAAAGTCAGCGCACGGAACAGTTCACAGACACCTGGTTCAGTTGGGAAATGTTTCAAAGCTGAGAAAATACGTTCCGCATAGACTTTCCGTCGCCAACCTTCAGCAGAGAGTGAATGTGTGTTTTCAGTGCTGCAACGGCTTGAAAATGAAATTTTTTTGAACCGTATCGTTACTGGTTATGAAAAATTGGTCCTTTACAATAATCCCGTTCGCAAACGCTAATAAAGATGAAACACCAGAACTGACCCCTAGAGATGGCCTTCACCCCAAGAAGATTCTCCTGTCTATTTGATGGGATATGGCCGGTTTTATTTATCATGCACTTCTGGAACCAAACCAGATGATAACTGCTGATTATTATTCCCATCAGCTATCAAACCTGAATGAGGCACTTAACAAAAATCGACCGTCTTTAGTGAATAGACGCAAAGTGTTGTTTCACCACGACAACGCAAGACTTCATACCGCAAGGCAAGCATTAGGCAAACTGAACGAGCTCGGATGGGAGCTAATGCCGCATCCACAATACTCTCCGGATATTGCCCCTTGTGATTAGCACCTTTTCCGTGGACTTCAATCCCATATGAGTAACAAGAACTAATCCTCAAAAGAAGCTATCAAAAGGGATATCGAAGCGTATTTTGGCTCCAAAGACAAAAAATTTTTTGAGCAGAGAATTAAAAATTTGCTTAAACATTGGGAAGACATTGTAAATAATGAAGGAAAATAAATATCTTATTGATTAATAAATATTTTAATACTTCTTTCCCGGTTATCGACATCCCTCTGACAGTTGTTAAAGGAGAACTGCACAAATTATTTCCCAGGAAATCGCAGAAAGATGCAGCTCCATTTGGCCACAGTACAATATATGGAGGACTCAGAAAGTTCTTTAGGCTCCTCGCCATTAAATTTCCAAGCTCGTAGTTGTTTTTTTTTTGGCGGTAAATTTGGGTTAAAAATGCCTTTGCTCCATATAGTAACCATGCTTACGACGTGTGTGATGATTCCGCTTAAACTATCCCTCCTTTTCTCTTGAATTTTTCCCTCCATCACGGGAGTGCTTCCGCATTGCATCTTGTATATGATGTTTGGCACTTAGACCATTTTTGACTATTCCAGAGAAAATATATGATAACATTGCGGTTAATAATACGGGTCACAAACACGCAACAAATCATTGCAAGCGCTTGAAATTCATTTCGCCAAGTTTTCACAATTTTTATTTCTGCTAGTCGTCACCGATAAAAATCGGACGTAAAAAGAAAACAATTTCAAAATAAGGTGGGTGGTTATTTGAAGAATATTGATGATTGTTTCCGTTTTTCTCCGCATGAGAAACCACAAAAATCAACTTTCAGTCAAAGTTCTATAACTTCTTCAGTTTTCCTCTGATCTGTTTGAAGTTTTGACTCAAAAAACTACAGAAATTGGTTACAAATAATTGCTTAAAGGAGCCTAAAGCCCCACTATTTCTATATTCCCAGTTGCCCTGACTAAACTATTTAAGTCAAAGTTCTATAACTTACCCAGATTTGTTTAAAATTTAAATTTAAATAAAAATTACGGAAGCGTAAATTTTCCAATACACCCGAAACCGATTGCTAGAAAAACAAAAATTTGGGTAAATTTTCAATCTGGTGCAAATCACGCTACACACACGCCGATCTGTGGAAATTTCAACCGATTCTTATGATTTGCTGCATGTTTGTAAGCCGCTTAATTATTTATCAAGAGATATGCAGAATAATTAAATTTTCACTTTCAATGCCTTTTGAAAATGAAGGGCCAGAAATTAGCAAGCAGCTACTCTATGAATATTCAGTAGCTTCCATAGAAGTACAGAATTTGTTTATATGGGAGCTCAAAGAGCTCAAAGTTGAAAATATGGAAGTCGTTTCGATATGCTGACTCAAGTAGGAGGATGGAAATGTAAGTGACACCGCAATGTTCACAATTTCGCGCAAATTTGTCAGTTGCTCTCCTAATCTAAATGAACCAACTTCTCACCTGAATGAACGACTTTCACAAGAGAAACTCTCATGAACCTATAATATTTTATCCTTACTTAGTTACTTAACGCTCAGCACAAGCTTTTACTGCAATAAATACGAGCACAATATACATTTTTTTATCATTACGTTGCCATATGCAAAGTTGGCCCCATTTTGTAGCTGTTTAAAGGTAAGTGTTTGAAAATCAGTTTAACTCATTCAAAAGCCAAAGGAGGAAATCAATTTGCTCATAGTAAACTATTTACACCAAGCGTCAAAGGCATTTCCACTACACAAAATGTTGTAAAGCAAATGACTTTCCTTCAACTTCCTCCATTTCCTCCATTCATAATTCTCTTTTACATGGCTGTAAAGTGAAATTGTATTAATAAAAATGTTTTAACCTGCAATGCTGTCATACAAAGCATGTTAAGTCATAAAGCAGTGAGCAACTAAGGGGCTAAGGAGCGAAAGGGTTGCGGATAGCCAACAAGCCGGTATGTCCAGTGCTGCATTTGCTTGACTATGTGTGATGTATGTATGTATGTATGTATGTATGTTGCCGTCATATTGAAGGCGCGGTTAGTGCTCCACGTGTGAGTGATTGTAGCACTTCTGCAGCATTCATCTGCGCTGTACAAAGTGTAGTAATTTCATATGTGCTGCATAAAATTTTGTTATGTATTTTATGGTGTTGCTGATGAATGATACGATTTTTTAATAAATAAATACCGTAAGAAAAGTGTAATGCAAGAGAAGGGCAATAGAGCAGGAAGCAGCGCAGCGATTGCAAGAACTAATATGGTAACTTTTATGAGTAGAGCCCACTGTGTGTATGTTTTTAAAGTTATAAAAAATACACGGCAGGTGGGAATGATGCGCGAAAATTGGGTAGAAAGTTCAGTGCATTGCAGTTATGAGCATAACACTTAATGGCTTACAGGGTCTCACGCGAGTATATATCTGCATGTATACCATAAATAGAGTTCTTTTGTGTCCGCTAGCTAAATGTGACTGCGTGTGATTAACTGATCGAACTGTTCTGTGTTCGAACTCTCTCCTTGATTATGAATAACAAACTTAAATGAATCGGTTTTTCTCTTGCCACAGAAATAATTGAAAATCCCATAACCTTCACCAGACTCAAGACAAAGTCTACAAAAGAGCTGACATGATCATAAATTAGTCTAAATTATTATTTATCATTAAATTAGTAAATAGTTGCATTACGAAGTGTATTCCAGAAACTTGTTTTTTCTTAAATGAATTAATCAGCTTTAAGTACAATAAAAATTTTAGTTAATGTTTAAAAAAAACAGGTCGGCATAAAGAAATGGGCTTAGAAAAAGAAAAAAAGTTGGTTTTTCTATTTACTTATTTATTTATGTACATGAAATATAATTATACATTTTTACATTGTAGAAGTAAAGGATGTATGGGATTTAGCAATACAAGGCAACGGTCTTGACTGGGTTTAACATGGCAAACTCCAGGGACCTATCCTTGTCACTTGCTTTATCCAAGTCAACACACAGCCCCCTGGATTTGATCCTGTCTTTTCCTTGGCCATCCAGGATAGCTGCTGAGCACCCGCCGGGCAGTGAACGAATGTGTGAGACGAATGTCCCCCCAGGACATTAAATTTGGGTTGTGCGCTGGGTTTGGGACCCACCACGGAAAACAAAACACAACCAGTGAAGACCGCAATAGCCTCGGATAATGAGCCCCTCAACGTTGACGACCATCGCAAACGAAAACCGGACTACGATTTACGGATATGCACCTAGAATGTCCGAACCCTAAATAGGGAAGGTGCCTCTATCCAGTTGGCGGAAGCCCTCGAAAAAATTAAGACTGATATCACCGCCATCCAGGAGATAAGATGGACAGGACAAGGCTGCTCTAAGCAAGCAGGCTGCGATATCTACTACAGCTGCCATGCGGAGCGGCGCGAATTAGGATGCGGATTTGTTGTAAGCGGGAAGCTTCGGCCCCACGTCTCTAAGATCACACCTGTGAGCGATAGGCTAGCCACAATCCGTATCAAGGCACGGTTCTTCAACATAAGCCTGATTTGCGGGACGATGCCATCAAAGACAGTTTCTATGCGAGACTCGAGCAAGAATATGACCGCTGCCCAGCCCACGACATGAAGATCGTACTCGGGGACTTCAACTCAAAGGTTGGGCGAGAATCTGTCTTCGATCCCACTGTCGGTCAGTTCAGCCTCCACGAGACCTCATCGAACAATGGTCTAAAGCTGATCGACTTCGCTGCGGCGCGAAACATGGTAGTTAGTAGCACCAGATTCCAACACCTCAACATCCATAAGGCCACCTGGCTGTCCCCTGATCAAAGAACGCGCAACCAAATTGATCATGTTGTGATCGACGGAAGGCATGCTTCATGTGTTCAGGATGTGCGAACGTTCCGTGGAGTGAACACTGATTCTGACCACTATCTTGTCGCAGCCAAGATACGCATGCGGTTATGCAATGCGAAGAACGTGCGCCCCACTACGCAACGAAAGCTAGACGTCGCTAAGCTGCTATCACAAAGGACTGCCGAAACTTATTCCGCTCACCTCTCGGAGTTGCTCCTTCACGATTCTCTACCTGCAGACGCAGGCGGACTTTGGGCACATATATCCCGCTCTATGCGAGCTGCCGCTGAAAAAACCATTGGGTTCCAACGCCCACGTAAACGAAACCAATGGGACGACGAAGAGTGTCGCGAAGCTACTGCAGCGAAGAACGCTGCTTACAAAAGAACTCTGCAGTCAGCTGCAACTCGAGCCGTGCGAGATAACTACAGGGAAAAAAGATCGGAACAGAGGCGCCTCTTCAGACGCAAGAAGCGAGAACAGGAGAAGCGTGAGCGTGAGCTGCTAGAGGAGTACAGTTGCAGGAATGATGCTCGAAAATTCTATCAACAAATCAAGCATCTGACACAAGGTTTCAAGACCGAAGCATCAGCCTGCAGAGATAAAAACGGAAATCTGGTTATGGATACACAGTCCACACTGGGCATATGGAGGGAACACTTCTGCAGTTTACTTGCTGGCGATGACGCACACAATTCCGACCCAGTAGAAGATGACCCGATACCGCCAATCGACGATAATTTGGACGTTCCACCACCTAGTCATGTCGAAGTCAGAGTTGCCATTCAGCGGCTCAAGAATAACAGAGCGGCTGGCGCAGACGGCTTGCCCGCTGAATTGTTCAAGATTGGCGGCGATGTGCTGATAGGGAGCATGCATCAGCTCATCTGTGTCAGTGTCCTTTGTCCTGTACTGAAGAAGGGTGATCCGACGATCTGCACCAACTACTGGGGCATCAGTCCTCTAACCATCGCCTACAAGGTCCTGTCTAGCGTTCTATGTGGAAGACTTAAGCCGTTTGCCAACGCACTGATCGGGTCTTATCAGTGCGGCTTCAGAAGTGGTAAGTCCACCATCGACCAGATTTTCACATTACGCCAAATCCTGGAAAAGACCCATGAAAAGCAAGTCGACACCCATGATCTTTTTGTCGACTATAAAGTTGCGTTCGATAGCCCGATAAGGGATTGCCTGTACGCCACCATGTCTGAGTTCGGTATACCAGCGAAGCTCATACGGCTTTGCAGAATGACGTTGAGCAACACAACCAGCTTCGTTAAGGTAGCAAATAACCTCTCCGAGCCATTCAGTACCGTTCGAGGTTTCAGATAAGGCGATCCACTGTCATGCAACCTCTTCAACTTCGTGATGGAAGGGGTGCTCCGAAAAGCAGGTGTGCATCGTAATGGCACTATTTTCTACAAATGTGTCCAGCTCCTTGCGCACGCCGATGACATTGACATTATCGGCCGCTGTAAGCGAGATGTCACGGCTGCGTTTTCGGCTATCGAGAAGGAATCATCACGAGTGGGTCTGGCGGTGAACGAGGGTAAAACAAAGTATACATATGCTGTCTACAACGCGGAACACACGGCGTGTAGGAACACACGTCATTGCGAACAACTATACTTTCGAAGTTGTGCCAGAATTTATTTATCTTGGCACCGCACAGTGCGGTCGATTCCCAAAAAGCTGGCCAAAAGTCGAAAAAAAAAGTTTCTAGATCGAGTTTTTTGGAGTTTTTTGTCTTTGGGTTGGCTACAGTAATGCCTTGAGTAGTGAAAACCGTTCATAGCAACGTCCTGTACCCTAAGTATCCTCTGTATTTTCAGTCGCAACGTGGCCTTCGTTTGAGCATCGTATTACTGTCGATGAATAGTGAAAGTTGTACACATTTGAAAGATTTTGTAATGGAGTAAATTGAACAAAACCAAATGGAATCATCTTCGGAAGGTTAGTAAAATACGAGAAATCTTTGGTACATATCAATACCTCGACACAAAATTTTAAGATCAAATTCGTAATCAGCGACCCCGACAACCCCCGAGTAAGAAATTTTGAATCAATTACTTAATTTTTTGAGTTTTGGCCAGCTTTTCGGGAATCGGCCGCACTGTGCACCGCCGTTAACAGCAACAACTATATCAGCCTGGAGATCAAACGGAGAATCACTCTTGCTAATAGGTGTTACTATGGGCTAAGTAAGCAATTGAGTAGTCGAGCCCTCTCTCGCATGACCAAACTGACACTTTACAAGACGCTCATCATACCCGTGTTGCTTTATGGCGCAGAGGCATGGGTAGTGCCACAAAGCGATGCAGCCGCTCTTGGGGTGTTCGAGAGAAAAGTTCTTCGTAAGATCATCGGTCCTGCGCGCGTTGGCGAAGACTACCGTTCAAGAATGAACCACGAGCTGCATGAGCTCTACGCCGACATTGACGTAGTTCAACGCATCGCCATCCAACGCCTGCGTTGGCTAGGGCATGTCGTGCGTATGGATGAAGAAGCTCCAGCAAAGAAGGTGTTCGAGGGCGAAGTCCAAAGGAGCCGACGCAGAGGAAGACCATCCGGTGGAAAGACCAGGTGGAGGAAACCCTATGCTCGCTTGGTGTACAGAATTGGAGAAGGCGCGTGCGGAGCAGAGGCGCCTGGAGAGAGCTAGTGAGGTCGGCCGTAACTCGGTAACGGGTTGTCATGGCCACCTAAGTAAGTAAGTAAGAAGTAAAGGAGCGAGTGGCTGGGGATATCGTCCCAATCTAATACCTATCGTTTCTCTACAAGAAATAGAAAACGTTTGAATAACTTGCCCATAACAACAATGTGTCTTACAAGGCAAGTGGTAAATTTTAAGAATGTCAGGCCTTTCTTTGAGAAATGAGTTATCCTCTCGAACATTGGGGTGAATTAATTATAACGAAATCTGCGCGCTGAGGGCCTACAAAAGTAGTTCACACAGAAGTGCCCTTTGTCATATATACGAATGTATATGTACTTATATATAGGTACGTCTGTGTTCACAATAATCGTAGCGTGGCGTGTTGCGACGTGTTTAAGGCTCTCGGCTCATTTGAAATGGTGTGTTTTGGGTGTTTCTTTAAGGGGTTATATACAGTTAGAAGACCGAAAAAAGGCGAATTTTTCAGAATTTTTTTTAAGAAAACTTTAAAATTTATTGATCTAAACCTTTGTACACATATTATGTTATCTTTTAATTGTATTTTAAGACTTAGTATTAGTAATAGTATTTGTGGCAAATAAAAGTAAAATATACAAAATTAGAAATTTACTTATTGTAATATTAAGAAAAAAATAAATATATATTGTACAATAATTTAACGACAATGGCATGAGCCGTCTATCGATTTATTTTTCGTACAAAAAAATTATTCGGTTTACGGTTCTTAAAACCAGTTAAACTCTTTTATTAAGTAATCTCTGTATCTAGAGGCATATTTAATGAAACGCAAAAGTTTATCCCAATGATCATTTTCCCCATTGAGAATCTCAATCAGTTGTGAATCATTTAACGTAAATTTTCCGAAAAGGGCTTTTCTGTATTCTCTTAATATCGGGCAGCGCGCCAGGAAATGTGCAATGTATGTTTTCTAGCTCGCCTAAATTACACATTGAGCAAGTTTTATTTCCTGTGTCAAATCTGTTGTTATTTAAAATTACCATGTCATTATCCACATGCTTGATTCTAAGGCATTTTTCAATAGGTGCGCTTCATCTTTTTTCCGATAGGGAGGGCGAACGACGCAATATTTTTTATTTTTCGCTTGTCATTTGCAAACTTCATTAGTATACATTTCATCATGGAACGCTACACACTTGAGCAACGATTGCAAATCGTGCAAATTTTTTATGAAAATAATCGTTCTGTTGCTGCTACTTTAAGAGCAGATGTTTCCAAAAAATCATCTTCAGTGATGAAGCTCACTTTTGGCTCAATGACTTTGTCAACAAGCAAAATATGCATTACTGGGCAGAAAGCAATCCACACGTGATTCATGAGGCACCGTTGAATCCCGAAAAAATCACTGTTTGGTGCGGTTTACATGCCGGCGGCGATCGCCACGTTACTGTGAATGGAAATCGATACCGCGACATGATAAACGATTATTTTTGGCCGCAATTGAATGGTATGGACTTAGACGACATATGGTTTCAACAGGACGGGGCCACAAGCCACACAGCACACGCTACAATTGATTTGTTGAAAAGTAAGTTCGATGAGCGCATTATTTCCAGAAATGGGCCGGTCAAATGGCCGCCGCGCTCGTGTGATTTGACGCCTCTAGACTATTTTCTTTGGGGTTATGTGAAGTCTTTGGTCTACAGTAACAAGCCGGCGACGATTTGTGAGCTCAGAGCTAATATTGAACGCGAAATTGCTGGAATTTCGGCCGATTTATGCAAAAGAGTGGTCGAAAATTGGGTTCAACGATTGGACTTCGTAAAACGTGCACGCGGTGGTCATGCAAAAGAAATCGAATTTCATACTTAAATGTATATGTTCAAACTCGATAATAAAAAAAATTAGTTAAAAAAGTCAAACCGTTTGTGTTTTATTCAAAGAAGTTGAAAAGTTGAAGCGCTCTTACTGAAAAACGCTTTATATCATATTTTTTTTAAATAAACCAGACCTTCTGACCAATCTAATTCCTCATATATCCTACTAGTAATTAAGGCTTTTTGTATGTACATACATATTCATCCTAACCTGGTTGTGGTTTGTTAAAAGCAATTTTGCATCTTCTATCCAGCTTTCTGATTGTATTTTATCTATTCGCCAAATGACATCGTTTTTACTAAACAAGTTCTTTAGATCTCTAATCCAGAAGACTTCTTTCTTTATAACAATTTTGAACAGATAATGTGGCAGCCGATTTTCTGAGTATATAAACAAAATTCTGTGCATATACTTAAGAAACAGTTATAAAGTGAAGTAAAAAAGTAAATATGTATGTTGGCATATGCGATGGTAGCTTCAGAATTCGCTTTACAAAATACTTCTGCAATACATAAAAATATCAACTTCTTCAAACCACCCGAAACCCCACACCTGTGCTGCGTATGATTGTATTGAACGACAAACTGCAAGAAAAAGTTTCCATTTAGCTTCAATTGAAATTTCTTTCTTTTTTTAAAGACAAGTCCACGAAGCATTAATACCATTTCTTGCTGCAGCTGTTCTGTTTTCAACATGTTTTCTAAAATTCATCTGAAGCATTATTTCCACTCCTAAGTAAGTACATCGAGACACAGTCTGTATTTCTTTCTTGCTATAATACCATTTCTCCTCTTTACTGAGTTTCCCACCTTTTCTGAAGACCATTATTTGAGACTTTGAGCGGTTTACTTCAAGATTCCACAGGTTGCAGTAGCTTTCAAGGTTATTAACCATCACTTGTAGTTTGCCGGGGACTTAGTATTAGTAAAAATATGTATTTGGAAAGGAAGCTACAGCTGATCTCCGGGAGCTACTCTCAAAAAAGATGTTTTGCGGTGTACACTATATCTCTGAACTGGATCCTTTAAAATTAAAAAACCAAACAGATTTGTGAAATCTAGTAATTAATTGAAAGAATCAAAAACAAAACGGATTTTTGACCAAAATTTCGGCTTTAAATTATTTAAAAAAAAAAATATTTATCGGTGAGAGAAAATCTTCGACTAATTATTAAATTTATTACTATATATTTAAGAAGCTTCCGATTTCGAGTAATGTTGGTCACCGAGTTTGAAAACTCCATTTTGTACTGTCAAGCACTAAGAAGCGCCTTTTCAAATTTGCGATTCAAATCGATTTTTTGAAAATTCTAGGTTGTAACGTTGTATTTCTTTTATTATTTAAAACTTATAACGTTGTGTTTCTTTTTTCGTAAAATATATCTCTCTTAATTGTAATAAAAACGCCGGAAAACTAAAACAAATGCGTTTAGTAAGCTGCGCGAACAAGAGCATCCCCTGTTTTGCAGCGGCCTGCCATCGCTGTCCACACTGCAAAGGTAGTTATTGGCAAGAACCTAAGCTCTACTCACCGCCGATTACCAAACGGAATGCGTTCTTTCCAAAAGTGCGCAGGCTTTTTATAGGCAATATCAATCCTATTAGAAATTTAAAATTTAGAGTTTGAAAAAAGATGTCTAGTCATTACAATTTTAGGGCATTGCCATATAAGAAAGCTTTAAATTAAATCTTAACAATTTGAAGGTATTGCCATATAGAAATAAATACATTAATAAATTATAAAATATAAGTATGCTACAAGGTGTATATAACCTCTTAATTGCGTGTAAAAAAGATTAAAAAAAAAATATTTTTTATTTTTGCTTTCAGTATTTTATTTTCTTATTTTTATAAATAATTTACAAGTTTTCTTTTTGACCATACAAGGTTCGTTCAAAAAGTTGTCAGCCTTCAAAAACTGATCTTCACATGGACAATGCACACAGATATACTAAACCGATTTTGAAGAAATAAATTTTAAGTGACGTGGAATTAATGTTGCTATTGTGTAAACTACGATCATTTGGAAAATAATTTTTTAGTATTTTTTTCGGGCCTTTAAAGTCAAAAAACAGTTTTTCAGTTTTAAATGTCAGCCATTTTGTCAATTTTTTTCTTTAAAGACCGTAGTTGACACGATAATGACATGCATAGTGAGCAAGAACATTTTTGTCTTTTCGATTTCAGATACCTGTGATTCGCGGAATCCGTGTTGCCAGCGACATACGTTTTTTTGAAAGACTATTTTTTCAAGGCTGACAACTTTTTAAGCGAACCTCGTATGGTCAAAGAAATTTTTGTTTTAACAATGGACTAGAAAAAAAAAAAAATAGTGAAAAAACTACTGAACAAAAAAATTAAATATCGTTTTCTTTTTACACGCTTTAAAGAAACACTCAAACAAAACCATTTCAAATGTGTCAGGACCTTTTTTACTGTTTTGTTTTTTTTATAAAAATATAGTTTATACCGCAATAGAAACTATACAACTTAAAGTTTAAAACTTTGTTAAAATTTGTGCAAGATTTAAAAGAAGTTTATGTATAAGAAATTTTTTAATCAGGGCCTTTAAGCAAATTTTGAGTACGCGGTTTTGGCAAAATGGCCCATGAAATTTTGCTTTAAGAAAGTGCAAGTTTGTAGCGGCTTAAGAATTGCGCTGATTTCTGATTTTTTTGCTAGCGCTTTGTTGGTGTTTATTTTCGTAAAAAAGAAATAAAAAAATTTAAAAGAAATAAATAAATAGTTATGAATTAGGAATATGTCGTGCTGATATTGTTGTGAACACGGGTGTACGTATGTACTTATTTAAAACTAGCTGGTGTCCGCCGCTGCGCTTGCATATAAAATGAAATATTAAATGTAATAGAACTCTGAACAACATTAAATTTTTAAAGGAAAAGGCAAAAGTTTTCCGGTTTTTATTCGAAATAAGTATTCAAATAAAACTTTTTTTATGAATACAATTTTTTTAATTAATTTTCGACGCTTTTAAAAAAGTTTCTGTATAAAACTTTTTTGATTTCAATACACATATATTTTATATTTTAAGACAATTCCAATGTTTTTTAAATAAAAAAAAACAGGTGGCAACGCTATTTGAAAAAAAAGTAATAATAATAATAATTGGCGCTTACACCCTTTTTGGGTGTTTTGCCGAGCTCCTCCTCCTATTTATGGCGTACGTCTTGATGTTGCTCCACAAATGGGGGGACCTACAGTTTCAAGCCGACTCCGAACGGCAGGTACTTTTTATGAGGAGCTTTTTCATGGCAGAAATACACTCGGAGGTTTGCCATTGCCTGCCGAGGGGCGACGGCTATTAGAAAAAACTCTTTTCTTCATTTTGGTCTTTCACCGAGATTCGGACCTACGTTCTCTCTGAATTCCGATTAATAGTCGCGCGCCAACCCATTCGGCTACGGCAGCCGCCTATAAAAACCAACATTAATACCTATAACGAAGAATCTCTCTTGTCAATATTTGCTACTTTGGACTTAGTAGGCAACTGAGCAGTAAAGCCCTCTCTCGACGAAAAAAACACTCTACTACTCTCTTCATGTCGTATGGCGCAGGAGTTTGGACGATGACAACATGCGATGAAGCGACGTTTGGAGTGGTTGAGAGAAAGATTCGGCGGAAGATTTTTGGACATTTGTACGTTAGCAATAGCGATTAACGCAAGCGATGGAACAATGCGCCGTATGACCGTTAGGATGACAAAGCGCAGCGAATAAAGATCCAGCGGCTGCGCTGGCTAGTTCATGTCGTCCGAATGGATACAAGCGCTCCGACTTTGAAACTATTCGATACATTACGAGCTGGTGGTAGCAGAGAAAGAAGACAGCCTCCTCTGCGTTGAAAGGATCAGGTGGAGAAGGACTTGGCCTCACTTGGTGTGTCCAACTGGCGCCGGTTAACACGAGAAAAAAACGACTGGAGCGCTTAGTTAAACTCGGCCGAAATCGCGTAAGCGGTTACCGCGTCAATCAAGAAGAAGATAAGAGCCGTGGATCGATGGCTTCTTCATATACCAAGCAAATCAGTCTCTAGCTGATTTGAAGCTACTGGTGAGCGTATGCTGTGATGCTTAACACTCGCTATGAAAAGTGGTCATCTTGTAATAATATCCTTTGAGAGCGAGGTTATGCCCAGCGGATTTACCCACAATACATCTGACAAATTTTTAAATTATTTTTCTCATTGGGTATACTTTCAATGTCTTTTTACCCAATATGGCACGTTTGCCACAGTTCATTGCACTTTCATAAATTTACAAAAAACAGAAAGTAACATCATATTCTTGTTGCATTGAAATATTGTTATTGTGAAAAGAAAAAAGCATATATAGAAGGATATTATTTCTTAACAGTCTGCTGCCTATGTAAAAGGTCAATTTGAAAAAAATGTAAAAGGTGCCTTTGACTGGTGAGGTTGTAAATTTGATGTTATTTATGTGTACGTATAAGTAGATCTATAATGCAAAATAGTCAAGAACCCAATTTAAAAATTAATATCCCAAAAGAATTCTTTTGGTGTAGGTATACAAGCAGTATAAGTAAAGGGATGCCTTAAGAAGTAACTGACTCAGCAGCTACATACGTACGTACATACAAGACCATTGACGGCATTTATGGCAAACACATACATACATACATGTATTGAAAGTGACCGTGATTGTTTAAAATATTGCATGTGCGCCTTCCGCATAGCTGACCGCTTTCTTGCCTCTCTTTTTAATTGAATCTGACATGAGAAGAATTTCTGTAATTTTTAGGAAATTTTTAATGCAGTCTTTGTTAATATAATTAATTGTATTGCAGCTCAACTACAATAGACAAGACTGGCGTCATGTTTTTATAGAGTTAGTACGCTGGAAGGTACATCTCTAGCTGACTTCCAGTGAAAGCTTGGTGACATTTGGTTCAGTGGAAGCGAAGTTATTGCGTCTAAAGTGTCAGTATGTTTGTGTCATCGGTATAAAAATGAGTTTCAAATAAAAAGCTAATATAAAATTTTGTTTTAAAATCGGTAAAACGTTCACTGAAACATTTGATTGTCTATCTCGTGCCTGAGTTCATGAGTGGTTTACTCGATTCAGAGGGCCGCTCAAAATCAGTAATCACCGAAAACTCCATCGAAATTGTTCGTAAATTTGTTTTTCGGAGTTGAACATCTCCATACCATCGATTTATCGCACCTTAATTGATCATTTGGGCTTACGAAAGGTCTGTGCAAATTTCATTCCGCACAAGTTAAGTAAAGACCAAGAATTGGTCAGAATCAACATTCGAAAGTCCTCACTAAAGAGGCGAGAAAAGACGGAAACTTCCTTTACAACATTGTAACTGGTGATGAAGCGTGGTATTTCCAAAATGAACCTGAAACTAAGCGTTACAGTGTCGAATGGAAGGCCCCAGACGAGCCACCACCCAAAAAATCGCATTTGGAGCAGTCACAAATCTAGTGGATGCTCATTTGCTTTTACGATTTCAAGGGAATTGTCCTCGAGGAGTTCGTGCCAACGGGCCAAACCACCATCGCAATCTAAGCAACTAAGGCCTTCGCCTCAAGATTTTTATAAAGCTGTTATAGAAATAATTTCCTTGCATTTACAGTTTAGTATTGTAGTATTTCAGAAGAAAGATGCCAGGAAATTTATGCATTTAATTTTGCTATGTTTGGACATTTTAGCAAAGCATTAATACTACCAGGGTTTGCAAAATTCAGGTGGTAGGGCATTTGCTATTACCAACAATTTTTGTTCGAATCCGGGTTAGTGTAAAGCAATCGTTCCGCAATATTTCCAAGCGTTATAGATGGACCAATTGGCATAAATAAACATACAGTCTGCGTTAGAGGAAAATAACCGTTTTTTTCCTTGTAACTTCAAGATATATTTAGTTCTGCTGCTTGCTGCGTAATAGTCCCACTTAAGGGCTACGACGCCAGTGCTACATAACTCAAACGGAAACGCAATCAAATGAGTGAGAAGTACGCGAAGCGTTTTGAGGCGGTATTTTTATGCTCGCATTCGAAAGGGCCGAAATTATCTTACGCCGCGGCTGCAAAAGTGATTAAAAAATCAAAAAAGTTTATGGTGATGTAGAATCAGAGGTATGAGGTGTATAAAATTGTTGATGACTTTTCCGAGCGCGGCTTGAAGTGAGTGACGACAAAATAGCAGGATAACTTTTCAAGCGGGACCCTTCTTTGTGAATACGCCAAACACAATCAGTTCTTAAGCTAAAAACGGAATAGATGTGAGTATCAACACCATCGAACGTCGACTGAAGCATGCGAACATATCCTACCGTTCCACACCGTAAAAACCATTTCTTCTTCTTAATTGGCGCTATAACCGCTTACGCGATTTTGGCCGAGTTTAACAAAGCCGCCAGTCGTCTCTTTCTCGTGCTAACCGGCGCCAATTGGACACACCAAGTGAAGCCAAGTCCTTCTCCACCTGATCTTTCCAACGCAGAGGAGGCCTTCCTCTTCCTCTGATACCACCAGCTAGTACCGCATCGAATACTTTCAAAGCTGGAGCGTTTGTATCCATTCGGACGACATGACCCAGCCAACGAAGCCGCTGGATCTTTATTCGTTGCGCTATGTCTATGTCGTCGTAAAGCTCATACAGCTCATCGTTCCATCGTCTGCGATATTCGCCGTTGCCAAAGTGCAAAGGTCCAAAAATCTTACGCAGAATCTTTCTCTCGAACACTCCAAGCGTCGCTTCATCGGATGTTGTCATCGTTCAAGCTTCTGCGCCATACGTTAGGACGGGCATGATGAGAGTCTTGTAGAGTGTTAGTTTTGTTCGTCGAGAGAGGACTTTACTGCTCAGTTGCCTACTTAGTCCAAAGTAGCACTTGTTGGCAAGAGAGATTCTACGTTGGATTTCAAGGCTGACATTGTTATCGGTGTTAATGCTGGCTCCTAAATAAACGAAGTCTTTTACAACCTCGAAACTATAACTGTCTACAGTGACGTGGGTGCCGATACGCGAGTGCGCCGACTGTTTGTTTGAAGACAGGAGGTACTTCGTTTTGTCCTCGTTCACCACCAGACCCATTGGCTTTGCCTCCTTATCCAGTTTGGAGAAGGCAGAACTAACAGCGCGGTTGTTAAGGCCGATGATATCGATATCATCAGCATACGCCAAGAATTGTACGCTCTTATAAAATATTGTGCCTGAGCGATTAAGTTCTGCGGATCGTACGATGCTCTCCAACATCAGGTTAAAGAAGTCACACGACAGCGAGTCACCCTGTCTGAAACCTCGTTTGGTATCAAATGGCTCGGAGAGGTCCTTCCCAATTCTGACGGCGCTGCTGGTGTTGAGCAACGTCATCTTACATAGCCGTATTAGTTTTGCGGGGATACCAAATTCAGACATAGCGGCATACAGGTAACTCCTTTCCGTACTGTCGAATGCAGCTTTGAAGTCGACGAAAAGATGGTGTGTGTCGATTCTCCTTTCATGGGTCTTTTCCAAGATTTGGCGTATTGAGAATATTTGGTCGATGGTGGACTTTCCAGGTCTGAAGCCACACTGATAAGGTCCAATCAGTTGGTTGACGGTGGGCTTCAGCCTTTCACACAATACGCTCGCTAGAACCTTATAGGCGATATTTAGAAGACTAATCCCGCGGTAATTGGCACAAATTGCAGGATCGCCCTTCTTATGGATTGGGCAGAGCACATTTAAATTCCAATCGGCATTCATGCTTTCATCCGACCATATTCTGCATAGGAGCTGATGCATGCACCTTACCAGCTCCTCGCCGCCATGTTTGAATAGCTCAGCCGGCAGTCCGTCGGCGCCCACGGCTTTGTTGTTCTTTAGCCGTGATATTGCTATTCTCACCTCGTCATGATCGGGTAACGGAACGACAATTCCGTCGTCAACGATTGGGGTATCGGGATCTTCACATTCTCGGTGACATGCGCAGCTGTCACCGTTTAACAGGTTCGAGAAGTGTTCCCTCCATAATTTAAGATTGCTCTGTACGTCAGTCACCAGATCGCCGTCTTTGTTCTTACAGGACAACACCCCGGTCTTAAAACCTTCTGTAAGCCGCCGAACTTTCTGGTAAAATTTTCGGGCGTTGTTCCTATTGGTCAGCATCTCAAGCTCCTCCCACTCACGTATTTCGGCCTCTCGTTTCTTCTGTCGGATAATACGTCTCTCTTTCTTTTTCAGCTCTCTGTAGCGATCCCACATGGCTCGCGTTGCGCCCGATCGCAGCGTGGCTCTATAGGCGGCATCCTTTCTTTCTGCGGCAGCATGGCATTCCTCGTCAATTGTATTTTCGGGCTCGCAGGAGTGAGAGTCGAGTGGCGAATCTTCTGGCTGTCTGTTGTGATTGCAGCTTTTCGATGTCGAACATTCTTTGCGTAGGTAGATGTACGTTTTTTGCTGCACAGAGGAGGGTGCGCAGCTTGGCTGCAACAAGGTAATGATCCGAGTCGATGTTGGGTCCTCGGATCGTGCGTACATCTTATACACTAGAAGCGTGTCTTCCATCTATCACAACATGATCGATCTGGTTTCGCGTTTTTCGATCAAGAGACAGCCAAGTAGCTTGGTGTATCTGTTTATGCTGGAATATGGTGTTGCAGACTACCATGTTTCGGGCCCCGGCGAAGTCGATCAGCCTCTGTCCGTTATCGGATGTTTCGTTATGCAGGCTGAATTTTCCGACTGTGGGACCAAAAATTCCCTCCTTGCCCACCCTGGCGTTGAAGTCGCCAAGCACGATTTTTATGTCGTGACGGGGGCAGCGCTCATAGAAGGAATCTTTGGTCGCATCGTCCTTCTCTTCCATCGGGGCGTGGGCGCAAATTAGCGAGATGTTAAAAAATCGCGCTTTGATGCGGATTATTGCGAGACGCTCATCCACCGGAGTGAACGACAGAACTTGGCAACGAAGTCTCTCTCCCACAACAAATCCGACACCGAATTTGCGCTCCTTTACATGGCAGCTGTAGTAGACGTCGCAAGGTCCTATGTTTTTCTTACCTTGCCCCCTCCATCGCATCTCTTGGATGGCAGTGATGTCAGCCTTTACTCTCACGAGGACATCAACCAGCTGGGCAGAGGCACCTTCCCCATTAAGGGACCGGACATTCCAGGTGCATGTCCTCAAATCATAATCCTTAGTTCGTTTGCAGGGGTCGTCATCAGTATAGGGAGGTCTCATCCGAGGCTTTTTTACACTTTTCATTGGGGGCGATTTTTAAGTGGCGGGTCCCAAACCCAACGCACAACCAGCTATCCTGGAATGTTTCGCCTTCTCACGTTAGCTCACTCCCGAACGGATGTTCGGAAGCTACCCAGAGGATACGTGGGCTAATCCCGGCCGTTGTGAGCTGCTTGAACCATATGCAGAAGAATCGTCCTGACCACTCCCAAGTGAATGGCGATCAGTAACTTTCCCCACTTGCGTGGACTTCTACACATGGAACCATCCTCCATCCTCCGTAAAAACCACTGCTCTCAGAAAAAAACATTGAGAAACAACAGAACAAGAAAATGGCTTATTGAGTAATTGCGGGTCGTAGTTTTGTATATACTTTCATGTCAAGCAATTTTAAATATATATCTTTTATACTTCGTGAATTTCCTGAATTATCGCGGTTGTTGTTGCTTGTGACGCTTTTTGTGTTCCCGTTCTTCGCACTGTTGTTGTTGACTGACGGACATCCCAACTTCCTAACATGGTTTCCGTTAGGTCAATGGCCGGTTATTGTTGACGTAATTCTAAAGATGTCTGTTCTTGGCTTTCGCAACAGCTCGTCAGTTCTTTGCTTGTTGTAGTCTGGCCGCAATTGCTTCGCTATTTTGCAGGTATCGGTATTGGTCCATCTGTCAGCAGCCTGCTTCTGGAATTGCAAAAAGATCTCTCTTTTATAGACACTTCGGGGGCAGCTCACTGCTACCACTTCTGATACTCTATAGGAAGCTCCGTGCCTTGCCAGCTCATCAGCTTTCACATTTTCTTCAATGCCAGGTACCCAGATGGCAGTGATGTCTGTCATACGTGCTAATGCTTCTTTGCATTTTCTGACAAGTTTTCAATTGGTTGTTGGTAACTTTAACGTAAAAAAATCTGCTTATGATAGTTGTTGTGGATAATTCCTGATTATTCTGCATTCTGCTTGAAAGCTAATATACTATTCCAATTCCCTAGGACTTCGCTAAAGGACTTGGAAGTTTTTGCTGCTATTAGTCGTAGTTGCAAATCTATTGCTAACAGGTTCAGTATGACATTCAGTGCCTCTACTGGACATGATTTTATAACTCAAGATATCCAAAAAAGGACAAAAATCCAAATTCTTGGTCAGTCCTAAGTGCTACAATATTGATCAGAAATGCACTCACTTATTAAGCACTACTCTTTCATCAAGCTTCTTTGGATTTCAGTACATGTCTCGATTGTTAGAAATAAGTTCGCGAAAAATCTGCTAGAGAACCACAATTATCCAACAGACTCAACCAACAATTATAAGGCAGTAAGTATAACATAGTATAATAAACACTTCCAAATTGCAAAAAATATTGACTTATGGGAAGTCATACTGAACTGGTTCAGCATACGAGTATTACAGGGTCCGGCACTCAAAGTGCAACCATTTAAAAAGGCCATAAATTTAGTTTGGAAAATTCATTCAATTCGAAGTGAAAAATGTGTGAAAATAATAGAGAATTAAGAATAAATTTACTTTTGCTCGATATGACCACCTTTTGCCTTGATTATGGCTTTGAGATGGTCCAGACGCGAATCACATGCTTACTTCGTATCAGCTGCGCGAGCGGTGTGAGGTTGTCTACACTTCGAACGCCGGTCCTGTAATACCAACAATAAAAGAATGTCTGGCAAAAACACACTCGGCTATGTAAAGTTCGGACGATTAAGACTTGGATACATGGAAATAACACACCAACACTGACGACATTTCGTACTTCTAAATAAAATGAAGTGAAATAAAATGTCGCGAACCTCATATCTCATCAGCATAAGTCACTTGCCCTCCAGCTACCCAAAATTTCCAGATTGGAAATATTTCAAAACCCCTTTTTTTAACTTGCCTTTCCGCCTTTAATCTAAGCTATTCTAAACAGATTACGAAATTCCTAAAATTAACTTATCTATATCAATACATTCAGAAACAAGTTGCTATTATTACAAAAACTTATTCGACATAACTCATAAATCTATATGGAATAAGCTGAAGGCGTGCGCTGCCAAAGTGAGGAATCCTCATTACTTCCAAATTTTTATGTTAAGCTAATTGTTGAGTGGATCTTAAAAAGCATATCATTTGGAGTCTGTAATAGAAAAGTATTTGTCATTGATAACTTCAAATGTGAATGCCAGCCAAAAACGTTTTCCTCATCCATGGTCTGCAGCGCATCAAACAACTCTCCTCTTAAAAATTAGTTGCTATGAATTCTGAGTGAAAATGGTGAATAAACTTCCATAGCTGCCATAGAAGCTAACCATGTGGTTATTTAACTTTATGCTATGATATTATTTTGCTGAAACCAAAGATAAACACCTGCCATAAAAATGTTTTAATACTATTACATATTTTTGAGCTCAATGTAACAAAGTTTAGAAAAATAAAAATAAAACATAAAAAATAATAACAGTTCACATTTTTCAGTAAAATCGAAAAGTGTAGCAAAACATTCTGTCTATATATTGTCATTTCATTTCAACGCGGAAATTAACATAGTTAGGATTATCAGATTTGAATAAATTTTTTTGCTGGCTAATCTTCAGTTCATTTCCATGAGTTAGTATCGCCATTTTCGACGAATGACCTAGCGATGTGATATTTTTGCTATTCGATTCGTTTTGTGAAATAATAATTTATTTACACAAATTTAAATTTCGCAAGAGGTTCAATATAAATTCATTCAATTTACAACTCATACCAATTCAATTTATAAATTTCGCATTTAATTTTACAGGCTTTTGACAAATGGTTCAAATAATTTTCGCTAATATTTCATTTTCAATGCAATACATTTGTGTAAATTCATATTTTTATGCTGTTTTGCTGCTGAGCTACAAAATATGCAGCTAAAGTATTGAGATTTTAGAGGTTGCATGCCATCAGACTCGCAGTTTTGACAATTTTTCACTGACATCATAAATATTCATATTTGTTCATCGCGTTGATTTAGCATTTAGGCAATTTACTGATGCATAAAACAAAATTTCAACGCTTTACAAATACAGTGATGCGACAAATTTTAAGAGCCCATTTCACGACTGCTTTTTAATTTGGGGATCCTGAGACTGGTAGTGAAATTTAATTTTCTTTGGTTCTCATTTTCAAAAATGGCAAAAATAAATACTTTTTATATAATTAAAAAAAAAAATATCTTTTATATAGATTAAAAAAAAAATTATGTTTTACATACTTTTTTTCTTTTATTTTCTAAATATAGTATTTTTTGTACTATATTAATATATTTTAAAGTAAATAAAAAATAAAATTACAGAAATTAAAAAAAAATCGATATGAAAATTTTTAATTTCGAAAACATTAAGTTTTGTTTTTATATTTTTTTTTTCAGTTTACTTCCTTGAAAGGTCGTGGGATTCCCATTAATTAATTTTCAGGGATTATTCAGCACAGTCTCAGTTTTCAATAGAAAGATGAACAAATCTGAAGAGAGAGATGTTTTTCAAAAATGAAAAAAAAAAATGTTATAATAATATAATTTTTACAATAACATAAAAAAAAGTATAAAAATGTCTTTAGCGATAAGAAAATTTCTAACTTTGGAAGTATCTCAAAATCATTAAAATTTTTCTTATTCTTGCTTATATAATAATATTTTTTTAATCATATTTTATTCAATAAAAACAAATATAAAAATGTTAAAAGCTCAATTCCTAAATTGATAACTTTGAAAAAACTCAAACTTTAAAATTTTGGTTTTTCTAAATTTTTTCAATTTATTTTTATAAACAATTACTCCATAGATTGCGGGAGTCCCGCTATGCAACTTTTAGGGATTATTGGCACTAGATTTAGCTAACCAGGAAGAAACATGGAAATGGTAATGGTAATGGTTGTACAAGTTAGGCTAAGACCTTTATGCACTGCGACCAGATTGATCTATTGTGCGCCCCTAATTACTTAATTATAATTATTTAGTATACCGAGGAATCGAACCAGCTCCTTAGGAGGGAGCAATTGTAGGTCTTCCTCCTCTTGTAGGTACGAGTCCAGAATTCTACGGCTCTCGCGGCCTAATGCCTCACAGTTCATAATTAGGAACCTACATGATCTTGTACTAAATAAACCTATTGTGTTAAAGTGTTCATGACAAGCAAAGTGACCTGTAAGTGCTCCACAGAGTAATCTGAGGCCCTTTTTATCAAGGGTTAGAGCAGAGTTTGCTCTGTTGGCAATGAAGTTCAAAAACTTTTTGGAGGGATTAAGGCCGCTTGTGCCACTCTAGCGTTCCCTGATTTTAGCTTGGATCCATTTTTTGGTTTCCTTCTGCCCCTTTTTTGGCATAAAATTCTGCCTTCTCATTTCCTTCGTGTCCCTCATGTCTCGGTACCCAAGCCAGTGAGACCTGTTTATGAGTGAGCAGTTTGTTGAGTGCATTTGTACACTCTAGGAGGACTTTTGACTTGAATTTGAAGCTATTCAAGGCTTTGAGAACCGATTAGCTGTCCGAAAGTATAATATTTTAATTTTTACTTTCGCGAACCTTCTTTTGGATATGATTTCCCCAGTTTCCATTATGGCGATGAGCTTCGCATTGAAAATTGTGGTATCTGTACTTAGTGTTAGGGATTTGCGTGCTCTAGGCCCCACTATTCCTGCTCCTTAGCGTTTTGGAACCATCTGTGTACCAGTTTTGTGAGTCATCATTTAGCCATGTTAGGTTAGTGTTCCACTCTTCCCTAGGTTAGTCTTCCAGGCTTCCTTTTTGTATCTCTTTCTAAAATTCAGTACGGGTTCCGTACGGTCATTCGCCTGGGTTATGCATACTGCATGTTGATCCATGTTCAAGATATTGAGGTGTCCAGTAAGATCTTCTGGTTTAAGTTTCTCTTTCATATGAAAAGAGAGTGCTTGCATAGTAGCTTTCCCTTGTATTGCCAAATGTAGCCGTGGTAAATTTAAAAGCGCTTCCATGCCAGCATTTGGCGTAGTTATCATTACCCCTGTTATGCTTATGCACGCCAACCTTTGGAGATTACACAGTTTTGATATTTCAGTAGTTTGATTTGTTTTAACTCACCCTACCAATGCCCCATATAATACAATAGGTCTTACCATTTGGGTGTAGATCCAGAAGGTCATAGTCTCAGGTATTAAAAAAACAAATTCAAGGAGGAAAAACTTTCAAAAATGATAATAAATATATATTTTATAAAAAAAAAATTCTAAAAATTTTAGAAAGCGCGATACCAGAATTTTCGAAGTCTTCAAATTATAATTTTATTTTTTAATTTTTTTAGTTTATGTCTTATATAAATAACTCCAACGGTTATGTAACCAAATCTGTAGAACAAAGAAACAAATAAAAGACAAATATTTACAATAATATTATTGCCACCAAAATCGTCTTTCAAATTTGACAAATTCCCAGAACTATTTTTTGTTCAAATTTTTTTCTTACTAGTTTTTAATTTTTAGCAACGTTGCAATTGCACCAATGAGGTAATATGAGGTTATTTCAAGTCAAGCTAATCCCGTTTTTCTGGACGTGAGCTTTCCAGCGCAGTTTGGCATTGCCCAGATATTTGGCTTCGTCGATATATGGCTGTATTGCATATCAACGCATCAATCAAGATTGGCTTCTCTGTAGCATTTCAAATGGCGTTATCTGTGTTGCAAACAAAAAAAATTTAAATATGCCCGAATTTTACCGTCCTCTTAATGCAGCTTAACTTCATATAGTCCATGCACTGATTCGTCGGTAGTGATTCATACTGATACATCGTTTTTGAAGGGGAGCTTTGTGTGCAGAGTACAACATTCGTTACTGTTTTTATGGAGCCTATCGAAAGTTGTGTCTATTTAGTGTGACCTACTTTTTGCATGCTGAATGAAATGAGCAGACAGCCGGGTATGTGCGCCCTCAATTATCAGATTTTGTCACGCTCCATTAAGAAGTTATTTTATTGAACATGTCGAGTATCGCCTGCGCTATTGCATTTCATGACCGTTTTTTGGTGGTATGAGGGTTGTTTTTGTATTTCACGATATTACGTTTTAAGAATTCCGGATTTTTTCTGGTAGTGGTAGAATGCACCTTGGATGGACCTTTGCACTTTGGCAATGGCGAATATCGCAGACGATGGAACGATGAGCTGTATGAGCTTTACGACGACATAGACATAGCGCAGCGAATAAAGATCCAGCGGCTACGTTGGCTGGGTCATGTCGTCCGAATGGATACAAACGCTCCAGCTTTGAAAGTATTCGATGCGGTACCAGCTGGTGGTAGCAGAGGAAGAGGGCGGCCTCCTCTGCGTTGGAAAGATCAGGTGGAGAAGGACTTGGCTTCACTTGGTGTGTCCAACTGGCGCCGGTTAGCACGAGAAAGAAACGACTGGCGCGCTTTGCTAAACTCGGCCAAAATCGCGTAAGCGGTTATAGCGCCAATTAAGAAGAAGAAGAAGGTAGAATGCACTATAGAGTCTTAACCTAGGCTAGCTAAAACACATTTTAAGGTTCTGTCGATGGAAATAGAAGTCTTTGGTGGGAATTTGAGAACCAATTCCAAGGTTCTGTAGAAAATTTTACGTTATCCTATCGTTATTTAAGGTATGTAGTAAGGCGGCTGAAAGCACTGCTTGCGGCCGTTTGAATACTAGAATTCAAGGATCCTGCACTTCCATTGTTCTACATAGAAGAATTCACTTAACTGTAGGGGAACTAAAAGTGTTTTCATCTATGTGAGTACATATACGCATTCAATTGAACTCATAAAGTTATTGAGCAATGTGCGCATTCATCATTCAGCAGCCGGCTACCCTCCACGTACGCACACATCCGCGCTTGCAGACATAAATATTGAAGCAATAAAAATAAAATGTTTAACATAAAATATATTTTGTATATTGCGAAATTGCCAGACGTCAGGCGACTAAAAATGCTTGCACGCGCCCAAACACCATCACTTGCATATGAGTTGCTGTTACATGCGTACATAGTGATATGCAAATAAATACTAATAAATGCACAATTAAATTTTTTGTTTGTTTTCTTTATCTGCGTTTTGCGTATGCGAGTGCGTATTTGTGGTTGATGTGAAATGGCATTTTTGCGGTCGCTCGCACGCAATTCGCATTACTTTTTTATTTATGTATGCATACCTATGCACATATGTATGTATGCATGCACGTATGTCGGACAGTGCGTATGAGTAACTTTTTGTTTGTTTCATTTACGACTTTTGACGTGCAGCGGTGATAAAATGCTCGTTTCCTGCCATCGCCTTTGGCACTATAACCACCGTCGACAACAGCGGCACCGCAACCTTTCGAAAAACCCATTACCAGTGGTCACTTTTCAAAAATATTGCAAATGCGCACACGCATACATGTTTATGTATCTATATTCTGGTACATTCGTATGAGTGAGTCGTGTCTGCTTGTTTATCGCACTTGTTGTTGCTTTTTTTAAGCTATTATAAAACACACATTCGTTTGGTATTCGCATTCGAAGCAGAATAAATAAGGTGGCACCAGTAAATATGTACAGTATTGCGCAAAATATAAGCAACTTTATCTTATAGTTCTAAAGCGAAGCTAAAGTTTTTTTTTAATCTATTATTTAAATTGAAAAAAAAAAACAACAATAACAGACCATCAAATTCGTATGTTGTCTCGAAAATCCGCATAATTTTTGAGGTCATATAGTTTCCGAAATATCGCCAACTAAGCGTTTTGGATTAAAAAAAAATACAATCAGATTATAAAAAATTCACAGTTGGCCGTGAGATAATCAAGTTCTGTAACTAACCAACAGAAAACCAAAACAAATAACTGTATTTATTTACAAAAAATTAAATATTTTTTCTCTAATCGAAATAGTTGATTTATGAGTTTGTGAAAATTTTGATTAATCCTTTATAACTTTTGAAAATGCGAATACATTAGATTGAATTTTCAAGAGATATTTTTAGTTCGTCTTCGCCTTTGAATAACGGCTGTAAAGATTTTCTAATATATTCAAATTGAAATTTGAAATTTGAATTGGTTGAGTCAAGAAGCACCAAGAGATTTGGTGGCTCCTAGAACACTCAGACTGAAAAGCCCATTGTATTTAGAGCTCTGGAAAGAGGATATATAGTCAAGGGGGAAAGGGGAAAAGTTTCAGAGAAAGAGATAGGAAAGAATAGAGACACAGATAGAGACAAAGGTAGTTAGTACTGTGAGAACTTTCCAGATTCTTTGACCAATCTCTAAATATCATCCAGTTTTAGAGAACGAATATTACCCAAAACTCCAGCAAAGGCAGGACACTCGCAGAAAAAGTGCTCAGCGCTATCCGCCATTTGGTCCCCAATCATTAAAATAGTGGTCATATGATCACATGGGTTATGTCCTGTAATAATATTGACCATCAACCGAACGTCTTTCCTTCCAAGTTTTAGTAGACAGTTTGACAGTTTTCTGATTTCGATTATTGGTTCTGGCCCTTGTGAGGGAACCGCTGATCTTCTCCTAGCCAATTCATCAGCAATTTCGTTTTATTGAGTATTTTGAAACCCATATAAGTTCTGTCTAAGCTTCTGTCTCACAATCCAATTTCCCTTTTCTCTTGAACAAGACTATGGTGGTTTTGTTCGGATTGACGGTAAGACCTTGCCAAGGTGTACCAGTCGTCGATTTTGTCCAAAATAAGCTTAGACATGAAAACTGAGTCCCTCCATCTCCCATGGTAGATTTATTTATTGGTGTTAAATAATATAAATAATTGGCGCTTACACTTATTTATGGGTATTTGGCCGAGCTGCGCCTTCTCTTTGCTATATGCGTCTTAATTTTTTTCACCTACGGTTTTTATGCTGAATATATCGCACCCTAAATACAAAACGGTCACAACTCAAAATGTACGTTCTGCTCAAATATGAAAGATAACGTCAATAAAACGGTTCGCGAATGACATATGGCAAAAATAAATTTTGGTTTTTTGGTAGGACTGTTACAAGCTTACATGGCAAATTTCAGCGTGATATGTCACATAGTTTGTTTTCTGTGCTACTGTAAACAAGTCAAGCTAGAGTGTGGAAAATTTTGAGTTGTGACCCTTTTGTATTTAGGGTGCGATATAGTCACATGTCAATGCAATTATAATAATTATTATAATAATAATCAATTTAAACATTTTTATAATTTGGGTTTGTTATTTTCCCAAAAGAAAAGTCTTGATTGTTTCGAAAATACCCCTTTATGTTGAGAGTGCTTGAGAAAAATAATTCTGAGGAAGATTTTTGGACCTTTGCATGTTAGCGACTGCAAGTATCGCAGACAATGGAACGATGAGTTTTATCAGCTTTACGCCGATATACTTAGTTTTTCCATATGTACTGTTACAAGTTAAGCCCGTGATAGAACAGAAATTATAATCCTTTTTTTAATGAGGTAAGTTTCGTTTAATCATGTAAATATTAAAAAAAAAATATTTCAATTTTCATTCGAAATGGTCACCATTTGCTTTTGCACAAGCCTTCAAACAAGCCATGGATATTCACGTCGCTGCTCTATCCAAAGATTGTTTTCAAATTTTTATGAGGTCTTGACAGGTCATGTTCTCCAATTCTGACTACAAATTGTAGTCCAATGGACTCAGATCTGGACTTCCAGACGGCCAGTCTTCTGCGGCTATGAACTCAGGAATTTTGTTTTTTAGCCACGGCTGGTTTTTTCCCCCCTTATGGGCTGGAGCGGAGAGTACTGCTCAACTGCTTCCCCCACGCCTTTTAAGACATTCCTTTGGAACACTCTTGCAACGGTATTAACCGCAGAAATGTGTTTGCAGGACACCCTCCACCAAACCATCAACATTGGAACGACATTTTTAGCGTCTTTAGAAGTTTCAGCATATATTTTGTCGTTTTATTATTAAAGAGATCTTCAACAGTGAACATTTTCTCATCTGTCAAAAGAATATTCTCTCGGCCGCTGACCGCGTTGCACGGAAGAAGCTGTTTGCATCTGCCAAGTCTAATTTTCTTCGAGCGCGTTCTCAAAAGATGGCCAGTTTAGTGACGGAAGCATTTCATGTGTAGATGATTTTTCCTGTTTCTAAAGGGACTTCTGCGAATGCTTTTTGGAATGGCTTTTATAGCTGCATTGGTTCGAACCACGCGAGGACAACCACTTCTCTTTATGTCTGTTGTCTTCATCGTGCGGTAAACAAACATTCTCGAAATATTAAGTTTTTTCAGCAATTTGTATGATACTGACTCACTCGCACTTCTGTCACACTTCTGTCATGCACACGAGCAAAAGCAAAAATAACTGAAATTTTTTTGTGTAAATTTGTTCTCGCCGTATGCATTGTAAAATTTATCACAGAATTTATGGCAAGACTAAGTAGACATAGTGCAGCTAATGAAGATCCAGTTATTCTGCTGGCTGGGCCATATCGTCCGATAGATACAAACGCTCCGGCTCTAAAAAGGAAGAGGAAGATCTCCTTTGCGCTGAAAAGATCAAATGGAGAAAGACTTGAGTTCATTTGGTGTGTCCAACTGGCGCCGATTACCACGTCAAAGAAATGACTACTGCGCTTTGTTAAACTCGATCCCTGAGATTTATTTTTAACAAAAATTTATGCCAATGTAGTAAATTTTAAAATAAAAAAAATTTAATAGTACAAAAAAAATTTAATTATTAAGCGATTAAGCGATTAAGCGCTTATGGTCCACAGAGTCAAACTCTTTGGAATGGGCAAATAAAGTAACAAAAGTTACATAGTTTTTGTCAATATGGGGTCTAATATCACCGTATACTATGACTTGGTGCTACACAGCTTGAGGTATATGTAACTCACTAAATACTCGTACGTCTGGTGGAAAGCAGTTAGAGTTTTTTACTCCACCTAATCTCTGAAAACCCGCAAATGGGCATATTCTATGCATCGGAAGTCCTACTTCAAGCGCCGTATTTAACAAAAATTGCATTTTCCTACTATTGACAGCTTCGAACATGCATAAGGATTCGGTTGCTGGAACTGGTTTTTCGAAGAAATGGAAACTTGGTTCGCTTCATGAATTACGCGAAGATTTTTGTGATGGACCAATGCCTTTTGCTGGATTAATGCTCAAAACTCAAACTTGAATGAGTGCAAGTATTGCAGTTGTGTTAAAAATAAATTTGACAAAAAACGTGTTGCTTGCTCTTTGCACAATACTGTATGCAATATATGTATATAAATATGTATAGAAATTCATATTTCTGATTGTTTCACAGTCATCACTTCTTTTACGGATGTTAAATATCCACAAGCCATTTCCGCTTCTGTTAGGAGTGCCCATGCGGGTCCCCACAGCCACTTTGTAGTGGTTCATTCCAGATGTAGGTGCAAGTGTGTGAGTTGGTATTGGTCATGATGGTGGTTTTATACATTGTTTTTACTTGACACTATACCCACTAGTGATGCCAATTTCGGGATTTTCGAGAATTTCCGGATTTTTGGGATTTGTAATTTCTTACGAATTATTTGAAATAAGAACAGAAAAATAGATGTCAAAAATCAGCATTGAAAATCACTTTGAGTTTACAACACTTCTGCAGTTGATATCAACTGGTTTTTGTTTTGCATTCAATTTTCCGTTATCAAATGAATGAACTTTTTAATACTCGAATATATCAAACAATATCGAAATAATTGAGTGCCCTTCAGAAATGTGTTTGTAAAGGGTGGTTAAGTTTTAAGAGCCGGTATTGATTTTGAATACAATGCAATTTTTTTAGGAAACTATTGTCATTTCTCTTTATTATGATAATACTAGTATAGCTCAATTACGTATAGAACAAAATATTGGCCAAATAACCCCGCGGCCTCGTTGGCACACCTCCATCCGATGATCCAAATTTTCGATGACGCTGAGACATAATTGAGGTTCTATGCCGTTTATGTGCCGAATTATCTCATCCTTTAGCTCTTGAATTGTTGCTAGCTTATCGACGTACACCTTTTTTTCAAATAACTCCAAAGAAAGAAGTCCAACGGTGTGAAATCACATGATCTTGGCGGCCAATTGACATCGCCGCGACGTGAAATTATTCGGCTATCAAATTTTTCGCGCAAAAGATCCATTGTTTCGTTAGCTGTGTGACAAGTGGCACCGTCCCATTGAAACCACATATCGTCCACATCCATATCTTCCAATTCGGGCCATAAAAAGTTCGTTATCATCTCACGGTAGCGAACACCCATAAGCCGCACCAAACAGCCACTCTATGTGAGTGCATTGGTTTTTCGACAATCACTCTTGGATTATCATTCGCCCAAATGCGGCAATTCTGCTTATTGACGAATCCACTGAGATGAAAATGTGCCTCATCACTGAAGATGAAGTGCGCGATATGCATTTTGATTTGAACGCCCGTTTTCATAATAAGCCTGAATAACTTTAACGCGTTGCTCGATTGTGTATCTTTCCATGGTTCAAATTGAGTTAGTCTGAAATTGAAAAGTATCAAATGAAATGCAGACATTTAGGTGTGGTTCACATTCAACATCGCCCCTTAAAATTTATATATAAATATTTAGTAAAATAAGTTTCAGACTCTATCATTTCAAGTTCAAACCATATAACACAGGTTTTGTCCCGCATAAAACGGGTTCAGAAGCCTCTGCCTTTGGTTTAAAGTTTCGATATAATTTCAACTTGCTTTATCAGATATTTACATGCTAAAGTATTAATAAGTGTGTTTAAATTCAATTATTGTCTTTGGTTTTGTTACGAAAGAAATATTTTCACTTTAAATGAAAAAGTAAATTGTAAACCCATTTATTTATTATTTATTCCTGGAGCTTGGAGAGCTTTTCAAACCTTATTGATGGAACTTTTTTCGAGTTAAGCTGTACTGAAGCTAAGCTGAAACTAATCCCGGGATCCTGAAATTATAATTCCGAAATCCCGAAAATGTTGTGATCTTAAAAATTGAGAAGATTAGCATCGCTAGTATACACACGATACCCAAGTAGCAGCCACTTGTACTTTGGTATAAAATTTACTCCGAAAATCTGCTGTTCATTAAAATGGTAGTGCTCGGCGCATGTATGTATGTAAGTAGTTGAAAAACTAAAAAATTGTCTATATGTGATAATTAGTGCAATAGATTTCCTTTTAAAAATAATTGCAATTACAGTACTCTTTTTGCTTTTACTAAGAAGAGAAAAGCACTGTTTATTCGGAAAACAAAAATTGATTGTTAGGCTAAAGAATCAGGGCAAGACCTGCAAGGAAATTGAATTAATGATCTGAGGCATTGTCAGCGTGATATGCATATTACTTTTTACTACAGCAGGAAATCAGAAAGTAATGCTGGAAAGCGCTAAACTATAAAAATCCTTACACTACAGACGAATGGTACGATAAAGCAAGGCCAAGCCATCGGCCTCCATTCGGGTGATTCAAAATTACTTTCACTTGTCGGTTAGTACTGTAAACATGCGTTGTAGCCTAATTGAGAACAATTTGAAAGCGAGAAGTACAATTTTGAAGAAAAGCGCTTCAAAAAGGCCTGAAAAAGTAAAAGTAAAATTTTTTAAAAGGAAGTACGAAGTTTCCAAAGAAAAAAAAATCATATTCCAGAAGAGCTTTGTAATTGACCCGCTGAAAACTGATGCATCATGTGGAAGATGCGAATCGCACAGGCTTCAAAAATGGACTCTGCTGTTGATGTATTCTCATAAACTTAGAATTAAAACATCTGTGCACATTTCTAATACTTGCAATATCTTCCAGGCGGAAGTATTGGGAATACGTGAATCATGAAAGCTACTAATTGCAGACCTCTCCTTTAAAGGCAATATCCTTATAATTTCGGAGAGCCAAGCTGCAATCCAAGCACTGGAATCGGCTGCAACAACCTCTAAAACGGTGGAGCAAAGCAGTAATAGCCTTACCAACTTGAGCATAAACCGCAACGTTACCATAGTCTGGGCACAGGACATCGGAAGATTGAAGGAAACGAAAAAGCAGATGCACGGCGAGAGTGGGATGTTCCATGAGTAACATTCTTGCAGAATCGGTAATCACATCACTGGGGGCAATCCAGAATGCAATCTCCTCAAAATATCTACGAATCGCGGATTGTAGAAGGAGAGATCAGACAACATTCACATACAGAAGATCATTATGGTCCAACATTGACAAATATGAAACGAAGGGATGTCTGGCGACTCACGGCAGTGATAACTGGCTTTTGGTCCATAGGCGAGCAGGCAGTCAAAATTGGTATCCCTTACAATTCATACTGTCATAGTTGTAAGTAACCGAAGAAAAAGGAAACTATCTTCCACTTCCTCTGTGAATGACCTGCCCTATGGAAGCGAGGATGTTAGGCCTTGGAAAACGCAAAACTTTTTGGAAACCTCGAAGATCTGGCTAATATAGACGTAAATAACTTTATAAGGCTTCTCAATAGCATAGACTGGATATAGTCGTGAAGGAGTAATCGTACAACTTCTTGGTAGCGAAGATATGTCAGCAAAATGGCGCTGAAATGCTAATTATATACCCGGTGAATCATCACTTCAACCAACCAACAGAGATTCAGAAAATATTCCCTGCGCATACCAGCTACATAAAACCACCCAAAATAGGGCTACACAGGCTATTAAACAGGGTGAATTGGGCATTGTGGTATTTTGTGGCGTTGGTTCTATACATTTACCAATACCATCAAGGATTAAGTACATTGAGAAATGTAATGCGAATATGTACTATCTGGAAAATGCCTATAAAATAGATGTTCACACAAGGCAATGATCATAGATACACAAAAAACTAAGTGGGAGGCTTGGATTGGCTTGGATCTAGAAAGAGTGGTGTGACGCCGAGATTATATAGAGAATATTGGCTTATATCAAAAAAACTTATAGAAACAGTAAATCCAACCAGCTGGATACAGTTTTGGTAAGTGGCTAAGGAAGTATGGGTTTATATAAAGAAATGTGGAGGCCTTGTTGACTTTTGTCCACGTCGATGGAAAAAATCGTTACTAGATTAACCACAAAATATTAGAGCAAAGCGATATATGGAATTTGAAAAATTCACGTGCGTTTTGTTAAGTTACTAATGTTTTTGTGAACATCATAATTTTTTTTTTAAACAAAATACAATAATTTAATAAAATCAATAAAAAGCAAAATAGGTAAAATGTTTTCACCAAATGAAACGGTACAAATTTTTTCAAATAATTAAAATGTATTTTTCATAACTTTATGTGACCTTTGCGCGCTTCATTTGATTTGATTATTTAATAGTTGCGACCCACCGCCCCTACGATGTTCATGAACCCAAATGTACATACCCACCTAACGGCCAACAACCAAGCGCTTGCATGATTCGTACTTTGGCGCTCATCTGAGCAACACAAAAATAAAATAAAAGCAACCCGAGTGGCCCAACAACACTATCAATACTGCAGATATCATCATCGTCAATCTCATTGCCATAAACTCGTATGGCATCATAAACGGTTACATCGTGTTTTACACTAAAAACTTGTGTATGGTTTACTCAGCAAATAAATGTTTCCAAAGCTTATGTGCGTATGTAGTGGAAAGGCGCGCGCACGTATTCAAACTAGTAATACACTGAGGAAGAAATGAAGCTACAAATATTGTTTATGTTTTCATATTCACGATTACTCTGCACTGGTATACCATAACTTTGTTAGTAATACGGGTGTGTGTAATATCAAATTCCAATTGGAATTTGGACACTCGATGTTGACATATAAACAACAAAACGCGGAAAGTGGCGAGAGGAATTGATTTAGACATTTAGTTAATTGACGAAATGAAATTAATGAAATAAATGAAATTCTGCTAAATAAAATTGCATACAAATTTTTTTCCAATATAAATTAATAGAAAAAAATATGAGATAAGATTACGAAATGTTAAATTAAATGAAGTAATAAAAATAAAAAAACGATGTGAACTATATTGAAATAAGTTATAAAAAAACAATAATGGCAAAAATTTAATTTAATTAAACTCAATAATAAAGCAACTAAAAAATAATACAATAATAAATTTTAAAAATTTATAAAATGAAAATAAATTTTATTTAAACAAAAAAAACGAAATATATACAATAGATATATATTTATACATACATATAATTGGTGCGTACACATTTTTGGGTGTTTGGCCGTGCTCTTCCTCCTTTTTCTATCGTGCGTCTTGATGTTGTTCCACAAATGGAGGAACCTACAGTTCAACGACAAATATTTTTATGAGGAGCTTTTTCATGGCAGAAATACACTCAGAGGTTTGCCATAGCCTGCCGAGGGGCGACCGCTATTAGAAAAAACTGTTTGTTCATTTTGGTCTTTCACCGATATTCGAACCTCTGAATTCCAACCCATTCGGCTACGGCGGCCGCCGTAATACATTAGATAATATTGAATGAATTAAATTTAAAATTAAATTGGAAAAATTAAATTCAAATAGAATAAAGTAAAATTATTCAAAAAATTAAAAACTTATATAGACTAAAAAGAATAACTGAATTAAATTAAATAATTATTATAAAATAAAAAGAAAAAAGCAAATTAAAAAAATAAGTCAAAATGAAATAAATTAAAATAAAATAATATGAGAAAACGTTAAAAAAATAAGACCCAATAAAATAAAATAGTATCAACAAAGCACAAAAAAGCGGAAAAGGAATAAAAAGTTATAAGAAAAAAAAAAAAATTTTAATAGACAAACAAAAAAATTACAATATATAAAATAAAAAAAAAACAACGAAATGAAATAAAATGAAACGAATGAAAAAAAAGTTTTATATTACTTCATATCTTATTATGAGTTATAAAAAATTTTTAAATTTAAATAATGCAAATAAATTAAAAAAATATAATTAGCTTAATCGAACTAAAATGACAATGTAACAAACCAATTTAAATATGATGAAATTTTGAGAAAGATAAAAAAATCACAAAAGAACCAAATAAAATGATACGAAGCATAATGCAATCAAATATTTTTTAAGAACAATTAAAATTAGTATAAGAAGTATGTGATTTAAAAATTTTAATAAATAAAGTTGACTACAGTCAAAGAAACAAACTATTTTTAGAATATGAAATAAAACGAAATTGAATCAAATATAAGAAATTAAACAAAATATAAAAATTCAAATGAAATAAAGTCAAAAAAAAAAAAATTTATTTCAAAAAAAGTTACTAAAAAACTGTTAAAATAAACTAAAATCGGATCAAATTAAAAAAAAAATTAAGTAGCTTTAAATTAAATAAATAGATGGATTAAAAAATCAAAAATAAAATAAAATAAAAGAGAGCTAAAATAAAGCAAAATTAAAAAAGTATGAAAATAAAGTAACTTAATTAAAAATTGAGAATATATAGAAGGAAACTTACAAATAAAAAAGTTAAATCAAATAATATGGGAATAAAGGGAAGTACAATAAAGTCAAATGGAATAAAACTATTTAATTTTCATAAACTAAGTAGAAAGCAAAACAAAAAAGAAAATTATAATAAAAAATGAATTATGATTATTAAAAGAATTGAGAAAAAGATGTTTAGAAAATTATAATAAAAAATAAATTATGATTAATAAAAAAATTAAATTGAAAGAAATAATAAAGTAAAGCATAAATAAGGGAAAATACATTGCAAGCAAAACAAGCTAAACAAGATAAAACAGGAGCGCTTAGCACCAGCCTAACTGAAGCGGTCGATATACTAACTTATCTATTACCGTAAGACTTATATACATATGTATAAAAATAATCGCTACTTGCAGCGCGGTGAGACTCAGGGACATAGGAAGCTGGACAACAAGGTCGTACGGTCACACCAAGCTCCTCCTACAGGGCCCCGCACTGCTCGAAAACAAATCAGACTTCACAATCCCCGACCTCAACTTCAAATAAGACTTTACGGTACGTTTTCCACCAAGAGCCGAAGGGACCAAAGGGCAAGTGATTGGTAGATTTGATGTCGAAATTTAAACTGCCGGTTGTAAGATAGGCTGAGGTGTGATAGCTGGCCTCTTTTCGAGCCGCTCAACTTATCCAAATCAATTCGACTTCCTGCCAACGTGTACCAGGCAGAACTACGAGTATTAGCAATCAGGGAAGCTTGAAAATCACTGAAACACTACTACGAAATTGGTGCAAGAGTGGTGATCTCTTCAGACACTCAAGCAGCTAACAAGGCCTTAGACTCCAACCCCACTTCATCCAAACTAGATTTACGGTGTAGAGAGGAATTAGAACTGCTTGGTCATTGGCGTCAAATTACTCTGATATGGGTTTCCGGATATAGGAATATAGAAGGTAATGAGAAAGCGGACGAGCTAGCAAGAAAAGGTCCGACACAAGACATAACAGAGACGGTTGCAGTCGCTAATCCATTCGCTACAATAAAAACATCTATTGCGTCGCACACCAAGAAAGTTGAAGAACAACAAGAAAAACACGGCTATCGTACAACACCCAGATCACGAAATACCTGTTAGGATGCTCTCGTTCAAACATTTCACGTATTACTGCAACCCTTACAGGTCACTGGAAGGTAGGGCATCATGCAGCCAGACTCAACCTTCCTTTCATTCTCATCTGTAGGGCGGAGCGGGTGACAGAAGTCTTTTCCAGTATTTATGCGAATGTTCGGGTTTAGCCAGAAGAAGACTTCGCTCATTTGGCAAAGCTTTCCTACACCAATTTAATGAAATCACAAACGTAAAGATAACAAAATTGCTGTTATATCTGGATCTCAGGAAATGGATCTGACTTAAGAAAAAAAAAAAAAAAACGAACATCACACGAGAACTGTGGTAGTAAACAGTGGTAAATATAAAAATATCTACGATAAATTCGACTAAAATAAAATCAAATTAAATGAATTTAGTTGAAGTAGATTTCAAAGAATTAAAACAAAAGTTTAAAGTTATTAAAACCAACTAAAATACTTTATTAGGAATATGTAAGTTAGAGAAAAGGCCAAATACAATTAAATACTTCAAAAAAAAAAAAATATAGTTTTACTATACAGAAAATAATTGTATAAAATTTATAATATTAATAAAAAATAAAATAAAAAAATATGCAAATAAGTTTCACAAAACTAAGTAAAAATTTAAAGTACAATATATTAAAATTAAATTCAATCAATATTTTAATTGTAATATTTATTTAGTAAATAAAAATAATATTTAATAGAAAATAAAAAAGAGAAAAAGTGATTAAAAAGCTATAGAAAATAATATAAATAAGTTAAATAGCAACAAAAAAAAATTAAAAATAAAACTATTTATAAAATAGATTCAACTATTTCAGTTATTGATATTAAATGTGATGAATCAAAGTAAAAATAAAAAAAATTGAGATTTATTAAAATTAAATCAAATAAGAAAGAATAAAAATAAAATAAAGAGAAAATGGAATCAAAAAGTTATAATAAATAAAACAATTAATATTGAAAAAAAATTTTAATAAAAGAAGTATGTAAAATAAAATCAAACAATAAAATCAAATATAAAAATAAGTACAATATATTAAATTTCAGGTCACAAAGAAAACAACATAACGAAAAGACGATTAAAACGTTATAACAAAAAACAATAAGAGAATATATAAAATAAACTAAAATAAATGGATATAAAAAATATAAAAAATTAACAAAATAAAAAAAAATATTAAATAGGATAAAAAGAAATGTATATTAAACTTGGATAAATTAAGTTTTAAGAATAACTGATCACAATAAGTCAATGAATGATTATAATAAATTAAATAAATCAAATATAATTCACTAAAAAAAATTAAATAAAAATACACAAAAATTAAATAAGTAAATTTTTCAGGAATAATTAAGAGCAAAAAGGAAGAACGATTACAAATTATAGGAAATAAAATAAATTATAATAAACAAAAATATAAAAACAGATGTTAAATAAAATCAGATAAAATAAATAAAACAAAATCAAAATAATTTAAATTTTCCTACCAGATTTTGAATAGAATCTGTAAAAAATAAAATAAAGATATGAATTGAAATCAAATAAAAAAAATTAAAAATAATTCAAATTTTCCTACCAGATTTTGAATAAAATCTGCATACAATAAAATAAAGATATGAAATAAAATCAACTAAAAAAATAAAACAAAATACTCGTAAAAATAATTAAAATTTTCCTACCAGATTTTGAATAAAATCTGTATACAATTAAATAAAGATATGGAATAAAATCAACTAAAAAAAAAATTAAATTAAATAAAAATCATTTAAATTTTCCTACCAGATTTTGAATAAAATCGGTAAACAATAAAATAAAGAAATGAAATAAATCAACTAAAAAAATAAAACAAAACAAAAATAATTTAAATTTTCCTACCAGATTTTGAATAAAATCTGTGTACAATAAAATAAAGATATGAAATAAAATCAACTAAAAAAATAAAACAAAATACTCGTAAAAATAATTTAAATTTTCCTACCAGATTTTGTTGCCAGTGTGCACATTTGCAATAAATTTCCACTCGCCCAATAAATAAGTGTACAGTTATTTGCAATCACGATAGTTACGCCACATTTGCCTTTTCCAAAACCCATTATCAAACAGTTAAGCTCTAAAGTATTTCACTATCCGAAGGAGTGACCGAAGAATCGGGTATTCGACCGGAAGTTATATCAATTTGCTGGCACTTGTGATATCAGCCATATTTAAGCCCATCAAATGGGCCTGCGTGTAGTGTGTGTGGATGTATGAATGATGGAGTGAAGGGCTACGACTTACAGTTCACACACGCACGCACACAAACAAATGCACCAATTTGCGAATAATCACACATTCAAACATTTACAAGGTACACATGTATGCGTGTTGTTCAAGTATAAATAAGTATGCATGGATCTGCATGCTGCTGGCCTGTAGGTGTGATGATGTTCGACGATAAGCTTGTGGTTAATGGGATAATTTGAATATTTTTAAGTTATATTACGCCTCTTGGCACATAGCGACCTTTTCTCCAATCATTCTCGTTATCTGTAACCACATTGACTGCTGCCTGGTGTTCGGTGCTCGTTTATTTGTCGGCTTGCGTTCAACGCTTCTTTGTGGCACATCTGCGCATGGGTCCATTATGAATTGCCCGTTTATGTCATGTGATACATCATTGGCTTCCGTTTTCGGCTCTGGCGTCCCAATGGCATCATTTCGAACATTTGGGGTTTCCGTTGTATTTATACCGCAGTTTGATATGATATAAATATATTAAGCGTATGTTTGTAAATAATTATGTACATACATAATGCGCGTATTTGTTTAAGTAAGTATGTATGTATTATCCATGCTCTGTGTGGAATTTTGGAAACTGTAGTCATTTGGCTTTTTTGTTTTTTGTGTGGTTTTTGAATCTTAAGCAAATTATTAATGTTCGCTCTGCTGCGCATAATTTACAGATGTTTTATTTTAATTAAGAATCATTGGAACCCTGCTTTGGCAAGTGACTATAAGTAGAGTGATTGATATTCGGGTAAAATGTTAAAATAAAAAAGTTTAAATTAGTTAAATTTGTAATTTATTTGGGACTACCCAACTCCCCTACAGAGAATTTTAATTATAATTAATAAACAGTGGGGGAGGGAGAACTTTGTGGGAGTTTGTTCGAGGAAAATTTGTAAATGGAAAATATGAAGCCGAGATGATCTGCGCAAACTAAGCGTGGGAAGAAACTTGGGAAAGGGTCCTTACTTATAAAGTCTTACAACACGCCCCCCAAAAATTTTAGAAGAATATTGAACAAAAACCTAACAAAGCACGGACGCGCAGAAAACTGCACTCGAAGTGTAACCAACTTCAGACCGCTCGCGTAGCTTATGCATGGGCATCAGCTGTTTGTTAGTTGGCTAAATGGAAGCTCAGAGGATTGTTTAAAAGCGCGCGGAAGGACTTTGCTGAGAGTAAATGCGAAAAAGGAAAACCAGTAATGAAATTCAAACGTAATAGTGGGATTGCATTATGTTTGGCTGAAAAATAAGAACCAGCGATTGCTCGTGAGCTCAAGCACTTTAAAGTAAATGAAGTTTTGGTTTATCGCACCATTACTCGTTACAATGATATTAGTAGCATCGCAAAACGTTTTGGAGGAGGTCATCGAAAGACTGCAATGAAATTCCCGACGAAGTGTAATTCAAACGGCGAAAGAAAAATATGAAAATATCAGCCCATAGCGATCGTCGCATACTGAAAAATGATTTCAAAGTCAAGTTTTACAAGATCCAAAAAGCGCATGATCTCACACAAAAGTAGCAACAAGACAAACTTGAGAGCGGCAATTTCCGAACATTGTGTTTTTTGACGAGAAAATTTTTCAAACTGAGCAACTCGTAAACTCCCAAAACGATAGGGTTTATTTGACTGACCTTTCATACGAGTATTTGAGTTATCGATTGGCCACCAGGAGGCAGCACCCGCCACAGGTAATGGTTTGGGCTGCTATAATCGCAAATGGGCGCTCTTAAGACATTTTCATCGAGCCCGGCGTCAAGGTAAATGCGAAATATTATCGGGAAAGTATTCTGGAGCTTGCTTTGTAGACGTCGGCAGACAAACATTTCGGTGGCAGACCATGGCGGTTTCAAAAGGACTTGGAACCATCTCACAAAGCTGGAGTGAACCAGGAATGACTAAAAAACAACGTGCCGAACTTCATAACGTCCACACAATGGCGCTCAAATTCACCAGATGCAAAATCGATGGCTTGTTCTCGTTGGACCATTTGGAGAACAAGGTTCGAACTAAAAGATTCACCACGAGGCGCTGGAATAAGGTAATGTCCGCGAGTAGGCCAAAATACTTGCAAGTCACATTCGGGGAGCTTACGATTCCTTTCTGGACCGTCTCAAAGTCACAGTCAAGGCAAAAGGTGGTCATATAGAGCAAAAGTAAATTGATAATAAATTTTGTATTATTTTCGAACGACCGCCGTAGCCGAATGGGTTGGTGCGTGACTAACATTCGGAATTCACAGAGAGAACGTAGGTTCGAATCTCGGTGAAACACCAAAATTAAGAAACAGTTTTTTCTAATAGCGGTCGCCCCTCGGCAGGCAATGGCAAAGCTCCGAGGGTATTTCTGTCATGAAAAAGCTCCTCATAAAAATATCTGCCGTTCGACGTCGGGTTGAAACTGTAGGTCCCTCCATTTGTGGAACAACATCAAGACGCAAGCCACAAATAGGAGGAGGAGCTCGGCCAAACAGCCAAAGAGAGTGTAAGCGTTAACTTGAATAGAATAAAAGTGATTTTTCAAACAAAAGTTATCGCCTTTTAATTGCTTACACTTCGAATGCGGACCCCGTATATTGTTCGTATGTGCGACACCGTCAAACCAACTGAGTCTGTGGATTTGTAAGCTCTTAACTATACAACTCGGTATTCATCGATCCTGCAAGCAGAGTAATCGAGAGGGACTTTGCAGGAAATAGCCGTCGTAAATGTTAATATTCTGCACACTGATGAGTCCATGATGACAAGTGTCGTCGGAGCACTATTCTACTCTGAGTCCTTACAACTGTCTAATTTAGAGCAGCTTCCAGACACAGGTAGCGTATTCTAGGCAGATTTGCTAGCAATCAGCGAAGCTTTCAAGACCATCTCCGCTTTCATGCAAGCTGGAGCTAAGAAATCTATCATCACGGTTAGTCAGCCTGCTTTAAAAGGAGTAAACTCAACCATAATAACTTCGAAATTTGTAATTCAGTGCATAAAGAAGCTCAGCTCGCTCCATTGATGGTTCGATATTACTCTAATATGAGTCCAGGCCATAAAAACATCGAGGATAACGAGAAGGCAAATGAGCTTACTTGGCTGGGATTCTCCTTAAGCTTGACCAAAGCGAAACTAGTAGAAGGTTCCTTCAGTCGGACTAAGCTGAAACCAGAGCCTCGCGATTACAGCACTGCTAGTAGACGATGAAAAGGCCTACCAACTTGTGCAACATCAAATAAGACATGGCTGGGTTATATAGCATCGAAAACCAAACAACTGGACATTTCAAGAGTAACCGCGGCTATCACAGGACACTGGAAGGTAGGGGAGCATGCGGTAAGGTTTTTATACACAGCAATGCATGTCGTAATGGGAAGTCGTTTGAGAGCAGAAAACTCTTTTTCACTATCTTTGCGATTGTCCAGGATTGACCAGAGTATGATTACGAGCTGTGAGCAAACCAATCCTCAAGAACAGTGAAGAAATTTCAATATTAAAATTTTTTACTCCTCTCTTTTCTAGTCTCAACGAAGTGACTATAGTAAATAGTACTCTCGGAAACTCCATCACCAAAACAACAGAGGATTGTGATATCAAAACGGCGCCAGACAGTGGTTCAGTACAAGAAACACAGCCACGCATATTCTATATTATATCAGAAGCCACCGCCAATAACTGGGCCCATTTTTCCACCTAATTGGCAAGTTTGAAAACACAAAAATTTTTATATTTCATTGATCCATGAGAAAAATGTGCGCTTCTCTAAAGCCAGTTAATCCAAAATATAAATTTGATAATGTAGCGATCTGTGCGGTTGACGGCTTTTATATTCGAAATACAGGAATCCGCACAAGCGCACAAAAATATGCTTTCTTCTTAGAAGTAAAAAAAGGATAATCGAATTTTTCAAAAAACTTTCAATGAAGTAAATGAAATCACGCATTACAGGAGTTAGAAGCAACGAATCAAAAATATCCACCATGATAAGTACAATGAGTAAATGGATATGATCAAGTATGTTATGGGGAAAAGGAATCATACTCCACTTCCACATGCGAGTACGCCCGACTAAGCGCGCCAAGAAAAGGTTTCCGATTTTTTTTTTTTTTGTAGGTGCTATCCAGATGGGCATACATTCATACACCTAAATTCATACATACAATCGTATTTCGATTCAATTTACAATACGACCAACAACAAAATGCGCTACATCAAAAGTGAGAAGTATTAAAAAAGTTGTGCAGGTTTGCAAAAGTTTTTTACTGCTTTCGATATTTGTTTTTTCTGTGAATGCTGGATTGCGAACACTATTTTCGCATTTTCTTTGTAGTAGTTGCCTTTGTCGGCACTGCAGCCAAACATCACATGCAATCTTTAGTTGTGCATTTGTGCTTTTTGTTGTTCTTATTGCTGCTGCTATTCGCCTGGAGTCTTCAGCTGCTACTACCGCACGTTAAACTGTTGCTGCTTCTACGCTCTTCTTACCGCCCGCACAGACCATTAAGGGGCTTTTGTTGCTACTGCCACTCATTCTATTACTACCACTACCACATACACATTTCCACAGCTGCACAAGTAGTACTCCTTCTGAGTTGCTGTTGTTGCCTCTGTTGCTATTGCTTCGCAGCAATGCTACTTACGTGCGCCGTAAAAAGCTTTTGAAATCGTCTACAACAAAATGGAACTTAATCATTTTTATATTAGAAAGTAGATTTAATTTTCTTACTGCATACAAAATGTTTTGGAGTCAACGAGTTTGCAATCTGCAGCAGAAATGAGTTGGCAACTTGTAATGAAAATAAACATACAGTTGTTCGTATGAGCGTGAGCTTGTGTAGAAATCCAGTCGGATGTTCAAGCGTATGCACTACAATAAAATCGACTAACTGCAATAAAAATGTATATGCATACATATACGTGAATACATATATACATGAGTGCGACCACTTTTCTCAAAGCACAAATAGGTATATATGTCTAAGTACATATGTACATATAATATTCTTATAAACATATATAGCCTTTCTATACAATTGCGGACATAAAAATACGGCCAAGTAATAAAAGTGATACGGCCTAGCAGGTATAAAGTTCAGTGGATATCTTACTTTTTAGTATAACTACATGCAATATGCGCCTTCTCAAATCATCAAGGTTTTGTGCTCAGAAAATTATATTGAAAATTAAACTGTGATGTAATTTATGAAAGTACGCAAAAGCGCCCAAGTGGCAGGTGAAACATTTTGTCCTTGCTGAGAAAGAAAAACATTTATTTTCAATACGTGGGATAAGTGAAAAAGTAGGATTTTTTTAATAGTAGGTACCACTTGTCTAGCAAGTACGCCGTTGAATATTTTTCGCTATACAGAAAGCGTCAGAGCGCAGCTCCAAAGATGCGCACTATCTGGTATATGTAAAGTCTTAAAAGCTCGTAGCTAGCGTCGCTTTTTTAATTTATTGCATAATAAATTGTTGAAAAAAATTATAAATACACAAGTTCAGAAAATATTTTCTAAACGCCAGAAGGGAGTATAAAAAAGTTTATAGAAGAAGAAATTTATACGAGCGCTTTTAGTTAGGAACTTCAAGATGCTGGCTTAAGGGGTTAGTGGGTAGTAAGAATTTTCAAAATATTGGACCTTTTTTTGCATTTCCTTAAAGCATATTATCTTCAAAATGTTGTGTGAAAATTGGAAGTGAATCCGTCAAATACTTTTCGAGTTATTCAAGAATTAACAAAGAGCGCTCGGGCGCTCCGGCAGTAGCTGCAAGCAACCAACTTCTCTGGTTTTATTGTTATGAATGCCCATTTTGATGCTTCGATCAGGTACAAGATTATCTATTAATAAAACTATTATAATTTCTCTTGTCCGATTGATTTTAGATGAATCTCGAAGGACTTGTGATGATCACCGGAAGGGACTTCCGGAGAAACGGGCTCCACACAAACAGCGATAACTTTTACAAGCTAAAGTCAAGTCGAAACATGATATAAGTGCAGGGCTTATAAAGCTAAAAAATGCTGCTGATTTTTAAGTATTTTTTTGTTTTCGCTGACAGCATTTGGGGTTTTTGTTTCTCAAGTGCGTTTTATAAAAACTGGCTGTGATTTTACAATTTTATTGAAAGAGTATTGCTCATTCTCTTCCTCAAGCAATTCACCTTTATATGAAATAAAGTGCAAAAAGCTGTCAGTATAAAAAAAAAGCTTTTATAAAAATCATGGAAAGGTTAGACATGACCATATGACAGCACATTTGAAATAACGCTAATCTGTATTTTTTATTAAACTTAGAACCAACGACAGTGGTTAGAGTTTTCCAATACGCAAACCTCGCTAAAGGAGAATGTAACTCATACAACAGGTCATCAAAAAAAAAACAAAAAAACAAATTCTAAAAACATGAACGTTAATGTACAAAGGATTACATATTCCATGTACGAAAAGTTTTTTCCCTTGTCCTACCAGTCCAGGAAGCACATAAAAGCATCTTCAGTGCTGGCTTTATATACATTTTTCTAGGAATTTGGAAGAAAATATTGTTTGAAAACATAGTTCTAAATTGTAAAACTGAAATAATTTAAACTTTTTTTTTTCTTTCTTAGATGAAATCTACAAATTTTTGGTTTCTTAAAACGACAGAAGTTTTTTCCTTCAACCGGTGATGACGGCTGTAGTCGAGTGGCTTGGCGCATGGCTACACCTCTGAGTGTATTTCTGCCATGGAAAAGCTTCTCAAAAAACCATTTGCCGTTCAGAGCTGGCTTTAAACTGTACGTCACTCCATTTGTGGAACAATATTAAGATGCCCACAACGAATAGGAACACCTAACTCGCAAATTATTTATTTATTTTGATTATGTGATTACGGCGACCCCAGCTAGTGTTTCCAGGTGCACCTCGCTGGAGTGACAGTATCGCATAAATGGGCACAATTTTATGACGAATGCAAATTATGTTGGTTTGCGCTACAAGGATCATCGTCTATGAAGTTGAATAAAAGTGGTTTCTAATAGCGGTCGCCCTACGAGAGGCGATGGCAAACCTACTCATAAAAAATATCTGCTTAAAACTGTAGGCCGCTCAATTTGTAGAACAACATACAGACGCACGCCACATATAGGAGGAGGAGCTCATATAAATAACCAAAAAGAGATATAAGCGCCAATTTTATATGCTTAGAGCTGCGTTTTTCCATCGGAATATTTTTTATTATGTTTATTATCTTCTTATATTATTCTTTATACAATATTTCAGAAATTCTTTTGATTCAAAATTAAAATTTTTATATTTTCCAAAAATCACTTCAGATTTAGAGTTCAAGCTTAAAATGTCTGAATGAATACCTTTAAAAATTTTCGCGGCCGAATAAAAATGAGATTTTTTGGAGGCCGCTTCAAGGCAGTTCATCTCACTTAAGGTCCTTGACCACCTTGGAAAGCTAAAAAGTACAACATATTCAATAATTTTCTTTTCATGTTCTGTATAATATATTAAAATAAATTTTTTTTTAAATTTTTATTTAGAGCTTATATAATACAAAAAAAAATTGATTTATTAAAATTTCTTTTTTTAACATATATCCAGGAGGCGCCAAAGTCGAGGCCTGAAGAAAATCATGTCTTGCGGCGGACAGTTAATCTTAGAAATGGTAGTTCTAAAACAAAAGAGAGAAACAAAATTTTCAAAAGGAAGGTTCCTTGCGTGAGAATTTACCACAAACTGACAAAAAAAAAAAAATAATAAAAAAATGGCGGATGTTTGAAAAAAAGTTAAGAAAACACCCCTGTTTTTCACAATGTTATGCTTAAAAAGCAATACTTTATTAACTTTTTTTTTGCAAAATGTGGTAAATTGGCATACAAAACATCTTAACAAATAAAACAAGACCAAAATCATTAAAATCGGCTAAGCAGTTTCGGAGATAAAGTGTCCGCCATTCGAAAAAAAGTAATTTCTGGAAAAACGCGTTTAAAGTTAAAACTTGCTATTTTCTTTCAGCTGAGTCAGCAAGTAATGAGTGCAGGATGCGCCTGCACATTTTCACTGATTTCACTTTGTTAGAATTCGAATTTAAAAAAACAGTTTCAGGTGATGATTTTTAAAAGTATAAGGATTGAAAAAATGTAAAAAAAAAAAATTTAATTTTTTGAAACTTATAAGGTGGTCAAGTACCTTAATCTGAATATTTCTATAAAATGATTTAGTAGAGGTGTGAAATGTAATGTGTTTTATAATTCAGAAGGAAAAATAATATCGATTTTGATTATTTTATGGCGAGTGGGGCACCCTAAAATGCAATATTAGTTACGATGAAAAAATGCAAATTAATGCAAAAACCAAAACGGTTCTATGGAAGGACGCAAAATACACAAATGTTTGGAATATTAGCCTTAAACCTAAATTTCAGTTTGTACTAACTACAAAAACCAAAACCTTTTATTGCTAAAAAATGCATTAAAAAATCCATTTTTTATGTGCCCGAATTTTAATGTCCGGAGCTGTATAAATTCGTGCACTTGTATATATGCGTGTGTGTGTGTGCTCCTACCCAACTCATATGTAAAAGTTTATAAGTACATTAGCGCAGCTACTCATTTCGCTTGCAACAAGCAATGAAAGAAGATGCTGCAGGCATTAGAAAAGGATCATGCAACAAGCACTTGACTACGAGAACGCACACACACACACATTTAGTACACATCCATGTATGTACACCAACTTACAGAGGCATGCACCTCTAAAGTGGCGATAGCGAAAAGCAAGCATCCTTCGTGAGACTGTTTACTGGTGCAGCAGAGTAGAGCAGAGCACAGCAACAAATCTGTCAAAATTAACCAACTTAAGCTGCAATTTGCTTTAGTGTCCGCATCTGTTGCTGAAACTGCTTATTTGTGTGGATGTATGCATGTCTGTATGCATGTATGTGTGTATGCGTGCACTACTCTCAATGCAACTCCCAAGCAGTTGGCCGTATTGAGTCCAACGCTGGTGTAGCTGGAATATGAGACTTGAGTTGCAGTTAGCCGTCTTCGTGCATACAAACAAATTCACAGCATTTTCACTTTGTCCGATGGTAGGTATTCTCGTGTTGTTTTGCCGTAATAAAGAAAATTACGAAATTATGAACAACAAAAGTGAATTCATAGAAGAAATAATAGCTTTAATATTATGCAGAACATATAAAAGCGTAAAATTAGACTTTGCATGCAATGTATGTGAGTGTGTGTGTGCGTGTGTGTGTGTGTGCAATATGTTGATGCACTTCTTTGCAGCAAAACTCGGAATTTTAAGAAATTTTCTGATTGCATAAATGAATAAATGAAAATCTTAGCTGTACTTTCAAATCTTGTGCATTCATAAAATTGTGCAGGATTATTGTTTGCTTGTTCGGTGCTAAGTTTGTGCGAATTTAAATCTTATTGCTTACTTTTTAAAATGACATCCAAGAATTTCTGAAGATATCTTTTAATTGAGGTGCAAAATTTCGGCTTGTAAATAAAAGCCATAATTTAAATTGTTATTTTCTTATTAAATCGCAAAATCACAAAAGAAAAATACGAAAACTAATTATTGGAAAAAATTTTGCAAATTGTCATCAAAAATATGCTCATACTTTTGATTAAATAACTGTTACTGACAAATTTTGGCAGCTTATTAGTTTCCCATTTAATTTAATTTAAATTAATTCTCCTACAAAAGCCATATAAATGCAAGCTTCAAACTTTGTGGATATTAATAAAATACAACATTTTAAATTTTAATCAAAATTTAATTAAATTTTACATTTTCAGAAAAATTCTGCGTATGTATCACAGTTTCATAGTCTATTAAACTCTGATGCACGCTAAAAATGGCTCAAAAATCGCTTTGGTTTTTTAACAAATTTTTTTACTAGCGGTCTTGTGCATTTCCTCATTATAAAAAAAAAAAAAATCAAGGTTTCCTTGCGCAAAATACAAAACACCATCACCAAAAAAAACAAAAATCTATCAAAAATTAATGCGGATTTCGAGCCAATTTAATGTGCCACCGAAGATGATCAAGGCAATGCAACTCTCACGTATAGACAGACATAACTTAGCTTTTGAGCATTCATGAAATCGAATTAATGGGTCGTCCGCCTGACAACCGCATTAGTTGCCAAATAATGATTACTTTTTATAACCAAACTTCAAAAATCAAATACGAGGTCAACGTTTTTCAATGCCTGAAGAAGCTGTTGAGGTCTTTACATCGTTCGTTTTGGAGGTATCCACTTCTGAGTGACAAAAAAGCTTTGAAAATTCCTTCAAGCAAATGCAGAAGTGTTTTGATTTCCACGGAGTATAAAAAAAACCATAAAGCCAGGGAGAGCAATAAAGCCATTGTCACTACTATTCTATTGTGTTCTCATTACTAGACGTAAAATGTAAAAGTCAGCCTTCGTACCAAAACTGAATGGGCTACAAAATTGCATACCCAGAATGTGTTTGAAGATTCTGAATAAGAAATATGAAGCTGTTCTACAAATGAAGGGACCTGCAGTTTCAAGCCGAGTCCGAACGGCAAGAAGCAGTTTGTTTATGGCAGAAATACACTCGGAGTTGTGCCATTGCCTGCTGAGGGGCGACTGCTATTAGAAAATACTTTTTCTACCATTTGGCATTTCATGCCTGGAGATTCTAACTTGTGCACTTCAGAATGATAGTCACGCGCCAACCAATTCGGCTACGGCGGCCCATCATAGATTCGTCTAAAGCTTGCTCTGATGATGATATCTAAATTTCCACAACTTTTCTTATCTTTTGTCTGCAGTTTTAAAACTCTTTGCAGGGGGAAAGCTCTTAAAGCTTTATGTACGAGTTTGGCCTTATACCGAAGGACGTAGAAAGTACGAAAATAACGGGTTAGAGAGAGTGTCATTAATATCATTAAACAAATTGCTATACAAGGTGGCGCAATTAATCATCCGAGTTGGTTTTTAAATAACTGTTTTAATTGTTAAAAAAAAAACTATGATTTGAGTTGTGCAAATCTTAATTTTGGACTGTTACGCGCTCCATTACTTGACTACATGTAGTCTAGTGCACAAATATTGACGTACGACGCCATTTGAAAAAAATTTTAACAATTCCGATGGAGTGACTAATTTTGCGACACCTTGTATTATCGGCCTTGAATATAAAACATTCTCGTGCTATACTGCGCACCTCTGTTCACCCCACTCGTGACGTTGAGTTTAGTGCTCAAACCTCTTCCCAATGAAATACTTGAAGGTAGTACCGGCAGAATCGGTAGATACTTTGACGCTAGGAGGTTTAGTTCGAGTTAAAGTCCCACACTGGTGGGGTTAGGCTTTTAATGGTTCTTTCTCTTAAAAAAAGAAAGCACTTGTTAAATAACATCGAATTGGGATCTGCTAAAATATGTTCGAAATGAAGTCACTGCGTGATTTCATGGCTCTGTGGTTTAGATGATATGGAGGTGGGCCATATTATAGACTTAGTTACGCGCGTAACCCTTTAGCACTAGAAGCGCTGTTTGGGGTGTTCTTAGGGGTGCCAAAGCTCGAATTTCCCATAGAAAATGCTATGAAGTTTCCCTAGGCAATAGCCATGGCAGGTTCTTTTGTATGATAATCCGATTCTTGCACCAGAGCGTAATATTATTGTATGTATCTGAATTTAACCCGAAAAACTGTTAAACTTTAACCCGAAAAACTTAAAACAAGAAAGCAATCTAAAGTTATCTGAAACTATCTGGCTTTACAATTATTAAAAAAAAAAAACTCCCAAAGTGTTTGAATAAAACAAACAAAATTATTTCCCACAAAACTTTTTCCAAAAAGTATATTTAATAAAAAAAAAAATGTTATTGTATATAAAAAAGAAATTAAAAAGGAAATTGTAAAAACCTTAAAATGTTAACAAGAGTCGATTATATTTCATGAAAAAAAAAACGAAGAAAACAATCTGGAGGGTGTGGCTTAACAAATTTAAAAAAAAAAATGTTTTCCCAAAATGTTTGAATACAAAAATTGCATTTTTTCCTAAAAAAGAATAATTTATCCAAAAAATTAAAAAACAAAAATTTTTTAAAAATAATCCAAGATAAAAATTAAAAAACAAAAAGTTTTTAAAAATATTATTGTAAAAATAATCCAAGATATTTCATTTCAACCAACTCTGTACCATAATTTTCAACTTTACTCTGTGGGCAAAAAGTAAGGTGAATTTGGTTGTTAAATGAAAAATCTTTATTTATTCTTGTAAATCAATTTCATCCCCTTCAAAATAGTCCCCTCTCGATGAAATACACTTATCCCAACGATTTTTCCAATCCCCGAAACATGTCAAATACTCCATTTCCGGTATAGCCATCAGCACCTTCTTCGATTCAGCTTTTATCTCCTCAATCGACTCGAAACGCGTTCCCCGGAGTGGTCTCTTGAGTTTTGGGAATAGCCAGAAGTCACACGGAGCCAAATCAGGCGAATAAGGTTGTTGCGGAAGGATATGCGTGGAATTTTTGGAGAAATGGTCACGAAGAACGAGTGCAATGTGAGACGGAGCATTATCGGGATGCAAAAACCAAGAGTTGTTGGCCCATAATTCTGGTCTTTTTAGACGAATTGCTTCACGTAAACGACGCATAACGCTCAAATAATATTCCTTATTAACAGTTTGGCCAGGTGGAAGGAATTCATAGTGCACCACACCACGAAAATCGAAAAAACTGTCATCATGACCTTTATTTTTGAACGACTTTGACGAACTCTTTTCGGTCTGGCCTCGCCATTAGCACGATATTCGCTTGATTGGTCGGTTGTTTCAGGGTCGTAAGCATAAATCCAAGTCTCATCTCCCGTAATGATGCATTTGAGTTTGTCCTGATAGTCTGAAAGCATTGCTTCACACACATCAACGCGACGACTTTTTTCCAAGAAATTGAGAGTTTTCGGGACCAAACGAGATTTGACTTTTCGTAGGCCCAAATGGTCTTTCCAAATGGTTTTCACAGATCCTTCTGATATTCCGATCATATCAGTAAGGTCTTTAACAATCAACCGACGATTTTTGAGCACTAACTCCTTCACTTTATTGACGTGTTGGTCATCTGTTGACGTCGATGGTCGTCCGGAGCGCTCCAAGTCATCAAAACGTTCTCGACCCTCTTTGAAGTCTTTGTACCACTTATAAACATTTTTCTGCGACATGGTCGAACCACCAAATGCCTTCTGCAGCATGCTAAACATTTTCGCAGCCGAAATTTCATTCCGCAAACAAAATTTGATGGCACTTCTCTGCTCAATCAAATCAGACATTGAAAAAATCGAAAAATGCACTCTTGGTCGTTTGGTAAACACAAGCGTAAATATATTACTGATAACGACATTCACATGAAAGTTGGCCCAGATGTTATTAACAGTGCTGCCAACTCATAAAAAAAATAACTAGAGCGAAATTTTAATCCAGCGAAGTTTGACAAATAAATTCACCTTACTTTTTGCCCACAGTAGTAAAATTCATAATTATGAAATTTTTGGATTTTTTTTTCAATTTACTCCTTATTACACCCAATTCTACAAATAAACCAATTTTTAAAAGAATTCACGACCATGTTTAAAATACTAAGATCACTTGACAACTGACTTGCTTATTATGAAATTTACTTATATACAGTCAGAGAAATATACTAGCTCAGTGAACTCTCGGAATAAGTCTTACTTATACTACTGTGGAATAAGTCTATCGGAATAAGTCTTACTTCTACTTGAGGTTTCTACTCAAAATAAACATGTGAAAAGAGGATATGCTCATATACGAATTTCTAGTGATAAATCCATTTCTTGGCCTAACTAAACTTTTACCGACTATTTCATTCAAATATCGAGTCTTTAGTCAGTAGCCTGCACATAATCAGACTATCCGGATAAACAACGACGCAAGTGGCTAGCAATTTCATAAATAAGCCAGCATGGCGATAATCGCAAACAAGTCAGCGATTATTGCGAACCTGCCAACAAAAACAATAATAATGGTAATCAGCAACTCAAGCAGCAGCAGCATTAAAGCATACACGTGATACCCACACAGACACATGCATATATGTATGTATATTAGGGTGCATCACTCTCTATAAAAAATTACTATAAAAAAAAAAAATAAAAAAAAAATAAAAAAAAAATAAAAAACGGTACTTTTTCCATTGGAATTACATTTTTTATTTACTAAATATTTTCAGACCTCCGCCAAAAATATTCAGGAAAAATATGGTTTTAAAATTTACGTGAGCTGTATCGATTTTAAAGGATCTTTAAGAAAATCGCGCATTCGCTATACTCGTATGGAGAAAATACGCGACTCCTTCAGGGAAAAAAATTATCAAAGATCAAAGAGAATTTTCAACAACTTCAAACTTGAACTTTCGTGTATTAAAAGTTGATGGCCTATAAAACTGTGTACCCCAATTATTTAGAAATTATGATTAAAAGGGTTGAAATTTTCATACATTTTTTTTATATTTACAAAGTGGCAATCCTTGATTTATACTATACTTTTTGTAAAATATTTTTTAGATGGAATCAGAACCTTCTCTTTACCTGTTCGGCTCTTGAGTGGCTAAGATTTAGGGATCTTGCCTTTCACATCTTTGTTCCGCCTGCTAATATAGAAGGTCCTGATATTAGCCATCTGACGAACTGCATCAGTTGCTTCATGGTTAACATAATTGTAATTTGTTTGGTGGAATTGCGCATACGTCAGAAGTCGCTGAAGGCTCACCCTCTGTCTCCATTTCAGCATGCCTATCAGAGTGGAAAATCCTGCGAGTCGGCACTGCAAAACCTTGTTGCTAGGGTAGAGCTGGCCATCGACAGGAGGGACTACGCTATGGGCATCTTTTTAGACATAGAGGGGGCGTTTGATAATACCACTTTTGACAGTATGTGTAGCTCTGCTAGTAGGCACGGCGTAGACCGGGTGCTAGTAAATTGGATTCGTTCGATGCTGGCCCAAAGAATCGTTTCGGTGCGAGCAGAGGAAGATCTGCTGGTGTCATCTGGGGTTAATAGAGGCTGCCCCCAAGGTGGTGTGCTGTCTTCATTGCTCTGGTGCATGGTAATCGATCCTCTGCTCACCTCCTTAAACGATTCGGGAGTCTACGCACAAGCATATGCAGACGATGTTGCTTGTTTGGTAACAGGCCCTTCGCTTATGAACATCTGCAGGAAAGTACAGAGATCTCTTGATCGGATTGACACTTGGTGCTGTGCGAATGGGCTATCGGCAAATCCCGCCAAGACTGGTATTATCCTCTTCACCAGAAGGAGGAAGCTTGATGTACTCGTTCTACCTAAGCTAAAAGGAGTCACAATCCAACTATCCAAGGAAATTAAATATCTTGGAGTAATCCTCGATAGTAAGCTCCTATGGAAATCACACGTTGAAACAAAGACATCCAAAGCACTGACAGCTTATTGGCAGTGCAAAGGTGTCTTTGGGAAAACGTAGGGTCTTTTTCCTAGCAAGGTCCTATGGATCTACACGGCTATGATAAGACCTATTATCACCTATGCATCAGTGGTCTGGATGAGCAGACTCTCTCTAGTGGGAGTCAGGAGGACCTTATCGAGACTACAACGCACTGTGGCCATCTGTTGTACCGGAGCTTTTCCGACTACTTCAGGCCCGGCACTAGATGCTCTGATTGGTTTACCACCACTTGACGCTTTCATCCAAGGAGAGGCCTTGAAGGCCATCTGCAGACTGAAACACAGTGGGAACTGGTACGGCCCCTGTCCGGCATTGGAACACAGAGAAGGCATGGACGTCGATCCAATGATTCTCGCCATGCCCCTTGACTCCATGCCATCAAGAGTCGTACTTGAAAAGAGATGCAGTGTAGAGCTACCAGAGGCTCAGTTGTGGAAAGACTCAGAAAATGAGCCCGGCAAACACTGTTTTCGCATTTTTACGGATGGCTCCAGGACCGAGCATGGCTCCGGCTCTGGGGTCTACGTGGAATCCAGCTGGACAAAACTGCACTTTGCTCTTAGAATGCATGCATCTCTGTTTCAAGCGGAGGTGTATGCAGTTCAAGAAGTGATGAACTTTGTTGTGGAAAAGCGATGAAGAGGCAGATCTATTTCTGTCTGCAGCGACAGCCAAGCTGCGCTTATGGCCTTAGACAGCCCTCCAACCACATCAGGGGTAGTCAAGCCCCGTAAATCTAGGCAGAACTATGTCGGTTGATATAATAGCCTGATGCTAACATGGGTCCCGGGACACGTGGGTATCGCGGGTAACGAGACCTCTGACGCCTTAGCTAAGATGGGCTCTGAGGCCAACTTCTTTGGCCCAGAGTCCGTTTTGCCACTCCCTTCTGCGGCCATCACTGCCACGATTAGCAAATGGGTAACTACCACCCACAAGCGAGCTTGGCAGGCTGAGAGAGGCTGCAGATGGACTAAACTGATGTTACCTGTCATGTCCGATCGACTGTCGCAAACCCTTCTGTCATTAAGCAGAGGGGAGTGCAGACGGCTGATTGGACTGATGACGGGCCACTTTCTGTAGGCAAAGCACATGGAAAGGTTGGGCATCTCAGACAGTGTACTCTGTTCAGCTTGTGAGAGGAGGATGAGACGGCGGACCATTTCCTGTGTGTCTGCCCCGCCTTCGCTCGTATCAGGTTTGAGGTCTTTGGCACTGATGTGTTAAGAAGCGACCATCTTGGCTCCTTGGCACCACAAGATCTATTCAGATTTCTTCGGAGATCTGGAAAATTAAAAGGGAATCCAAGTGTAGTACAATGGACTTAATTAAAGTTTGAGTGCTCACTTGCTAATTGCCCCCGACAAAAAAAAAAAAAAAAAAAATTAGTTTGGTCTTCATTCGTACGTCCTCTTACCATATAATTTAAATATATTTTTATAAAAATTCAGAAAAGAAAAGTAATCATGTTTGGCAAAAATGTTGTGGCGTTTTGGTTTTTCGCGGTCTGCACTTAAAAAGTTGCGACAAAACATTTTGGAAAATTTCGAAGATTTACGTGCCCTAGACCTATTTAGAAGTTCTACAATCCGTGGATTCTGCTAATCTATATATATTTGAAGCTTAATCTCTTATATCAACTAAAGAGATTTTTTGGGGGAAAAAAACTTTAAAAACTACAATAATTTTGTTCAAAACCTAAAGTTATTTTCATATCGCTTCATCATCATCATTACAGCTCGGGGCGAGCCAGTGCTCCTCTTTATAATCATGCTCCATATGACTCGGTGCATAGCGTCGCTTCTCCTAGCAGTTATAAGGCGTAAACCTGCATTAACATTGTCTGCCCATCTTCTTTCCAATCTTTCACGCTTTCTACTGATCATAATGAGAGAGTTGAAAGTATTTTTCGTAATTATGCTTTCGTCCCTCCCGAATAGGGGTTCAAACAGTCTCAGCTGCCTAGCTTTAGCGAAACGCGCAATGTATTGACAGTCTTTGGCCAAACATTAATCCGGGTCGTTACGGTTACGAAGATCCGACAGTCACGGGAACATCCAGGTTACCATTAGCTTAAAGACCTAACGAAGTATTTTGTTTTGTCGACATTAACTTCAAGATCGACTAACTTTGCTTTAGTTTTCAGCTCCAGCGGACACTCAGCCAGCTCGTTTTGGTTTCTCGCAACGGTAGCAAGGCCCTCAGCATAGGCGCAGATCTGGAAGCTTTTCGTGGAAATGGAAGTTTTTGCTTGTATCACCGCCTTGGATGTTGTTCCTGTTAAGGTATTGATACCAAAGACGCAAGTTGCTGCGGCACTTCTTGCCGACCAGCTCAAATAAACTTTCAGATTTGTTCGATATATTTTAGTGAAAGTCTTCAAATATAATAAATTTCTTAGTTCCAATAGAACAAATAATTTTTTGTTTTTTTGGTGAGACACCTTAATGTACATATATACCGTTCGTATATACGGAACTCACGAACACAATTGCGATCCAACAAAGTGTTGCGGACTTGGCAACTGTCAGTGTGTCCATCACGCCATACAGCTATTCAAAAGCAGCGCGTCGTCCACTCTGATCTAGTTAGAATTTGCGCTACTGCATCCACTAGTGGCCTGTTGGCCGTGCTAGCGTACGAACTGGATGACTGGATGACTGACTGACTGGCTGGTTGTTTGGTTATTTCTTTGGCTGGTGCCATGACTGGCATAGCGCTTTTGTGCTGATGTCCGCTTGAATGTCCATCGTATCTAAGCCCCTCGTCATACACGTCCGTCCGCTCGCCTGTCTGTCTAGCAGCCAGCCTTGCATACAATATAGTATACATATCTAACATACTTACATATACCTATATGCACATTACACCAGTATCGCATCAGCTGTGTCGCACAGCAATGTTCACAGCGCTGCCCACTGATTCTTTACGTGACTTGTTTGCGAAGTAAACAAGTTGCACACACCGACCAACAAATAACAAGTGAGTGGCTATGGGGAGTCGCCATAACAAGGTTTAGAGTGACCTCAACGTGGTTATAGTAAAAGTGTGCGGCGCAACGGGTGCTATGCATGGATGTATGTGTATGTATGTGTGCATGTATTGCGAAGGATGTGCTCGAATCGAGCAAGCCAACTAACAGACCACGGAGCGATTCAAAGTGAATTTTTGTAACCTTGTGGTAAATTACAAAGGTGTGGTAATGGACGTCCGCTCGTGATACCGTTGATGACGATCACAGCCAGTGCTGCTATCAAAACGCTGTCAAAGCCAATACAGCTAACTATAGCGCGCCGCCGCTCGCCATACACACTCAAATACATACGTATGTAGATGGAATAAGTGGCACATTTCTGATGACTAAGCAGTGCGGCGGAGATTTTGCTGTGGCGAGTTGGTAGGTAGTCTTGCCATTCGTCCAACCTACAGCTCTGCAGCACTTCTATTACTTTAGCTAACAATGTTAACACTTTTGTTGTGGTTGTTGCAATGCTTGCTCGCTGCCATTTTTATTGTCTGCCGCCCTGCATTAAGTGTTTACGTGCATTAAATCATAAGCGCAGCAAACAGTAAAGTGTCAGTGAAATTTGGTGAAAAAACGTTTTTCCATTTTTTTAGTTTAATTTTTCACCTTCAGGTTTGATGTTGTTGTTTGCTCGTTTGTGTTTGTGTTTTCGTTTTTGCCTTTGCCTGCGTTATGATTGTTTTAAATTGTTTTGGCTGTTTTCTTGTTCGCGTTGCGCTTTGTCAGGTATTTTGCAATTTTAACTTTAGTGCGTGTTTTTTCGCGATTCTGAGGCTTTTTTGGTGCGCTTGTGTATTTTGTACAAGCTGCACGTTCAATAGAAAAAAAATGCTGCAACATCGAATGAAAATTTAAATGCAATTTTTTTATATTAACCCTCTGGCATTGTTTGTGCTTTCTATGCGAACTAACGTGGAATCCATAATACCAAAGCTCATAGGGATGAATATTTGCGTTCGACTAAAAAAATGTAAGTACTTAATTGAAGCTCTACAGTATGCATAATTATGTGCGAAAATTTGAGGATGAAATTAAAATGAAACCAAAAGCATTCTTGCGTTAGGTATAGTCCAGAAAATCCTGTTTTAGCATTCCCTCGGATGTGATCTTGAATTGAAACTACGCATCATCTACCAAGGATGCTGTCGACCGTTTTTTGCACTTTTTCAGTTGCAATTTTGAACCTGCGTCAGAATAAATTGAATTTGATAGAGGGAACACCGGTTCCTCTGTTAATTTTGGCTCTCTCCTTCCAACGGCTTATGATGTTTGGAATGACATTTAGCACATCACAAGTTCATGGCAAGTCGTTGTTGATGGATTCTCATCTTATTTTGTCATCTTATTTTGTGCTACTCAATGTCTATCCACTTCTTCTTCGTCTTGATTGGCGCGATAACCGCTCAAGCAATTTCAAACGAGTCTAACAAAGCAATCGTTTCTTTCCCGTGCTAACTGGGGTTAGTTGAAAACACCAAGTAAGGCCAAGCCTTTCTCCACCTGATATTTCGAACGCAGAGGAGGTCTTCCTCTTCCTGTGCTACCACCAGCTCGTACGGCATCGAATAATTTCCATTTGGATGACATGACCAACGAAGCCACTCGTTTTTTATTCGCTGCACTATGTTTATATCGTTGTTGCTATTGTACAGAGGCTCAAAAATCTTTCGGAGAATCTTTCTCTGAAACACTCAAGGAATGCTTCATCAGATTTTCTTATCATCCAAGCTTCTGCGCCATGCGATAAAATGGGTATGATGAGAGCCTTCTAGAATGTTAGTTTTTTTTCGGAGAGAGGACTTTAAAACTCAAACGCCTACTTAGTCCAGAGTGGATGTCTATTTGGTGAAGACACCCAAACGCTGACTGACTTACGGTGGTGCTAGCTGCTTCGTACTATATAAGCAGGCATAGCAAAGTTTTGATACTTCAATCTAAGCCCTGCGAAAGGGCAGTTAAGAAATAATGCTGAGATGATTCCACCTCCACCTCCACAAAGCTCACACAAAATGGACTCGAAGAAATGTCGAGTGTCACAGCATTTATACCTCGCAGCCAATATCCTGTAAGGACACCTATGTAGGTAATTTGAGAGATAAGAAGACTCCTCGAGCGCCTCCGGTACCCTCGTGGTCAGAAAGATTTCGTGACCTTACAAGTTTTTTTACTTGTCCAGTGTTCTATGAGGTAACGCGAAGCCCACCTCAGCAGGAGCAGACCAGAGGCAGTCAACGAGATCGCAATCCTCTCGTTTCGCGGGCTAACTACCTCACAGATCCCCTTTCTAAACAGCAGTTTCCTGCAATGTCGCTATGTCCAATAGTTCGATGCAAGAGTTTTCTTTACGTCAATGCAATAAAATGCAATACGTTACGTACCTAAGCATTGAGCAAATGGCTCTAAGTGGCAGTGGTACTGAAAATAATAACATTTGGACAACAGAAAATTATCGTTTCATCAAAGTTTTAAGTAGAAGAATGAAAATTTCAAGATATATATATATTTATATATATATATATGTATATATATATATATAATTGGCGCGTACACCCTTTTTTGGTGTTTGGCCGAGCTCCTCCTCCAATTTGTAGTGTGCGTCTTGATGTTGCTCCACAGATGGAGGGTCCTACAGTTTTAAGCAGATATTTTTTATGAGTAGGTTTGCCATCGCCTCTCGTAGGGCGACCGCTATTAGAAACAACTTTTTCTTCATTTTGGTGTTTCATGCACGGAGATTGGAACCTATGCACTCGCGAATGGTATTCACGTAGCAACGCATTCGGCTATTGTGGCCGCCAAAGTAATAATTTTTTTCCTTGTTCACTCCAGTCGGGAGCATAAAGCCTCGACAAGACTCAGTCTTGCGTTGGTTTCGTTAATCAATTTTGGCTTTCTGGCAGGGTAACTGATTAGCCTGCCGCTACCAGTCCTAAGTAGTGAGAGTGTCCACCTGTCGTTGCTTAGGAGCAATGCCTTCTAACTGTTGCGAGCGCCATTTGTGTTTCACATTTTTCTGTCAGAAGGATTACACAGATGGTTGATGACTTCACTAAATTTTGGCATGTCTGTGCTGCTACCGCGATTGCCCGCTTCCTTTTGCTTCCTTTTGCTTGATTTAGCAGCCACAATGCAAGTAATGCGCTGACTTTTGTGCGGGAGTAAGTACTGGAAGGATAAGGTTTTTGGGGCTGAGGAAGTATTGGTTTTTTGTTTTTAACTAGGAATGTGGGTAAGTTTGGAAAAGTGCGACGAAATGCTTTACGTGGGATTCGAACCCACAAACTCTGGGATGGCAGGTTAGTGCACTTACGCTAGACTTTCGTCTAACAAAATTATCGATAATAAAAAATAATCGATCATGAAAATAATATATAAGTTAAGTTTTAAAACACCTTTTTTATAATATATTTTTACATTACTTTATTTTTAGTCTAATTAAGTTTTAAAACACCATTTTTATAATACATTTTTTTACATTACTTTATTTTTAGTCTAATTAAGTTTTTAAAACAACTTTTCTAGGACTTTATTTATTCCCGTCCACGACTTGTCGTTGTAAACCCATGAATCAAATAACTGCCTTCCTACTCTACGCTGCCACCTTAAATACCCTTTGTCTGTCTATGTTGTTGTTAGCGAACGCCACTGTTAAGTTGCTGTTAAGCAATGCTCTTAGTCTGGGTACCTGGGTACAGTAAAGGAATTTGCTGTTTTTCATTGTTGCGCTTGTTTATGAAAAACAAGATCAAAGCAATGCTAACTGCTGGGTCAAATATTAGGGCAGGCATGATATAATAACTTATATAATCGACAATAAAAACTATAGATAATAAAAAACAATTCATGAAAAATATTTAATAATTAAACTTTTTAACTCACCTCATACTTATAATATGAGTGAAGTTTTCGTCCACAATATTTTTAAAGTTAAAAAAAGCCGTCATTTGCTTCCTTCTCATTAGCTTCCGAGTGCAATTGCAACTGCCACAATGAATGAACTCAGAGCTTGCCATGACGATTACAGCCGTATTTTTAGAAGACAATATCCAGTATTTTATATTCAGAGCGGTGGAAAAAAGTTTATAATTCACAACAAGTTTAATGCAAAATTAACTTTTCTTTAGAATGTCAGCGGCCAAATTTTATTTCTTTCGAATTCGAAAATTAAATTTTCACAACGAAAAATCGAAAGATTATTTCATGAAGGTATGGCAGCCTGAGGTATGGCAGCTTCACGTATGGCAGCTTCAGGTACGTCAGCCACCGTAGACGAATGGGTTGGTGCGTGACTACCATTCGGAAGTGCATGAAACACCAAATTATAGAAAAAGCTTTGTTGTCTAAGATTATAGCGGTCGTCCCTCCGCCAGGTAGTTGCAAATCTCTGAGTGTACTTCTGTTATGAAAAAGCTACTCATAAAAGACCATCTGCGTTCGGAGTCGGCTCAAAAAACTGTGGAGGACCCTCCATTTGTGGAATAATATGCAAACGCACACCATAAATAGAAGGAGGAGCTCGGCCAAACGCCGAATGAAGGGTGTAAGCGCCTGTTATATATACAATATTTCCTCGGTTGAGTGGCTGTAGTGATCGATATCTGGTAAAATATCGCTCAAACAATTAAAAGTTTACACTCGTTGTCAAGGTGACATTCCACGCTAAAAAAATAGTTTGCTGTTTCTTGTTTGTTCCATTCAGTAGTGAGTTCCAGTAGTAGCGAATTTTTCACTGATAAAGGTGAAAATGCACGCCAGGCCGCTGAAATTGTGAATAATGTCAGGCATTTTTAATGTTAAAGAAAATGTCGATAAAGACGAAAATGTCGATAAAGTCACAGAAATAATTGAAGTTGACCGGCATGTTAGTAGTCGTAGCATTGCTCGACCATAAAACAGTTTCAAGCCATTTACTTAAAAATAATGGATCTGTTTCCCCAAATTAATATGTATAGTACCATTAAATGCTTAGTTATCCCTTAGTTTATATAGAGACCGAAAAATTACAATGGACCCACTTTCTTTGTTGTACCAAGATTCCATGATTTTTAACATCATTTTTCGGCTAACAGGGAAAATAATTATTTTGATTGCTACTCGGCCTATTAACTAATTTACCTATTTACTAGGAAATTTTAAATTCTAGACAAAAGGCATTTATTTATCAACAGTTTCGTATTGGCGACCTAGAAAACTGGTCAGTGAGCGCGGCTACTTGTCATGACGTTTAATGATAATTTTTGTCACAATTTTTTCTCGTTTGCATTGCAACTACTTTTCACTTTAGTTGCTCGACAAGAGGGAGTGCAAAACGAAACCGGCCAAGCCATAGCGCATCTCATACAATGCCCATTGCGGCCACGTCCATTCCTTGCTACTCACCTCACCACAGTCGCCGTTGCCTCAGTAAGTAGTTGGCGGCGCGGCGGCAACACTTCGGCCGCGTTAAGTGGAATATTTGAAGAGGCTTTTGGGTGGTTCGTTGCTCCATTTGCGGTTTCGCATGTCTTTTTTTTTGGTGTACGGCTTTTAACCGCACTTTTGCCACACTGTTATGCATTTGTGTGTTGTTGCAGCTGTTGCAATTGTTTGTTCCTTTTCTTTTTGTTGTTTTTCCCATGAATGTTATTGTTGTTGTTAGTTACTTTCTTTTTGTTTTGCTTTACTTTGCTGGTTTTTTATACTCTTGTCGGTGCAGGAGCTTTGTTTACATATTTTGCCCACAATTTGCTCGCTCCGCATGCTTGCGGCTACTGGCTGCGCCACTTGTCTTTGCCACTGTTTTCAGTTTCCGTTGCAATGGCTTTCTAGAGATACAAGGGCAGGGAAAATATTTATGTACATACTAATATGTGTATATACATATTTAAATTCAGAATAACAAAAAGCGGAAGAAATGGAACAGAAACAAAGGATGTAATGAAAAGAAACATGCAAGAGCAGCAAAATATGCGAAAAACAGAAAATACCAAAAATATATAAGTACAATACATCCCCAGTATATACATATACAATAGTATACATAAGATAGCAAAAAACAACTACAAAAAGAAATTAAATAAAAACAACAAGCGTGAAAAAGTGAAAATAATTGCGGTTCTACTACTTTTTTCCCAATCGCCAAGTCTACCCTTCTTAGTGGATTTAAACAACTGTTTCCCAACCGTTTCATACCCACACGCCCGCTGCCTCTCGCCGCTCTCTCCACTGTTCACGTCATCACCGTGGTAGCTAGCTGGCTTTTGCGGTAGCCGTGGCTGCAATTAAAACGCTATGTGCACTCCATTCTCACTGAACTCCTCTTTTCCCTTTTTACCGCTAGCTGGACGTTTTTTGTTTGTGTTTTTCCCTTCCACTTGTTTTTGTCATACTTCACAGATAATTGAAGGGATAAGTAGGAAGGCTGTGATTATGAGAGATTTCTCAACAGCCTCTCCCTTCTTTGCTCTTCATGTTGTATGTGTGTGTGTAAGTACGTGTGTATGCCATTTCAATTTTTTTATTTTTCGTAGCAATTCTTTATAATTGTTGGTGGGCTTGGTTGTCCGCAGTTACAGCTCAAAGGATTTTCCACTGCAGCAAACAAGTAAATGGAGTTTTGACTTTAGTTGTGACTGACCGCCTGCGATGCTGACTTTTCGTACTTACTCATAGGATTACAACAAAAAAAAAAAAACAAAAAAAAGAGATCAGAGTCACGGCTTGCCTTTATTTACAGTTTAATCACATTAAGGTGAGATTACATGCGGCTAAGTCAGAAAAGCACTCACACAATCCAGGTGTGACAATTGTTTTAGTAGCGTAAATTCTAGCACTACTGCGGCGTGCCACTATTTGTTGCTTTTTAAAACTCGGTGACGGGTTTAATAATTGTTATAAAAAAAGACTGTTAAGCTTTTCACATATTTAATTTCGAACAGGATATACAATATAAGTTCAGCTATATATGAATAAAGTTGAAAGATAGTAAAAAGTGTGAAGCTTTATTCCTTATTCGAAGCTTCAAAGTGACGAAGTTAGTCAGTAAGAACGCGTTATTACCAATTGCACATAAGCCCAAGATATGGAGTAAGGAAGTAAGGAAGTAGATAGGTAAGTAGAAGTGGCAGTCGGTCTTTAAACCAACTCACTTAGATCATTGCCGATCTACAGGGTTGCTAATATTCGACGGACCCATATAGCAATCCTGTATCTTTTGACAGATGCGTCAGATCACTTAATGACATACCGCGTTGGAAGCGTCAGTCCAAGCAGATTTTTACCATGGAACAGTACACGCCACGCGAGCGCTCCCAAATTGTTGAAATTTACATTCGACAAAAGAAGTCAATTGTGAAAACTCAACGTGCGTATAAAATTTAATTTTTTATGTGAAAAGTGCGCCTTCTAAGAACACCATTAAACGTTTGTACGAAAGGTTTTCGACTGATGATGCTCTTTCCAATCCAAAGAGGACAAATCAAAACCGACCAAGGCGTCGCCAAGGACATCCCAAAATCGCCGTTCTCAGCAGTTGGGCATTGCTCGGACCATTTTAAAACGAATTATCCGCATTGATTTGCATTATTCCCGTATAAAATTTAATTCACGTAAAGATTGTTGCCTGCGGACAAGCCTCGTCGATTGGAATGAGCCCAAAGAGTCATCGAAATCCGTCGGGTCCGCCGAATATGGGCAACCCTGTATTGTGATACCCCAGTAGCAGTTTGTCTGCTATACCTCGTAAAACCATTTTGTTTTAAGTGCAAATCCATTGATCTGGCAGACACTTATATCCCTAAGGTCATGCATATCATTCAAGAGCGATGACCCGAAGTATGTTAACCTAGGGGTATGTCACATAGGACAGTAACATAGAAGATGATTGACAGACTCTTCCTCCTCCTCATTCTCGCAACTTCTGCAATAGTTAAAATGAGGTACGTTCAATCTTGGAGCATGTCGACCTAGGAAACTGTGACCCGTGATCAAAGTAACCAACATAGAGATGTTTTTCCTCGACCGTTTAAATAGCGCTTTTGAGCACCTCTCGCGCCTTTGGCCTTATTCTATCCCATATTCTATCTATCTTGTGTTGGTTGAAGTGGTAATGTTTTTTGTTCCCAGCAACGATAAGAAGAGCTCGGTGGATGAGAGTATGCTTTAGTTTTTCAAGGAAAGATAATGTATCTCGTCTATTCTCAATACATTCGATACAAAAATGCACCGGCTAAATCTGGCCAAAGCTGGACAGCGTCTCTTTACTATCCTCTCTTTACTCTCCTCGTCTTCCAAACAAGATATGCACCGAGGATCCTCAATGATGTCTATGGTGAGGATTTATCGCCCGCACGAATTGTGCCGCGTAATTAAGTCTATCAGCGCTCGTAGTTCACTCTTCGTCTGTCTAAGAAAGAGTCTTACAACCACCTTTTAGTCCTTTTCTGTAGACACTTACTTGTTTTGCAGTTGGGAACATCACAAAAAATAGTTCCTATGAGCTACAGTAATGTGCCCCATTGCACCCTCATTACCTGGCTCTAAAATTGTCTATAATCTAATTGTACACTCGAAAAAACTCCTGTACGCCAATTCATTAACCAGTTTGCTGTGTTAAATACCGCACTCCGAAGTGCCACGGCACCCACAAAAGCTCAGGCTCATACAACCTTGCAACTGAGTTTAGCCTCAACTTATATTCCTCCCTCCCACACTGCCCAGAAAATTTGAGGGCTCGACTAATCTTCATCTTAACGTGAGCTTTCCATATGAGTTTCATATGTAGAGTTGCCTCAAGATATTTCACTTCCACGGAGTGATACGATTACGCCTTTAAGCACAGGAAGGTTATTAACTTCCAGTTTCCTTTTCTGCGTGACTAAAACTGAAGTGGTCTTGCTGGGATCGATAGACTGAGTACCTTGTAAAGTGCTCAACTTTTGGACAAATCTCTCTGATAGATTTTCTTGATAACAGTGTACAAAGTTCGTTCGCGTAAGCTTGTGTGCTGGATAGCTTTGATTAGTAACCTCCATTATTACTCATAGCAGGCAACATGGAGTCAAAGCTAGAATTGCCAAAAGTGCAGTCAATATCTACAAAGACTTCCGTTCCATATTCACCAACCCATCCTCGACCTTTGCCATAAGGTAATGTTAATATGATTCACATGACTTCCCGCTATGACAAGAAAGTTGTTGAATACTTAGTGGGCTGCCTAACAAAGCCTTTGCTGTTTAATGTATCAAGCAGTGACGAGATGTGAGAACCATCACGCTTTCTGAGGGAATCCAACCAGTAGTTCTTCTGAAGTTCTTCATAGTGTAGATTTTTGGATCTCAGCACTTTTGTTTCTGAAGTCTAAGTTTTGCATGGGTAAGGATAGCTTTTTAGAAAGTTGTGATGAGATGATCTACATATATCCCCCTCAAATTACACAGAGTACCGGTATACAGACTAAGCTTAACATATATAAGTAGTAAATAATGTAATTAAATATTTGAACTAGAAAACAAACTTTCTGGGCAGTGTGGGAGCGAGGAATAAAAGTTGAGGCTACACATTTTTTTGCTACAAGTGGTAGATATTTGTATTTAGCTAAACCGTTTTTAATGGCACATTGTCAATCTATGCTATGTCCCGTGAACTTCCTCGACATTAAATGGACCATCTGGGGAACGAGAAAGCAAGCATGTGCGTGAGAAAAAAGTCGGAGACAGTACATGGCGAATCGAGTCCAAGTATACAAGTCTCACGAGAACAAATCTAGAGTCGCTATTAACAAAAGTTGGACTGAACTGAAGAGTAGCGCATTCACTTTGATCATAAACTCAATGAACGAAGAAAAATGAACTTACAGAGGCTCCCTAATTCCCACAGGCATACCAACAGGACACTGAACTATTGGTCATATTGCTGTGAAATTCCACAAACACGTCCCTTAGGTCTCTTTAAAATCTGTAAAGAAATGCGCTGCACTTCAAAGAAGGCTCTTCATTTTATGCGGAACCATTTCTTTCAGTATATGGGTCGTTTAGTCATAATCCCACTGGGGGAGCTGATTGGTTTATGCATATCGGGAAGAAAACTTCATCGTCTCGACTTTTATGCACTGTTATTTAAAAAAAACATATAAATTTAACTTAACATAACTAAAAACTATTTAACATAACTTGGCTTTTTCTAACAACTGTGCGTTAATTAATGGTACCGCGCCGCAGTGAAAGACTGCGATCAATCATAAAATTGTATCTCTTCATTGAAATTAGTTAATACAATCTGCTCCAAGCTAATATATCATAATTACAAAAAAAAAAAAAAAAATAATAGGAAAAACAGTTTTAAAAATTATATAAAAAAGTTTATAAATTTTTAAATTTTCACGACCTTGTTTGTTTTGTTTATTAATGATATTTTTTCGTGTTTTGCTTCGCTAATTTTCTTCTCTATACTGATAATCTAAAAGTGTATGCTGAAATAAGAAATTCTAGTAATTCAGCCATCCTACAGTCGGAGTTGAATGATTTATTTTCTTGGTGCCTTATGAATCGCCTATTTCTTAATATTGCAAAATGCCATAAAATCACATTTTCTAAGCTTCAAAACCCCCTTTATACCTCTTATCATTCATTAATTATACATATCGCGCTTCGTCCGATGTGATTAAAGACTTATAGTCCGGGAGAGGGGTCATTTTGACCTCATCATTTTATGCCGATTGATTTGAATACTGAAGGCAGACGCCATCCAATGGATGACGAAGCCAACCGTCAGCTGGTCCAGTAGCGATGGGTATGTGCATGCGATGCTGAGAAACGTGTCGAAAAAAAATTTTTAACAACTCATTTAATACCGGCTGAAATTTTTTTAGTAGAATAAAAAAAAAGTCAGCTGCGCCGTAGAGGGGGGAAAATACGTCAGCTGAACAGGCGAACTTGTAAAATACATTTTAAAAGTAAAACTACTTATGCCGATTGAAATTTGTTTACATAATTTTGAACACATATGAAAATATAATAATGATGGCCAGTTGCGTTTATAGCGGTGGGAAGACCGTCAGCCGAAACAAGAATGTATCATTGCGTTCAGCTGACGTATTTTTCCCCCTTTTACGGCGCTCCTGACTATTTGTCAACAATACATGAAAAAAATTTCAGCCGGTATAAAATGAGTTGGTAGAAATTTTTTTTCGACACGTTTCGTACACTCCCAAAATCACACCCACCGCGGGTGCGCCACTTTCGTTATTCAAGAAAGCTAAATCACAAGTATAGTCAAGAATTTAACGGTATAAAAACCCAGTCCAAAATCGACCCCTGGCTCACGGACTATTAGGGGTTTTCTTTGATACTAAGCTTAATTTCATCACGCATTTAAATTATGCAGTTTCCAATTCACTTGCTATGCTTTTTATTAGACGTCACTCAGCGGACTTCACTGACCCATATACTCTTAAAATATTATAATCTGCGTTTGTTGTTAGATTACGCTGTTGTTAGATTACGCTTCTATTTGGAGACCTTATCATGCAGTCCATATAAATCGAGTGGAGAGGGTTCAAAAAATTGTGTGCGTTTCGCACTACATTCATTCAATTCCTCAGATCCGATACCTTCATACGATTCCCGCTGTCTTTCCATTAAGTAACAAAGGTACTTTTCAGGCAGTATCACTTATCTTTGATCTCATTAATGGCAAAGTTGTCTGCCCGGCCCTTCTACAAAGAATACAGTTTAATGTGCCTTGCAGAAATTTTCGCCGTTGCAAGATTTTTCGCGTTGGCTTTAGTAGGGCATTATATTATATAACAAAATGGTGCGGAAGCGCTAGTTGGATTCTTGATGAATCACCACTCTAACCAAGGGCATTATATAGAGCCACTGCGCCACTCGTTAGCTCGTTGTCTAACTTTAATTATCTCTCCACCTATTTGGATTTGGACTTTTCCAGGGCCAAACAAGTATTTCAAATGCAATTAAAAAATTACTTCGTATGTAAGAAATCAAAATAATACCTTGTAAGTATTTGTTATTTCAGTTTTATAATTATTAATTTCGTTAAAATTTAATTGCAACTTGTATATATTTTTAGTAATTTAATGGTTTCTTATGTGGATAATCCAATTTTACTACACTTTTTAATGTTAAATATTGTAAATTTGTATTTTAGTTCTGAATTTATATCTTAAATGTCTGTTCCGAATTTTGTTAGACATTAGTGAATAAATACTATAAATAAATAAATAAATAAATACAAAAAAAAAAAAAAAATGAATGAGAAATCTGGAAAATTAAAAAAAAAATTATTTGAAGTTTTTTTGATAACACAGGCCGACAAAATTTAACCAACATTCAGACCCAGAAACCAGACTATATATTTCCGAAGGTTTATGATGCGCTGAATCCAAATCTGGCCTCAGAATTGCTCTATTAGTTTGAGTTTTCGAGATATCCCAACCTAAAAGTGCAAAAAACCCCATTTTTGCCCATATTTGAGGTTATGTAGCCTTGCAGATGTTTCGGATACTTTTCCTTGTAGACTAGTGTAATTGTTTCTTTTATCAAAAAAACAATGTGCGTTTGTTTTTTAAATTTGATTATATATAATTTTTTTTTTCAAACGCATAACCAGAAGTTATTTTTACGATGGCCTTAAAACTTGTTTAGATATGTAAAAATAAATACGGGAAAAAACTTGTCGAAAATATTTACTTTATTTTTTCTTAGACTAATGCCCAAATTCTGTAAGCGAATCTCATCTCAAGTCACTAAAATTGAGATTATATATTAGTGACTCTTTTTGTGACTTGAGACGATTTTGCTATTCAGTAAGGGAAAGTCACAAAAATTTTACCAAATATCATGGTGAAAATAAATAGAGACAGTCAGCTGATGGCACGTATCGACTAAAGATAGTCAAAAAGTTGAGCAAAAATTTACTTATCGATTCCATATGTAATGGAATTTTTTAAACTCATTTATCAAGCGAAATTCTTCATCAAAAACATAAAGAATATGAATATTACTAAGCTCATACAAAATAACGTTGTTCATTGCTTTTTTATAAACCTTTTACCTTAATCGGTTTATCAACAATTCAATTGAGACAAACAAAATTAATAATCGATAAATGTTGAATTGCATTTCTATGTACATTCCGTTGAAATGAACGAGCTGGGAATTCCGCTCAAACTTGTCAAGTGGTTTGAGATGTTGAATAAGTTCCCAGCAGAAGGATTTCGGGAATCTAAAAAACCTCCTGAAAACGTCTTCTTACAGAAGAAATGGGCGTGCTGCTTAAACTTGCCGGAATCCGTCTACGCATATTTCTAAAACGTCAATAAATACACAATTATTCGTGTTCTTAAGAATTTTTTTTACCCAAAACATATTATTTCGCTTCATTTTCGCGCTTTTTTTGCAATATATATAAAATAATTAATTCCTCTTCCATATTTTTCGTTTTGTGAGCTGCTCAGAAGTATATTAGATAACTAATTAGTGACTCTTTTTTGAGACTAATGACGTGAGATGGCTTACTGAATTGCAACTAGTCTCAAAATCAAATTTCATCGCGAAAAGTCTCAATTAGTGACTTGAGACTGCTTACAGAATTCGGGCATAACACTCATTTGATTCACAATCCAAAAACAAAAAAAAAAAAAAACAAAGGGCTAAGACGAAAAAATAAAAAATTTTAACCACTATATCGCGCGCCATTTTTATACAATTTATGCTCTTAAATTAGCGACTACTCTAACTTCACTCAGCATGAGTAATGGTATGGGTTATGTTGACTTTGTGGTCATCGCTCGAAGGCGGCTTATTAGCATAGAGCTGTCATGGTCCTCACACTCTGTTAACAGCACAGCAACCGGTTCTTTTAGAACTCCAGTTGGATATTGGAGTATAACTAATTAATGGTTATTTTTGAAACAAAATCTATTTCAAGAATGGCATGGTTTTCCAGCGTCGCATTTTTGAAATTAACAAAATTATCTGACTATTGAAGAATCAGCAAAGAATTCAACGGCTATCGTAAATGCCTAACGAGTTACTATTTGGCTCATTAGAGTATTTTCATTTGGAGGCCTGCTTGAGGTGTCTCTTTGTGTTCTTAAAAATTTTACATTTGTAATCAAGTTTTCAAGATTAAAATGAGGTATGAAGGCATAATAAAAGGTTTATTTAGAATGTTTCACATGCCGCCCTGGGTATTTGGCTAGGAAAATAAAATCTTTCATATACTCGCATTATAAAAATATACGTATGTTGTTAGATATGCATGTATGTGTGTGCATTTTAATTTTGAGCATAGTGTAAATGAATTCATCTTTTATGTGAGCGTACAAAACAATCCAAATTATTATAAATTTATAGCTTTCATTAACTGCAACTTTTAACTATAGCCACAAAATAATAACAACTTTGTACTCGTTTCAATGCAGCAAGTGACAGACGAAAAGCTACATAGATGAGAGACAATCGAGAGTGACAACGCAAGATGAAACGAGACACAGTATACGAGTACAGGTGGATGTAAGAGTGAAATTCAGAGTAGCGCTGAAAGCTTTCCACTACGGAGGCGTATAAGAGATGCTGATGTAGTGTCCTATAAAATATGAGCAAAACAGGAAGCAATGAAATTTTATTGCACGTTGAGAATTTTTGGCGAGTATAAGAGTTTATTACATTTGCAATGGCTTTATAGCTACAGAAAGTAACTGTTCTCACAAAGGAAACAAAAACGTTGAATTAAAGTAACGCGTAAACATTTTTTTGTTTGCTTTGAAGTTATCTCAATTGACTGCAGTTGATTTAGCTTCATATTAAATTTGTATACCAGGATGGCGAAGAAAAAAAGGAAATTTATTTTTCGGATAATTTTGTGGACCTCTGTGAAGAGAAATTAAAAGTGACTATTAAATAATCTCGATCTATAACATTTCGTGCCAAATTTACGGGGAAGTGAATTTTTTTCTAAGCAAATTCAATGGCATTTTTCAAAGCGCTTAATTTTTAATTTACTTGTAATTTAGAGACAACCGAAGTTCTTTGTTGCTAGCGCTGTTATGCAATTATTTATTAAATAATTTATTGTTGTACAAATATTTAAAAATAAAAAAATTAATTAATACTATTTTTTTGTTTCTTGGTAGATATATGGTAACCCTGTCGCAATACCAAGCTAAATAAATTTACAGCAAATTAATTTTTTTTAGGAAGTCTGGGTTGATCGATTATACTACACCGTGACAGAAGAGTGCCTTCAAGTTTCAAATTCTATTATGAAATTTTTTCTCTCTATAAGAAATTAGGTCTCATTTCAAAGCAAAAATTTGCAGCTTGAAAAAACTTAAAATTGACAAAATGAAGTCTTGCAAACCCAGAGGAAAGTAGAGATGAAGAAGCGCATGTGGTTCCATTGAGAAACTTAGATTTTTAAAACATTTCATTGTTTTTTTTTTTGTTTTGTAATAAATAAATATATATAGAATAGTAAGTTCGAGTATTTCAGTGGAAAATTTCTCAGAAAATTTTATTTAATCACGTTTTGGGGTCTAAGTGTCATCCAAGGGTTAAACAAAAAAAAATGAGAAAATTTGTATCGACAACATTTATTTTGATTTTTCTTAAACCGAGGGACAATTGATCTAAATTCAAATAATTGAATTCAAAGAAAAAAGTACTTGCACAAGAAAAAGTTAATCCTTCACTATTTCCTTCCTCCTTTTCGTATAATTTATATTGCTGTATAGTACAGCAACTATACCAGATTTTATCTTAGCGAATCATCATCGCAGAAATGAGGTTTGCAGGTGAATAGATTTGACATGTTTTTCACCATACGTACGGGAGCGTAAAAAACGTTACAGATACTTTACTTTTATTAATGGTTTTATTGAAGTGCTGATATTGCGATTGCAGATTATGAGGTGTTTACACAGGTGCGCTAACAGAAATTACAAAAAAAAAAAAAATTAAAAAATAAGCACAGCCAAAAATAAATCACTTTATTGCAAAATATTGCGGTGCAAAATATTGCGGACTTTGTACATAAAATTTTATGCGATGAACAATGGCAGCATCCCTCTTTTCTTTCTTAAGTATTTCGGGGAAGCACTCAGATGGTTATTAGTGAACTCAGCGAATGTTGTAAAAATTTGTACGAGTATGCGTATTAAAAATTTTAGATTGTGTACGTTAGAAGAAGGTGCAAAAGAGTTATTACTAACTAATAGGTGGGTAGAATGAAATGCGTAAAATCATTTTAGATTAAATTTAGATTGAAGATGGAAAAATACCGTTTTGAACGAAGAGGTAACCATTGGTTATAAAAACAAAATTAGAGAAAAATAAGTAAAGCATTACACTTTGAGTATCCATTCCAACCTGAACAACTACAGTGACTTACTGGGACTAAGGCGCTCCATTTCTCAGTACAGTTGCTAGCAGAATTTATGTTATGTTATGTTATGTTATGTTATGTTATGTTATGTTATGTTATGTTATGTTATGTTATGTTATGTTATGTTATGTTATGTTAAGTTATGTTATGTTATGTTATGTTATGTTATGTTATGTTATGTTATGTTATGTTATGTTATGTTATGTTATGTTATGTTATGTTATGTTATGTTATGTTATGTTATGTTATGTTATGTTATGTTATGTTATGTTATGTTATGTTATGTTATGTTATGTTATGTTATGTTATGTTATGTTATGTTATGTTATGTTATGTTATGTTATGCTATGTTATGTTATGTTATGTTATGTTATGTTATGTTATGTTACAATATGTTATGTTATATTAGTTTAGCAGTTATCATATTAATATTCGCAAATATGCCTAATTGTAGGTGATACCTTGCTGTATATACCAGAAAATGCCGGAATTTATTGCATAGAAGCGGTTAATGACGAGCTTTTGAAAAGTAAAGGCTACTCCATATTGACTATTTTTTACCATTTATTTATTTAGCTTTTATTTATTTAGTTGACTCTTTATTTATTTAGTTTGGAAAAAAAAATTTATAAAAATACAGTTCATTTTTTAACAACCACCATAATAATATACGTTTCAAACTTTCAAATAAAAAGGTCGTGCATTCGTTATATGAAAAAAATGGGCAACATTGGTAAGGGAAAAAATTATCAAAAATTAACAAAACATTTTGAGTTTCCTGAAATTTGCATTTTGTTATGCATAAAAACTGCGTACCTAAGGTTTCTTTAAAAATTATAATTTACATTTTTGGAAAAGTGCCAAACAGTCTTTATAAGACTTTTATTGTAGAATAAAAAATTAAAAAAAGTAATTGAAAATTCAAAATTAAATAAGCAGATAGCGAAAACTTGCCAATATTTTGTGCCTTTATAACAATTTTGAGGGGTGTTTTTATATACTATACTATCGCATTTTCTGTTTTTAATAGCCATAGCCGACGAACTAAATAACGCGTTCGATACCAGTTCAGATAGGGGAATTCTTTAAAGTCAGTATGGAATATATAGACGACCTTGACTAAGCTGATGACATCGCTCTTTTATCACGGCATGACAGACACAGCAGCACAAGCTTTATGAGCTTCCAAGGCAAGAATGTAGAACTGCGAACCAATGTCGGTGAAATCAAGTCCATGCAAATCAACACCTGGCTTCAAAACAGGTTCGCAACTTATGGAAACCTACTGAAAATGGCAACAGCTTCACAAACATCTAGGAAGTCAAATCACATTGAATGGTGGAGTAAAAGGCCACACTGATGCCAGAACCAAAAAAAGTCTAAACAGCCTTTGCAAACCTTAAAATGATTTGATTTTCCAAACACCTGACAACGCGCACAAAACTACGAATTTTTAATTAGAATGTTAAGTCCATTTTACGGTATGAATGTGAAACGTGGTTGGCGTCCGTATCTGCCTGTGTGGCGTCCGTATCTGCCTTAGTGAGGAATTTTTAGAAATTGACGAATCTCTCTCAAAAACTCAAATTAAGTCGAAAGGGAAAAGTAGACAACATTGGCAAACATTTGTTTCGCCGCTATGTGCCCAAAGCCAGTGCTGTACCAACTATTAATAATAATGATAATAATTTAAAAATAAATATCCTGCAATTAAATATTTGGAAAACTAAACATCAATACTAGATCGAAAAAAAATATTATTATTGTATATTATGAATAGTCAACTATTAGTGAAAGTAGAACGCATTAAGTACCTAAGAGATCATTTTGATTACACACTAAAACTTCTTTTGTATTTTGATTAAGCAAGGTGGCGCAAAATCAATCATCCAATCTTGTTTTTAATACCAGAAAGACTGAAAGTTAGTATATATATTACCTATATTGTATATATCTATATTGTCCAAATGCAAAGAAATTTTTTTAAAGTTAATTTTTAATATTTTTTATATTATTTACAGTTATTAGTAGATACATATTAACAATACAAAAATTGAATTCCCTTGGAAAAAAAAAATAATTTATTCATTTTTATTTGTACATTTTATGCAAATTAAGGTGAAAATCTTTTATGTGTACATCTTCCGCAAACATAATTTTGACTTTTGCACATATATTATTTGTTTTGTTTTTGTGGCAAAGTCGTAATTGACAAATGTTGCGTTTCTTCCACAGTTTGTATATGGCCCGACAAGTTTCAGAACAACGTGTTCACTGAGAAGCATTGACGATGGTCGTTGTTCATCTTTCCCCAAATAAGGAAACCATTTAAAATATATTTGCTACTAACATCTGATGCAAGCCAGAATTTGATCCCAAATTTGTTGGGTTTATTAGGCATATGCTGGGTAAACCTGCACCTGGCTTTTGACGGGAATAATTGCTCGTCAACTGTTATATTTTGTTTATGGTTGTTTTGTTTTATGGTTGTTCCGAAACCAAGGCAAATTTATTTGTTTGTAGGCGTCTACTTCTTTCGCTTCTTCTGTCAAACCGAATAAATCGTAGGATTTGCTTGAACTTTTCTCTGGCCATCGTTTTTTTAAAAAATTCGGGACCCCACTTTGCTGACCATAAATAATTCAGTTTTAAATTTTTTGCTTCGTAAGCTCCACGAGCGTATAAAATCCCAATCAATGCATGTATTTCCGGTAATGATGTTGTCCAATCGTACCTCGAATTTTGGCGGCCTTCTTCTTCTGTGCACTTTTTATATGTTTGATAATATAGTTATCTATTATCAACGAGAGTGCACTGATAGGATTATCTACCATAATGATCCTTTTTGCGTAGACTGTTGGGCCTACCACACACTTGAAAATACAAGTAGATGGTAACCTTCCAGGAATACCACCTTCGTCAAATTTTGACCATACAGTACCATCGGCAGCTGTTTCGGTCTCCTGAAAGATATTTTCAGTTTCTTCATCAGAGTCTGCACTATTTCGCACCCTACACCTTTTCCTGGGCATATGGATAACACTTTTATTTTCATCATTGGTGATCGACTCTTCATCACTATCTTCAGTGTCAGATGTTTCACTTTGAATATAATCCGCTTCATCTTCAGATGATAGTTCAGAATTTGTTGCATCTGACTCTATATCGGAGCACTGTTCACTTATGTTCGTTAGCTTTTCCAATAACTCACTTCTATTCGACATTTCTTTCATGAAATTAGGGAACAAAAGAAATAAAATAAACAATTTCTTAGAACATCACTGTTTCTTAGAGTATCACTGTATAAAGATTCGAATAACAAGTACTACTTTAGCTTATTGAGTAGCTGCAACTTATCAAGTATACTGCCAAAACGACAAATTATCATGTGGCGGCAACCGAAAAATGCTCTAACGGTAAAATGAAAACTGTTATTTCAGTACAGAGCCGGACTGGTCATATAAGAAATTTACTCAATTCATTAAGAGTCATTTGATTATTTAAAATTTCCTAACTGGTCCAACTGACTGCTTTTCGGCAATATAGGTATAACACATGTAAATATAACGGAAATGAAGGAGGGGGAGGTAACTACAACTATTAATAAACGCATTTATTTGTTTTACAAAAAGTCACAAAATTCTAAGAAATTGTGCCAGTATATACGTAATTGTTTTTCTAAGTGAAACTCAAAAGGAGTCAAAATGACTTCCTTGCGCAATCTAGTGTTAAATAACTTATTCACTTAATAAAAGTAGATGATTTTGAGTGATGGAAATCTTTTTTTTTTGACATTTTCGCACTCCATTTCTTTTCTATTGCATATTGCAGCTGTCTTACTTGAAAGTGTCGAATATGAATACCTACGACGCCATTTACAAAAATTACAAATCTTCCGATAGAGTGAATAATTTTGCGCCACCTTGTATTTGCACAAAAAAGTAAAAAATAATAATTTGTTTCGAAGGATGTGAAACAAAATTTCAATTACTTGTGCCATAAATGTATGCAACACGATAGCATTTCCAATACTGCTCACCTATATTATTATTTTTCGGTAAATAAAACGCGAAAATTGCAAAACAAAGCAATGTCAACTATTCTCAAATGCATTGCACTCACACTAATTAGAACGCTTCTGGAAACCATGGAATAGATGTTTGTAAATCTGTCGAGTTTTATTGAATGTATTAAGTTCTAGGTTTAAAAGTAAGACAGATTTTATGCCAGGATATTTATCTTCAGATGTTCAGCCATATGCAGAACATGAGAAATAATATTGATTTTAGTAGAATTATGGGTTTATAGAAAATATTAATTTATTTTATACAGGAATTAACTTGTTTAATTCTTTGCTAATAGAATTAAAATATGAAACCAATAGGTACATTAGGATGGGGAAAAAAAAAATAGTTTTTTTGTATTCCTTAAGTTCCTTCTATTGCCAAAAAGAGTATACACATTTTTTTAACTTTGTTTCTTAATTTTTATATTTAATATTGTATATATCTGTGCTGCCAAGAAAATTACGATTGAATCTCACAGGGAAAAAGCATTTTCCGTAAATTTGGCATAAAATGCTTACAGCAAAAAAAGGATTTACTGACAAAATCAGTGCAAAATATATATACAAATATTAGGGCGACCGAAAGGGAATGTCTTTCTGCGCAAGTCAATGCTTCTTTATCTTTTCTGAGTTCATTGCGTAGATGAAAGTCAAGTGACTTGTTTAGTTGCGAAAACTTTAATCTTAAGTTTACTTTCGACATTTTGATTGAAATGGCTGGCTAAATACCGGAAGAGATTCATATCCATCATTGCATGCTATTGGAGTTTCACAAAGGTAGTAATGCAACAGTTGCCACCAAAACTATTAACCACGTTTACCACAATGTTTGAGATGTACGTAAGCTCAGATCCCGTCCTTTCGGCAAGGAAGACCAACAACTTTGTACAATGAATATTTAAGATGGTCATTGTTGGAGAAACTGTCTCTTAACCTACCTTAGTCAACCATCCAAGAACATTTACAACAAATTGGTAAAGCAAATAGAACATATGTTTGGGTTCCGCATAATCTGTCTGAAGAAAACAGAGGTAATCTATCTTACGACTTGCAACTTACGCTTTAATGTTACAATACAGAACCGGTTTTTGATTGCTTGATCACTGCAGATAGAAAATGGGTCTTTTATGATAATCCAAAACGCAAATGGTAGTAGCTCTCTCCGAATCAATGATCTCGAAGGACTGCTAAGACAAGCTTAAATGGAAAAAATTGCGCTTTTGTGGTCTGTGTAGTTTTCATGGATCGTCCATTTTGAAGTGCTTAAACCTTAATATTAACGATTCCTCGCCAACAATACAGGAAATAACATGAAAATAGCTGCAAACTTTTATTAAGGACATCTTACAAAATTAAAATTTAATTTAATTTTTGTTTTTAATTTTTTCCAAAAAAATTAATTTTTTAATTAAATTTAAAAAAATATATATTGTATTTTTTTCCAAAGTTTTCCAAACAAAATTTTTCCAAAGTTTTCCAAACAATTTTTTTCCAAAGTTTTCCAAACAATTTTTTTCCAAATGTTTTTAAGTATAAAAAATAAAATTTTTTCCAAAAAAAATATTTTAATCTATAGTTAAAAAATACAAAAAATTATATTTTTTCCAAAAAAATAATTTAAATAACATTCTAATATAAATACAATAAATTTTTTTTTTAATATTTTCCAAAAAAATTATTTTTTTTTTAATTTTTTCCAAAAAAATTAACTTTTAATTAAAATTGTTTCCATAACAATAAATTTTTTTTTAATTTATTCCAAAAAAATAAATTTTTAATTAAAATTTTTTCCGAAAAAAAAATTTTTTTTTCAAGTTTTCCAAATAATTTTTTAAGTATGAAAAAACTAAATTTTTTGCAAGAAAATTGTTCCAAGAAATGTGTTCCAAAAATAAAATTTTTAATGAATCAATTTTTTCCTAATATAAATTTTTTCCAAATATATATTTTTTCCAATAAAAATTATTTTTCTTCCAAAAAATTAAGTTTTTTCAACAAATTTTTTTACAAAAAATTAAAATTTTTAATTAAATAAATTTTTCCTAATTAAACGTATTTCCAAAAAAAAAAAATTTTTTTTTCCCCAAAGTTTTCCAAATTTTTTTAAGCATATTTTATATTAAAGAATTAAAAAAAAAGAAATGTTAACAGGAAAAAAAGTATATTTTCTCCTAATGAAATATCATATAAAAAGAAAAAATGTTAACAAGAACCGAAAATTTCAACATTGACTAAATCTGAAAATTATAAAATTGTTTTTGAAAAATTTTTCAGTTGACTATTTTATTATATCAAGCCTAAACATGAAAAAATAACGACAATAAGCAAAATACCACTCCTTCATTTGACGTAGAATCGCTCGCTGGTTATTTTTTATGGCCATAGAATAAATTTATGGGTAAATTAGGTGGAGCCATCCTAATGCACATCATTGCGAGAAAATTAATTGAATTTGCTATAAAATTTGCTAAGCACTAAAATATAATTGTAACCCACTACTTTAGATCTGTGATTACGAAATTTGCTAAATAAATAAATACGACTATTACCACTACAACAATGAATCACTAAAATTTAATCGTAATCGGATTAACGCTTCAGGAGTATGCAAACTACGAATAAGCAAACAAATAAATTTTCATACACTACTTTTATACTCGTATGTATGTATGTATACATAAGATTTTAAATTTTCAAATTTCTTTTTTTTTGCACTTTGCCACGAAATGCAGGTAGCCTAAGTAGCTTTCAAATGAATTTTAGTTGAAATTGCGAATTGAGAAAAACTATGTATGCATCAATATCATAATTAATATCATCTGTTAGGCCATTAGAAGAATACACACCCACTTAAAAGCACAATAACACCAAACTTTATTGCAACATTTTTGCACGAGGCAAACATATATGAAATTTAATATTTATACGCTTGGGCATTAAATCACACCATGAAAATATGTACGCTGGCGAAATAATTTGCCTTCTCTACCAAAGCTGCTTTATTCGATGAGGAGGCTTAGCATAGTTAGTAATCTGGTTTTTAAGGCATCCACTCCAATAATTTTCAATTTGATTTAAGTTCATTGGTTGGCGATTCTTCAATTGCCCCGGCACGGAAAGATTATCAACAAATGTATGCAAGTAATCTATTCAGTTTTTTTTTCTTCACTGCTATTACTTGATTTACTATAGAATGACCGAAGCTCTTCCAGCCCATGGTGTCTTCCAAGGAGGACTTGGTTCCCGTGGTGACAGAAGTGATCGTGGTCGTGGTTGCGGCCGTTGAGGCAAAGAAGATTCAAAGGAATGTGTTTTAGTAACTAAATTTATTTGCTTGCATATTTACTTTATGGAAAATAATTTCTTACCGACTAATTAAAGATTTTATATACTTCATCCTATTCAGAATATCAATAAAAAAAGTTTTAATGTTTGGTTAAATTCGCAAATAGCCCTTCCAATAGGTGTATTACGTGCATAATTCGTTCAAGCATTATCTGCATATAAAGGCAGCGAAGCACAAAGACATCTCCGCGGAATATTAAAATTTATTTTTTCTAAAAGTGGCTGACAGTAATAAACTCCTAATGCAAGAAATAAAAGTTAAAGATAATATTGACCTTCTTTTGTCGAGCGAGCAGCGCTAAACGTGCAAATATACCAAGGCATAGGATCCGAGAAATTCAATGAACGAAAGGCAAATTTTGGAAACACCCTAAATAGGGTTTGCTTGGTGCGTGATGGCAAACTTCGTTTGCCTGCAATTCGAGCCTTTTGTTTTTGAGACAAAAGTCGTCCTGTAGGTCTGGGTGTTGAATTTAGCAAGAAAGTAGCTACAGCCAATCGTGGCGCCATTATTCTCGCTAAGTTGTCAGTCGTACTCGGGCGCCGATGCTATTGTAATAAGTAATTTTATGGGGTACCTCTTCCAACTTGTAAGCTTCTTATTAAGGACGCACTTATCAGTTCTGTAAATGAAAGATGGATTAGTGTCAGTACCAGTGAAACTGTTAGGAAAAATCTACGTCTATCCAAGAATATTATAAAATTGAGTGAACTTCAAATTAGGACCTTAGTAGGGGCCCTCAGAGAATATTGCCTCATAGGAAATCATGCAAGGTTAGACGTTTCCATGCATGATTTCTGCCGTAGCGGCAGGAATGGGGAATTGAAAACAATTCAAAACATTTTTTACACATGCCCGGCGCTAGCCAGAAGCAGATTAAGATTCTACTTCTTAATGAATATAGATAATCTATACACTTTAGGTATCAACAACTTTTTACGCTTTGTCAAAAGCTCAGGATGGTTAAATATGGAAGGGGAAATAAGAGCGCGGCCCATGGGGCTCACAACGGACCGATTTCGTGGTCTAAGTGGCATCGTTCTCTCTATGTGCGATGCGGTTGCCAAACCAAACCTTACCCAAATTATTCTAAGATTATACTTTTTGACTGGCTAGATATATTTCTAAAGTGATTTCAAATTGTTTTTTTTAATGGCGTGAAGTAGGAAACCTGTGAATTCAAAGCTTTATCAAGTAACCATATTTAATTGCCAGGGCATACCCTTGAAATGAAAACAATAAAGTCGGACCTTTCAACTAACATATAAAAAAAAAGTAAATGTACAAGCAAAAAATTTTCTCAAAAAAGACTAAGCATTGGAAATCATGTCCTATAACCAAATTAATAAAAAATTACATAAATAATAATGTTCTTAAGTATTTGGGCTTAAGATGCAACAGGAAGCAATAAAAGCAATGTGTAGACCCCATAAATGTGGTTTCTGGAACGAAGAATCCGCCAGGGACACGGAAAAATCTTTAAGTTGCTATCTGAGCAGTATCCACAGTTTTTGACACCTAAATACGACCTAATACCCACAGTTTCATTTGGAAGGAAATTTGATGTCGGATTTCCATTGTGTGAGTGGAGCAATCCAGAATGCATGCATTGGAGGTCCAAGAATGAAATAGGGTTTGGAGCCGGATAGTACTTAAACGATAGTAATAAGTATCACTATGCAACAAATGGCAACTGTGTTCCAAAGATAAATTTTTGCCATTCTGAAAGTAGCCGAATGAACAATCGAGAGGAGATGGAGCGGGAAACAGATTGGAATTTTCAATGACAATCAGGCGGCACTGAAGGCCCTGAAGAACGCAAGCAAACCTCAAAGCTTGTTCAAGAATGTAAGAAGGTGCTTAATTCTGTCGCAAGACAAAACAGGCTTGTACTTATATGGGTTCCCGGACACTCCGGTGTTCAAGGAAACGAAATTGCCGATGAATTGGGTAACCGTGGATCACCGGTTCACCAACAAGGGCCACAGTTCCGCAGGAATCATGAATTGGATCAGCGATTATGTATGTATTCAATTTACATAAAGAGCGATGGCCCGGTCTAGAACGCTGCAAGACTGCAAAGTGTTTTGTGACAAGTCCGAACAAAAAACTGTCAAACTTTCTACTAAAACTTGGAAAGAAAGACGTTTGGCTTATGGTCGGTATTATTACAGGGTACAGCCCATGGGGTCATCATATGACCACCATTGGAATTATTCAGCACCCAGTGTGCCTCTCTAGCTTGGAGGATGCGGATAGCACTGATCACTTTCTCTGTGAGTGTCCTGCATTTGCTGGAGTTTTGGGTTCCGATGTCGTGAGGATGAGAAATATTCGTTCTCTAAAACTGGAAGGTATTTACAGATTTGTCAAATAATCTGGAAAATTCTCACTGGACTAACTACTTTTGTCTCTGTCTCTGTCTCTATTCTTTCCTATCGGTTTCTCTGATACTTTTCTCCTTCCCTTCCTTGACTAAGTACCCCCTTTCTAGAGCTTTAAATACAATGGGCTTGTTAGCCTGAGTGTTTTAAGAGGCACCAATTGTCCTGGTGCTCCTTGGCGCCACCTTTTCAAATTTCAAAATTTCAAAGTGTTCGGGGCGACCTTTCAATGCACTTTGTATGTCTATCGTTTCTGTTATGCTGTTAAAATAGCTTTGAAAACAAATATTAACTGACTGGTGAATAAATATTTGAAGGCTATTTGAAAACTATTTAAATGAACTCATATGCATTTGATAAACTATTTACAATATGATATTTCCTTTTTAGTTGAAATTTATTTTCATTCACAATTAAAATATATTTATATTTTAAAATATTTGGTAATATAATATTCTTAGCTTTTGGTTTTTTGTTTGCTTGTAATTCCTCTATAGAATATTAAGTGCGCATTAGGGCTATGGGTTTTGTTCGCTCCTGTGAATGGCTTCCCAGTGCTTGCAGACGTGAACTTTAACTCTTTAACTTACACTTCTTTTCCAGTCACGCTTCGCTACCAACCGTTGCTCGTCTGTGGTTAACGGCAGCTTTATCAAATACCACCCCACGGACACTCACGACATTGACGACGCTGGTGGTAACCACCAGACATTGTTCAGGTCAACGTTGAATGACAGTAGTTGCCAGCTGATGCAGCCACTCCGTCGCTATATGCCGTGCATATTTCCAATACAAGCTGCCTTACTCGTGTGTGTGTGTGTATGTGTTTGTGTAATTATCTGTATGTATGCGAATGTTCATCATTTATTTATGATGTAGCGACGACCTTTTTATGATTGCAATTTAACTGTTCGCACGGCAATAAATTCTCAAGTTAATTGCAAAATTACTATAAAAAATTACACGACAATACAGCAGCAAAACAAAAATCAAATATAAAACAAAAAAAAAAAGAAATAAAAATTTCCAGACTTATTAAACACAAAGCATATTTTTATTCAGTGTTTGATGATTAATAGCGTGCGTTGTTTATGAAATGAATTTCGCAAAGAATATGAAAATTGGGTGTAAGTGTTTTTGCAAAAGTTATTTAGACTGTGTGGCAAATATTTTTATTAGAGCTAGTCGTGTTTTACGCATTCCCAGGGATATGCATATAAAGGGTCTTTCAAAAGTGACGCCCAGATGTCAGTAGCGAATAATTCCCAGACGGTTTTATAGCTCACTCAAATTTGGTAAAATGCACAGAGGAGCAGATATTTAGATATTTATTTTGTTGACAATGTTGCCAATTTTCTGCCATAAAAAAGTTTTCAGCAATTTGTTATAAAGGATGCTTTAAAAGTGGCACCTAGATGTCATTAGCGAATAATTCCTAGACGCTACCTTTTTATGTCATCTAACGACATTTGTCAAGTGGACAGATATACAATTTTAAACGATAGAGCACGCGTGAAAGTTATTGAAACTTGTCATGGAATTAAGTATTTAAGGAATATATTTAACTCGTCAATAAGACTCAAATATTTCCCTTTGGAAAGTTTTTGAAATAATTGCCCTGCCCAAACCAAATAAAGATGCCAACAAGCCTCCATCACACAGGCCGATAATATTGGATAGTCGAAAAAGTCTTTTCGTATTTCTAATCAAACTTCAACTATTTTTTTTATATTTATAATGAACTTTATTAAACCAAATATGTACTATTTTGGTCGACCACCTTTTGCTATTTTTCTTCTAGAGACATTATTCCATCAGTGTAAAACTTATGTGGTTTCTCGGCGAAAAACTGCGACAAGTAATTTTCACAGGCTTCTCTTGAAGTCAACTTTACTCCATTAAAGGAGTTCTGCATTGACCCAAACAAATGGTAGTCCGATGGTGCAAGGTCAGGGCTATATGGTGGATGCATCAAAACTTCCCAGCCAAGCTCTCCCAGTTTTTGCCGAGTCATCAAATATGTGAGTGGCCTAGCGTTGTCCTGATGGAAGACGACGCCCTTTCTGTTGATCAATTCTGGCCGTTTTTTTCGATTGCTTGCTTCAATCTCATCATTTGTTGACAGTAAAGAGTAGAATCAATCGTTCGAGCAGGCTGGAGCAGCTCATAGTGGATGATTGCTTCCCAATCCCAGCAAACACACAGCTTAACCTTTCAAGGCGTCAATCCTGGCTTTGCGACCATTTGTTGAACTTCACCACCCTTGCACCATGATCTTTTTCGCACATTATTGTCGTATTTGATCCACTTTTCGTCTCCTGTTACCATTCGCTTCAGAAATGGTCCGATTTCATTTCGTTTCAGCAAAGACTTGCAGATGTTAATTCGGTCCATTAAATTTTTCACAGACAATTCATGTGGTACCCAAACATCGAGCTTCTTTTTGTAACCAGCCTTTTTTAAATGCTTCAAAACCATTCGATGATGAATGTTTACTGCCTTGGCGATGTCATGGCAGCTTATCTTTTCCATAATTTCATCGACTTTTTCAACGATAGGTCGACCGGAGCGAGGTGCATCTTTCACATCGAAATTTCCAGAACGGAAGCGAGCGAACCATTGTTGTGCTACACGAACTGATACAACATCGTCTCCGTAAACTTCACAGATTTCATTGGTGGCTTGCGTGGCATTTTTCCTTTTTTTAAACAAAAATTTCAAAATATAGTGAATTTCTTCATTATTTTCACTCATTTTTGAACACCTATAACTTTTTTTCAACTTCTCCGAATTTAATTTTTTTTTGGTTAAATGAAGCTTAAAATGTCACCTTTCTAAGACCATATGATATGACACAATGTGATTGGTGCAAAGACTTTTTCGACTACCCAATATTCGAACAACTGCTTGATGACCGCATTGATCCCCCAATACAATCTAACCACATCATTCCCTCTCATCAAACATTCAAAACACTCAATGATACAATAGGTACAGAGAGTAACAAACAAAATACAAAAGAAAATTGACAAAAAAATTATTGCGTCACAGTCTATCTTGACGTGGATAAAGCTGTTGACAGTGTATGGTATCCGGGACTATTGCACATGTTAAAAAAAAATACTCCCACCTGACTATTATCTACTTTTGCGGCGTTACCTTAATGAAAGATAAATATCAGGACGAATGCTCTGATGTACTACGTATGGAAGCAGGTGTTCCACAAGGCAGTGTTTTTGGGACACTCTTAATCATTATCTATACACATGATATACCCTGCTCAAGGCACGATAGCATGACTGCAACCTTTGCTGATGACATCGTTTTAATGACCTCTAACAAAAACATAAATGTTGCCACAAATGAACTACAACAGCTACTTAATTCAACGCTGGCCTGGTTCAATACATTGGGAATAGAAATTAGCACAGATAAAACTATCCAAGTAATATACACGAACAGAAAGGGTGATCCACAAATATTGACTATAAATAATAAAGTCATTAAATATGATACAAAAGTCAAATATTTAGGCATAATAATTGGTGACCTGGAAGACTGACTTGAAAAGATCATAAACTTCAAAAGAGAAACGAAGTTAAAAACAGATTCAGGCAGCTCTACTGGCTACTACGAAGCGACTCGCGTATTTTACTTGGTAATAAATTCTTAATCTACAAAACTCTTATAACTCCAATCTGGAAATATAGCATCGTACTATGGGTTAGGTTAGGTTGGTATGGATGCCCAGGGAGTGAGCACACTTGGACGAAGAAAGATTCGTCCTTTGTGATACCATTGTGAAGGAGGTGAGGTGAAAGGGAAAGACCGATGGGATGCAGGGAGAGGGCGGGGAGAGGTGGTGATGGGATGGTTAGGAGCGTGCGGATTACGAAAGATCACTATGTTTGCGTCAACCGCTTTGTGATGCTGATGAAATTCATCAGATTTTTAATGTCAGCGCCAGCTATATCAGCAGGCGTGGCAAAGAAGTAAGAGCCAAGATGCCTGGATCTTAGCCCCGCCAGAGCAGGGCAGCTAAGGAGAAGGTGCTGAGATGATTCCACCTCATCCTCCATACATCCAGCACAGAAAGGACTCGAGGTGATTCCAAGTCTCACAGCATGCATTCCTCGCGCGTTAGGTAGTGTCCTGTGAGAGAACCCACTAGATTAGAGAGCTGATATTTTGTCAGCCTCAGAAGCTCGCCCGAGCGCCTCCGGTCCACACGTGGCCAGAAGGATTTCGCGACCTTACACGTTTGTGTATTTGCCCAGCGCTCGATGCCCATCTTTCCAGGAGCAGACCGCAGGTAGTCAGGGGATCCCAATTTTCTCCCTTCGCGGAGAAATCACCTCACATGTCCCTTGTCTGGCCAGCTCATCCGCCTCACAGTTTCCCACAACGTCGCTGTGACCGGGAACCCAGATGAGGCTGATGTCAAAGAATTCGGACGCAGTCGAAAGTGAGCTCAAGCATTCCTTGACCAATTCCGAATGCACCGTCATACACCCGAGGGCCCTTATTGCCGCTTGGCTGTCGAAGTAAATATTTACTTTCTTGACTGTTAGTACGCATTTGAGCAGCCAATCAGCTGCCTCCTTGATTGCGGCTACCTCTGCCTGGAACACACTGCAGTGGTCCGGTAACCTGAATTTGAGTCTGATAGGGAGCCCCTCGCAAAAGACTGCTCCGCCAACCTTTCCTTTCAACTTCGATCCTTCCGTGAACATGTTCACCAGGCTCTGCCCCCAAGTGTAGCCCTCCGTCCAGTCTTCCCTTGACGGGATGGGAGTGGAGAATGTTCCGGTTGGACTAAACGAGGGTATACACTGGTCTGTTGACAGAGGGATGAACTCGAAGTTTCTAAGGATGCTTGAGTACCCATAAGTGAGGTTGAGCTTATAGCTCCAGCCCCTCAGTCTGATTGCTGTACGGTACGTGTAGCGGCAATTCTGCCTGCGATGTCTACGGGTACCACATTTAACATTGCGTTGAGTGCCAGAGTAGGAGTCGTTCGAAGGGAATAGCAAGCAAATCAAACCTGAAAACAATGCAACGACTACAATAAAAAATCCTAAGGACTATCACAAACGCAGGCTGGTACAAAGCCAATGACGATATACACAGAAACCTCAAATTACAATTTATGGAAGACGTCATTCGAGAATGCAGCACAAATCATATTCACAGACTAATAACACACACAAACGAAGAAATCCTGAAAATTCCACATTCAGAACTCCAAAAACGAATCACCGACAGCCCAAGCAGATACTTCATCACTAAAATAAATAACCTTTTCTACGTTTTATGTCATATAATGTGTATTTATCCGCTATAAAAATCACTAAGTGTCGAAAGTTGACAGATGTCATTAATTTAAAAAACAAAAAAAAATTTCTCAAAATGGTCGATCTTTGAGAACAACATATCACAAAATTCGTGATTTTTTTGGTGGAAATAATCGACCGAATGAGTTGACAATTCAAAGGTTGGGGAAATTGGTTCTGTCGAGGATACAAAAAGATCTGGGAGACCCAAAACTGCACGCCCTGTTGAGCATATTGATCGAATGTCTGGCGGATTTTACCAATAGACGTGGTGATAATGAAAAAAAAAAAAATAGTGAAACCTGAATCCATTTGAATTTTTAAATGTTTTGTTTCAAAAGAACATTCAGGCGCACCTATGTGACCCGAACTTTATGACCCGAATTTTGTTCGAGTTTTGCTTGTAATCTCCGCAACATTTGGTTAAAACAAGACGTTGCTACTTGTCATACAGTCCGTGAAACAATGGATTAACTGCGTAGTCTTTTCAGTGTGCAAATATATGAATCATATCTCTCGCCTCGGCCCAGTGGATTGTCCACCAAGATCGAGTGATATCAGACCTTTAGACTTTTATTTGTGGGGTATATGTAAATTTTGAATGCTGTGTGGATAAACCAGCTTCGACTGGGGCATTGGCAGTTAACATTACTAAAGTTATTCACGAGGTACCGGCAGAATTCCTCCAGCGAATCATTCAAAATTGGTGTTTAAAGATGACCGGATTACGACGCAGTTGCGTCCAACATTTAAAAAATAAATGCGATGAATGCTCCTACACAAAAATAATAAAGATTGTCCAATCCATTTCAGTTTTTGTTATTTTACTTGAATTTAAATCCGATATCTCTAATTTGATCACCAGAATAAATAGAAATAATAATATTATAATAGTTAGCCCGCATATCGATTGTCTTGTTATAGCGACTACCTCGTGGAAAACACTGCAGTGATTAACAGCCTAACTTTAAGCATTATGGAGAGTTGGTTCCACACACACAAAAGCCCTTCAATATTTCCAACCAACTTCGACTCACTGATTCTCAGTTTCAAAAATAGCATTCCGCCCAGTCTTGACATGTGGCTGAAGCATTATCCATTTCGATTCGTTGCTAAATTATTAAATAATTAGTAGTTTCCTTAATAATTATAGTTTGCTTCACATTTTTTATTATATGCAGACAGAATATTTTTTGATGTGAAACTTCTTAGGCGTCGATGGACGAGCGAGAATGGAGAGTAAAATTGCATGGCCATGCAACGTTTTGGGCATTTTTGTTCCGCGAGCGAGAAAAAAGATATAACGTAGAGGAAAAGGAGAGAGAGAGATCTCGCCTCTCAACAAGTCCATTGTTACGCATGCTGTGTGGCATGTGTCACCGTCTTGCTGAAACCATATGTCATGCAAGTCAAGCTCTTGCATTTTGGGCAAAAAAAAGTCGGATATCATTTCACGGTAGCGATACATTGGTAGCTCTTGCAAAATCGACAATTCTGCTTATTTACGTACCCATTTATCCAAACATGAGCTTCGTCGCTGAACACAATTTTTCGACTTTAAACTTTCTTAACTGAACACGCATTTTTATAACAAAATTCTATGATTTGCAAGCGTTGTTCGTTGTAAGACGATTCATGGTTAAATTATAGACCAAACTGAAGATGTTTGACAGTGAAACAAAACTCGAAACGTGCGTCAGCTATTTAAACCAACTGTTTAAATAATAGCTAAAAAATCACCCTTCACATCTTAGATACACTTTAAGCTATTTTTACCGAGTTTTTGTTTGTGGTTGCTAATTTCTAGTGAGAAATAACACTGTCTACTTTGGCGCTTGTTTGTTGGTGCAAACTTGTAGGGAATATATTTTTGGTGCCTACTATTTGGCGTTATATTTCCTTGTTGCCTACTGTTTGGGGCGTGTTTTGGTCCACATTTTTTTGGCGGGTTTTTCTGACGTGTACATGAAAATCGCCGATACACGTGCATTTTTATTTTTTCTCCCCTTTCCGAAAAAGTATATTTGGTTCATAGGACAGAAAAAAAGTTCGTTTTTGTAATTCATTGAATGGGTGGGGAAAAAATTCGGGATCATTTTCCTATTGGTTCTGCGTTTGGATTGGTAGCCCGATCGCTGTGAGTTAGCGAATTCACTCTCTCCCTTTCACCATTCACAACGGCCGGTGCGGTTGTTTGTATAATTTTAGTAACCATTGTTTTGGCGCTCTTTGATGCTCTCTGCTCTCAACTGTCTTGCCTCTATATGCCTTAGAGTATGCTCCTCATTTGCTGTATAACATGCCGTTGAACGTCCATCATCTTTTTTAGCTCATGGAGTTTTTTATACATAGTTTTTGAGTGATTCGTTGTAATCAAGAGAATTGCTCCGTAATGATTGGCTAATGTGAGTAGGTGTTACGAATCTAACTTCTCTCTTGCTATGGCACTCAACTTCATCATGAGTCTCGACCTCACTGACAGTAGTCGATTAACCGTTGCCAGGGTTTGGTTGGTTACACACTGGGGATAGTGGAGTAAGTGGACTTCATCTGAAAAGGCACACGTTTGGGGATATTTGGCAGTGTTCATATGAAAGAATGACAGACCGTAAGGCTACTGTTTTATTGTTTATGACATGAACTGTATAAAAATTTACCGCATCGGGTGAGTGAGAACAAGGTTCGTAATCTCGTTATATGTAAAAACTGCCACTATTGTTGTTGGCTGTGTTCAGCACTGTTTCTCGCTAAATCGACGAGGTGAGATGGATTGTGAACTTTCTTGGAATTTGCTGTTATTCTACTTCTCTCTCGCATTCCACTTCTCTCTCGCAGTCTTACTTTTTCACTCTCTGTGCTAATTTTACTGTTTGTTGTGAAATTATTATTTGCACAACAGCTTACTTGATAGTTCGCTCAGCACTCAAGAAATAAGCAAAAAAACAAAAACGTGTCAACTGTCGATCACAGACTAAAGACTATTGATACCTGGTCTTTAGTCTGTGATCGACAGCTGACACTTTTATTATTATTCACCGTAAAGATTTCGATACTTCGATACTAAAGAAGTTATTCATAAACAAAATTAGTGTTTAAAGTTTCGCCACCTTGTATAACCTATCAAGAAGTATACACTGCGCGTTCTGATATGTAATCGAAGTTAGGTAGAGTGCCTATTTTTTAGCGGATGCTTCGGAGACCAGCTGCAACAGCTTTTAAGCTATTCTGTTTTTCAAAACAAAATAATATCATATAAATTAGGCTAAAATTTAGTAAAATCATGTATGCATATAAATTCAATTGCCTTTCTAAGAAAATGTTTTCGAAAGTCTCTCATTCACAAAAACTCACATTCGCAGTTAAAATGATCTCACATTTCTAATTACTTTACCAGCCACATATCTGCAGTGTCTGCTTTCTTTGCCTGTATGAGCAGTTGGGTATAAAAGCAGCAGAAAAAACAGAAAAATTGAAAAAAAAGAAAACGTATGGCAGTTTATAATTATAAAACAGGTCACTGCTACTTCATACTTACTGACATTGAATGAAATGAACCGGATTTTTATTCCGTTTTTATAGTCATCGCTTTGGCAGGCGCATAATTAAATCATTTATTTTCTTTCAAATGATATTGTTTTATACTTTTTTTTGGCAATTAACTGATGTGCCTACGTATTGTTGCGTTGCACCAGAAGGCATGAATTCTATTTCGCTTTCCTATTTCCCTTCTTCTGTTTTTCTATTCCGTTTGCTTTCTTTCCTCTGCCATAATTTGTTTTGCCTTCCATTTTGTGACTACGAACTGCTTTCAATAAAAAATTCATAGCTCTACCAGTGACTACGATGGCTGATTTTTAAAATTCACAAAAGTCTTACCTTTCCCATGCATTTTGATTTCCCTTCGTAGTTTATCATTTAGCTCTTTGCTATTTTGGGCTGTGCAGTCTATCAATAAGGGGTGATTTTTTCTGGAGGTGTAGACATAGGGTTATCGCACACACACACATTTTGTGACATTTTCTTTGGCAATGCGCATTGGAGACCCTGCCGATAGTAGTCGGAGACCACCTACTATTGGTCTCCGTGATTACGCTCAAGTTAATCGCAGTATACTGCTCGTTTAGAGTTATGCTTATGTTCTCTACGACTCGCTGAAGGTCAAGTTCAGAGACTTTACTTGCACACTCATCCGCTCTTTCATTTCCTTCCGCTTCAGAGCGGTCGGAAACCAAACAAAGTGTGGTATTGAGTTGTTGGATACGTGAGAGCGACCTCCAGCTTTCTTTGCGCCCTTTCACCCTTACACAGCTATTGTTGCCTTCCTTACTCTCTCCTCACGTGCTTCCACGCTAGCTTACTATCAATTATTAGACCTAGGTACTGCACGTTGTCAGAAAGCACCAACGGAGCGCCCCCTATTGAGGGGAGTATTTCATATTTCCTCATAAATAGGACGAGCTCCGTCTTAAAAGGATTCACCGACAAGCCGCAATCCGCTGCCCGTCGAACAACTACGTTCAGATATTCCTGCAACAAATCGTACAGGGTATCTACAAACTTTCCTCTAACAATTAATGCCACGTCATCTGCGTAGGCAATCACCCTACATCCCCTCCTCACCAGCTCCTTCAGCAACTCATTAATAACAATAAGCCAGAGAATTGGTGAGAGAACACCGCCTTGCGGCATGCCCCTACCCACCTGCCGGCGAAGAGAGACATTCTGCCACAACCGTTCTGTCGCTAAGCATTCTGTAGAAAGGTCGGCTCCAACCCCTAGCCTACCCAGAGATTTACTGATTGCCCCCGTAAGGACGTTATTAAAAGCCCTCTCAATGTCGAGGACGGCGCCAACTTTGAGTTCTTTCTGATATTCCACTGATCTGCCTTTACAGTAATGTACATGTTCGGTATGCGACAAACGCCACCGAGGAATTTCGCTTCTTATGTACGGTTCAAACTGCCTCTCAAAGGTTTTCAGCAAGAAAGATGAGAGACTGATTGGCCCGAAATCCTTAGGGAGAGATGTGAGCTCTTGCCTGCCTTGGGTAGGAGCGCAACCTCCACAGCCCTTCATGATCCCTGTTATAGTCCCTGGCTATGCAGCTTGCATAGATAGAGCTCAGCCAACGGCATGACACCTCCGCAGATTTCCGCAGTTATGCAGGTATGATGCCTTTGAGCTATTACGCCGTAAAAAACTTGATATTGAGTAAGAAGAAGAAACAATAAAATTACATATAAAAATGGGAGTAAAAAATCACATTTACATCTTTGAATTCATGCACAGATTGAAGTAAGGCATTAACAATACTTCAAGATGATTAGAAAACATTTTGAGTTTGGCAAAGTAGCACGAAAACATTTTTTGATATTTAAAGAGATGCCAGAGTTACTGCACCAGCAAACGAATGCAATAATTTCCGATTGCAATAAAGGAACTTCCTCAGTATTTCGAAGGGCAGAAAATATTTTCAAATCCTTAGCATATAGAAGAAAAGGGGCAAACGAAAAACACGAAATCATTTATAAATAGATCGAAGAGTAGAGGTGCCAGAAGGCAGTATACGAGTACCTGCTATGAAGCCAGGATTATTTCATTTGTGGTTATTTCTTCGCACTCGCGTATCGGCACCCACGTCAATGGGTGTAAAGTTATTATTTCGAAGTTGTAAGAGACCTCGTTTATTTAGGAACTCGCCTTATCACCGATAACAATGTCAGCCTGAAATCCAACGAAGAATCTTTCTTGCCAACAAGTGCTAAGTTGGAATAAATAGGCAATTGAGTAGTAAAGTGCTCGCTCAACGAACAACACTAACACTCTAAAAGGCGCTTATCGTATGGCGCAGAATCTTGGACGGTGACAATAAACCATGAGACGCCCCTTGAAGTGTTTGGCAACGGCGAATATCGCAGGCGATGGCATGATGAGCTGTATGAGTTTTACTACGACATAGACAGAGTGCAGCGAATAAATATTCAGCGGCTACGTTGGTTGTGTCATGTCACCCGAATGGATACAATCGCTCCGGCCCTGAAAGTGTTCAATGCGGCACCAGCTGGTGAGAGCAGAGGAAGAGGAAGGCCTCATCTACGTTGGAAAGGACTTGGCTTCACTTTGTGTGTCCAGCTGACGCCGGTTAGCACGAGAAAGAAACGATCGGTGCGCTTTGTTACACTCGACCAAAATCGCGTGAGTGCTTATCTCGCCAATCAAGAAGAAGAAGAAGACTTATTGTGGGGTTAAATCTTTGAAGGTTCCTAGTTTTTATGTGTAATATTTTATTCTGAGCTGAATGGATTTTTCTTTTATATAGGTTTTTTTTAGATATTTTATGTACTTTCTTGCTTTTTCAGATAAGTAACCTCCTACTCTGGATACTTATCCATGCTTTTTATGAGCATAGGTGTTTTTAGGCCTGAAAATAGACTTTCTCGGCAGTCATGTATCAAAAGGTGCTCACATATCAAGCTTGACGGTTTGGTGCAAAATTAATCGCCCAATTTTGTTTTTGAATATCTTTTTTAAACAAGCAACCGCAATCAAGCTTTTTTAAATAATTAAACAAAAAATTATTTTGCGTGATGGAAATCTTTATTTTAGTCTTTGCCTGCTACATTCCTTGTTTGTGTACTGTAGCTGTCTAGTTGATAAGTATCTAATATGGCTTACGTGCGGCACCATTTACAAAAATTAGAAATCTTCCGATAGGCTGATTAGGTTAGGTTAGGTTGACCTGGTTGATTTGTAGTCAAGCATAGACCGGTTCGGTCCATAGCGATACTAGGTGGAGCTCATTAGTTATGCGTTTTGAAACAGGCCACTCGTGTGGTGCCGTTTCTATTGCGAATTTAGGCAGACATTTCCAGATTACTGCTGATATACTTTCCAATCCATGAAACTGTAGTGAATCCAAATACTTTAAGCGTGTTTTGAATGCTCTACAGTTTCTCGTGAACTCTGCTCCCTACGTTTCCTACATTCCTCGCTATCCGAGACTCCTATCTTATGAGCATACGCTGCTACTTGGCTATGTTCTGTCAGCCCGCCTATCATGGTTCTACAATCTTTTCGTGTTAGTTAGAGTATAAATGGAGTACGACTGTAATTGCCATGTTTACACATAACCTTAGCATTCCTGAAAGTGGATTGACTTTGCCATCTTGCCAACTTTCTAATCCTGTTTGTGTTTAGTTCGTGGAATAATGTTTGTATTGACTTTGGTGTTTCGTTAACAGGACCCGAAGATAACATAGAGAGGACCCGTTGTTCGCTTTACCGTCTACTATCTGATTCCCTTCAATACTCTTATTGCCTGGAGCCCACTAAAAATGCAGTTTATAATTCGCTGCCAACATTTCTATTGCCTGCCTGCTCTGAAGAACGATCTCGGACGTTAACTAAACAATGCAATTGCTTTAGTGACTGCCTGACTATCTATGTAAAAGTTAACATTGGAGTTAGTCCCAGTAGTAACGCAGGTTAGATCTGCTGCTCAACTGATCAACTACGAGAACCTCAGCCTGGACAACACTGCAATAATCTTGAAGCTTATACGAATTCCTTAGGTCTAACTCTGGACATCATATCTCAGCGCCTACTCCACTAGTCATTTAAGAACGGTCCTTATAAAAGTTAAGTGTATTGCGTTTGGAGCTAAAGCCCTCCTTTTTCTGTCGATAGTGATCTTGAAACTTTCCCCCCTTTAAAAACCCGAGCCTTATAGTCCAAACTGACCTATGACCGAAGGTCCTTTATGAGAGGATAGAGTGATTAATTTTGCGGTACCTTTCATATTTACAATTCTACTCCATTTATATACTGCATGCATTGGCATCACCGGAGCATGTGAAGCTTGCCCCAGTGCTGCCCTGAATGTCCTCTTGCATTTACTTTCCATCGACTTTTCCGTCATTTCCATCGCAACTCAAAGTTCAATTAGGTTAAAGGCGATTGGCCTCTGGAGACAATCTCTCAAGGGACACGGTAGCATTTTCGGGTAGTTAACACCGTATTTCTCCGAACTTCGAACAGATGTCTCTATCCACAACCTAAAGTTTGAGGGTCGTGCTAGAGCAATCTTTCCAAATAGCAGGATTGGATTGAGGGAAAAATCTGCACCGAAGCTTGTACCTCTGTCTTCACTGACAGTTCCAAGATGGAATTGAGAATCGGAGCAGGGGTTTTCTCTAAATCAGCCAATTTATCTATCTCCTTTAAACTGCCAAACACTGCTAGTGTTTTCCAAACAGAAGTCTTTGCGATTTTGCAGGCATGCAAAATGCTTAGAGAACGCGGGAGAAAGGGAGATATTAACATTTTCTCTGATAGTCAAGCCGCGATTAAGGCTCGGACGATGCCATGGTGCAGAACGAAATTAACTCGTGTAAAGAAGACATCAAATCTCTTGGGTGTGCAGATAAGATTTCTCTGATCTGGGTTCCAGAACGTAGGAAAATAGAGGGAAATGAAATTGCTGATGAGCTTGCCAGGCCTCAGAGACCTCCTACTCGTTTATCAGCATCCCCTTGACACTTATTAAAGGGGAACTGCACAAATTATTTCTCAGGAAAATGCAGAAAAGATGGAGTTCCATTTCTTAATGCGCTATTTCGAAAACCCTTTGGACTCAATACGATATACGAAAGACTCATAAAGTTCTTTGGACTCGCCATTCAACTTCCAAACTCGTAGCTGTATTTACCGGTCACAGGACGATCAGCACACACGCGGAAAAGCTAGGGTTACCATTTAACCCCCTTGCAGAAGCTGTGAGGACCTTTCAGAGAAAAATACTGTATGTAGGTCATTTTCTCTGTAAATGTCCGGGGATGGCAGCTAGAAGACTAAGGTCACTGGGAGTTCCTTTCTTCGACAGCCTGGGACAGTGCGCCAACCTAAGTCCAATCAATCTTCGCCATTATATCAACAGCTCTGGCTGGCTGTAGATATCTACCTGTTGGAGGTCCCATAATAGTAGCAAAGCGGCGATTTAGTGCTACTTAAGGAGTGCCAGGTGCACTTTAACCATTTTACCTACCTATCTACGATATACCTCTCTATACGAGATGTGTTAAAAAAATAAGATGAATTTCCAAATTTCGCGGGCTATCTTCATTCGAATTTCGATTGTTATTTTTTTTGTGTTGATACACTCGTCTCGAAGATATGTTCACGGTTTTAGCAATAAAGCATATTTAGCTTGCTTGTGAGAGGCGTAAATTAGACAAATGTTTTGCGTTTCGGCAATTTTCTGTTATTGAAGTTGCATCAAATTTTGTGTAAAAAATGTAATTAAGTGCTCAAAAACATTTGAAATGTAGACAGTGGGGTACGGGGAGAGTACCTTGAGTCAAAACAATGTTTGCAAGTGGTACAAGCTTTTCACAGAAGGTCGAGAAGATATGAATGACAATGCTCGCTCTGGACATCAACAACCGATGAAAATGTTGAGAAAGTGAAGAATATTGTTATAGAGATGAGTGGATTACAATTAGAGAAGTTGCTGGGGCTGTCGGGATGTCGGCATATCGGTTGGCTCATGTTTTGCAATCTTGTCGGAAATTTTGGGCATGAAGCATGTGGCAGCGAAGTCCGCTGAATTTTGACCAAAAAACAACGTCGCATGAGCATCGTTCAGAAATTGTTGAATGACGTCAACGATGGTCCAGATTTGCTTAAGAAAGGGTCATAACAGGTGACGAATCATCGGTATATGGCTATGGCAACGCAATCAAGACCCAATCGTCCCAATGTAAAAGTACAGGAGAGCCAAGACCAAAAAAAGCACGCCGAGCTCGATCAACGGTTAAGGTTTTGCTCACTGGTCTCTTCAATTACCATGGCGTAGTGCATCAGATGTTCTTACCACAACATCGTACGGTAAATAAGAAATAAGTATTACCTTGAAGTTATGCGCCAGTTGCGTGAAGCAATACGAACAAAACGCCCGGAATTGTGGAAAACAACAATGCAAGGCTTTTGCATCATGTTAATGCACCTGCTCACTCATCTTTACTTGTGAGAGATTATTTGGCCATAAACAATACCGTTATTATGCCTTCACCAGATTTGGCCCCCTGCGACTTTTTCCTGTCCCAAGATTTAAGAGACCCATGAAATAATGGCGTTTTGCGACGATTGAGTAGATAAAAACCGCATCGCGGAGGGAGCTCAAGGACATATCAAAAAGTGCATATCAGAACTGCTTCGAGGAGTCGAAAAAACGCTGGAGCAAGTGTATTATATCTGAGCGGGAGAACTAGAAATTGGGGGAGATGAACTAGAAATAGATGAATAAATAACTATTTTTTTGAGAAAAATGAAAGTTCACCATATTTTTTGAACACACCTTGTATACACATACCCCATAGTTCAGCGGATGAAATTCGTTACTGTATGTATGTATATATTGTATCTTTGCATATATTCACACACATTCAGGCACATGGCGGGGCTGTTAGTTCGCTCAGAAATTAGTTCCCAGAAATCTATTTCCATTTTCCGAATCTTTCAATTACATTACAAGCAACACAGTAAGTGTTAAATTCTCGATTAATTACAAATTGTTGAAGCAGAAGCACATCGATCGGAAATGCTCGCCGGTGCGCATTTGTGTATGTGTTTGTGTGCTGGTGTAAGTTAATAAGTGAGTGATTGGCAACACTATCAATTCACTATCAACACTTGAGTAAATAAAGTAATTATAACTGCATTAGCACTCATTAAATACTCAATTTTACGAAAATTCAGCAAAAGGATTAGCAGCACCTAAAGTGAATAACGAAAATGGTAACAACAGCAAAATTGTTAAATTAGAAAGGCGTTCAACAGAGGCTACAAGTAGTGATGGTGCATAGGATTTAACAAACTTTGGAACAGCTGGCGCATCTTTGGTGTAGGGAAGGCCAAGTATTGCCTGGGTGGAGCAACAGCTGTAGTTGTAGCCAGAGCCATGTCAAGAAATGGCAAGCGCAGACATCTACATACGTACATAAAACAAGCAGAAGAAGTAGCAGAAACAGAAGCATATGCAGCAAAAATAGGCGCTAAACTAACTAAAATAAATGGCAAACTTAAATTGAGCAACGATCTGGAAGTGGCAGCATTGCACCTAAACCAAGCCAAGCAAACAAAGCGCACTAAGGGGCCAACTTTTTCACGGAGGTCTGCCCTGCGCGCTTTAGCCACTTAAACGATAATATGCCGTTATTTAACTTGATAAAACTCTATATTCGGCTACATAGACAAAATGCTAAAAGAAATCGAATAATGAAGTTGTATATGGCACGAAAAGTGTAAGTTGCGTGACTCACTTGTGCCAGTGAAAAGGCCTGCAACTGAGAAAAGGATGAGTTGTTGAATAGGGAAAGTTTTTGTAATTTTTTTTATTTTTTATTTTTTTGCTTCAAGGAGAAAATTGTGTTTTATGCACCAATAAATTGCTGACTTAATTGGACATCATTCATCAGTTTTGAAACTCGAGAGAAAGACGAAAAAAAAAAATTAAGAAACAAAAAAAAAACAATAAACGGCAAGCAACAGAGTCTTCAAGGAAAGAAACCGAAGAAAAACAGTTAAATGAAAAACTTCTGGTAAGCTACGTTTTTCAGCAAGTAAGTATGTATTTATTATAAGCAATATCATAATACCAACAACAAAAGTGTTATTGCAACTATACCCGTACCTAAGCAAGCTCGTGAATGCCTGAAAAGGAGCGGCATCCAACACGGCCAGTGTCAGCAACAGCTGTTTGTTGGTGGTGATGCCACTACTACCGCCAATGCCATACAGCCATAACAACAACAATAAAAGTATTTCCTTTAATTTATTTTGCCAACTGCCCGCGCGGTTCCATTTCATTTGTCCATTCATTTTTGTGTCTTGTTTTGCCGCTAACGCTGAAAAATCCTTCGTGCAGAAAACTCTTGTGAAAAAGAAATTTAGTTGCCTGCCTCTTTGGCGGCTCTGGGTAAAGTAATAAAACCAGCAACAAAAACAATCATACTAAAAGAACGGCATTTTGCTTGCCTCTTGCCTTACTGCTGCGAAACAAGAAACTTTTAATTGCTATAATTTTCAGAGAAAGTTACTTCCGGTTGCTTAGAAGTTTTGTATTAAAGCTACTTTAAAATTATGCTCAACACTTTTCAGCACGGCTGTGTGGAGCGGCACTAGTAGTCAGAGCAGTAGTAGCAGCAGCAACAGTAGCGCCGGATTTTCCGTTTTCACATTGCCTTTCCAATTACGTCGTTAGGAGTGCGAAAGTTGATTAAAGATACAAATAAAAAAGTGAAAACCGCATAAATCCAAGTAAATAAGCAGCTACGGTTTGATAAGTACTTTAAAGTATGTACGAGTACATTCATACATGAAAACTACTGAACTGGTGGAAATTCAACTCGGTAAATAAATAATTGCCTTTTGGGTTAATTTATTTGGTATAAGCCGAGGCCAAGAGTAATAATTGTACAAAAAAAAAATATTTGTTTACTATTTTCAGAGTCGCTTATTATATTTATTATCGATAACACCGATAACTTTTAAAATCGATTACTATTCCTATCGTTATTTTTTACTTCTTATTTTTATTATCGAAAAAAATGTTATCGATTTCTTGCAGCGTTTACTGTGTGTTACATCCATGGCTATCAATAAATGCATCAAGCTCAGTGCCAGATCAATCCGAACTCTTTGATTTGCTTCTCAATATGTAAAAGTATGATAAAGTGGAACTAGCAACTTTCAGAATAAGTATTTAAGTACAAGAGTTTATATATAGGTAAGTACGCGAGTATTTTTGCACACAAGCATGCAAGTGTATAAGTATTCATTTTCAATTCTTTTGAGTCCCGACTTCTAAGTATTTAAGTATTTAAAAATTTAAATATTTAAGTATTTAATAATATAAGTATTTAAGTATATAAGTATTTATATTAAGTATTTAAGTATTTAAGTATCTAAGTATTTAAGTATTAAGATATTTAAGTATTTAAGTATATAAGTATTTAAGTATTTAAGTATTGAAGTATTGAAGTATTTAAGTATTTAAGTATTTAAGTATTTAGGTATTTAAGTATATAAGTATATAAGTATTTAGGTAGTTAAGCTTTCAAGTATTTAAGTATTCAAGTATTTAATTATATAAGTATTTAAGTAGTTAAGCATTTAGGTTTTCTAGTATTTAAGTAGTTAAGTATATAAGTATATTATTTAAGTAGTTAAGCATTTAGGTATTCAAGTATTTAAGTAGTTAAGTATATAAGTATTTAAGTATTTAAGTATTTAAGCATTTAAGCATTTAAGTATTTAAGTATTTAAGTATTTATGTATTTGAGTATTCGAGTATTTACGTATTTAAGTATATAAGTATATAAGTATTTAAGTAGTTAAGCTTTCAAGTATTTAAATATTCAAGTATTTAAGTATATTAGTATTTAAGTAGTTAAGCATTTAGGTATTCAAGTATTTAAGTATTTAAGTATTTAAGTACATAAGTTTATAAGTATATAATTATTTAAGTATTTAAGTATATAAGTATATAAATATATAAGTACATAAGTTTATAAGTATATAAATAAATAAATATATAAGTGTTTAAATTTTAAAGTATTTAAGAATTTAAGGATATAAGCATTTAAATATATAAGCTTTTAAGTATATAAGTAAATGAGTGCATAAATATGTAAATGTATAAGTATACAATATAATATATATATATTATAAATATATAAGTGCAGAAAAAGGTAAGTTACGACTGTCTAAAATTGCAATTATTAAGGCACATAAAGAAATTCATGATGAACGAATACTAGGAAAAGCCATTGAACATGAAGTCTTTCGTTTGCCTTAAATTACATTTTCATGCAATTTGTGCTTTCAATTCGAAAATTCATATTTGGAAGCGTTCATGAATTTGAGGAAAATGTTGCTGAACGATGATAAACTTGGTTACAATTGTCATTTGAAAATCCATCACATTTGTATAAAGCCACAAGTGCGACAACAAATTGACGTTGCAATAAAATTTAATTACTTTTACTACCCATTCGTCAGGAATGAAGAACTCAATTTAACGAGTATTTGTATGCACGCACACACTCACATGGCTGCGGTAGCGTGGCTGTAGCGCAAAACACATTGGCAAAACTGTCGATACCAAAAATCAACGCTCAGAACAGTTTAATTGTTGTTTGTACAAAAAAAAAAAAAAACAGTAAACCAAAAAAAAGTAGACAATATGATTTTCCATTTGCTGCAGCTACAGCCACCGTAGCGGCTAGAAATGATTGCCAACTTTATTTGCTGAAGACTCAATGAAATCGCTTATACACTTTGTATAACTGTTACTGCCATTGCTGCTGCTGCTGTTGATTTGTGGTGTTGTTGTCGTCAACAACCACTGATAAAACGCCCGATAAACGCACTCCACTCAGCAAAGTACACAAACGCATATACCTAGCCGGTAAAGCCATCCATATACATTTGAGCATATGAGGCATACATATGTATGTGTAATTACACTATGTAAGTATGTGTTTTGCAAGCATCATACCATCATTCTCATTTTAGTACAGTTAATTGCGAGCACTATTTGACTTGCCTCTCAACACTTTTCCCACAACATTCACCTCGACGCTCAATCGCTTCGTTTTTCCTCATACTTTTGTGGTTTTCATTTGGTTCGCTCAATACTTTTTTAACCACACACACACACACCTTTCCCTCGCTTACACAGTATTTTTCCATGAACCACTGTTTTTTTTTTTTCATTCCTACCGCTAACTTTTCCAACTTCATTTTGTGAACCGGTGTACGTATGTAGGTGTGTACGTAATTCGTATTGTTTTCATTGATGACATTATCGACAATTTGGAAATGAAATTCGATTCCAAACCGCAATCATCCGATCTGTGGTGGCAGGTAAACGCTTTATACTGATGCCTCTATCTGTTGCAGCAGCGCTCAAGCCAAGGCATATATTGTAGATGGAGTAGCACTAGAGCAAAATCAACAATCGCTTGTATTTTTGTAGTTGCTTTTGGTCACTAGAATGTCAAAAGCTGATTACTGTTTAGAGTGTGTTATCATAGAATGTAAGCTTAGTTTGGCAATTCCGATACCAAATTGCTACCAAATGGATTGGAAACAATTAAAAAGTGCCAAAATTCAGTTGAAAACGTGCCGAGTACATGCGTGTAGTGGATCTTATACTTATGGTATATGCATAATTGGTTCTTACACTTTTCATTAGGTATTTGGAGCTTCACCTGGAATTTGAGCTACATATGTGGCTTGGTGTTAAATTACAAATAGGCAGATGAGAAATATTTTCATAAGAGAAATTCGCACACATGTTCGCCATTGTCTGTTGATTGGCGAGTACTACTAGAAAAACGGACTTACCAAAGCCCACGTAAAAATATATCAGTCGAAATTCATACGTCACGGGTTGAAGAATCCAGCACAGAGACAGGCAAAACCGACTATTTTTTCTTTCCAGAGAAGCATCAAGTAAGCTATTAAATGTTGAAAGAGAGGACTTATCAACCAACATCCACTGAATAATTTACGAAACGCTGGAATCTTTGCTATCAGTTCAGGAAACTAGGATTAATAGAATCAAGCATCTATTGTTTTTGTGATCTGGTTGCTTAAACGCCAGATTATAAACTATGAGAAAACGCATCTTTCGCAAGACGAAGATTCACTCTCCTAGGTTGTGTGACTCTCTATCTATTTGCAATGTCAACAAAAAGCCGGAAGGGTTTCTCATACACTAAGCATACTTCCTCCTCAGCTGGCTTGCTCTAATGAACCTGAGACACCTTAGCTCTCACTTTTTTGTTACAGCTGCGGATGAAGCAGGTTTAGCTATTGAATAAATGAATTTCGTCTATACGAGGACGGTTCAATAAGTACCCTTATTAGATGATAGAGGGCGTTCCTGAGGGAAGTTGGTGTTAACATCGTGCGCCGCCATGTATCAAATGACGGCAAAACAAATTTCAGACTGATAGATAGGTTAGTTTGGATTTGGTAGCTGTTCGAGTAAGAGTTGCGCGATTTTCGGTAAGATGAAAAAAGAGCAGTATCATTCCGTACCTCGCTTTCTGCTTTTGGATGGGAAAAAATGCGAGGAGATTAAACCAAAGTTGGGTGCTGTCTATGGAAACGCTTCGCTTTCTATGACCACAGTGGGCGAACATCCATTTTTGTTGAGGAGCGACCAGGGCGCCCGGCAGACGTGGTTGCCGAGGAAATCAATCAAAAAGTCCACGACATGATTCTCGCTGATCGACGAACGAAAGTGTGCGAAATAATAGAGGCCATAGGTGTGTCGATCAAAACGGCAATGAATATTTTACATGATAAGTCATGGGGATGAAAAAATTGTCGGCCCAATAAGTGCCGTGATTGCTCACTAGCAACACCAAGCGGATGCGGCTGTTAACTTCGAATCAGTGTTTGCAGTAATTCCAGCGAGAGCCGAAGGAATTTTTGCGTCGAGTTGTCATCGTTGATGAAACCTGGGTTCATCATTACACACCAGAAACTAAGCAACAATCAAGACAATAAATTTCTCCCGGTGAATCTGCTCCAAAGAAGGCGAAGACAGTCCCGTTGGCCGGAAAGGTCATGCCACCGAATCGATGCGAACCGCGTTATCCTCACGGAATTTTAAGAAAAAGAATGAACAATCACTAAACAACACTACAGTGAGTTGTTGGACTACTTGGAAATTGAAGTAGACACGGCCGCATTTGGCGAAAAAGAAGGTGTTTAGCGCACCAGCACATTCATCCGGAGTTGTCGCCGCCAAACTGCATGAATTCCATTATGAATCGCTGCCGCACCCCTCCCTATTCATCCGATCTGGCTCCCTGCGACTTTTTGTTGTTCCCTAACATGAAGAAATGGCTCGCTGGAAAAAATTTAGTTCAAACGGAGAAGTTGTCGCCGAGTCAGAGGCATAATTTGGAGCGGTTAAAAAAATGGCCGGAGCGAGAAGTGTATTTATAAAAGGGGGCTATTTTGAATAATGCAAATATTTTTTTGAATAAATGGTGTCTTTATTTCTCACCCGGGTACTTATTGAACACCTCTTGCAGTATGAAGAGGTTAACACATCTAAAACAGTCATTGGACGGTCTTCTTTATACCTTCTTAACATTATTTTTATTCAAATAATCGCGAACAAGACGTGATGTGTGAGCTGGTGAATTATCGTGATGCAAGAACCATGACTTGTTGTCCTACAATTCCTTCCTTTTAAGACGAATGTTCTCGCGCAAACGCTTTAAAACGTCTAAATAATATTCAGTTTTAACCGATTTTGCGATTTGTGCGATTTTCAAGCACAATTTTCTTTACTTTTCCGAAGTTTTCGTCGTTTATTGATGTTGCTGGACGACGTTCATGAGGCAAGTTTTCAACCGATGTACGGCCCTCTTTGAACGATTTGTACCACTGGAAAACACGTGCACGCGATAGAGCAGAATCCCCATAGGTTGTCTGCAACATTTTTAAGGCGTCTGAAGCCGAAATTTTGTTGGAATAACAAAATTTCAAACAAATTCTTTGTTCAACTTGAATTTCCATCGTTAAATTCGAAGAACACACTCGAGCTTGACTTGTTTACAGTAGCACAGAAAACAAACTATGTGACATATCACGCTGAAATTTGCCATGTAAGCTTATAACAGTCCCACCAAAAAACAAAAAATTTATTTTTGCCATATGTCATCTGCGGACCGTTTTATCGATAACGTCTCGTTCATATTTGAGCAGAAGGTAACTATCAAATACCAAACTTCCCTCTTCCTCCACCCCTATTTTTCCTGTTTTTCTTCTTCTTATATTTGGGATGGTAAACACAATGGACCGATTTCGATTTTTCATTCAAGTAGGCCCTCTCATGCGCAACCATATTACCTGACCTGAGTTATTTTGTTATACCGAAATATGTGAGAGTAACTTTTTTTTTATAGTTATACATTTACCTTTCAACAAATTAGCAAAATTTCTCACATTTCCATAAAATCACGTAGCAGCACAATTGATTCCGCACACAAATGTGCACACCTATCCCCAAGAACTTCCTTAAGTGACACAAAACAAACCCCCAGCTGCATCATCCGAAAACAATTTGAATTTGTCAACGTGGCGTAGCTAGCGCCACCATCAACAACGCACAAAAAGCAACAACACCTATGCATCCTTCTGAAGCAAAGAAAACAGCAACTCAGCTCGGAACTCAACTTGACTCGACTTCACTCAACGCTGCTTGCTGCCGGCGCATCAACATCGCCATCACCGTCATCATTAGCAGCAATGCCGACAGCTGTATGGCAGTCACTGTCGCCTTCGCCACTTCCCTCGCTATGGCACCTTAACAACGCACTTATGCAAATACATACATATGTATGAGTATATGTGAATATTTTCCTTTGCGGCGGTGTGGCACTGGAAGTTGTAACCGGCAAGCGTACGAGTATGAGCGCAACGAAATATCGGCGCAACCTGCAATCGAGCACAACAAGTTTTTACTATCTTTAGGGCGCATTTGTACGCCACTTTAGCACAGTTGGCAAAACTACAAAAGCTCACGTACCTGTACCTGCAGTAGTGGTAAAAATGTGACAAGCACCAAGCCACGATATTAAATGGGAAACTTCGTCTACCGCTAGCAATTGCAATAACAACAATAATATTACTAAACTCAAAGCCTATTTTTGGAGTGATGATGCGCCGTTGGCGGGGTAATAGATGTAAAGGATGGATGCATCTCGAGCCGTACTTTTCCATGTCATTCAGGCATTCAACATTGCTGTCATCGGCATCGCGTTCAACATTCACTTATCGACACATACAAGCAAATACGTGTACTCGCAAAATGAATATATATATGTGTGTGTGTGTGTGTATGTGTATGGGCTGTTGTTTCAGTTGTTGGATGCCCTCTCTTCTAATGCAGCTTTCGTGCCAAGTTGTGAGATTTATTACCCAGATACGTGTTACAATTTACCGGCATTGTAAATATCTGTTTGTATGTGTCAATGATCGTGTGTGTGTGAGTGTTTGTGTGTGTGTGTAAGTGTTTGTGCGTTTGTGTGAGTGAGCGCGCAATTCTCAATTAAATTTCACACATTCCTGACATGATTGTGCACAAACTGCAGCCTGCAGGCGCAAGTCAGTTTTACTGCAGTGGGAGAAATTGGGACGCGCGCCGCAAAGTATGCTAACTGCAATTGCTATTTCAGCTGATGCTTTCGGCGTTGTTTACCGTTCAAGCTATGGGGGTTTTGTGTTATTTTTGAAGTAGCTATTTCGTATATTTATTCACATTTTACAATTTTGGCTTTTACTTCGGGTTTGGTTGATTTTATGTGAAATTTATTTTGAATTAAATTCCAAAGCACTTGCAGCGGTTGTTACTGATGAACGAAAATAAATTGTGAAGATGCACGACGATTCAAATGAACTCTTTTATATAATATAATTTAATTGTACACCTTTTAGAGCCAAGAGGGGAGCACTAAATTTAATTCAAATTGTCATTATGCTATATTAAGGGGTGTAAATTTGCAAATTCTTGGGAAAAAAGGTGAAATTAACCCTTTCTAATTTTTGCACTAGACGTCAAGCTACACTTTTCTAGCGTCAGCGCTGCATCGTGAAACGTCTACTTTTGTTAAATCAATTTTTGATTTTGGAAATACTTTTTTTGCTGAATCACTTAAGGGGGTATTCTAGTCTAGAAATTTGAAAAAATCGAAACATTTTTTTTTTTTCAAAATTTGATAGTTTAACTATTCAAAAATATCTCCCTAAAAGGATTTTTCAAAATTCGAATTATTTTCGAAGTTACAACTATTTTAGTGACGCGACAGCTTGACTGGTTTGAGCGGACGCCGAACTTCAAAAGTGTTTTTCTCGAAACTACTTCGTTCGATACGGTCGGCACGATATCTCAAGTTCTAATCAACCGATTTGCTTGAAATTTGTCATGAATATTCCTTAAATATATTTCTATCGTATGAAGCTCGAAAAACTGGAAATTTCAATTTTTTAATATGTGTAAACAATTCGAAAAAGCTTAAAAATAAGAGAAAAATCGACCTCAATTTTTTGAGTAGCCACCATTTTATAAAAAAAAATTTTTTTTCCGTTTTTTCTGGTTCATACGATAATGACATTCATATTAATTAAGAATTTGTATTTTTTTTTTTCAGATGACCACAAGGGTAGAAATCGTGACGACGGGGACACTGCCTTTTTTTCCCCCCTTCCACTTCAAGGACGCATAACTCCGTGAAAATTCATTTTTTTTTTTTTTCAAATTTATTTTGTGTGCTCCTAATATATGAATAAATAAATGATAAAAAAATGTATCGTAAAAATATCAATAGCTTTTTTTTTATTCATCGTCAAAAAATGCTCGAAATTCGGGCCTCTAGACTAGAATACCCCCTTAAGAGTTAACTGAACCCTAACGGCGAGTTTTTAAATCTCTATTTAATGTAACTGCTTGTTAACCGGTTGTGTAAGCGATTTTTGATCTACAACTCTCCAGCTAATCGAAGGGTTAAATATATAACAATTTTCTATTTCACAAAATTTGTCATGAAGTGGATCCAAGGGTGCCACTTGGGAACTAAAATATTTATTTTTATATGGTTAACCTTCAGCCGGTGTAAAAAGCAACTCACGGGTAAGATGTGCACGTGTGAAATTTCAGCCATTCAGAACTTGCCGGATAAGTACAATATAAAAAATTGATTTACGCCAAAATTATTTTATTTATTTAATGCTACATTATTTTCATTTATTTGAACAAAACTAAATTAAGTTAAATAAAACCATTTAAAATTGGTGCGGCTGCAGTTCTAAGATGAATACAAATATACGTAGTAGACCGTGCGGCAAAAAATTAACTTTCTTTGTTATTCAGGAAAAATTCAGAAACTAGAGATTTTGTTGCATATCCACTTTTTAACAATTTTCATTAATTAATTGTTTTGAAAGGACCTTAAACTTTGAAAGCAGAAACGTAAGCAGGGGTGTCCACTGCGTATACTTTATTTCATAGGAGGAAAGCTTAACAATATTTTCTTATAAAAGAGCAAGAAAAACAAAGCTAAAGTATATATTATATTACTGCATACATATAAATTCAAAATAATATAATTCATTTGGAAGAATTCAAGGATACTTAAGCATACATTTTTCAAAGGACATTACTGTACTCTATGTATCCTGGCGAGAAGTAGCCAAATATTTGGATTCAAAAGCTGGATATATGCCTTAACATTTCAATGTACAGAAGTATTGAAAGCCATTTGAGATAGATAAAGAAATCCTGCCAGATTTATGAGAAAAAATTGATTTGGCTTATTCTGAATATCCGCCCGTATATATGATAATTTAAATGGTGCCACACGATTGAGATATATGAGAAGATAGGTGAAACTCACTGGTCGTGCTTTCTCCTCTGAGAATTGTCTGTAACTGTTACTGGATTATGCTTCATTAGTATGCGTGCCAGAGTAATGGATCTGCTGGCAAAGAACTTTTAACAAAGCTGCCGTTACGATAAAGAAACCCAAAGTGTCTAAAATTGTCCTTCCCATTTCTCAAAAAGTCTCATTTTTCTACATAATATTATTTAGTGGAAAAAACTGATTCGAGCGTGAGTTATCGTGAACGTCTGATTTGAAAAACCTTAAGTCACTTAAAACAAGTTGGTTAGATGAAGTGGTGATTCAGCAAGAATCCCATTAGTATTTCCGCACCATTTTGTTGCCACATCCCCGTTCCCAACAAGTTATACGGTTATTCCTACACCACTATATCCACTCTGTGCGATTGGGAACCTTATAAGATTGCTAACGTCTATACCGCCCAGCTCTTCGAGGTTTTCAAAGAGCATTTTGCCAAGGGCAGGACATCCACAGATGAAGTGGAAGATAGTTTCCTTTTTCTCGGGAAAAAGTTCCTTTTTTCTCTATGGCAGTATATCGCACCCTAAATACAAAAGGGGCAGAACTCAAAATTTTCCACACTCGAACTTGACTTGTTTACAGTAGCACAGAAAACAAACTATGTGACATATCACGCTGAAATTTGCCATGTAAGCTTATAACGTCTCGTTCATATTTGAGCTTCTGCTCATTTTGAGTTGTGACCCTTTTGTATTTAGGGTGCGATATTGTAACGGATACCCATTTTGGCTGCCTGCTCTACTACATATAAAGAAGATGCCAGTTATCACTGCCGTTAGTCTGTAGGCATCCCTAAATTCCATATTGGTCAATGTTGACGTTTATTTTTGGTTAAAGGTGGGCCATAACGTTCTGTTATCTGTTCATATTGCCTGATATCTCCATCTGCATTCCGCGATTCGCAGATATTTTGAAGAGATTATATTCTTGATTGCACCCAGTGGCGTGAATACCGATTCTGCAAGAATATTATTCCTAGCAGATCCTCCTCTTGCCAGTTCGTCCGTTTTTTCGAGTCCTTCAATGTTTCGATGCCCCGAGACTCAAATTAAGGTAACGTTAAGGTTTTTGCTCAAGGTGTTATGGCTATTTCTGCTCTGATCCACCAGTTCAGAGGTTGTTGGAGATACAGCCCTTAAAACATGCACTCGCGATGGACTTCATTGTCATACATTTTCGCCGATAGGTTATAAGTTTCAGCGTCGGTGTTCCAAAGTTACATGTGAACTATTACTATTATTCATTGCTGCCTTGTAGTACTTACACTTTTAAAGTGGAATGAATAATATCTCTCATATGAAAGTAGTCTTCGAGCGAGCTTAGCCAGAGGTAATGTATATGAAAGCGAAAACTGTAAAGTGAGGGTCGCTGGTGCTTAATAGGTCTTTTAGCACTAGAGCAGTATTAGTATTTTGCTTTATGTTATTATGAAATAATCACACCTCGTATTTATTGCAAGCATTGGAAATGAAATGAAAATCATTAACTTGGACACTGGCTTACTTATATACTAATTCAGATTTCGATATTCCGCCTAAAATTAATCTGTTCTGCTAAAATTTATCTTTCCTAGGAAGTGGCTAAAATACACGAATTAGTCCTACCTTTCTATTGCTGTCCTCAATGAATCTCTGTAGCCAAACTTAGCTGGTGTGTCCTGATGTATAATTTAACTTACTTACTAATGAAGTTTGATTTATTCACTTACATATATCCATAGATACCAAGTAACAACAAATAGCTTGAGAGAGCCACTGGAGAACATTTAGAAATCGGAAGTCAGAAGTGATGATGGCAAGTAAAGAATTTTTTTTAAGAGTTTGTGCATTTAAAATTGATAATATATTATAAAATAGGAATTTGATTGGAATGATTTTTTTTATTACGTGTTACACGATCCATTCGATCAGTTCAATTTTTTATTAATTTTTCTAATAAATTTAAATAATAAATCTGAATTAACCCAGTCAGCAGAAATGTGACGGAAACGATGATCATTTGGCTTCCTTTCTTGCACGAGCTGTATTTTACTGATTTATTTTATATATCCCTACTGAACAGAAATGTCAACACAGGTTGCCATTCTCATCAGTGAACGCATAGTTATCGAAATCAGTGGTTCTCATGCAGCTAAGAAAACACCCGATACTTAAAACATTAGCATTTTCAATGATTTAAAATATTACAAATATCCTCTTTATTCTATTTCTAATCATTAAACATTATATATATATATATCCCTAGGATTTATACCCAACTTTTAATACGACTTCTTATACCCGGGTACAGGTGTGGCCAGTAGCCTGTTTTGCCCGTTTTTTCTCATTTTTTCTGAGAAACAAGTTATTTTTTTTAATGCAATGTTGTAGCTGACTGTCTTACGAACATTTTAAGTAGTTATAAACATATATTTGTAGCCTGCTTCTAAGAATTGCGCGCATTCTAAGTTATTTCTAAGAAGTCAGTAATTTCTATTGTTGTTAGAATTTTTAGAATACAACCTTTTTCGCGCACTCTTAATTATTTAGAAGAAGACATTATATTGTACCCTTGCTAGAATTTGCTGACAAACAACATTTGATATAATCCAACTACCTGGCAGGTAAGAAATGCTTCCAGAAACTTAAGGGTTGCAGCTATATAATCGCCAGTTTTGCGAGTTTATATTCATTGTAAAGCGTTCTTTTGAAGTGTGAAGTTGATTTATATTTGTGAAAATAACAAGTCAGAAAAAATTTAAAATATTAATATACAACATAGATAGCAGAAGGAACATGGAATATTTGTCTTCGAATCAATATATGAGGTAAATACAAATAACTCAAATATAATTTCATAAATGGAATAAAAATTAATTATTTTTATATAGATTATCTGACGCTGAAAAAGAGCAGTACATACAAAACCTGTTTGACGAAATCTCAGACAATGAATTATTTGAATTTTCCGACCCTGAAGGGGATGAAAGCGAACAAGTAGCAGTAGCAGATGGCGTGGTTGAATCGGATGTAGAAGACCCTGATTACACAATTGACAATGCCCAGGTAGATGAGGCGGATTACGAAGAATGTGACAATGAATCCGATGCTGCATATGATTCTGAGGTGATTAATTTGGTGATGGTACCATATGGAGCTCACAGCCACGACTTGCACGCCAAACTAGGCAACAAAATATTTTGCGACAGCGAAGTGGGCCCGCAAGATCAACTACTATGACGTCAATAGTCAATACATATAAATGTTTTATGACTCCGGAAATGGTGGATATTATAGTACGCTGCACCAACAAAAAAGCAGAAGCTACATATGCGGAATTAAACGCAAAATATCCAAGGCGCAACCAAAAACATGGAAGAAGGTTACTTTGAGCGAAATGTATGCGTTCATTGGAGTGCTTATTATGACTGGCGCTAACCGCAGCAATGCCGAATGTGCGCCGGACTTGTGGTCGGTGGAAAATTGTCCATTATATCGTGCGTCAATGGGCATTAACCGCTTTCAGGCCATACTGCGGTTTATAAGGTTTGACGATGGCAACGCACGGGCACAACGTTTGGTAACTGACAAAGCTGCACCAATATCCGAGCTGTGGACCTTGATGAACTACAACTTTGAGCAGTCATATAAGCCAAGTGAATATCTAACGGTACGCGAGCAGCTCTTTCCATATCGTGGCCGCACCCGTTTCACGCAATACATCCCATCGAAACCGGCAAAATATGGCATCAAAGTGTGGTGGGTATGTGATGCCAAACACGCATATCCACTGTATGGACAAATATATACTGGCCAAGCACCTACTGGACGGGAAACTAACCAGGGTGAATGCGTGGTGTAGGATTTAGTAAGCCGCTTTCATGGAACCGGCCGAAATATAACGATGGACAATGTTTTTACATCCCTAAATCTACTGGAAAGCTTGTCATCCATGAATTTGACGGCAGTTGGAACTCTGCGGAAAAATAAGCCCTACATACCAAAGGAGATGTTGCCACACAAAGATCGTGCAGAGAGGTCAAGTACATTCGGTTTTAGGCCCAACATATCCATATGCTCCTATGTGCCGAAAAAAACAAGGCAGTTATATAATATTACTATCATCAATGCATGACGATGATCACATTGGCGAAAGCGGCAAACCAGAAATGATCGAGTTTTATAACAAGACAAAAGGAGGAGTGGACGTGATGGACCAATTGCTTGGAGAATATACTTGCCAAAGGATGACAAAGCGTTGGCCGTTGTCCCTATTCTTCAATATGATTGATTTGACGGCATTGGCAGCGTACATCATATATTATGAGAATAATCCCAACATCCGATGCACCAGTGCGAAGCGTAAGAAATTTCTTCGCCAGCTCGCCAAGGAACTGTCTATGCCCCATAATTGAAGAGCGGTCGGTGAATCAGCAAGTGATGCGGAACTTCAACACAAAAATTGCAGTCGCGAGTTTCATAAGTACGGCCTTGCAAGGAAGTGCTGACAATAGGCCATCAACGTCTGCAGCTGCTGGTGCAAAACTAAAGAAACAGCAGGTTGGAAGCTGTCTTCTCTGATACATCCATGACCAACACTGAAGACGAACGCGTAACATGTGCAGAATATGTCAGCGCCCAATATGCATACAGCATTCTTCAAATACATTTACATGTAATAATTGTGAAAATAATGAAGACAATTGAACAATTTAAATTTGTTTGCATATTTAGTTATAAGAAATAATCAGTAAAATAATATTTTATAAAGAAAATAATAAATAAAAATGTTGTTCCTTCAAAAAATGAGAAAAAACGAGAAAAAAAGCTAATGGTAGGTGTCAATTTTGAAAGCTTATATCTCATCAATGCATGGGCCTAGCATGACAAATAAGACACCAATCGACGTATATTTACTTCGTTTTCCTAGATCAAAAATTTCAAGTCAATATCTTTAGCGATTTAGGAGCTACATCACTCCAAAGTAGATACTGGCCACCCCTGTACTTGGGTATAAGTCCTAGGGATATATATTATATATGGCACTTACACCCTTTTTGAGTCTTTTGCGGAGCTCTTCCTCCTATTTGTGGTGTGGTTCTTGATGGAGGGACCTACAGTTTCAAGCCGACTCCGAACGGCAGATATTTTTATGAGGAGCTTTTTTTTTGGCAGAAATATACTCGTAGGCTTGCCATTGTCTGTCGAGGGGCGAGCGCTATTAGAAAGCAGTTTTTTTATTATTTCGTATTTCATGCACAGAGAGGCGAACCAACGTGCTTTCGAATTGTAGTCCGTACCAAATCATTCGGCTACGATGGTCGCCGTAATTTCTAAATATTCGCTGGCTCACCTTTTTGCCTTCGGTGGCCACCAGTAGAATTATGCGCGAGAAATTTCTATGAAAAACTTAATAGTCCAACTGCTTTTCATAGAGAAGTAGAGAGCTAAAATATTCCACAAAAAAATACTTCATTTAATTCTACTGTGGAAGTCTGAAGACATAAAATATATATTTGTGCATAATGTTTTCGATTTAACTACTCGCAGTTTCCGCCAAAATTTCAAAGGTTTCACCTTCCGTAAAAAGAGGCTAAGAACCTCTGGCTCAGTACTGTCTACGAAAAAGGCAACCTCTTTCTTAATTATTAGCGTTTATTTGTGACGAGATATCCGAGTTGATAGTATAATTAGTTCAGCAGACATGAGGTCATCGCTTTGTATTCCATGTGTGCATGCTAAGTTTAGCATCTTTAAAGTACGCGCTAAATACGTAATCGAACGAGCTCGATATTTAATGAATTACCTTTGCATATATTTTACTTTAAACCATAAATTGATCATCATTAAAATGGACCTGTCATTATTTTACTCACGCTCACATACATATACAAAAGTTTCATATAATTCATTAAACATAGCCTCGTAGCTGAACGAGAGAAAATTGTAGTTGGGCTCTTCCGTAGTTAACATACACACACATATTTGCAAAAATGTAGATATATACATTCTATGTTATGTATTTTAAGCTCTTGCTGACATGAATGACTTTAGCACACACTATCATATAAAAATTATTGTAAAACTATGACAAATGATGTGTCAATTTAAATCTATTGGGGAATAATGGATTCAAGTGCTTGTTAACGCACGTACACCTACACCCACCCACATCACACACATACATAAATACGTGCATATTTTTATAAAAGTATTTATGTATGCCCACCGCATGCACACTCAAGTGCGGTCATAGTCTATAAGTATACGTGTAAAGGCGCTGATAGTCGCAGCTGCTGCACTTTGCACATGGCTGTGAGCGTCATAAAGTATAGGAGTGACAAAAAATTTTGGTATAATAAAATCATCAGCAGCAGCATATTATTATTATCAGTATCATCATCAGTGGTGATGATGTCAGCGGCAAGGGTATAATTTTTTACAAGTGTAACCCATTTTTTGTTTGCTTGCCAATAGCTGAATGTGTGAGTCAAGTACGAGTGTGCATGTGTGGAAGCTTAGTGTTGAGTGGATGAAGTTGCGAGAGTAAATGATGTTCGTCTGCAATTTATGTATTGAGTAATGCTCAGCTGGTGTCCCATGTAGTGGAGGAGATGCCTGGGTGGGTTTGTGTACCCGTACTTACATAATTTTATATATTGAATCATTTATCATATTTTAAAAAAGGATACTTTGGTATTGGAAATAATCAAATGGCTTTATCTATATGTAGCTAAAGGAAATTCACAACGAATGCGAATACGAATTCGAATATGATCAGGAAGATGAATATGAACATAGGTAGGAAAGACGAAAAGGAATACGATTACGCATGCGAATGGAATATGAATTCGAATAGGAAGACGAATACGAATACGAATACGAATACGAATACAAATACGAATACGAATACGAATACGAATACAAATACGAATACAAATACGAATACGAATACGAATACGAATACGAATACGAATACGAATACGAATACGAATACGAATACGAATACGAATACGAATACGAATACGAATACGAATACGAATACGAATACGAATACGAATACGAATACGAATACGAATACGAATACGAATACGAATACGAATACGAATACGAATACGAATACGAATACGAATACGAATACGAATACGAATACGAATACGAATACGAATACGAATACGAATACGAATACGAATACGAATACGAATACGAATACGAATACGAATACGAATACGAATACGAATACGAATACGAATACGAATACGAATACGAATACGAATACGAATACGAATACGAATACGAATACGAATACGAATACGAATACGAATACGAATACGAATACGAATACGAATACGAATACGAATACAAATACAAAAACAAATACGAATGGGCATAAGAATGCTATTACGAATGCGAATATGAATAGGACCATCATGCACATAAATTCAAAAGAAATTACGATGAAGAGAATGTTAACATTAATATGCATAGGCAAAATAATCTGAATACGAATAGGACCATGAACAGGAGTTGTTAATATGCTTGTGCAAAAGATTCAAAGTCATAATTTTTATATTGCCGGATTAAATGAAATGTCCATGTTATTCATATTTAAGATTTACTCGAAACCAAATGCTTTCCCGAAATTGAAATACGACCGTTATGCCTCAAAATGTCCACAAACCGCCGTAAGATTGGTTTCTAACAGAACAAAAATTGTAACAACCAAAAATTAATCTTTCATGCACAGATCTTTTGTAAATATATTGAAAACAATGCAAATTTCAAAACATCCAACATCCGCAAAAGCACACATACTCACCAACATACAAAGCGTTCAACCATGAAGACTCCCTTGCCTATGGTTGCAAGTGAGATCAAAGTAATGACCGTTCAACGCATAGTTGGCGGCAAAGTTTGCCAGACAACAAGCAGTAGCCGCCACCGTTGACGCCTATAGAACCACGGCTGCTTTTTCGCTTGTATGTATCGCAAGTAGTATGCGTGTATATATGTATGTATTGTCCCAAATCCTTTTGAAAGTTTTGTGGCTTACATTAACACGCCATGACGCCTCGCCATTGTGGGATTTGTGGCATGCGAGCGCTGGGCGACAGATGCCTAGTGCGTTCGCAGATTTTTCAGTGCTGTTGCTGATTTATTTAAAAAGATTGAAAGACGCTAAGCTTTAAGTTTAAACGCCTTTTGCATGTCAGTGGCGATAACTTTCGCCAAACCATGGCGCACAGCAGCAGAACGGTATATAAATCGCATGCCTCTTCGGCCGCAGCAACAACTAAATGAATGGATGGATTTGACGCAGCTTTCAAATCTTAACACGCAAAAGTCACTAAGCTATTTCTCTGTTGCTACTGCCGTTGCTGATGTTGCTGCCTTGGGCCTTGTTGTTGGCTTTACTGCTTCTGCTGGCATATTTGTAATTGCTGTTTTGTGTTGTTGTTGCCTCAAACTTGCGGTTGTCTGTATACGTATATTGTTGTGCTATTACAGCTGCTGGCAAATCTCTTTCAGCCGAAATCAGCACTCTGAGCCTACGCATGTAAAGTTGACTTTAATGTGTTTGGCCCTGTCTGTGTGTGCGTACACTAACATAGTTAACACCACCTCAGGCAATGATGGTAATATTTACGCAATGACTTAAACCACAAAAGTTTCGATTTTGATTAAGTTTGAACAATTAAATTGACTTAATTGAATAGATTCGAAGGACATTTTCTTTGAGCGCTTAGCTTTTGTTTCCGGCTATTGCGTTTTCAGCTGTCCTATTCCATGTTACACACACAACTCAGTGTCTACGGTAATATACCATAATAGAAATAAATATATATTGCGATGTTGGGAACCTTCATCTTAATTACTATCAAATATTGATTTAATAAAACGGTAGGGAATTGTGGAAACTCGTTAGAATTCATTTGCCGTTAACAAGGCAATCGATGGATTAGCTTTGACAGTGAAACCAATTAAGAAAGTTTATGAAATATATTTCAATTAATATGCTTTCAAATTCACAGTCGCATAAAATATTTTCATTTTGCCAATAAATTTCCAATAAGTGTTTTCTTATTGTACTGAGATGTTAGCAGAGATTCAGAATGTTGTTGCTGCTGAAGCATTTTACTAAAACCTGCCAGTGCAGTGCAGCCATCGGTATAACTCATCTAACGGTAGGCTCAAGAAAAGTGCTGCTTCATCAGGCTGGGTCCAGAGAAAGAGGGACATTAGGCGAGTAGGTTTTAGAGGGCATGTGAATAGGTGGTGAGTATCGTGCGGTGAGCCTTTATAAACCAAACATATATTGAGCAGGTCGGGGTCGATTCCTCACAAGTAGGAGCTTAACCTGTTACAATATGCAAAACCCAAATGTGCCAAAGTTAAGCGGATCCCTCGAGGCAGCTGAAGCTCTTAGCCTGCATTAGGTAGGGGTTGGACTCCGGTAACGGCATTTGGGTGTCGGATGTTTGGGAAGGTGGCAAGAGTCTCCCGATGTGCCGTCCGGAGTGATAGTTGTAGTAGCGTTTTATCCTGGATCTCGTCAGTGTAGTTCAGGAGATGCCTCTTGATACGCTTGGGAGGTGACTTAGGCTCCAACAAATGTCTGCAGTGGTTATATCTTCGGTAACACTGGGTAGAAATTACTTGCTGAGCATTTTGCTGTGCTTCATAATCGGGAGCATGGAAGCCTCGTTGTGAAGTTGTTGCATGGGAGGGCATCAAAAAACATATCATGGCTGCGCTCTGATTGCTGTATTTTGACAGGTCTGGTGCATAATTTAAAATTGGTCTGCTAATCGCCTTAAATGTTACAAATGTTTGACTTTGCCCCAAGTGTTACTGGCTAGCGATTTGTAGATCTTGTTGCAGTTTTGGACCTTGGTGGCAACTGCGGTTGCGTGCGCCAAAAAGGAGAACAAACTATCGAAGGTAACACCAAAAGAGAGGCTCATAATATTTTTGGCTGGCTACTATGCGGCTGCCGATTCGGGGGGACTACCATTCGGGGGTGCGCAGGGTCGAATATTCGTGCATGAAACAGCAAATAATAGAAAAAATTTTGTTTCTAATAGTTTATATTGGGTAATCGAGAAAGTCTTTTCGTATTTTGTCAATAGATATCGTTGGAATCATCTATCTCCAGTGCTACCAATCACATTGTGTCGTATCATATGGTATTAGAAAGGTGACATTTTAAGCTTCATTTAACCAAAAAAAAATTAAATTCGGAGAAGTTGAAAAAAAGTTATAGCTGTTCAAAAATGAGTGAAAATAATGAAGAAATTCGCGTATATTTTCAAATTTTTGTATAAAAAAGGGAAGAATGCCACGCAAGCCACCAATGAAATTTGTGAAGTTTACGGAGACGATGCTGTATCAGTTCGTGTAGCACAACAATGGTTCGCTCGCTTCCGTTCTGGAAATTTCGATGTGAAAGATGCACCTCGCTCCGGTCGACCTATCGTTGAAAAAGTCGATGAAATTATGGAAAGGATTGACCAGGACCGTCACATAAGCTGCCATGACATCGCCAAGGCACTAAACATTAATCATCAAACGGTTTTAAACCACTTAAAAAAGGCTGGTTACAAAAAGAAGTTCGATTTTTGGGTACCACATGAATTGTCTGTGAAAAATTTAATGGACCGAATTAACATCTGCAAGTCTTTGCTGAAACGAAATGAAATCGAACCATTTCTGAAACGAATAGCAACAGGAGATGAAAAGTGGATCAAGTACGACAATAATGTGCGAAAAAGATCATGGTGCAAGGGTGGTGGAGCTCAACAAATGGTCGCAAAGCCAGGATTTACGCCTCGAAAGGTTAAGCTGTGTGTTTGCTGAGATTGGGAAGCAATCATCCACTATGAGCGGCTCCAGCCTGCTCGAACGATTGATTCTACGCTTTACTGTCAACAACTGATGAGATTGAAGCAAGCAATCGGAAAAAAAATGGCCAGATCTGATCAGCAGAAGGGGCGTCGTCTTCCATCAGGACAACGCTAGGCCACACACATCTTTGATGACTCGGCAAAAACTGGGAGAGCTTGGCTGGGAAGTTTTGATGCATCCACCATATAGCCCTGACCTTGCATCATCGGACTACCTTTTGTTTCGGTCAATGCAGAACTCCGTTAATGGAGTAAAGTTGGCTTCAAGAGAAGCCTGTGAAAATTACTTGTCGCAGTTTTTCGCCGAGAAACCACAAAAGTTTTACACTGATGGAATAATGTCTCTAGAAGAAAAATGGCAAAAGGTGGTCGACCAAGATGGTACATATTTGGTTTAATAAAGTTCATTATAAATATAAAAAAAACTGAGTTGAAGTTTGATTAGAAATACGAAAAGACTTTTTCGACTACCCAATACTTCTGAAATGAGTTCTGTAAAGTTTCAACAGTTTCTTTAGGCGATGAAAAACGTTGACCTCTCATTTTATTTTCGATATTCAGGAACACAAAGAAATAAAATCGTGTCAAGTCAGCGCTGTAGAGGCTTTAAGATGACCCATTAATTTGATCTTGGAGTGCTCGCACAAGAGAGTTTGTGTGAGCCGAAACGTGAGAAATCGCAGTGTTTTGGTGAAGGATAATCCATGTTTGGCGGTTCATTTTCCTTTCCTTGTGGCAAATAAATGCTTGTGTACCACCATTACCACCATTGACTGTTGTAAGTTACTCTAGTGGTAGAGCTGCGACATGACTATATTTTTAGAAAAATAAAACAAGCGACCATTTATTTTGAGGTGTATCTTCAGCAAACAACTTTTGTTGAATTAAGCACGCCTTGGTGCCTCCATACTGTAGAATACTGTTTTGATTCCGGCTCGTATGCATTCATACAAAATTCATCATCTGCAGTAATTTGAACCAACGCGACAGAGTTTCTTAAAAACCACAAGTCTTTACGGGTGTTTTTTGGGACAATTGTCGAATTACGCGGTGTTCGACGAGAAAAATTTTTCCTGAGGACCAAATGTTCATGCAATATTGAATGTATGCTGATCCTACTAATACCCAAGCATGCATCTATTGCACAATATGCAACGTGGCGATCTTGCGTTATCAATTGACGTACACTGTCGATTATTTCTGACCGTTTTAGAGGGTCTTTATGAAATTCATTCTGCAAAAATCGACGGTCACGTTGCAATTCGTTAACTTGTGGTTTCAGTAGTTGTGCAATTACGCCAAAAGTCAAAGTAAGTTGAACAATACACTTCCGTCTTCATAATCCGCATCGTGGACTAGTGCGAAATGCAGTTTTTAACTCACTGAAAAAAGAACAAATAGAGCTCGTAAGTAATAATGTTAAAAAATACCAAATTTTTCCATAGAAATAACAAATTAAAGTAATTTAAATTTCCTACAATTTTTCAAAATGATACACCCTAATGCGCATGAATATGTTTATAATGTTTATTTTTATGAATTCTAAAAAAAAATTCGTTGGTTTTTACATAATGCTATTTGATTTCGTAAAGCTGTCCACTTGTATTATTTGTGTTATATTTTAAATGAGATGCGCAATCACTTTAGACGTTGGCCAATAAATCTCAGCATTAATTCAATACCTAATCCTGGCAATCAAATGCTAGATCTACACGTGTAAGCAAAATCACATAGCCAAGCACGCCAAACCCTTAAGCAAAGAAATAAACAAACAAAGAAAAGTGCGAATGGTACGAAAAAGGTAGAATTGGGAATTGGACGAAGAGTACACACAACAACACAACAAAGGCGCAACATGGATATACCAAAAGGCGCTCAACACTAACTCATTTTTATTTTTGCTGTTGCTGTTGTTGATATATTTTGTAGCCCCTATTTGAGACGTGATGCTTGCATGGCACATGAAAATTGTTGACATAAATCTATTGTATCCAGCGCGCACTCGTGCTTCACGTTTTTATTTGCTAGTTTTGCGCTCGCTATACACAAACACCTTAACGCTTGTATATTTAGTATACATACAGGGTGTTACAAAAATGCAAAAAGTTAGACATTCAAAGCGACAATAGTATGGAACGAGGGAAGTAGAAACAAAAAAAAACAACAGCATAGAAGAGTATGTATTTTTTTTAATTTTATTTACCAAAGAACCAGTTATAAATAATTGATACACTGAGATAATAAGCACTGGCCTTCAGCTTCCGTTACATATAAAATTGGTTTTATAATAATTATAATAATACCTTATGTCTAGGGAAATATATCTAAATGTCTGTAATATTACATAGTTTAAGAAATTTGTTAATGGCACTGATGTTTTCATAGGTGGTAGCTTTAAGAAGGTTGGATGGTTGAAGATTTCCGAATAATATTTTTCTGAATCGGTACCAGCCAGGACATTCATCTAGGATGTGAATAACGGTTAGGGAGCTTGAGTTACACTGCGAACCGTTCGGACTGTCGAAACAATTTAAAAGGTGGCTAAGGGTTTTTAAAGTGTGGCGTTTTCTAAGGCGAGTAAACGTTCTTAAATCTCTGCATAAACAATTTGGTGGGTAGTTAGGCTTCAAACCAATAGGGTTATGTTCTTTGTAATGGTGTTGGTGGTTTCTCCACTCTGTATTATGTTTAGCAGCGAAGTATTATCGTATTAACAGAACTTTTTATTTAAATAATGGAACACGTAGAGCTATCTATTAAACTTTGATCATATTGAAAAGGTACAAGCGTCAGCTTTCAACCGCAGGCAACTTCATGTAAATCGTTTGACAGGTTAAAAATTTACGCGCCTTTTATTGACAGTATGTTTCGTGCTTGTGTCGTAAAAATACTATGGAGCAAAGAGCAAATATTAAATTCTGTGTTAAACTTGGAAAAACATTTAGTGACAGGTACGAATTGATGCAAAAAGTTTATAGTGATGATTGTTTAGCTCGTTCAAATGTATATAATTGGTTTAAACGATTTAAAAATGGTCGTGAAGATTTGCATGATGATGAGAGACCTGGTCGTCCAGAAGCAAGTATTCGTGCTGAATTGGTGGAAGAAGTCCGTGAAATCATTGCTTTTGACGGAAGTTTCACTGTAAGAATGTTGGCTGAAGAATTAAATTTATCTACTGGTACTATTTGGAAAAGTTTAACTGACGATTTGGGTAAAAGAAAGGTTTGTGCACGCTTTCTTCCACACCAATTAAATGAAGATCAAAAAATCGCTCGTGTAGAGCATTGTAAAGACATAATTTCAACAGCTGAAAACGATTCAGATTTTTTTGATTCGATCATAACTGGTGACGAAACGTGGTGATTCAAATATGACCTTGAAACTAAGCGTCAATCTGCAGAATGGAAGACGAAAGGGGAGCCAAAAGCAAAGAAATTGCGTTTTCAGAATTCAAGAATCCAAACAATGTTGATCACGTTCTACGATTCCAAGGGTATTGTACACAAGGAATTTGTTGCAGAAGGTCAAACTATTAATGGAGAATACTATTTACAAGTTTTACATGGTTTGTGGTCAAGAATTGTTCATGTAAGGCCTGAATATCCAGAGGGGAAACAGCTGTTTTTATTGCATGATAATGCACCACCTCAAAAAAACCAAGAATCTTTGTGAATTTTTTATGCAAAAACATATTTGTGTCATCGAACACCCTCTGTATTCTCCTGATCTATCACCATGCGACTATTTTCTGTTCCCTAAATTGAAAACTGCCATGAAAGATGCGTTTTATGATGATATTCCAGCCATTCAAGCAGCCATGACACAGGTATTAAAAAACATTCCCTTAGATGACATAAAAAAGTCCATGCAGAAATTGGTTGATCGTTCTGAACGTTGTATCGAGTTAAATGGAGACTATTTTGAATAAAAGATAACTTTCAAACACCATTCGATACGTGTTTTATTCTACATCTGAAAAGTTATGTTATTTATTGAACATACTGTGTAGGATATCGCGAATATTATCTATGAGGATTGAATTATTCCTCGGGTTTGGAAGAGCCTCTATTGCCGATTTACTGTCTGTGCACATTATACAATTTTTATATGATCGCGAGACGAAGGAAACCGCTTCATATAGTGCCGCTGCCTCTGCTGTTTATATAGAGCAGTACTGTGGCAAGGCGCCAACTTTTATGGTCGTATTCTGGTCGCTTGTGACTGCAAACGTGGTGTGGGTATCGGAGCCGTATATAAATTCCCACTCTGACTTGTAAGGTTCAGCGCATTCGTTAAATATTTATATATATTCTTTATTGTTACTGTTATTTTTTTGGTATTTGAACATATCTATACTATAAAGGTGAATGTCTGTACGTTGTCCGCGCATCACTACGAAACAACAACATCAAATGACGTAAGAATTTTTATACATTCATATTTTCACCCAATGAAGGTTATAGGCATGTTTTTATGATGGAACTCCCTTCCCACAGCCGCGCCATCACTCTCATTCGTCACTAATAATTGAATATTTGCTTAAATTGAATGTAAGAAATCTTAGTTTTTCCTATTTCCCACTATTTATAGTACACTCTAGACTTCATAATCCGCATAAGCTGTTCAACTATGACCCAAATGCAAAGTACAAAAACGGTTTGAGATAGAAAACTAAAAAAAATAATTTTGCTTGATATTTTTCTGATTGGTTGTTTTGATTTTATTCAACGAGGCATAGCAATGGATGCCAGGTAAAAGCATTTAAAACTACATTCGAAATTCAATTTCAGAGACAGGAAGTTGAATTATTTACTATTTCATTAATTAAAATAATACATGAAAAAAGCATTCGTGTCAACCAAATAACCGGAATGAAAAATTATATATATATAGTAGGCCGGGTCGATTTGTGGGGAGGCAAAAAAGTCGCCCATTGCTCTGTGAAAATCATATTCTAGGGATCAAAATAAGAAACTTTGCCGAAGGAACCATACCTCTAAAACATCTTCTGATGCCCTCCAATTTGGGTCGAACTTTTTAGTTTCTTTTCTATAACTCACTTAAATTAATTTTTTCATTTACTTATGTTTTGATTAAATAAATTTCTTAAGAGAAAAAATAGATATTATTATAAATAAATAAAAATAAAGAAAAAACATAGCCATTTAGCTGATTTTTTCATGTAAAGGCCAAAAATGGTGATATTTTGAAATTGGGGGACATCAGAACTCGTTTTAGAGGTATGGTTCCTTCGGCAAAGTTTCTTATTTTGATCCCTAGAATACGATTTTCACAGAGCAATGAGCGATTTTTAAATCGACGTGCCCTAATATATAGATGTATGAATGTAATGCAGATTCAAGACCCAACTACGCACATTATTCTGTATCGTACACTCTAAAAAATGGATTACATTGTCTCATTTCTACAAAAGTTTTCAAAATATGAGATTTTTATTTACTCCATTCACTAAGCAGATTCGTTTCATAAGATCACAATATGCCGACAAGAAGAAAATTTAAATTATTAAGACAATCAACTGGGGCAAAAAGAAAGAAAGATGCAAGATCAAACGAGAGTGAACAACAACACGAAAACAGACTTTCATGCTTGAGAGAAAGAAGAAGAGACATGGAGAATGCGAGTTAAAGCTAGTTGCATATAAATGAAGCTTTAAGGCTATGCCACTGAGGGTGAGAGTGATGGTTGATGAGGTTTGGTATCGATATTATGTTGAGATGTTTGATGCGCATTAAGCATTGCATGATCACTGACGGTTGTTTTGTCAAATTTCGGTTTTGTCTTGCTGAGTTGATTAAGGCAAACATGTGTGTATTCTTGCTTTGGAGAATCGTTGGTATAAGCAACATAGTATTGTGTAACATTCTGTCTTGAATGCTGGGCAAGCCTGCTTCGGTTAACACCGCTTTGAGAAGTGAAGTGGGATGCTCGAATGCTTCTTCTAACTGCTGCCTGATAAGGCGTTTGAATCAGTGCAAGATGTTTCTTAGCGCAGTGTCCGTAGATCGCCAGTCCCAAGTTAATCTTTGATACATCAGTGTATTTACTTTGTTGTATTTACAAGCGTCGACATATGAATATAACTGTGTTTAGATGTAATGCAAAGTACAAACAATGTTAAGTCTCGTTATAAAACTTATTCTAATGTATTTACAGAGAGTTTTTTATCAAAAATTAGACCAAGTATTCTAAGCGTGTGGGTATGAGGTATTTTTGTGTTAGATAGGGATAGGGCTGGGAAAGAACATGTGTGCTTTCTGCAAACGTTCCGGACGTTTTTCACCATACATAGATGTTGTTTAAGATATTTGTGAAGGAGATTTTAACTTGGCAAAGATCTTTAACTGCAGAAAATATGACGAGATCGTCAGCACAAATCAGGTGATCTACATTTGGGTTCGAGGATATTAAAGAGCTAAGTTCATTGAATGCTATAATAAACAGTATTGTAGAAAGTGGTGAGCCTTGTGGTATGCCATTATGCATGGGATGGGTATTGGAAATGTAATTGTTTATCAAAACGGTAAATTTGCGATTCAAAAGAAAGGCTTTCACAAAATTATAGGTTTTATTTCCGACTAGCCATCTTTTTATCTCCCGTAGGACGATGTGGGCATCAATTATGTCGAAGGCTTTCTCGAAGAAGAGAAAGTAGTAAAGAATAATTTGTCATGGCTTTATAACCAGTAGTTTGCGTACTTATGTGCATTACATTTTGTTCTATATTCTTCTTTTGACACCCTATATAATAACTCTTGCACAGACAACCGTTTTTGTTTTATAAAAGATTTGCACGTATTGTATATTTACAGGCGCGAGTACAGTTTTGGTACATACTATCAGCTCATGATATATTTCATATTCTTTTTTTAGCACCCTGTATAGTAATAGGACTATCAATAAGTTCGTGCGGTTTTTTTTCGAAATTTGAAACTTTATTGACGTAAAATGGTTACAAATTTAATATTCAAAATATTGTCCATCGCTTACTACTACTTTTTCCCATCTTTCTGGCAATTCACGGATTCCCTTTGTGAAAAATTCGGTCGGTTTTGCCGCAATCCACGAATCGATCCATTTTTTGACTTCATCGTAATTACGGAAGTGCTGGTCAGCCAGGCCATGTTGCATCGATCGGAAGAGATAGTAATCGGATGGCGCAAGGTCTGGACTATACGGCGGGTGGGGTAGGACATCCCATTTGAGCGTTTCTAAGTATGTTTTGACCACTTGTGCAACATGTGGCCGAGCATTGTCATGTTGCAAAATAACTTTGTCGTGTCTATCGGCGTATTGCGGCCGTTTTTCTCGCAGTGCTCGGCTCAAACGCATCAATTGTCGTCGGTAGACATCCCCCGTAATCGTTTCATTCGGTTTCAGTAGCTCATAATACACAACACCCAGCTGGTCCCACCAGATACACAGCATAACCTTCAGGCCATGAATATTCTGCGCCGACGTCGATGTTGAAGCATGGCCAGGGTATCCATACGTTGCCCGACGTTTTGGATTGTCGTAATGGACCCACTTTTCATCGCCAGTCACAATTCGATGCAAAAAACCCTTTCTTTTGTGCCGTTGAAGCAGTTGTTCGCATGCCATAAAACGGCGTTCAACGTCTCTTGGCTTCAATTCATACGGCACCCAATGGCCTACCTTTCGGATCATTCCCATGGCTTTTAAACGTTTGGAAATGGTTGATTGATCAACTCCCAAAGTTTTTGCAACCTCTTCTTGCGTTTGAGCCGGATCTTGATCGAGCAATTCCTCCAATTCGGTATCCATGAACTTTGGCGGCGCACCCTCGCGTTCTTCGTCTTCCAAGCCAAAATCACCACTTTTAAAGCGTGCAAACCACTTCTGGCACGTTCGCTCAGATAGAGCATGCTCACCATAAACTTCCACCAAGATACGATGACTTTCGGCTGCTTTTTTCTTCATATTAAAATAATGAAGAAGAATTCCCCGCAAAAACACATTATTTGGCACGAAATTCGACATTTTCAAGTGTGGTAAAAATATTGTTGTTTACGCTTCAAATAAAAAACTTATACTGACGTTTGTGCCTTACGGCAGTAGCTCTCCAATGAATGTTTGGAAATGTGGATCGATGGAATAATAATCAAGTTACGCCATCTGTTGTAAAACCGCACGAACTTATTGATAGTCCTATTAACCCTTTCATAGATTTCTTTTTTGTTTCATAAAAGCTTTGCGATTTACGTGCATTGCATATTTACAGGCGCGAGTACAGTTTTGGTTCATACTACTAGCTTTTTATATATTTTACTCTTCTTTTAACACCCTGTATAGTAACTATTTCATAGACGCCCTTTTTGTTTTACAAAAGATTTTCGTGCATTGCATATTTACAGGCGCGAGAAAAATTTCGGTCTATACTACTAGTTCCTGACATATATCATATTCTTCTATTAACACCCTGTATAATAACTGTTTCATAGACGCTCTTTTTGTTTTATAAAAGATTTGCGATTTGCGTGCATTGCATATTTACAGGCGCGAGTCCAGTTTTGGTCCATACTACTAGCTCTTTATATATTTGATATTCTTCTTTTAACACCCTGTATAATAACTCTTGCACGGACTCCCTTTTTGTTTTATAAAAGATTTGCGCGTATTGCATATTTACAGGCGCGGAACCAGTTTTGCCACAATCGCGCGTGCTGAATGCTGTTGGCTGATATTTCCTGGTGCTTCAATTGCGCTCGAGTACCTTAAGAGACGCACGCTGATGCCTTGTTGTGTTGTTCTTGTTTATTTGTTATTATTGTTCTTGCTGCTTCTTTCCTCGATATATACAGGACGTTGTTGTTTACATATACACACGTTGTTGTTTTATTTTGCGTTTGTTTTATCTCGTCTACATCTGATGTTCCGTTTGATTGCTAACTATCGCTTCAGCTGCTGTTGTTTTTTTGTCACTGCTGATTTATGCCCTTCGCTATTTGTTTCTTTTTTAATTTTTTGCTTTTTTGTTCTAGTTGCTTTTGTTTTGCTTTATCTCTCTCGCTTGGTAGCTTCCCATTTCGATTTTTCCACGCCTTGCGTATTGAAGCTGCATTCGTGCATACGATTCGCCTACTTAATTTTCGGCTAACTGCTTTTTTAACTTTTAGGTTTTTTTTTTTGTTTCAATTCTCTCCCTCTCTCCTATCACTGTACCCGCTTTGTGGCAGGTGTGCGCGGATAAATATTTTTCAAAGATTTTTCGAGACCGCAAAAAATTTCACATTCGCCGCGCACAAATATTTGTTGCCTACACAGCGTGGGCGGTTGGAAATATTTTGCTAATAACCCATTGGGCTGTGAGGAAAGGAAACGGAGGTCTTCCTATTGAATGTATAGTTTTTAGCATTTGCAAATTAAAAAAAAGAATTGTTTTTTTGAATGGCGTTTATTAAAAATGTGACAATATTGATTACTATGCGCGTTCACCACACAATGGCACAAAAGTTGAGGCAGAATACGAGTAAGCCTGCATGAAATAAAATAGCCAGGCCATCGAAAGATCAATGCACCTACATACGTGCACATATTAATAGCATAGTTTGCCGCATTGCAGTTCGGAGCTTTTGTGCGCAGCCTTCACTTTGCAATGGCCCTATTTTATCGCAACTATTTTACACGTAATTGCACAAAAAAGCACTGTCATCGTACAAGTTTCAAATTAAAATAAATAAAGAATTTAAGCGTGAAAAAGATAAAAACAAAAAGCGAGCGTATCAGTGCAACTGTACCAGCTAAGCTGGCCGTGAAAGACTTGCCCATTCGTAGAATGGAAAATAAAAATAAAAATAAGAAAACGCAAATATATTCATATAGGTATACGTATAAATTACCATTCGTAGCACAAAAGATCAATGGGAAGCAGAAGTCGACCATATGAAATCGTTTAATCGCTTGCACACATACACATCTACACATATGCTTGGGGCGCTTTGTTGCACACTCTTGTGGCTACTTGAATGCGTACAATTTTTCTGATTTTATTTCCGCCTTTTTTTCAATGCAACTTTTCGCAAACTCTACCTCTGGGCATATCCATATGCCTCCAAGCGTATGGCCATTGGGCTACTAGCTTCGTGCACAGTCTGCTGCCAGGCTGCTGGTGTGATTGGCAACTTTTAACTGTGTGACTGTGTCTGTATGCTTGTTGGTCCTGTTTGGTGCATAGTTAGCGGCTTGAATGGCCAGATAGTTGGTTTCGGTTGTTGGCTACCCAATTTGGTTTGACCGCTCCGGTTTGGCTCCTTCCTTTAGCGGCAAACAATTGGAAGCGTAACAATTTATTTTGCACAACTAAAAAAATAAATGTAATAATGGTTGTGGTGTTTAAATGTTCTTTTTGTTTGCAATTTTGCATAAAAAATTACACAGGCGTGCAAAATGTTATTTATTTGCCATGAAAAAGATGACATCAAGCTTATGTTTTTTGCTAAACTTGAATTTGTTTTCATCACTTTGCGTCACGTGAAGTGAAATTGGTGGTTTCCTCAAAGGTGAGTGTTTGGCTGCACCCTCAAATGCTGCCACCTTCATCACTATCAGATCGGTTATATTTCACTTTAAATAAGCAACAAGTTAAAGCTCAAAATTGAACAACAGCTCTCAGCAGACCTTTTAGTTCTCTATCTCCGCTAGTGTTCTTCGCCCTACACTGCGTATACGTAATTAAATGATTGCTGGATATTCATTGAAAGCTTTTGTAAAGGGTTTTCTAATACCAGGTTTTACAGGTGAATGGATTGCGCTATCGAGGGATGATTAACGATTTTTATGGCCGGAATTGGATGGTATTGATCTGGACAACGTTTATTTTCAACAAGACGGCGCTACGTGTCACACAAGTAACGAAACCTTTGCTCTTTTACGGGAAAAGTTTCCGGACCGTGTTACCTCTCGAAGAGGTGATCACAATTGGCAACCGAGATCTTGTGATTTAACACCTTGTGACTTTTTTCTTTGGGGCCACGTGAAGGAGAAGGCCCACGCCAACAGCCCAGGGTCGATTCAAGACCTCAAAGATGGAGTTCGTGAGGCTATCGAGGAAATGGGGCAGCCACTTTGCGATTCGATTACAGAAAATTTCATGAAAAGGATATTGTCCTATAAGCGTGGTCGTGATGGTCATAAGTAAAATTTTTCAGCAGCCTTAGCCGATAGGGTTTATGCGCGACTGCCCGTCGATGGCACCTGGGTTCGCAACCCACTTTGCACATGAAGTGTCAAATTATAGAAGAAGTGTTCACTACTAGCAGTTGCCTCTCTGCGGTTACGCGGAAATGTTAAATTTCCCTGAAAAAAAACTGTGAAAGAACTAAAACTTTCAAGGTAAACTAAATATTGTCATCTATCAAGTATAAATTGCTTAAAGACGCAACTCAAAATTTGTATGCATTGCTTAATAATACATAAATTAGTAATTAAAAAATTTGAAGACCAAAAATGAACGAAAAAACAGACAAGGGATAAATATTTTCTTATTTAACTTTTAAATTTTATTTCTTTAATTTAATTCTTTTATAAATAGTTCAAATAATTTTTTTTTGCTTATTAGGAATATAATAATTTATAGGTATGTTGCATTGTATACAATGGTAATTTTCAAAGCGTTGGTGTCAGGGCCAAAATGAAAGTCAAAAATCAAAAACGAGATATCTCGTTTTTTAGAAAAACGTAAAAATTTAGAGGTGGCAACAATAAATGAAGTTTTAATATTATATAATAGGACTATGAATAAGTTCGTGCGGTTTTTTTTCGAAATTTGAAACTTTATTGACGTAAAATGGTTACAAATTTAATATTCAAAATATTGTCCATCGCTTACTACTACTTTTTCCCATCTTTCTGGCAATTCACGGATTCCCTTTGTGAAAAATTCGGTCGGTTTTGCCGCAATCCACGAATCGATCCATTTTTTGACTTCATCGTAATTACGGAAGTGCTGGTCAGCCAGGCCATGTTGCATCGATCGGAAGAGATAGTAATCGGATGGCGCAAGGTCTGGACTATACGGCGGGTGGGGTAGGACATCCCATTTGAGCGTTTCTAAGTATGTTTTGACCACTTGTGCAACATGTGGCCGAGCATTGTCATGTTGCAAAATAACTTTGTCGTGTCTATCGGCGTATTGCGGCCGTTTTTCTCGCAGTGCTCGGCTCAAACGCATCAATTGTCGTCGGTAGACATCCCCCGTAATCGTTTCATTCGGTTTCAGTAGCTCATAATACACAACACCCAGCTGGTCCCACCAGATACACAGCATAACCTTCAGGCCATGAATATTCTGCGCCGACGTCGATGTTGAAGCATGGCCAGGGTATCCATACGTTGCCCGACGTTTTGGATTGTCGTAATGGACCCACTTTTCATCGCCAGTCACAATTCGATGCAAAAAACCCTTTCTTTTGTGCCGTTGAAGCAGTTGTTCGCATGCCATAAAACGGCGTTCAACGTCTCTTGGCTTCAATTCATACGGCACCCAATGGCCTACCTTTCGGATCATTCCCATGGCTTTTAAACGTTTGGAAATGGTTGATTGATCAACTCCCAAAGTTTTTGCAACCTCTTCTTGCGTTTGAGCCGGATCTTGATCGAGCAATTCCTCCAATTCGGTATCCATGAACTTTGGCGGCGCACCCTCGCGTTCTTCGTCTTCCAAGCCAAAATCACCACTTTTAAAGCGTGCAAACCACTTCTGGCACGTTCGCTCAGATAGAGCATGCTCACCATAAACTTCCACCAAGATACGATGACTTTCGGCTGCTTTTTTCTTCATATTAAAATAATGAAGAAGAATTCCCCGCAAAAACACATTATTTGGCACGAAATTCGACATTTTCAAGTGTGGTAAAAATATTGTTGTTTACGCTTCAAATAAAAAACTTATACTGACGTTTGTGCCTTACGACAGTAGCTCTCCAATGAATGTTTGGAAATGTGGATCGATGGAATAATAATCAAGTTACGCCATCTGTTGTAAAACCGTAACGAACTTATTCATAGTCCTATTAATATATAAAATAAAAAATAATAAAAAAACAAAATAGTAAAAAAAAAATAAAAATAAATAAAAGTTATAAAATTAAAAATTTAACAAATAAACAAAAATTAATAAATAAATAAAAGAATAAAGCAAGAAGTAAGTAAAAAAACATTGACAATGCTACAACAATCTTGTTTAGTTATAGAACTTACATCCACAATAAAAAATAACCACACATTGGACCATTTCCTACGCAAATTCTCTCTCAAACGTGGCATAACTCCCAAATAATATTCTTTATTTACTGTAGAACCATGTGGAATGAATTCCGAGTGTACAACACCAGGATAAACAAAGGAAATTAGTAGCATGGCTTTCACTTTTGACCGGCTTTGACGTGGTTGTTTGGGTTTCGGCTCATGTGGATAGCGCCATTCAGCCGCCTGTTGACTGGTTTGTTGATGATGCGCTGCATAAACGTTGGGTCCGAGTTCACTTGCTCAAGCATGTCTTCAGCCGCCTTCATCCCATGAATATTTTGAAAGAAATTCAATTCTCTTGGAACGAGTCGAGCAGCCACGCGTCTCATGCCTAATTGATGGTGTAAAATGCTGCGAATTGATTCGTGAGACACGCTAAGGCCACGAGTTATCTCCCTTGAACTTAAATGATAAGTTTGCAGCACCATTTCTTTGACTTTGTCGACATTTTCATCCGCTGAAGACGTTGATGTCCGACCAGATTGGGGCAAATCGTCCACGACTTCTCGACCCTCTGCAAAAGCCTTATACCACCCGTAGACCCGTGCTTTTGATAAAGCACACTCGCTACAGGCTTTCTGCAACATTTTGAATGATTCGGCACACGATTCCCGTTCAAAACGCAAAATTTAAGACAAATTCTTTGTTCAATATTTTTATTCATAGTGAAAATCGCAGAGTAGTGTTGCGGTTGACTGATAAATTAAATACCAAAAACAAGCTAATTAACAGATCCCGCTCAAGCTCTGCGACACTATAGAGTACAGTTGTACTAACATTCCAGCAAAACAAATTTCGATATATGTGTAAAGCGCGCTTTTTAATGAACAATTTTCTTTCTAAATTTCTAAACACGCATTTACTAAATAAAAAATTAAATATTTTAAGTGATGGAAAATTCATTTAGAGGATAATTAATTTTGCGCCTTCTTATATTGGGTGTTTTTTAGTTAGCTGCATGAGAACTATCGACGGCCACAACTATGGTTGGGCAGGTGAAAATGGTAAATTTTATTGACATTACTTTTCAGTAAGATTTGGCAAGTCATTATGAAACGTTTAACGCCAGAACAACGCTTCCATTTTCTGTTAATTTACTTTGAAAAAATAAATAAATAAATTTGTTCATGAAATCGATAGAGTAGTGATGTATGAGCGGCCCTTATTTAGTTTGAAATGAGGAAGGAGCTGCCATTGTGAATGGCGTGCGCTATCGAATTTCTGTTCCCAAAAATTAATCAGCTAATCACGGAGGATATTTGTTTCCAACAAGACGGCGCAACTTGCCAAGCAGTGCGCTTAGCAATTGATTTATTGCAATTTCGAAGCCACCATAGATGCTATACCGACAGATTTATTTGGAAAAATTATTCAAAAATTGAACTAATCGAATGGATCGTCATAACTATGGCGAATGGATTAGTCGTAACTATGGCGAAAATATGCCGGATATTGTATCCAATAATATATAAAATAAATGCCATGAAATTGTTATAAAAAATTCTTATTGGAATGGATTTCTGTTTTGTATTATCATTTCATATTAAGCTCTCAAAAATGTCCCCTTATAACGGTTCCAACTTTGGCTCTGTAGGGTAAGCGATGTTCTCAGCAAGTGTAATTTAAATTTGCTATATTGTATAGTACTAGAACTAAGACTATAAGCTAACAACTTCAATTGAATAAAGTACTTTTCTTTTAATTTAAGGGGTTACGTTCACAATTTGCAAAAAAAACGATTTTTTTACTGATTATTATCTTTTATAAATCGTGGCTAAATTTCAAGGGCCGATGTTGAATGTGAATCACACCTAAACGTCTAGTTTTTTTCTGCATTTCATTTGACATTTTTCAATTTCACTATTAACTCACTTTAACTATTAACTCACTATTAACTAACTTCACACTAACTCAATTTGAACCATGGAAAAATACACAATCGAGCAACGCGTTAAAGTTATTCAGGCTTATTATGAAAACGGGCGTTCAAATCAAAATGCATATCGGGCACTTCGTGAAGAAAATCATCTTCAGTGATGAGGCACATTTTCACCTCAGTAGATTCGTCAATAAACAGAAATGCCGCATTTGAGCGAATGATAATCCAAGAGTGATTGCCGAAAACCAATGCACCCACAAAGAGTGACTGTTTGGTGCGCTTTATGGGCCGGCGGCATCATTGGGCCTGTGAATAGTGTTCGCTATCGTGAGATGATAACGAGCTTTTTATGGCCTGAATTGGAAGGTATGGATGTGGACGATATGTGGTTTCAACAGGACGGTGCCACTTGTCACATAGCTAACGAAACAATAGCTCTTTTGCGCGAAAAGTTTGATGGTCGAATAATCTCATGTCGCGGCGATGTCAATTGGCCGCCAAGATCATGTGATTTGACACCATTGGACTTATTTCTTTGGGATTATTTAAAACAAAAGCTGTACGTCGATAAGCCAGCAACAATTCAAGAGCTAAAGGATGAGATAATTCGGCACATTAACGGCATAGAACCTCAATTATGCCTCAGCGTCATCGAAAATTTGGACCATCGGATGGAGGGTTGCGGCCATTTGAGCCACACTAATATTTTAATAATATAGAGAAATGACAATAATTTCTTAAAAAAAATTGTATTTTTTTCAAAATCAATACCGGCCCGTGAAACTTAACCAGCCTTTAGTTTTAAGTTTTAGACAACCAAGTAGGCGGAGGGGTCTACTCCGACAAACTCGGAGTATGCCAATCATTTCGCTTGCCTGATCATTGCAGTGTATTTCAGGCGGAAGTCACTGCCATAAAAGAGGGACTTAAAGAGATAAAAACGAGAGTATTATCCGCAAATGAAGTCTTCATTTACTCGGACAGTCAAGCAGCAATAAAAGCGCTGGAATCAAAAACACACTCGTCAAAAACAGTTCTAGAATGTTTTAAACTACTAGATGCCGCCGTATCTAAGTGCTACAAGGTGCACCTTATCTGGGTACCAGGCCACAGAAACATTGCAGGAAATTGTAAGGCGGATGAACTTGCAAGAACCGGTACAACGCTCGGTCTCGAACCGGATAAGGCGCTGATACCCATGCCCATAGCCACTTGTAAATTACTTATAGACAGGGAAACCATCAAAAAGGTAAATACAATCTGGCAAAACCTCACAACATGCGAACTAAGCAGACAGACATGGCCGAACTGGAACAGCGGTCGATCGAAGATCTTGCTACGATTCAACAGAGAATCTATAAGAAAAATGATAGGTGTTTTAACTGGTCATTGCCTAATAGGCAGCCACGCTAGAAGGTTAGGACTCCCTTACTTCGATTTCTGTAGAAGCTGTCTTAATACAGAAGAAGAGGAAACAGTCAGACATCTTTTATGAGAGTGTGAAAGCCTAGCTAAGAGAAGGCTGCGCACTCTCGAGACAGCATTTCTAACCGATGTAGCGGACATAGCCCATCTAAAACTAACGAAGCTCTGCTCGTTTATTAAAGCAACCGGATGGTTTGAAAAGGAACACGTAGAGTAAGGATAAGCTCCAGTGGTATCACAATGGACCTGCTGAAGGTCTAAGTGTGTCTTGCGACAACCACCCTACCTACCTACCTACCTTAGTTTTAAGTGGTATCGCTGTGCAAGTCGATTGTAAAACTTCCCCATAAAAGTAAATTTATGATAGAAAATGTAACTGCCCGACGAGAGTTGGATGCGCACAGGTAGCTGTCCTTCGTTTCAGTCAGCTGGCCTCGCGCGAAATGCTCTTGAAAGTTTAAACTCGTTTTTCTCGAAACTACTTTTTCCGGCACGGTCTGCATGATAAGTCATACAGTTTTTAATATTTTTTGATGAGGTTTAAATCCAGCTGGACAGATTATAACTGCAAGAATTTTTTTTTTTTTAATTCATCAACATTTAAAGGAGAAATGATACAGACCGTGGAGCAACTTTTTTTTCATTTTACTTTGAGTCACGTGGTTTAAACAAAGCATACAATTTTTTTATATTTATTTTTATTGTTATGCCTTCTAAAAACAGTTTTTCTTGTAGCGCATTTTTGGCGCTGCTAGACGTACAAATGTAACCCCTAAATACATTTTGTTGGTCATGACTGAAAAGTCACCAAATTTTTTTATCCATTAAATGCAATCATTTTCTGGCAATCATGCTGCTAGTTTTTAGATAAATTTTTAAGTATTCCAGGCACATATAAAATAAAATAAAATAAATGCTGCCTAATATCATTCAATCAATTGAGTTATAGTGGCTTCAAAAAAAGATGTTTTTTCTCAATTTTTTTCGAGGCGAAAAAAGCTACACACAGGGAAAACCTTTTGAATTTATTTGAAGGCATGATTAAAGAGTAATAAACAATTTTTTAACATAAATAAAAAAACAAAATGGCGGACATATGAGGGATCTCGCACAGCTTCTCGTTGCGCGCTAGTAAAACGGCGTGTAAGATTGCGGTCGTAGTTTTCACTTGAAATACAAAGGAAAAATATTGTCTGGTTCAGAAGGCTTTCCCGCATATAATAGACTACTCTTGAATAAAAATATGAAAAAATTAACACACAATTAATTATTGAAAAAAAGTGCTCTTTTTTGATTTAAAAAAAAAAAACGTGTTAAATAACATTAAAAAAATATTTTTTTTTGTATTTTATTAGTTAATTAGTTGCGCATTTTAATTATCTTTATATATCTTCTATATAGATTATCGGTTTGAAACGATAACTTTCGTCCTTTTTTTCTACTACTATTCTGCAGCCTTTATTTCAAAAAAGTGACTGAGAGGCTGCACCAAAAATATTTTATGCAATGAATCTGACTCCAATGATTTTCAGCTTCATTGATTGCAAAACCTAACACCGCTGCCTTGCAACTAACTTGAGGTCTCATTGTTTTGTTAAGCACCTTATCGTATAACTGTGATTTGAAATTACATAAATAATACGTACATGCACATAAGTGTTCAATTATGCTGTTGATTTGGTAAACATAGTAATACACATGGATCCAGATGTACATAACTTTGACCGCTTAATGTAGTCACATTTTGCACACAAAAGCACACAAGCGCACGAATGCTACTTTTAAATTGCAGAGAAAACATTTATTTTGCAAATTCTTGTGTGTTTACCGTTACTCAATAATATGTATATTTATGCGCAATTGCATACAAGTCAATTAGGGTATTCTGCGGCGCATAGAGAAAGAAAACTGTATTTTTGACACGATAGGCAATCAAGTTTTGAGCCACCTTGCAGTGGTAGATACTTTTTAAAGCAACATTTTTCATGGCAGAAATGCACGCCGAGGTTTTAAAATTTGGTTGAACGGCAACCAATATTAAACAAATTTCATATTGTTTCTCAGTAAACTGAGCCGCTTCGCCTATAAGCCAATGCGCCAAGGCTATATTTCGAGCTAATTCACCGGCCTTGATCGCTGTAACTTCAGTTTGACGAGCGCTAATAAGATCGGGAGAAGAGAACTTACTTATTTACAACTTTTCCTTGAGTCAGTTGAGCTATTCATGAGAAGGAAACTGGTAGTTATACCTTCACTCTGCTCTTGTACAAAGAATTGCTCTTTAAAAGCGGGAACAGAGCCTAACAGATCTCAGAAGTAGCTAAGAATTTTTTCTATATTATGTGTGAGCGTTACGGGATTTCAGGCCAAAATTGGAGCATATTTGTTAAGCAAAGACTGATACTAATATTTTCTAGTCTAATTTGTCGCATTTTTTTACAAATCAACTAAAAATATTTTAATTTTATTGCAAATATATAGTTTAATTTTTAACTAAATAATACTTAAAAAATGTAAATGTTTTTTTATTAGGGTATTAAATAGGTTCTTAAATAAACGAGATATATTTTTTAACAAAAAAGAAAAAAATCGCTCATTTAAAGGGTAAGGGTCGGTATTTCAATAATTTCGAAATAATACAAAATTGAACATCAACGGAGAAAAAAAAACAACTTAATAAATATTTTAGGTTAACTAGACAATACTTCTTTTTTATAAGAAAGGTACGTTTTTAAACCTTAGGTTTGGTTAGATGTGTGGTCTTAAGGATTAAAAGATTTACATAAAAGATAATTAAATAAATAAATATATTAGTACATCAAGGATAATAAATACTAGAAATAGACAAATTGAGCACATAAAATGTAAATTACGTATTGGTTCAAAATGTTACATAAACCATAGCATTAAAATATTTAATCAGCTTCCAAAGAGGTTAAAAGCCTATGATGTATATTATTATAATTAACGACAAAAATAAAAAAGATATAAAAATCTGGTTAACAAAAACTAATTTACACCTATGATATTTGTTAATATCGCGCTATTTCATTGTAAAATAAAAAAAAAAAAGAAGAAAATTATTTTATGTTCTTCATAGAATCGCTAGATATAAGTAAGTTTGTTGTTAGTTAGTTAGTAAGTCAAATGTATGTTACGTATGTTACATACAAAACTTATTTTGTTAAATGTTATATTTAGTTTGTAAGATTGTCATTATAAATGCTACTAGCCTACGAACAGACTTTTAATAGTCTCTGTAGGACTTACAGTTTATTGTAAATTATAATGTATTATTATACTAGTAATAAATAAATTCTTTACAATCGTAGCCTCGTTCATTTGGCATAACTACCATTTCTTAGTCTACAATAGGCTTGAAAGACGAAAAATACGAGAAAGAGTTCATTGGCATTATAAAAATATAATTTATATAAAAGCTATGAAGCATCATAGTTCATTATAATATTACACTAGCAACTACCAGCATGTCTCTGTTATTGTTGTTGTTGTTGAACTGGTTGAGTATTTCGCCTGAAATAATCCTAATTAGTGACCAGCACCGTTTTACTACCACCGTTCTCGTATAATGATGTTTGTTTGGTTCTGTTTTTGAAGTGAAAACTTCTTTAGAATCGTTGGGAGTGATTTGAGAAAAAGTGAAACGAAAAAGCGACCCTCTTGGCTACAAAGCGTTATATTATATGTTGATATAAACGTAGTGACGAACTAAATAACTTTTATTTTTTCTTGTGATTCGAACCAAGGATTTTGGATCGGAAGCTCACATTGCTAGTCTCTCGGCTACCGCGGCATGCTGTCGGCGGTGGCCTAAAAGTTATTTAGTTACGAAGCGTTATATTATATATTGATATAAATAATTTTTGTGAGCGTGTAATTCTCAAAAGGTTTATTAGAAAATGTATTGACATGGTAGTTTGTTGGTTGTGTATGGTTATCGCTTCTCGGCCTTTTGGCTAAGATCCTCCGTCGGAGGACAACAAATGTTAAACTGATTTTTGGAAATGGGCGGAGTGTTTTAGGGGCTTGCTCCACCTCTGCCACGGGTTGGCCCGGTATTGCAGTACCGCCGGGATATCGGCCTTTAATAAATACAAGAAGAAATATACTAATACATTTAGCTTTGGTGGGAAGAGACATAAATTTTTATATGAATACTAGTAGACGAAAATGGAAGAAATTTGTAAGTCTGTTTCTTCGGTCCGTTTGGGTATTTTTTTTGACAACATCGAAACCAAAGCATTTGTACCATATTTTATCTATCATAAGCCACTCGTATCATTTGTTGAAATTGAAAACATTGAGGATGAAAAATAATAAAATGAAGAAAATAAAATATGAACTTTATAGCAATATTATAATGAACCTATAATTATCCCGCTCCTAATGCTGCTTTCGTCTTATTCTCTCTCAGTTTGTTTTACGGAAGGTTTCTGTTCTATCGCGTCTAACCGTTAGACTGGTATTTTTTTTTTTTATTTGTTCTAAGTCTGATCCATTTAGTGAGGTCCAAATTTAGCAGCAAATTCTTTATCTCGATGCCTCGATGATTAATTTGCTGCAAGAAAGGCTTACCAAAGGAGCAGAGTCGTGATCTAGCTAGCCCTGGACATTCACCATCAGTACATAGAAAAGACTTTCCTTCGCTCCTTTCGCTTGACAGCTTCTGCAGATAAGTTTGAAGGGTAGGTTGAGTCTAGCTGCATGATTCCCTACTTTCCAATGGCCTGTAAGGGTTCCATTGATGGGTGAGATGTTTGGCCGGGGCATCCTAACAGATCATTCGTCCTTCGGATTTTGTATGACGGCCATGTGTTTTTTGTTGTAATACATGTAGTTAGTTGCTTCCATCTTCTTTCGGCTAAAGCAAGATAGTGTGAAGCAATGGATGCCCGGGAACCCCTATCAAAGTGATTTCAAGCCAATGGCTAAGCGGTTTCTGCTCCTCTCTACACCGTAAGACTACATAGTTTGGATGAAATGGAGTTGGAGTCTAATCCCTTAACTGTTGACTGTTTGGAAGATAGCACTCTTGCACCAACTTCCTTGTAGAGTTTTAGAGATTTGCATGCTTCTCTGATCATCAACAGTTCTGCCTGGAATACGCTGGCATAGTCAGCAAGACGAATTGATTGAGATAGGTTGAGCGGCTCCGAATGGAAGCCAGCTCCCACACCACAGTTCATCTTAGAACCATCGATAAAGATTTCGATATCGTATCTTCCAATCACCTTCCCTTTGCTCCATTCGGCTCTTGGTGGAAAACGTACCGTAAAGCCTTTCTTGAAGTTAAGGTCGGGGACTGGGTGGTCTGATCTGTTTTTGAGCAGCAAAGGTCCTTGTAGGAGAATCTTACTGTGAACGTACGACCTTGTTGTTTATCTTCATATGTGTCTGAGTCTCGCGATTGCATGCCTCTAGTCATCAACAAGAGAGCGCAAAATTTATCACCCAATCAGAAGATCTACAGTTTTTGCAAATGAAGTCTAAGAAAGGTAATCTAAACAGTTGAATATTTTTTTAATTTTTTATAGTTGGAAAAATAATTGTCTTAGTTTTAATGAATTTTAGCTTATAGACACACCTCTTTTGTAATGAGGTACGAAATTTATGTCAGGAAAACAGCAGGCATAAGCTTTAAAATACTAAACATATTTAATTTTAGAAATGCTTTACCGATTTTCAGAAGAAATCATCATTAAAGTGGTGGATTAAAGCTAGAATTAAAGTGTGTGGAATGCTTTCTCCTTTACTATATCAGCCTTCTACATCAGCTTATAATCTGTAATAGTGCCTTCTCTCCGTAAGTTGCGTTTCTAGTGTATACATATTTTTAAAATTTGATTTACTATTGGGCACGGGAATAACTTTCCGTCCTTTCTTAGTCAAAGTTACAAATTATTGAAGGCTACAACTTTACTCCATGCAATTTCATCTGACGAAAAATTCAAGTTCTTTTGACTTGATCCATTCATTGAGCCAGTTTGCGACGCTTTCGTAAGAAGTGAAGCGCTCTCCAATAAGGGCTGACTACATTGAACGGAACAAAGGGTAATCCGAAGCTGCAATAACTGGGAAATACGGCAGGTGGGGCAAGATTCCCAATTAAGTCCCTCTTAATATTTCTGGATCGATTTAGCAACGTGTGGCCTGGCATTGCCATGCAGCAAAATCAGTTATTCATGCCAACCGTCCCATTCCGGCCGTTTTTCTTTGAGAGCTCGATTCAAACGCATTAGTGATGGTTTCAGATGGCTGAAGGAGTTCATAATAGATGACACCCTTCTGATTCCACTAGATGCACAACATAATCTTGAAAGCATGATTTTGTTTTCGCTGTCGATGGACCTGGTTCACCTAGCAGACTTCAACTTTTTCGACACTTAGGGTTATCATAATAGATTCATTTTTCATCGCCAGTGACGATGCGATGCAGAAAACCTTTTCTTTTCTGCCGTTCAAGAATCATCTCACACGCCACCAAACGTCTCTGGATATCCCTTTCCTTTAATTCATGTGACAGTCAGTTTCCTACTATCTGGACCAGTCCCATCGCGTGCAAACGTTTACCGACGGTTGATCTATCAACATCCAACTCTTCAGACATATCATCAAGGATTCGACATGCGTTTTCATCCAATAGTTGTTGTAGTTGAGTATATTCGATTTTTTTCGGTTCCTTCGCGATGTTTATCACTCACGTCGAAATCGCCACTTTGGAAGCGTCAAAACCACTCTTTACAAGTTGTTTTTGATGGATCATGATGACCGTAAATATTGATCAATATACGACCCGTTTTAGCTCACTTTTCTTTAAAAAGTAGTAATGAAGTATGACTTAATGCAAATGCTGTTTTTTCGATACGAACGTAGACACTTTTGACGTCAGGTAAAAGGGATATTTACGCTTGAAACGATTGTTAACTGCTGCGGTCGAGACCTGACATATACACCTTCACACTACCAGTAAATTACTAGGAGGGCACAAATATTGTATCAGCAGCGGCACCTCTTTTACGAGGACGGAAACTTAGTCCCATACTCAATATTGATAATATTACATAGTTCTTTAAACAAATTAGTTTTGTTATTTCCTAATTAAAAACAAACAAAAAAAAAAAAACTGCTCCAATACTATTCCGTACTTACTTAGGATCGCAATAAACTTTTTTTATTATTTCAAAATATTAGGTGCGCAACTAAGTTCCCGCTGTTTGTCAATAGATGCCGCCAGCAGTGTGTGCTAGTCGATTCTAACATAACCTAAACGTCATAAACCAACCTTAGACATATGGTAAGCAAACTGCTTCGACACATTAGTGATTTTATTTTGGTATCAAATACTTTTGGTTTTGTGAAAATGTCTGATTTTGTGCCAAATAATCGTCATTTGCGGGAAGTGCAGATTTTCCTCTTTCTCTCGAAAAAAACGGCGGCTGAAGCGCATCGAAAGCTACAAAAAGTTTATGGAGATGTTGTTTTAAGTGAAACAACGTGCCGAGACTGGTTCCGTCGCTTCAAAGACGGTGATTTTAATGTTGACGACCGTCCGGCATCCGCGTGAAGGAAGGCCAACCTTCGAAGGCGTTGAATTGGATGCATTGCTCAATTAGGATCCGTGTCAAACGAAGAAGAGCTTCTTGCTTTAGTATTAGGAGTTACCCGCCAATTCATTTCCAAGCGATTGCATGCTTTGGGAATGATTCAAAATGAGGGCCGTTGGGTTCCTTATGAGTTAAAAGTAAGGGATGTTGAACGTCATCTTTTCGCCTGTGAACAACTGCAACAGCGGCAAAAAAGGAAGGGATTTCTTCATCGCATCGTGACGGGTGATGAAAAATGGATTCGATATTGCAGTCTAAAGAAAAGAAAGTCATGGGGACTGACCGGTCATGCTTCTACGGCGTCACCTCGGCCAAAGATTCACGCTGCGAAGGTTATGCTATGTATTTGGAGGGACCAAGTTGTTGTTATTTATTATGTTAAAACCAAGCGAAATCATCACTGGGGATCGGTATCGACTTAAATTGGTGCGATTGAGCTGAGCACTGCGCGAGAAGCGGCGGCAATACGCGGAGAGGCATGAAAAAGTGATTCTACAGCAAGACATCGCTCGGCCTCACTTTGCCAAACCCGTTAAAACCTACCTGGAAACACTGAAATGGGAAATCCTACCATATTATCTGGAGATTATCACCTGTTCCGATCGATGGCACATGGTCGAGTTGACCAGCAGTTCCATTCATATGAAGACATCAAAAAATGGCTTGACCCGTGGATAGCCTCAAAAAATGAACAGTTTTACCGCGACGGTATACGAGATCTACCAGAAAGATGGGAAAAAGTAGTGGCCAGCGATAGGCAATACTTTCAATGATTCACTTGTAACCGTTTTCTCAGAATAAAGTTGTGTTTTCATCAAAAAAACTTTGAACTTTGAAAAAAAAAATCTTCTTCTTTCATTTTTTATAATTATGGCGCATGGGAGCCTAAAGTTTCCAAAAAGTTGTTTATTCTGCGTACTTTTAGACCACCCTAGTGCAAACGTATGTGTGTACATCTATAATGTAAATAGCATGCCGAACTACATACATGCAACTTTTGACTCGCCGCTTTTCTGTGTTTGTTTAGCGAAGTGACTAACTTATCGATATAATATTACATAATAGGTATAAATATTTACTAACCATGCGAAAACCAATTCTGACTAAAATAATATTAATTATTCACGGTGTTGATACGAATGTGGCATGCACATTTATACGCTCGATTACGTACCGATGTTGCAGTTGACTATGTTTATTTTATTTTATTTTTTTGTTTTCTAATTAAAACTATTAATTTTTTGTGCGTTACGGCAAATTAGTTAGTATTTTATAGCAAAATATATATGTATATATAAGCGCTTATAAATGCATTCTAAAACAGCTTCCCGGGAGTCATGCATGCATGTCTAATATCAATTGCGCTTTGCTCATGCAGCACACAAATTAATTGCCGAAAATCACAAGCGACATTTTTCTAAACAATCAATTTTGTATATGAAAGATGTTATTAATTTATTGGAGTAGTTGTTGCAGCTGCAACTGAGCAACTGAATAACTTATTAGATTAATTATGCAAATTATGTAAATAGATGAAATCATTTTCACCTGCATAGCGCCGGCGGCAAAGCAAGAGACTTTTAATTGGGTGACAACTAAACCGGATAACCAGCGGATTTATTTGCTTGTAAGAAGATTAAATTGCAATATTGCAAATTAAATACATGCAATTGAAATATTAAATTTGCTTCTTAACCATAATGTCGATTTTAATGACATTAATATCGAGCAATTTCTTAACTCGGAATCAACTAAATTTAACAATTTCAGTTTCTGCTATATTCTAACAGCTCAGGTAATAAAATACACTGGCGAGAAGCATATGCGGTGCAAGTAGTGAATCCAGTGCCTGTTGTAAAGCACTTTACACAATTCTGTCTGTCCTTTAGAAAAAGTTAACTCGAAATTTGTGGCAAGTGTAGAGTAACTAAAAATAAGCCGAACGATTTTGCACCTCGGCCCGAAATATGGGCGCCTTGAAGTTCTTCCAAAATTGAAGGGCCATAAAATTGTATGCCACCTCCGAACGGCAGATGATTTTCTATGAGGAGGTTTTTCATAGCAAAAATAAACTAAGAGATTTGCCATGGCCATTGGTGTGACGGCACCTTTGAGATGTTTCTGACATTTTGATTTCAACCTCCATAAAAGAAAAAAAGTGAGTGACATAATGAAAAGGTTAAGTTTTGACTATAATGTTTTTAAATTTATTTTATATACTTTTTTATAAAAATGTATTCCATTCTACAAGGTGAGGTCCAAAATAAAAAAGACTGGCGTCTTGTTTTTGATGAGTTAGTGCGTTGGAAGTTCCAACCCTAGCTGACTTCCAAGGAAAGCTTGGTAAGATTCGGTTTAGTGGAAGCGAAATTATAGTGTCTAAAGTGCCAGTAAATTCAAACTTATAGAATCGGAATTGTATATACATATATCTCCAAAACATCAATTTATCGCATTTTAACTGATCATTTGAACTTACGAAAGATCTGTGCACTTTTCATTCCGCACAAGGACCAAAAATTGCTCAGAACTCAACATTCAAAATACCTCATTAAAGAGGCGAGAAAAGACGAGAACTTCCTTTACAAGAATGTAACTGGTAATAAAACGTAGTGCTTCCTACGTGAACCTGAAACTAAGCGACAAAGTGCCGAATGGCAGGCCCCAGACGAGCTACCACCCAAAAAATCGCATTTGGAGAAGTCAAAAATCAAGTCGATGCACATTTGTTTTAACGATTCAAAGGGAATTGTCCACAAGGACGTCGAGCCAAGGGCACATACCGTCAATGCGATTTCCTATCTTGATGTATCGAAGCCTTTGTTGCATCGGATTCACCGAACTCGCCCTAAATACCGCGAAGGAGGAAACTGGCGCTTATTGCATGATAGTGCACCATCTCATCGATCCACTTTTGTGACTCATTTTTTATTAGAAAACGCATTTTGACCATTCATCACTCACCGTATTCGCCTGCGCCTGTAGAAGCCATCCAAAAGGCTAGTACCGACATTCTGAAGGACATTCCAGAGTCCGGTCAATGACCTGAAACACTCTTTCGAAAAGTTTTTAGATTGCGCAAACATAACGAAAACTAGATAAATCTAAGTTTTAAACTTTGTGTAAAATTTTTAAACATTCATCCAGTTTCCACCAAAAATGTTGATACTTTTTAAAAAAAATTTGAATAAACAGTTTTACAGTGGATTAAATTTATTACAGTAAAATGCCTGCTTGGCTGAAAATTTTTGTTGATATGTGACAATTTTTTTGACGCTTTTTTGGTGTTTTTTTCTCTATAAAAAAATTCGTTTGTATGAAGCTAATGCGCCAACCCGCCAGGATGTAAAACTATCAGAAGTTAAAAAAAATTTTGAATCACTTCAAACTTGCTATTTTAATACCAAAATTTAATTAGCTGTTAAACTGAATACCTAAAAGTTTTACATTTTGACGAAATTTTCTCGAATTTTTGGAAATCTTGTACAAAGTTTCAAACTTTGATTAATATGATCTTTATTGTAGAATGAACTATGATTGCTTAAGGAAATAATTAAAATTAGTTTGGAAAACAAAAAAAAAACTAGGTGTGAGCCCAGAAGCCCCAAGTTAAATAAATAAACGCATCCTCCAAATTAATGCTAGAGAACGAGTTCTAGATTCAGATTTGAAAACTTTTTGTCAGTAAAAAACCAAATTCTTCTATGTGCATTGGGCGACAAAAGTTAACTTTTTTTGTTGTCCAGAAAAAAAATTAATATCCACGCAAAACTACGGATTTTATATGGAAAATGTGCGTGACGAGATTTTCATTTTCCCAGCAATGTCATTTTTTGAAGGACGTTCAAGTTTCAAAGCGAAACCGTGAAAAGGGGCATCCATTGCGTATACTTTATTTTATAGGAAGAAAGCTCAACTATTTTTATTTTACATTTTTATAAAGCAGCAAAAAAGAAGTTGAGGTATGTATTGCTTCATAGAAATAACCTTAGTATATATTTTTTTCAAAATAATTTATTTAAAATTTCAGGAATATTTAGCTATACATTTTGCAAAAGACATTACTGTGCTTTACGCTTCCTGGCGAGAAGTAAACAAATATTTTTATTTATTAGCTGGATATATGCTTTTTCGAGTGATGTCCTTATTAACAGCATAATTGCGTATAAATATTCAATATTCACACAAACAGAGATAACATTTGAAATTATTAATCTCTTTTTAATTTTGCTGTCAAGTCAAAACATGATGTATTAATGCTATTTTTTTCGTTTTGTGAAATAAAGCAATTAACTAGCAAAAAAATTATTGAAAATCATCATTTTTTCGGCCCTCTGACTACGCCTTACCCCTTGAATAATGAATGAATAATGCTTATTTTCACAATTTTCATCTTCCGCTAACAACAAAAGTAAAAATAAAACATTTTCATCCATTTTTAGAAACTAAATACTTAACAAAACTGTGTACCACAATAATCAAAGAGTAAAACATAAGTTTGATGATATTTGTCAAGAGCATTTAGAATCTTGATAAATTATGAAGTAAAGAGCTTTTTATTTTTGACACAGAATACCAAAACCTTGATAAATAGTAAATCTTGACAAATAAGAAAGATGGAGAATTTATCAAATGCACAGAATTGGGCTGTTAGTCTAGATTTGGAGACTACTAAAGCGGGTATACTCAGAGCTTTGTACATTGAAAGGGACAAGGCAAGTCAAGGTTTGTGAAGAAATGGTTCTTTTTTATTAGAAATTATGTTTACTGGCTGCTGGGTGTGTAGTGCTGACTTAAGATTTTTCGCTAGTAACCTCTTCAGGAACAATCGGCTGCGTTCGCATCGGCGCTAGATGGGTTTATTTACAGAGAGCGAATGCCGGCTGGAGGACGAAGAAATATATCTTTAGCTAATCTTACGAGTATAAGTCCCAATGGCTTATTCCTGATAATCTGAAGGTGGGTATTGGGATTTAGAGACATGAATATCTGCCTCATTACTGTACAAAGTAAATATTTTTGATTAAATTTTCTCAGTTAAAAATCTATGGTTACTAGGGCGGGTCGAACGAAAAATCCCACTTTGACCCATTTAGAGTGCTCCAATCGAGTCAAAATGTATGATCGACCCCCACTAACTTTGGACGGCCGATCCACCCATGCCAGTGTCACACCCCCTGGAACTTCCCTGGGGCGTTCTCCATACAATCATTTCAAAATATCACCATTTTTGGCCTTTACATGAGAAAAGAAATTAAAAAGTTCGACCCAAATTGGGGGACGTCAGAATTCGTTTTAGAGGAATAGTTCCTTCGGCAAAGTTTCTTATTTTGATCCCTAGAATATGATTTTCACAGAGCAATGGGCGATTTTTTTGCCTCCCCACAAATCGACCCGGCCTAATGGTTACATATAGTAAAGTTGGGTTTAAGACAAAAAAAAAAATTGGTAAACAAAGCCTTATAACCAGTGCTTTTTGCAATCTCCTTATTATTAAAAGGAAAATTAAATTTTTGTTCACAAAACGCATTTATCATTTTGAAACCATTCTAGACCAAGAAATAATCTTATAAAAAAACTAATTTTCAGAATCAAGAAATCCATGAAATTTAATTTAAAAAGTCACCTTCTCATTTGATGAAACAAATTTACGGGTTCTGTTCGATTTGACTTCCAGGCCATAAATGAACTCCTATGTGACTAGGTAAGGATTTGCTAATCTGGCCAGTTAGAGATAAAACGTTTACCCTTTAGTTCGAGATGATACTAGATGGATTCCCTCTCTTTATAAATTTGAGTACATCTAATTTGGAATATTAACGCTTATCGCGAATTTCAGCATTGCTCTCAGCTCTACGTTGTCTAAATACGAGAGCTTTAATGTACATATGTATGTGTATTTAATAGATATATGTATATGCTTACAGCTACAAGAGCAAACAGCCAACACGCGTGAATATTCACTCCAATACCAGCAATTAATCATCATTTTGTTGGTGTGCGAAAATCTGAGGCTGCAATAGAAGCTTACAAGCCAATACGCAGATTTTTATTTCCACGCGATTTAGTTATTTCCCCGTAGGCAAAATCACTGGCTTCCCACTCGCATACTTCTAGTGAATTAAAAGTCATTATTAATTTCGAAAATGGTACAAAAAAGAAGATAGTTTCACTTCAAAATTTTTGAAAGGTAGCATTTTTGCTAGTCGTACTATAATTTGTTCATATTGCTAGCATTTTTTTTAATTTAAAAATAAATTATGGTATTTTGAAATTTAAAATGTCCTTGCATTGGCATCTTGCACTTTGTAGTTTGTAAATCCGCCACTCATTTTTTTCAAAATTGAATCTGAAGCAACACACATGTGCCAGTCCTCCATGCACCCCTGGTAGACCGGTGAAGGGATGGCCTTCAGCTTCTTCGTCGCATTCTCTTTGATCTCCTCTATCGACTGAAATCTTCTTCCACGAAGTGGTAACTTCTGCTTGGGAAACAAAAAGAAGTCGCACGGGGCCATATCAGGTGAATACGGTTCTTGCACGATGGTATCTACCTACTTGGAGTTTGGTCAAATAATCCAGCACAATTTGGGCTCGGTGCGATGTCGCTTTGTTATCATGCAAAATCTAAGAATTGTTTGCACACATTTCCGGCCGTTTGCGACGTACAGCATCTCTCAAACGCTTCAAAGCAAATAAATAATATTCCTTATTGACTGTCTGGCCTGATGGAAGGTACTCATGGTGCACTACGCCTTGGCAATCGAAGAAAACTGTCAACCCGGTACTTTTTGATCATAGGGTATTATTATTATGAGTCGATTTAGTAGTGAATCAGAGAGCCTGATTTTCTCAATAAATTTTAGTATTTACCCTATTTTATTGAGTTTTATTTCCTCTGATAAAACATGTTTAACCAGGTGTTCGGCCCGCTTATACATAGGTTTTAGGCCGAAAAAGTCATAGTACCAGCAAAAGACAAAAGACACACATGGCTGGTAATGCCTTTAGTGGAATTTAATAGAACGGCAGTTGCTTTGCATTCGAAGAAAGAGATGGGCCAAGTTGTTGAGATTGGCGCCGAATCGCTTCCTCCGGTTCTTCACCAAAACTCTCATTTACAGCCTCAATATTTGGTTCTTTTCGTGTTCGCCACATCTACGACATATGTCTTGCGGAGCATTGGGCTCTCTGATGACGTACTTTACATAATTTTGCTTGGGTACTACTCCATCTTGCATAGGAAATATAGCACTCTCTGGTACCGCGAAAATCCTTTATTGATTAGGCATAAGTGCGACAGTTTCGCGTCGACATGCGGGCTTTTCAATTCGTTGTAATATACGCCATGTAGGGGCATTCGTGACCATTGTTCAACTGTGTTCATTTTTGTTGTAGTGTTCCTGCTATTACACTCATGCATCATTCTCAGAGGTGTAAATTTATCATCAGCTGTACTGACGGCATAGTGAAGTGCAGAATTTACGGCCTTTTCATAGAAGTAATTTCTAAGTCTCAGGATTAGAATGTTGTGCAGTGTTCCCACGTCAATTGCACCTCTACCTCCTTCTTTCCTAGGCAGTGCAAATCTCAATACAGATCTTTTAGGATGATTTATTTTATTTTATTTTATTTTGTTAGTATTGTATAAAAACTCAGGTACTTTTTTGGGACATTTCGACTCAAACCAGCATCTTGTCGCATTAGCACCTTTGCTAGTTGCATGAGGTCTTTGATGTACGAAATGACGATGTTCTACTGTCACACTTTTACATTCTAATGGTTAGTAGAAAGTTGGTTCACAATTGGGAAAATCAAACTACTACTGAGTCAGTGATTTTTTTACTTGCTCTGTATTTTTGCACGGTTATAGTAAATTACTTAAGTACGTGTGCCAAAATATTATTATATTAGTTGTCGTTTTTCGCACATAACCAACCACCCTCCACTTATACTTGTATGTACATACATGCCCGAGATGAAAGCGCAGTTGAATATTTGATAATTTTCTATTCACAAATTAATTAAACACTATTTCAAACAGCCACTCGTATGCCTAAAACACCTAAACGTATACCTACAAATGTGAAAATTTTAAATAAATCCCACTCATAAAATATGCAAATATTGTATTTATATTCTAAATTAACGGTGTTTGAATGTTGGCAGCAGCAGCAGCCACTAAATTAAGTAATTAATATGCAGGAATTTTTATGTGGATTAATGCTAGAACACTCAAAAACCTAATATAACCATGTAGTAGTTGCTCATACACACACACCCACATATACACTTACACACAAGCTCACACATATACCATGTGAGCATAAACAGAATTGTGTTTACTGGCAGGTGCTCCGACATGTGTAAGCCTTTCGCACTATTAAAATTTGTCTGCGTTTAAATATTGAACTTTTTCTGAATTAATATGGAAATTTGACTCCGGGGTTTCTCGTAGTTGGCGGTTTTGGGGTTTGTTGCACAACGCTAGCGTGGTGATTTAGAGCTGCTTGGTGCAGGATTGCTTTGATATACAAGCAGGTTTAAAATTCAGGATACTGATTTAGGATTAGAGGTGAAGTAAACAACGAATTCTGGAGGATGAAGCAATGTACCAATTTTTTTTAAACAATTGTTAGCTTTTCTTTCTTCTCTCCTTTCCTTATACAGGTATCCCTCGTATAACGCGATAGTTACGTTCCAGAAGAATTGCGCGTTATGTAATTCCGCGTTATCTAAAACATAGTTTTCATATAAATTTGGGGGGTTTGTTCTAATAGATTTCTTTTTAAATAAAATACATACAAAATAACAGATGCACATATATTTCAACTCAATACTAAAGTTCAGACTTTATAATACAATTAAAAACACAAAACAAAAAATTTAAAAACAAACTAAAACAAATTAAAGGTTTATTAAAAACTTTATTGTTATTCTTCAAACTTCATATGGTAATTAATCTGTTTCACTGTCTTCAAAGATCTTTGAACGTGGGCGTTTTGGGGGAGCAATAGCTTCATCAGAAGATATTTCTTCAACATAGTTTTCGCTATCTGTTATCAGTTTTTGGTGGGTGGTTTTTTAAGCTCCTTTTCAATTTCGTAATAAGGTGATAGATTAATATCTATTCTATCTATCTAAGGCAAAAAAGGGTAATTCCCGGTTTACATTAAAAATACATTACATATTATAAATATGTGGTACGCAAATTAGTGTTACCAGATTTTATAATTATGTATTTTCCCCTTCGCATTATGTAAGCCTAAATTTCGCGTTGTACTGAAACCAAATTTTTCCAAATCGCGTTATATCGAAACCGCGTTGTATAAGACCGCGTTATACAAGGGATACCTGTATTTATTTTTTTTTAATCAAGAGCTTGATTTTTTTGCTATCGTATAAATAAGTTAAATAGCGAATATATACTTTGCCACTCTGATTCTCTTCTTCTTATTTTTCTTCTTTTTCTCCATTTGCGCACTTATCCCCTAAGATATTTTGGTCAAGTAGAATATATTATAATAAAAATCTTGCGAGTCGGCACTGCAAAACCTTGTTGCTGGGGTAGACCTAGCCATCGACACGAGACACTACACCATAGGCATCATTTCGGACATAGAGGGGGCGTTTGATAATGCCAGTTTTGATATTATGTGCAGCTCTGTTAATAGGGACGACGTAGACCGGGTGCTAGTGAATTTAATACGTTCGATGCTGGCCCAAAGAATCGTAACGGTGCGAGCAGAGGAAGATCTGATGGCGTAATCCGGGGTTAATAGAGGCTGACCCCGGATGATGGGCTGTCTCCATTGATCTGGTGCATGGTAATCGATCCTCTACTCTCCACTTTAAATGATGCGCGAGTCTACGCACAAGCATATGCGACGTTGCCTGTTTGATAACGGGCCCTTCGCTTACGAACATCTGTAGAAAAGTGCAGAAAACATTGGATATGATTGATACTTGGTGCTGTACCAGTGAGCTATCGGCAAACCCCACCAAAGCTGGTATTGTCCTCTTTACCATAAGTAGGAAGCTTGATCGGCTCGTTCTGCCTAAGCAAAAAGAAGTCACAATCCAGCTATCCAAAGAAATCAAATATCTCGGAGTAATTCTCGATAGTAAACTCCTTTGGAAGTCATACGCTGAAATAAAGGTATCCAAAGCACTGACAGCCCTCTTTGGACAAATGTGGGGTCTTTCTCCTAGCAAGGTACTATGGATCGACACGGCTATGATAAGACCTATTATCACATACGCATCAGTAGTCTGGATGAGTAGACTCCCTCTCGTGAGAGTCAGGAGGACCTTACCTACAACGAACTGTTACCATGAGTTGCACCGGAGCTGTCCAACTACTTCAGGCCCGGCATTAGATGCTCTGTTTAGTCTACCACCACTTGATATTTTCATCCAAGGAAAGGCCTTGAAGGCCATATGTAGGCTGAAACACAATGGGAATTGGTACGGTACAAGAGAATCAGTGTGGTGCCGCCAGAGGCACTGTCCTTGCATTTTCACGGATGGCTTAGGACGGCACAGTTCCAGCTCAGGTGTCTACGTGGAATCTAACGGAACCAAACTGCACTTTGCTTTTGGAATGAAGCAATGGACTTTGTTGTGGAAAACAGATGCAGATCTTTATATGTCTGCAGCGACAGCAAAGGTGCGATCATGGCCTTGGACATCCCTCCAACCACTTCAAGGGTACTATAAATCCAGGTTGGACTATATCGGCAGATACAATATCCTGATGCGAACACGGGCTCCCTCAGAAGAAGGTGTTGCGGATAACGAGATCTATGACTTTTTAGCTAGAATGGGCTCTGAGGCCAACTTCCTTGGTGAAAGCGACCACCCTGGCTCCTTGGTACCACAAGGTCCTCTCAGATTTATGCGAAGGTCGAGAAAATTTAAAGGAAATCAAAATAATTAAAAAGGGAACCCGAGTACAATGAACTAAATTGTGTATGAGTGCTATACGTGCTAGTTTGTCCCAACCAAAAAACAAGGCAGCTGCAGTATAGAAACAGACATGCAATGGAGCACGTGAAGGTCAAAGTAAAAATGTCCATCACTTAAAGTAATTTTTCTATTTAGGGAAAAGTTATTGCACAAAAAAAAATGGATGATTAACTTTGATCCACCTTACATGGACGCTAATAACTATGTACAGAATGCTTTAATTTGCAAAGCGGGTTTTTGTAATTTGAAACTAATTTCTGCTGGAAAGCTTTCCTCGACTGAAATTATATAAATTATAAAAGAGATTTACTTATAAGCCAAAATATTTATTTTATAATCATATGATCTTGTGTTGTATTGTTGTATATTATTTAACTGTATGTATATTGTTTTGTTTAATTTAATATAATCGCTTTTGGCGCTGGCCAATAAGCGATGTATATAAACCCTGACCAAATTGTCAAACAACATACTTAATGTCAATGGACTGATTTAAGAAATAAAAGGGGGACTAAAAACAAAAACGAAATATAAAATTACTTTTCAAACAGGAAAAAAATCAAAATGACTCAAACGATTCGAGTGCTTTTTTCTGCTATACAACTTTGAAGTGTTTGCTATTATCATCCATTAAGAGCATTTTTTAATTCTTTCTTATTGCAATTAAAATTTTCAAAATAAGTGAAATATTATTTTGTTGTTTAAAAAAATTGCCAAACTCTAATAAATGTGCAAACTGAGTTTAAAAATGTTTGCTCTCTAATTTTTACACCTGCTTATTTGTTATTGCCCTGCTTAGTACTCTTTCGCATTACTCTATTACTTGTATAACAGCAGCGCAGCGCATGCCTGGTATTTGCTAGTGTGCGACATGATGAGCATAATGTAAAGCTTAACAGAGTGTGTGTTGCGTCCACCAAGAGCGGAGTTAACAGTTCTATTACATACTCAATCCAAAATGGCATTTGGCTATGTAAAGCTGATTCTGGAAGCTGGCAGCTGGTGGGCGAAAAAGTTGCAAAAAGCCGGTGTACCTAGTCGTAGTACATAAACTGCAAAGGTTTGACTGTCTCCTTTTCATAGGATGAATTCACTGTGGTGTGAGGCCACTGATCACTTAGAGTGCAGTGATCTCCTGTGTGTATTTGAATATAACTCGAGAAGTTCATCGAATCAAACCATGAAACTTTATGGGGTAAACAACCATAGTCTTAGATATTAATAAAATAAAATAAAAATAGTGTATGTATACATATTCAAATACATTTTGTTTAAGATATTTTACTTTAAAAGCATATTTTATTTACGAAAAAAAGCTTCTTTAATTACTTTAAAAACTAACATAAATCTTTTTTTATTAACTTTTTTAAGAACATTTTTTTTATTTTATCTACAAAACAAAATTAATAAAAAAATTTATAAATTTTATCTACCAACAAGAAACCAAACAATAAAAAACATTAAATTATAAAAAATATAAAATATAATAAAAACCATTGATCGAGTCCAAAGAACAGCCTGCCTCCTGATAACAGGATGCTTAAGTACAACACCTACTAAGGCTCTAAATACGTTGCTTCACTTGTTCCCTATCGATCAGCGACACGCATGAATGCCATATCGAAATAGAATAAGTATCTTGGCCATTCGGCCATACTGAACAGGAACACTGTTATCTCTTCCGACATAGACTATCATGTAAGCCTTCCATCACCACCCTTGCTATTCTCCTGTTCACTCCCAACCAGGGAAGAATGGAAGACAAATCTTTCCGAAATCGATGGCCCTCTGATTATATATACAGATGGTTCAAAACAAGACGGCAAAGTGGGATTTGGAATCTTTTCCAATTCCGCTCACATCAATCTATCATTTAGATTACCCGCCTACTGTAGTGTATTCCAAGCGGAAGTATGCGCTATCTGGTATGCTGCGAAAACTATCTTAGAAAAGAGAATATCACTTGAGGATATCCGCTTTTTCACTGACAGTCAAGCGGTCGTTCGAGCACTCAGCTCATCTTATACCCACTCAGATGGGGTTCGATCCTGTCTCTTATCTCTTAACGAGATAAGTGTTCAGAATTCTGTCCAAGTTATCTGGCTACCGGGTCACAGTGGATTCGAAGGTAACTGCAAAACTGATGAGCTCGCAAGAACTGGAGCTGGGCAATCAAATGTTAGTAACTTACCCACAATCCACATTCCGCTCTCAACATGTAAAATGATCAGTGATCGAGAATTTCACAGCATTGCTGATCGGAGGTGGCGAGTGGAAACTACTTGCGTTACGACCAGACAAATCTGGCCATCCTACAATCTGAAACAGACAAAAACCCTTATATAGTAAGTCTTTCGAAACGCGAACTAAGGCATATAATATCTCTTAGCACCGACCACTGCCTTTTGGGCACTCCCGCACGTCGGCTCGGGGTTCCTCAAAACGACCTGTGAAGATACTGCGAGGACGAAGATGAGGAAGTATCGAGCAGGCATTTGTTGTACAGTTGTCCCGGCCTTGCCAGATGTCGACTCGCTCTTCTAGGCTCTCCAACAATTGACAATCTTTCAGTACTCTCGAGCCTGAAAATCGAATCTCTCATCAAATTCTCGAAACAAATTAATATCTTGGACCAAAATCTATAGTAAAAATCTAGGTTAGGTGGGGAAATCATATAATATAATGAGCTCTAGAGCATCACAACGGACCCAACTTGCGGTCTATGTGGACTCCGATGCGGGGCACCCTTAAACCAACCAACCAACCAAAAAAATATAATATACCAAAATTTTCAAATTGGTAAGATAATATATATTATTTTTTCTAAATTCTGAATTTCTACTGGAAGAATTTAATACAATGTTTTGACAATTTAATATATTTTTAATTTTGCAAATTATATTTTATCTACCAAAAAGTTTTTGTTAAAAAAAAAAATAAAAAAATAAAATTAAATAACTAAAACAATTAATTTTAAGAAAATTTGTTTCAAAAGTACATTTTATTTACAAACCAAAATAGAAAAAATTCTAAATTTTATCTACCAAAAAAAAAAAATAAAAAAACATTAAATTATAAGAAATATAAAATACCAAAAGTTTGAAATTAGTAAAATAATATAAATATTTTTTTTCAAAATTCTGAATTTCCACTGGAAGAATTTAATACAATATTTTGACAATTTTAATATACTTTTAATTCTGAAAATTATATTTTATCTACCAAAAAGTTTTTTTGTTTTTAAGTACTTGAAGAATTTATATTATAATTTTTTGTTTCAATAGATTTTTTTTGCAAATTATTTTTTAATTACCAAAAAATTTAATTTTTAGGCTTTTTAAAAGGCTATTTCGCCTGAAAAAAAAATGTTTTGATTATTATTTTTGTTTAAAAAACGGTTTTTGAAAATTATATTTTACAGACAAAAAAAAAAATACAACAAATTGGATTTTAATAAAATTTGCTTGAAAAGAATTTTTTATCTACAAAACAAAATTTGTTAAAAGTATATTTGTTCTACCAACAAAAAAATTAATTTAATTTTTTTAAGTAATATATATTTTGCCTATCAAAGAGAAAGAATAAAAAAAAAAAAAAATTAAAAAAAAAGAAAATAAATTATACAAAAAATAAAATACCCAAATTTTCAACATTAATATTTAAATCTCAAAATTGTACAATTTTCTTTCTAGATTTTTCCTGTTCTCTTACGAAAAGTATACATAGCCTAATTTTCGAAAAAAACCACTTGGATCACTAGACATGCAATTTCTTTCTTATTAAATAATTTAACAAATAATTGCAAATTTTCTAGAAAATATAACCGTAAACACCAAAACTAAAAAACAGTGAAAATTTCGACTGCTGCGAAAACAATTAGAAGTTATTTTAAGCGGAATGAGATCCCTGAAGCCATATATCACTTACACATACACACATTTAGGTGAAAAAAAGATGCTGAGTTGAAAAAAAATAAATAGAAAAAACTGGAAGAAAAAGTTAATAATAAGCACAAAAGTGTGTGTGACTTTATATACCTGCACAAATTTCCAACAGACTGCAGTGGCCTGCATACATACTCGTATATACATATGTACATTGGGCGACAGCGGAAATATGTCCATGTAGGGAATTTGAACGATTTGTCCTAAGTAAGGGGGAAAAATTGGCTACAATAAAGTTATAATTATTTACTGAAAATTTTAATACATTTCTTTACCAGAAAATTCAATTATATTCGATTTATTTATAAGCTGGCAACTTTAATAATTTCCCTCACACTGCTCACTTTACTAAATATCGGATGTTTTTTTAAGAGCTTGAGAACTTAAAATGCTAATACGAAACTGAAATATTGTTGGAATGCAATTTTTTCTTTTTATTATAAAGTGATAAAGAATTTTATGGCATGTTTTTTTGAATAGGATATCCGGCATACGTCCGCCGCGGCTTCGAGTTACTTGCTCCATTCGATCAGTCCAATTTTTGACTATTTTTTTCAATAATTGAACCAAATTAACAAAAATACCACGCATATGGCTTCAATTCTAGCACGAGCTGTATTTTAAAGTCGAATGACACAGGCCAACAAGTTGAGAATGACGACGAATCGACAAATCAGCAACTTCTTCAACACTTCGATTTATGAGCTACGCGTACGAATTTTTTTGCAAAGTAAACTTTCACATTTTGAAAGTGTTGCTCTTGCGTTAAGGGGGGAGCCTGCTTTAGAGGGTTCAAAAAATCGATTTTTGTTTTGCATAAATATATTCCCAAACTATCCAAGAATGTATCCTCAAAATTTCAGAAGCAAATTCAAAATATTTTTGCAGTTACAGAAGAAATTGTGAGCAAGCGTCGAGCAGGTACACGAGGATTTTTTATATACAAAAACTTTGACGCGCGATTTCTCGGTTTTTTATTTTTACGATTTTTCCTAATTGGCGGGAAAGATAGGGAAAAAGTTAAACATCCTATAGAAACGAGATAACATTGATTGTATTCGGAATTAAATTCTGTTCTAGTTGAACCTAAAAAACCTTTTAAACAATCTAAAGTGAATTTGTTTTTCCAAAAAAATGATTTTTTTTTTTAATTAGCGAAAAATTGTTGAATTTCTCACTTCTTGTTTAATTTTCTTGGTTTAACTAGAAGCTATACTATACTAAAATAAAAAATTTTTTAGGTTTTTGGTTTCAGATGAAAATTGCGACCTGCATCTTTCCCGCCGCACGACACATGCACACTCGAGACGTCTCGGCAAAATGCTAGTACCAGGCATAATATGACATATATTTTAATGAAAAAATTTGAGAAGACTGCTGAAATATATAACAATAACATCTGAAAGTTTCGTTTCCATCGAATATTTCTTTCCTGCCCAAAAAAATCCACGAAAAAATCGATTTTTTGAAGCCTCTAAAGCAGGCTCCCCCCTTAAGCGATTCATGATGACTTTTCAAATTTTACTGAACACAATTTTCAATACTGCCAACTATCAAACCATGGTTATCGACATTGATAGTTCTCATGCAGCTAAAAAAAAAAATACCCGATACAACTCCCACTCACCTAATACCAGTTTAGTGTAGATGAAAGCACCATTTGCGTCGATGCTAGACCATTTAGTTTATCTCATAACCACAACAGAGAGATTTTCCCTACCGGGATGCTAATCAAATTGCCTGCAACAGCGAGGCGAAAGTTTATGCAGTAGTTGATTTTGCTTGGCTAAAATAAATAAAAGTGAGGAATACAGATTTTTTAATTAAAAGTTAAGTGGCAACTCATTTAAATGAAAGTTGACTCAACCGACCACCAACCGCTTGCCAATGCATGAGCATATGGATACATACATACATGCAGCATACATATAAACCAAGATACATTCAGGCATATGCACTATACATGTGTGCGTATTAGCGAGTTTCGTATAAAATAGTAAATTTCGCGCGGGCGTGTGAGAACCATAGCGAGGATGTGAAGGGGGCAGCAGTAGTGGAGTAGTGCCGGCAAGTACTCAGCAATGGTGTGCGCCAACAGCAGCAGCGCTGGTACCTAGAACCAGCACCGACAACAACGTCAACTATGCATAAAAAGTTTACGCAAGTATGCGTGCAGCTTGGTTGGCAACATTCAACAGTGTTGATGAGGTCGCTCTGGTTGCTGCGGGTGGTTGCGTTGGCATTCGTTAGTTGTCTGTTAAATAATAGTAGGGAAGAAGTGGTTGGCGGTGTGAAAACCATATAAATAGTACACCAACTCATGCATTTAATTATTTGCTTTAACATTTCAGTATTCCATACAACTAAGTAGTTTTTTTTTGATAGTTAGAAAGATAAATATGAAAAAAAAACTTTTCGTTCAAATGAAAATAGTTCGCTTAAAGTATGTGGAAGAAAATAAAAAGAATGTTCAGACAACTGCATTTATGCACTGAAATATTATTTTTATGCTAACTTTTAAAAATTATTAAAAAGAGTTTTGTGGAAATTTTAAGCCAGATACTTTATTTGCATAATCACTATATTTACATTCCTCCTGTCAGTGGGAGAATACAAGCCATTCAGTTGACAGGAAATAGCAATTGTCAAGACGCAAATAGCTTATAATTTGAAAGCACAAAAATGGAAATATTTACCGTTATGAAGAGAAAGTACAGTTGTGTGTAACATTCAGTATAGAGTAGAACTAAATCAGCGGCAAAATATGTTTTAATAATGAAATAAATATATGAGGGTTAAAATAAATATTTCTTTCACTCAAAATCAGTTTTTAAAAAGTAGTTTGTAAAAAGTTATTTAAAAGAGAAATTAATAGGGAATAAAGAGTATTCTCTGGTAGCCTTCCTAGACATAGAGGGCGGTTTCAACAACATCCTACCGGAGGCCATAACAAGCGCAATGACTGATTTAGTTGTCACCGAGGACCTTGTGAAACTTACAGAACAGTTGCTACTAGGCAGGTTCGTAATTTCGACGTTGGGCACCTCGACGATACGCAGATCCATCAAGAGGGACACCCCTCAGGGTGGTGTACTTTCTTCTCTGCTGTGGATTCTGGCAATGAATCAATTGTTGAAGAATCTAGAGGAAAGGAGGATTCACGTAGTGGCCTACGCAGACGTTGTTGCAATATTAATAAGAGGGAAATTTACAGATACCCTCTGCAACTCAATGCAAAATGCTTTGAATGTAAGCCGGTGGGCCGCATTGAGTGGTCTTGGGATAAATCCGAACGAAACACAACTTATCATGTTCACCAGAAAATACAGGCTACCTGTTCTAAGACCCCCTACCCTTGACGGAATCACACTGTCAATTAGAGAAGGGGCGACCAACCTAGGACTAGTATTAGATAGGAAGCTCTCGTAGAAACATACGATTAATGATGGAGTAAAAAAAAAACAACCACAGCACTCTATACATGCAAAAGAATTGTGGGGGAGAAAAGGAGCCTAACCGCTAAAATAGTACACTGGCTATATACAGTAGTGGTACGGCCTATAATGACATACGGTGTCTTAGTCTGGTGGCCAACATTCGAGAAAATAACAACAGTAAAATGCCCGAACGGGTGTGAGCTCGCTACCCAGAGGATACTTGGGCTAATCCCGGGAGTTGTGAGCTGCTTGAACCATATGCATATGTAGAAGAATCGTCCTGGCCACTTCCAAGTGAGTGGCGATCAGGAACTTTCCCCACACATGGAACCATCCTCAAGAATCCAACGTAGAATCTCTCTTGCCAACAAGTGCTACTTTGGACTAAGTAGGCAATTGAGCAGTAAAGTCCTCTCTTGACGAACAAAACTAACACTCTACAAGGCTCTCATCATGCCCGTCCTAACGTATGGCGCAGAAGCTTGGACGATGACAATATCCGATGAAGCGACGCTTGGAGTGTGTGAGAGAAAGATTCTCCGTAAGATTTTTGGACCTTTACGACGTCTTAGACATAGCGCAGCGAATAAAGATCCATCGGCTATGTTGGCTGAGTCATGTCGTCCGAATGGATACAACCGCTCCGGCTTTGAAGGTATGCGATGCGGTACCAGCTGGTGGTAGTAGAGGAAGAGAAAGGCCTCCGTGGCCTTCAGGTGGAGAAGGACTTGACTTCACTTGATGTGCCCAAATGGCGAGAAAGAGACGACTGGCGCGCTTTGTTAAACTCGGCCAAAATCGCTTAAGCGGTTATCGCGCCAATTAAGAAGAAGAAGAATGCGCCTGCTCACTAATTTTTGCTTGTGAGAAATTATTTGGCCAAAAACAATACCGTTTTCGCGCCTCAGCTATCGTATGCGTTTTTTTTTCTGCTCTCAAGATTGAAGAGACCCGTGAAAGGACGGCAATAAAAACTCAATCGATGAGAGAGCTCAAGGGCATACCAAAAAGTGCATATCAGAACTGCTTCAAGGATTGGGAAAATCGCTGGCACAAGTGTATTATAACTGAGGTGGACTACTTTGAAGGAGGTAAAATAGAAATTGATGAATAAATAAATATTTTTTGAGAAAAATGAAAATTCACGCTATTCTTTGAGCACTCTCGCATATATAAACAGGGTGGGCCACATAGCGTTTGCTTTTGAGAATGGTAACACAAACGACATGCCAAATGTCACTAAAGGTTTGACATTTACGAAATGGGACGCTATACGCTTGAACAAAATTGGGAAATATTGAAAACCTATTTCCAAAGAGTCTTCTTCTTCTTTTCTGATTTTCACATCGGTGGCTACGTCAATAAGCAAAATTGTCGAATTTGGGGCTCAGAAAATCCACACGTTACTGTAAAGAAGCAAGTGCATGCAGAACGAGTCACTTTTTGGTGCGGTTTTGGTCTGGCGGCATCATCGATCCATTTTTTTTCGAAAATGAGCGAGGAGCCGCGGTTACTGTACATGGCGAGCGTTACCGTGACATGCTCAACGAGTTTTTGTTTCCAAAAATTGAAGAGGATGACATGGACGACATTTGGTTTCAACAGGATCAATAGGACGGTGCAACCTGTCACACTGCCAAAGTTAAACTCGAACTTTTGGCTACCGTTTTTGAAAACCGAATAATCAGCCGAAATTCCGATATCAATTGGCCGCCTCGGAGCTGTGATTTAAGCCCGTTGGACTATTTTTTGTGGGGACCCGTTAAGGACAAATGCTATGTGAACCACCCAGAGACGATTGATGCTTTAAAACACAAAATCGATATTGCCATTCTTGAAATTGAGCTCTTACTTAAATTGGAGCCTAAACAATCGAAAATGTGCTAAAAAATTGGGTTGATCGAAAGGCCTACTGTAAAGCCAGTCGTGACAGTCATTTGAACGATATTATTTTTCATTCATAAATGACAATGTTCAATCTTCAAAATAAAAAAAAAAGTTTTGGAAAAATATTGATTACTTTTTGTTTTTTTATAGCCGATTCAAAAAGCAAGTTTTACATGACCCACCCTGTTCATCCATATACTGTTATTCTGAATAACGTCACTAAAAAAAATTAATAACTCTGTCTTTCTGCGTCGTTTAATGCATTTTCACATTTTTATGAAAATACACGCGAAAATATTTATTAAGTGCTTTTTCATAAATATTTCGTATGCAGTACCATATTTGTGCCTCGCTTCGCATGTGAGCATCAGTAAAAGCAAAATCAATAAATTTGACTTATTTTTATTACCTTTTTCATCTGATATATATAAAACTTTGATTAATAAAAACTACTTTGGTTGAAGATATGCTGGTCATATACATCACAAATATTTGTCTGTTCGTGTATAGCAAATAATTTTTTTATTTTTTTCGCATACATGCGTAAGTAATCTAGACGATTTTCTTTGCATTAAATATGAGGAAACATAGAGATTGTCATAGGTAAAGTGCGTTATAATAAATAATTTATCATTAATAAAAAAACGTAAGCCTGTAAGAGCTAAAAGTCGACACTAAAAATACTTTGCACAAACCAAAAAGTTTGATTGGAATTTTTTTTTTAAACGAACCGGCAAACAAATTATCATTTCAATTGAGTATATATGTGCACACATATATATCGATGTATATACATATGTGTGTATACATACTCGTATAAACATTTATAAGGGTTTTCAATAGGAGCACTCGAGCTTAAACAGAGTGTAGCCGAATCTTAATAAATCTACCGCTGTCTAATATGGTGAAAATACTTACTTAGACTTGTGATTTCAGCATAGAACTCTACATGATTTAGCAATGCACGGAAATTGTTACAATTTATTACCAAAATGTTTCAAACGTTGCCCAACACTCAGTGCCCTGACTTCGGGAAGAAACTCGTATTCAATGGTGAGCCGCATTTCTAGTTAGGTTTCTTCGTAAGTAATATCTGCGTCCGTTTTATGGCAACTCCACCCTGACTTTGTTAATATTTTTAGAAAGTATGCCTATCCAGTAATAAAACACTCGGTGGATAAACAAAACTCTACGCGAATTATTTAATTCATAAAATTTTAATGCCTTGTTTGACTCCTAAAATTTTAATGTCTCGTTCTGAGCTGTTTTCAAAAAAGTCTGACATGAAGATTTCACTCTTAGTACAATTTTCTAAAAAATAGTTTTCTGGAACATTTCAGTCTACTAAGGCCTTTTAAATTTCCTTTTTGAAATGTTTCTTGACACAGGAGTCAAAACGAACCTTTTCAATGGGAGTTATTGAGCTAAATTGATCACTGAGGATATTTATTGTGAAGTTTAAGAACCTCCCACTTCACTCAACTTTACATTTTAACACTTTTTTCTCACTTTTTTGAAAACAACTTAGACCGGTTCATGAAAACTTTAGTAGCCCGGAAATAAAGTATTGGAGTTAGCTTTTGCAAATCCATCGAGTTTTTTTTATTACTGGATAAGTATACCTTCATATAAGTGGCCGCCAGAGCCGAATCGGCCAGTACGTGACTGTGATTCGTTAAAAAAAACATCATTCAACCGGACAACGCATCTGCTCATGGAGGTGCCATGTCAATGGAAAAACAGAGTGATTTGGAATATAATTTGTTCGGCTATTCGCCTCATTCGCATGATTTCGCACCCACAGATTTCCGTATGTTCCGAAACTTGGAAAAAATTTTTTTTACTGATTAGCGCTTCGCTTCCAATGAAAAAGTTGAGGGAGTCGTAGCTTTCACACAGCTTTCTAGGCCTTCATTTCTGGGAAGGAATTCTGATGTTGAAGAAATGATGGATTAAGTCAAGAGTGATGATATAAAAATATGGTATTATTTCTGAATTAAAAACCGCAATACTTGATTATCAGGTCGAACAATTTTAACCTTAACTTAGGGAAAATTAATTTTTATACTTCTAATTTTTCTGTTTTTTTTTGCGAATATTTCCACCTTTGTGTCTATTTTTTCGTATCTTTATCAAGCGCTAATAATCTACGGCAGCCACCGGGACCTAATGGGTTGGTGCATGACCACCATTCAAAAGTGCACACGTTCGAGTCTCCGTGCATGAAACACCAAATGATAGAACAAGTTATATCTAATAGCGGTCGTCCCTCGGCAGGCAATGGGAAACCTACCAGTGTATTTTTGCCATGAAAAAATCCCTTCTTAAAACCAATTGCCATTTGGCGGCGGTATATAATATAGGCTTCTCCATTTGTGGGAAGCATCAAGACGCACACCGCAAATAGAATGAAGAGCCAAACATCCAAAACAAGGTGTAGGCGCTAATTATAAATTCGATATACTCGTATAATCGAGATGAGTGTACCAACATAAAAGAAAAAATAGTAATCCCGAGCTACATACATGCTCGCGCCTAAATTCGCATTATTTTTTTAACACACCTCGCATGCTCTCAGGAAATATTATCGATTTCCAGGCTGATTTCAGTTGAAGAGTGTAAGCAAAGTTGGTGAATTTGCAGTAATTAGGGTCTCCCTAAGAGCCTCTTAACTACATAGAAGTTACTGGTGGTGTGAGTTTTGAATCGGCGTTATCATCGTCGCTTATGTGTTCGTAGACTCCCGTGGAGCTCCGTCCACACTAAACGTTGGCCGATATCAAACAATGATAACAAACTTTTTGTGGCATAGAGTGATAAGTAGAGATTTCACAATCGTATATTTCAATAGAATTATCGCCTTACTGTAGGAGAAAATTTGAAAATATTCTAAGAGAAGCTCGAAGCAATTTTCATTTTGCATGGTGGCGACATTCAATAGCCACTGAGATCGTGGGACTTAAGGCCGCGCTGCTGTAGCGCCACATGAAAACACTTATGGTCAATCACAGACGACGATCCTTGTAGCGCAAACCAACATAATTTGCGTTCGTCATAAAATTGTGTCCATTTATGCGAAATTGTTATCCCAGCGTGGTGTACTTGGAAACACCATCTCAGCTGGGCTCGCAATAATCATAGGTATAATCAAAATAAATAAATAATTGGCGAGTTAGGTGTCCCGCCGTGCTCCTCGTCCTATTTGTGGTGGACGTTTTAATGTTGTTCCACAAATGGAGTGACCTACTGTCTAAAGCCAACTCCGAACGGCAAATGGTTTTTTTGAGAAGCTTTTTCATGACAGAAATACACTCGGAGGCTTGTCATTGCCTGCCAAGTGGCGACCGCTTGTTCTATTATTTGATGTCTATTCACGGAGTCTCGAGCCTACGCATTCCCGTACGTTAGTCAAGCACCAACCCATTCGGCTATGGTGGCCGAATTTAATTCAACTTCAAAACTCCTTCGTTCTCAATGACACCCCCTATATTTGTAAGCCATTGTGTTTGCTTAAAAATTCACATTTATTACCTGATTGGGCGCCACACAGCAACTATGTGGTTTTGTTACTTTGCCAACCTTTGGGGCACGTGCAAATGACGTGAATTTTTTATTAGTACTAAGTACAAAGTTCAACTGAGAAACCAATACGGAGGCATACACAGTTATTTTACCCAAATTGCTTGGCATTTCCTTTCGTTCAACCAGCTAAGTTTACGTTTTATTTTGATGTGCTTTAAACTTTGGTCGGTGACAAAAAGTTCGCACGATAGAATTTGTTGGGCATGACCTTTTGCACAAACTTTGCTTTTTCATCTTTCTAAGAGCTGTGGAATTGATGGTGCACCCGAAGCTGATAAATGAAGCTATTGACCAAGGTCAAGGTAGAAATGGTATACCGGCTTTCTAATTTTCGATAATTAGGTCACCTGCGGTTGATAGCCGCAGCAAGTATTTGGGTACGGACACTAATAAGCTAACTGTATGTTAACTGTAGGTTGGTATGTACGAATGAGTAGTGAAAACTTTTACTTAACGTTGAGAAATTAAAGCATTGAGTTTAAATATAAGAAATGATGTCTTTATGGAATTACAAAATTTAATGAAATCCTGCTGCATTATTATTATTTTGTCAGTGTTATGGGAGACTAGAATTGGAATATTTTATGTTCTGGCCGCGAATTCTGGTCTACAGCATAGAATTTTATTCGAGTGTGATATTTGCCACTGCAACAAAAAAAGACGGGTTAAAAAAATAATAAGAAATATATAAAAAAATATTTATTTTATAGATATGAAAATATAGGTATTTTTCTTCTGGAACATATCGGTGCAAGCCCTGCCATTATATTTATGAAGTTAGGCCATATCCCAAGTATAAACAATCACGGTCCATACATTCATAAACATCATCTTTCCTTCCAAATTTGTATAAGCTATTAATAGAAATTTCGAAGGAAGACTGTGAAGAAGACGATTGCAGCAGGGAAAGTCTCTGATTATCTTTCACCTGGAAGTGACCAGGATGATTCCTCTGGATTACGGTTCAAGTTGCTCGTAACTTCCGGACTTCATCCAAGTATCCTCTGGGTAGCTTCCAAATACCCGTTTAGTAGCAAACTAATGTTAGAAAGTAAAACAGCCCTGGATATCTGGTTATGCGTTAAGTTTGAGACTCGCCATGAAAAGAAACTACCAATGAAAATAAAAACAGCACCTCGGATGGGAACTCTTTACGCCGATTACTATTGTGTCAAACGAATTTAGGAACTTGATATGAGAACATGCACCTGAAAAGTGCCGCCCCTTAATGGGGAACGCCATTTAAGAGATGCGATGTATGGGGCAAGGAAATAAGACAATTGGAAATTGCGTCGTCTACTACGGCTTTCACGTAAAGCAGCGCTAATTCAATATTGGATTTGTGATGAGAGAGAGAATTCGTTGCCAAGCACTTTCGTTCACGCCACATCAAATCGAGATTCTTCAACATCACGCTCACTTGCGTCGATACCCTGACGGTAGATAAGGACGATAAGAAAAAATACTGCATCTACCACTGCCTGGAAAATTTTGGTCCCATTGTGGGAAAATCCAACCAAACATGGGCTAACGTATTGAAGCGGATTGACTTCGCCAGAGCCCGAAGCATGACAGACTGTAGCACCAGACTCCAACACAAAGGTGTTCATAATGTTACGTGCCTGTCTTCTGATCGAAGAAATGCTAAACCAGATGAATCATGTGGTCATCAAGTTATCAGATGGTAGAAACGCTTTCAGTATTTTGGATGTCCATACGATTCGAGGGTCGTAGGACACTTTCCATCAGCAATGGCTGAAAGTTTAGAAGTTGCACTGCCAGTTGCGGACTCAGAGTCAACTCTGACAAAACGGAGTTGATGCTATTCACCAGGAAATGCAAGCCTCCACCTCTTAAGCTTCCAACCAGTGTCTTACACTCTTATCGGAAGTCAAGTATCTTGGTGTAATGCTTGACCACAAGCTCCACTGGAAGCTGCACATAGAAAATCGAGTTAGGAAGGCCAGTATAGCCTTTTACGCCTGTAAATCTATGTTCGGCAAAAAAAAAAAAAGGTTTCAAGTCACGTGCCGTACTTTTGATGTACAACTTAGTGGTTCAGCCAATTTTGGCATATGGTTGCCTAGTTTGGTACGTAGCTCTTCAGAAGGGTGCTTGTAGAACATGACGCACTACTGCCCTCAACGTTATTCTGCATTTTACTGCTGCTCAGAGCGCTATTAGGTTGAGGGAGATTAGCCTCTGGAGGCAACTTCCTCTAGGACATAGTAGCATGTTGAAGCAAATCTCCCCTTCCTTCTCTGTACTTTGCGCTGATCCCTCCATCCGCAAACTAGGTTTTGAGGGTTATGTTGGGGCTATCTTTCCGAGCAGGCAAGTTTGGAAAGAGGGGTAGAGTCGGCACGGATATATGTGGGTACCTCTGTTTTCACTGACGGATCCAAGATTGTGTGTGAAGTGGGAGCATGGGTTTTCTCTAAATCATCCAATATTTCGGTCTCCTTTAAACTGCCGGAAACGAGCAGCGTCTTTCAAGCAGAAGTCCACGCGATCCTGCAAGCATGCAAAATGCTTAGGGATCGCTGTTGAGAGGGAGACATTAATATTTTTCCGATAGTCAAGCTGCGATCAAGGCCCTGTCGTCGCCGTATTGCAGCTCTCTTCTGGTGAACTTCTCTAAGGAGGAACTCAAACGTCTCGAACGTGCAGTAAACATTTCATTTATCTGGGTTTCTGGGCACAGGAATATAGAGGGAAGTGAAATGACCTATGAGCTTGCCAGAAAGGGGTTGACAGAATCGATTTCCTAGATCTCTTCTCTCCTCCACTACAGTAACAGCACTGGATGGCTGTAGATGGTTTTCTCTGCCCTAATTTTTTTTCCTCAGGTAGTGATCCACATTATGGTTTCAAAACGGCACGGAAGTGCTACTTGTAGTATACCTGTGGTACTCTTCTAACCTCCTACTCATCTAACCTACCTATCTACCTACGATTCGATGGGAGCACCCAACATAAACTCGGATCATAAACCTATAGCCAAATTCCGCACAGATCTCTGTGCAGCAAAAAACGTGTATCTGACTTAAACAAACTAACTAAAAATGTGCAATTGCAGCAGACAGTGAGAAGATGCCGATTTTTTATTATTTTTGCACACAGAAAAATAAACAAAATTATAAATAAATAGCCAAAACTTTTCAGTGAGATGTGCACTAACGCTAACGGTATATTTTATAATAAAGCTATTCGATCTGGGTGATTTGCAGTACTCACTGAGGTTATTCAAAAAAAAAAAAAAAACCAAACCTAGAGAAAATATCCGGAGTAGGCGTTCAGACCGAGAGTTACTTACAATAAAGTCAAAATTTTACCAATTTCGCAAGGAAAAAATATAAATAAAAGATAAATAACACTGTGTGACCAAAAAAAAAATTAAATATACTTTTATGGAGACCTAGCACTTGTAGGTATAGTAAAACTAAGAAAAATGGTATAGGAGAAATTCCCAATACACCCCCAAAATCTCATTTTATGGCCATAAACCGTTTTTCAGTAGGTTGATGTGAAGAATCACTCCTAACTTCGCCAATTTCCATGCGATTTCGAATTTGTTTTTTTAGTTCGAAAGAACAAAAACAAGCCTTTTTGACAGTGTGTTGACAATTTTTCTGAAATGATAACTGACGAGGCTGTAGACGGAAGTATTTGGAATTTTTTTATTTTTTCTCTATTTTTTCATCTTTGACATCATTTTTACGATATTAGCCGATATTGAATATTTGTTTTAGTACACTACTGTTATAGTAAATTTAATTTTGCATTTGTTTTTAGAATGAGCTATATTTGACTGTAATTGAATTAAAATTCATAGAGTTGTGTGAGTTTTGAGATTTTATTTTTTTACTAATTTTGTATGTATATACATACGTACATTTCAGATAAATTGTCAACACACTGTCAAAAAGGCTTGTTTTTGTTCTTTCGAACTAAAAAAACAAGTTCGAAATCGGATGGAAATTGGCGAAGTTTGGAGTGATTGTTCATATCAACCTACTGAAAAACGGTTGGCCTTAAAATGAGATTTTGGGGGTGTATTGGAAATTTCTCCTATACCATTTTTCTTAGTTTTACTATACCTACAAGTTGTGCTAGGTCTCCATAAAAGTATAATACCACTGTCGCACAGTGTAATAAATAAATTTAAATGCATTGCAGATAATATCCGATGTAAATTAAGACTTAAAAGGTTTTTCATTTCAAAAATTATGAAGTAAGTTTGCTTTTAAATGGATCCTCGGCGCAAGGAAATTTTCAAATACGTTTATCTTGAAAACTGGAGCCAATTTGAAACTGGAGGTGCCATTAAATTTAGAAGATTCCATTTAAGTGAGCTCAACTGTCAAAACTTTAACGCAGAAAAAGTTTAAAATCCAAATCCATCCATGTTAGTTAAAAAGCTGTTAGTAAAAAGTGATTAAGCAAGCAAATTAATATGCTATTGTATATTTCCGCCACCCTGTGAGATGCGATTATTAGCGGCTCTTTATGATTTATCCCCTAAGCATTGTAAAGCATTTTACTTAAGCATTCCAGCAATGACATAAAAAATTAAAAAGGAACAAATGCAATTTATGGGAAATGGATTACTTAGCCGAGGGTTTGGGCAAAATATTGAAAGACGGAATTCGCGGAATGTTTGCCATATAATTTCTCTGTGACAAATGCAAAAAAATGCAATCAATCTTCATACCTCAAAATGTGAATTTTTATTAAGCAAATCACTCAAAATATGAATGGTATGTAAATATGCTTTGTGGTCGATTTGCACCCACCCCAGGAGGCTGGATTCGCATATTTATGTCTCATCTTTATATTAAAGTATTTTCTGAAATCTTAAGGTGTCAGGGAAGTTCGTTTCTAATAAGTACATTCCTCATTTCACAAAAATTAAAAAACAAGTTTTTTGTGAGTCATGGTAATAGTTTTGCTATGAGAGAAGGTGCTGTGGTCCAGTTATTAAAAAAGGATATGCAGGATATTTGCAAGAAAAGCTAGTCGAGAGTTTTCCATAGGATGACATTGGACTGCATTGCACTGGGGACATTACACAATGACCGTTTTTGCTGTGCAAAAGTGATAAGAATGAAAAGGCCGTTTACTTTTGTTGTTGTTGTTTTGTAATTATAGATGCTTCAAAACAAAGGTGTGTGGATTTTATTTTCACTTAATAAAAATCACCGTTACACAGGCACACGTCAAAGTCAATCACCGTAATTTTTCGTATAAAGTTGTTTGCGAGTTCAGCAGTGCTTGATGAACTTTTAGTCCGCGTTTCTCGAATTGTGTGGAAAATAATTAATTAGCGTAAAATGGAAAATAAAGAGACATGGAAGTATATATGTATATGTTTTTAATTAAAATGCTTTATAAAGGGTGGTTAAGTTTCAAGGGCCGATGTTGAATGTAAACCACATCTAAACGTCAAATTTTTCTGCATTGCGTTTGACATTTTTTAATTTCAGATTAATTCAATTTCAACCATAGAAAGATACACAATCGAGCAACGTGTTAAAGTTTTCAGGCTACTTCATCTTCAGTGATGAGGCACATTTTCACCTCAGTGGATTTGTCAATAAGCAGAATTGCCGCATTTGGGCGAATGATAATCCAAGAGTGACTGTTTGGTCCGGCATATGGGTCGGCGGCATCATTGGGCCGTATTTTTTTTCCAAAATGAGACCGGTCAGGCAGTTACTGTGAATAGTGTTCGCTGTCGTGAGATGAAAACGAACCTTTTATGACCCGAATTGGAAGATATGGATGTGGACGATATCTGGTTTCAACAAGACGGCGCCACTTGTCACACAGCTAACGAAACAATGGCTCTTTTGCGCGAAAAGTTTGGTGGCCGAATAATTTCACGTTGCGGCGATGTAAATTGGCCGCCAAGATCATATGATATGACACCGTTGGACTTCTTTCTTTGGGGTGATTTGAAAGAAAAGGTGTACGCCGATAAGCCAGCAACAATTCAAGAGCTAAAGGATGAGATAATTGGGCATATTAACGGCATAGAACCTCAATTATGCCTCAGCGTCATCGAAAATTTGGACCATCGGATGGAGGGTTGCCGCCGAGGCCGCGGTGTCCATTTGGCCGACATTTTGTTCTATGGATAATTGAGCTGTACCAGTATTATCATAATAAAGAGAATTGACAATAATTTCCAAAAAAAAATTCTATTTTATTCAAAATCAATACCAGCCTTTGAAACTTAGCCACCCTTTATTTATGTTGCTATGTTTGTAAATGACTTATTAGCCTACATAACCTTAAAGTTATCTTCCACATTGACTTTCTGGAAGCCCTATAAAATTTTGACTCAATTTGACCTCTTTCGAATTAGAAAAAATGGATCAAATGTTATTTAATGAGTTATTGACAATTTGTTTCAAATTGCGATTTTTTGCGTTTTAAGAGTAATTCCACTTTTTTTAGGCATCCTCGGTACAAAAAAAAAACGATATGTTTTGAAATATGGCGAAAACAACGTTCACAAAAAGAAAAATTTGATGCCGTTTCTAATCATGTTCTCGGAAAAATTATGAACATAATTATTTCTGATAAAATGAAGAAGAATTTAATGCAAAAAATATATTTTTTACTGTAAACTTAACGCACAAGTGGGAAAAATACCACAAAAAGATAAACGTCTTTAAGGATCAAAATTATATGTGTCTAAATTCGGAGTTAAAGTTGGTGGTAAATAACATTCCCAAAAAATGCAACTAATATCATTGTTGGTCGTCCGCGTCTGCCATTCAGCGAAAAATCAGAATTTGGCAAAAGAAAATAAGCCGCAGACCTTTCAACTGAGAAAGCTGGTACTAAGCTTCTTGTTCGTGTAGCAGCAACATCGGCTCGTAAGCAAGGGGATACCGATTTGGTTGCAATCCTGAAAGAAAATATGAAAAGCCCAACAAGGCCATTAAAAATGCGAAAATAGTGTATTCAAGCTACCAAATCACCAACTCATCTCAATAAACGATTTAAGATTAACGGAAGAAGAAGAAGAATACTTATATTTTATTAAAGCGCAGGAATTCGAATAAGAGAAACATTTCGAACAACGTCAAACTCAAACGAATTTTTGTGCATACGTTTTCTCATACTTTATTGTGTTCACTTCTTCAATTATTCTCTTGATTTATTTCTTGTAGTTGAAGTAGCCAAAAACAAAAATGCCAATACCTCTAATAAATGTATTTGGTCTACCTACATTACTTATAAATAATTCCATAAATTGAATAACCATTCAAGGCATCAGCGAAGGAGAAACTTTTTTATTTGCTTAATTGGTTTATGCCCAAGCTTATAAATATTTAGCCATCCATAGGGGCCAAATGTTTCAAAAAGTACGCGTATATTTACGCATGTAGGTACGCACAACAAAGTTAAGAAAGACAACACAGCCGAGACCACACTTACAGTGAAGAACAAAAGTTTCTAAACTTCTGAAAATGCTGCCAAATGTAGGCCAACAGTTTATGTGAATGTCGGGCTAAGAACGAAAACAATATGTTTCCCTAAGTTAGGTGACTAGAATGACGAACAAGTGAGAGAACTTTTCCTGTATCAACACACGCATACACGCACACACACACCCGACTGAGCTCATGCGAAGAAGTGTCAAAAGTCGCCGGCCAATATAATTAGAAAACAGTACAAAAGAAATGTGTGAGTGAAAGAAACTTTGAAGTAGAAAATAATTAGACACGTCAATGTTTTCACACGGAATTAAGCGCAAGCTGATAGGCAAACAAAACCAATAAATGAAAGTTAGGCCGACGTGCGTCAGCGCATATATGTTCAAGTAAATATTTACGTGCATACAGTGGTGAACTTAGAAATGTTAACAACTGGGAAAGTCGCATTTTCTGAAATACTTATAATTATGTATCTTATATATACCTTAAATTCAACGTAGAATCTCTCTTGCCAACAAGTGCTACTTTGGACTAAGCAGGCAATTGAGTAGTAAAGTCCGCTCTCGATGAACAAAACTGACACTCTATAAGGCTATCATCATGCCCATCTTATCGCATGGCACAGAAGCTTAGACGATGACAACATGCGCTGAGGTGTCACTTGGAGTGATTGTAAAAAAGATTCTGCGGATGGTTTTTGGATCTTTGCACGTTGATGACAGCGAGTATCGTAGGCGAAGGAGCTGAGATTTCTAGCGACATAGAGATAGTGTAACGAATAAAGATCCAGCAGCTGCGTTGACAGGGTCATGTCGTCCGAATGGATACAAACGCTCCGGCTCTGAAAGTATTCGATGCGGTACCAGCTGGTGATAGCTGAGAAAGATCAAGATCTCCTCTGCATTGTAAAGATCAGGTGGGCAAGAACTTGGTTTCGCTTGGCGTGTTCAACCAGTTAGCACGAGAAAGAACTGACTGGTGCGCGTTCGTAGAGTCCATCCAAAAGGCTTGTACCGACATCCTGAAGGACATTCTGGTCAATGACCTGAAAAACTCTTTCGAAAAGCTTTTATATCACACAAATCATTGCATCGAGGCCAGAGGAGACTATTTAGAATAAATAAACTCGAAGATATCACAACAAAGCTTCTGTCGTTTCTATTTTAGCTCAGTCTTCTTTATTTTGGTCTTCGCATTGCACTCTGGGTGCAATAGCTTCACAAGTATTTTAAAATTTGCTGCAGCTGATTTTTTTTAATTTAACTCTTCCGATTGTAGGTAAAGATTTTCATTTTATCTTATCCGGTAACTTTTTAAAACTTGCATTTTTCAGTTAACGCAACAGTAAAGGTAAAAAATGTGCATAGCCCAAGATTATACAACTAAATTGGAATTATAAGGAAAGAGAATTAAGCAACAAAAACGTATTCTAATATTTTTAAGACCCTTCAATTGTGGTTAGAGGATCTGTTAATGTTTTTATTCCCGCCACTGTATATTCCTCTACGTATAGTTGTATGCCTTGTGTTTGCTTGTTTATGGTGTTAAAAGTAAATAGAAGCAGCAAATATCTCTAAAAGTATGCAAGATCGTAAAGTTGCTGATACACTTTGTATATTTTATATGTATGCACGTGGGTGTGTGTGTGATTCTTTGCACCCAAGTGCACGCACTAGTGTGGCATTGAAGAAGTTGTCCATGATACAGATGTTACAACTTGGTGCCGGTGTTCAGCAATTTGGGAAGAGGAAAAAATAATGTAAATTTGAATTATTTGGAAAAGTAAAGATGCTTGAATATCAAGTTTAAGTGTTACTGTAATGAATAACTTAAATTTGTTTTTCTTAGCTTTTTGACCTATTCACAGCTTATCGCACCTGTTTGCGCCGAAAGTTGTGATTTGTTTCACTTTAGGTCGAATAAAAACACTATGCCCCAAGTTATTCATATTTAATTTCCAAATAAAAAGTGAAATACAGGGACTTCAAAGTTGGATGGTCTTTTTTAAATTTTCAAATTCAAACCAAATATGTATGCATCTTGAAACTTATTATTTGTTTATAATTTATCGAAATGCACCTCATGTGGCATTTTTTGAGATGTCGATTCTATTGATGGTGCTTTCAATGACCTTTAAGGGGGGGCTAGGGTTAATTCCACTAAAAATATGCACTTATTTATGAATTTTTTTTGGAAAGATGATTCATGTAAATTTATTTATCCAATTAGTATACTATAAACTCATATTTAAAAAATATTTTCAATAATTTTCACAAGAAAATATACAAAATTGAGCCGTTGACAGCAGATCTACGCAGACGTCTCGAAAAAAAGGCAATTTGCCGTGGACAGTTTTTCTCAGCATTGGATCATCTGAAATCAAAAAATCAAAGAGTTTTCATTAGGTAATCAATTGGCCGAGGTAACCCTGTCGAGTTTTTATTAAAAAAAATTTTTTTTTTCAATAGAAGTGCGATTTTTAGACGATAAATCGCATAATATTGTTTATTGTAAAATAAATAAAAATTGAAAAAAACAAAAAAGCTCTCAGGGTTACCTCGGTAATTATGTAGAGAAAGTGTGTACAAAATTTCAGGAAGATCGGCCGAGTAGATTCAGAGAAAAAGTGTCCACCGACTTGAAAAACGTCGTTTTCCAGAAAATCGATTTAAAGTTCGACCATAGCAGGTAGCCGAGTCGGAGCGGCCAACGGTTATAATGCTCTAACTTTGTGAGTTTTGCACCGATTGACTTACAATTTGGACACAACATTCGTGATATTATGTACATTCATTTTCTCAAATAAACCAAAATCGATTTGTTTTGACCCTAAAAGGGTTCTTTTGAAATGGGCATTTTATGGAGGTAGATGCTCAACTGGATAGGAAACTTTCTTAGAAATTCATTTACAGAAGAATGTCAAAAAAAACAGTTATTTAATTAGCGAGGAATTATAGTTGTCTTTAAATTTAAGTTAATTCGTCGTAGTGAATTCGGCGCTTAAATGTATTACACCGTACGACAAACATTAACTTTTTTTTATCCTGAACAAGTTTTATATGTCCGTGAAATCTTAGATTTTATATATGAGGGCCGTTTGTAAAGACCGCAGAGAACTAAAAGGCACTTAATTGTTTGGGGTAAACATATTTTTATTTTTCGACATAGTTTCCATTTGGGCTTATACACTTCGCCCGACTCTGTTCTAGTTGGTTTATCCTTCCGAATAATAGAATTTGTTTAAGTCTGGAAAATAGCGATTCGTTTCTCCAATCAACTCCTCGTTTGAATGAAATCCTTTTTCCACCAGCCATAAAGTCGAATTGGGAAACAAATAGTAGTCCGAAGTATCCGAGGGAACCAAGTCTGGAGAATAGGAAAAATGTGAAACTAGTTGGAAGCCTATTTCCATTCCATTGCTACCACAATGTCCGCGGCGTAAGCTGGTGCGTTGTCGTCATGGAAAAGGAATTTGCTGAAATTGACTCGACCTCCTCGATTCAAGCGGGTGCTAAACAAAAAGAAATATACCGATATGGATGAAATTTGGTGTGTTCTTTCAAGAGACGTTACTAACTTAACATAACCTCGTAACGCGCCAGTAGTGTCATCTGTCAGACTTTGAACGCGCTATCCAAACGACCCTCGAAGTAATGCTGCCTACTTAATTTTTCATTTTCTATGCAGTCAAGATTTTTGAAAGATTTTAAAATTTCAAAAGACTAACTTTTCTAAACCAATTTCAAATACTTTGATTCACCCTGTGATAATACTATAGATATGAAACGAAAGTGGATATATCCAGCTAGTAAAAAGAAATATTCACAATACGCCAAATCTTGGAAAAGACCCATGAAAGGAGAATCGACACACACCATCTTTTCGTCGACTTCAAAGCTGCATTCGACAGTACGGAAAGGAGTTACCTGTATGCCGCTATGTCTGAATTTGGTATCCCCGCAAAACTAATACGGCTGTGTAAGATGACGTTACTCAACACCAGCAGCACCGTCAGAATTGGGAAGGACCTCTCCGAGCCGTTTGATACCAAACGAGATTTCAGACAGGGTGACTCGCTGTGGTGTGACTTCTTTAACCTGATGTTGGAGAGCATCGTACGAGCCGCAGAACTTAATCGCTCAGGCACAATATTTTATAAGAGCGTACAATTGTTGGCGTATGCCGATGATATTGACATCATCGGCCTTAACAACCGCGCTGTGAGTTCTGCCTTCTCCAAACTGGATAAAGAGGCAAAGCGAATGGGTTTGGTGGTGAACGAGGACAAAACGAAGTACCTCCTGTCTTCAAACAAACAGTCGGCGCACTCGCGTATCGGCACTCACGTCACTGTTGACAGTTATAATTTTGAGGTTGTAAAAGACTTCGTTTATTTAGGAACCAGCATTAACACCGATAACAATGTCAGCCTTGAAATCCAACGTAGAATCTCTCTTGCCAACAAGTGCTACTTTGGACTAAGTAGGCAACTGAGCAGTAAAGTCCTCTCTCGACGAACAAAACTAACACTCTACAAGACTCTCATCATGCCCGTCCTAACGTATGGCGCAGAAGCTTGGACGATGACAACGTCCGATGAAGCGACGCTTGGAGTGTTCGAGAGAAAGATTCTGCGTAAGATTTTTGGACCTTTGCACGTTGGCAACGGCGAATATCGCAGACGATGGAACGATGAGCTGTATGAGCTTTACGACGACATAGACATAGCGCAGCGAATAAAGATCCAGCGGCTTCGTTGGCTGGGTCATGTCGTCCGAATGGATACAAACGCTCCGGCTTTGAAAGTATTCGATGCGGTACCAGCTGGTGGTAGTAGAGGAAGAGGAAGGCCTCCTCTGCGTTGGAAAGATCAGGTGGAGAAGGACTTGGCTTCACTTGGTGTGTCCAATTGGCGCCGGTTAGCACGAGAAAGAAACGACTGGCGCGCTTTGTTAAACTCGGCCAAAATCGCGTAAGCGGTTATCGCGCCAATTAAGAAGAAGAAGAAAAAGAAAAGAAATGCATACTTTTCGCAAGCACAAATATACATTTTTTGTAGCACAAGGTGGCGCAAAATTAATCACCCTAATAAATCGGAAGATTTATAATTTTTTGCAATTGCCGTTGTACCCCAGTCATACTTGACACTTGTGAATTAGACAGCTCCAGTATACAATGAGATAAGTTGTTGAGTGCGTAAATTTCAACATAAAGATTTCCATCATTCAAAATATTATTTTTTTGTATTTAGCGAAAAAGTGATTAAAAAAAACTAAATTTAAAAATGGATGATTCATTTTGCCCCACACTGTATCTATTGTATACACTTTTTTCATAACAGGGAAGTTCAACAATTTGTTTTAATTATACTTTGATTTTTTTTACGAAGTTGAGGTAGGTATTACTACATACAGGGTGCGCCATCTTTTATGTCGATATGAAAACATACCGAATAACTGAAAAAAACAATTGATTTGTGTAAGTAAGGTATTTTTATTTGGTTTGGTTATTTACAATTTATTAAAGCTATTCTTTAATAAAGGGTTTTCCAATAGGAGGTGTTATTTTGATATTCAAAGATAAATGCTATTTTTTAATATAAATGATCGGATGTTTATTACATTATAAATACGAAAGTATGCCGTTAATAGTGGAAAATAACATCAGACAAATGACTACCACGACTACGCTAACACGACAATATCCTTTTCATGAAATTTTCCATAACCGAATTGCAAAGTGGTTGCCCCATGTCCTCGATAGCCTCACGAATTCCAACTTTGAGGTCTTGAATCGACCCTGGGCTGTTGGCGCATGCCTTTTACTTCACGTGGCCCCAAAGAAAAAAGTCAAAAGGTGCTAAATCATAAGATCTCATTGGCCAATTGTGATCACCTCTTCGAGATGTAACACGATCTGGAAACTTTTCCCGTAAAAGATAAATGGTTTCGTTGCTTGTGTGGCACGTAGCGCCATCTTCTTGAAAATAAACGTTGTCCAGATAAATACCGTCAAATTCCGGCCATAAAAATCGTTAATCATCCCTCGATAGCGCAATCCATTCACCTGTAACACCTGGTATTGGAAAACCCTATACAATATCAATCAAGTGGCCACCTTTATTAGCAATCACAAACTGCGATTTTTTTTCTGCGTTTGTCATTACCTGGTCAAGTTAAGCGATCCATGGTTGAAATTGTACAGAACTGACGTATCGGAAAGGTGTATCTTGAAGTCGATCGGTTGGTAAATGACAAAGTTATTCAACGCTTACCTACCGACATAAAAAATGGCGCACCCTGTATGTAACACGCATAGGTCTTTTAGCATACATATACTTTTAAAAAACTTCATTAAGAAATTTCGACAATACATTCTTCAAATTTGCTTTATATTTATATTTGTGCTAACGAAAACTAAGCACAAAATTACTTTAATCGCTGGATATATCTTTTTTCGTTTGATATCCATATTAATATCACAAACTCAGTATAGGCATTTAAAACAACGTTTTGAAAATTTAGTTCTTTGAAATTTTGAAGTCAATTAAAATTTTAATATAGATAAGAGTATGAAAAATTGAGTAAGCAGCATTTCTATATAAAACTTATAGTTTCACGTGCATAGAAAAGTGTTTCAGGATAACAACAAATAAATTGATTTTTGTCGCACGGTGTTATCATACAATTATTACAATTAATTGAACCCGGTGTTTACATATCTGTGCGCAGATGGCTTAACACTCATTAGTGTCATCAACCTTCATTACACTAATACACTTCATCTACATATTGTGATTGTTATCGGCATAAAATTAGTGGGCAACCAAAAATCCTTAAATGTAAATGTATATGTAAGTATACCTATAAGTGATTTCCCATTGAGGCTGCCATTGGCTTCGAATCGCCACTAATTAATTATTTCACCCACACTCATAAGCGTATCTCTTTCATCAGCTTCAAATAAATGAGCGCCAATAGCGAGTAGTTGGGGGCTTATATGGGCACTCGCATCTAGCAAATATGAACTATTATTACATAAACATACTCGTAAATATATATTTCATGCAGGGTTTTCTGATAGAAATGAAACGATTTTGACAGGTTGTGGTGACCATGAGGTTTTGGTGGTTTCTGCCTAATCCCTTGTTAGTTATTCAATCACTGATGCCAAATTAGCAAGGCAAGTTGCACGATTGAGCAGCGCAAACGAGTGATAAAATTTCACTAGGAAGGATTTGAGGTTATACACATATATATTATATACACCTTTAGAAGAGGGCGACGTGAACTGGCCGCCAAGGACGTGTGTTTTGACGCCACTAGACTTTTTCCTCATATAGTTTTCTGAAGTTGCAGGTCTATGCAAATAATGCCGGAGTCGATCGATGTGCCAAACTTAACATAAATCATTACTCCAATCATTACTCCAATTAAGCTGGATCTATATAGCTGACACTGAAAATTTAATTTCTTAGATCTGTATCACTATGCAAAGATGTGGCGAACGTTTTACGAGGGGTGCCTGTTATATGTCGGGATTTGGCAACCCTGGTGTTGCAATCTGGCAACTGACTGCTGTATCGCAAAGTTTGACATTTTTTGGCTTTTACGTACTCAGAGCGTTCTGAAATACCAGATAAAAGATCCATCTCGGTCCAAAAATGGAATTAAATCGTGAACATTTTTTACAATCGTGCGATTATTTTTTACAACTTTCGACGTGGATTAACTCAGCAACATTGCATGAATGAACTTAATTCATTTTTTGGCGATGAAGCTCCATCAAGGACCAGTGTTTTTCGATGGTATGGTGAATTCAATCGTGGTCGTAGTTCACTCCATTGATGCTGTGCGCGAACTGATATTGCAAGATCGTCATGTGACCTATCGTGAGATTGAGACAATCTTAGGCATTAGTGGGACCAGCATACATTCAATATTGCATAAATATTTCAAAAAAAGGCTCAAAAAAAAGGCTCGTGTCGATTGGTCAAAGGAAATGCTCAAAAAATACGATCGCGAGGCTTCGAAACACGTCTATGACATCATGACAGGTGATGAATCATGGATTTACGCGTATGAGCCCGAAAGTAAACAGCATACGACTGTATGGGTGTTTTAAGATGAGCCAAATCCAATAAAAGTTGTTCGCGCACGAAGCACTTCCAAGCAAATGGTCGCCTGTTTTTTCGGAAAAATTGGACATGTCGCAACCGTACCACTAGAACAACGCAGAACAGTAAATTCTTAGTGGTACACAACCATTTGTTTGCCAGTTGTCTTCCAAGAAATTAGGAAAACCAATCGCCAAAGACGGATCACTCTTCACCAGGACAATGCGAGCTCTCACACATCGGCTCAAACAACTGCATTTTTGAGCACCCAAAACATCGAATTAATGGGTCATCCGCCGTATAGTCCTGACCTGGCACCGAATGACTTCTTTTTATTCCCGTACGTAAAAAACAAACTGAGAGGTCAACGTTTTTCGACACCTGAAGAAGTGGTTGCGGCATTCAGAATGCATGTTTTGGAGGTACCTCATTCAGAGTGGCAAAAGTGCTTCGACAATTGGTTCAAACGCATGCAAAAGTGTATAGATCTTCATGGAGAATATTTTGAAAAACAATAAAGTGATTTTCGATGATTAAAATTTGTTTTTGTTCTCTAATCCCGACATATAAAAGGCACCCCTCGTAATGATGTCTATTTCGTCCTACTGCCGCCGCCGTAGCCGAATGGGTAGCTGTCATGAAAACGCTTCTCATAAAAAACCATATACCGTTCGGAGGTGGGGGGAGATCTCTACGTTTGTGGAAGAACATCAAGACACATAAAACAAATAGGAGGAGGAGGTCTTTTGGAAAAAGGTTTATTGGAGAAAGTAGTCAAAAATTGAACTGTTCGAAGGGATCATGTACCAGATTATAATACAAACATTTTTTCCAACAGATATGTTTTTATTAGCATTTTGAGTTCATATGCTCTTAAAAACGCCGTATATTATCTTGACTTTGGTTTCATACTTCAAGTTTTAAATAGTATTTGGATCAGTAGGTTCGGTTAATCGTTCTCTTTTAAACGAAATTACTTGGAGATTAGATTCCTTCGGTTTGATACCTTCGCAAGAGGAAAAGGAAGTAGAGAAAAGGAATAGAAAGAAATGCATAGAGGAATAGATAAGGGTGGATAGCTGACGTAATATTTATTTTTACCAGGTTTCCACAAAAAAATGTTTATTTCTAGTACTATTTCTAAAAGAGTTCTAGTATACTAATAAACATCACCGTTTCGGGGGATTATGAGATTTTTATATTTCTCAACTTTGTTCAAGTGAAAAGCGACACTAACAAATATATTAAACTTTTCTTCATATGGTAAATTATCACAGATTCACCATTTTTGTGGTAAACTTACATTATTTTGATGATAATGCATTAATTGTAGGTTTTTGTGAAAATAGGTGCCATCAAACAATGCTTGGCAGCTTAACAGCTGCTGAAAAAGAAACTTCAATTTTAGGGACCCTGAATCTAATCGTAGAAAATTACTTTTAACTTGAGGTTAATTTCTTGTGGATATTGGCACTTTTGTAGTTTTGTATTTGTGTATGATAGGCTGGTACGATTTTGTAACCCATACCACGACGTCGAAATTATGACTCTACTTGTTGCCATCAAGTAAAAATCTCTTCTGCGAGATAGGTCCACAAAGAATTTCCAGGCTAATAAAATTGATTTTTTATGGAGGATGTTTCGTTAATATACAAACTCAAAGGCTGACTAATTGACAGGAAAATACCCACGGAATTTGTTATAGATGCTTTCCATTTCAATTCAACCGGGCTATTCGGGTCATTTTCTTCGATTTCGATGTAACTGAAATATGTTGCTCTCCGGTCAAAATATTGAGACACGTATTTTTTTGTTCGCCCGAAAAAATTTTTTTTCAAGAGTTATCGGCAATTTTGTTTTTCGGCTCAAAATCGATTTTTTTTAATTATATAAGAAAATTTTTTTTTAAATGCCCATAACTTAGACAAAAATGAACCGATTTTAATAATTTTGGGTTCAAAATGATCGTCATTACTTACACGAAACAATTGCAAAAAAGTAGTTGAAAATTTTTTATTTAGCAGAAAAGTAAAAAAATTGAAATTTTTTCGAAATTCAATATTTCAAAAAGTGTATTTTTTTTTTATAACTTTTTCCAAATCAAGAGGACACCTCAAACTTCAATTGAGCTGAATGCCCAGTAGCTAAAATGAGTTGTTTTTGAGTAATGACTTTTTGAGTAAAAGACCTGTTTCGCACTTTTTGTTTTTTTGCAAAATAAAAAATTTTGAACTACTTCTTTGCAATTGTTTCTACATGAAGTCGTTCGTGTAAGTAATGACGATTATTTTGAATCCAGAATCATTAAAATCGGTTAATTTTTGACTAAGTTATGAGCATTTAAAAAAAAATAGTTCTTATATAATGAAAAAAAAATCGATTTTGAGCCGAAAAACAAAATTGCCGATAACTCTTGAAAAAAAATTTTTTCGGGCGAACAAAAAAATACGTGTCTCATTATTTTGACCAGAGAGCAACATATTTCAGTTACATCGAAATCGAAGAAAATGACCCGAATAGCCCGGTTGAATTGAAATGGAAAGCATCTATAGCAATTTCACGAAAAATTTAACGCTGAACGCCAAATATTTGACTTCATATTGAAACTTCCACGTGTAGCCAAATTTCGTATTCATAAAAAGGTCATGGTTAGACAATCTCACATTTCCCTTTCCTTTTGAAAAGTTAAAAGAAAAAAACTAATAAAAGATGGAGTAATGAACCGCTCAACAATTGTAGTCGGCTCTCAATGCTAAACGTACAGCATCTCTGCTAATCCAAAATAAACAAAGCCATAGCTCACTGATTTCTGCTATAACGAGGAACAGTCTTATAGGCAAACACGCTAAGGGGCCAGGCGTGAGGAGACTTAACTTCTGCTGAAACTGTCTAGGCGAGGAGGCCGAAAGGACGACCTTGCACCTTTTGTACCACTGTCCTGCTCCATCTAATTTATCACTTTAGATAGGCACTTTTTTAATGAGTTGAAAGAGCTCAGTGCTTTGAAATCGGGATATACTAAAATTTTCTAAATTTCTAAATTTTTAACATTTTTTTTTTAAAGTTTACATTTTAGGGAGATCAGGACAAGTTCCTCTTTCGGCTTCACTTCAATGGACTCGGCGCTTGAGTGTGTCTCATAGTGAACAGCCTACAACCTAATCAAACCTACTAGAGCTGGGTTTCGTATAATCTATGTCAGCAATATTTTCCAACCGGATGACTGGTTTAAGAGCTAGTCAAGAATTTATCGACGATTTTACATAATACTTAACAAAATTTCTAAAAACATTGAAGACAAAAAATTTTCTTACCTGCGGTTTCTTTCATGCGCATGAAAATTTCGCCCATCGCAAATGCTTGGAATTTTTTTTATTTGGAGGAAAACAGCCAACACCCTTGGCAATAAAAGTTGTCAAAAATCAACCCAATTTTTGAGCCACTTGAAGCTTGTATTTTGTTATTAAAAAATTTAGTAAGATACTCCGGTATACTTGAAAATTTTCTAAAAACTCTAAAATAAATTAATTTTGATGAAAATTTGTTGATTTTTTTAATTGGCACACAGTTTGCTTTTTGGACTTATATAGTTTGTATAAGAGAATGAAATATATTTTCTGAAAAAATTATTAAAATTAAATAAGATTTGAGTAAACTATCGAAATCTGGTAATAAGTCCCTGTGTTATACGAGGCGGGTACAATTTGTTTTAGAATAGCTTAAAGTGAGCTTTTCTAAATACATATAGATATTTTCCCATAGTTCCTAGTTGAAACATAGGGGCTCAATAAACAAGTTATAATTTTGTTTCTTTAGAGCGAGATGTTTCATTTGACTCCAGGAACGGCCTGCTCTGTCCGCCCTCTCCCTCTACTTGTCTCCTCCATATGTTGGCTGGTCTCCCGCACCTAAGGCTTCCTTGGGGATTCCAGTCTAGCGCTGTCCTTCCGGTGTCATCCCGTAGTTTGCGCAATGTGTGTCCGATCCATTTCCACTTGCGACTCATACTTTCTATGTGAACTGGTGTTTGCTCGGTAGCCACCCATAGATCATCGTTGCTTATAATATCAGGCTAGAATATCCGAATTATCTTTCGTATGTAACGTGATTCCGCGCCAATTTTTGCACTCAGATAGGTTATCCTTCTTCGGGAGAAGGGTGATATCCCCCTCTTTCAACTCAGATGGTATTCTTTCAAAGTTCCAGATGTTTTTCAAGTGCTTATCTTGCGGTCAGCTTTTAGTAGTTCCGGGTTGATGTTATCGGACCAGGGAGCTTTGCAGTTTTTTAGAGACTTTATTGCATTTATTATTTCGCTCTCATCCGGGCATACCGTGGGGATGTCACGTCTTGCAATGCGACGTTGGCAGCTACACGACAGAATGGGCTGCAAGAGCGGGGCTGACAGTAGCTTCTCATAAAGAGCCCCCAGACGATGACTTGCTTGTCTTAAGATGTTGTTGGCTCGCCGTCCTCGCCTTTGAGCGGATTGACCGTTTTAAAAATGGTGTTTGTTAATTGTCGTATCATGCGATAAAGGTATCGGGCACGGTTCATTTTCGCCTGAGCTTTTGAGTGATGCAAATCTTTATGATACTGTCTTAATTCACTAGTATCAAATATGATTGAAGTACAACGCCATTTGCAAAAATGTTTCGATAGGGTGATTAATTTTGCGCCACCTTTTATTTTTGAAACGCACTGTATTCACACCGTATATACGTATGTAATTTCACACTTGTGAGCGCGTATACTCACAGTGAACTAATACCTATACATTGTGCTTAATGTCACTTCTGATTGAGATTTGGGTCATTCATCATCATTGCCCACATACCAGATCAGGTTTCAATATTAATAACACCAGGAAAACCAGCAACCAATTAATAATATACAACAAAAGCAATGACCGCATAATTAATAAGTACTTCAGCTATACATACATTTTTATGTATGTCCGATTATAATTGCGTATGGGTCGAGTATGTGTGGCGTGCGGCCTTCTGGCATGGTTTGGGTGTGAAAGAAGCAGCTGATAAATTTGATATGACCTACAACAACGATAGCAAAAATTAATTATTCTTAAAGGCGTCAACTGTTGCTGCTGAGTAGAAAACCAAAACAGCACCTGGAAGCTCAGTACAAATACATTAAGGCATACATATACACATAGATATGTAGATATGTCACATATAGATAATCAACATCAACACTTCGTCAACGCCAACAATGCTGATCACAACAAATAGTGCAAATCCAATCCTAAGAAAAAAACAAACAAAAAACAAAAAAGAACGCAAACATGTGTGAACGTGAGGCCACGAAAAGCAGGTTGAAGGGCAAGCATCCCCAAAAGGGCGACCAGCGTATTGAATAATAGCGCGTGGGAGTAGACACAATGGGACATGAGTTGCCCTTTAAATGCGATTAGACGCGCTTTGTTAAATAGCAAAACATAGCTGGCAACCGGCTGTTGGGGTGAAGAAGCTGTTTTCCATGGAAGGCACGAGACATGTCTGGTTTATATTCACATGCGCAAGAAGCGGTGTAAATATGGCAACGGGTGTTCGTGGACGACGACGGGATGTAAGCAACTGGCAGTAATGCGATTTCTTAGTACTCTTGAATATATTGTAATTTTCTTATTCTTTTTGGGGTTACAATCATACCCATGTATTATGGACGTGTGTGTAGATGTATATAATTCTATAACAGATTATGATGCTATCAGTTTCGCAGAATATTCAGCCCACATAGTTTTGCAATGATTTGGATATCTGTCAGCCTAACGTCATAATTATGATTATTATTATAAATGTACGTGATCTAATAAAGCAGAAAACTGGCTGAAGGATAAATGTATATGTATGTATGAATGTTTATACGTACAAATAAGAGCTTGTGATTATGCCACAATTTGCTTTATTTTCTATATTAGCTGAATAATGTCGCGCATGACGATTTACTGCACATGCCAATGTATACCAGGGTTGGCCATATTAAACTGACCCATTGAGTAACCCTATAACTTTTTACTGTAATTTCAGATCAGCTAATGACATACCGCGTTGGAAGCGTCAGTCGAAGGAGATTTATACCATGAAACAGTACACCCCAATAGAACGCGCTGAAATTGTTCAGCTGTACATTCAAAATTCCTTCTCGATTGTAAAAACGCAACGTGCGTGGAGAAAAAAAAAATAAAGTGAAAAGTGCGCCGTCAAAGAACGCAATCAAGCAAATGCACAAAAGATTTTTGTCTCCGGGCACTGTGGCTAATACCCGACGTCCAAATGAAAAGCGGCCAAGACGATCTAACGAAAATATTGCGGCCGTACGAGCCAGTATCGAGTCATCGCCGCGAACGTCAGGTAATCGTCGTTCTGCTCAGTTGGACATCCCTCGGACCACTCTACGACGTATCATTCGTTTGGATTTGGGGATATTCCCGTACAAAATACAACTAAATCAACAACTGTTGCCGGCCGATAAGCCTCGTCGCTTGGAATATGCCAATTTTGTCGTCCGAATGGCCCAAACTGATGAGGATTTTTGGCATCAAATCATTATGAGTGATGAGGCCCATTTCTCCTTGAACGGAACCGTAAATAAGCAAAATTGCCGTTTCTACGCCACTGAAAACCCTCAAATTATTGAAGAGGTACCTCTCCACGACCAAAAAGTTACAGTCTGGTGTGGCATTTGCGCTGATATGGTCATTGGGCCGTTCTTCTTTGAAAATGGTCAACACCAACCATTGACCGTCAACCAAGAGCGTTATCGGGCCATGATAACCGATTTTGTGATGCCGATTGTTCGTGAAAATGGTATGGAGCACTTCTGGTTTCAGCAAGATGGCGCACCACCACACACAGCACGAGCCACCGTCAACTTATTGAAGACTTTGTTCCCTGGCCGTTTGATATCAAAAAGCGGCGATTTTGACTGGCCGCCACGATCACCGGATTTGACGCCACCGGACTTTTTTCTTTGGGGCTATTTGAAATCTAAGGTTTACGTCAACAAGCCAAAGACACTAGGCTTACTTAAGGCCAATATCCGACGGGAAATAGCCGCCATATCGGCCGAGACGCTGGCTAAAACTGTGGAAAACGCCGAAAAACGGGCACATTACGCCATACGAGCTAAGGGCGACCACTTGCGCGATATCATATTCAAAAAGTGATGTAAACGAATCTCCTTGAACTAAATTAAATGTTTTTCACAATAAAACACAAAAAAATGTTTCTTTTTCCATATTTTTTTAATAATCACATGGGTCAGTTTAATATGGCCAACTCTGTACATATGGATGTTGCCAAAGGCATGTGAAAGGTAAAAAACAAAAAAATAAATATATAAATATATAAAATAAATCAATAAAATATATCAATAAAATAAATCAGTAAAATAATGTAACATTCTAACCAACATAGATTTATCTATTAATTTATTCGAAAAATTATTAAAAATTAGAATTGCGTTTGTCTACCATGAAAAACTAAAACAACCCTACTAACATACACTCGGTGGCGATCAAAATAGTAGCATTGCAACATATTGCTAAGCTTTGGCAATTTATTTATATTTTATAAGCTTTTTAATGCATACAAGGTGGCGCAAAATTAATCATCCATTTTTTTATAGCTTTTTTACTAACTACAAAAACATAACCTCCCTCAAGTAAATCTTGATTTTGCACTGACTACTGCAAGGTAGCGCAGATTTAATCACCCCTTTTGTTTTTCAATACATTTTTTACTACATAAATACAAACAAAACTAATAATTATAATTTTTACTGATAGAAATCTTTATTTTGACCTTTCAGCGCTCCACTGCTTATCTGTATAACACAGCTGTTTAGTCCAGAAATGTCAAATATTACTGACGTACGACGCTATTTGAAAAAATTATACATCTTCCGAGAAGTGGATTAATTTTGCGTATAAGGTGGCTTATACTATAACGAAAAGTTTCTAAATTTCAAACTTTTGACAAAATTTAAAAAAAATATTCTACAAATTTTCATAAAAATAGCACACTTAAGTCGGCTTATTTTAATATTTTTTTGAAGTGAAACTTCTTAGGCGTCGATGAACGAGCAAGAATAGAGAGTCAAATTTCAAGGCCATGCAACGTTTTGGGCATTTTCGTTCCGCGAGAGAAAAAAAAGATATAACGTAGAGAGAGAGTAGTACCTTATATATATCTTAGATACATTTTAGACTAATTTTCCTTAGTTTTTCCTTGTGGTTGCTAATTTCCTGTGAGAAATAACACTGCCTACTCTTTGGCGCTTGTTTGTTGGTGCAAACTTTTAGGAAATATATGTTTGGTGCTTACGTTTTGACGTTATATTTCCTTGGTGCCTACTGGTTTCCTGGCTAGTGCTTGTGCGTACTACAAAGTGCTATCCATTCCGCCGTCGGATTTATTGGTAATGCTTGCGGTAATTTGTGCCGTTGCTGCGGTCCTGGAATCGCTGCGTTTGAGCGGGTGATAAACACTCGGAGTAGTGTGTGTTGTTGCTACGGTTTGTGTCCGGTGTTTACCTACACCGGTCGACGCTTCTCCGTTTTTTGTAAATTTTGTCTATTTGTATTCCCTGCAAATGTTGTGAATTTATTTAGATATATATTCTTTCTCTCTCTGTCTCTCTCTCATTCTCTTTCGGGTTTCTCTCTCTTTTTTTTGTCTGCCTTGAAAGTTTCACTTCTGTTATGTGTAGTACGCTACACGCACTTTTTTTTCTATTTATTTTTACTATTTTTAGCTTTTTTTTTATACATAAAACTTTCTGCGAAATTGAAAATATATTGAATAAATTTTCAAAAATAATTAACACTTAATTTGCGCTGATTTAGACATTTTTTTTGGAGGATGTTAAGCAGTTTTTTTATGCATGCAACGATTGCTCGAAACTTTTTTATGTGGAAGACAATGTAAATCACCGTCAATTAAAAGAATGTTTTCAGCTACTTGGGACTTGCGTTATATTATGCCCAATATTGACTTCTCGTAAATATTGAACAAAGTTTGAGGCTGCGACAATATAATTCAGGTTTTTCTTGTAGTAGAGTAGATGAGTCTTCGCGTCTTGGATAATATGTCAGTGTCGACAACCAAGAATGCGAAGTTGTGAGGGACTTTGTCTACCTTGGGAGCAGTATTAATAACAGAAATGACGTCAGCCTGTAGATAAAACGGAGAATACTCGTAACTCTTGCCAATAGATGTTACGAGTACTTTGGGCTCAGTAGGCAACTGAGAAGTAAAGCTCTCTCTCGAAGGACTAAACTCGCACTCTACAAAATGCTCATCAGTCCCGTCCTAATATAGGTATCGCGCAGATGCATGGATGATCTCAACAGCGGATGAAAAAGTTTTAGGAGCTGTTGAAACACAGAAATCCTTACTGGGATAATGCAATAGAGAAATTACCACTGGGACAACGCAACACATTAGCGGTGCAGGCACAGAACCATAGCAGTGCACTGAGTTCATTATACTTAACGGCAGGTCAGTTTCGTCGTTCGATTAGATGTCCTGCTAATCAGGAACCAATACAAAAGTGCGTGCATAAAAAATGTAATTTCAGCACGACAAACATCACGCCACCACTCGTAGTAGCTGCAGCGAAAATCACAACACCATACATCACTGTTTTGTTTTTCGTCTTCGTCATCCACCATTCTTCGTCATCGCCTACCTACTGCTATTAGTCCTTAGACACAATTCATTCCTCGATTGATCGCTCAAAGCACCTGATTGTTTTAATTAATTGTAAAGAATTCATTTTATAAATTAAAATTAATAGAAATAAATTTTAATAAAGTTTCAAACATTCAGAGCTAGAAAAACGCTTCTAGCTCCAACAGGAGCCTTCAAGAGAAAAATTCTACGTAAGATCTTTGGCCCTCTCCGCTTAAGTGTGGATTACGGTGTCACTCGAGATTTCCAACTGGCATTAACGAGCGCAGGACAGAAAAGGCTGACACACCTTTTTGGATTAGGCCAAAAACGACACACGGTTGTAGCGCCACATAAGTAAGTAAGTAAGAAAATATATTTTTATAAGAAAATATGAAGAATCAGTTAAAGAAATATCCTACATATGTCACGCTGGTATTTTTTTATCCCTCACAATTTTTTTTAGTTTCAGATGAAGAACCTATTGGAGTACGTATGTATATTCAATGTTTTTTTTAATATTTATTTAGTTACTTATTTATTCATTTAATAATCTAATAGTGCCGTATTTTTTATTTAATTTCAATTAATTTCAGACTATGAAAAACAGAATATGGCTACACAATTCAATCAAAAATTAATTCGACTTATTTCATTTTAATGAAGAAATTGTAGCGTTTCTTACAGTTTACAAAGACAGAATATTGAGGAATATTAAGAACAATAATAGAATACAAAAACAATACTTAGAATCGTTCACGAAATATTGAAATTAGGGTTCTCGTGTAGCGATGAGGAGTCAATCGCTTAGAAAACAAGCATATCACAAATATGTTAATATATATACATATGCGCATATACATATATACATATATATGCTCACTCAAGTAGGAGAGAGCCAGATGTTGAACGTTGCCGAGCGTGGGGGCCGATTGTGCCTCCTTGTCATTCGTTCTGTGCTCTCGCTTGCAGTTCAAGTAAGGCAACGACGCATGAGCAAGATAACGACGCATGAGCTAGATAACGACGCATTTTTTGGTGCGTGCAGCCGGCTACATCGAATTATAAGACGTTATCACGTCAAAAAATTGTTTTTTGTTGCTTGTAAAAATTCTCGAAAAATAATAACCAAAATTCGGCGTAGTCTTTGCTCCGGCAAATCAAAATGCTCATGGAAGAATTGCTTCGGCCCAGAACATTAATTTATCTGTCTTTCTTTTTTCTTTTGTTCTTTAGGGATTGTGAAGTATCCCAGATATCACACACTTATAATTTTTTGATATCAAAAATTTCGGGAGTAGTTCATATGAATGCCATGATAATTTATTAATTCATTGCAAGTTAAGGAATCAGAAATATATGGAAAGATATGGAAAAAATGTTGACTGAAAGAAAGTTTATGCTAATAAAAATCACAAAATTGCAAAACTTCTCCTCTCTGATGGTATAAGTATGAAGTATTTCTAGAACATATTTACGCTACTCTTACTTATAAAGGGGTCAATAATTACCATAAATATGGGTACCTATATTCGCATAATTTTGGTTAAATGCTGACATACAAGGTAAGGTGTTTGAACCAACGCAATGTCGTAGTGGAGAAATCACGCGCTTTTTTCATAATTTCAGCCTCTTGCTTTTGAAATTTTAACATTCAAACACATCAGCATAGAATTTAATGGAATAAAGGCACTCCCAAAAGGTAAGATTTCCCAGAAAAGAGAATTTAAGTGTTATGGTGAGACAGATGGGGTGCTCATTTTTAGCTGCACTGCAAACTTTACAAATTTTCTTAATCTTAGCAGACTATCGATGGAAAGATTGTGCAGTACCAGTACCATCTAAGTCTGGCAAAAGCCGAGCAGCTGCAAAGAAAATACTCCATACTATCCACACTCTTTTAATGAATGTTGTTGTTGCGAAAGCATAAACAGAAGTGAAATTCTTTGGACGGCTACAAATCTAGGTAATCCCTGTAATGGTGACTATATGTCGTGTTTCACAGGTTGTGCCCCGTAATTTGTCCTATCAGGGCTCGAAGATCACTCCTCTCTCTTGTCTGCTAGAAGAGGGATTTTGCTACCCCTTAAGCATGCTTTTTGTGAAAACAATTGGCGGTATTTTTTATATCAGTACTTCGCCGTTGGCTATTATGCGCTTTATGAGTTAGACCCTTGTTTGATATTTCATCTTCTTCTTGATTGGCGTCATAACGGCTTACAGGATTTTGACCGAGTTAAACAAAGCGCGCCAGTCGTTTCTTTGCTATGCTAACCGGCGCCAATTAAAAGCACTAAGGGAAGCGAAGTCCTTTTCCGTCAGATCTTATCAACGCAGGGTAGGCTTTCCCGTTCCTTAGCTGCCATCAGCTGGTACCGCATCGAATACTTGGAGAGCGTTTGTATCCTTTCGGACATTCGGATGACATGACCCAGACAACAAAGCCGCAGGGTCTCTGTTCGCTACACTATGTCTATGTCACCATAAAGCTCTGTTCCTTCGTCTACGATACTCGCCGTCGCCAATGTGTAAGGGTCCCAAAATCGTTCGCAGAACCTTTCTCTCAAACACTCCATGGGACGACTCATTGGATGTGCTCATCGTCCAAGCTTGTGCACCATACTATAGGATAGTCATGATGAGGGCCTTATACAGTGTTAGTTCTGTTCGTTGATAGATGACTTTACTACTCAGTTGCCTACACTTAGTCCAAAGTAGCACCCTTTGACAAGATGGACTCTCCACACTGGTTCCTAGACAAACGATGTCTCTTACAACCTCGAGATCATAACAGTCAACTGTTTGTTTGATGCCAGGAGGTACTTCGTTTTGTCTTCGTTCACCACCAGACCCATCCAGTTTGGAAAAGGCAAAACCAACAACGCGGTTGTAAAGGCCGATAATGTCAATACCGTCGGTGGATGTTCCTATGCTTGGCCCTAAACTGGCTCCGGTCCAATTAGACCCTACAAAGCGCCGCAGTTTGCTAATTCAAGTGATAGTTTATAGTCAGGAACATGATCGTGTCCCGGGACCCACATAAGTTCAATTTCTTTCAACTTGGCAACAAAGTTCAACCTCAACTTAAATCTGTGGACTATTTTGGAATCAGTGTGAGCATTTTCTAAGGCGCCTTTGGAGTAGCTTGACTGTCATTGCAGAAACTGATGATGTATGCCCACATAATACCTAGCACCTGTTTACTGAACAGTCGGGCGAAAGGAGTTCGGAGTGAATACCACTTCGGAGATAAAAGAAAATGGTCAACAGAAGCTTTACCTTTAAAGCCATTTTCATGATAGTAAAAATAGTACAAAAGAATTTCTGAAAAATCTCTGTATCGGTGCATCGATAATTAGCCAAATCGGACTTTAGATATTTATATGTATTTTTTAGAAATATTTCAACCTCAGCGGTAATAAGCAGTTTCTCCATATCTTTCGGTAAGTGCATACAAATTAGTGGAGTTAAATATCAAATTTTGTTTTAAACTAACTTTTCTACTAAATAAAAAAGAAGTGATTTTGAGTTATGGAAATCGTCATTTTGACTTTACGCTCCCCATTGCCTGTCTGTTATGATTGAGTTACGATGCCGTTTGCAAAATATTTAAATATTGCTCTAGGATAATTAGTTTTGTGCCGCTCTGTAACTATATGAAACATTTTTAAAATTAAGGAAATCGCATTTTAATTACAGGGTTGCCCATATTCGACGGACCCATCTGGCAACCCTGTATCTTTTGACAGAGACGTCAGATCGCTTAATGACATACCGCGTTGGAAGCGTCAGTCCAAGCAGATTTTTACCATGGAACAGTACACGATACGCGAGCGCTCCCAAATTGTTGAAATTTACATTCAACAAAAGAAGTGAATTGTGAAAACTCAACGTGCGTATATGGCTGAAGATGACGAGCAATTTTGGAACAAAATCATCATGTCCGATGAGGCTCATTTCTTATTGAATGGGACGGTAAACAAGCAAAATTGCCGTATTTACGCCACTGAAAATCCTCACAAAATTCAAGCGGTATCTCTTTACGACGAAAAAGTCACTGTTTGGTGCGGCGTTAGTGCGAAACGATTATTGGGCCGTTTTTCTTCGAAAATGAAGATGGTCAAGCTGTTACTGTCAATCAGGAGCGTTTTCGCGATATGATAACCACTTTTGTGATGCCAATTATTCGTCGAAAGCGTATGAGGCAGTTCTGGTTTCAACAAGACGGCGCTCCACCACACACAGCTCGCAATACAATCGGTTTTTTGAAGAAATTGTTTTCTCTTCGTTTTATATCGAAAAATGACGATTTTGACTGGCCACCGCGTTCGCCCGATTTAACGCCACCTGACTTCTTCTTGTGGGGATATTTAAAAACAAAGGTTTATAATAATAAGCCAAAGACCATAGAAGAGCTCAAGAACAACATCCGTGAGGAAATAGCCGCTATTCCAGCCGAAATGTTAGCTAAAACTATGGAAAATGCTGCAAAACGGGCACAATATGCCGTACAGGCTCAAGGCGGCCATTTGAGAGATATCATATTCAAAAAGTAATGTCAACAAATCTACTTGAACCAAGTAAAATGATTATTATCGTCAACATCAAAAAAATTGTGCTTTTCTTTGATTTAAAAAAAAAAGCACAAAGGTCCGTCGAATATTGGCAACCCGGTATGTATCTCGACTACAGCACGACCTAGCGAGTTTGTGCCTCCTCAAGGATTCTCAGCTCACATGAATGAACTTCAAAGCCATTTATTTATGTAATTTACGAAATATTTTTTTTAAATTTAATAAAAATTAAATTCAGTAAAATATTTTACTGCTGCTACTAATGCATGAATTCGCCTGTTAAATGACTAGACTTTTTTCAAGGCCTTATTTTATGCCGTTCGTGTCACTTCCCTGTTTAATGCTTCGACTTAAGCTGCTGGCAATTTGTTTGGTTCTTATTTTCAGATACTATTATTAATACAGCCGATGCGTAGTCATTTACTTCCTCTCGCCACATCTCACTGTGGTTTTCTCCAACTTCCATTAGCATTTTAGCACGCTTCACCGCCTTCTCAATATTCTTGTTGATTTTTGTCAAATGCTTTCACTGCCCACTCCACACACACCCACACATGAAAACACAAAAAAACAGTTTGACACAGCCGCAGACATTGACAATGACTGCGATAATGTCCTTCTTTTGTTGTTGAGAATCTGCTTCGCCATTCTTGTGGAGGCGTCTATGTGTATGTGTATGTGTATTTATAGTAGTAGTCTCGTTATTTATAGTCTTGTTTGCAACAGTTTGTTTTCTTTTGTAACGAGTTTTTTCCGCAACTGTTTGTTTGTATATCTATTTGACTATTATTAGTCTCAAATGGACACTGTTGAATGACAGTGCACATTAGCATAGCTCCGCTTTAGTTGTACGAGTAGTATTTGTCATTTGTGTGCCGTCATCGGCGTACGTATTTTGTATGTATGGGTGTATAGATGTATGTGTACTGCATGTAAGTGTATGCTATTCGTCATTCGCTGTGTTGTTGGAGATTACAGGGATTATCATAAATGAAAAGCAAATGGAAATACATTATACACAGAACACTTTGGACCACTTCAGCAAGATTATATACTTGTAGATAATATTAGGGTGGTTCACTATATATAATATAATATTTCAAATTTCTAATTAATCAGAAGATTTAGAAAATTTTCAAGTACACAGTTCTTTAACTCTTTGAATTCCGCTGTAATAAAGCGGAAGTTTGAAGTGACTCAAAAATTGCGTTGATATTTGACAGTATATTTTCGCTGGCTCTTTTGTACCTATTCTCCTTATAATACGAACATCCTCGATCCCTCTAAATAATGCGCGACATTCTTTTTATTTGCAAAGATGCGTTAGCCAGTTCTGGGAATGCGCTAGCCTAATTATATCACCTCTATCTCCCTTCTTCTTCTTCTTATTCTTTTATTATAGGTTTTCCCCTGTTTTTCTTCACACAATTACATAGTTATAAATTACAAAGTATTATTAAAATTCAAAATGACGAAATGTTATTGTCCTTAAATGTTATTGTCATTAACGCCAGTTTCGTCACGAATTACCTTATTTCTAATGCAGTCAAACGTGGTCTTCCTACGATGGATGGTAGCTGTTTTGTTTTTGCGTTTTCAGCTCGTGCTTCGGCTCCATAGGTCAGGATTGGTCTTATTACAGACTTGTATATACGCGTCTTGCTTTCAGTGGTCGTATATTTATTCCACCATACAACATCCCTAATGCAACGCACGTATTGCGCCCTGCATACATCTCTCTCTGACTTCCTTGATAATGTCGCGGTTACTGGATATTTCTATCCCCAGGTATTTAAATTTCATAACTTGCTCTATCATCGTCCTTTCTGTTTCAAGTTTGCATCTGATCGCATTCTTGGGAACTACAAAACTTTTTGTTTTTTCTCTGGAGACCTCCATATTAAACTGTTTGGCTGTAACTACAAACTTATGTAGTAATCTTTGCAAATTGTCTTCAGAGTCCGCAATTAATATGACATCATCTGCATACCATAAAATTGGTATGCTCATGTTATTAAGACGATACCCATCTAATGACTTGACTTCTTTTATTATTTGGTCCATAATTGTATTGAAGAGTATTGGACTAAGCGAGTCTCCTTGTCGTATTCCGCTTGCTCATGGAACTTCGTTGATATATTTTCCATCTATTCTTATTTTTGTTTTGCAATCAAAGTTCGGGTTTTTAATGACGGTAAGAATGTCTGCTGGTACACCTGGTTTGGCCAAGTTGTTCAAATCATCTTGCAGTTTGACTCGGTCGAATGGTTTTGTTAAGTCAACAAAGCACATATATTGCATCTACAGTGGATCTATTTACTCGAAAACCTTTTTGTTCCTCCTGTGTGTCCAAGTGCGAGTTTAGCTTGCCCAATAATGTCTTTGAGAATAGTTTTTGCGTTGATTGAAACAGTGATATACCTCGATAATTTTGTGGACAGGTGACAATTTTTAAATATGGGTATCGTATTGCTAGTTTTCCATCCTTGCGGGATGGTGCAAAATAAAATCCTGCGGAGCATAGTAAGCGCGCCTTACTAAAGTATATAAGGAATAGTGATTTTCATCGTGATCTTTGTATGTAAAAATTTAATAAGAAACAAATATGTTGTACTATAGTTATTTAACGCACTGTATAAGTATATAAAGGGTGATCAGATTGGAGGTACTTTATCCAATAGGGGGTTTATGACAGATCACGAGTGATTACTGTCAAACTAAATACATATTTTTTCCAGTATTCTTTGATATTTCATCACGGAAAGACCTACGCCTCAACAACCTTTTACGGACAATTATAATACGCAAATCGACAAATGAAAAGTGTGCATCGTGCGCCTAGGCCAACTTATGGTGTACATAACCGTCCTAGCTGTACGTGTTTGGCTTAAGTTAATAAGCAAAATATCCGTATTTGAGCTGAAGAGCAAACGGAAGTCACTCAAAAACAGCCATTATATTCATTGACAACAACCGTTTGGTGCGGCCTATGGGCTGGCGCCAATGCAACAGTGAACGGTGAACGTTATTGCGCCATGATAAATAACTTTTTGGTGCCGGGATTGAAGTCGGTAACCTCCACAACATTTGCTGCCAACAAGACGGCGGACGGAGCTTCTTGCCATACAGCCCGCGAAACAATGGATTTACTGCGTCGTCGTTTTGTTAAGCAAATTATCTCTTGTCTCAGATGAGTGGATTGATTGGTCATTAAGATCATGTTATCACACCTTTGGGCTTTTATTTGTTTGGATAAGTAAAATCTAAATGCTTTGTGTAAAAACAAGCTTGGATGGAGGCATTGGAAGCCAACATTACCAAAGTTATTCACGAGATACCGACTGAAGTCCTTCAGCGATTCATTCAAAATTGATGTTTATGGATGGCCGAATAACGGTGCAGTTGCGGCTTACATTTGAATAGGATTATCTTCTAAAAATAAATGTCATGAGGTTCTACACAAAAATAATAAAAAATACCCAATCAGTTAGAATTTTCGTTGTTTTATTTCAATTTAAAATCCAAAACCTCTAAGTGGAACACCGTTTACTACTACGGCCACTGCAAAATCCTCCCACAGGGACCCCCGCTGCTCAAAACCAAATTATACTACACAGTCCTCGACCTTAACTTCAAGAAAGACTTTCCGGTATGTTTTCCACCCAGAGCCGAATGGAGGGAAGGGAAAGTGATTGGTAGATTTGATGTCGAAATCTGCACTAACGGTTCTAAGGTGAGCTGTGGTGTGGGAGCTGGCCTCTATTCGGAACCGCTCAACTTATCCAAATCAATTCGACTTCCCGACTATGCAAGTGTGTTTCAGGCAGAGCTATGTGCAATCAAGGAAACTTGTAAATCACTAAAACTCTACAAGGAAATTGGTGTAAGCGTAGCTATCTTTTCAAACAGTCAAGCAGCTATCAAGGCCTTAGACTCCAACTCCATTTCATCTAAACTAGTCTTACAGTGTAGAGAGAAACTAGAAGTGCTTAGCCATTGGCTTGAAATTACTCTGATATGGGTTCCCGGTCATAGGAACATACGGTCATAGGAGGTAGCGGATGAGCTAGCAAGAAAAGGTTCGACGCTAGATATAGCAGAGGCGCTAGCTGTATACTTCAAAAGTGATATCATCGCCTTCGTAGTACTCCTCATCAACTGCAACGCACTTATGCTAGTTTTTTACCCACTTCTCGAAACATTTCTGGAATTGTATTTTCCGTATAGCCCTCAGAGCCGTCTTCGTTTTTTCCCCTATTTTCTTTTGGTTGTTAGAACGCGTTCTTCGTAATATCTTTTTGATGTATTTTTGCTAATAGCTCGATCAAACTCTAAAATTTCGCAACGAGCCATATCAGGTGAATTCGATGGTTGTTCTTGGTCAAAAACTCACGGCTAATGAATTGTTTTCTTTTTTGGTTAATTGCTTCCCGTAAACATATCATAACACCCTAATAATAGTACTTATTAATTGTCTGACCTTCTGGCAAAAACTCGTGGTGTACAATATCGTTGTAGTCCATAAAAATCGTGAGCATCGCTATGTCTTGTTCATTCGGAGTACCCCAATCACTCGCCTGTTGTCTAGAAAGCCGTACTCATAATCCACGTCTTTTTTCCAGTAATAATACGTTCCAATTTTTTTTTCCCGCAAGTGACATTATTTTTATTCCGTTTTAAAAATGTTTAGGCATAGTTTATAAGCTTCAACTTTTCAATCATTGAGGTGATTTTTTTTAAACTTATTTATAAAACGCTCGATTTTGTGAGGAATTTCTAAAATAATCTTGATCTTCAATCGTTTTTCCAACTAAATATTTGACTATACACACCAAACCGTCCCATTGGAATTGAGAAGTGGCTGTAGTGGTTATGTCTTTTTGGTCATCAATAAAAGTAATTTTTGCTTATTTGCACTTTCATTTAAATTAAAATGAACTTCATCGCTTCAAAATATATTACTTACGATTTGATTTGTGCACTTTTTGAATTTTGAAGGAGTGAGGTGTAAGACAAACGCTCCGGCTTTGAAAGTATTCGATGAGGTACCAGCTGGTGGTAGCAGAGGAAGAGGGCGGCCTCCTCTGCGTTGGAAAGATCAGGTGGAGAAGCACTTGGCTTCACTTGGTGTGTCCAATTGGCGCCGGTTAGCACGAGAAAGAAACGACTGGCGCGCTTTGTTAGACTCGGCCAAAATCGCGTAAGCGGTTATCGCACCAATTAAGAAGAAGAAGAGAGGTCTAAGATGCTTCTCAATATTTCATGCACAATAGTTTTTGGAAGTCCCAAGGCGCTCCCTTTTGTGCTCACGACTTTCGACTCGAATAAACTGGAATCACATAAGGTATTACAGAGGTTGGCCACCAGACAGGAGGCTGTGGCTGCCGATGTTGTTGAGAACGAAAGTATGACAACCAGACGACATGACATGCAATTGGGTACCACCGGATGGACCTCCTAGCGAATTTTATTGAAAGACTTACACATACCCCCGGGACTATTGCAACAGTGCATTAGTCAATGTCTGCTGGTCGACAATCGCATGTGAATTAGTGTCAAGCAATCCTCAATCTCACGAAACGAAGAGAACGATTTTGTGTCGAAAATCACTATCAGCGACGAGGCGCATTTTCAATTAAGCGGTTATGTCAGTAAGCAAAATCTTCATTTCTGGGGTACTAAAAAGCACTAAGAGCCATTACATCCACTCAAAGCCACTGTGTGGCGCTGCATTTACGTAGAAGGAGTGATTATGTCGTATTTCTTTGAGGATGTCATTGGCAGAACGGCCACTGTTACCGGAAAATGTTTCAGAACCATGAGGCATGACTTTTTACTGCTGGAATGGAATGAATGGGGGTTGGTGGACATGTAGCTCAACAGAATGGGGTAGCTGTAAACATACTATAGTACGTGTCACAATGGCTATTGTGAAGGCAGCATTTCCTGGTCGGATAATCTCTCGCGGCAGGGCCAGCAAAATCTTTTGCTTTAACCATCCCATACTTCTTTCTTTGGAGCTACTTGAAACCGCGGGCATAAGCAACCAAACCTCAGACAATGAGCTTTTAAGAAGAATATTCGATAGGAATGTGAATAGTTAACTCCGGAAATATTGGAAAGTCATGAGAAATGTGATAAAATGGTTAAAAATTTGTATTAAAACTGGGCAGCCAGTTGACGGATATTCTCTCTCTCTTTCCCATTGAACAGGGAAAATTGTAAAGGTTCAAATAAAGACTTTCATCACTCAAAATGATAGTTTGTTGTTAATTTAGTAAAAAATTTATTAAAAAAAAATGGGATGATTAAGTTCATGCCAATAGAATGACGCTACGTAGTAAATTATACAGTTATCGATCTTTGGCGCTCAATTTCTTAAAATAGAATATTCAGCCGAAATGGTGATGTGAATAAGTTGACTGGAACTGCGATTTGAGTCTGTTCGACTAGTTTTTGTGAGACGCCAGTAATAAAATATGTGACACCATGTACAGGGTGGGCTATATAGCGTTTCCTTTTTGAACCACCTATTTTTTTGAGAATGGTTACTTAAAGATTTGACATTTACGAAATGGGTCGCTATACGCTTGAACAAAATTGGGAAATATTGAAAACCTATTTCCAAAGTGGTGAGTTTTCTTCTTCTTCCGCGGTTACAGTAAATGACGACCGTTACCGTGACATGCTCAACGAGTTTTTGTTTCCAAAAATTGAAGAGGATTAAATGGACGACATTTGGTTTCAACAGGACGGTGCAACTTGTCACACTGCCAAAGTTACACTCGAACTTTTGGCTACTGTTTTTGAATTCGGATATCAATTGGCCGCCTCGGAGCTGTGATTTAAGCCCGTTGGACTATTTTTTGTGGGGAGCCATTAAGGACAAATGCTATGCGAACCATCCAGGGACGATTGATGCTTTAAAACACGAAATCGAAGTTGCCATTCATGAAATTGGAGCCCAAACAATCGAAAATGTGCTTAAAAATTGGGTTGATCGAATGGCCTACTGTAAAGCCAGTCGTTGCAGTCACTTGAACGATATTATTTTTCATTCATAAATGACAATGTTCAATCTTCAAAATAAAAAAAAAAAGTTTACAAAAATATTGATTAGTTTTTTTTTTTATAGCCGATTCAAAAGGCAAATTTTACATGGCCCACCCTATATGTAGGTATGTATGTAGAGTTGAAATGAAAATCGAATGAAGTGAAACTTATTTATTTATTTCTTCTTTAAGGGGGGGGGGTAGGGTTAATTCCACTAAAAATATGCACTTATTTTTGATTTTTTTTTTGGAAAGATGATTCATGTAAATTTATTTATCCAATTAGTATACTGTAAACTCATATTTCAAAAATATTTTCAAAAATTTTCACAAGAAAATATACAAAATTGAGCCGTTGACAGCAGATCTACGCAGTCGTCTCGAAAAAAAGGCAATTTGAAGTGGACAGCTTTTCTCAGCATTGGATCATCTGAAATCAAAAAATCAAAGAGTTTTCATTAGGTAATCAATTGTCCGAGGTAACCCTGTCGAGTTTTTATTAAAAAAAAATTTTTTTTCAATTTTTTTTAACATTTGAAGTAGAAGTGCGATTTTTAGACGATAAATCGCATAATATTGTTTATTGTAAAATAAATAAAAATTGAAAAAAAACCTCCCAGGGTTACCTCGGTAATTATGTAGAGAAAGTGTGTACAAAATTTCAGGAAGATCGGTCGAGTAGATTCAGAGAAAAAGTGACCACCGACTTGAAAAACGTCGTTTTCCAGAAAATCGATTTAAAGTTTTCTATAGCAGGTAGCCGAGTCGGAGCGGCTAACGGTTATAATGTTCTAACTTTGTGAGTTTTGCACCGATTGACTAAAAATTTGGACACAACATTCTTGAGATTATGTACATTCATTTTCTCAAATAAACCAAAATCGATTTTTTTTTACCCTAAAAACCCTACCCCCCCCTTAACAAACAAATTTTAATCATCGAAAATCACTTTATTGTTTTTCAAAATATTCTCCATGAAGATCTATACACTTTTGCATGCGTTTGAACCAATTGTCGAAGCACTTTTGCCACTCTGAATGAGGTACCTCCAAAACATGCATTCTGAATGCCGCAACCGCTTCTTCAGGTGTCGAAAAACGTTGACCTCTCAGTTTGTTTTTTGCGTACGGGAATAAAAAGAAGTCATTCGCTGCCAAGTCAGGACTATACGGCGGATGACCCATTAATTCGATGTTTCGGGTGCTCAAAAATGCAGTTGTTTGAGCCGATGTGTGAGAGCTCGCATTGTCCTGGTGAAGAGTGATCCGTCTTTGGCGATTGGTTTTCCTAATTTCTTTGAAGACAACTGGAAATCAAATGGTTGTGTACCACTCAGAATTTACTGTTCTGCGTTGTTCTAGTGGTACGGTTGCGACATGTCCAGTTTTTCCGAAAAAACAGGCGACCATTTGCTTAGAAGTGCTTCGTGCGCGAACAACTTTTGTTGGATTTGGCTCATCTTGAAACACCCATACAGTCGACTGCTGTTTTTTTTCGGGCTCATACGCATAAATTCATGATTTGTGATCTTTTACGATGTCATAGACGTGTTTCGAAGCCCCGCGATCGTATTTTTTGAGCATTTCCTTCGACCAATTGACACGAGCCTTTTTTTGAGCTATTGACATTTTGTGTGGGATCCAACGCGAACAAATTTTTTTGACAGTCAAATGTTTACGCAATATTGAATGTATGCTGGTCCCACTAATGCCTAAGATTGTCTCAATCTCACGATAGGACACATGACGATCTTGCAATATTAGTTCGCGAACAGCATCAATGGTTTTCGGAACAACAACTGATTTTGGACGACCTTCACGAAATTCGTCTTGGAGTGAACTACAAGCACGATTGAATTCACCATACCATCGATAAACACTGGTCCTTGATGGAGCTTCATCGCCAAAAAATGAATTAAGTTCATCCATGCAATGTTGCTGAGTTAATCCACGTCGAAAATTGTAAAAAATAATCGCACGAAAATGTTCACGATTTAACTCCATTTTTGGGCTGAAATGAGTCTTTTAAGTAAACAACACAAATAGCGCTGGTATTTCAAAACGTTCTGAGTACGTAAAAGCCAAAAAATGTCAAACTTTGCGATACAGCTGTCAGTTGGCAGATTGCAACACCAGGGTTGCCAAATCCCGACATATAAAAGCCACCCCTCGTATCTATCAGATCACAAGAGACATAAACCGTTCTAACCCGCTCCAGAAATAATAAATCATTAATCTTTGGGTTTTGTTGTGGAATGTGAAAATGTAGTGAAAAATTGGGTTAAAAAAAAAAATTTTAATGAAGTCGTGTTCCATTTGTAATGTTTAGGTCTCTTCTCTCTTATAAACTAAGTTCATTGAAATATATATACTTTTCCTTTTCTATTTATAACTAAATAAAACTAAATGCCAAATGCTAGGATGCATTTCCCTGTACTTACACAGAGAAAAAAAAACAGTTTCGGTTTCGTGTAGAAAAAATTACCTAAATGTAAAAATGTACCGTGTAAAATTATGCTCAATAATAATGCTTTACTGCAAACTTTTTCTTTGAAAGCTTCCATTTTTTTACCTCGCAAACTAAGTTAGTGTTTGAGCTATTTGAACAAATTTCTTTTAACAAAGGCCAATTTTATATTTAAGTGATTCTTTATCGTTTGTCAAAACCGGCACTTAAACGCTTTTATGAGCACTTGCTTTGTTATTTTCAGTGCTTTGGAATTACGTGTGTGTGTGTGTGTGTATGTACGTTTTTTCGCTCTCACTCTCCTTCTCTCTTTTTCTGATTGCACCCCCTTCTTCTTACGATAACCGCTTACGCCTAGATGTGAATGTCGTTTCTCTGCTTTGCATTGACTGGCGGTCGCTTTGACTTTTTACCGCATTAACAAGCCTTTAAATGTTTATGCGTTTGTGTATGTGTGTATGTATGTAAATACGTTTAACACATAGCGCGTAAGCAGCTGACTACAAAGTGAAGTAGTGTAAATGTTAGTGAATGGCTATGTGTGTGCATTTGTAAGTGTGTAGGTGCGTAGGCCTCTGTAATTAGTTTCATTTTTCCTCCCCTTTTCGCTTTGACTTTTTACATCGCCACAAATGACTGCACTTCGTATGCAATGTCGGGCGACTGAAATGTCACTGCGTTTGATGTGTCTCAAAGCGGAAGCGGAAATAGCCACATAAACTCTTGTAATCAACAAAGAAAACGAAAAAAAGATTAGCACAAAAAAACAGAAAAACAAGAAAAACTACAAAATAAAACAAAAAATGGAAACAAAACTGCTTTGATGCTTTGACATTTCCTATTTGTTCTTTCAATTTCGCTTAGTTTAGTGGTTTTCTTCCTTTGCGTTTAGCAAACTCTCCGCTTTGTTAGTTATTGCAATTTTAAACGCATATTTTTTGTAACATTGGTTTGCTTTAGTTATCCTCAAATGTTGTTCTCGTAATTTGTTGCAATCAGGGAAAAGGCACTATTCATATCATAATGCAAATAACAAAACCTAGGTGGTAGAGAGTTTACGCCACCTCTGCTATTGCGGATATATTAAAAATAAAAATTTTCCACTGGATATTTTTCTAAAAATATTTTTGTACTAAAAAGAAAGATACATTTTACTTTGTGCATATTTTTCAGCATCAGGTGTTCAGAGATGGGAAAATTATAATTTTGAAAACCTTCACATAGTACAACGAAACCTGCTGCAACCAAACACTCATAGTTCCACAATTTTTGTACGCTTAAGGTCTTTGCAACACCCGAAGGAACTAAAAAGTTCTTCCAAGGAAGTTGTGGAACAAAACTGAAAGAAAAATCCTTAAATTCTCACTTTCTTTAATTTTTCAATTTCAATTTCTAATATTTTTCTTTATTGACTTTTTCTGACACATTCAATGTATTCCATTTTTGTTATACAAAATAACTACTCATACAAATACTCGTATGCATATTAGCGCGCTCGATTTTATTCTGATATATTTGCGCAGCTTGGACGTGTGAGCAACGAGTACCCGGAAACCTGTTCGATGCTCATAACTCGAAAATTCTTGAGCTCGAGCTCGAGTATATCGAGATTTTTCGAATAGTTTGAGCGCTACTTATTGTGATTATTCTGACTTTTTTATCACCATTTCTTTTAAGTTTTACGAATTATTTGAACAGGAATTATTTGTACTGTCGTTCGACGGCTAGAGATATACTGAAACTTAGAATTAACAATTTTGTTTAGGGGTTCAAATTGCTTGAAAGTTCAAAAATTTCGAACAAAAATTTTTGCAGTTGAACAATGAGCAAAATTTGAGCAAGTGTAGAACTACGCACACTGCTTGATACTCACGTATAAATTGCGATGTATAGCATACAAAGTTATAGTTAACATAAGACCGAAGATATTGAACTAATCAGCTGATTTGCTGACGCAACGGGATATGTGACAAAACTAAGATATATGAAAAAATACAATTCCACCATTACTTATGTCTGAAATGAGCGGGAAAAATTCTGCTGCCGAATACCTTATGACGTGACATCCGAAGTTACTCTCATAATTTTGGTTTCGGTTGCCCAAATCCTGTAATCTATTATCCTTGGGTATCAAAAGATATAATAGGTATATATAGATATGATCGTACATATTTATTTAGGTACTTTTCATTTTATTTTTCATTTTTTTATATTTTTTTAATATGGCGTCAATAAAATTTAGTCTCCATTGATCTCAGTGTTGTGATCATACGTTTCAGTCTTAAGTTATAGCGCGTCAAAGATGGAGTCCACCAAGCAAGAAATTCGTCATATTTTACGTTTTTACTACCTTAGAGGTAAAAATACAACGAAGGCGGCGTCAAAAATTTGTGAAGTTTATGGACCTGATACTGTAACGATTCGCACAGCACAGTGTTGGTTCGATCGATTTCGGTGTCATAGATGTCGAAGATGCAACCCGTACTGGTAGGCCAATCGTCCTATAGACTGATAAAATCGTTGAAATTATCCAAAGAGACCGGCATGTGAGCATTCGCTCGATTAGTCAGAAACTAGGTGTAGACGTCAAAACCGTTTGGAACCATTTGCAGAAGATTGGATTCCAAAAAACCTGGATGTTTAGGTGCCACACGTATTGACGCAAAAAAATCTCTTGGACCGAATCAACGCTTGCGATTCTCTGCTAAAACGGAACGAACTTGACCCATTTTTGAACCGAATGGTGACTGGCGATAAAAAGTGGATCACGTACGACAACGTCAAGCGAAAAAGATCAAACCATCGCCAAGCCCGGATTGACCGCCAGGAAGGTTTGCTGTGTGTTTGGTGGGATTGGAAGGGAATTATCAACTATGAGCTGCTCAACTATGGCCAGACCCTTAATTTGGTCTTCTACTGTGAGCAACTTGACCGTTTGAAGCAGGCGATTGACCAGAAGCGGCCAGAATTGGTCAATAGGAATGGTGTTGTGTTCCACCAGGACAACGCTCGTCCTCACACATCTTTAATGACCCGCCAGAAGCTACGGGAGCTCGGACGGGATGTCTTATCGCACCCACCATATAGTCCGGACCTGGCAGCAAGTGACTATCATCTCTTCCGGTCCATGCAAAACGCCCTTGGTGATACCAATTTGGCCTCAAAAGAGGCTTGCGAAAGCTGGTGGTCTGAGTTTTTTGCAAATAAGGAGGGGGGGGGGGCGGATTTATAAAGGGGGGATAATGGAGTTGCCTTCTAAATGGCAACAAATTGGCGAACAAAACGGGGCATATTTGACTTGAATCGGATAATTCTAAGTACGTTAAATAAAGCGTCAAATTTCGATCACAAATATGACATTTCTTTTTCCCCAACCCAATATATACATATAATAAAAAGTCGTCACAAAGTAGGACTTGCTGATTTCCGTTCACAATTTTCATCAAGGTCGATACTATCGATATCGGAATGCCATCTTCTACAATATTTTTTATTATTTTGCTTGTCACTGTGACCTGAATGTTCTATTCTTCAGTTCCATTATACACCTTAAATTTATTATCTCCTACAATTATCTATGCCGCTTTTTCTGTTTTACATTCTTCGTCCGATTCGCTGATTTTAAAGGCCATTTCTTCTAATTCAGACATTTCGTCTTCGATTCTATTGAGTTCCAGCTTATCCTCGTTTTCAGATAAAGCATTTTCATTTTCATTTTTCATGATAAACAATGGCTTCAAATATAGGCTGTTTAAAAATTTCATTATATTACAATATACATATTTTATTACCTTGTATGAGCACAGGAATACCGATTCTCGTTGCAGTTTGAAGTCATTTCTTTAATTTATTTTAGGGGTTACATACGTTCAAAATTTTCAAAAAATCGATATTTGGTTATTATTCTTTACGGTTTTAGGCGTATTTCTGTGCAAGTCGATTGTAAAAATTCCCCATAGATACAAAGGTATGATAGAAAATGTAACTGCCCGACGAGAGTTTGATGCGCACAGGTCCTTCGTTTGAGGCAGCTGACCGTTGCTGGCCAGAACACCTCGTCGACTGGAAAAAACTAAACAACAACAATTGTGTACTGATCAGGAATGCATACAATATGAAGCTGGAATGGGAGATTAGACGTAAGTTAACAAAATAAATTAAAAAATCCATTTTAAGTTCTTGCTTTAAGTGTGCGCGACCTCGAGCGAAATGCACTTGAAAGTTTTAACTCGTTTTTCTCGAAACTATATTACTTTTTGCGGCACGGTCTGCATGATAACTCATACAGGTTTTAAAATTTTTTGATGCGGTTTTTTTAATAGTCGGCAGTGTTTCTTCTATAGTCTGTCGAGTCGGATTTTTGATAATGGACTATTTTTATTAAAAATGTTTATTGATGTTTTTATTAAAAAATTTAAAATGCATAATTTTTTTACAATGCCGTAAATTGCAAAATTTTTTCTAAATCAAAAATCTGGCTCGACAGACCATACCAACTTTATTTTAGAAGAATTTTTTTTAATTTCTTCAAAGCCATCAACATTTCAAGGAGAAATGGTGCAGACCGTGGATCAACTTTTTTTTCATTTTACTTTGGGTCACGTGATTTTTTATATACTGATTTTTTTAATGAAAAATTAAAATAAATTTTTTTATAAAGTTTAAGTACTCATAAACAAAGTATACAACCTTTTTTTATATATATTTTTATTGTTATCCCTTCTAAAAAAAGTTTTTCTTTTAGCTCATTTTTGGCGCTGCTGGACCTATGTAACCCTTTAATTGGAATGTTCACTTGAATTTTTTAGTATAGTTCATTGACTAGAACTATAGTAACTGCTACTATACCTCAAAAGCATTAAAAACTATTAAGTTGCCCAATGATTACTCCAGCTATGTGTTTGTGTGGTAACTTGTTTGTGTTCTATGCTAAATGAACTTGCCTTTATGGAATGAGTGAACAAATAAAGTTTCAATATTCAAGTGACCTATACAGAGCTTCCTCAGTTGTGCCAATGGCAAGTCATGTCTCTTAATTGACAACTCATACAAAACCAAGGTTGAAAGCACTTGAAATCATATATAGATAATATTGTATTTAGTTAGATACATACGAAAGCTGTGCAGTATATGTAGCAGCATTTTGGCATAGGTAGTATTGCAGTCGCCTATTTGTATGGATAAGTACTTACATCTGTGTTGTACAGGGTGGACCATATAGCGTTTGCTTTTTGAACCACCTATTCTTTTGAGAATGGTAATGGTAACACAAATAGCATGTCAAATGTGTTCATAATTTACTTAAAGGTTTGACATTTACGAAATGGGACGCTATACGCTTGAACAAAATTGGAAAATATTGAAAACCTATTTCCAAAGTGGGTGAGTCTTCTACTCAAACTGTGAGAAATTTGAAAAAAAATTCCAAAAAAAAGATTTACCAACAAGACAGTTTGTGGATCAATTTGTTAATCGTATTCGTGAAGGTGGATCGTTAATGGATAAAACAACACGTGAAAGTGCTCCTACTGTGCGTACACCCGAAAACATTGCTGCTGTAGCCGAAAATGTGCGTGAACATCCAACAACCTCAACTCGTCACCATTCTCAAGAATTGCACATTTCACGCACTTCTTTCAGGAGAATTTTGCATAAAGACCTCCGTGTGAAGGCTCACAAAGTTTAATTGGTGCAAGAACTGAAGCCTAATGACCATCTAATGCGTTTTCGGTTCGCTCACTGAGCAGAAAATCGTTTGACCGAAGATAAGCATTTTTAACGAAAAATCATCTTTTCTGATGAAGCTCATTTTCACATCGGAGGCTACGATTTAAGCCCGTTGGACTATTTTTTTGTGGGGAGCCGTTAAGAACAAATGCTATGCGAACCATCTAGCTTGTCGCATTACTAGGTCTAGGACTAAGTTGAAAAAAGCGGGTGTATGCACAATCTTGCCTGACATCGGCTTAAAATTCGACGTCATCGCTTAAAACGTTTGCGTATTTCATAAGGCAGCAAGCGCTAGCGTACAGCTCTTTTATGAGGATGATAGTTTTGCTTCTTTGCACTCCTTTGGATGCGAGCGCTCGCCAAATTGCTTCGCATTATATATACCTATATAAATAGTATTTATATTATTATAATTATTAGTATATATATAGATATTTATAGAAAGTGGGCATTTAAAGCACATACATATCTACAAACACACACACATATCAATATCAATACATACCAAGTCAAGCTCTAACTGTATTGATTAATGCAATTGAATCCCTTTGTCTGTGTATGTTGCAATTTATGGCCAACATAATAGCAATAATATTTGTCTATTAATATTGTAATTAGTTGTTGAAATTGAATTAAATTCATTTGAACTTTTGTGGTGAACGTTAAGGGATTGAGGATTTCGAGAAACGAACTAATTGAATGCATTTAAATTGCCCTTATTTAGCAAAATACTATGTAGAACCGGAGGCAAATGCTATCAAACATTGATTGTCCAAATGATATGGTTTTACAGAGTTTAACCCATTAAATCCCAACCTTATATAAAACAATTTTTTTGTTAAATGCGTTTATAAAACGTTTATTGAAATAGTGGAATTAAGGTCCTTAAAAAAAAACACGAAAAAAAATCAAATAAATGCATTTTTTGGGCTGTACCCAATCGAGTACAATGGGATAATATGTATATACATTGCCTGTATATGAAAATATGGAGTATTAAATAAAAAGACACTTTGAAAAACTTCCTTGATTATTAGTTCGGTTAACAGTATGGAGGTTTTTGAAACATTCTCTCTCCACGCAAAGGGCTACATTGCATAACTCGCAAAATCATCGAATTCTTTGGTGACACTCCCTGCGCCTCAGCTGATTCGATATCCTTTTGGGAAAATGGTTATATGAGGAACCAGCTATTGTTGCCGTTGTCGATCGTTTTGAAGATATGTCCCGGATATTATAATTGTGTAAATAAAATCGCACAACTTCACGTTGGTATTGCAACAAGTCGCATTGACTCTTACTTGCCATTTTATAAAGCTTCCATGCGCTTACTACGCACGAGCTTATCATTGGACCACCACCATTTCTTTCCTCTAAACTTTATATTGTAAGTATTCAAAGCTTGGTCGTGGAGGTCAACTCCTCCCATTCCTGAGTTGTATTCCGCTATCAACTTCGGCTGATGGGCATTCACCTTGCGCCTCTCTTGTCTTGACCATCGTTTGACGGTATGTAAAGGTTCAATTCTATCAAAGTTTGTTCCCACTGTCACAACGCTATTGTCATTCCACTTCACAAAAAGTATTCCTGAGTCAGAACACCTACAAAATTTGATACAAAACAACTATTCAAATAAATCATTATGATAAACTTACATAAAATCAAACTCTCCCCGTTGCTTCTTTTGTAGTTCTTTGTTCGTTTTCAGAGGACATTTTTTGGTCCGCCATTCACGAACAGTCCCAGTAGCCTTAAATCCTCGTTCTTTCAAAATTCTAAGAAGGTCATATGACGTAAAGAAGTTGTCGAAAAATACGATGTGATCGGTCGGATGTGGAATGTTTGCCAAAAGATGAAGGACGACCCTTGAACCTAATGGGAGACTTTCTTTCTGACGTTCAACCGTTTTCGCACCGCAATATGTGTCGAACTCATATAAATATGCGGAATGGCTTCCAAAATACCTAACCATACATTCGTCAACAGAAAGCTTTTGGTGAATATAAGCAAACTGACAAAATTGTTTACATAAAATTTGAGAGAGTGGTGTTATCTTTGCCATTTTATCGCTAAAATCTAAATTAGAGTTATCAGTAAGATGCAAAAACTGTTTAATTTCTTGAAAGCGATTTCGCGACATATTGTTGGCTATAAAAGGTGTTCTGGTGTCTTCATCCAGTTGCCAGTACATACGTTCTCTTGGCATTGAGTGATAGCCGCTATAGAGTAAAATTCCGATAAAAATTTTAAGATCCTCCTCATTGAAACGAAAATCATGCTTGTTATGCTGCAAGGCATATAATTTCGTTTGATCGACTATTAATTTCACCACCTCATCGTTCACGCTTCAAGTTGGGATTGTTCGTAAAAATGCGTTTCTGGAATTTCCGCACTTGTTATTCTCTTTCTCCATTTTGGATTTAGATCTTTTGACAACTTTTGCCTTTTTTGTAAGCTTGCAAGTGGAATATCATCATCACTGTCACTGTCACTGCTCAAAAATAAGTCAACTTCGCCCAGAACATCCCTTGGAATATCATCACGCAATATATTATCCTCTTCAATGTCCTCCTCATCTGTGTCACAGTGGGTATTTGGCGGTATAATAGCGAAGTCGAAGTGACTACGGTCGCTTGATTCAATATAGTCGGTGGCCGCAGAAAGGTTGTGAAACCTCTTTCCGTAAATTTTTTTTACATCCATTACCAAATCTACATGAAATATGCACACAAAATATATATTAATGTTCTCACTGTACCCATGCGAGTACACTAGAATTTAAACCTACCGAAATGCACTTTTCCACAACTTTTTTCGTATTTTTGTTATAAAGTATACAAATTATATGTATTATGAATATTTCAACACTGAACTTTTTCCGTGATAACTTAGATTTTGTCAAACAGAGAGCTCATTGCAAACTAAACCATGAAAAGAAGAAAAATAGCAAACGTGCCCGCAAAGACAAGTGAATAACGGATTACGGGACTCAAAAAAAAAGAAGGAGAAACAAGTGTATTCCTTTTCGACATTGCTCTGTATTATAAAGTGACGAGTACATTCAAAAATTTGTAAGCGTTGGCTTTTGACGTCGTTTCTAAAAAGATGCTTTTTCTGTACTCAAGCGAGTACAATGGGATCAAATGGGTTAAAAGACTTCAGGTACACACACACACTCATACACAGAAGTTTAAACTTCATGCCAGAGGTTGATAATTTTCATTTTAAATTCGATCAAAAACTATTGCACAAATATTTGCTACTAGCGGGCATTGCAAATTTAAGGCCTCGAGATGAGCAATGAAGAAGTGCTTAGAAATAATTTTGCTCAGTAAATTGTAGATGTTGAATAATGACTATGTAAATATACATATTTAGGTAAGCTTAGGTTACGTTACGGTTGCCTATGGATAGAGTACTGTCACAAGGATCCGTTTTGGGGCCAACTCTTTGGAATATTATGTATGACGGGGTTCTGAAATTAAAACTTCCGGCAAAAACAACAATCGTAGGTTATGCGGACGACATTGCGCTAGTTGTAGTTGACAAGCGACTGGATCATCTAGAAGCAAAATGCTATGATGCGGCAACGAGAGTACAGCGTTGGCTGAGCAATGCAAGTCTAAAGCTGGCAGCCCAAAAAACGGAGGCAGTGCTGAGAAGTGCTCGGAAGAAAAAGGCGACCATGAAACTCTCAGTTGGTGGACACGAGATACTCTCAAAGGAGGCAATAAAATACCTAGGAGTAATGATCGACACGAGATTGAGCTTTAAGCAACATCTAGCAGCAGTTAATAACAAAGCAGCGGCGGTAATGGGCGCTCTCACAAAAATACTACCGAATATAGGTGGTCCACAAAGGGAAAGAAGGAAATTATTATCAACAGTCGTGGACTCAATCATACTCTACGCCGCACCGGTATGGGCAGAAGCAAAGAATATTCACATGCGTGAAGTGGTGCGCACACACAGGCGGAGTGCATTACGGGTTTCATGTGCATATAGAACGGTATCAGACGATGCAATATGTGTTGTAGCCGGAAAATTGCCAGTTGATATTCACGCAAGAGAGCTTCGCCGCCTCTATAGCGAGCAAGGAGCTAAACCAACGGCAACAGAAAAAGCCACCGAATGAGAGCGATCTATGTATAAGTGGCAAAGAAGAAGGGAAGAGTCACTTAAAGGGCGCTGGACGTACAAGTTAATATCACATCTCGAGCAGTGGGTAAAAAGAAAGCATGGTGAAACTGATTATTACTTTACGCAGATACTCACCGGTCATGGCTGCTTTATGGAATACGTCCACGCCTTCAGCTGGCAGAAAGCCCATTTTGCCCAAGCTATCCTAATACAATCGAAAGCGCGGAACACGTGGCTTTTCATTGTGATCGCTTCGCACGAGAACGTGCAATACTTCAAAGGGTTTTGGGACACTCAGCTAGTCCTAATGATATCGTACAGGACATGTGCTCATCCATGGGTGGCGGTTCGAGCGTTTGCTGGAAAAATTATGCTACGACTGCAATTCATCGAATGGGAGGGCAAGACCCAGCAACAGCAGCTACAGTTGCAATTACGAAATGGAGATGAACTATTTCCGGACAGAATGACGACAAACACAGACACTTGAGTCAATCACTCCCAATAATATCAGATAGAAGACTAGACGATAGTTCGTAAATACTGCGCTATCACAAATTTTCCAATGTTCCATTTCCTCCAAAACCACGTATGAAAAGAGTGGAGGGAGTGGATACCATTGCTGATGTAAGATCTCCATACGTCCACAAGAGAAGGACCTGGACGCAGGTATCTGGCTGTGTCAATAGACATAAACGCGGCTCCACCTTGATGAAATGTTTATAGCGGTCGCAGGGTGGAAATCAGCCGAAGAGGAGGAATGTTATAGTGTTAGTGGGAGCATGCCCCACATACCACTGGTGCGACGGCGCCTTTGATGATATTTCTGACATTTTGATTTTAACCTCCTACCGAAAAAAAAGAGTACTGTCAACTTGACTGCGTTGGAAAAAATTAATATAAAAGCTCATTCTTTAAACCATAAGGGGATCCGATGGTCTAGAAATTTCTAAAAATCTATTTTTTTTTCTATATTTCGAAAGTATAGTATCTTAAGACAATACTGTGAAATTTTCATGCGGAAATTCTCAATGTTAGAGCTTCTACAGCCCATTAACTAGGTAGAGAGCGGTCCGCGCGCTCCTGTACCTCAAACTTTAAACTCATTTATCTCGAAACGACTTTTTTCGGCCAGTGTTGTCAAAACAAAAAGAAAAAAAAAACTATTCAAGCGAATTGTCTTAAATTTTAATATGTTGCTCACAACATCAGTGGCTATAGCCCGCACTAGAATCATATTATTATTGATTAAAATACTGAAAAACTGTGGACTGAGCGCTACTTTGCGGTGAGTTACATTCGAATTTTTTAAAGATTTTGACAGTCATTTCAGTTGGAACGCGAACTTGCTTTAGATTTAAACATTTAGGTATCAAACAAAAAAAAAAGAAAAGTGGTTTTCTCCTTCTATTACCTACTAAAAAGCTTTTTATTGTGTCGTGAATATTTGACGCAGGATTTTCAAAAGCAATATGCCATTATTCCAATCTTGACTAGTTTCGAATTTCGTTCTATTTTGAGCTCGGAAGTCATATTCACAGAGTAGGAATCCACAGAATTCACCCCCATTTACACCCCTAAGATATTCTTTTTGTTCCATGGAACGTAAATATTAGTTTAGTCAAATATAAATCCATTACTTTTTAATGAATTTTAATATTTTTTGAATTTTAATAATTTTGAAACAAGTGAACAATCTACTACAAACAATAAGAGGCGGCAATGTCAAGTCAATCATAATTGTAAAAAAAATAGAACGTGTGAAAACTGCACAATATGTAAAAAAGCTGTTTGTGGTAAATGTATAAAAGATCTAAAAAAAAATATTATTTGTTACAAATGTTACCCGACTTAAATGCTATCCTTAATTTGTAACTACAAATAAAAATAAAATTTTAAATATTTTTGTTTAATTTCAAAGCGAAATATACAATAATTTCATGTGCATTCTGATTGTATCTCTAATACCGTCAAATTGACGGCTGCGGTCTTTGAAGGTATAGTTAGATACGCGACCCTTCTAGTGTTAATAGTGATGATGGGATTTGGTCACCAAAAATATTGCTCCGTACTGTGGAAAATTGTGTGCAGTTGTCGAGAAGATGAATTGATGTTAGTGGTGATGTAGGGCAGTGCTGGTAGTTTGGCCGGTTACTTCTGTTGAATATATAGGAGTGGCTTACAATCGTGTGCCCAAGCCGTAACCGAACAAACATTTTGACATCATTGCATCGGCAGTAAGATGGATAGTCGGGTTTTAGCCTGTTTGGATTAAATGTAGTGTATTGGTGCTGTGTAGATCCCCATGTAACCAATTGTTTTTGATACAGGTGATTGAGTACATATTTATTGAAGTCTTTTTTCGAAAACTTGTTACATGTTTTGCGCGGTTCCATGGCGGCCAATTTAGCTCGTTCGTCCGCTATTTCGTTCCCTTTAATGCCTGCGTGGCCTGGTACCCACATTAATTTTATGTTGTTGTTATTGCCGATCAGTTTGTTCCGAATTTGGGAAATAACATAAGTTTTATTTCTTATATTCAGTATTGACGCTATTGTTGATCTGCTGTCCGTGCAGATAATTGTTTTAAGATTTGAGTTTTCAACAGAAATGAGCCCGTTCAGGATTGCTGTGGCTTCAGCTGTGTAAACAGAGGTTAAAAGCTATCTTTTAAAATATTTTGCTGAATTCAAAAGCCGAAAAGTCATTACACGTCAAGTGTGTAGCGATCGACCCGGTCTAAATCCTAAATTAAATATATTGTATACCTATATATATAACTGGCGCTTTTACTTCTTTTGGGTGATTGTCGAGCTCTTCCTCCTAGTTATGGCGTGTGCCTTTGATAGTCTGCAAATGGTGGCACCTACTATAAGTCGACTCCAAATGACAACTATTTTTTATGAGGAGATTTTTAATGGCAGGAATACATTCGGAGGTTTGGCATTGTCTGCCGAAAGGTGACCGCTATTAGAAAAAACTTCCTTTTTTTATTTATTTTTTTCTGAAGAGTAGTCACACACCAACCCATTCGGCTACGGCGGTCGCCTAGATTATAGAAAATAAATATGTTAATTCTTTTTCTTAACTCAGCGTCCGTCGGCTTGGACGAATTGCTACTCTGTGAAGAGAAAAAGGGTATATTGCATCTTCTTCTATGAATTAACTTACGGGCCAGCCTATAGCTTCGCGGGATGCTTTACTTAATAAATTCCTGTGTGATTTCGCTTAGTTATCACTTGGCTGTTATAAAAGGCAGTCGCTTAAATTTCTTTGGGTATTTTTCGCCCCACGCGATGGTTTCGATTACATCGTTCCTTCGCCACTTTGAAAATGAATTGGTGACGAGAAGCTCGCATTTTGCGGTGCTAAGAAGAGGGAAACGATGACAAAATACTTAACGACATCAAGGGTGGCAGTAATATGAAGAGTGATAAAGAATTGAAGGTATTTATACATTTTTTCCATAGAAAGTGGCAGTCAAAGTGCCCAGAATGCTATTCTCAACTCAATATAACAATAACAACAATGTTGTAAAACCATATATATATATTTTCCCATAGGGCCTAGATGAAACATAGGGCCCATAGTCGCATAAAATACTTGCAGAAATCACTGAATTTTACAATCTTACTAAAGGTGGCGCTGTAATTTTCGATAGACTGAAATCTAATTATGCAGTAACCCGCTCTTGCTCCAGGTGGCCACTTCATTCACTTTTTTCAATGCTCGATATTGATTGCATAAATGAGCATATAATATTTGACACTTAGCATATGTAGCAGAACATAAAACGTAAGGATTTCATGAACTCTTTGCCATTTTCCCAAACTGAAACTCATTTTGCTTGTCCAAGCACTATTAAAATATTGTATCGGGAGTTACGGTTTCTCACTCAGCGTTTTACACAAAGCCCACACAATTAAGAAAATATCCCAGAACCAGAAGCAGAACCAAAAAAGCATCCTCGGAATTCAGAAAGAAAATATACAAAACGAAATGAAAAAACTTCTAGTCCAAGTCACTGCCAAACAATTTTCATGGAATGCGTAAAGTAAACATGTTCAATTTTGGCAATGAAATTTTTAGGTTTTTTGTTGCTTATTCAAATTTGTTTGTTTCTAATTCCTTTTCTAGTTTTGAGAATTTTAAAGTTATGGAAATAAAATATATATGAATTCGGTACCCTAAAGGTCGGGAACGATGGGTTTGATTTTTTTATCTGAGACAGTGAATTTGACGATTTGTTAGCATGAAGATTTCAGACAAGTAGGTTGCTACCCCACCTCACCTAGTTTAGTTGTAGGAATATCACCTACACCTCTAAGCAGGTGTTTACTTGTTTTTGGTTCACGGGGAATTTTTTGGAATTTTATCTACATCTGCAAAGCTTTCCCGTATCTGTCACCTGGGGATGTATCCGAAGGGAGACAAGTGACTCCACACCGACTTTTTGTATAGTACACTGAAACAGTCAAAGATTTTACATAATTTATGGAGCTTAATTTTACTTTAAAAGTGAATAAATTTATATTGTTAAGTAATTCAAAACTTTCTTTATTCAAATTCTAAGTAGGCAAATCAAATTTTTGTTGAAGAAACTTATTGTAATATTATTTAATAATTTAAATGCAATTCACCTAAAATTTTGGGTCATAAAGGACCCCATTCAAGGAATAATGGTAGTAAAAACCAGCGCGATGGGCGGCGTGTTAATGCTTCCCAGTGATACAGCTCTCAGTTATCTGAGAGACCAATACTACATACTTTTGTGGTACACTGAGCAATCCGCGTACATATATCAAGATTTTTTACATTTAGTTATCACCTTCGCAGAGACATCCTCTGGTTTGATTAGGTGACCGCACCCAAAGAGAAAGGTTCATTTGGACGCGAATATTTATCATTAATATGCGACCATAGCACACCGCGACTTCTATAGTGGCCTAGTCTGCTCTCTCGTAAATCTATAATTGAAGGTTTCTGCTAAATTTGAGTACCACATCAGGCTTGTTGCTCCATATCACCAGTGGATTCAGAGTTACGACAATTAGCTGAGTGAGTCTTGTCTGGCGTTTCATCGCGCAGCTCGGCAAAATAACAGGCTTTTGCTTTACTAGTCCTAGTTCTTATATGTTCGTCAGGCGCGAAATGATGTACATTGAAACGGCAAAGATTACTGAATATTTGGATCCAGCAGTCCATTGATAACTTTGACTGCTGCTGAATCATTTTTGGAATTTGGAAGAACTATTTATGTTATCAGGTCATTTAGGAAACATATTTACGCGTATCCACAACTGAATTTCGCACACATCCAAACCTCCTTAGGCGCACGTATACTCATGCAGAGGCATTTTTACGAGCACTTGATAGGCTTTCAGGTGTCTAAATGGTTTGCCTTAAGGGAGTGCTTGTATTTGCTGTGTAAATATGTATGAATACCAGCAATGCAGCGCATTCTAATCAAACTAAACAAGCAAACAATGCGCGCAGGCTATTCATCAGTACATATATTTAACTGCCTGCTTTTTTCAAGTTCTGTCATTTTTAGCTCTGCGCACTAACTGACCTCATCCTTTCAGCGCACTGACAGTGAAGTATTTGCGCTGAATGCGATATCCTTGTTGCTGTTGCTTTGTGCTCCTTTGCTTTGTATTTTATTTTGCTGTTGCTTGTTTTCGCAATGCATGTTTACAATGTTGGCGATGAGTTATGCCAGTTGTCGGACGTCTGTCTGCATGACTTTTGCCTTTACATACAGACAATATATTTGCATGTGCCAACCAGAAGCGTATGCAGTAAGTATGTAAGTGAGGTTGCGAAGTATTGTGCCATGCAAAACACCTCACTTTGCCACTGCAGTAATTGTCAGACATGTTAACGATAGTGACACTGATGCAGCAGCAGCCTCGCATCACCATAGCCAACATTCGAGTCATCATCGTCATCATCGTCATCATCATCATCATCGTCATCATCCTGGATTTCTGATCAAAACTATGGCATATGTGCCATAGAAATGTATATACAAATATGAATACAATACATACCTATATGTATATGTATGTAGTACATCAAAGTCTTGCCTGCCGTCACAATGGAAGAGGCAAATATGTTACTAAGTGTGCCTATTAAATGACGAGGTTGACGATATTACAAATTTTATATTTCTGTGAGGCATTTTTACTTACTATCACGAGTTATTAAACTCCTTGCTCGGAAGTCTTCTTCTGCCAGCAGCTACACAACTCATTTCACTTCCTCTTTCGCAGCTTAAATGAAGTAGGCATAGAACAGCACCTCACCGCTTATTGCTTTAACACATTGTGGATTTCATGAAAAATTTTACCGGAGCCCAAGCTGGTTTTTCGTGGAAAGCGAAGAAAAGTGAAGTTGATATATAGGGCAGGACTTATTGATAAGTTTCGGCAATTTATTTGTTTCTTATTTAATTCCATTTTTCTTTAAGAAAATATAGTGCATTATCTTACAAAAACCATGTCATTCCAAGTTTAAAACTTTATGCAAATTTAAAAAAAGTTCTACAAATATCCTTAAAAAGTTTAAACTTCTTAAGCAGAATATCTAGAAAAGCTTCGAATAGGCAGAGTTATAGCCTACTAAGTTTTGAAACTATAAGTTTCAAGTTTTTCGTAAACAGTAAATTTCAAGTAGCTTAAAAATCGCGTTGATTTTGGACAATCTTTATCTTTCTGGCGGTTTAGAGGTTTTTCCTTCATATAAAATATGTCGAACATTCGTTACAAAAAATTATTAAAGATTAGCGCAATTTTTGAGCCACTTCAAACTTGCACATGCTTATATCAAATTTAATGGATTATAAAACTGGATACCATAAAACTTCAAGTTTACATTTTCTTATAGCAAATTCAATATTTATAGTCCATATTGTCAAGAATAGCCAATTTATATTTATTCTGGTTAAAATTTATATTTTATAAAACTTTTAACTTATAATTAATTATAACAAATACACAGGTGTCAGGAACATCCACCTTCACCTTCAACGAACCGACGACTACCCTTTTCGTAGGTCAACCAGCGAATGCCCTCTCACATGCAAACTGTCGGTGACAATATACAATACATACCATAAAGCGGCATGTTTTAAAGTCTGGTTAAAAGGTTTGTAATTTTCATGAAAATTTGTTTGATTTTTTTCTTTCAATTTTCATAAGTTTTGAAATTTACATTTATGTAATTTTTAAAGCAGAAATAATTATTAAAATTAAATCAGGAACAAACCACATGCAGAACAGCAAGAGTCACAGAGTACAAAAAAGTGACTCAATTCGTGCTTACGTTCTCACTAAAGGACTGAAGAGCTATTATAAGTACCTGTCATAATATGTTGGACGCACATGCTCACAAAATAAGGATTGCTAACACGGACAAATGCAGGAAATGCAAAGAGGATGTTGAGGAAACTTGATAAAGCCTTCTGTGCGTTTGTCCGGCATTATTAAAAACACGTTTAAAATGCCTGGGAGCCCCACTGCTTGAGGGCCTGGAGGACGTTTCAAATGCAGATCTCCCAGCTTTGCTTAGATTCGCCAAAAGCGTTGACATCCTACATGATGTCTACTTTCAGTATTCATAGAGGTCGGTCTCTATCTGGTATCGCTAGGTATATGCCAACTAAAGGCTGACCTAACCTAACCTAAATCAGGAACAAATATACTGTCAGAAGATGTCAATAAGCTTTTGCGCTTTTGTTTTGAAATGCACTGGATATTTCTTTGAGAGCCACCCGCCATCTGCTTTGTTGTTCAGTTTGAATTTTATATGATGAATGTTTTTGTGTGTCATATCCTCCTTCTGCATGTCAGATCATACAAATAATCAGATCAATTGCAAATTTTGTTGAATTTCCCTCTTAAGCTGATTTTCAAGTTGCATAACCTCAAATTAAGATTTGTACATTTTACGTACGGCGCGTCATCACAGAAGTATTAGGTCTCAAACAAAAATGTGCGACATGTCACTCAATGTGTTAATGGGAAGTAATAAACTGCGCCGAGGTTACGACTGAAATCAAATTTTATATTTCTCACAAGTAAAATTGATAATTTCATAACTGTATCTTTAATCTGTTGATGGTGGCTATTAAATAAGGAGATGGCTGCTGTAAAACTAAACGCATGACGCTTATCTCTTTACAGCTTCAACGGACTTTAATCCTTTTTTCAAGGCACTTTTTCTCTTGAGAACTAAAGCGTGGTCAAATGACAAAAAATTCGGCGAGAAAGTCGGTCTATCAAACACTGAAATGCTGTACTTGGCTCGAAACTTCCTGACAGGCAATGTTTAGTGGACCAGCGCATTGTCTTGATGGATGAGCCATAACTTGCTTTTCCATAACTCTACTTATATATACTTATAGTTTGGCCTTCAGGTTCAGTTTTGGTAGGCAGTTTTTTTTATGGAAAATCTCATTTTATTTTCTTGTTACCCTCAACTTTTTTCCAGCTATTTTCAAGGCCGGTTAAGCAGGTAAAACAAGAAACTAAATTATTGCTATTATTTACCCGTCAACATTTTGCTTCTAAATTAGAAGTCATCTTCAAGAGTGAGAGCAAGAAAAAACAAAATAACTCTTACAAGGGCTTTTGTTTCTGATAATTTTTTACGGAAGCAGGAGCTCCTGCATTCGAAAGGAAAGGCATTTCGCTAGATATCTTTTGATAGCTGGGATATGTATTTTTTCCATAGCAGCGTCAGCCTCATTATTTGTCAGCTCCACCTCGTGCTTATACGTACTCGTACTCGTACAGAAGTTCAGACTATTCATTATTAGCTGCATGCAACATCAGTCCTGTTACTTTTTCTGCTCGTCACCTATAAACACTCACCATGCAGGAAATGCAAGGATAACCGAACTGGTCGGCTTCTAGTGGGTTCTTAACTATAACGAGCATATCTTTTTCACTAAAGCAACTGGGGAGTTTTACAAATCGAAGCTCTAGGAAGATTCATCGATAGTTTGGAGATAGTTTTAGAGAAAAAAAAAAACGCTGTTCGATCTAGCGTTTCAGCAGCTGCCACCATAGTATCAGTTGTTTTTTTAGTTGCTTGAGAACTATCAGTAACGCTAGTTATGATTTGACAGCTGAGAATGGCAAACTGATTTTACATTTCTGTTCAGTAAGGTTTTTCCTTGGTTTCAACCAAGGCTTGTTAAGTCATCATTAGTCGTTGAACGTACAAACATTGCTTCCCAATTGTGGAAATTTACTTTCACAAAAAAAATCTGCTCGCGAAGTCTATACCTGTAGATCACTGGCGGCATCATCGGGAATAGCGAACGCTATCGAGCCATGCAGACTGAATTTTTGTTTCCAAAAATTAATCAACGAAACAATGAGGGCATTTGTTTCCAACAAGATGGCGCAACTTGCCCTTCAATGTGCTAAACTCTCAATTTATTGGAATATTCAAGCCACCATAGACGCTATTCGGCCAGATTGATTGGAAAAAGTTGTCAAAAATTGGACTGCATAGACTATTGGATATATGCAGGAACTCGTGTTCAAAAAATAAATATGATCAAATTATCTGCCAGAGTAAAAAAATTCATTTCAACAATATTTCTGTTTTGCACTAAGATTTCAAATTCTGAAGCTTTTAAAAAACACCCGCACAACCCATACCATTGAAGAGATCCCAGGTTCAATTTCAAATTTATTTATTTTCATTTATTTAATAATTTATATTTTATTAACACGTTTTCACATTAACAAAATTTCATACAACAACTTACATCAAACTTCCAAGCCACCTTGAATAAAAAACTTACTGCTTCAGAAGCCAGAGTCATCACACTACGCCACGGTTTTCCCGCGCAAGCAGAACGATTGGTTGAGTTCACTCAAAGACTCCGGCAGTGTCTCACTATGAAGACAGTGGAAAGAAGTGGTTATGGGTTATTCGAATAGTACTAATCCCGTACCAAATTTTTATTATTAGTTCAGCAATTTCCGGCAGGGTATACACATCCGTCTGCATATACCCGTATATATGTAAATGTATTTTTTTTTTCTCGTTTAAAACTTTATATGCACATATACACGCATGCAAATTGCATATTCGTGTACCTTTATTATTTTTTATGACATATGCAAGGCATTCCTGCATTCGCGCAGTTTTTTGGCTACTAGCTGCTGACTTTAGAAAGGCTAGCTGCGTCTCGCTGTCATTGCCTGCAGCAGTCGCTAAGTGAATTGGACAACACCAGTTTCAGATTTTTGCTCAGTTCATTGGCCTGCTTCGGTGTTATTGTTTCATAAAAAAGCAAAGTCAATGCACAATTCTACAGCCTTAGGTATTTCAAGTACATATGGACATAAAAAAGGTGCTTGTGTAGTGCACGAATAGCAAACCACTGGAGTCACTAAAATTTAGCAATTTGTTTGTTTTCTTTTTCAGAAAAGTGTTAAAATATTAAAGAATCAAATACTTTAAATAAAAACAGGAATCTAATGATTAAAGTTAAGTAAAATTAAAGTTAGGTGCAACTGTAGAAAATTATTTCGGGTTTATGGAGTTCAAATTTTTAAATTTTAATTGAATTTCATTGCCATGTGTTTGTATATATCAAAAAAAAAAGGGAAATTGTAGGCTAAAATATCTTTTTAATTCTAATAAAAGCCACTACTGTCCGTAATAAAAACCATCTAAAATATGTATACCCTGTTTTTGTACATACAACTCACCCGACTTCAATGAAACATGCACCGATTTGAAAGAAAAAACTTCTTTTAGTGACATATAGAGAAAAATGTAAAAAATCAATATATAATATAATATTTCTAAAACCAATTAAGCTAGAGAACTGAAACTTAACACGAATGCATAAATTGTATATGCCGTACTCACGGTGAAAAGTGCGGGTATTGAGCGTAGAATCTCCCAAACAAACTGAAACCTTCACATTGCTTTTCACTGAAACCGCTTTTGCTAAGTTACCGAAATTTCATACAGTTCAGACGGCAAGCATTGCGTACTGGAAAAGTAGGAGAGGTACAAACTTAATTCTCATACCGGGACATTGAAAAAATTTACATATTTTATCACAGGAAAGATTTAAAATTGTGTTTTGATCTCAGGGATCCTAAACAAACTCTCTAGTATCAATAGTTTCTTAGTATTTATCAAGATAATCTTTATGTTGAGCACTACTATTGGGCGAATTTCTAGCCAATTGCCTAACAATTAGAGGTTTTATTGAAAAACGATTCCAAGTGAAGTGATCCAAGTCTTTTGGACATGGTGGTAGGTAGGTAGGTTAGATAGCAAGAGTACCCCATGTATACTACAAGTAGCACTTACATACGTGCCGTTTTGATACCATAATGTGGATCACTACCTGCGAAAAAAATTTAGGGCAGAGAAAACCGTCTACAGCCGTCCAGTGCTGTGGCTGTAGTGGAAGAGAGAAAAGAGATCTAGAGCTAGAGAATTCCTTCAAGCCATCCCCAAAGGGCACGCTAAGGAATCTCAAGTGCCTAGCCGCCAGAGCCGCACATTTGCAGAGAAAGTGTTCAACAGTTTCTTTCTCTGCAGGATCCCCACAGGTGCTGCAATAGGGGTTTTACGGAATTCCAAGCTTCTCTTCATGAGTACCGATCACCCTGTGACCAGTGAACACCGCAATGAGTTTGGAAATTGAATGGCGGGAGATTCCCATCATCTTAAGCGTTCTGTTTTTGTCGTATTGAGGCCATTGTGTTTTCCAAAGAGTACACGATGAGACATACCTCCATCTGTCTTGCGGTTTTTTTAGAAAGAAATTGTGTAGTTTCCCTTTAACAACGGTCAAGGGGACACCGATGTCTGAGATGGGGCCAACTGAAACCGGTTCCGTCGAACCCTTCCTGGGAAGCTCGTCGGAAATTTCATTTCCCTTTATATTCCTGTGCCCAGGAACCCAGATAAAGAAAATGTTCCCTGCACGATCGAGACGTTTGAGTTCTTCCTTACAGGAGTTTAAGAGAAGAGAGCTGCAATATGGCGACGACAGGGTCTTGATTGCAGCTTGACTATCGGAAAAAATATTAATGTCTCCCTCCCAACAGCAATTCCAAAGCATTTTGCATGCTTACAGGTGGACATGGTGGTAATTGTTTTTGAAAATTTGTGTACGATTAAGTATTATAAGAAGTAAATTGAAAAATAATAAAAAAATAAAAAAGTCCATGTAGCGTAGTACACATAACAGAAGTGAAACTTTCAAGGCAGACAAAGAAAGAGGGAGAGCCCCGAGAATGAGAGAGAGAGAGAGAGAGAGAGAGAGAATATACATCTAAATAAATTCACAACTTTTGTAGAGAATACAAATAGACAAAATTTACAAAAAATTGAGAAGGGTCGACCGGTGTAGGTAAACGCCGGACACAAACCGTGGCAACAACGCGCACTACTCCGAGCGTTTATCACCCGTACAAACGCAGCGATTTCAGGACCACAGCAATGGCACATATTAATTACCACAAGGCAATACCAATAAATCCGAAGCCGAAATGGATAGCACTTTATAGTATGCAGAAGCACTAGCCAGGGAACGGAAATGAGCGTCAAAAAGTAGGCACCAAAAAAAAACGCCAAAAAAATTGGGACCAAAAACGGCCCAAAGAGTAGGCACCAAGGAAATATAACGCCAAAAAGTAGGCACCAAAAATATGTATATTTCCTACAAGTTTGCACCAACAAACAAGCGCCAAAAAGTTGGCAGTGTTATTTCTCACTAGAAATTAGTAACCACAAGAAAAAACTCAGTAAAAATAGCCCAAAGTGTATCTAAGATATACAATATATAAGGTACAACTCTCTCTCTCCTTTTCCTCTACGTTATATCTTTTTTTTCTCTCGCGGAACGAAAATGCCCAAAACGTTGCAGGGCTTTGAAATTTAATTCGCCATTCTCGCGCGTCCATCGACGCCTAAAAAGTTTCACTTCAAAAATTTTATAATTTTCGGATTTACTAATATTCAAAATTATGCTATGGAGTTTTTGAGTTTTTTAAGTAAAATATTTTCAGTTCTTTTTAACATTTTTAATACTTAAAAAAATTGATAAAATATACTTAAAAAAAAGGTGTGTACCTATATTTCATTGCTAGCCGAGATATTTGAGATAAGATATACTTGAAAATTTATTTTTTAATTAGAAATTACAATTTATATTTTTTCACTGCTTTTGTAATTTTGTTCAAAATTTTGGGGAAAAGATTTTAGTTTTCACAGTTTTTTTCTTATATTTACATTAATAGCTGAGATATTTAACATAAAATACACACATAAAAATAATTTTTTAATTTTTAATTTTTTAACTGCTGCTGTTGTTGTAATTTTGTTCAAAATTTTTGGGAAGAAAACTTGCTTTTGTGTAATTTTTGGAAAACACTGACCTAACTTTTATTCTTATTTTTTTGTCATTAACAGCTGAGATATTAAATATAAAATACATTAAACAAAAATTTTTAATCTGTCGTTGTTGTTGTAATTTTATTCAAAATTTTGGGGAAAATTTATTTTTTCCAGCTGTTATTTTTTTCATTAATAGCTCAGATGTTGAAGGTAAGATATACTTTTACAAAAATTTTCTTTATAGAACTTGTATATTATTTTTAACTAATTTTTATGGTTAGCCCGTTCAAAATTTTTAGGAAACTTTTGGGAGAAGACTGGCCCTGCTGTTTTTTCATATATTTTCCATAAACCCAGAGATATTTAAGATCAAATAAACTTGGAAACAAATTTCTTTTTCAATTTTTATATTTTTTAACTGCTATTGTTGCTGTAATTTTTTTCAACATTTTTTTGAAAATAATTTTTGTCCTCAGCTTTTTTCTTTCAATTAAATTGAGTTAATTAAGATGAAATATATAAAAAAAATGTTTGCAAATTTTTCATATTTTTCATATTTTTCACCTGCTGTTGTTGTTGTAATTTTGTTCAACATTTTTGGGAAAATAAATATTTTTGTTAAGTTAAGTCTAATTGAAACTATTTATGTTCTTTTAAAATAATTATTTTTTCTTATTTACTTGCTCTTGCCATAAATTCTGTTACAAATTTTACAATGCACACGGCGAGAACAAATGCGCAGAAAAAATTCCGTAAATTCCTCATAAAATATACCCTGTTTCGTGGCGGATTTCGCTTGTTAGCAATGGAGTGGGAAGCTAAGGAAAATCGCATTCCAGTGATTGCATTGCAAAAGTGTGGTAAAAGTGCCAGTACGATTTACGAATTGCAGAAACTTAATATTTCGAGAAAGTTCGTTTACCGCACGATTAATCCTTTTTCGCAAAGAAAAAAAGTGGTCGTCTTCGCGTGGTTCGAACCAGTGCAGATATAAAAGCCGTTCGAGGTAGAACTCGCAGAAATCCCCTTAAAAACAGAAAATCACGTCCAGCGAAATAAATGTATCGACCAGACCATGTCAAGACTAATTACAATGATGTGCACATCAAAGTCTTCCGTCGCTCAACTGGTCATCGTTTGAAAACGCGATTGAAAAAAATTAGGCTCGACAGATGCAAGCAACTTCTTCAATGACCATGAAAGTATTATTTTCACAATTGAGAAAATTTTCATTATTAAAAAAGTTTTTATTAAGCAAAGCCGCAAAATCTATGCTAAAACTTCTAAAGACGTAAGAAATGTTGTCCCAAGGGTTCAGCGTGGCCATCATCCAGCCTCCACAATGGTTCGATGGGGAGTGTCTTGAAAAGGCATTACATCTCTTCATTTCTGCGAAAAATGGGTTAAGACCAGGGCAAAAGTATACAAAGAGCATGCCTTAGAAGGCGTGGTGAAGCAGTTGAGCAGTACTCTCTTCAGTGGAAAGCGTTGGATTTTCCAGCAAGATTCCGCTCCAGCCCATAACACAAAAACCAGCCAGCAGTGGCTAAAAATGAATATTCCTGGGCTCATAACCGCAGAAGATTGGCCGTCTTGAAGTCCAGATCTGAATTCATTAGACTACATTTTGAACTTATGGCAGCACTAAGTATATATAGGGCCCGCCATCTATCGTTACGGATTTGAACTAGGTATTATTTGAAGAATGGTAACACTTAGCTGTCATCTGATTTGACAGAAAATTAGTCTTATTCTTCCGCTGAACGAAAATCGTTGTGTATACGCTCAAAGAACGCTGGGAAATCATGGTAATGTTGCGGAATGAAAATGTTGAAAATCATGGTAATGTTGCAGAATGTGTACGAAGAAAAGCACCGAATGAAGCGTATGTGCGTTACTTTGCGAAAAAAGTAAGAGAAACTGGGTTGCTTATTGACAAACCAACGCGTGACCGACCAAAAACCGTGCGTACACCCGAAAATATTGCTGCTGTGGCCGAGAGTGTTCGTGAATCACCAGGAACATCAGTTCACCGTCGTTCTCAACAATTGGACATTTCGGAGACATCATTGAGACGAATTTTGCGTAAAGACCTTGGTATGACGCCGTAAAAAGTCCGTATGAATGAAGTTGTGTTCCATCATTAACCGGAAGGATTGTACTTCAAAATAAAAAAAACAGTTTGGAAAAATATTGAGTAGTTTCTTTTTTATAGCATTTTTAATTCCGTAAAGTTATATGGCGGACCCTATATAATAATATTATTGTATAAAAATGAAATTTTCTAAAAAATCTGTTCGCTTAGGAGATTAAAATTTATGGGTCGGAGAAGATATTGTACATTTTTTTTTGTGGGAATTTACAGTTTTTTGAAGAAAAGCCAGGGAACACTGCCCTTATATAAACGTTCTAGAACGCCATTACATGTTGATGCCTGCAAATAATTTAAAATTTATGGAGCCGCGCGGGCTAGTGGTTCAAAGCAAAATTCTTTTAGTAGTTACGGATTTTTTATTTAACTTTTGCCAAAAGGCTTTTGACGTTCAGGAATTATAACAGCAAAAAAAAAAAAAAATCACAACCCTGTTAAGGGAAGAATATCGAACTTGCTAGAGGGTCTTTTCATATAACTGATTTCTTTGTATTTAAAATATTTTCTTCGGGATTTTTACTAAACATTTCTTAGTTTACAGACCCAATCGCTACATAAGAATATATAAAAACGCAGTCGCTGATGACTGCTTAGTTAACCAGTAGGCAACCCAATGCTGCCCTTAACAAAATAAACTAATGTCCACGCATCTTATTAAAGCTTTTGTGCCTCTTAAATAGAGTTCAACTTCTGGGTATATTTCTTGTGCTGTGGATACAATAAATAATCTAGCAAAACAAAAAGTTTACGGCTAATTTAAGTACCTTAATTACTCAAGGTAAATAAATCTAAGCAAATATGAACACTCTTACACACTTAAATATGCGTACGTACGTATGGATGTATGTGAATGTAGTTGTGCACTATGAATGCCAGCTAATAGAGACCTCACTTTTATTTTATTGTACATTTCGGCTTGACCTGATTTAGTTGGTCTATCTTGCACACCTATGTATGCATACTTCTACGGGTGTGTAAGTATGTACGTGTGTATGTATTTATGTATGGGCTCACGAACTTGGCTTTGCGTAATGGGCAAGAGTATTTATATGTGTAAGTGTACGACTAGTATATGAATGTGACCGAGAAAATTCATATCTTTTTTACCTCTATTAAAACTGCCCCGAGTGGCGTATAATGGAAAACACTTTATTTTTAATTATAAAAGATACAAGGCTGTTTAGTGCCCACTTCAGCACACACTACCGCACACAGCTCCAATGCACACAAACGTGACTTAGATCGCAGGCACAAGAGAAAGTGCTTTGATGCTGCTCTGTCGACTCCGATTCCGACGTATTTGAATGGCTGACTGTTGTTGGACTTTAATATTATTTACCATTAAAGGGGTTTAAGTATTATATAAAGTGTAGAGAAGTGAAAATTCTTTAGTAGATTTCTGAATGCGTCCAACTGCAATGGTTTGCTGACGACTGTCTGGGCGGCGACATTCTCGCTTGTACGCCACCCAACCACTAGCAATTGACGTGCGCTTGGCACGAAGGGCAGGGGCTGTATGTACGGTTGAATGGGTCACGTCGGTGCCTGAAGATTTAAGCAATTTAATAAAATGCCTACAATTATTTTTCACCTCATTTTAAGTGAAATGGGGTTGCACTAACTGCGATTGTGCAGGTGCATGTATGTATACACTAATGTGTGTGTGTGTGTATGTGTATCTGCACGAATTTTGTTGCGAGCTTCTGCTTTCGATGGTGGCGAAGCCAAAATTTATGTTATAAAATCGTCTACCGGTGTGTCGTCAATCCCACCGCTATGCCGCTCTTCCTACTGCTATTTTCTAGCGCCACTAAACGCTGCTGCACAGTGGGAAATGCCTCCGTGTTGAGGGGGCCAAGAGATCAGGGTGTCCTAAAATTGAATCAAATGAGCAAAAGCAAGTCAAGGTTGCACACTCGATGGCTATAAATGTAAGTTGTGGGCTGAACATTGCGAACAAGCGAATAAGCGAGCAAGCGAACAAGTGAAGAAGCGTACCAACGGGCGGGTGAGTCGGTGGTCGAGCGTACGCCCAGGCCAGCGTGGTAAATGTGCTTCCCTTGTAGAGGAAGTCTAACGCTATTCGCATTGTTAGTGTTGCTGCCATTCCAACGTCAGTTGTGAGGGAATATTTTTTGCGCTGCCATTATTTGTTTCATTCAAAGCGGAGGGAAATAACAAAGTTAGGCACTGCTTATAAAAATTGAGGTCGTGAATAATAATTTTTTTGTTACATTATTGTATTTGTTGTGCACCTCTGTGCAGTTAGTTGTTGTATATACATAAGTGCTGTTGTTTTGCCTCTTATTTGATTTTGGTTTTTGTTTCTGTTTTTGTTCGCTTAGCAAGTGAAGTTGAAATAACTTTAGATGAGCACAGCAATTTTGATGTTTTCTTGTGTTAAAGCTAAATTAAAAGCGTCGTTTGGGAGCTTGGAAAGTTTGTCGAGGGTCGACTCTCAAGGGAAATTCAAATTTTTTTTTTGTCTTCTGCTTAAGGTTAAATCACTAGCGTTATTGTCATATCGCTTGTTGCTTTTGTTGTTGCATTTAATTTTATTTACCGCGAGTTGTTGCCAATTTGGCAATGGCAAATTGTTTGGTAACATTATTTTTATTATATACACTTTGATTGCTTAGAAAATGCTCAGCTAAGTGGAACCTAAAAAGTTTCAGTTAATATTTAAATTTTCACAAAGCCAAATAGTTATTCGCAGTTAAGAGCTAAGAAGAGAACCAACTACTGTTGCCTAAAAATAAAAATTCAGTTTTTGTGAAAGTGTAGTGATGGTTAGATATTAATTAGAATTAGTAGTTGGAAAAAGAAAAAAGTTATATATTATATAATATATAGAAGAAAGATTCATTATTCACTGATTAGATATTTTCACTTTTTTCTCTCACATATCTTAAGGGCGGAGCCTGGTTTATAAGGTAAAAAAAATCAATTTTTTTTAATATATATCAGAATATTTACACAAAGTTACAGAGCCTAATTCTCAATATTTCCGTAGATACAAAGCCAAAGGTAGGCGAGCGTTAGGTAGTTACGCTGTGACCGGACAGCTATAGTACAAACTTTATCTTCTTTTCTCGACTTTTCATTTTTATGATTTCTTTGAATTGGCGTACAGGAATGAAAAAAAAACTAATGAACCTTTTGAAATAGATCAAAAAAAAATTTTCAAGATTTTTATACCAAGTTGAAGTGAATTTTTTTTTTATAGAAAGGCATTTTTTTCTTTAAAACCTCCAAAAAGTTGAGATTTTAGAATTTCTCTCAATTTTCTTAGTTCATCTAGAATAAAAAATCATGGTAATTAGAAATCCATTTGAATTTTTTGCTTTAGATAATAATTACGAGCTGTATCTTGTACGCCAGTTGGAAACTCCAGCGTTGCAGCGCTCTACTAATTTCTATGTTAAACATTTCTTTTCAACTTATTTTAACCAGTACAAAAATTTTTTATACTTTTTAAATGTTCACTAAAAGATAGAAAAAACTTTTCAGTGCTAAATTAATTTTTTCCTTAAAAAAAAAAATAGCAAAGAGATGCAATTTTTAGACCTTATAAACCAGGCTCCCCCCTTAACGATGCCCATTTTGTCAGGATTTTTTAATGGACCTCAAAGTGTAAGTTAGATCCCAGCATTAAAAAAAATTATAATTTTATAAACTAATATATATGACCTATGGCATATGGGTATGAAAAGAAAGAAGAATACCATGATAATAAAGCTATAAGTGCGGGAAGGTTTGTAAGCCAGTTTCGCGCTGTGACACCTTAGACGTTAAAAATGCGTTTAACTCGGCAAACTGGCCTAGCATTGTTACTACTCTTGAAAGCTTTAACGTCCTAATCTACCTTTTCCGCATTATCAGCAGTTATTTGAGTGGCCGCATCCTGCGATATGGCATAGAAAATGGGCAAAAAACATACAAGACCTCCGGTGGTGTGCCACAAGGATCAGTGCTGGGACCAACTGTGTGAAAAGTCAAGCACGACACAGTTCTGAAAGTGAAGCGTCCGGCAAACGCCGAAATTGATGATATTGCCCTAGTAGTAGTTTATAGAAAACCTGATCATTTAAAGAAGGCTAAGTTAGAATAAACAGGTCATAAAACCGAAGTAGAACACTTAATAGAAGTGTTGGAGCTTTGCTCGTTACCAAATAATCGCGAAAAAGGTGATCAAAATATCTTGAAACTTTGTTTCAGGAAGCATTTAATAAATGCAAGTTCCAAGGCGAAAATCACAGGGAATTATTGCCATTCGTTGCTGACTCAATAATTCTTGATGCATCTGAGCGAGGACCAAAAAGTCTAATCTACAGGAAATCACCCAGAGACACAAGCAAGGCGCCATGCATATAGCTTGCATGTAAAGAGCTGCGTCTGATAACGCAATTTGTGTAATAAGTGGAAAGCTCCCTCTGGCTTATAACGTACAAGGAAAACAGCACACACCGGTAGAAAAAGCAGCTGAGCTATGTCTGACATTTGACCAGTGGCATCAGCGGTGGGATCAGTCACAAAGCGGTCGCTGGACCTACAAACTCAAAGAAAAATTTCGTCATACACATATGGTAATCAAGTGAATGAAAAATGCCAAGAGAATACAGATATGACGCAAAGAGTATCGCGTTAACACTGAAACACTTCTATGCATCAAAGATAGGTACATCTCTCTTTCCCCTTTCACTTCTCGATTTTTAGTTATTTTGTCGATTGTCTCCTTTAACTCAAGTTATTACGTGTGATTGTGCTTATTGGATTAGTTAGGATATGTCAAAGCGGTTGTCCACTATGTAATACACTCAAGCTCATCGCCCATTGTGATACTTCATGGGAAAGTTGATCTCTCCTAAAATCAATGCGTAGTTTTCGAAAATTTTAAGAAAATTCCTGATTTCCACAGTACTGAAATTTTCTATCTGAATATAATGAATTGAATATAACTCAAAAAGTTAAAAGGAAAAATAAATAAGAATAATGTCTGGGAGAGTGCGTTTTTCACAAAGGACAAAAGCTCAATTTGTTTGCCAAAAAATTTTAAACAAAAAAATTAAATTTTTTTAGGAACACTACTTTTTTTTTTAAAGTATATTTTATTTAAAGAAATTTTAATCAAAAAAAATGTATGCAAATATTTAAAAGACTGACTTTTAATAGCTCCATGCCAAATTTTTAGCACATTCAATTTTAAACTTATAATGTTTTTTTTTAATATTAGAAAATTATTTTATTTTAAACTGTTTTTAATAAAAAACTTTATAAAATGTCTTGCGTTATAAAACTCCATGAACAATTTTTAACATAGAGTAGATGATAAAATTATACTTTTTTTTTTTTAATTTGTAACATTGGACAAATTTTTGAATTTTTTTTTAATTGTCAACGTTAAACGCTTTTAATTTTCGTTTTTTCCAAAATTATAAAATTTAATAAATTTCAAAATAATTTTTTTTTTTTTAATTATACAACATTTTTCAAAATTTTTAACATTCAATAAATTTCAAAATTTTTTGTACTGAGTAAATTTATGAATTTTTTCAAAATTTGTAATATTGAAGGAACTTTTATTTTTTTCACAATTTTTAACGTTGATACTGGAATCGGTAGGCTGTAAGGTGATAGCTTACGCCGATGATGTTGTTATTGCTATCTCTGGTAAATTTGTATCTACATTAAGAGACCTAATACAAAATGCTCTAGATGTACTTTCTAGGTGGGCAGAAAAGTGTGGTCTAGGAGTCAACCCAGACTAAACACAACTCATATTGTTCACGAGGACGCACAGAATCCCTCAGCTAAGTCCAATTGCGCTCAAGGGGGAAGCTCTTGTGATTTCGGAAGAAACCAAGTACTTGGGACTAAACATAGATAGGAAACAGACTTGGAAGTCAAACACCTTAGAAAGAGTCAGGAAAGCGAACCTAGCTTTCTATGCCTGTAAGAGAGCTTTAGGTAAGACCTGGAGAATTAAACCTAAGGTTGCTTATTGGTTTTACACTGCTGTCGTCAGACCCATTCTTCTATACGGAAATGTTGTCTGGTGGTGTGCTATGCAGAAAAAAACCTATTCTAATTTATCGAACAAGGTGCAGTGATCAGCGGAATTAGCAAAATGTGGCGTCATGAAAACCACGCCATCTATGGCTTTGGATATCATGCTACATCTGCCACCCCTAGATCTCTTCTGCAAATACTCAGCGGCCTGCTCCGCTTTAAGACTCACAGCGAGCTCACAATGGAGGACTTGCACACATGGACATTCAACCATCTTAGACTCCTACACGGATATACCCAGTGACTGTGATTATCACTCTCCCATTCTTTGCTTCGAAAGGAATTTCGTAATGAAAATCCCTTCTAGACTGGAATGGCTTGAAGAAGATTCAACACCCAACACACCCGTTAAGATCTACACGGACGGATCTAAAATGGACATCGGTGTAGGATCAGGGTTGTTTTGCGAAGAGCTTTCTATTAGTGAATCCTTTAAATTACCGGATCACTGTAGTGTTTTTCAAGCGGAAATAAACGCTATTCATGAAGACTTAAAATGGTTAAAGATAAACAGAATATCATGAGATGGCCAAACAATATCGTATAACCTTATGCTGGGTTCCAGGCCACAGAGATATACCAAGGAACTGTAGGGCAGACCAACTTGCAAGGGAAGGTACCTGTATGCCAGACATAAGTAATTTTATGGAGATACCTCTCACAACTTGAAAGCTTCTCATTAAGGACGCACTAATCAGTTCTGCAAATCAAAGATGGATTAGCGCTAACACCTCTGAAATTGCTAGGCAAGCATGGCCAAGATTAAACTTACGTCTGTCCAAGATGTTATAAAAATGAGTAGATTTTAAATTAGGGTCTTAGTAGGGGCCCTCACAGGACATTGTCTCATAGGAAATCATGCAAGGAGATAAAGCGTTTACACGCATGATTTCTGTCGTTGCTGCAGAAATGAGGAGGAGTTGGAAAAAATGCAACACCATTTTTGCACATGCCCAGCACTAGCCAGAAGCAAGAACCGATTTTCAAAATCCTACTTTTTAACGAATATAGATAATCTATACACTTTAGGTATCAACAACTCTTTACGCTTTGTCCAAAGCTCAAGATGATTCAATCTGGAAGGGGGAATGTAGCCCAGCCCCCGCGGCTCACAACGGACCCATTTCGTGGTCTAAGTGGCATCGTTGTTTCTATCTGCCAAACCTAACCTAACCTAACGTTGAACAATTTTTTTAATTTTTGTTTTTTAATATTTAACGTTAAACAAGCTTCTAAATTTTTTCCAAAAATTTTAAAATTGAATAAATTTCAAAATTATAATTTTTTTTAAATATACAATTTTTTCAAAATTCTTAACATTTCACAATTTTTAGAATCATTAAATATATGATTATTCAAAATTTGTAATATTAAGCAAATTTTTAATTTTTCCAAAATTTTTAGCGTTGAACAAAATTCTAATTTTCTTTTAATTTTAAAATTTTTCAAAATTCTAATTTTTTAATTTTAAAACTTTTCAAAATTCTATTTTTTTTCTTAAATTATAAATTTTTTTCACAATTTTTAGCATTGAATAAACTTCCAAATTATCCAATTTTTTTTTTAATTTTTTTCAATATATTTATTTCTTATTTTACTCTAACCAACAAATAAATGAATTTTCGGAAATTTTTAGGACCATGAAAGAAATACTTGGATTAATTGATATGAGTAGCATAGCCGCCAGTAGTATTATCGTCAATGAAGAATTAGAGCTGTATGTGTTCCACCTCGGCAACTGAATTTATCATGTGGTACTTTCTTCTCCAACAGTTTTTTCCCCTTCATAACAAATTAATCAGTATTTATATTTTTGCCAAAGTATTTCAAGCCGCATTGTGTGAACTGCGTCAAAGATAAATGGCAGAAAACTCAGCACTAGTTAATCTTTATTCAGATAATAAGTTTCGCTAATTATTCTCTTGTTGCCATTAATGATCCCTCGTATGCTACTTTTTCAAATTTCTAACCTCTGGGCACTTAACTCTTCAACTTTCAGCTACGCACACTAATTTTGATAAAGTAATTATGTACTCGTGTATTATTATATAAAATGTAGTAGGTGGCATCATCCCAAACGAATTCATTAACACCCCCCAATTACTGCTATTAGCACAAAAGTGGAAAATAACCAAAATTAAGTTGTAAAAATAATTAAAATACAACGCTGCGACTCGGTTGGAAAAGTCAAGTAATCACAACGCACAAAATAACAAATTAAAGCTACATACACTCACACACCTATACATGCATACCTACATTCGCTAAGAAAGAAAAAATATTACATGCGCTGCAACGTCGAATTCAACGAAAACTTCATTCTACGAGTACTCTCTTCGACTTTGACACTAGTTTGCCTTGCCGTTGGCCTTTGGCGTTGGCATCACCGACGCAGCGATCAAAGAAAATTTCCATAATTGCTTGTTCAAGTCGCGAAAAAGTGTGGGCTCATTTGCGAAAGCGCAGAAGAAAATTGGTCGATTGTAGTTGAAAAAGGTTGAGATTACTACCGTACATACCGCACCCAGCTAGGCGAAGTTGGGATAAAGTCAAGTTAAGTCGAGTCAAAGTTCTGTATGTGCACTTATTTGCATAATTTTGCATCCGCTTTAATTCGCTTGAGATCACAGCGAAAGCAAGGAGCTAATAATGAGTACGAGGACTATAAGAAAAAGCGTTGTTGGAAAAAGTGGAATGGGGCAGGAATTGCAGGATGACTTTTGTATTACTTTTTCTATTTACGAGTATAACGTTTTAATTTTTCTTTCTTCTTTTTCGGCCAGCGTCAAATACTCATTTTAGCTTGCAAGAAAATTGCTAAAACTACTAAATAAAAGGGTTATCTTATTTAAGCGAACGTGCTACTTCGACAATAATTTATTGTGCATTGCAGAAATTCAAAATGGGGTCACTTTCTCTAAGCTGGTGAGAGTATTTCCTAAGCCAAATACCTAAAGACTCTGACATACAAGTAAAGTACTTACCAAAACATTTATTGTTCTTGAATGAATGAGTGAAAAGGAAGTGGACACCTTGACTTTAAGACCTTTTGTGCGGTGTTGTTGTTCTCTGAAGTATTATCGTTCCGCTCTACCTAATATTCACAAATTAAACTTCAGAGTAGCTTAAAAAGGTCTACTAGGTCAAAGTCCATGAGCCCAGCAAATGGCACGTAACACGGGAAGTAGGTACACTCACCTACAAACTTCATCGCTACGATTTTGATAAAATTTGGCGAATTTGCATTAAGCAATTGCTTAAAAGAGCGTTGGAAATATTGAGTGGTCTCCGTGGTATAGATGATCAATATTTTAGTTTTTTGTGCAATTAATTTTTCTTTGAATTGCCTCATAATTTTTGGCGTAAAACCAAACAGAAATAAATGTCTTCGTAAATTGCGAAAAAAAAATTTAAGAAAAAAAATCAACGTATTTTTATTTTTATTTATGTTTTAATTTTTTTATTTATACTTTTAATTTGATAGCTCAACGCCAAGTTGACAATAAAACAACGATTAAATTATTTTCATTATTTAATGAAGGCGACTTTTAAGTGAGGTCGAAACTGGAGGAAAAAAATTTCGAAAATTGCGATAACTAAATTTTTGAAGATTACTAAAAGAGTTTAACTTTTTTTTTGTTAAAACGTTGTTAAACTGTTTTTTTATATATGTTTCAAATATCAAATTTTATATCTTTTTTTTAATTATGTCCAAGCGAAGGCCTCTAAAATTTTCAAACTACATATCTGGAGGTTATTAACATTTGAAAATTTTGTTCGTTAAAGAATTGCATTTCTCTTTTTTTCGTTTTTTTCCAGATTTCTAGATTTCGAAATTTTGTATTTTTTTTTATTCTGCACTAAGCAAAATGTTTTTTTTTTTGTTTTTCCCAATTTCAAAATTTTGTATATTTTACCGAAAGCTTCGACTTTGCATTTCGAATTTCGAGAACTATTAAAACATAATATTTGTAGGTCATTAAACACTTTTTTTAACGCAAATTTTTTCTTTAAAATTTGTTTAGAAGTTTTTTCCATTTTTTTTTTTTTTCATAATGCTGAAAGAAAACTTAGATTTTTTAATTAGAATTTGAAAGACTTCGAAAATTAAGTATTTGGAGATCATAAAAAAGTTCGAAATATTTTTTTGTTAAAAAATTGTATACAATTTTTTGTGTTTTTTAAATATTTTTCTGAATTTCGAAATTTTTGTTTATTTTTAATTATGGTGAAGCGAAATCTTGGACGTCTGGTGTTGAAGTGATGCACAACTTTTTATGAAGAAAACAAATTTAATGATTGGTTTTTAACCCTTAACCCTAATTCAGGGTTGACAGCTAAAACTTACGCTCAAGTTGCGGTATTACATTATCGTATGTCAATCATATTTGACATTTGTGAACTAGCTGCAGTACACAAACAAACAAGCAATGAAGCGCGTGAAGGTAAGATAAAGATTTTCGGCACTCAAAATCGTTTTTTTTTTATTTAGTAAAAAAAATACATAAAAACAAAATTGGATGAATAATTTTGCGCCGGGGTGGAATAGTGGTGGAGTTTAACCCGGCGTTCGTCGTTACTGCGTAAAAACTACCACATAGGTAATAAAACCACTTCTAACTTTTTTCTACAAAAAAATCGTGACCTGCCGCTTCAAGTACCTTTCTGCATAAAAACAGAAACCGCGCTCCCTACGTAAAATATATATTTAATTAATTATAGGTGCACCTATATATTATATTATGTGGTAATATATTACCCGTTTGCGACCGTTTGTGTTTGTATTTGCCTTGCGACAAACCTCGGGTTAAGATCCAAATCATCTAAATCGAGGAAGCAGTGGGATTTTAGGTGTTTTGGCTCCTGTATGGAGATCGTTTCGCCCGAGCACATGCAACTTATCCAACTAAAAGCTAGAGATCCAGTGGTCAAAAATCAGATTCTCTTACCACAATTCTGTTGAGACATATATTCAAGGGAATACATCTTCTGGCTAGGCTAATAAAAGTTCGTAAATCACATTTGCTTAACATTTTTGACTGCCTTGAGTTGACGTGACTATGCCATTAGTTTTGGTGCTTGTGTGACAAAAATCAGCTGATGACAGCCTTGTGCGTGACAGAGTTGTACAGCCGGTTGTAGAGCAGTGTGATTTTCGAATAAACCAGCTCTAGGAACTGTGTTGCCTATTCAACCAGATGAGCAACTCACCTCCCGTTTGTGGTTTTATTTAGGAGCCCCATGGCAACCACATTTTTTTTTATAATATAAAGTCTTTCAGAAGAGACGCCTAGATGTCAGAAGTGAATAGTTCCTTGAACGTTATTTTGAAAATGGACGCCCTTTAAGAACAACATATCAGAAAATTCGTGGTTTTTTGGGTAAAAATAATCATCCGAATGAGTCGACAATTCAAAAGTTGGAGAAAAAATAGCAAGAAACTGGTTCTGTCGAGGTTAGAGAAAGGACTGGCAGACCAAAAACTGAACGATATGTTGAGAATATTAGTGCTGTAGCGCAAAGCGTTGTTGAAAAATCTTTAACATCGATATATCAACAATTACCTGTAGACGTATTCATGAGGGACATTTAAAAAATGTAATTTTGCACATATTTTGGGTCGAAATCTCCAAGTTAGTCTAGAAAATAAAGTGCGTCTGTCTAAGCTTATGCTATTCAAATTTGGGCTACAGCAAGTCACTTAACCCATTTTCGGCAGCTGGACGATTTTTAGACCATCAACTTCGGACTCAATATCTCGGAAACTAAATGTAAATTTATTGATCAGTTTTCACAAGTTTTAAATTTGGAATTTAGTTAATTTCTAGAGCATAATTTTTTAAAAAAAAAAGGTTCAGGGCAGATTTTTATAAAAGAATGAAATTATCACTATTTTTACGTGTTTTTTGTGCAGATGTAAAAATAATGAAAAACAAAAAAACAAATAATTGTTACTAATTTATTGTGAAGAGAAAAGATGAAATTAACAGAATCAAAAAAGTAACATATCGATATTGCTATAATTTTTACTGTTTCATGGATGTAAACTTTAGTGGTCGAGAAATCGACCGCTGGCCAGGAACTGTCATGTAGGATAGAACAAAATCTAGCAATATTTTTTTCTTAATGAAAGAGATGGAAGTAAGTATCTTTGTGGTATAGGAAAGGTACTACCCCTGCAGGGAAAATCACTACTAGTGAACCAAATTTCTAGTTCAGCACTAGTACCTTACCTCCAAAATCGAACCTGTCCTATATTGGATGGTACGGGACTATTAGAAAATACCTACAAATCGAACTAGTTCTCATTCGTCTAATATCGAACTAGGGCGGAACTATCCTAAAAGGGTTTATTGGAATATTGTACCTATCGGGGTACCGTACTTTGCCACACATTGACCACTACTGATCTGTTGGACCGGACATGGGGGTTCCAATTGTGAAGCAGGTGAATTAAGCAGTTTTTCAATCTCGCTGACAACACGAATTTAAACGCAGCAGACCGTTTTGCGAAGGTTCGTCCTATTACTGACGCTCTCAACAAAAAGTTTATGCAGTTTGGAGTCTTTAGCCATAATCTCTCTATAGACGAACAGATGATTCCATACTTTGGACGCCACTCCTGCAAAATGTTTATCAAGGGAAAGCCAATCCGGTTTGGGTGTAAAACATGGTGCTTATGCTCTGAAAGTGGGTTCAAGTTCATTGTACGGGGGAGCAGCAACCCCTCACGATAAAACTATTGGTCTAGGCGCACAAACAGTCTTAGACTTGCTTACCAACGTATCTGACCCTGAGCGCCACATCATTTTCTTTGATAATTTTTTCTCTTCATACCATCTAATGTGCCTTCTGAACGAACGTCGATTTTTTGCAACTGGTACTATACGCGAAAATAGAATGGGGATTCTCCTTTGAGAAATTTAAAAAAAGAAATACGAGGAACATTTGACCAACTACTTGATCATCAGCAAGAAATATTGACTGTTCGGTGGAATGATAATGCTGTAGTCAATGTTATAACTAATAACTCCACAGTCAATCCAATTATTAGCACTAAAAGATATTGTCGGAAGAAAAAACAAACTATCACTATCCCGCAGCCAAAAGTTATTCAAGAGTATAATCATGGCATGGGTGGTGTGGATCTCCATGATAATGCGGTGGCAAATTATAGAATATGTATGAGAGGAAAAAAATGGTGGTGGCCAATATGGACAAATGCTCTTGGTAACGCAATGGTCAATGCATGGAAACTTCATTGTATGATGGCAAAAATTTAAAAGATAAAACCACTCTCACAATTTGATTTTCGTTCCAAAGTCACAACAGAATTATTGAATTACGACAAGGACGAGGACGAGTATGAAAACGAACATGGAGATAAAGGTCCATCGAACCTTCCTCGGATCAATGAAAGGGTACACGCCGTCATGAGAAGCATTGAAAACAAATTTCGGCGGTGTAAATTTTGCAAGAAACATACTATTTTTACCTGCAAAAAATGCAATATTCATTTACATACTAAATGTTTTGATGACTATCATAAAAATTTGTAAGCTGACTTTTCTATCAATAAAACAACAAAAAAATATTTGTATTTGAAATAAAATGAAATAAATTGACTTCGTGTGCTAATTTTTTTCATAAATGTTGTATTTTTTTTTAATATATTTGACGGGTTTTGGCCAGCGGTCGATTTTTCGACCAGTCCATATCTAAACCACCGATGGTCAGGATTTTTTTTTTTTTTTTAATTTTTCTTGATTATGGTCCTATAAGCACTGACTAAAAAGGAAATGGAAAAATTATGTCGAATTCTTGTAGCGGCCGAAGATGGGTTAATGTAGATGACAAGGAACTATCAAAGTGTAAATATTGAAGAACAAAACGAACAAACTTGCGTTGAACTCTTTCAATTCCCAAGAGAATGTGAGGAATACATAGGATTCAAGATGAGGCATACTCCAACTTCAAACGTTCTCAGACTGAAGCAACCAAACAATTTTATTTAGATTAAAATCACCTGCCTTAAGATCATATACAAAAGTGATTATTTACATTATTTTCATATATGTCAATGATATTATTTATATGGGCGCAATACCGTTAATTAGTACTACTAGGAAACTAATACTACTAGGAAACTTACTACTTACGAAATGAGCCGCAAATGCAAACACAAATCAGATCTAGTAATGAATCATTATTTTATAGCAACGACGTCAGCTTACGAAGTAGTCGAAGAATTACCTACAGCTGAAAGTACAATATTCCTACTTCCCTTTCCCAACGTAGCAGCAGCTGACTCCGACGCTGACGTTGACGGCGTCATCGCTCGCACTTCATTATTGGAGTCATCAGCATTACAGCTCAACACAGTGAGTACAGTGGGATTCTCATTGGGCAATACGATGATACACGTCCACCTTCAAATTAACGAAGAGAGGCTTTTCCGATTTTGCAGTATTGCTTTTGTTGGTGTTTTTGTTTTTAGCGATTTGATATTTATTTTTTGCAATAGAATTCTTGCGAACATCTTTTAGCTGCACTGGGATTGGTCGTATTTGCATGCATAGTTAGCAACAACATTGCATGAACTCTCAATTTCTGAGGTTAACGAAGAGATGATCGCATTGTTGTCTTTGTTTATTGCGTATAGAGAACGAACTTCAGCAAATGAGCTATCATATTTTTGGGATAACTGAGTATTAACACTACTCACAGCATTTATCACTGCTAGTATTTGCGCATTTTCGGAGCGCAGAGTATTCAGAGTTTTTGCAATACTGAGCAGTGATAAATAGGGTTTTTTAATAAGAAGTGTTATTTTGATATTCAAAGAAAAATGATATTTTTTAATATAAATGATCAGATGTTTATTTCATTATAAAGAGGTAGGTATGCCGTTAATAGTGGAAAATAACATCAGGCAAATGACCACCACGACCACGCTTACTGAAAATCGGCATTTGACTGCAAACTTCGAAGGCCGATTAAAAAAAAATTCGAACTAACATAAAAAAGTGGCGCGATACGGGTCTTCTAATTTCGCCTCTATTTTCACCCGCCACTCTCAGAATGGACCTAATTTTTGCTAACCTGAATTTGTTCCACAGTGTTATTCTCTGATGCCTACTTTTTTTATAGGATTCGGCCAGATAAATTTCCTACTCCTCCTGTATGAGGTTTCGTCATATGCAGAAAATGCGCCGATTTTTAAACTATTTAAAACTTCATTTCATAAAGAATCATGGACTGTTATGAACTGTTTTTGAAGACTATAACCTAAAATCTTGAAATTTTTCTACACATTTGGAAATTTTTATAATTTTTTATTTTATTGGCATAACGTTTTGTTTTACATGTTATTTTAGTAAAATGAACTTTATTTTCATATGAAAAAATTATTAAAATCAAAAAAGAAATAAACAAATTTCAGAACTTTTTATTGACTCCCTGCACTATAATAATGAAAAGTGCTGTTTATTATATTATTTTTACTTATAGCCTTTATGTAACCATCTGCTTTGTTCGCCCAGTAATTAATATATGTACGCTACCATCAAGTTGAATTCCCGTGATACTTTTTCATATAAACTTTTAATGGCAAGCGTTTCGTAATTAAGTGGCTATTTTTGAAAAAATACAACTCACAATTTTTCATTATTAAAAATGAATCATAATGAATGCTCATTTGTAATTGACTCAACAAATGGAGTTTTTTGTACTCAATTATGCTTTGTATGTACGATTATGTGCTTACACATGTCCACGTATAGTTTTGATTGTGAATACATAAATATATAATTGCATTTTTTTTCTTAATACAAACAATTTATTTTCGCTATAAATTTACAATTATGGTTTCCATTTGTCCATCGTGCAGCTCCACTCACGTACACTTTACAAAATATATTCAAGTAAAATCCCTGATATATTTATTATTTGCAACACTTGCACGTTCTATACGCGCATGTATGTTTGTAGTCCGGGATGTGAATGTGTGTATGTGTTTATTCGTCCAACGCAAAGCTGAAATGGGCATTAATTAGGCAGCAATCCAATTGTCAGAATGAAGGATAACTTATTTCATTTCTCTATCGCTGTCCAACAGTCAAATCGACAGCGCGATAACAAGTACACTTTTGCAATCTTTCCCTTGGTCACTCAGGCACTCACGCACTCGCACACTCTGATACTCACTCACAAGTAATTTCACTTAAAAGTCAATCAAGCTCCAAATATCTTACAGGAAATTAAAGGAAATATTACGGTAACTTATTATTGGCATTTTGCGCGCAGAAATATGAAGGAAAAGCGCAGGCGAAGATAGATTGCTCTTGCAATGTAGGTATATAACTATAAATTGCTTCCACATTCATTCTGCGGTTAATATAATAAATCCGTAGAGCACACGCGCACTTGCATGCGCACTTACTCACATTTCCACATACTCATTTCTGTGTGCTTCTTCCAATTTTCACCATTAATATTGGATTTCTGAAGAATTTCGTGAAAAACGAAAAAAAAAATCCAATTAAAAATGCAGCAAAAAGGATAGTAAAAAATCGCTGCCGTTATTATTGATACATGACATTTTATAAGCATTTTTTCAGTGGCGGTTGAAGTCAACTTGAGTAAGTAGGGACTTAAACTGTATTGTGCTGCCACAACTGGCGGCCGTAATACTAATAACAATAACAGAAAAAACAGTTGTAATTCAGTATAAGCCCAAATGCAACCATCGAAAATCCCTTTATTGCTTTTCAAAATATTCTCCATGAAGATCTATACACTTTTGCATGCGTTTGAAGCAATTGTCGAAGCACTTTTGCCACTCTGAATGAGGTACCTCCAAAACATGCATTCTGAATGCCGCAACCACTTCTTCAGGTGTCGAAAAACGTTGACCTCTCAGTTTGTTTTTTACGTACGGGAATAAAAAGAAGTCATTCGGTGCCAGGTCAGGACTATACGGCGGATGACCCATTAATTCGATGTTTTGGGTGCTCAAAAATGCAGTTGTTTGAGCCGATGTGTGAGAGCTCGCGAACAAATTTTTTTGACAGTCAAATGTTTGCTGGTCCCACTAATGCCCAAGATTGTCTCAATCTCACGATAGGTCACATGACGATCTTGCAATATCAGTTCGCGCACAGCATCAATGGTTTTCGGAACAAACAATTGATTTTGGACGACCTTCACGAAATTCGTCTTGGAGTGAACTACGACCACGATTGAATTCACCATACCATCGATAAACACTGGTCCTTGATGGAGCTTCATCGCCAAAAAATGAATTAAGTTCATCCATGCAATGTTGCTGAGTTAATCCACGTTGAAAGTTGTAAAAAATAATCGCACGAAAATGTTCACGATTTAATTCCATTTTTGGGCCGAGATGAATCTTTTAAGTTACTGTAAACAACACAAATAGCGCTGGTATTTCAAAACGTTCTGAGTACGTAAAAGCCCAAAAATGTCAAACTTTGCGATACAGCAGTCAGTTGCCAGATTGCAACACCAGGGTTGCCAAATCCCCACATATAAAAGGCACCTCTCGTACACTTGTTCCAAAGGGATTCGAGTCTATGAATTCCATCTCTGAAGTGAGAATCTGGAATGGCTGCAAAATACGCTTCCATAGCTGTTATGACTCCATCATTTGATGTTAAACGTTTCCCACGCATATTTTTTTTAGGTCTAGAAACAGATGAAAGTCGCTAGGGGCCAAAACTGTTGAATAAGGTGTATGCTCCAACAATTCGAACTTTGATTCATGGATTTTAGCCATTGTCAAAATGCGCGTGTGACACGGTGCATTGTCCCGATGAATTTTTCTTTCGCAAATATTCTCGTTCAGCTGATCTAAAAGGTTACAATAATATTCAGAATTTATTGTTTTACCAATTTGTAAGTAATCCATAAACAAAATTTCTTTTGCATCTCAAAAAACGGATGCTAACACTTTCTTGGCCGTTTTCTGGACATAAAATCGCTGCGAAACCGAAAAAGCAGGTTCACACCACTCTTTAGCTTCTCGTTTTAATTAAGGATCGTGGCAGTATACCCAAGTTTCATCCATAGTAATGAAAACATGCACAAAAAACAATTTGTCCTTTCGAAAACGCTCTAAATGTTGCTGAGAAAGTCGCATTCGAATGTGGTATTTATTCTCCTTCACATTTTAGCCCGGCCATCACTTCTGTAATAAATACATTGAGCTTCGATTCGTCAGCAAAAAAACTTTAGACCAGATATCCATTCCTTTGCCAATAAATAGCCTTGTAAACTCAAGCCGAAAGCGAAGGTTCCGCTATAATATCCGCTATTATAAAGATATATTTTAATAATTCTAGGATAAACACTATTTCCCGATGTCTCGGCGATATATTGGAGGAGTTTTGGTGCACTAATTCTCGGATTTTTATCGACTTATTATAGTCTGATGGGTAGAGGGTTAATTTCTTTTGTTAATTTATTAAGTTGTTTTTTGTCATCTGGAAATCTTGTAGTCTGCCTTTTTTTCTCAGTTTTCTCTTTTGTTTTAGTTCTTTTTAATTGCATCGGGAATGTTATATTTTGTAGTTTGAGGTTGTAGAGTTGGTGTAAATCGGCTTAGTGACATATTAGTCGTGTCATAAAAAAAGCTTTTGCAGTTTCAATACCGTCGGAAGTTTTTAATGGGATTTACCTGTCCAGGCTTTGTTCCATTATTTCCATAAAAGCCTCCCAGTCTTTCAAAATTTAACACCCAGTTGTAAAAATCCATGAATATGAAGCGACCTATTACCACATCAAACGAATCAAACAGTTCTACTGTCGTGAATTTCGCATTCTCTTCTCTTTTTGCAGTCGAAAATTTTCTAAAGAAATACTTTTACCCTTGAAAATAATATACTTACAATATAATAATACGAGTATATTGTGGACGTTATAGCTGAAGGCGTCAACTCACACATGCATGCAAATATTGTTATGTAAATTCTATATTGTTTTATAGTTTTGTGCATGAATGCTTCGTTTACTTGCAGGTAGTTATATCTATATAACTCCATTATACGCTTGACTTGAAAACTCCAAACTGACACGTTATCTTGCGTACGTACACAAATGTATGCGAACTGACTAATGCATACAGTATCTGTCCAGCAAATTATGAAGGCAGACACATTTTTACAAATTTTAGTTTTGACGGTGGTATCAGGATGCAAGAAACAAGGAAGTTCCACTTACTCTTTTTATTAAAAAGGTGACTTTTGTAATTTGCTGAGATGTAAATATTCAAAGGAAACTCACACAGTCGTTCAGCTGTAGCAATGAATCAGGTGTAAAGCAAGGGGATGCCTTATCAACAGTCATATTCAATTTGATGCTGCACTTTGTCGTAAGGGAACTCAACAAAGGTGGTACCTTGATAACTAAAACAACCCAAATATGTGCTTACTCAGATGACATCGCCATTCTGTCAAGAAATAGGAATGATTTAAAAGAAATTTTCTTAAAAAGTAACAAAATTGCGAATGGTATTGGCCTTTTTCGAAACGAGGGCAAATATCTGTTGAAATCGAGGCGGCGTGAACAGATGCAAAATTTCCATGTGGGAGCGTATAATTTTGAAACAGTACAGCAGTTTAAGTACCTAGGAGTTATGCTCGCATGTAGTCGTGATTCAAATTCCGCAGTCAGGGATCGCATAAACGCCGCCAACAAAGCATATTACGCCCACCTTAACTTGTTCAAGTCCCGACTTTTTTTTAAGGCTACAAAGTCAACTATGCACAAGATCCTTATTCGACCAATACAAACGTATGGTTGTGAGGTATGGACTCCTAAGGTTCATGACTGTGCGCAGGTTGCTAGCATAGAAAGAAAAAATTTAAGAAAGATCTTTGGCTCAACAAGAATCGATGATAGTACCTACAGAAATCGGTTGAGCTCAGAACTGAACGATATAACTCAGAACGGGACAGTTGTACGTTTTATTAAAGCGCAGCGCATAAGATAGCTAGGTCCGTGGTAGGATGGACTGCACCGTGAAGAAAGCCTTGACTGGAAAGATAATGGGCGTGAAGGCCAAAGGCAGACTGACGAACTGTTGGATAGACGCAGTAGAACATGATCTTAAGAAATTGGGAATACGCACTTACTTCCGACTTCGAAATCAACTTTTCCGTAATTTTCATCGCAGCTCAAAGTGCAATCAGGTTAAAGGAGATTGACCTCTGGAGACAATCTCTCAAGGCACATGGTGGCATTTTCGAGCAGTTAACACCATATTTCTCCGAACTTCGCACATGTGTCTCTATCTGCAAACTAGAGTTTGAGGGTCGTGCTAGAGCAATCTTTCCAAAAAGGCAGGATTCAATCGAGGGGAAAATCTGCACCGAGGCTTGCACCTCTGTCTTCACTGACGGTTCAAAGATGGAATCGGGAGTCGGAGCATTAGTAAACTCAAGTAAAGAAGAGATCAAATTTCTTGGGTGTGCAGGTAACATTTCTCTAATCTGGGTTCCAGGACATAGGAACATAGAGGGAAATGAAATTGCTGATGAGCTTGCCAGGAAGGAGACTGAACTAACTTTGGCAGTGTGAGAAGTTGCACCGTCCTGTTGAAACAAAATGTCGTCCATGTCATCCTCTTCAATTTTTGGAAACAAAAACTCGTTGAGCATGTCACGGTAACGCTCGCCATTTACTGTAACCGCGGAAGAAGAAGAAGACCCACCACTTTGGAAATAGGTTTTCAATATTTCCCAATTTTGTTCAAGCGTAGCGTCCCATTTCGTAAATGTCAAACCTTTAAGTAAATTATCAACACATTTGCCATGTCATTTCTCATCGCAAACGCTATATGGCCCACCCTGTACTAGAGGTCGAATCGGTAAACCAGCTTATTTTTTCTTTGCCGTGTCCATGACTGCCAGCAAAGAATGAAGCAAAGCGAATTCGTTCTTTGTTTTCTACTTTGCCTTGACAATCAAACGTACCAAATGTTGTTGTTGGTCTAGTGCCTCCACCTTAAATAAATGAGTCTTGAAAAAAATTTTGTTGAATTCGATTTTTAAAGAGATACGCGATTTTAAACGAAAAGTTTTATTTTATCTCGAAGATTAAAAAAAAACAACAACTGAATATATTAAATATACTCCTAGATACTTTCAGGAAGAATGATCTCGAAGTAATACTAGACAGTAAATTGCTGTGGAAGCGCAATGTTGAGGAAAGGGTGAAAAAGGCCAGTAACGCGTTGTACGCATGTAAAAGAATGCTGGGCGCTACTTGGTGTATATTACCCTCTCTGATGCATTGTTGCTAAACGGCAGTAGTTAGACCAATGTTGCTGTATGGGGCCTTACTATGGTGGACTGCGACTTAATGCCACTAGAAAGGATTCAATCGAATCTTATACGGGAATAAATGCAAATCAATGCGGATAATTCGTTGTAAAGTGGTCCGAGCAATGCCCAACTGCTGAGAACGGCGATTTTGGGATGTCCTTGACGACGTCTCAACACTGGCCCGTACAAGAGCAATATTCTCATCCGATCGCCTTGGTCGGTTTTGATTTGGCCTCTTTGGATTAGAAAGAGCATCACCAGTCGAAAACCTTTGGTACAAACATTTAATGGTGTTCTTAGAAGGCGCACTTTTCACATTATTTAATTTTGTATACGCCCGTTGAGTTTTCACAATTGACTTCTTTTGTTGAATGTAAATTTCAACAATTTGGGAGCGCTTGCGTGGCGTGTACTATGCCATGGTAAAAATCTGCTTGGATTGACGCTTTCAACGCGGTGTGTCATTAAGCAATCTGACGTCTCTGTCAAAAGATACAGGGTTGCCAGATGGGTGCGTTGAATATGGGCAACCCTGTAGGTGGACAGTCAAGCAGCAATAAGAGCAATAAGCTCATATTGTAATAAGCCCAAACACGTTGAACGGAGCAGGGAGGCCATAGAAAGGCTAGCCGCAAACCGTAGGCTGCATACCTGGATACCTGGTCACAAAGGCATTATGGCGAACGAAATAGTAGATGAGATAGCAAAAAGTGCTGTGAGACTACCATTTGAACAAGAGAACGACATACCAAAATCGCTAAACACAATATACAACGAAATGGACGACCACATGAAAAGGCATGTGGAAGCTAGGTAGACTAACCTGACCACATGCAAAACAGCAAAAGTCATGTGTAGAACTAATGACAAAAAACTGACTCAATTCGTACTTACGCCCTCGCGAAAGGACTGTAGAACTATCATAGGTAGGCTAACAGGTCATAATCTATATGCTGCAAGAGCGTACAAGATAGGGATTGCTAACACGGACAAATGCAGGAAATGCAGAGAGGATGTTGAGGAAACTTGATAAAGCCTTCTGTGTGTTTGTCCGGTATTATTAAAAACGCGTTTAAAATGCCTGGGAGCCTCATTGTTTGAGGGCCTGGAGGACGTTTTAAATGCAGATCTTACATGATGTCTGCTTTCGGTATTCATTGAGGTCGGTCTCCATCTGATATCGCTAGGGACCAAAAGGACTATGCGTGGCTTGTTGCCAATCAGGCTAACCTAACCTAACCTTGCAGGAAGAATTTAATTGTGTGTATCTGCGTATAACACCGTGAAACCCGTTTTTAAAATATTAGCTGTCGTTACTCGACAGGCAGTGTATTTCTCCAATGAAAAAGCTCCTCATAAAAAAAGCATACTCAAAATCGATACAAATTTGCTCATTATGAGTCCGATCGATTTTAAAAATGTTGTTTCGAGAATACTTTTCAAAATTATAATCAAGTGTTCAATTTTATTCTGTTTTATGTTAAAGGTTTTGACAATTAATGAAAGTTCGGTGAGCATTTTATTTCACGTTCGGGACCTGTCAATTGGCCACCCAGATCGTGCGATATAACGCCTTTAGATTATTTTTGTGGGGCTATGTTAAAGCTCATGTCTATTCAGACAAGCCTGCTTCCATTAACGCATTGGAAGACAACATTAAAGCATTTATATGTGAGATACCGGCCGAAACATTGGAAAGAGTATGCCAAAATTGGACTAAGCGGATGGACCATTTGAAGCGCAGTCGCGGTCAACATTTACATGAAAAAATCTTCAAACGTTTAATTATTTGGGCTGTACTATCGTTTTAAATAAAAGTTTCATGCATTTTTCTGAATTTTACGTGTTTTTTTTTTTTTTTTAATTTTCCTATAGCTCTTAAAAAATCACCCGCTATAAGCAATAAAATTTTGAATTTACGATTTTTAACTAAGAGCTTCCTCCTTTGAATAGCTAAAAAGGTAAGCGCGTTTTTTAAATAATTTGCGGAGCAGTTCCTCTAGAAAAATTTTTTTTAATACTATGAAATAGGAAACGCTATTGATTTCGGTTCACAAGTTGATTTCAAATGATATTGAGTAAATTTATAATAAAAAAAATGTCTTGCCGTTCATAATTCTTTAGATAGACACTGTATATCCGAATTAGACCAAATATCGATGAATGTGTTGCTGTGCACATTTTTGTCTCTTTAGCTTCGCACTACACTCCAGACGAATTTCGATATGCAAGCCCTGTTTCTCATGCGAACCAAAATACACACACATGAAATTGTGTTAATACAAGTACACTTGACATAAACATATCCAGTGAGCTGCACATATCTGTAAATTTGTATGCATAAGTATTGTAATGTATTTGCAATGTTGTAATGCGCATTGACACAATATGACAGCTGTGAAATGCTTGAGATGATAGCAAAAACAGAATTACAAAAAAAAAAAAACACACACAGAAAAATAGAAACGTACCCACAAGCAGGATATACTACATTAAAATGTGTATGTGTGCATGTATGCATGTGTGGCTGTAGTTATCTCTACATAAGTACGTGCATACTAACAAATACTTATACATATATGTATGTAGGTATTATATAAGTATATGCATGTGAATAATAAAAAATTTATGAAGCAACTGTGCAGAAGCTGGGTTCTTTGCGCATTTTGACAGTCTGTCACATCCACAGCAACACACACATCTATACACTCGCCCGTACTCTGTGAATTTGCCATTTGCAGCTGCTGCAATGCAATTTTTAAATTTTTTCCACATATGCAGTTGCTCGCACAAATGCAGTTGTTCAAAATACATTTACAATATTTACGAATACTGATGATATTCGATCACGTGTCACTTTCTTTCCAAACATAATTTAACACTGATGGCGACATGCAGAGTTGCGGTTGCACTCTTTGTGGTGAATGGAGATGGAGAATGCAAGTACTCGGTTTGGTATTAATACATTTTTATTTTATATCTGTAATTTATGCCAGCCATATTAAGTAAGGGCTAAAACTCACTCGAGACTTCTGGCTGCAACCATTAAATTTCATTCAGGGATGAGAATTCGCATGACATAATAATATTCTTACCATGAAATGTTACTTTCTGGTCAATGAATAATGAGTTGTAGCTCATAGTGTTGTGAGTGTTGTGAGTTGTAGTGTCAATGTGTGCGTAAGTAGTACGAGGGGTGCCTTTTATATTTCGGGATTAGAGAACAAAAAGAAATTTTAATCATCGAAAATCACTTTATTGTTTTTCAAAATATTCTCCATGAAGCTCTATACACTTTTGCATGCGTTTGAACCAATTGTCGAAGCACTTTTGCCACTCTGCAAAAATGCAGTTGTTTGAGCCGATGTGCAAATGGTTGTGTACCACTCAGAATTTACTGTTCTGCGTTGTTCTAGTGGTACGGTTGCGACATGTCCAGTTTTTCCAAAAAAACAGGCGACCATTTGCTTGGTAGTGCTTCGTGCGTGAACAACTTTTGTTGGATTTGGCTCATCTTGAAACACCCATACAGTGGACTGCTGTTTACTTTCGGGCTCATACGCGTAAATCCATGATTCATCACCTGTCACGATGTCATAGACGTGTTTCGAAGCCGCGCTATCGTATTTTTTGAGCATTTCCTTCAGCCAATCGACACGAGCCTTTTTTTGAGCTATTGACAAATTGTGTGGGATCCAACGCGAACAAATTTTTTTGAACAACAACTGATTTTGGACGACCTTAACGAAATTCGTCTTGGAGTGAACTACGACCACGATTGAATTCACCATACCATCGATAAACACTGGTCCTTGATGGAGCTTCATCGCCAAAAAATGAATTAAGTTCATCCATGCAATGTTGCTGAGTTAATCCACGTCGAAAGTTGTAAAAAATAATCGCACGATTGTAAAAAATGTTCACGATTTAACTCCATTTTTGGGCCGAGATGAGTCTTTTAAGTTACTGTAAACAACACAAATAGCGCTGGTATTTCAAAACGTTCTGAGTACGTAAAATCCAAGAAATGTCAAACTTTGCGATACAGCAGTCAGTTGCCAGATTGCAACACCAGGGTTGCCAAATCCCGAAATATAATAGGCACCCCTCGTAAAATGGTAATGCTTCCATGAGTACTATATTTATTTGACTGCGTTTGGAATTCTGGTTAGTTAAAGGATTTGCACTAAGATTTTTGAAAAAATTATTTTTTTGGCTGTATCAGGGGTTTCGGTGGTAAAAACAGGAATGGGATTCAGGTACTCTTCAAATTATATTCAAATATGCAAAGTGAACCGGCGCAAGAAACTGCTTTAGCGAGGCGTTAGCTTACGTACGCGTATAATGCAAAGTGGCGCAAAATTAATCACTCCATCGGAAGAATTACACTTTTTGCGAATGGCGTTGTACATTAATCGTATTTGAGACTTGCAAACTATATCAGAGAAGTGTGGCCCTACGCTCCAACAGCAGTTAAACGAAATTATATACATATCGACATATACAGTGTCCGGCACTCGAAACGTACCCAACTTCGAACCGCTCGCGCATTTGATGCACGGGTATCAGCTGTCTGTTGGTTGGCTAAATTACAGTCCAGAGTTTTGTTTACAAGCGCGCGGAAGCATTTTGCCAAGAGTAAACGTGAAAAAATATCAATAATGGATTTCAAGTGTGATTGCATGGAAACCACAACCAGCGATTGTTCGTGAGCTTAAGCACCTTAAAGTAAATAAAGTGTTTGCTTATTGCACCATTACTCGTTACAATGATACAGGTACAAAACGCGAAATGTTATGGAGGTGGTCATCAAGAGACTGCAACGTCACGTGCAATGGCTCAAAAAGTGAAGAAGCGACTTGAGCGAAATCCCCGATGAAGTGCCAATCAAATGGCGAAAGAACAGAAAATATCTGACCGTAGCATCCGCCACATACTGAAAAATGATCTACTAGTCAGGCTTGAGAGAGCAAATGAGTTGCTTCGCTTGGCCGAAAGCGGCCAATTTCCGACAATTGAACAATTCGTAAACGCCCAAAACGATAAGATTTATTTGATCGACCGTTCATACGAGTATCTGGGTCACCGATTGGACATCAGGAGGTAGCACCCGCCACAGGTCATGGTTTGGGCCGCTGTAACCGCAGATTGGCGCTCTCCTATTGTTTTCATCGAGCCTGGCGTGCAGATAAATGCGAAACATTATCGGGAAAGTATTCTGGAGGTTGCTTTGAAGCCGTGGGCAGAAACACTTTTCAGTGGCAGACCCTGGGCTCAAAAGGACTCCGCACTTCATAACGTCCACACAATGGCTCTCAAATTCACTAGACTCGAGTCCAATGGATTATTACCTTTGGGCTAAACTAAAAGCTTCACCAGTCCGAACTAAAAGCTTCACCAGTCTCAAGGCGCTGAAAAAAACCATTGCGAGCGGGCCAAAAAACCTGCAAATCACTTTCGGGCAGCTTGCGCTTCGTTTCTGGCCGTCTCAAGGCCATAGTTAAGGCAAACGGTGATCATATCGAGTAAAAGTAAATTGATTCTTAATTTTGTATTATTTTCACACATTTTTTACGATGAATTCAATATTTAATATTTACACTTTGAGTGCCAGACCCTGTAAGTACATGATACAGACACACAGAAAAGTAATGGGAAAAACAAGGTTTCCATCACTCACAATATGTTTTTTTTTTTTTTGGCAAACAAGTTATTCGAAAACAAAATTGGATGATTTATTTTGCGCCGGCTTGTATTATAGTAAGATTATAAACGATCACAACACGAGCACAATTGGCCAGAAGCTCGAGTGTGCTAGTCCACTCACTCGCAATGAGAAAAAAAAAACTGAAATTTTCCACAAACCTTTATTTTGATGTTAAAAAAGTTGTCTCAAAAATCTTATAGAATCTCGTATTATATATATATTTATGAATTTGTTCCTTAAATGCCTTGCATAATCTTCTGCTATATCCTTATAGACTCCCTCTCGATCGCTATATCCTTAGAACAACGTGAGAAAAAAAATTTTTCACCGGAGGTTCAATTCCGAGTTGCGCTGCAGCCCCTATTAGCGTCAAAATTTGAGCCTGTAAGATGTTATTACAATATTATTCGCCAGTAAAAACATTCTTTCCTGCTATCGAGCATTGTAACATCCCTATAAAGCGTTACACTAGAGTGAAATGGTTGCTGAAAATGCTGAGAAATTCTTTTGTCTTCGCCTTGAGGTCAAAAGCACGGCAAATGGTTAGTATTGGTAAAAAAACATGGCCAGCTCATAGATTCATTCACAGATTCCTCTAGGGGCCAGTTTTGTATAGTGAAGAAAACCTTTCTAAATAATATGTGTACTAGGTTGTTCAATAAGTTTTTCGATTCGATAAGAGAAATACAATTTTTAGGTTTGAAATACACTTTATTATTCAGCATAGTTTTCCTGAAAACCAATACTGTTATTTCAACGAGATTTAAATCAATGAAATTCCTGAAGTGAGAATCTCGAAGCGCTATGCTTCCACAGCTGTTATGACGTCATCATTTGATGAAAAACGCTTTCCATGCATACATTTTTTTAGGAAACAGCTGTATGCAAGTAGCTAGGTGCCAAATCTGGTGAATATTGTGAATGCTCCAACAACTCGAACTTTAGTTAATGGATTAAACCATTGTCAAAATGCTCTTGTGACACGGTGCATTATTTATATATAAATGGCGCGTACACCCTTTTTGGGTATTTGGCCGAGTTGCTCCTCTTACTTGTGGCCTGCGTCTTGATGTTGTTCCACAAATACAGGGACCTACAGTTTCAAGCCGACTCCGAAAGACAGATATTTTTTTCTGAGGAACTTTTTCATGGCAGAAATACACTCGGAGGCTTGCCATTGCCTGCCGAGGGGCGAGCGCTATTAGAAAAATGTTTTTCTTAACTTTGGTGTTTCACCGAGATTTGGACCTACTTTCTCTCTGAATTCCGAATGGTAGTCACGCACCAACCCATTCGGCTACGGCGGCCGACATTGTCCTGTTGAAAAATATTTTTTTTTTTTGCAAACAGAGTCTTTTTTTACGAATTGTTTTCTTTCAGCTGATCTAAAAGGCTATAATAATATTCAGAATTTATTGTTTTACCAGTTTGCAAGTAATCCTCAAACAGAATTCCTTTCTTATCCCAAAAAACTGATGCTAACATCTTCTTGACCAATTTCTAGACACGAACTCGTTTCGGAGCCGAAGAACCACGTTAAATCACTCTTTCGCCTCTTCTTTTGAATTAGGATCAAGATGATGGACTCAAGTCTTATCCAGAATGATGAAACGATGCACAAAATTCACTTTATCCCTTCAAAAGTGTTCTATGTGTTGCTGAGAAAGTTGCATTCGAATGTGTTTTTGTTCCATTGTTAAAAATTTTGTTTGTTACAAGTTTCTTTTGTTTTAAACCTTCCAAAAATAAAAGTCCAAAACAGTCGACTTTTAAATTTTTCCATTGTAGATATTAAATAGCACCGACCCCTTTTATCGAACCGCAAAACTTATTGAACAACCTAGTACGTCTCTCTTTAATTCCTAGTGGAGGGCGTCCTGCGATTCCTAACCTGCCTATCCTAGCTTCGTGGTAGATGAGAACTACCTACACTTCCAAGCATGTGTTGCCCGTTTTGGTCCACCAGTCGTATATTATTTCCCACCTACCTGCATATCGGATGAGCGTTTCTCTATCCGCCACCTGGAGACGCGAGCGCTGAGAGGGAGGCAAGTCCTCATTGACCTAAATAAACACATAGCAAAACCTTTCATTATTCATTATTAATTATTCCGAGCTTTGCGATATTTCAACACGGGGGTTCAACTAGTTTCGACAACACCTGTTTCGGCTGCTTATCCTGAATGTAACTAATTTTTCATTCGCTTTAAAAATGAGTTATTTACGCTATGTTTCAATAATTAATGACAAGCGTGAATTTGGTTCAAAAGGTTATTTTGCCTAAATTCGCTTAGCACTCATATATTGCACTTCTTTTTGATATCAGAATGGACCACATCACATATAAATCATTGTTTTTCCAGAAAAAGAGTTTATGTAAACAGATCATTTTTCAAGTCTAATCCCTTAAAGGTGGTATCGGTAAATCAGCTGATTGGTTTTTTTTTCTTTCGCCGTGTCCATGTGGCTGTCAACTTAGAATGAAACCAAGCAAATTTTTTGTTTTCGATTTTGCCAATGATTTGTTTGACAATCAAACGTACACAACATTGTTGTTGGTCTAGTGCCACCACCTTTAATGAATGCGCCTTGCCATTTTCTTTGTAAAGTGATACAAACGAATAATAGGGATAGGTCGAGTTATCTTCTTAGAATCCTCGCGTACAAAATTTGTCTGTGGTTTGGTTTGCTCAGTTAAATATTCACCTATTTAAGTGCTTATTGCAGTACTGAAACTTCAACTACACGTTGAGCATTCGTTAACAAAAAAAATGTAGGGTTAAGGAAATTTTTCGTCATTTAAAATTATTTCTCCTCGGAAAATTTTGAGCATAATCGTAAGCTAATGGAAAGTTTTTCTTCCCCATTCACAAATCTTTCCATTGAATAGAAAACCTAAAAAATACTGCATGAAATTATTAAATGAACAATCAAATCTTTGTTAACGAAGCCGTACGAATCAAAAAGTGTATAAATTTCAAGTATATAAATTGCAATTGCTGAAACGGCTAACGTTGAATATACATTGGAATATCATTCACTCACTTTAAGTACTTCATACTCCATACCATTATTTCCGCTTTCGTCGTTGGTGCGACCGTTATCGTCGCAATTGTGCTTTGCCACAGTAACGAATTAACTGCTTTTCTCCCATACATTATACACACTTTTTTCGCATAACCAATTCCGCCACCAACGTACTTCCCTACGTACATTCATGCACACATACACGTATGCATACATGCATACATATGCCCGACAAAGCACTCCTCGCCAAGCTGAGGCATTCAGCCACTTAGGCACTTGCAAATTGCTGTCGCGCATCCTGCGGGAAATGTTGCCGCTCATGCAAGTGTATGTTTGTGTGCTTACTCCATGCTGCTCTGAGTTTTTGAGCCGCTCATGTGCGGAGGCCTTTGTACGAGTACTCCTATGTGCGTAAAAGGGAGAATGAGTGAAAAGCATTTTAATGCACACACGGACATGTAATGCTGAAGGCGACTAACGGCCGGGAGTTGAGAGTTGGTGGGTCATAAAAGCACAAGCAGATATTTGGAAACTGTCCGTGAATGGGGTACATGTAATACTTCATAGTAGCCTCCTATGTACCGTTGCGTTGGCCAAAGTAACTATAGGTTTTAAATAGCTTATTTTCTCTTATTTTAATTTTTGTTTAATCCAAAGCTTCTTTTACATTTTTGGTACAAGGAAAGTAAATATTACAGTTAAAAGCTATTATACAAAATTCGCTGCATTTGCAATGCTGTTTGCTCTTTCGAAATATATTCACATACCTATAAGAAAAAGAGTAAAGAAATCTATTATATATCCAATATATGACCTTAGTAATCTGTATTTCGCGTCGTGTAAAGATGACCGGGCTACTCTAAGGGTTAAGAAAGGCAAGACTTTGTACTACCAAAACTGCCCAGCCAATTTTGTGAATGCTTGAATTTGATAAAGGCGCCTAGCCTTGGCCAATTGGAGAGGAACTGCATTCCATCAGGATAATATCAGAGCACATAGATGTGAAACGAAACATGAATATTGAGAAAGCCTAAAAATTATTTTCATATGCACCTACACTTTCTACATAACAAGTTCTAACTGGGGATTGAGTTAATATCATTTTACTATATTAATTTTGGAAAATACACCAATGAAATTTGCTATTTCTGTAAGGAGAAGATGAAACCGCCAAATATTTACAGGCATATTATTGGATGCAGGCAATGGCAAACCTCTGAGTGTATTTCTGCCATGAAAAAGCTTCTCATAAAAATATCTGCCGTTCGGACTCGGCGCGAAACTGTAGGTCCCCCATTTGTGGAACAACATCAAGACGCTCAATACAAATAGGAGGAGGAGCTCGGCCAAACACCCAAAAAGGGTGTACGCGCCAATTATATATATGGGGCATTATTTCTGAACGTGAGACCCCCTGCCCCCAGAATAGATTTTGACGAAAAGAGGTCTATGAGGGCTTAAAATGTAGGTAATTATGTTTACTTTCGAAAGCAAAGTGGCACTTCTTGAAATTCAAAATGGCGGATCCTTCCTTCCTTATACTCCACAAGCTTGCTCACAAGAAAATTTTGCTTGCGCAATTTAAGGAAGATCGTGTTCTACGACTTATACAACCTTTAGAGCCAATTTAAAGACTTAATTAAATGACTTTTCAATTATTGACAGCAATAGTGACACTTGTCATTTAATTAAGTCTTTAAATTGGCTCTAAAGGTTGTATAAGTAACAATAATAATAATAATAATTCTTTTTTTTTTTTTTTTTTTTTTTTTTTTTTTTGTATTTGAAAATTGGAAAAGTAATGAATTACAATCACAATGAATTAAAAAGCATTAGCGACTAGGCCATCAGCTTAATTCGTTTTTAAATTTGTTGAATATGTTCCATTTTTTTATCTATTAATGTCTGCGGCCGATCTGAGACATACAATTGTTTTCTCTCAAATTCCCTCCAGTTTGAAGCAATAAATTCGAGGTGTGTTCAAAAAGTATTGCGAATTTTGAATTTCAGTTAATTGTTAACAGCTGCTTTATTTGCACGTGTTTCGGCTCGTCTTCGATTTTTACCTATTCAAAAAGATGGATCAAAGAACCTGTAACAAATTTTTTGCGGAGAAGCTCCTTTGGACCAAAGCAACGTTTATCGGTGGTACCAAATATTCTTAGAAGGCCGAGAGGATGTGAACGACGAAAAGTGTGCCGGACGCCCGAGCACTTAAACAACAGACAAAAAGTTAATGAAGTGAAGAAAATGCTATTGGCCAATCGTCGAATCACCGTTAGAGAAGTTGCTGAGGACATAGACATCTCGTTTGGCTCATGCCATTCGATTTTTTTCAATGATTTGCGCATGGGACGGGGGGCCGCAAAATTCGTACCAAAACTGTTCAATTTCGACCAAAAGCAGCATCGCATGAACATTGCTAATGAGGTGTTGGACTCTGTCCGCGACAACCCAAATTTGCTCCAGAGGGTCATAACTGGTGACGAACCGTAGGCTTATGGTTATGACGAGGAAACCAAAGCTCAATCATCTCAATGGAAGCTGCCGCACGAACCAAGACCGAAAAAAGCGCGCCAAGTCGAATGTAGAAGTTTTGCTTACCTTTTTCTTCGATTGCAGTGATTGCAGGGACGTTGTGCATCATGAGTTCTTGACACAGGATAAAACGGTCAATAAGGAATATTACCAGTAAGTTATGCGGAACTTGCGCAAAGCAATCCGCCAGAAACACACGGATTCTTGCTTCACGATTACGCCCCTGCTCACACTACTGCTTGTGTACGACTTTTTAGCCACAACCACCGTATTCCACAGATCTGGTCGCTGTGACTTTTTTTGTTCCCGAAACTGAAGAGGCCCATGAAAGGATGACGCTACGCTACGATTGACGAGATAAAGACGACATCGAAGGAGGAGCTGAACAAGATAAAAAAAAATGATTTTTGAAGTGCTTTGAAGATTGGAAAAAACGTTGGCACAAGTGCATAATATCATATGGGGATTACTTTGAAGGGGACAAAATAGATATTAATGAATGAATAAATAATTTTTGAAAAAACACAAAATTCGCGATACTTTTTGAACACACCTCGTAGAGTTAATTTCATATCTACTTTTTTCCAACCCAGCGCAGATCATTCGTTTGTTTTACTAAAAGCATTAATGTCTATTAGGAATGTTGTCAATGTATTCATAGCAACGACTAGGTTAAGAGCCACCAGAATTAATTTATTTATTATTTGCTGCTTATCGCCAGTCCCAAATGGTCCAAAAATGTTCAGAACATTGTTTCATTCCACCACTCGGCTGCCTCGGTCAATCAAGATTGACAAGCAGGTAGAAGCACTTGCAGGCTTAGGGACTTCTCCGTAGTTTGCAGACTCGTATGTCCTTAAATACTGCTTTCATCCGCTCTACATTAGAAAAAGTCGTGTTTATTTGGAGACCTTAGCGCCATATCTCTGTGAACATTATTTAACGAGCATAAAAGGCCTTCATTAAGCATACTCTCTCTTTCCTGAATTTCTCTGATCTTGCCCCACTATATTAGTGACGATTATTCCTAAACAGCTAGAAAGTAGGATACCGATTTATTCTGTTTAATACTATCAATGGTAGAACTGACTGTTCCTCTCTTTCAAAAAGGATTTACTTTTCGGTCTCCACCAGGTCTTTACCATAATAAATATCCTTTCCATTTGAATAGATTCAGAACAAGCTGTCCTTGGAATGCGCCAATTGCTGTTTCTCTTGATGAACTCAATGAGATATTGAGTTCTCTTGAACTACTCTGATTTCCTGCTCAATTAAACCTATAATAATCACAATTCAACTTAACTTATTGTTAGCGATATTTTTATAGTATTATTTATTTTATCCTTTTTGCAAATGGATAATTATTTTTGACACTTGTGACGATTTAAGTTATATTACTAAAGTGAGCTACAATATTTTCCTGACTCAACTGAACTAGGTTCAAATCTCCATTTATGAAACAGCAAAAGTTGTTTCTAAAAGCTGTCGCTCCTCGCCAGGCAATGGCAAACCTCCGAGTATATTTATTGCCATGAAAAAACGCCTCATAAAAATATATCTGCCGTTCGGAGTCGGCCTAAATCTTTAAGTCCCTCAATTTGTGAAAAACAACATCAAAACGCACGCCAAAAATAGGAGAAAGACCTCGGCCAAACACCTAACAGAAGTGTGCGCGCCAATTATTTATTTACTTATTATTTATTTAACTGATGATGCAGAATTGAAATAAAAAACAGAAGATGAAAAGTGGAAAACAATTTCGGAGGAGAATAAGTAGACAAAAAAAAAAATGTCCAGAGTTAGAGCCACAGTTGGACGGAGCGATTTATAATTTACATACTCGCAGGAAGTTTGGAAAATAGTCGAATTTTTGTCAAAAATGGTCGCACTTAAAAGGGGTTTTAAACCTAGTCGAAGTTCGAGCTTAAACTTTATTAATTACTCAGACAGCCGTAGCAGGAGGCAGAGGTGTAGGACAATTGGTGATTGTCTAGATAATTAAAAAAAGTGTAACTGGAATATTAAAAATAGACAAACCAATAGACTCATCAGCAGTTAGTGAAGGGGCTTCCATGCAAAAGTGGAAAAGAAAATATTGCATATTTTGCAACTACACGAAAATACGATTGACCGCAACATATTGCTCTGCAGGCAAACCATCGGCGCTTTGTGGTGAACATCAAATTCGAGTTTTTAGAAATTGGATTATTAATGAAACTTAATCTATTCCTTCTCTTTTCTTTATTAACACAAGTCGTACATTCTTCATCTACAAGATTGCAAAAAGCAGTCCAGATCGGTGTGGCAGTCCAAGCAAATGCACATTACAACAAAAATACGGATTTTCCACTCGAATGCTAAATCAGTTCTGCTCTACGCCTGTGAAGTATGGTCTCTGTCTGCGGAAATTATACAGCAGCTTCAAGTGTTCGTGAACCACTGCTTGAGACGCATGCTACGTATCTAGTGGCCAGTGGATATCTAACACCGAATTGCATCGACGATGCCATCAAAAACCAATTGCAACTGAAATAAGAGAACGTAAATGGAGATGGCTTGGCCATACTCTACGGAAAGGTGGCACTGAAATCAGCAGAAAAGCGCTGGACTGGATCCCCCAAGGATAGAGCAGAAGATGCATACCTAGGGGCTCTTGGCGACGCTGCATCGAAGAGGAATACAAAGCTGTGGACAAAGCAATGACCTGGCAGCAAGTGAAAAATGTATCCGGGAATCGCACAAAATGCAAAAATTTTACTTTGGCCTTATGCTCCGCAACGGAGACGAAGGAATGATGATGATTGAAAAATTTCTTTCTGAGATCGATGATATTATTGGATCGGATGAGAATGATGGATTGACAAACTTGAGTCTGACTTGGGAGAGCTAAATGAAGATGAAAATTCTTCTAGGGACTTTCCTTCAGACGATGGCGATATCCCGTCGAATACATTGCGTGATAGGTCTAATATATTTGAATACTATATTACGTGGAAAAACCGTCATAAGTACTCAACACAAAAAGCTAAGTCTTCTAGATGCGGACAAAATATTGTACATCAAAGGCATGACCCTACTCGCTTGTCCAAAAATATTGTGAAACCACTACAAGTTTCAAACATTTTAAACCGACGGTATTTTTCCAGAAGTTGTTCAGTGGACCAACGTCGAAATCAACCAACGCTCGTGTATTAATTCCACTGATGCAGTGCAAATGACAGAAACAAACGCCGGGGAAATTGAAATTTTTGATTGCTATGTTAGTCGTAACAGCTGCCTTGAAAGATAATCAGCTCACATGTGTACAGTTATTTGATTCGTCCTACTCTAGACCTATATTAAATATCTTTCTAAAGGGTGGTTAAATTTCAAGAGCCCATGTTGAATGTGAATCACAACTAAACATCAAGTTTCTTTCTGCATTTCATTTGACATTTTCCAATTTCAGACTAACTCAATTTGAGCTATGGAAAGATAATGGCAGGAAATGGCAACAGTGAATGACCAATTTTCGAAGAAAATCATCTTCAGTGATGAGGCACATTTTCACCTCAGTTGATTCGTCAATAAGCAGAATTGCCTCATTTGGGCGAACGATAATCCAAGAGTGATTGCCGAAAAACCAATGCACCCACAAAGAGTGACTGTTTGGTGCGGTTTATGGGCCGGTGGCATCATTGGGCCGTATTTTTTCCAAAATGAGGCTGGTCAGGCAGTTACTGTGAATAGTCTTCGCTATCGTGAGATGATAACGGGCTTTTTATGGCCCGAATTGGAAGATGGATGTGGGACGATATCTGGTTTCAACAAGATGGTGCCACTTGTCACACAGCTAACGAAACAATGGCTCTTTTGCGCGAAAAATTTGATGGCTGAATAATCTCACGTCGCGGCGATGTCAATTGACCGTCAATATCATGTGATTTGACACCGCTGGCATTCTTTCTTTCGGGTTATTTGAAAGAAAAGGTATACGTCCATAAGCCAGCAACAATTCAAGAGCTAAAGGTTGAGATAATTCGGCACATTAACGGCATAGAACCTCAATGATGCCTCAGCGTCATCGAAAATTTCGACCGTCGGATGGAGGTGTGCCGCCGAGGCCACGGTGGCTATTTTGTCAATATTTTGTTTCACACGTAATTGAGTCATACCAGTATCATCATAATAAAGAGAAATGATAATAATTTCTTAAAAAAGTGTATTTTATTCAAAATCAACACCGGGCCTTGAAATTTAACCACCCTTTACAATGACTCAAATCATATTCAAATTTCTAATGCCTTGCCGGCGTTTTGATGATAAAACAGTACGCATACAGATTACAGTAGTAAAAACTTATATATCTATTTATTTATTTATTTAAGTCTATGAGTTATAATAAGAAGGTAAAGTGCATTTTTATTCATAAAGATTGGGATTATTATACACCTGGGTCATACAAGAGCAAGAAGAGTTGGTAACTAATAAAAAAATAAAAATTTGAGCGCTTTGTCCAGCATTTATACTGTAAATAACTAAATCTTCGCGAGTGGAATAGCAAAAAAGGTTGTTTGGAGTGCAGAAAATGTATCTTTGTGTCTCATGTGGGGAAGGGAGTTAAAAACTTATAAAACAGATTTTTTAATGTGTAAGATTTAATTTGATTAGTGTTACTTTTTATTATATTTTATCAGGCGCTATGAACCAAAAAGAAATAGAATGGCAATGAATAATTAATTCCTTCTGTTTAATATCATATTAAAATAACTAAACAAACATTCAAATTAATAAATAAATATTCCGAATAAAAAAACGCATTTTTAGTATAAGTTTTTTGGGTCTAGGCGCAATCTGGGTTAAGTTTAGAAGTGGGTGACGTCGATCCGATGAAGAATGTCTTTACCATCCTAAAAATATGAATGTCCGTCTAGGGCTAAAATGAAATTTAAGTTTCATTTAAAATTTTGTGCTTTATCTTAAGAATAAAGAGTTTGATACAAATTATAAATTTAAGCAGAAAAATGAAAAAAAAAATAAGTTGGATTTTATCAGGCGGATTCTAATCACAAATTAAGATTAACGCATAGCAGGTCTTAACGTAGTAGTTGAAGGACGTTATGGTTCTGGGGTTAAACCGGGTGTAACCAGTCACAAAATTTGCTACCCATATTCTTCTTATAATTGTGTGACCAACCAACATTTTGCGAATTTTCTAGAATCGAATAGCCTTCTTTTAATATAGCCAATTTAATTATTATTTGCAGCAGAAGCTTATTTGAAGCACCCGATTCAAGTGCACCACTTTCAACATTAACAAAAAAAGAAAAAAATCCAAAAAAATGCTTAATTTTCACCAGCAAATTGCATATTTAGTTACTCTCTAAATTGCTTACTATGTATTTGTTGCATGCCACATTGATCAACTTGTTCGTCAAATTTCAAAAGCCATTAAGCATTGAAAGTCAACTTGATCCTCTGCGTCAACCAAAGCCAATCACAATCAACTTGTAAGTGAGGAACTTTTGACATTAATGGTCAACTACCAACAATTACTGCTTACAACTACATTTGTATATAAACCAATACATATGCATGTACACTTTTGCTTGCATTAGTAGATGTGCGACATTGTGACTTCATTGCTATCATGCTGAAGTGGTTGACAGTTTGTGATGTGAACACATTGTGATGATGTCAAATAAAGAAATACAATTCCAAACATGAAATAAAGTGAGAAACTGTGAGCAAAGGGTCTTTCATACTTTATTTTTAAAATAAAAAGTAATTATGTTTTAATAAAAAATACATTGGTACTTCAACTTCAAATGCCTTGTAAGCAAATAATGAATTGATATATCAAAATTCATTTCTCTCTGTATTCTAATGAATGAAGAAACATAAAATTTAGGTATGAAATTTGATTGATTGATCAATAGATGCCGCTTTCAATACTTTTCTACCCATTTTAATTATTATTGAATTATGAAATAGTAGCGATACTCGTCTATTATTTTTGAGGTAGATGCCATATTATAGGCTGGGTCAGTCTTGTAATATTTAGTGTTTTTGTACCTTGCACTGAGCCAGTAATTGTTCGATCTGGTTTTATTCTAGCCGCTTTTGAAGGATTATAATGACCGAAAATATCTACAATTTTGTGAATATGCGAATTTTCTCTCTTAACTTTATTTTTATGTTTTTGGCAGTGGATTTAAAATAATTTTATATGGCCCTCGAGCAAAATCAAACTTACATTAATAAATTTTAAACCTTATAGTTATAACCTAACAATCGTGTCACCATCGAAAAGAATCGTCCCCATAAAAAAATTAAGAAAAATAAAAATACTACCATAAAAAGAAATTGAACTAGAAAGTCCCTTTGCATATTTTTACTAGAGGCACTTGCATGAATATTAGGACGGTATAAAAAATTTATTTTTCTTAATGCCCCCTGGCTAAAAACATTAGAAACATATTTTTTTCCTTTTTGTTACATTTTTTTAAATCAATTTGAACTATTATAGGACTTGTAAGGAGCGATTACATGCCAAGTATTTTAGACATCCTGATCAATTCTTAAAAAAACAAAAAGTATTTGTAGGATTGCAAATACCGCCGCCGTAGCCCAATTATATATATTATATAAATATATAAATAATGAGAAGTAAAACGAAAAAATTTTCGGGAAAAAAAAATAAATTTTCAGATTTATTCAGTGTAAACAATTTTGATATAGATTTTTTAAACTGGAATAGTTTAGGTAAGGTTGTGGTGTTAGTCGGTCTGTACGCCCAACTCAAAAGACATTACATGCCCGTTGTGATACCACTGTGCGGCACGGGAACCTCATTTATTTAGTTTCATGCAATCGTTTTATGGCTCTTAAGAAGCGCACAATTGGTTCAGTACCCACGCCAGACAGTTCCGTAAGAGAATTAGAAAGGATCTAAGATCTACCTTTAAAAACTGCTCTGATTTTAGCTGAGGCTGGACAATTGCAAATAAAGGGCTCAACTGTTTCTTCCTCCTCCTCATTTCCACAATTTCTACTACATTCATTCTTATTCTCAAGAAATGCTTGCCAAATAGCCAATTACTCGTTAAACAAACCACGACCTTCGAGATATCTTTTTTTAAAATGCTAAGCTTGGCTGCTACGTAGGTGTCTTCATTTCTGCATGAGCTATTGGCCTCTTGGGTAATGGTAAACTGGATTTTTTTTAAGATTAAGTGTACTTTTTAAATAATTTTTTTTCCAGTTTTATTTATTTTTTGCCAATTTTTTTTTGTTTTGTCCAAAACCATTTTTTGCCATTTTTGGAAACCATCATCCCTCACACTTTTTAATTTTATTATTTATATATTTATTAGTAGTATAACTATAAATATTAATAATATAATGCAATTAAAAGATATTAGCGACAAGGCCCATCAGCCTGAGATATTTTAATTCTTTTTTTTTCACTTATAGCCGAGACTATTCTCAGTAGTCTTTGAAAATCTCCTAGTGTCATTTCCATTACTTTTTGAGTTATTAAATACAGTGTGTGTGCTTCCCTCGATTTTCGAACGGATTAATATACTAGTAAATGTGCTATGTTCCTATGCATTCATACTGGAGGAGAAAAAAACAAAAGAAATTTTTTTTTCACCTGTTAATGACAACACCAGAAATAAATTCCGAGGGGGGGAAAGAGGGAGAGACCCGATAGAGAATGAGAGAGAGAGAGAGAGAGAGAGAGAGAGAGAAAGAATATATATCGAAATAAATTCACAACATTTACAGAGAATACAAATAGACAAAATTTACAAAAGACGGAAAAGGGTCGACCGGTGTAGGTAAACGCCGGACGCAAACCGTGGCAACAACGCGCACTACTCCGAGCGTTTATCACCCGTACAAACGCAGCGATTCCAGGACCACAGCAATGGCACATATTACCACAAGGCAATACCAATAAATCCGAAGCCGGAATGGCAATCGCTCTATAGTACGCACAAGCACCAACGGAAATAAGCGCCAAAAAGTAGGCATAAAAAACGCCAAAAATTGGGACCAAAAAATGCCACAAACAGTAGGCACCAAGGATATATAACGCCAAAAAGTAGGCGCCAAAAATATGTTTCCTACAAGTTTGCACCAAGAAACAAGCACCAAAAAGTAGGCAGTGTTATTTCTCACTAGAAATTAGCAACCACAAGGAAAACCTCACGAAAAACAGCTCAAAGTGTATGTGAGATATATATAAGCTATAGCTCTCTCTCTTCTTTTCCTCTACATTATATCTTTTTTCTCTCTGGCGGAACGAAAATGCCCAAGACGTTGCATGGCCTTGCAAGTTTACTCTCCATTCTCGCTCGTCCGTCGGCGCCTAAGAAGTTTCACTTGAAAAATTTTGTCAGCTATGACTAATAAAATAGGAACAAATTCTGAGTAGGGATGAATCTCGAAAAGAGAAACAAATTTTTTCTCAGCTATTAAAGGAAAAAATGGAAACAAATTCTGAAGGAGGATGTCTATTTTTGAAAAAGAAAAGCAAAACATTCTCAGCTATTGATGAAACAAATTGGAAGAAATTATGAGTGGAGCTGCTTTTCGAAACAAAAAAAATATTCTCAGCTAAATATTATTGAACAAAATAAGATCCTATTTTGAGTGGGGGAAAAAAAAAATGTTTGTTTGTTTAAAAGTTTTACTTTTCTCTGAAATTTTATTTTAAATTATGCATTTTCCAAGAAATTTAAAAAAAAGATGGTTTTTAAATGTTTAAAAGACTCTATACCGTATAATTTTCAACATAAAATAATTGTCAAAATTATTAAATTTTTTCAGTTTATTTCTTACTATGCTCAACTACAATACTTTGTTCAAGTCAACCAAATTTGGAAGAAATTTACGACATTGCCCAAAATACTGGGATCTTGACATAGAATTGCTGCATAAAAAAATAAAATGGCATTTTCGTGAATTCGCTGTAAAATGTTTTTTAATCTTCTGCTTTAATTTCGCTTCATAAATTCACGAAAAATTATTTTCTAGTTTTTTAATTTTTGCATTATTTTATTTTAATTTTGGGTCAGAAGTTTTTTTTCTTTTTATAAAACGTAGAGTTTACATTTTCGGAATTTTACTTTTACATTTTTTTTACATTTAATTTATGTTTCCTTGTTTTTTATTGTTGGTTTTATATTTTGGGCATTTGTGGCGCCGGTAAATATGAAATAAAACAGGCATCCACTATAGAAAAGTTTTAGTACATAGTATTATGAAAAAAAGTATTTTTTCATACCATCCTAATGAATATGTATGCGTGTATGCCTGCGTGTATGTATATATTCGTACTTTGGAAATACAATATGCTATTATCAACAAAATTTAGAATTCCTTACTATTTGAAAATGAATTTAATACGTTGGAAATCACGAAGTCTAAAGTGGAGATGGTATAGCTTTCCTATATGAAATATTTTTAATAGCAAGTTGGTAGAGAGAGTTTCAAACTAAAATATTATACTCGCAAAATTTGTTGTCTGCAGTAATTTAAGTTGTCTCATACGAGTGAAGTGAAGGGTGCCTAAAAATCCTCTTTATTTCGATTGAAATTTTTTCACGAGTTTGGTTATTCGTGCATAGGTTTTTGTATATGGCAGCACCACAGTCAAATCGGGCATTGCCATCGTGATGTGTGCCATTTTTAATAATAATCGTACCGGAAATATTTTGTCATATGAGTGCTATTTATTTTGTTTACAGGTGCTTGAAGCAGATATTTTATTTTTGAAAAGCGCTCAGGTATATCATTTAAAATTTTTAATTAAAAATTAATTGAGCAAAATACAATTTTTTCTTAATAATACAAACAATTTCGAGGATTTACTATGTACGGTATGTTTATTTTATTTTTATTTGATCCTGTATTGGTTTCAATGACTTACACAATTAGAGTTTTCAATTAAAAAAATTTTTCATTCTTTTTTTTTTTTTTTGTTTTTGTTTTGTATCTATGCACGCATTACTTTTCTTAATATTTAATAAATTTGATTAACCATTTGTCAAACTAGCATTTGGATAGGTTTTAAGTAGAATCACCAATCAAATAAAATTAAATTTATACAATAAATAAATTTTATTTTTATAAAAACTTTTGAAAATTTTTTTTAAATAAATTTTCTTAAAAAAAAAATTGAAAAAATTTCATTTTAGTTAAAAAAAATGTTTATAAATTTAGTTTAATTTGGAAAGAAAGTGTATGAACTTTTCTTTTTCATTTTATTTAAAATTAAAAAAACATGTTATATAAAAATTTAATTTAATTTAATTTTCTGAAAAAAATAAAATAATGTTGAAGAAAGGGATTATATACATACCTTGTGTGGGACTAAAAAATCGAAAATTTTTTATGGCATATTCTACAAGTCCATCATCTTAAAAATATAAATTCAAAAAATCATAAAGATCGGAGCACTAGAACGAAAGTTACAGACCGTGGAAGCGCGCGACCTTATGCATAAACGAAGTGCACGCAAAACTTTAGACGCGATTATCTCGAAGTCGGTTTTTCGAAAATTAACCGTCGCGGTGATGATTATTTATCAAAAACTATTTGACCGATTTGCATAAACTTTTTTTTTAATTATTCGAAGTTACAACCTCGTGAATCTGAACGGTTCACTTTTTATAAATATTTGCATAGTTCGCTGGAATAAATTTTTTTTTTTATTTTTCTACCCCTCAAAAATCGTTGTTTTTGGTGCAAAGCGGTTTTCATATCGAGAAATTTTTGTTTTGGGTAAATAAACCGTTCAGATTCACTAAAAAACATTTTTCTACAATAAACCTTTAATTTTTTTGATTTCAGTTGAGCTCCTCATGCGCTACCGTGATCACCACAAGCCTCTTCTAAAAAACAGCGTTTCGGGGGAGGAGCGATATCAACAATAAATAATAACATATTTTAAAATAAAAACACCAAAATGTATTCTTCGACAGTTATCCTTCAGTATGATAAATGCCTCATTTGAATAAAAGTTCTAAAATATATTTAAAAAAAAATTATGACAATCGTCCATTTTTTCGGGCTCACAAGGCATATAACGCCTTAAACGAAATTTATTGACCCCCCTTCACACTCATATAAAAACATAATCAATGCCTATTTAGTTAAATATTGACGTCAATGATTACATCTATCTGGGTGCCGTTGTTGGTTTTTCTCCATTACTAAATTGATTATATTTTTATTTCTGTAAAAGTCAATGTTTGATATTTTCCATTACTTGAATTTCAACTCTTCAGTACAACTGCTTCTAACAGTAATATTTTAATATCTTAACTTTAGAATAATTATTCCACTAAACTTCTAAAAGTTTCACTGAATTTAATAATCTATCCTACCATCGAGCGCACTGCATTAGCTGCACATACATACATACATATGAGTAGAAACGCCACGAAAACTTTTTGAAATTTCTCAAGAAAATTAATATCCCCCTTCATGTAGGTACATATAGGTATATGGGTATATGTATATGTACAATGTGTACACATATTATTCACGCATACATCCTTCGGCCGCATTTCTGCTCCAAAATATATACGTCATGATGTGGTCCCCTAGCTGCAGATCTTAGTAGTTTTATACCGAGAAACCTTTTTCTCTAATATCATCTTTCATATCCAGAGCGTACATCGAACTCGGACCCAACCGATTCATCGCCACATAAAGGTTTTGCTAACGGCGATCACAATAGTGTATATATGGTGTTGCAACATATATTTTATACGACGCAAATAATCCTCAACCAGTGAAAAATAGTTTGCCCAATACGAACTAGTACGTTGGGGACTAGATCTTAACCAGTATAAAAGTATGGGAATTTTTATTAAATTTTGGTGGGTATAAAACTTTAGTTTGTTAAACTCATCTGGGTGTTGAACTTAATCTTCAGCTTATCCGCAAACGACAATTTTTTTTGCTTTTAATCCTTAATCTTTCTGTGTCATTCAAATAGTTTTTGAAGATTTTTGTTTTTAATACAAATATTATGAATTTATTAGTGCTTTATTTTGTTAGTTAATTTGTTATTAATAATTTTGCTTATACGTATATTAGCATTTATTACCAGTTCCGGATTATGAAAAGAAAATATTGTATTTCGTAGAATATCTCCGCATAGAATTAGCCCGAGCAGGTCGCGGCCTAGTAATTCACTACTACCAAATTCACTAGAAGTGCGCCAGTTGCCACGTAAAGTATTTCACTATAGTGTTTGTGTACATTTGCAGGCAAGAGAACAACAACTCCAATCAGATGAAATGCCACGCGCGCCATGGGAAGAAATAGCAGCAACTGGCAACTGGAAGATGCACAAAATTATCAGAAATTTCCACATATACCAAAAGTACGAGTTTGCGTATGTATGTAACTATTTACAAATACATGTTTGCTTCTTGGTGCATATAGTAACTACACGAATATGTAGGTTCATAGATTCATTTGAGCAAGGCAAATGTGAGTAAATTTGTATGGAAATACACTTTAGTATATCTGCTTGTACAACTTTTGCACCAATGCGCACCTATTCTATGCCCAAAGTTGTAACAACAAAAACTGCTGGCAAACCATTAGCATCGAATAGTGGCAGCTGAACAGTTTTCAGTGGCCTTAGGCATTTTTAGAGTCGCTGGTTGCTGGTTGCAAGTTGAATGCAACCAAGGCTAAGTTTGACGCTAGACGAAGTTGAAATTTCGGTCATGAATGTGTGGAACACAACCATAGATATGCACACATACTTAGGTACATTTTAGCAGAAATACAAGGATGTGTGAAGGTGAGAGTTGCAACTGCGCTTTATGCATTTCACATAGATTTATTAGTTATGCTAATGCTCTGCGTCAAATAACTTTTCCTGCATTTACTTTAAGTAGTTCAAATATAAAGTGCAGTTATCTAAGATGACCTCACATATCAAGTTCCAGTAAGTAGGTACTTGTGAATTATTTTGAAAGCTAGCCATTTGGTAAACCCAAATTAAGCTTTCAAAATGCACTCGAAAATGTTTGCCAAAGATTTGCAAAGTAAGAGATGAGAATTTTAAATTCTTTGGTAGTGAGTAAACGAGTTGGATATGACGTTAATTTAAAGCAAGACGGAAAAATTATATACTCGTTTACATTGGGCATCTTGTGAAGTCTCAAGATTTTGCTTCAGAATAAAGCTGATGTACCACAAAGATTCGCACGATTTAATTGGTCTAAAATAAAGTAAAAAAAGAACAGCAAAATTATATGAAAAAATTGAATTCGCACTCACGTATTTCGGCCTCTCGTTTCTTCTTTCGGATAATACGTCTCTCTTCCTTTTTCAGCTCTCTGTAGCGATCCCACATGGCTCGCGTTGCGCCCGATCGCAGCGTGGCTCTATAGGCGGCATCCTTTCTTTCTGCGGCAGCATGACATTCCTCGTCGTACCAATTGATTTTTCGTGCTCGCCGGAATCCGATTTCTTCTTCGGTGGCGGTACGTAGGGAACGAGAAATGTTGCTGCATTGCTCGTGCATGCCGGTTTGTTGGGCAGTGCTCTCTGAGAGCAGGAGTGAGAGTCGAGTGGCACATCTTCTGGCTGTCTGTTGGGATTGCAGCTTTTCGATGTAGAACATTCTTTGCGTAGGTAGATGTACGTTTTTGCTGCACAGAGGCGTGTGCGCAGTTTGGCTGCAACAAGGTAGTGATCCGAGTCGATGTTGGGTCCTCGGATCGTACGTACATCTAATACACTAGAAGCGTGTCTTCCATCTATCACAACATGATCGATCTGGTTTCGTGTTTTTCGATCAGGAGACAGCCAGGTGGCTTGGTGAATCTTCTTATGCTGGAATCTGGTGCTGCAGACTACCATGTTTCGGGCCCCGGCGAAGTCGATCAGCCTCTGTCCGTTACCGGATGTTTCGTTGTGCAGGCTGAATTTTCCGACTGTGGGACCAAAAATTCCCTCCTTGCCCACCCTGGCGTTGAAGTCGCCAAGCACGATTTTTATGTCGTGGCGGGAGCAGCGCTCATAGGAACGTTCCAGGCGCTCATAGAAGGAATCTTTGGTCACATCGTCCTTCTCTTCCGTCGGGGCGTGGGTGCAAATTAGCGAGATGTTAAAAAAACAGGCTTTGATGCGGATTGTTGCGAGACGCTCGTCCACCGGAGTGAACGACAGTACTTGGCGACGAAGTCTCTCTCCCACAACAAATCCGACACCGAATTTGCGCTCCTTTACATGGCAACTGTAGTAGACGTCGCAAGGTCCTATGGTTTTCTTTCCTTGCCCCGTCCATCGCATCTCTTGGATGGCAGTGATGTCAGCCTTTACTCTCACGAGGACATCAACCAGCCGGGCAGAGGCACCTTCCCCATTAAGGGACCGGACATTCCAGGTGCATGCCCTCAAATCATATTCCTTATTTCGTTTGCAGGGGTCGTCATCAGTATAGGGAGGTCTCATCCGAGGCTTTTTCAAACTTTTCATTGGGGGGAATTTTTAAGTGGCGGGTCCCAAACCCAACGCACAACCAGCTATCCTGGAATGTTTCGCCTTCTCACATTAGCTCACTCCCGAACGGGTGTTCGGAAGCTACCCAGAGGACACGTGGGCTAATCCCGGCCGTTGTGAGCTGCTTGAACCATATGCAGAAGAATCGTCCTGGCCATTCCCAAGTGAATGGCGATCAGTAACTTTCCCCACTTGCGTGGACTTCTACATATGGAACCATTCTCCATACGCTCACCCAAGTAGGACAGAGCCAGATGTCGAACGTTGCCGAACGCGGGGGCCGATTGTGCTCTTTGTCGTTCGTTCCGCGCTCTCGCTTGCAGTTCAAGCACATTAGCTTACATTTGCTTGCGTACGGAATAGATTCGTATATTTGATATGTCCATATGACTTGTATGCATCTTTACATATAGATTTGTGCTTTTTGAAAATTGCGCGAAATTGTATACGTATATGCATGTTTATATACATGTATTAGTATACAACATATCTTATAAGGTATGTGGTAAACATTACCATACATTTTTTCCTTCATATATAATAAAAAAATTAATAATAATAACATTAAAACAACAGGTATTATTAACAAACTTGGTTTTATTTTAAATTCTTCAAGTAAATCAAATTAATAATAATCTATAAGAAGGCATATGCAAATACAAATACGTGAATTTATATATGTACATATGCGCATATATGTACGCTCACTTAAGTAGGAGTGAGCAAGATGTCGAACGTTGCCTTTCGATTGCAGTTCATTCGAGGTAACGGCAATGAGCAAGGTAACGTCAAATGAGCAAGGTAACGACAAATGAGCAAGGTAACGACACATTTTTTCGTGCATGCAGCCGGCTAAATCGAATTATAAGACGTTATCACGTCAATAAAATTAATTAAAAAGGAAATAAAATTTACATTGGTTCAAACTTAAAAACTCAGATAAAATTAAAAATAATGAAAATAAATTAACGTAAAGCTAATAAAATATAGTTAAAGAAAAAATAAAACTTAAATTGAGTTAAACTAAAGAAAATCAAAACGAAATAAACTAAAACCAAATAAATGGAATCACTCCCGAGAGGAAGAGAAAAAAAATGGAATAAAAAATATATAAAATAATGTAAAGAAAAGAAGTAAAGAAAAAATAATTAAAGTTTTAAACAAACATAAGATGAAATAAAATTTAAAAAAATTAGATAAAATAATATAAAACTAAATAAAAAAATCACTTAAATAAAATCAAAAACCAATAATAAATTATAAGAAAAAACTAAATTAGAAAGAAAATAAACCAAAAAAAAATAAGTTTAAAAAACAAAATACAAATAAATTTATATAAAACAAAATTAAAGAAAAGTAAAACAAAATCAAAGAAAAAAATTAAATAAAACAAAACTAAATAAAAAAGAATAAAAATAAATTAAAAGTAAATACAATACAAAACATGAAACTAAAATAAAAATAGTAAAATAAATTGAGTAAATTAATGAAAAATTAATTAGAAAATAATAAATAAAACCAACTAGAAATGATTAAAATAAATTTAAATATTTATAATAAAATACAAATGAAATAAAATAAATTAAAATAAAAAAGGTAAAAGGGTAAAATAAAAATTAAAATTAATTAAAAAGAAAATAAGCTTTACTTTCATTTAAATTAAGAAAACACAAATTAGAAATAAAATAACAAAAGTAAACTAAGTTAAATCAAAATAAAGGAAGCCAAAAATAATTAAAGACAGAAAGAAAACTTTAATTAAACCAAATTAAGCAACAAATAAAATAAGTCGGAATGAAAAATATTAAAACGAAATAAATAATATAATAATAAAAATTATAAAGTAATACGAAAAAATAAATAAAAATTAAAAACATTAAACAAACAAAATTGAATAAAAAAATTAGATAAAATAATTTGAGTTAGATAAAAATTAGATAAAATAAGTATAACTAAATATAAAACTAAATAAAAAATAATTAAAAAAAAAATAAAAAAATATAAGAAGGAACTAAAAGCAAAATAAATTAAAAAATATAAGTAAAACTAAAATTAGGTAAAATAAAAAATTTAATATAACTAAGAAAATTAATATAATATACAGTTGATTAATTAATTGATTAAAATGAATTGAATGTATTAAAATAATATTAAACAAAATAAAAAATTATTTAAATTAAAATAAAGTACTCCAAATAAAACTGAAATAAAAAATTATTTAAATTAAAATAAAGTACTCCAAATAAAACTGAAATAAAAAATATTAAAATAAAGTAAAATGCGTTAAAATAGAATGAAAAAGACGGAAAAATTAAGGAAGGGGATGGAGAAAAAACAAAACAAAATATTTATTTAATTTTCACTTTTCTTCACTTCATTTGCTATTCGTATTCGAATGTACGTGATTGTATAGGGTGGGCCAAATTCGACCTACTAATGTTAAGCACAAATCACTTTTTTATTTTTTGACATTTTGTTTTTTTTTTTTTTTTGTAGGCTATGATTGAATTGTTGGAAATTTATTATGGAACCCTACAGTACAACAAATCGCGTTAAAATTATCGAGTTTTTCTATTCTTGTCAATGATCAATTGTTTTAACGCAGCGTAAATATCGGTGATGTCGGATGAAGCGCATTTCCATTTAAATGGTTATGTCAACAAACAAAACTGTAGCTTGTGGGGCTCTGAAAATCCAAGGGCAACACACCAGCATCAGTTGCACCCATCTAAATGTACTGTTTGGTGCGGTGTTATGGCCACTAGAGTTATCGGTCCATATTTCTTCGAAAATGAGGATGAAACGCCGGAATCGATTTCAGGAGCTTCTTACCGAACACTGATTGCAAACTTTTTGCGGCCAATGGCGGAGCAGTATCCTAATTTGTGGTCTCAACAAGATGGAGCAACTGCGCATACTGATAGGCAAACTATGGACCTGCTGCGTGAAATTTTTGGCGAACGTCTGATTTACAAAAATTCAGATTTCCCTTGGCCACCTCGTTGGCCAGATTTGACTGCGCCCGACTTCTTTTTATGGCGATATTTAAAAGACAAAGTGTATCTTAATAAACCAGAGCCTACCAGACAGCTGAAGCAAAATATTCGAGATGAAATACTAAGCCTTCAACCAGAAATATTATGTGGTGTAATGGAAAACGCGTTAAAAAGAGCCAATCTTTGTATCGAGAAAAATGGTGGACATTTGTCTGACGTAATATTTCATACGTAATTTCCATAAAATATATTCTATGTATAAAAACAATTAACCAAAATAAATGATTATTGTAAAAGTTATTTATGTTTAACATTAGTAGGTCTTATTTGGTCCACCCTGTACAAATTAAAAATTTTCTTTTATTAATTTTCTTTATTTGTATTAAATAGTTGAACTTTATTTGAAAATAATTCGTGGTCTCCAGCTGCTTCCACGAGGTGACACACACCGCTGCCTTATGTTCCTCAACCGAGGAACCGAGGCTTACACCTGAACCTCTTCTTCCTTCGATCTTGCCCTGCAATATGAGTTGTAGCCGTTTATATCTACTTCGGATTTCGCAAAATATGACCCAGATAGTGATCAGTCCAGGGTATTTTAAGTACTCTCCGGAGCACACAAAGTGCCACCAATGTCCATATTTCCGTGCCATATTCCATAACTGACCACACATAGTATTCTATGAAGCGCGTTTTTAGTTGCAGGTTGAATTCGGGACAATTTAGGACTTTGCCATATTCAACAAATTTGGACCTTGCCATTTCAATGCGACATGTTATTTTTAGTATTTCGGGTATTTAGCTTCTAGCAATATCAGACATTACTGGCATTTTTTGAAACGAGGAAGCTAACGGATAGGGAAGAAAGGCGCTGGAATTAAATCACCAATATCTGAGTTCTTACTGGCTGGGGCACAACTACTCCTCGGAAGCTAAGAAGAGCTTTTAAATATTTTGCTTTAGAGTGAACAAAGAAAATGGCGCATAAATTCAATGTAATGTAATACCTTTTTAGGTTTTTTAAGATAATTGGGTTTGAACGAAGTATTGTGAGGAGTAGAGGGCACAATGGATATTCATGACGAATTGCTTACCACATTTTAATATTAATTCGGCTTATCTAAGGATAAATATTTAAATGTAGGAGTGGCCCTGACAGAAACATCGATGGCAATTTTGAGGGTTGCCCTTTCTATTAAAAAAAAAAAAATTTACAAAATACATAACGGACATTTTTAAGAGCTTGAAAACTTCAACTTTATTTTTTTATTATAATCTGGTAGATAATATCATGGCATTTATTTTTTAAATATGAAGTACGCCATAAATCCCTAGCGGCTACTATGTAAATAGTTACATGGTCCATTCGATCAGTCCAATTTTTGACTACTTTTTCCAATAAATATGGCCGTATGACGTTAATGGTGGCTGGAATATTACAATAAATCGATGTTAAGCGCATCACTAGGAACCAAATGTCGTCGATGTTGAGTTGATTAATTTTTGCCATCAGAAATGCAGTCAGCATGGCTCGATAGCACGCGCCTGTCATGGTAATGACAGCTCCTTCCTCATTTCAAATGAAATCTAAGACCGATGACACCACCAGTGCTCTATGTATTTCGCGAACAGATTTATTTTTTCAAAGTTAATTTTCACAATTTGGAGGCGTTGTTCTGGCATTAAACGATTCATGGTCCTTGCCCAACTTTACTGAAAATAAATATAACAGAGTTCGCCATTCTCAGCTGTCAAACCATAGTTATCGATATCGATAGTTCCAACGCAGCTAAAAACGTTTTCTTTAAATTTCCGAATCATTTCTTTCAACATTTTTACATCAAAAAGCCAACGAGTGAGAGTCAGAAAAATATTCATTTTTATTCTTTAAATTTGTTTGACTCGCCAGCGTACAATGACATCTTCCATTTGTATTTCACTTCAACACAGCAACACCACAAAGTGTGTCTGCCTAACTCTTTACAACTCAAGACACATTGCGCACTAAATCTGTCTGCAAATTATGCTCTTTTGTCTAAGTAATCGTTTCGAATGCAATTAGTGAACGAAAAAGCAAATTATGTACTTCTTTCTGCATTTAAATAGTTTTAATCCTCTCCACACTCCACACGTACATACGCACATCTGCCTGGAAGCGATGGATATGACATTTATGAGGATGTGTGTGTGCGGATACTTAATTGTCTTTTTCCTTCTCCGGACATGCGCATGAGTACATTTATGAATTTTCTACAGTAACTATGGAAAAAGAAGGCAAGATACTCGTATATATCCAATTTAAATTATAGATTTTTTGTTAAGCACGTATACATATGGGTGTATGTGTCTGAGAAATATACTAAATATTCGAACGAGAAAAGCAGTAACTAAATTCATGTGCGGTGGCAGTCAGATATTATTATCTCAATTTTTGGCACACCTACAAACCGATAGTCAGTGGCGTGTCCGGAATAGAGCTGTGGGTGTTCTATTGATGCCCTCCTAAACTAGGGTTTTTGTTTGAAAAATGCTAAACAACTTTGGATTGTCAGTACACCACCACACTTAATGCGATTGAGGGAGCGGCTGCAGGCAATTCTCGGGCAGGTACGACGCGTTGCCAGATATAACTGAGGCCTCAGTCGACGTGCTGTTCGTACCATATATCGGGGCCTGTTTGTGGCCTGTGCCGCTTATGGGGCCGCTATGTGGTACGAAACTACGTTAACGGCTATTGGCCGCCGGCATCTGATGGCGTGTCAGCACATTATGCTCCTTGCCTGCATGCTGGTATGCCGTACTCTGGGTACGGATGTGTTGTAGGTATTGTTGGGTGCGCCTTCCCTTGACCTGGTACTCATAGAGCGTGCTGTTGCCTTCAGATTGAAGACGAGGCTTTATATGCCGCTGCTGCAGGATGCATGGCTATTCGACGGTGATGTGGAAAGGCGGTACTTAAAATGTCAGAGGCTTCTGAATGAGTGTGTATTGAATAAGCGGCAAGACCGTTGGGATATTAGTCCCAAAAGTCGTGTGACATATGAGTACATTCGCGATGTTTCGTTTGTCGGGGAAAATCCTGATCTTGGATGTTTCCCTTAGCTTGGATTTCCTCCTTACAGAACATGGGTCTCTTAATGCATTTTTGCATGAAGGGCGCCTGTATGTAAGTGAAGAATATGCTTGTGGCTCGCCAAGAGAGGATTGGGTACATGTCCTCTGCGAATGCCCGATGTACTCAGACATTAGGGATATTGTGGGTGTGGGGATTAGTTGGACCGATGGAGGGTATAATGTGAGTGGTGTGGTCTCCAGTCGTGGGAACGTCGAATTGTTGGGTTAGTATGCGAGTTATTTCATTTAGTTATTTGTTTATTAAAAAAAAAAACACATTATTAAGATTTTTCACCTTTATTAATTCAATTGGTCTGCAGGTTACAATAGTCCGTTTAGCACTGCCCTTCAGCTGTTAGCAAAAAGCATAATTATAGCATAAAGTCACGTTGCATTCAAGAAAGGAATGTAGTCACATTGTGGGAACGGAAATTTGGCTGGTTGTTACGTTAGCAAAAATTCGTGGGAGCGCAAAATATTTTGCAAGAGCGAAAATGATATCTGATATCTTAACTTGCGCGTAAAGTTTTTAGGCGGCGAAGGAATTATTAGGCGTTCACTCGATTAGTTTTTAGTTTGTGTGTGCTGTAGGGGGATTTGGGGTATGCCCAGAGTTATATGGGAGCTCAGCTGGTAGTAGTCTTGGCTACGAAGTCTGACAGGAGACTTATTCTTCAGGTAGCCCTTCGGGAAGTATGATGGTGGTTGTAGTTTACCACACAAATGCGGGTAGAGCTTTTTTGGGTCGAATTGGAGTTGCATTGCAACCGGGTGCCGGACCCATGGTACGGCAAAGGTTTAGATAGGCCTCGAACCCCACCAAGCTGATTAGTGTGTCAATTCCACACTGCGAATTGGTACCGTTAAATGCTTTGCCTTTTTGGGGCGCTGATCAACGCATTGGTTTGATCCGTTGTGCTTTTGAGCAGCGTATCATACGAGTATTATATAATAATTTTCACGGACCCGCTCACACATTAACGCATTGAGTTCAGCAATATGGATTCGAACGTTGCATTTGCGCTCTGGAATCATTGTTGGCTCAACAATATAGACTTTTCTTTTCAAAAAACACCAGTCCGGTCTGTCAGTCGTTTTTCCATCTTCGACAAAACCGGTTTCTCGAAATTTCACCAGGACTAATTTTTGAATTTAAAAGATCCGTTACATGCGATTACATATACACGATCTTAGGCAGAACACTTTGGTTCCTCTGTTGAAACAAGCCAATTCAAGGAAGAGAAAAGTTCTGCTCATGACGTGGCCCAGAGGGTATGCAAAAATGGTATAACATATTTTGAACCGATAAATCAAAAATATTGGGTATGAGAATAAGTTTCCGTCATCGTTAACGAGGTGTCGCTGCTGATACTGCTTTTGTGTGAAGGTGTATATGTGAGGTCTCGATCACAGTAGTTGAAATTCGTTTCAAGCATAAATATCCTTTTTATCTGACGTCAGAAACGTCTACGTTCGTAGCGAAAAAACAACATTTGCGGGAAGGCATGCCGCATTATTAACTTTTAAAGAAAAGTGCAGCTGAAACTTGCATCAAATACATCTTGTAAAGAGTGGTTTCGATGCACCGAAAGAATTGAAATATACTCAACTACAACGATTATTGGATGAAGACGCATGTCGAACCCTAGATGATATGTCTAAAGAATTGGATGTGGACAGATCGACTGTCGGTAAACGTTTGCACGCAATGGGAATGGTCCAGAAAGTAGGTAACTGGGTACCACATCAATTGAAGGAGAGGAATATCGTGACGTATGAAATCCTTCTTAAACGGCAGAAAAGAAAAGGTTCACTGGCGATGAAAAATGGATATATTATGATAACCCTAAACGTCGAAAAAGTTGGGGCCTGCCAAGTGAACAAGGTCCATCGACAGCGAAAACAAAGTACGTGTAGCGTAGTACATATAACAGAAGTGAAACTTTCAAGGCAGACAAAGAAAGAGGGAGAGACCCGAGAGAAAATGAGAGAGAGAGAGAGAGAGAGAGAGAGAGAAAGAACCTATTTCTAAATAAATTCACAACATTTGTAGAGAATACAAAATTTACAAAAAACGGAGAAGGGTCGACCGGTGTTGGTAAACGCCGGACATAAGCCGTGGCAACAACGCGCACTACTCCGAGCGTTTATTATCCGCAAAAACACAGTGATACCAGGACCGCAGCAACGGCACAAATTACCTCAAGCAATATCAATAAATCCGACGCCGGAATGGATAGCACTCTATAGTACGCACAAGCGCTAGCCAGGAAACGGAAATAATCGCCAAAAAGTAGCCACCAAAAAAACAAACCGCCAAAAAAATTGGGACCAAAAAACGCCCCAAACAGTCGGCACCAAGGATATATAACGCCAAAAAATAGGCACCAAAAATATATTTCCTACAAGTTTGCACCATCAAACAAGCGCCAAAAAGTAGGAAGTGTTGTTTCTCACTAGAAATTAGCAACCACAAGGGAAAACTCAGGAAAAATAGCCTAAACTGTATCTAAGATATATATAAGGTACAGCTCTCTCTCTCTCTCCTTTTCCTCGACGTTATATCTTTTTTCTCCCCCTCGGAATGAAAATGCCCAAAATTTTGCATGGTTTTGAAATTTTACTCTCCATTCTCGCGCGTCCATCGCCTAAGAAGTTTCATTTCAAAAATATTCATTCTTCAAAGGTTATGTTGTGCATCTGATGGCATTAGAAGGGTGTCATTTATTATGAACTACTTAAACCAACTGAAATCATCACTGGTGATCGTTCACGACTGCAGTTAATGCGTTTGAATCGAACTCTCAAAGAAAAGCGGCCGAAATGCGTCGGTCGATATGACAAACTGATTTTGCTGCATGAGAAAGTCAGGGCGCGTTGCAAAATCGAGCGAATTTGGAAATCTTGCCCCACCCGCCGTATTCCCCAGACAGTACAGCTTCGGATTACCATCTATTTCGATCTATGCGGTCAGTCCTTATTGGAGAGCGATTCACTTCTTACGAGAGCATCGCAAACTGGCTCAATGAATGGATCAAATCAAAAGAACTCGAATTTGTCGTCAGAGGATACCGTATGCTGCCTGAAAGATGGAGTAAAGTTGTAGCTTCCAATGGCACATACTTCATTTACTATCTTGTATGATTTTATTGTTTAAATAATTCGTAAATTTGCCTAAGAATTGACGGAAACTTACTCTCATACCTATAAGTGTGTAAACTTTTTAACACCTTAAATTCTGAGAGGAAACGGCTGCAGCAAAGTTGTGCCACTAATACTATATAATAAACAGTTTATCCTCGCACAAGTAGACAATTACAGGGGTACTCGTAGGTGTATCTGTATAAATCTCGATTCTCTTAAAAATAACTCTTAACTGAATAAATTACCCATTCACTGAGACATAAACATTTTGTTCCTTTCACCACGAAATTGATGGTAAGAGTTTAATTGATTTTTATTGTGGAATATTCACCTCTGTTTGGTTTATAGTGCACTACAGTTTATTGCTGCATTTCGAGTGCAATGGGCGATAAAAATGAATCCATGTTTTTACGTATTTTATATAAAACTTGTCCAGCGGAAACACGTTAAGTTCCATTAAAGGAATTTAATTCGGCAGCTAAAATATATTTGTATATTGTAGTGGTAAAAAAAAAGTCATTTCAGACATTAAATAAAAACAAATAATTTTTTTTAATTGACTGATTTTTTATTGGCTCTTAAATGGGGCTAACTATGTAGCTATTAAAATTTTATTGGATAAACAGTTGTTTTCTTTTTTGGTACGTGCAGTCGAAAGCAAGCGTTGGAGCATATTCGTTTCCTCTTTATCTTTCGACGCGTAATTAAATTTCTAGCATTTAATGTATTTTTCATGGAATGATTTTCACATAAATTTACGCTGATTTTTTCTTTACCTAGGAAATAATATACAACTTGATGAAATACGTAAATATCGGTATTAATCGCCGTATATGGTAGTCAAAGAGCGAACTCAATCCTTAAATAATGAACCAGACACTGTCGCTGAGGTACTGGAATGCAGATCGTATAGCTGGGATCAGCCTGTTGGGTATTCAAAAGCCCATTACAGATCTCAGGTATGGCCAAATTACAAATTTAAATTGAAAATTAAAGCTAAAATGGTGAATGGTGCTCATGATCCTGTTACTGTAACGTGCAATCTTAGTTTATTCGATTGTGATCAGGTATTTTTGATGTTACAGGAATTGTCGATAATGTCGATAAAATCACAGTAATAATCCAAGTTGACCGTCATCATGTTGACAGTTGAAGCATCGCTCAGGAGCTAAAGATCGTCCATAAAACAGTTTTAACCCTTCGTTAGGCACGTGGATTTTTGTAACGTGGTTAGGCATGTGGTCTACAATCGTAGACCATTTTAATATTATGACTAAAAGTGTTATTCATTTGCGTTTCTTAATAATACTTCATAAGTATATTCTGTGATTTACTGTGAAGAATATAAACTAATATTTTCACTAAAATATTTGTGTATCTTCTGTAAATTCAATAAAAACATGAATGTACGTTTTTTAACATTTATTGCAACTCATAAAAGTTTTTTCTTATAACTAATGGACGATTTACAAAAGAGTTTTTATTATTCGTAAAACTTAAAATAAAAATTTGTAAAATTCACTTCTTTAAATAAAAATATAAAAGTTCAGTACAGAACTTATATGTTGTGGTTTCTGAAAACTGCTTATACTATTTCCTCACTGAGAAATTCCGTGCAGCTTTCCCTTATATGATTTTTGCTAGCAAATCTGCCGCATTTAGTACACGACTTTCGGGCGGGATGATTTGTTCATATTGCAAGGGCAAATATGACAACGTCCGACATAGTTACTTGGTGATTGAGTGGGTTGTGGTGCAATGCTTGGGATGCCAAGAAGGTTGTGGGCTCGCTGCCTCATTTCCCTGGGTAGTCGAGGATTCTTTGATCTAACTTAAATTTGTGGTCGAGTGAGCTACCAAGCGCATTTTTCAAGAAAATCACTCCGTTTTATATTATTTTGGAGATTAGATATTTAGTAAATTGTAAAATATTACCGTTGGGCAACGACACGTATTCCTTGCAACATTAAATTTCTGACATAATTGGACCACAAGACCACCAATTTTTGTGTGATTATAATCGATTATCATAATTGATTTTTTTTCATCATTTGTTTGCTCATCTATTGCGTTATCATGGTGCATAGATGATATCAGGATCACTGACCGGTTTTTTTTTCGGGCAGTACGACACTAGTGTACAGTTTTCTTGGAAACCAAAAATACTTGACTTTTCATTACGATTCTTCCTGGGAAGGATACTTCAGGGTTTTTGCTGCTTTCCAATCGTCTTTTTTTGGAATCAGACTTAATATTATCTGAAACTAATTAAATTAGCACACTTTTGAAAAAAAAAATAAGCAAAACTTACCTGAACTTAATTCAAATATTTAATATATCAAGTAATATTGCCGCAAGAAAAAGTAACGTTGTTAGTCACGTGGTCTACATATATTATGTAGACCAGCACTGTTCAGACCTTGATAAAATTTACAACTGCACGTCAAACCCGCACTGAATGCACTAATTGGATAAATAAATAAATAATTGGCGCGTACACTTCTGTTAGGTGTTTGGCCGAGCTCCTCCTCCTATTTGTGGTGTGCGTCTTGATGTTGTTCCACAAATGGAGGGACCTACAGTTTCAAGCCGACTCCGAACGGCAGATATTTTTATGAGGAGCTTTTTCATGGCAGAAATACACTCGGAGGTTTGCCATTGCCTGCCGAGGGGCGACCGCTATTAGAAAAATGTTTTTATTAATTTTGCCTTCACCGAGATTCGAACTAACGACCTCTCGGTGAATTCCGAATGGTAATCACGCACCAACCCATTCGGCTACGGCGGCCGCACTAATTGGATAAAGAGATTAAATATAAACAGCTATTAAAAAGCTTAGGTAATTTAAGAGACAAATTTAAGGAGTTGCACGACTTCGCTTACGATTGTAGACCACGTGCCTAATGAGGGGTTAAACTATTCAAATTTAACGCCAAAATTATTGATTTTTTTCCTCCTAAACTAATATTTACTCAGGAATATTATTCCAATTCTGTACATTTAAAGATTACTTAGAAAGCATTCCTTCTACTCGCTTTCTAATTAACAGATTTCGTAAGAAATATTTTAATGGGGCATGTGAAAAAAGTAGTAAATTTTTATGATAAGAGAGCCACAAGCTGCTATATACCATACCCTACAGAATTGTTGAGGCCGAATAGTCAAACTTTGATTTCTTAGAAAATAATCTGCGGCACCGAGATATGCCTAAGTGTCATCGAAAGTTTTACCAAATCATTGATAGGATGGAGGCATGCAGGTGGATGATATTTGGGATACATAATTTATCACTAATAAATTGCATATTATAACGGGTTTTCCAATAACAGGTATTATTTACGATATTAACAGGTATTATAACGATCTTTTATGGCCGACAGTGTATAATTGATCCTTTTTCTTTAATGCTGTTTCCACACCTGCAAAATCTCTGGCGTTGGGAAGAAATTAATGACCCAACAGTAAAAATTTCTTGTCAATAACATTAATATTATTATCGTCTGATTGAACAATCCTTAATCACATCAGTGCGAGCTTAATACGATTATAGCGCTTTTGTGCGGTACACATGTCACTGTATGCTATGATGATGCTATGAATATGCTTCAGACAGCAAGATGCTATTTCTACCGCACCTCTAGATGCTACAGTTTCTTCCCATACATAAATTTGAGTTCTATTGTCATGAAAATTATGAAAACCTTCATTAGGAACATACATGTTTCGCTTATATTACAGTATGCAACATAAACCGTTAATTTGGGATGTGGAAGAGCCTTTTGTAGATCAATGAAAAATGGTAAATATTTATCTGGGTTCATTGATGCTAAATTTCGATCTTCTTTTAAAGCGGTTCTGCAGTTTTTCAAATGTATGTTATGTTCTTCTAAAATGCTGCTTTTTTCATTAGGGTCTGAAGTAGCTTTAATTTTCAAATTTAAGTAATTGCATTTTTGACAAGTATCTTATTCTTAAAAATGTGCCTATAGATTCGCTCGCTGAGAAATGTTGTATGGTTTTCTTTGCAGGTGTCAACACACATGCTGTTAATTTTTCTTAAGTTCAAATCAGAGCTCAGATATTTCCTGCTTGGATTATTAGAACGCGTGTAATGGCTTTCATAGTGTGGAATGCTTTTTATATGATCTTTTACGACATCCACTAGTTTCTCATCACCCTTTCTGCAAAATCCTTTCATTTTTCCACGTACCTAAGTCATTTCCCATAATCTTTGCTTTAGGAAACCATGTAGTCTGCCTTTAGATATATCAAATGTAGAGTAGAATGGGGTAAGATAGGTATGGGGGCACAATAGGTAGGTGGGGGTTTCGTCGCACTGTTTTTGCAGAGGTAACTCGTCTTATGTGAATTGAATACGTGGTGGGAACAACGTTCGCGACTGTCATTTCGGCCGTCACCATTGATTAGTTATCCTAGTTCTGGCGTCGTTTTGTTTTTTGTGAGCTTTTCTCCGACATAGCATTTTTTTTATTCTACGGTGCAGTGCATTTAATGTGTGTAAATATTTGTCAGGTGGGTTTTATTTTACGTATAAAATAATGCTGAACACGAATAATGTGTTAGTTTTTTGATGTTTTTGTTTTTAAAAAAAATATCGACACTAACATAAAACATGTGCTTGGGGGCACTATAGGTCAGCCGTCTGGGGGCATTATAGGTCACTACTTTTAATTGAATAAAATAAATTTTAATTGTTTTTGCAGCAAAATGGTGCGTAATTATGTGCGAAAAACGCCGAAACAAAGTGAAGAGGACGTAAAAAACGCAATCGCGGCAGTCCGAGATGGCGCTAGTGTTCGATCAGCCTCTAAACAATTTAAAATTCCGTTCGACACATTACGTGCTCGCGTGATGAATTAAAGAAAAATTCCTAACTTTTATAACATGTGCAGTGTTCATACTCTATAAATAAAAGTTAAAACGTTAATTTCCAAGCCATGTACATCGTTGTTTTCCCCTCACATATAGTGACCTATCGTGCCCCCGATTTTGAAAATATCGAAAAAAGTACCTTTGTCTTATTGAATGCAGCTTCCACAATATTTAGCCAAACATAAGTCAGTATAACCAAAATGTTAGCAGATAAATAACCTTTCAAAATCCTGCTTATTTTTCAAAATCAATGCAAAAACACCATAGCAAGAGCTCTCCAAAAAAAAAAATGACCTATCTTACCCCATTCTACTCTATCTATAAAGAACTTTTTACACCCCTCAATGCTTTCCTTTTCAATATTTTAAAAGTATTTATAACTAAAATCTCTGTCTGATCCTTTAAAATGTCTGTCTTGTCTTCTTTTCATTGGCATCCGCTGAGTAGATGCAAACAAGATCCAAAAGAAATTAAAAAGTGACATTCAATCACTCTCTGTAATACGCTTATCGCACAATTTCTTACATTTGCAATTCTTATTTTCGAGTTTCTTAGCAGGAGTAATATTTCCAGTTTTAAATAATATTTTTCGCCTTTATTCCTTTTACTTTTCCTAATCTTCTGATCATTAAGTAACATCTGCTAACCAGCAGCGTGCATTGAAGTAGAAATAATCAATAATAACTGCAATAAGAAAGTTGTTTTAATTATAATTCTCAGGAATGCCCATTCCATTCCACTTTCAAAAGAAATATTTGTGGGATTGCATTGTACAGCAAAACTGTTATTGTTTATTTTATGTCTAAATAGAACTCTATTGAAATTGTGATTGTAACTGTGGAGAGAAGGTGTTTATGCTCATCAAAATTACCATTAACTTTTTGGTTTTTTAAAGTGGACTAATACCACTCTCAAAAAAACCAGCTCAGTTATAAATCTTCCGACAGGGTGATTAATTTTGCGCCACTTTGTATAACTAAGTACAAGTATGGATCTAAGTATAAATATATTAGGTTGTATGCAGGCCCGTTCTAAGTATGTTGCTCACAAATAGATCTTTCGAAAGAATATTTTATATCCTACTTTTGATGGTAAGTGGAGGCACTTCCTTTTGTTTTCATTTATTAATTTTTTTAATAATATTTTTTTGTTTTTTATTATAAACCCAACTCTTTTTGTTTACACGGTAAATACGTTTCTTAGAAAAGCGTGCAAAAAAAATCGTGTAAAAAAATCATGGGATACAGTGTACTCTTTCTTAAGTGGACACCTAAGGGTCTGAAATGTTTGTCCGCTTATGAGAAAAGTGTAAAAAAAGTGAATAATATGTTATGATAGGGTTGTGTGCTCAAAAGAAAAAAAATCTTAAGGTTTTATGCCAAACACTGAAAAAAGTGTCCGTGTTCGTTAGATGAGAGCACACTGTATATGGTAAATTTGGGATATATTCCACAACTTTAAAAAAACGGGTAAAAAGAAAAAACTCTAATATTTTCCCAAAAAACCGTGCAAACGAAGTAATAATGAAATCCATATTACAAAAGTATTTATAAAAATATAGAAAAAACTCATTATTATTAAGAAAAAAGTTTAATTAGTGCATAGTGAAAATTTAATCCTTTATACTTGACAAGCCAGTGGAGCTCGTGAAGTTTAAATAAAAATTTGCGTCACTCAAAATTATGTTGGTTGTTCAGTAAAAAATGACCAGAAAACCAAATTCGATGATTAATTTTGCACCACTTTGTACAATACTTGGTATCCAGCTACGCACGATTTAAAGATTTCGGACTTGATTAGTTCTAAAATGTGCTTATTGCTCTTATTTTACATGAACAAATTTTACTGAATAAGACTTTATTTTAGGAATTATATTTTGTTTGGAAAGAAATATATATTTCGATTTAAGATTCGTGCAAGAACAAAAATTTCGTGTGCAAAAAATGTATGAGTGAATCGTGTAATTTCAAGCCCGTTTAAAAAAAGCTCTGTAAAATGAGAACTCTTTTTTATTTTTTATTAATTTTCTTTTATTATATTTAAATATTTATTTAATGTTTTCGACTACTTGAACAATTAAAGGGTTAAAAACCTTACACGACTGTATTATTTTGAGATTTTACGTTTATGTTTTTGAAGAAAAATCTGTGGAGGAAAATCTTTGAAAAACAGTACTTAAAAAAAAAGATGCTTGTCACCAATTGATGAGGACGCATGTGAAGTTTAAGCGCAATTAATGGGGTTCGCTGACAAGCATCTCTCCTGTAGCTTTACTGTTAAATTATTGGCAAAAAGTTGAAATAATAATAATTCAAATCTTCGCAGTTATCTCTTATTTTTATAATGGATTGCTACATACTGAAGTAGGCGTCTCATCGTCTTATTCGGAGGATTACAACAACTTTTACTGCTCCGAAGAATTGTGTAGTAATTATACTTACCATAGATAATTCCCCAATTATGTATGCAACAATACGGGTATTTACCCAAATCTATTTTTGATTTTTTGGTTTTTTTTTCTTGGTGGCCATCAAACAGAATTTCAGATGCTGATTAATTTCAAAGTGCATAAAGAAGCTGCTGTTTACATGGAAACTTTTTATTTGCTAATGAATTTTTTTGTATAGATTTCTACGTAGCTCTGCAAATTTTATGGCCTGCCTTTACACGATACTCGCATGTAGGTATATAAATATGTAAGTTTGCATACATACATATACATATAATCACTGTGCGTTTTTATGTGCTTATCTGCATTGCCTTTGTGCGAAGGGAAGGCGGCAAAGCAAAGAAAGTTCGCGCTTGTAAAAGTTTTCTATTTGGACGCTCATTTATAATCAATTGCGCCGCTGACGTAGCAGTTTTACAATTTCCAAGAGTTTGCAACAAACTTAAGACACATACTTGCATAAATCTCAAAGAGAGAAAACTTGGAAAACATCAAAAAAATAAAGACGAAAAGAATCTTAAACTTTTGGTTTTTGCTCTCTAAACTGTTGGTAATCAGAAAGTTCAAGTTTGATTAGGCCTTACTCATAATGAAGTGGTGTGCTAGTAGTCCTTTACAAATATGAAAAATTCGCAAACTAAAAGTATGTTTATTACATCTACTTAATTAAAAGCTTACAAATTCATATTTGCACATATTTATTATAGATGCTTTCCATTTCAATTCAACCGGGCTATTCGGGTCGTGTTCTTCGATTTCGATGTAACTCAAATATGTTGCTCTCTGGTCAAAATAATGAGACACGTATTTTTTTGTTCGCCTGAAAAAATTTTTTTTCAAGAGTTATCGGCAATTTTGTTTTTCGGCTCAAAATCGATTTTTTTTAATTATATAAGAAACAATTTTTTTTAAATGCCCATAACTTAGTCAAAAATGAACCGATTTTAATAATTCTGTGTTCAAAATGATCGTCATTACTTACACGAGCAACCTCATGAAGAAACAATTGCAAAAAAGTAGTTGAAAATTTTTTATTTAGCAAAAAAGAAAAAAAATTGAAATTTTTTCGAAATTCAATATTTCAAAAAGTGCATTTTTTTTTATAACTTTTTCCAAATCAGGAGGACTCCTCAAACTTCAATTGAGCTGAATGCCCAGTAGCTAAAATGAGTTGTTTTTGAGTAATGAATTTTTGAGTAAAAAAACGGTTTCGCACTTTTGGTTTTTTTTTGCAAATTAAAAAATGTTCAACTACTTTTTAGCAATTGTTTCTACATGAAGTCGCTCGTGTAAGTAACGATAAATCATTAAAATCGGTTCACTTTTGACTAAGTTATGAGCATTTAAAAAAAATTCTTATATAATGAAAAAAAATTGATTTTGAGCCGAAAAACATAATTGCCGATAAATCTTGAAAAAAAATTTTTTCGGGCGAACAAAAAAATACGTGTCTCATTATTTTGACCAGAGAGCAACATATTTGAGTTACATCGAAATCGAAGAACATGACCCGAATAGCCCGGTTGAATTGAAATGGAAAGCATCTATAGCAATTTTTATGTTATTTTATACTAAGTTGGGTATGTTTCTAGTCTCTACTAGATGGGCATATGTTATACGCTCATTGAGTTGGTTAAGCAATTTTCACCCAGGCCTCCGGCTATATAATATATCCTTAGTACTTAACACTTCAGCTAGACTTTTTCTTCCTTATTTGTTGTTCAAATTCGAATGTAATGCATTATACTTTTAAAAATAATATATTACTTAACATTTTTTTGTAATGCAAATTTTGAAGTATATTTGAAAATATTTCGCAGTCTCTAACTGGTACCTCATCTTGCTTCGCTCTTGTCCTCGAGTATAAATTGTAGCAGTTCATATTTCGGATTTCGCAACATATGATCAACAAAAGCCTTGAACAATGCACACCTTTAACTGCACCACTAACTGCGGCAAACGCTATAAATACTGCTTGCTAGGATGTGCCTGATGTCTGATATCTTAATGGGCAGGTACTTTCTGATGTCCTTGCGAGAGCAAAGGACATGGATTCAGTGCTGGATTTGTTGTATTTAGAAATAGAATTACTGCTATATATCACCAAGTAAATGTTATCATTTATTCCGATAGACGAGTATCATGTCAGAATGCGAAATTTACTAACTTCTCGTTTGCAGTACATCTTCTGACAAAAGACAATAAACTCGTGACGACAAGAAAGGGTTCTTCTGGTATACGGGCATGAAAAACACGCCATCTGCTCCGAAATCTTGAAACGTAACCGCTAACGATACTGCAGACAGAAGAAGGGTATTAAAACAGTGCCGAGGTAGATAAAAAAGTAGCCCAGAGTTTCATTGCTCGCAAATTAAACCCGCACGATGAAATCGCTGCTAGCGAACTGAGACTGATGGATATTACATAGGCGAGCTACACAGGGAAGCGGTGCTGTAGTACCAGGTTGCAGCGCAAAAATAGCCATCTAAGTAGAGGCTGTTTTTGTTGGTAACAGCTAAAGAAGTCAGTGGCTTTAGATTCATCAGTGTAATAATAAAATTCCATTCCGGAGTGCTCTGCTGACAACATTAATAAGTGGAGTCCGGTGCATATAATTATTTATGCTAGATAGATATAAGAACTTCTAAGATACAGTATGACTTATACAGTTAGAATTTTATTAAAATCGAATTTTTTTATTTATTTTTTCTTAATGTACATGTATAGGGTTGTTCAATAGGTGCGCTTCAACTTTTTTCCGACAGGAAGGGCGAACGACGCAATATTTTTTATTTTTCGCTTGTCATTTGTAAACTTCATTAGTATACATTTCATCATGGAACGCTACACACTTGAGCAACGATTGCAAATCGTGCAAATTTTTTATGAAAATAATCGTTATGTTGCTGCTACTTTAAGAGCATTACGGCCATTTTACGGTCCATTTAACAAGCCGTCCCGTTTTGGGGTTATGTGAAGTCATTGGTCTACAGTAACAAGCCGGCGACGATTTGTGAGCTCAGAGCCAATATTGAACGCGAAATTGCTGGAATTTCGGCCGATTTATGCAAAAGAGTGGTCGAAAATTGGGTTCAACGATTGGACTTCGTAAAACGTGCACGCGGTGGTCTTGCAAAAGAAATCGAAATTCATACTTAAATGTATAGGTTCAAACTCGCTAATAAAAAAAAAATTAGTTAAAACAGTCAAACCGTTTGTGTTTTATTCAAAAAAGTTCAAAAGTTGAAGCGCTCTTACTGAAAAACATATATATATACATATATACATATATGTAAGAATACACACAGATAATTTAATAACGTTCCGGTGAATATTTTCGAAGTTACACGCAAATTTGAAAGGACGTTTCAGAGTGCTTGAAAGTGCTTTTCAACTTCCTAAAAATGGTTTTTTCAAAGTCGAAAACGGTTAAACCGATTAGTCTCAAAATTTAACACGAGCTTCTTAATCGACGATTTTTTCTCACTGATAAATTTTTGTTTTTCTCCCGGAGATCAGCTGCAGCTCCTTTTCAAATAAATACTTTTACTAATACTAAGTCTTAAAATACAGTTAGAAGATAACATATTATGTGTATAAATTTTTAGATTAATAAATTTAAAAGTGTTCTCAGAAAAAATTCTAGGAAATTCGCTTTTTTTCGGCCGTCTAACCATATAACCCCTTAAAGGAATACATCGAATCAATGATTAATCCTTTCAGCGTAAATTTGATCGATATCCTTATCAAAGGCGATGATCCAGAGTAATGCTGAAAGAGGTGTGGAGTACCGTTGGATAAATTGTGTATGGATGAGTGCGAACTATTGACAGTGACTAAGAGTTTTCTGTATTTCATCGTAATAGTTGTTTTAGAACAAGATGAATTCCTATGCCATTAAACGCCCTTTGAAAGCCATATGATAACAAATAAATGTGGTTTTTCGAATGTGGTTATAAAATTATCAAGAGTTAGCAAGTCACCTATCGTACCGTGCCCTTTTTTGTGTATGCCATCTGACGAGAGCTACTAAAATTATTTCTTTCGGCAAACCAAGCAAGCCGCTAATCTCAAGCAATGCCCTTAATATTTTCTAGGATTTTTCCAAAACAGCTTAAAAGAGTGATTGGTTGGTAGCTATTGGGACTAGTGGAATTCTTCCTAGGTTTAAGTTTTGGCACTATATTGGCTGCTTTCCAGAATTATGCATAAATACTAGAATCAAAAATGTTGTTATAGGTGCAGCTTTATTAATCGTGCCTTAATTGAGGCTGGAAGATTTTTAAATAGTGGGTAGGAGATTTTATCTAGTCCAGCCGCTTTCCCTCTTGCCGAGCAGATTGCGAATTTAAGTTCTGAAAGTGATATTAGGGGTTCTATTGATTTTGCGGATGAACAGGGCTGGCACGTTCTTACTGAAATGTCATAGTCTTACTATTACTTCTTACTATTTCTGTCGTTGGAAAAGTGATTAGCAAAGAAGTTTGAGATTTGGTCGGCAGTCCTGTCGGGGTGGGAGTGTATTGTTGAGTGTGCAAGGGGAAGTTTAAGTCACTGAATCGTTGATTAAAGTGAATGTATTCATGTAAGTATTAGTGCGGCCGCCGTAGTCGAATGGGTTGGTGCGTGATTACCATTCGGAATTCACAGAGAGGTCGTTGGTTCGAATCTCGGTGAAAGCAAAATTAATAAAAAACGTTTTTCTAATAACGGTCGCCCCTCAGCAGGCAATGGCACACCTCCGAGTGTATTTCTGCCATGAAAAAGCTCCTCATAAAAGCCCTCCATTTGTGGAACAACATCAAGACGCTCACCACAAATAGGAGGTAGAGCTCGGCCAAACACCTAACAGAAGTGTACGCGCCAATTATTTATTTTTTATTTAAGTATTAGTACTAATATTATAGGATTCTTGAGTATTTCTCTCAATTAAAAACTTCATTAAAAACTAAGTTAAAAGATGAATCAAAAACTGAATAAAAAACTGAATGAATGTCACTTGGAGCTGAGTTATCTTCCTGATTATCTTGTTGTTGTTTTAGCAGAATAGTTATCCCTGTCAGTGTTATGTAAATCACCAGTCTAGCTCATCTAACGGTCGGCCCAGAAAACTTGCTGCTTCGACAGGTTGGGTCCAGACGAAAAAGGGGTGTTAGATGAATGAGTTTGATGGGGCATTACAAAAGGTGGCTAGTGTCGTGCGGAGTGCCTTCACATGCTGGACGTATGTTTAGTAAGTCGTGGTGAATTCCGGATAAGTAGGAGTTTAACCTGTTACAATATTCAAAACTTAAATATGCCAAAGTTAAGCGGATCTCACGAGGCAGCTGAGGCCGCTCTTATTCTGCATTAGTTAGTGGTTGGACTCCGATACCGGCATTCGGGGCTCGGGAGCTTAAGAAGGTGCTAAGTGTCTCCCGATAAATGTAGTTTATAATCTGTCTGAACTTCATCCGGTCCACTAATTGGCAATCTCTTTTATCCTGGATCTCGCGTGTAATTGAAGAGGTGACTCCTGAGATGCCTGGTAGGTGGCTCAGGCTCTAGGGGTCTGCATGGCTGGGATTTTCGGTAGCACTCTTTCAGAAATGGCAATCTGAGCAGTTTGTTGTGCTCCTTCACAGTGAGTATCTGTGCCTCGTCATGTAGGTATTGTAGTGGGGACATCAGGAGGCAACCCGTCGCTGTCTGTTTATGATTATCTTGTCTATTATGTTTGTTGGCCAGGCAAGAGACAGTGCAAGAGAAAGATGCATAATATGTGCATAATACCGTTTACTAAATCTGCTGATTTCATTTATTTCATTTCAATCTTAAAGAGGTTGTCTTCTGTTATTGTGGGTGACTGTCAAAAATGATTGCCTACGAAATAGTTGAATATATTACAGCTTAGGCTTAAAGCTTGATCCGAATTTATATTTTAAGTATTACTATTAGATATACTTTAATCAATGCTTGAGTTCTTTCACTTAAAGTCTATGGTGTGCACTAACATTGACCACAAAGACGAAATGCATTTTAACAACCATCAATGCAGAACCTCCTTACGCACAAAGGAAAGTACCAAAAAGGGGCCAACGAAAAGAAACCTCGTCAACTATGTGCTTACATATATATCACACATACATAGGCACACACATATGCATAAGTGTGTATTCGTACAACAATAATGGCAGCATCAAAAAGGAGCAGTAACGGCATCGGCTATACAGCGCTGAATAAAACGGTCTGCAGCGGACCGCAAAGGCAAAATGCCAAAAAGGATGTAAAATCGTGTGAGTAGAACACGCCTTTATGTAGATCCTTTTAATAAGCGTGGAAAACGCACGAGCACATGTGGGCCAAATGTATGAACAGACACCAGCGTTTGGCTTTGGCTGGGCGTTCGCGTATGTGCAGTCACGCGCAACAAAAACAACAACACAACATATAACGTTCGAGTGTACATATGTATGTATGTGTATATAAATATATAAAATATGAAGCCTATGTTTGTGTGTGTGTGTGTGTAAGAGAGTTGAGAAGTGTGGGAAAATGCAAATTTCATTTCGGTTTTATTTTTGGGCGTTGCTGTTGCCAAAAGGCACTAAGTGGGTCGGCAATCAACATATTAACCATTCTACTTTGTTATACACCCTTCCACCCGTCTACACCATCCGCGCTTCTCTCTCTATCTCTACTGCATATGAGCTGCGACTTCTTCTGCTTCTTAGTTTGATGACTGCCTTTTGCTGCTTGTTCTTTTTTTCTGTGCCGCTTTGATTTTGTTCCCGTTTTTATTACAAAGTTTTACTTGTTGTTTTTTTCCTCTGCTTCCTCTGATTTCAAACATATATGGTACTCGTATTGCGTGCAAGTATCCTTGCAGTTGCAAAATTTGAGTCCTATTTTCACTCGACATGACTGCATAAATACGAGATTTTTACGATGGCTTTTTATGTGCGAGGCCAATTTCGCTGCAACGCCTCGAACGCGCATGAAAATCCTTAATCAGTTATGTTTCTATGCATGACCATCCGTATGTGGCTTTGTATTTTAGTAGATATGAATATTCTACATATATTCTTGCCTGCGTATTCATGTGTTGTTGTACATACTTTTCTACATAAATATATTGTAAATGTGATATGAAACTAGATATAGTTATGGGCATGTAAATGTAAGTGTACGGAAAAATCTGAAGTGAGTTTGAATCTTATTTCAGAAAAAATTAATTTTCATCAACTATTCAAAGGCTTCAGAAAAAATCGCAGAAATAGTTTCTAGCTTTTGACAGCTTCTACACTTACTCTTTACTTTGAGAGGGCAGGTTATTCACCCTCCATACACACTTACAGGTATACTCACTAGATTGGTTACTTGGAAATTTTAACAGGCAAACTTATTTAATGAAATATGTTATCACTTCTTTTAACCTCAACTATTTATAATAGCAGCGCACGTTAGTAGTCATGCTATGTTACCCCACTTCTCCACTTGCAATGAGCTATGAGAGCATTGAGGCATGCGAACAGTCAATTTGATTGCAAGCGGAACGATTAACATAGATGAATTTTTAACGTGGGCATTTCATCGCATAACTTTTCATTAAAACAAAAATGTATACAAAGCAATTTTTGCATTTTCAAGCAGAAGAAAAAGTTTATTAAACGAAAAGTTAAAAAAATATCGGTAACCCAATCTATTTGCTGCTTTTATGTGCGAAAAATCTGCAATAGGCTAATTGGATTAGGAGAAACAGTTCATTTTTAAAACATTTCTTTTGATTTCACTACATAAAAATTAGAATGCATGAAAATATAGCTGTCAAAACCCTAAGGCAGTAGTTTATTGCATGTGATATATCGCAGAGCATGCGAAACAACTCATGCCATAAGATCTGCGATTTATCGCCTGAGGTCTACGTTGAGCGGTCTCGATTTGCATGGGCTGAGATGATTTGGATGAAATTATCGTCCGTATGTTAAAATAGTTGGTTAATGCAAGAAACACACCTTATTTGATGTGTGTGTTAAAAAAAGGTGAATTTTCGAATTGCACGGGCTTGTACATTCGAAATCAGAAAAATAATTTTAACCGTCCGTTGTGTGATGCGGCCTATGCAGGTCATTCCGAATTTTAGAGGGGTATATCTTTTTGTTTCGTTAAGTTTTCAAAAAACGGCGAAAATATACCGTACAGGTCTGTTAGATGAATCTTCTGAAAATTTTATAACCATTTCCAGCGAAGTGATTATGAAAAAAAAAACATTTTACACAAAAACTTAGTATAGTCATGCACCGTCCTTGGTCTTCTGACTAATTAGAGTACAAGAAAGAGTGAATACGGTTCTCTCTCACCTGAAACAGTCGATATAATTGTTCGTCAGACGAATCGGAAAGCAGGAGAAATGATCAAGACCTGGAACGAGGCTAATTCAACATGTTAACCAAAAGAGTGGAAGCCCACAGACGAAATGGAAATGTATGCTTGGTTTGGATTGCTATTATTTTCCGGTGTGTTCCACTGTAATAATATGCAAGCAAAGGATCTATGGCATTCTCGACATTTTGATATTTATAATGCAACAATGTCGCTAGGTCGATTCAAAATGTTGCTTCGGTTTGTTTGTTTTGATGGAGCTAATACTCGTTCTGAACGTATGCTGTATGAATTAAAATAGCAATGCAAAGGTTTAATGTATTTTATGTAAGTATTTATACAAACATCCAAATTCGTACTGAAATATATAATTAATTTAAATAATGTATCTCTCACAGGATCCACCATCAACTTCGACGGCCCCAGCACAAAAAACTGCATCAAAGCCCGTAAGTTCACAGTACCGGCCATTGTGCAAGCTATGTACCAAAAGTGGATAAGTTTAAAAGAAAAACCCGATTTACTTGCCACATTTGCAAAGATGCAATGTGCTTAACTTACGGTTTAGAAACCATAACCTACACTTGCAGCATATGTCTAGCTGCAGTAACTACGTCAACTTCATAAGCAACTTTTAAAATTTTATATTTTTATTTATTTATTTACAAATTGAATTTTTCAGACCTGGCCAGACCATTTTAAACAACGAAAAAATATAAAACTTTCACACAACGGACGGTTAAAGTGGTACAAACTTTTCACAGAAGGTCGAGAAGATGTGAATGACGACGCACGCTCTGGACGCCCCAGCATATCAAAAACCGATGAAAATTTTGAGAAGGTGAAGAAAATTGTTATGGAATATTGTCGAATCACAATTAGAGAAGTTGCTGAAGATGTCGGCATATCGGCATATCGGTTGATTTATGTTATGCAAGTTTTTCGGAAATTTTGGATTGCTGAAGTTTGACTAAAAAACAACGTCGCATGAGCATCGCTCAATAATTGTTGAATGACGTCAATGATGATCCAGATTGGCTTTAGAAAGGGTCATAACTGGTGAATCATGGGTATACTCGTATGGTTATGACATCAAAATAAAAGCCCAAACGTTCCAATAGAAAAGTCCAGGAGAGCCAATACTAAAAAAGCACGCCAGTTCGATTAAATGTCTTTTTTAACGAATTTCTTGATGTAATCGTCTCATAATGCCCAAATAATAGTCCTTATTAACTGTCCGGGCTTCGGGTAAAAAATCGTAGTGCCCTAAACCATTATAATCCATAAAAACCGAGAACCGCCGTCTATTTGTTTGAAATTGACTTGGTTTTTTGGTCTTGGTTCATTCGGAGCTCTCCACTCACTCACCTGATGTCTGGAGTGCATGCCGTACTCATAAATCTACGTCCCGTCTCCGGCAATGATGAGTTTTATGAATATTGGCTTGGATTCAGGGTTGGAAATCAAATCTTTGACGCTCCTTTTTTGAATGAAATTCAGGTTCAACTCTGCAGCAATACGGCACAAATCCAAATAATTAGTTGAGGTATTCTGAACGGATCCATAAGCAATGTTTAAGTCTTCTGCCAGCTCTCTGACGATAAATTTCCGGTTATTGATCAACTTTTCTTTCACTTTAGTGAAGTTTGCATGGGGTTTGGATGCCAAACGTCTACAACTTGCAGGTGTAGATTTACTCAAGACGGCGTAACTTTTACAGAATTGCGATTAAATTTTGATGGGAATCTTAATTACAGATGTGGCAACCTAACAAACAAAACAGAACTGAAATCAGTTGACTTGAAGCGTCACCTGGCGATTTTGCCGGGATCTTTTTGATCAAGGTGGTATATGGAATCTTACCTTTTATAATGAATTTTCCACCGTCTCCATCTATACTCAAGGATGATCCTTTGCAAGGTTTGGCTATCCGAAGCAAAACTGTGAGAGTAACTTAGACTGCTACGTACTCTTGCGTACGTTTAAATAGTCGTTGTTCAGATGGCAATCAAGTAAAATGAGTGGAGCCTGCGTTTTTTTTCGTGTATTACTTGGTTTTATTGTAAACAAATCGGCGTCATTTTCTCTGTTACGTCAACAAATCAGCTAATTATTTCAAATTCGCTGAGAGCCGGTCACCGGTCTGATGTTGGCCACACCTTCTGAATTATTTTCACCATGATCTTTACTAACGTAATTCATCTGGGTACAGCTCCTTGTTTTATGGAATGTTTAGCACATTTTAAATTTGCATAAATTCCGTGGGTTTCTGTAAGAAATATTTTGAATTTACGTGCTCTTATGTCAAAACTGAGCCAATTGAGGTTTACCTCGAACTATCGACTCCATTTCTAAGATGAACTGTGGTATAGGAGCTGGTCTCTATTAGCTATGAGAGCTATTAGCAATCAGGAAAGCTTGCAAGCCACTGAAACTGGCTTGAAATTACTCTGATATGGGTCCTGGACACAGGAATATAGAGGGTTATAAGAAAGCAGACGAGCTAGCAAAAAAAGGTTCGACACTACACATAGCAGAACACAATAAAAGCACCCATTGTTTCACACTATCATGCTTTAGTCGAAAGAAGATGGAAACAATTAATTACATGTTCTACAACAAGAAAAACATGACCGTGGTAGAACATGCAGAGGATGAATTATTTGTTAAGATGCTCTCGGTCAAACATTTTACGTTTTACTGAAACGGTTACAGGCCACTGAAAGGTAGCGGATCATGCAGCCAGACTTAACCTTCCTTTCAATCCCTTCAGCAGAAGATGTCAGGGAGAGGGGGTAAAAGAAAGTATTTCCACTATTTATGCGAATATTAAGGTTTACTTCGAACAAGACTTCGGGTTTTCGGTAAACCTTTCGTAAAGTAAATTAATGCAATCTCAGACATATTGTAGATATAAAAACTTTGCTTATATCTGGATCTCACGAAATGGATTTGAGGAACAAACCAACAACAAAAAAAAAAGACACAAATCAACAAATACAACATCGCACAGTGGTCCCGCCGCGTAGAAAAAGCGGTCATAAGAACTTTTGGCGTGTTAAATGACTTTTTAGTACGTTTTTAAGTTGAGAAATGTTTTTATTTGTTACAAAAACATTAAGACATATAAAAAGTAATATATATATTGTATAATAACAATATATATATTATAAGATATAATAATAATAATATATAATATAATAAAGTAATATATAATTAATATAAAAAGTCAAAGGAAAATTAGGTACACACATTTTTTATATAAAATTTTTTTGTTTCTTTTAAAGTTTTGTATAAATCTTAAATTATAAACAATAATAGAAAAAAAACATTAAATTCCGAAAGGATGAGCATAAAGTATACTTTGATGCCAGTTAACTTATTCTTATTTATGAAAACAGTAAAATATTCACTTCCAAAAAAGTTAATGTACTTAGAAATACAAAACTTTTAACTCAATAAATCTAACACTTCTCTTGACATCATAGATTTCTTTTTACATGGTAATTTTCGTAGACCAGATATAAATGGATCGGAATTAAGAAGAAGCCTGTGCAAAAGATCCGTATTAGTTACAGTTCTTGAGTGTTTTCTGGTATTGTCATGTCTGAATTGTTTCACTAATTTATTACATGATTCAGCTGCCTCCTCTGATAATTCTCCAATTGATAATAAACAATGATCGATCACCTCCGTCCCATGAATGAGCACTTTATGAACTGATGCAGGTAAATTATACCATGAATGTTTACTAACTAGAATTTTAGCAGTGTATAGTGCGTCTATTTTGAACTTATTCGAACTAATTTTAAAACCAGATGAAAGACATTGTAGGAGATAACTACATCTGTCTATAACGTGTTTGTCTATTCCTGTGATTTCGGATGATATGGTCGAATGAAGGAAACATTTTCGTGCTGTATTTCCATCATTAGAAGTGCCACTTCCTCCATTTCGCGGTTTGTCAACTATCAAGCCTAATTGTTCTCCAAACTCCCCCTGTTCAAATTCCTTTCTCTTAGCTAAAATTGCTTTTTCCTCAGACGAACGTGCTTGCCACCTTTTAAATTCGATTCTATAAGAAACATGAATAAAGTGTTCAAAAAATCTAATCCAAGAATGCAGGGGTAATAAACCAAATTCAAATCTACTGGAATTTACTTGTTTGTTTCTACACTTTTCTAAGTCATTCATTTCTTTTGGTGTCGCACCACAAATATAACATTTACTCGTAGATGAGTCACATAGGTACAGACTAGACCCTATATCAAGCGCAATCGCAGGTCATCGCAGCTGGAAGTTATTTTTCCTTAAAGAGGACATACGTAAGAGTATTTTAATGTATGTTTCATTTGTGCGAATTCGTGCGAACTTAGTTAAAACTTAACAAACTTCTTATAAAAAAAATAAACGGCAAATTTTAAATCACGTATTTCGTACGGTCTGAAAACCTATTAAATAATAATTAAAAAAGATAACAAACCGTTTAACATGTCGTACATACCTTCAACTTGAATTTCCATTGTACAACAGGTCATAAACACAGTAATGCTTAGAAAAATAACACTTCCCGGAACTGCGTAAGTACGGAGCGGAGACCACGCTAACTATCACTTTTCAAATTCTCTTATAATTTTAACATGACTATTTTCATCCAATGTCCTATGGCGGAACCACTGTGCATCGATCCCATTTCCAATGATTTCATCTAAAATAGCGTCAATTTCTATCTCGGTCCATTTCCTTACGGGCCTTTCTCGTTTTTTCTTGCTACTGGACACTAAATTTACAATTATGGTAGTTAGTTAAGGGGGAAGTCTACTGTGAATTTTTCAAAAAATCGATTTTTTTTTATTAGCTTAAAAAATACTTTGAACCCTCTTGAATAAGGTACAATATGTGTTACAGCTGGCTAAATTTTTCTTCGTTGAAATTTCGACCTTTTCCCGAAGCGCTCCAAAGCGCGTACCTGCTATACTGAAACTTTAAACGCATTTTTCTCGAAACTAAGTTTTTGTATACGGTGTACACGATATCTCGAGTTCTGATAAATGAATCAGCTTAAAAATTTAATTATATATTCTCTGTAATAGTGTCTCTCGTCTGACATAGGATTTTTTTGATATCGTTATTTGTTAAATTGTTATAAACAATAGTAACATCAATTTTAGGCAAAAAAAAAAGAAAAAAATTTCAAGAATTTTTTTTTCAACGCCAAAATTTTTTATCGACATAATCCTACGTCAGACGACAGTCAATACTATGTATATGATAACAATATTTTGTTTTTTTGTTTTAGATCACCGAAACGTAAGATTTCATGTACACCGTTTAGGCACCTAAGAAAAGCGGACCTGCGCTTGCAGAAGTGCCACAGCGGCCATTTTGAATATTTTGACTTAACATTTTTTTTTCAAAAACTTAAATATATAATAAAGATAAGAGTTTAAATAGATTTTATGTACGAGCAATATTTTGTTAGAAATAAAATCCGGAAAATAAGCCTGTTTTTTCCCTTGTCACAGTAGACTTCCCCCTTAAGCTTTTATTTAAAATATATGTATTAAAACTTATGTAGGTATAGCAAAATACCTTACTTTTATTTTCAATTTAAAACTTTTTCCTTATTAAATAATTTTTCTCATAATTTTTGACATTTTTTACCTCCAATCTTTTGGTTTTGTTTACATATACAGTAGAATATCTCATAAGCTTTCAAAGAAATGTCGTTTATAAGAATATGGACGCAGCTGTTCTTAAAATATTCTACCTGCTCTAAGTGTTGTGCCTAGAACAAACTGGAAATGTTGAAACTGCATGTAAGAGTAAAAAATATTTGAGTCATACATTTACTATAAGTTATTTAAAAGATTAAAGTCTCATACACTAATATTGTTGTTGGAAAGTATGCCTATTTTACACTTTACTTTTTTACTCAGGTATGTAACAGCTCGTCAACTGGCTTACACACAAAAATTTGTGTAATATTTCAATTCGTAACAACAATTTTTGAAATGCTCATTTATTAATTGCTATTCATTTTTTCAACTCGTCCAAAATTGCGGATTTTGGCCACAAATCGGACTAGTTATTTTTGTCTCTGTAGTGAACTAGTTCAGTAACTAGTATAACATTGATGCGAGGACTTAGCGGTTCATGAATGCAGATGCGTACTAGTTCGTTAACATCATACCAGCTTATGTAAAGGCTGCTAATTAACATTTCGTTGAACATCGCTATGTTAAAAATACCAGTTGGTAACATAGCTCAAATACAGAAGACGCACTACTTCAGCTGCAAAGCAAACTGGTTGTAATGTACAATAAATTAGAACTAGTAGCTGCAATGCTAGGGAATGTTTGCATGCAAATGTATACGTAAACTTGTATTTCCATAATGCGTGCTTGTATATATTTGTATATGTGCATATCCATATATAATTATATGTAGTGCTTATGTGTGTAAATATGTACAACCGCATCCGGTAATGTTACAAAAATGTAAATGTGTGCTGACATTTTCCTACTTTTTTACACTTCTTTTTTTCTGTCCTTGCTGTGCGCATATCCGCGCCGCGTTTCTCGCACATAAAACTGAGCTTCAGCTCAAGCGTCGATAAGCTAAATCGAGTTAAAATCTCATGATTTCATATTACTCTTCGTAAAAGTGACTATAATGCGTTCAAGTGCGAGTGTCAAATGCTTAAGCGAGAGCTGCAGAGTTTTGGATATTTTAATGCAAAGTATTGGATTTACTTAAAAGTGTTTAAAAATGCAAATATGCGGAAAATGCGCGCTTTAAACTCTCTCTCTTCCTCCCTGTATCGCTGCTTCTTAACGTGTTGTGCATATTCGCATAAAGAATTCAACACATAAAAAAAATGAGACATGCAAAAAATTTTCTTAATAATTTTTTGCAATAAAGCAAGCAAATAAAATGAGCAGCAAAATTCTTTGAGCGGGCCAAAGGACGAAATTTGTTTGTGTGTGTGAATAGTGTTTGCAACGCTCCAAGGGCTTAATGGCCGCTGTATGTCGTTTGTTTTTTTGTTTTGCTTCAGCTGCGCGTCTTCCACTTAGGTTAAACTCTCACTTGTCTTCTCTGCACTGATATAATAATAAATGTTTCATCATTTTCAACTCTCTCAATGCTGTAACTTAAGAGTTTTATTTATGAGTTGAAATTACTTTCGTTTAAGCAAAGTGCCATTCATGGCCAAGGCAGCATCCGTTGCTGAAGTTGATTCGAGGCACTTTGCCAGCTGACATTATCAGAGTTGTTGGGTGGCGGTGATGTTGATTCTGCGATGCTGTACGCGGCCGCCTTTTCAGCGCTAATTTATCACCGTGAGCCAACGTTGACTCATTCACATAAATGTCAACATTTACACGTGCATACAAACGCATACATATACATATAACCGTCTATACATATGCAAATATGTACACAGAAGGCACCAGCAGCGCCTGCACCTGGAGTATCCCCTGTATCTGTGAGTTAGAAGTAGTTTATTTTTAGCGCAGCTCATTAAAGTGATAATTTTAAACTCGCAAATCTTGCTGTAACACACACCTACATTTAGTATATACATTTTTGCAAGTAAATTTATAAATATATTAGATGGAACGAGTCACTGAGTTAGACGGCAGTTAAGTAAGTGACGGCTTTTGCAAATTTTAATAAAGTAGCGGGATATTGTCTTTAGCTGAATGGTGCGACAATGCCGCCAGTACTTATTCATCTACTTAGTATATTTTCTTATAAAAATGTTTCAAAAATGTTTATAGGCATTTTGTATATCAAGAGGAGTTTTCATTTTCAGATTTTTAAAGTTTACAATTTGCGCTAATTTTATAAAGCCAAACAAAATTAAAAATTAAATTACTGGGATTGAATTTATATTTATCTGATTCTAAATATATTGAAAATCCTAAACAGACACTTGAACTTGCTTTGCTCACTTTTTTCCAGCATTTGATTGTGTTAGTCATGCGTTACCTTGTGATGCATTGAAATAATATTTACTTTGGATTAAGTAGAAGGGCTCTGCGTTTCATGCAAAGCTATTTATAGGGTACGTATCACGGGGTGTGGTTCCTGCTGGGATACCACAAGGGTGCACACTTCGCGTCAAAGCGATACCACATCAATATTTCCACTACTTTTTTTTCTATCTTATCAGCAGTTGACATAAGTCAGATATAAATCCTTGGTTCAGTGTGCATAGCTCATAGCAAATGATCCCACTAAACAGACATCAAAACTCTTTAGACCTTTAATCAGAGCTCGGAGGACCTTTGGTTCATCTCGATTCAACAATTTTAACGATTTTTAGGTTATTGACCAACGCTTAGAAGCTTTTACTCATTTGCCTGCATTTCAAACAAGGCAGCTACCAATGGCTTATATCTCGACGGTAGTAAGTTCTTCGTTCTACCAGTTTGAATTTTTTCTATTTTGTTGGGAGGGAAATAATGGCTTTATTTGTGCAAGTGAATTTATCCACGCAGTCTTCCGCATAAAGTTGCTCATTTCATATGAAGTTACATCACAAAAGTGGATAATCTTAGAGTTTAAAAATATCATATTACAATATTACAAAAATTAAGTAAATAGTGAAGAATTAACAATTTTTTTTTTTTTTTCATATTTTTTGTAGCAACAAATTAATATGAGAATCAATTAACGAAACAAATTTAAATTTGGTGGTTTGAAAGAAAATTTACAAGCGTTAATACACATTTATATAAAAAGCAATTGCAAATTTCCATGGAGATACTCGGGCATAAAATTTTAATTACCTATTTGATTGCGGATTGCTCGCCTACTTATGCCATAATGTTGGAAATGAATATGGAAAGTGGGCACATCTATTCTCTTGCACTACATCTAAATTAAATTAAATAAAAACAAAACACAATGTTTGCGTATAGCAACAAGGGATTACCACATAATTTGGCACTGAAAGTACAGGGTTGCCAATATTCGACGCACCCGACGGATTTCAATGACTCTTTGGGCCCATTCCAATCGACGAGGCTTGTCCGCAGGCAACAATCTTTGCGTCAATTGAATCTTCATTTTCAGATCTTCAAATCAATGCGGATAATTCGTTGTAAAGTGGTCCGAGCAATGCCCAACTGCTGAGAACGGCGATTTTGGGATGTCCTTGGCGACGCCTTTGTCGGTTTTGATTTGGCCTCTTTGGATTGGAAAGAGCATCATCAGTCGAAAACCTTTCGTACAAACGTTTAATGGTGTTCTTAGAAGGCGCACTTTTCACATAAAAAATTAAATTTTATACGCACGTTGAGTTTTCACAATTGACTTCTTTTGTCGAATGTAAATTTCAACAATTTGTGAGCGCTCGCGTGGCGTGTACTGTTCCATGGTAAAAATTTGCTTGGACTGACGCTTCCAACGCGGTATGTCATTAAGCGATTTGACGTCTCTGTCAAAAGATACAAGGTTGCCAGATGGGTCCGTCGAATATTGCCAACCCTGTTTGATATTAGAGAAACACTTATTCTGGTCTGAATCACTTAATAAATAGAAATTTAATTCAATTTAAGATAGGCTGATAGATATCGAAACTTAAATGTTGGGAAAGGAAAAGAAGAAGCGCTTATAATGAGGTATAATAAAACTTGAGAAAGAATGTGGGAACGGTCCCAGAAAAGTGCAGAAAGAATATAACTGAATAATAAACAAAAGATTTGACAAATGTCAACAAAACAAAATGGCTGCCACAGGGCGTCAAAATCGACCCGCGCCAATGAAAAACCCTATATAAACATGAAGACTTCAACTTACGTCAATGATAAAATTGGTAGGTAACAAATATGCATAACATTTGAAGCAAGATGCAATCTTTTGAAATTAAATGGTATATTTAATAATGATTGTAAACTCCGCAATCTAAATGAAAAAGAAGACGTTGTACCATTTATTCCCACATATTATCACAATTCCGTGTTGGAAATTTCCAAAAAAACAATTTTGATACATTGGAATATAGTGAATGTGTTGAACTGAAAAAATTATGATTGGAGAAAGCTAGTTTCTTACATAACTGGTGCGTTAAAGTACAGAGAATTAATTTTAAATGAATTTACGTGAAACGCTAAAAATATATCGCAAATTCCGGCAACGATATTTAAGACCATTGCCGTATATTTTTAATTCATTTCTTTAAAAATTGTATTTTTTAGCCTGTAAAGTATTCTATTCTGTTCTATTCCTATTCGAATTCCTATTCCTATTCCTATTCCTATTCCTATTCCTATTCCTATTCCTATTCCTATTCCTATTCCTATTCCTATTCCTATTCCTATTCCTATTCCTATTCCTATTCCTATTCCTATTCCTATTCCTATTCCTATTCCAATTCCTATTCCTATTCCTATTCCTATTCCTTTTCCTATTCCTATTCCTATTCCTATTCCTATTCCTATTCCTATTCCTATTCCTATTCCTATTCCTATTCCTATTCCTATTCCTATTCCTATTCCTATTCCTATTCCTATTCCTATTCCTATTCCTATTCCTATTCCTATTCCTATTCCTATTCCTATTCCTATTCCTATTCCTATTCCAATTCCTATTCCTATTCCTATTCCTATTCCTTTTCCTATTCCTATTCCTATTCCTATTCCTATTCCTATTCCTATTCCTATTCCTATTCCTATTCCTATTCCTATTCCTATTCCTATTCCTATTCCTATTCCTATTCCTATTCCTATTCCTATTCCTTTTCCTATTCCTTTTCCTATTCCTATTCCTATTCCTATTCCTATTCCTATTCCTATTCCTATTCCTATTCCTATTCCTATTCCTATTCCTATTCCTATTCCTATTCCTATTCCTATTCCTATTCCTATTCCTATTCCTATTCCTATTCCTATTCCTATTCCTATTCCTATTCCTATTCCTATTCCTATTCCTATTCCTATTCCTATTCCTATTCCTATTCCTATTCCTATTCCTATTCCTATTCCTATTCCTATTCCTATTCCTATTCCTTTTCCTATTCCTTTTCCTATTCCTATTCCTATTCCTATTCCTATTCCTATTCCTATTCCTATTCCTATTCCTATTCCTATTCCTTTTCCTATTCCGATTCCTATTCCTATTCCTATTCCTATTCCTATTCCTTCCTATTCCTATTCCTATTCCTATTAATGCAATCAAACAATTTTAAAGTAATTATAGACTTATGCCCTGAAGTTAAATCTGTTGAGTTCAGCCTTCAAAGTGTCGGGTTATGAGTTCCACACTTTAACAGCGTTATTGAAAAATAGTCTAGATGATGCTAGGTAATATAATTAAATGTTGGAACGATCAATTTGCTGTGTCTGCGAGACTTTACTGGTATGAACTTTACTGTCAGATAAGGAGGTGACTTGAATAAAGTAAGTTTGCACATAAATATGCTATTTCTAACAGACAAATAACTGTTGAGGCAACAGCCCAGTAACCTGATTTTTGTTCCCGAAATATCGGTATAACTTAGATATATGTATATAATCCCGAAATTCAAAGATTCTTAAAATAATAAATCTCAGTATGTCATGTTCAGATATTAAAAAAAAATTCTGAAAATTAAAAATAAGTATAAAACGCAAAATTCCGTACAGTTCCATTCTTCGCATATTTTCATAATTTTGTTTTTTTTGTTCAAACCCTTGTGTACGTGTAGAGTTAAATTCAATTGCGCTGTGCTGTCATTGAAATTGCTTGGCGATTAGCATACCCGTAGGGGTTTTTGCAAGGGATTTCATTTTTATGCTGTAATGTCTGCGCTGTTTTGATATGCATCTTTTTATGTACGCCCAGGTGCAAAACATAAGAAATCAATTTACCAACTTAATAAAAAACAGTTCATGGGCAAATATAAATTATTAAAATGCCATTTTGTAAAGATGTTGAGATAAAAAAACCCCTGTTTGACATTTTTTCCGAAGATTTCATTCTGTTTACACTAATACTTACACTTTTTTTTTTTTTCAAAATTATGCTTTTACCTACTTTAATGAGGCAAAAATTTAATATGGGTCCGTTGTGACCGCGGGGGCTGGGCTACATTTCCCTCTCCATAGTGAATCTGAGCTTTTGACAAAGCGTAAAAGGTTGTTGTTACCTAAAGTGTATAGATTATCTATATTCGTTAAGAAGTAGGATTTTGAAAATCAGTTCCTGCTTCTGGCAAGAGCTGGGCATGTGCAAAAAAGGTGTTGAATTGTTTCCAACTCCTCCTCATTTCTGCAGCTACGACAGAAATCATGCGTGTAAACGCCTAATCTCCTTGCATGATTTCCTATGAGACAATGTCCTGTGAGGGCCACTACTAAGGTCCTAATTTGAGGTCTATTCAGTTTTATAATACTCTTGGACAGACGTAAATTTAGCCTTGGCCATGTTTGCCTAGCAATTTCACAGGTGGTAACGCCAATCCGTCTTTGATTTGCAGAACTGATTAATGTGTCCTTAATGAGAAGCTTACCAGTTGCGAGAGGTATCCACATAAAATTACTTATGCCTGGCAAACAGGTACCTTCTCTTGCAAGTTGGCCTGCTCTATAGTTCCCTGGTATATCTCTGTGGCCTGAAACCCAGTATAAGATTATACAATATTGCTTGGCCGTCTCATTTAGAGTGTGGCGACAACGTAAGACACTCCTTGATGTTGTTTGGAATGCATCCAGGGCTCGTAGGGCAGCTTGGCTGTCTGATAGAATGCAGATATCCGTTGATAATATTCTGTTTATCTTTAACCATTTTAAGGCTTCATGAATAGCGTTTATTTCCGCTTGAAAAACACTAAAGGGTAGTTTAAAGGATTCACTAATAGAAATCCTGATCCTACACCGGTGTCCATTTTCATCCCGTTTATATCTGTTGGATTTTAAAAATTATCAGCGTAGGGCTTCATACAATACGAATAGTCATCAAAGCTAGTGTTACTTTACTTTCTAATGCAAGTTCAGAAAGGTCTTTTTGAGCCGAATTGGATTCATTGCTGAAATTATTTTTATAGGAATTTTCTTTTTTGTCGGAACTTTTGGGTGTCCCTGGAGTTGTTTGAGGCCATTGCGTCTAAGTGCTTTAAAAGTTTAGACCTGGCATGATTTAAATTCACGCGTCTGTTCTCATGACCAGTGCAATGTCAATCACGCCAATGAAAGCATTATAAGCGACAATAAACTTCCTTCCAGTAGATCAGCAAGCAAAAGATATCGCTAGCTGTACGGTAATAAGATTCGAGCACCTTAAGTAAATGGTGAAACATGGGTAAAATTTTAGTTGGCATTTCGGAGCTTCCTAGACTGGTAGACTACGCACTCTGCCCTCAATTGAGGAGTGGGAACGGGAAGATGTTATGCAGGGCAAGTCCCTGCATGTATACACAAATGCCTCAAAGCTCGAAAGAAGGATAAGCCGAGGTGATCTGGTGATATGCTTTAGTTTTTGGTTTCCTGACTACTGTCTTTTAGGCTAAGCTGATGGCAATAATTAAGGCCGTGATTTTGGTATAGTGTGATGCGATACCGGGAAGAGAATACTACATCTTTACTGATAGCCAATAGGTGATAGAATCTCTTACACATCTGTTGACAGCTCCAAGATAGCTATGAAATTTTGCACTTATCTTAACGAGACTGCTGAGTCATTTTACCAAAAGGTCATACAAGGACTCCTGGCCATTGTGACATTGAGAGTGACTGCAGGGGCGATGAACTAGGGACCCTTGGCACAACCTTGACTGTTGAATACATGTAGCTACTTATTTTTGGGAAAATTGTAAAAGCAGCGAATAAAAAATGCTGTAAAGAACCCACCTGCAGAAATTCCCGACAATTGAGGTGGACACAAAATTGCTAAGCCAAAATTAGTACGGTATTAGCACATTGATTTCCGTTACAACGAGGCACTACCTAATAAGCAGACATGCCCAGGCAATAGGTATGCAGACGCATGACTTTTGCAAATGCTGTTTAAATGAAGTGGAGAAAGAGGAAATTTTGCACTTTGTATTTTATAATTTTGTACTGTACTACGGCTCTTTGTTTCTTAGCGGAAGGATGGGAATATATAGAGATATTACACTGTTTTGCTCAATGAAGACGAAGTTTTCAGTTTGGGTGAACAATTTTTCAATGAGTTAGAAGATCTCAGCTTGGCGGAAATCAATGACTTTTTAAACTTTTTAAACGGGTCTCTTTAGTTTTAGGACAGATAAGGACAAGTGCGTATGCTAAAGTGTGATCAAATTGGAGGTACTTTTTCAATAGGGTTATTTGACAGATCACGCAGACTACTGTCAAAACTAAATACAGTAGATTCTGTTTTTATGTGGTATATACGTTCCGCAAGAAACAGCATAAAAAAAACTACCAGTTCTATAGTAAAACTATAGATACGTTTCAAAAGTGCTAAGAACCGCATAAATCTGAAATAATGTAATAAAATCGTATAAAAAAAGGGTACTAGTCCCATATGATAACTATAGATACGTTCCATAGACCGCATGAATCTGAAATAGTTAAATAAAATCGCATAAACAAAAAATTGTATTTTTGAAAATTATATCTTTATTAAAGAAACGTCAGAATCGAAAAATAAATTTCCATCGTCAGAAATAGAATCAGACAATACCCGCATGTGGCGCATTCGTTTAGGATTTGGCTTAAAACCACTTTCGTCACTTGAGGAAATGTACACGTCTGATCTAGATGGTGATGCAGGCGGTTCCATACTTGTAGGGTTAGCATTTTTGATCTGTGAATCTGTGATGAGTTTTTGCTTAGCTGATTTAGAATCTTGTTTATACTCGTATGTACAATTACCGATAGGTCGACATGCATTTTTTAATTTAAAAAACACCGCACTATTTCAAAACCGCATAAAAACAGAATCTACTGTACATCATTTTTTTCAGTATTCATTGACATTTCATTATGGAAAGATTGACGCCTCAACAACGTTTACAAATAATACAATTTTATTACGAAAATCGACGCTCGGTGAAAAGTGTTCATTGCGCGCTCAGGCCAACTAATGGTGTACATAACCGTTCAACCTGAGTGTGCCCCATAGTTGGCAAGCGATATAAACTAACCAAACTGAACCTAGGGCGTCCACGAAATGTGTGGGATTCACAAGGGTTTAACACCCTTTGCTCCACATTTTTTCGCTCCTCACGCATTTTTGGATTTCCTGGGTATAAAAAATGAGATTTGTAAACAAATCTGGACATTTGTGGAAACAAGTAATACGCTTTTGATTAAAGTCCAAAAATTTGCCGGAAAGTGGTTAATGGCATTAAAGGCCAATATCTCTTAATCGGGGAGTCTGGTTTATGAGTTCTAAAAATTGCATCTCTTTGCGATTTTTTTTTAAGGAAAAAATTAACTTAGCACTGCAAAGTTTTTTCTATCTTTTAATGAACATTTAAAAAGTATAAATAGTTTTTGTACTGGTTAAAATAAGTTGAAAAAAATGTTTAGCATAGAAATTAGTAGAGCGCTGCAACGTTGGAGTTTCCAACTGGCGTACCAGATACAGCTCGCAATTACGATTATCATGATTTTCTATTCTAGATGAACTAAGAAAACTGAGAGAAGTTTCAAAATTTCAACTTTTTGGAGGTTTTAAATAAAAAAATGCCTTTCTATAAAAAAAAATTCACTTCAACTTGGTATAAAAATCCTGAAAATTTTTTTTTTATCTATTTTGTTAGTTCAAATAGAAGAGAATTTAATACTGAAGGGAACAAGCTATGATCCATTTCAAAAGGTTCATTAGTTTTTTTCATTCATGTACGCCAATTCATAGAAATCATAAAAATGAAAAGTCGAGAAAAGAATATAAAGTTTGTATTATAGCTGTCCGGTCACACTAACGCTCGCCTACCTTTGGCTTTGTATCTACGGAAATATTGAGAATTAGGCTCTGTAACTTTGTGTGAAAACCCGTTAAATTATGATTGTTTACCTACTTATTTGCATGCCCAAACCAAGAGAGAAAAATTTGCGTTTATTCTTAACTCAATGAGTTTGCTTACTTATTTTTGGTAGCCTTATAGCCACATGTAGCCACATAGAGAAATATTAACAAATCTCTTGTCATCTAAAAATAGATACACTATGTAAATCTTAATTAACAAATTAATAAAATGTACGTATGTATATTTTTTATGCTCACCAAACCAACAAATTATTCCCCATTTCGCTTGTAAACAAACTCCTAAATATATTCTTAAAATAATCCTTTGAGCCAATAACAAATTTATTTCTCGGCATCAAAAATTACCAAAACACACAAAGTAACCCACTTGAGGTGGGTAAAAGGGTTTTTAAGACCAGCTGCACCGCAAGGATTCAGAAAGGAGACCAAGGGTGAGCAAACAAGAAACAAACTTGAGACAAAATGTGGCTAACCGCAACATAAACTGTAAGTGAGAATATAAAGAAGCGCTTCTCTACTGAAACTGAATATTCAAGCACAAATACGAGTGCGATAAGGGAGGGAGGGGAGTGCTAGTTGGTGAAATGTGTGAATCAAAGTGCGGAGGCAATGAAACCCAATATGCGTGTATGTATATGTATATGCTATGTTCGTACATACATACATACATATATATAGATATTTATAATAAAATATGTATACATGTGTGCGTGTGTGTTGTTTGCGAAGTTGTGAATATTTAGATCTCAGAGGAATGGGATTATTTTTAGTTTATTTTGCAAACTACGTTGCATTTTCGAAGTTTGAATTTTAGGGAATGAAACCTAAAATTTGCATTAGAGCTTTGCAAGTGTCCACATATGGACTTTAATAATAACGTTTTTACGTGCACGTGTGAATATTAAAACAAAAAATAATAAAAATAATACAATATTTTTGCAACTAAAAAAAATATTTTTGCCACCTGCAGAATAATGAAACAAAACCCCGCCGCACATACGAGTATTTGTATGGAAAAGCAGGGCATAAGTCGAAAAAAAAAATGTTGTCCAAACTCATCACAGGAACTATCTTCTTGAAGGTAGATAATGGGTTTATCAAATAACAGACAGAAGCCAGAATTTTCACCGCGTTTTGTGCCTGAGCATTGTTCATTGGTACCTAATCATTGTTTTAACCATACATTTTTGTTCTCGTCAATCTTATAAAATATTTCCATAATGTGTAATGGTTAACTGTGCTTTTGTTTTGTGAAGTGAACGAAAAAATCTTTTTGGCATGAAAGGGCAAGGTATGTATTCAATTTCAATTTCAATTTCAATTTCAATTTATTTGATTTGTTTTGTACATAATAAGACAGAGTCTTGTGGTAGTACATCTTCTTATAATTCTAGAATACGAGGATGGTATACATAGAAATGGTACTTAGATTAAAACTATTTTAACTATTAAACTTATAGACTAAAACTTAGAGTAGTAAGTGAGAAGAAGAGAAAGATGGTGGGAATGGGAGAAGGAAAGGGGGATTTAAAGTCAGAAGTAGTTAGAAACTGCAGCTTTAAAACACCTTGCTTGTTTTATAAGTTTTATTGAAGTTGGTATAGAATTCCATAGTTTTAGGGCACTAACAAAGAACATGCGTTCTGATTCCAAGTAAGTGTAAGTCGGAACAATTAGATTCAATGTTCGGGTGCACTGGCATAAACAATGTTTTTATACAGGTACAATGGTTTTTGTGTGTATATTAATTTATGCAGGAACAAAAGAGAGCGTATTTTGAGACGCGAGTCGAGATTATGATCGAGAACCTGTTTTGAGTAGATAGATATATGGTCAGATTTCCTTTTTTCAAACACGAAACGCGCTGCATTATTTAAAGCGGTTTGCAATTTTTGTTTCGAATTATTATCAAGCCTGCAATATACTAATTCAGCGTATGATACATGAGGAACAATGAGTGATCTAACAAGTTTTAATTTAGTTTGCCGTGGCAGTAAGTAGGCAGTACAATATATATTAGCTTTCTAAGAATATTATATACCTTGTTTACAACAAAGTTTACATGGTCAACGCATGATAATCTTGAATTTATTCTGAAGCCCAGGTTAGTTACTATGTCATCAAAGTTAATATTTACTTCATTAAGTAATATTGGCGGCAAAGAGCTAAGGTCATACTTTGAATGAGAAATAGCAATCGACTTCGTCTTTGACTCATTTAATTTCAAATTGTTAGTTTTTGACCATTTAGAAATACGAGTGAGGTCTTCATTAAGCCTTGCTATCAAATCTTCAATAAGACCTATTGGCCTTGACAGGTAGATCTGGGTGTCATCAGCATAGAGATGAATCGTCGAATTTTGGCAACACTCAACAATATCATTAATGAAAATGCAAAATAAAATTGGACCTAAAATAGAGCCCTGCGGCACACCTGACGTAATTGGTTTTAGACTTGAGTAGTTATCACCACACTTAACTTGTTGTAGCCGATTCGAAAGGTAACTTTTTATTAGTTGCAGAGAAAATGCTCCAAACTTATAGTGATAGCACAATTTTTGCAGTAAAATGTTGTGATCAATAGTATCAAATGCTTTTGAAAAATCGAGTAATACTAGCACTGTTAGGTAGTTTTTATCATAAGCAGAGCGAACATCTTCAAAAATTTTAAGCATAGCTGTGGAGCAACTATGCAGACTTCTGAAACCCGACTGGAAATTACTCAGCAGATTGTTCTTGTCCAAGTAGCAGGTAATTTGTCGCGCCAAAAATTTTTCAAATACTTTCGATAGGGCAGGTAAAATGCTTATTGGTCTGAAGTGCTGAGGAGCGGTAGAGCATTTTATTTTAGGCACAGGTATTATATTTGCTATCTTCCAAAGATATGGAAATGTAGATGAGGTGATTGAAAAGTTAATTATGTGCGTAAGTGATGGTATTACAAATGGTAGAATAATTTTAAGAAATTTAAGACAAATGCCGTCGGTCCCTATGGCATTAGATTTGACAGTATGTACACATTGTATCAAATCCATCTCAGTTGCAGACGCAAATTCAAACTCACCGTCATCAACATGCTCTCGTAGAGGAACTTTTTCAGGTATGTCGAGTGGAGCCCTGTTAGATGCTAGAAAGTGAGTATTTAAAATTTCTGGGTCCAAACTGCACACGGACTTATTCTCTCCTTAGACACCTAAGTTATGTTGCACTTTATTATGATTTTGATTTACCCGGACAAAAGAACCGCTTGTACAGGATTTACTCAGCTTTTTTTAGTAAACTAACACTCAGTGGATTAAATAAAATTACGGATTAAACTGCAACTACTCAAAAACACGTCTACTCAATCTGCTGATACATTTATGTACTTTATGATAACAATATATTTTTTTAGTTTCATGACAAAATTGCACTCGAAGTGAAGATTTTTAAGTTCTAGTAAAAAGTATTTCTTTTTTACTAAAATTTAG